>NC_135335.1:99296773-100663971 GCF_023851605.1 Tamandua tetradactyla
AAAGAATCTTGAGAAAGGGGCAATACCAAGGAGGAAGGCAACTGGAGAGGGACAGAGAATTAGTAAAATAAGTCACTCTATGTTTATGATTCTATACCACTAGTCCAAGAAAATACTAGTATCTATGTGAAATCCTAGTATCTAGTCCGTGCTTCCTCCAAATGTTAAATCCCATGTTTGGGAGATGGCGAGAATCTACTTTGTGTCTTGAAGGTCTGACACCTGATTTCCATTAAGCGCATTGCCTAATCCCTTTGAGCATTCACTGATCACTTATACGCTCTGGGCAAAGTCATGGCTACTTGTAGACTGATGCTTATTTTCATAGTTGACACAGACCATAGCTACCTGACTTCAAACATGGGGACAAAGAGTTCTCTACAAAAATATCCAGGCATTTTAGCTGTATAATGCCAAAACATCTGGGTATTTGGAAATATTTAGCTAATTATTTTAATTTTTTGGTTTTCAAATTTTGGTCAAATCTTTGGTTAATACAGACTCTAAGGAAGTATTCTAATTCATTTTTTAAAATATGAAATATTATTTAAAACAAGTGAGCAACAGCCTAAGACTAGGTATACAGGATTTCGGCTCTGAGTGGCTTTAGTTTTTATGTGTTTTGCCAGCCAAAACAATATTGGAGTAAATTATATCTCAGAGGTTTGCAGACTCATGGACAATTTATTAATTAATATCTAAAAATTAACTGGTACTTTAAAATAAGTATGTCTGTCATGTGAATTTATATTGCTCTTCTGAAGAGACAAATACAAACATACAACATGTAAGCCTACATATATTCACACACATGAGTTGGCCAAACTTCCTTGGATAAGCAGTAGAATTAAGACAGTCAAATATTCTTAATACTTGGTTCTCATCTTAATCATGAATTTGGGCTGCTCTCGAACAGTGAGGAAAGGTAATTGTTACCCTAAACTAGGGAAAGAATACTGTGTGAGCCCTCTCTTCTCATTCAGGAAAATCTGAGAGTGATCCCAACATATAGAGAGTGAATGGGAGATCTACAAATTGCTGAATTGAAATATCACAGGGAGGCAGATTCCAAGAGCAAACAGCCTTCTGGAGGCTTACACCCTGAGATGCTGAAAGAATGCAACTCCTTGAGGAAAAATAAATGCTTAGACAACAAAGTGCTTCCTGGCACTATTGAACATGTCTGAATTCAGCCCCTAAGCATTTGTGAAGAGAAAAGACATTTTTGACAATCAAAAAACATTATTTTGTAGGAAAAAAACAGAATTACTGGTTTTAAAAAAATGGAGCCAGTAATGCATGAGGTACTATGGCACATTTATTATTGTTTAATTTATAAATTGAATAGGCAATGATCTTATGCTTGCTTACACAGCATAGAGCTCTTTTTGCAAGTAATAATCTTCTTCCAATATAATTAACAAGGTGGTTGGACACCCAATGTTAAAAAGCTGATTTTACTAGTAATGTATATATAATATATGCTTTTAGAATTTTCTCCTAGTTATAAAATATACATAGGACTGCACATATAGACAGCTCAATGTGAGTTATGAGTAAAAAAAACAACAACAACAACACACTATAAGAAGTGCTTTCATTTAAATTGTTTTGCTTTTCTGGTAGCTTGTCTTACTCAAAAGCAATAGAATACCCTTGACTTTATTTCTATTTCAAAGTGCAACTTCCAGGTATCATCCATTTTTCTAGGCAGTTGAAACCATCTTGCTGACTACATGACTTTGGATGGGTGTTTAAAAGACCATCTAGTAATGTGCAAGTGCATTTAAGGCATGTACTATCATGTCAATTTGAAGCAACCATGAATAGTCCTTCCAAAATATTTCTAATGCCATTTGATAGGTGTCATTGGCTTTTATGAAAACCACTGAGTCACTTCCCTTTTTTGACTGTGGAATTACTGTACACTTCTCTTTCCTGGCCTCTGGCAGAAGATTGTGATGTAAAAAAGTTCATTTGGCTAGCTGGAAAGGAAGAACGTGTGTTTTACTAGACCCAGTACATCAAAGGGTTGAATATGGATTCAGCTAAAATTAAGAACAGGAGATATTTCTACAGCTCATGCCTGACTCAAGTATGTTTTCTCACTTTGTTAGTACTCTTTCCCATATTTTTTTTACAGCCCCACTACAAGAATATGATAAAATTAGTGTTAACTATGGAAAATAGTTATGAGAAATTTTGAATAACCAGAAAAGAAAATGTGAGTAAAGAGGAAGATGCGTTTTGCCAACATCACAAACACAATCCTAACAAATTTTTATTTATATAGAAGCTTCCATATGTCACCAATTTTAAATTCTTTACATAGGATAACTTTATTTCTTATAACCTTGGCTTCAAAAGTTTCCTTAGCTATGGAACCCTTCAATTAATACCTTACAGAACTGAGGTGGTGTGTCGTCTGATTCAGGTCTCTGTGTCTAAATTTTGTTTCTTTGTAGAAGTAATTATTAATTCTCAAAATTCAGTTATTAAAGAAGTACTTAACAACAGAAGACAAAAACCTCCTAATCCTACCCCCAAAAGAGAACGTCTCTCAAAATTTACTGTGTATCACCATTTCCCATCCAAAATGCTTTTCTATACAAAAATTAACATTCATGATGCACATATTTTTGTTTACAAAATAATTCTTTGTCAAAATTTTTTTACCAAAAACTCAGAGATACAAGACTACTATCAACCTTCTCCCATTCAATTGTCCACATTCTTTCTCTTCTGCTTTTTTTCCTTTCAGGATCTTATTCTTCTGTACGAAGGAACAAGGGCTTTAGTGATAGGGCTCATAGAAATCTCTTGACATTCTCCAAAAATGCCACTGAATTTAAAACTATAGCATTGATAATTTATTTAGCATAGAAAGAGAATTACGACTTCAAGACACTTTAAATTTATGTTTAGAGAAAAAAAATTAAGTTTGCGATTAACATTATAACACTCAATACAACATCATGGAAAAATTATATAAGACTGGCTTACTGTGAATAGGATTTCTAAGGAAGGAATGCCTTTGCAGTTATCTATGTAATGTTCCTTCCAAAAGCATAGCAAAAATAAATATCTTCAGTGGGTTTGCCGTTTGGAAATTAAGACTGACATTGTACAAAATGAGCAGGACTTGAAGAGCTCCAGAATCTGTCTCTGTTTCTGCTATCAGCTATTTATGTGAGAAACTAACTTAACTTTCAAGACCTCAATTTCTTAACCTGTAAAATTGGAAGTATGGGTTCCATTTTAAAATAAGATTCCTTAAACATTTAAATCAGTCTGTGACTGATCTTGGCAAAAGCTGTTAGGATAAACTAGCTGCTGTAATAACAAAGCCTCCCAAATTTAGAAACTTAACCCAAGAGAAGCTTAATTCTTGGTCATATAAGCACCAAATTCAATGAGTGTGTTCCAAGCGGCTTTCTTCCCTGTGTCAGTTGGGGCACTGAAGCTTCTTCCATCTTGTGGCCCTGCCATTCCTTAAGCCTTAGAGTAAAGAGAAAGCAAGGGGAGGACACCTGCTTGTTAAGCACCATTTCCTGAAAATGGCATGGCTTATTTTCATTCATTTATTTTCCATTGGAGAGAACAAGTCATATGATACAACCTACATACAAAGGGGACTGAGAAGTATGTTCCCTGTTTGGACAGACATTTTGAAGGGACAACTCTACATTATGAAAGATGGAACACAAGGTTTAGTAGACAGTTGACCACTTCTACCACAAATACTGTCAAATTATATTCTGGGTTCTATGTAAAGAAGTTAAATAAGCAAGAAACAGAACATGGGGAAATTCCCTAAGTACCAACATAATGCAAATGATCCTGTCTTAGTTTCCTGTGATCACAAGCAAGGTGAATTGGATTGAATTAAACAATGGGAATTTATTGGCTCATGGTTTTGAGGTTAGGAAACAGGCAAAATCAAGGCATCAGTAAGACAACATTTTCTTCTTAAAAACTGTGGCATTCTGGGCTAGTTCCAGAAATCCTTGGGTCCTTGACGTTTCTGACATGCAGATGGCATATCCTCTCCTTTCTCTTTTGTGTTCCATTGACTTCCAGCTTCTAGCTCCTCCCTTTCTCCCCATGGCTTTCTCTTTTATAAGACTTCCAGTGATAAGATTAAGACCCATTCTGATTCTGTGGGCCACATCTTAACTAAAAAGAATATCTTCAAAAGGTTCTGTTAAAATTGGACCCACAAGAATGGGATTAAGATCATGTCCACCATCCCCTCCTCAACTGGGATAAGTGATCCAACCTACCACAGACCACTATACTCAAAAAGCACACCATGCTGCATTAATGGAATCATTCATTTTTTAGGAAATATGAAACTCTATAGATACATTGTAGAAAGCTATGGTTTGAGATATAAACTGCCATACTGCAAGATCCTAGAGAAAACCCATATTTGCAACACTTTATTACCCAAAGTAGTCGCAATATTTCTGGCGGTAAATCATGTTAATCCCATTTCCATTTTATGCTTAGATCAGTTCAGCCAGCAGTCTCCTTTCTTCTGTCAAAAATGTCTCATAAACCTCTCTCTTCCAAATGGCTACATAATTTGTGGGACCCATTGCCAAATGAGTGTAGGGCCCTTTGCAAAAAAAGCAGGGAAAAATTGCCATTGAAGCTAATAAAATATAAAACTTTTTGCTTTCTTTCTCAGGTCTCTTAACTTTTGTTTTCTATTTACTATTTAGTGCCACTCTAAGTAAAGAAATATTAAAATTCTAAATTAGAATGAATTTCATCATTCTTTTCTACATTGTGCAGTGCCAGTTTTAAATGGAAACATTGGAACGTTATCTCCTATGACAAATATTCAAAATTATTCAATTCATATTTAGTGGTTCATCCTTAGAAGGTGTCTCTAGCTGGCCAGAAAAGATAAACACAAGTCAGACCCCAAAAGCTTGGAAGTAGGAAAAGATGATTTCTGAAGACACAAGACTGACCAAGGGAACACTCCAAGTCACAAAGAAACTTGGTAGGCCAATGTAGATTCCCATAGGAGCCTGAGATTGGTCCTGCAGTGTGGAGTGTTTTCATGCTCCATCTCGGGCCCATGGCTGCCGGATCTCCACTCCCACCAGCTGCCCTAGGGAAGTGGAACCAGGCTTCTCTCACTCCACAGCTGGGTACCTTCTTGCGCAAGGGGCTCTATGCTACCTACCTCACTGGCCACATGCCTGTGAAGCTGACCTCACCCCTACTTCAAATGAATGAATCTTCAGGAACAATCTGTCTTTCATCCAATTGTGATCTACATAAACTCCAGGGCTGCAAGTGACCCAGCCTTGCTAAAGTGTCTCATTCAAAGAAACACAGTCTAGTAAGGTAACAAAAGTAATCTAAAACAATTCTATTCTTTGCTTGCATTATGCAAAGACTAATAAACAGAATCTAATAACGCAAAGTAATAGTGTTTGAACTCCCTGTCTTCTGCTTTCCAATTTTCTCTCACTGAAACTACCCTAGAGACCCTCACTCTCTACTCTCACTTTCCACTTTGAAGAAAAACAAAAGTCTCCCTGACACCAAGCTCATAAAGATTTTTTCTTGTTTTTCTTCTCCTCCAGTCACTCTCTCAGCAATTGTGTAGGTCAACTGAGCCCCTTGGATTTCTTTCACATTTTCGTCTGTTTTTCCTGTTACTAACATTCTTTACCCTAAAAGGGAGCCCAGAAACTGATGCAGAGAACACAAAGCTTTCTCTCCAAAAAGATTTGGAGGATGGAACTTAGTTATGATTTCTGTCCCAATTACACATTAATAAATTGTACCCATCATAAAAATTGAGGGCCTACTCACTCTGGTTTATTTCATTTATTGCCTAGAATGGCTGTTGATGCTGTATCATCTTTTGGTTAATTAAATGGTGGCTTGTCCTCTCTAATTTATAAGCAAAAAAAAAAAATCACTGAGTTTGAAAGAAAACCTGAGTATAAAGCTTGGCTCTCTACCTACTATCTATGTGACATTGAATGAGTCATTTTCTTTAAGCTTTCCATTTCCACTATGGTGAATATAAACCATGATTTTGGGTAATCCTAGAATTTGAGTAATGCACACTTTCCCAGACCTATGAATTAATGACTTGATTATATATTAGTCAGTAATATTCATAGATGTTAAGAAAATGTTCATCAAGGAAAGAAAGGTGACCTGCATTGAAGAATGTCTCCTTGGAAGAGACTCTGGGATAATAACAGTGCATTAAGGTAAGAGATCCCCAAACAATACTTCTCATTTTCCAATTACACATTTCCAATTAATTGTTTGACTCTCAAAAATCTTTCTGGGGCAGTGCAATGGTGGCTCAGCAGGCAGAATTCTTGCCTGCTTTGCCAGAGATCCAGGTTCGATTTCTGGAGCCCACCCATGCAGAAACAAAAAAAAACTTTCTGATTGATAATTTGACTCCCAAATACCTTGATTTGAAGAGGGAGACAGGCAATAGTTCCCTTGGATGAAGTACACAAAAGCTATGGTCATTGGGGTTGGATATATCCTGTTGTAAATTAAAATTGGGGGATTTTATTAACTTTTTTAACTCAATATCCTACATGATCAACTACAACAATATACATATTATTGGATTCCCAGAAGGAGATAAAAGAGAGAAAGGACACAGGAAATAGTCAAATAATGACAGATAATTTCCCAAACTTAGCAAAAAATATGAATATACACATTTAAGAACCTTCAAGAACACCAAACAAGATAGACATGAAGAAAAATACACCCTGATATTTATTGATTGCACTATCAAAGGCAAAGTTCAAAGAAAGAGTTTTGAAAACTGTGAGAGAAAAGTAATGTGTTATATATAAGGAAGTCCCAATTAGATTGAATGCTGACTTCTCATCAGAAATCATGGAGGCAAGAAAGCAATGGGTTAAAATACTGGGAGCACTGAAGGAAAACAGCTGCCAGACTAGAATGTGATACTTAGCAAGACTCTCTTTCAAAAATGAGGAAGGGATTAAGGCATTCTCAAATAAAGGCTGAGGGAGTCCACCACCATTAGTTCTGCCCTACAAGCAATGCTAAAAGCAGTTCTTCAGACTGAAATAAAAGGACACTAGACAGTGGCTCAAAGCATTATAAAGAAATAAAGATCTGTGGTAATGGCAATCATTTGGGTGATTATAAATGTCAATATTATTGTATTTTATTGTTTTTTGTGTAGCTCCACTTCTTACTACCTTCAGGTATAGATGCATAAAAAGTAATGATGTATTTAACTTTTTGGAAATGCAATGTGCAAAAATATAAGTGGCAATAAGTACAAAAAATGGCGTGGGAACTGGAGGGTCAGATGAGGTGTATGTGCATGCTATAAAAGTTAAGTTGGTATCAAACCAAATATGACTGCTATTTACTTAGGATGTAATTTTTAACCCCATGGTAACCATAAAGAAAATAGATGAAATATATATCCAGATAGAAGTGAGAAGGCACTCAATATGGTCCAAGACAAAAAGCAAATGCATAGAAAAGCAGTCATTAATAGAAGTGAGGGATAAAAAAAAAAAAGCATAAGACTTGTAGAGACTAAATAGGAAAATGGTGGAATCAAGTTCTGTATTATCACTAGGGACTACAAAGTAAATGATTAAACTCTCCAATGAAAAGACAGAGGTTGGTAGAATGGATACTAAAGAATAACCTAACTACATGTTTTCTTGAGGAGACTCACCTTAAATTCAAAGATACAAGTAGGTAGACGGTGAAAGGATGGAAAAATATATACCATGCAAGTAGAATCAAAAGAGAACTGGAGTGAGTGGCTGTACTAATATCTTATAAAATAGAGTTCAATACAAAAATAGGTACAAGGGACAAAGAGGGTCATTATATATTCATAAAGGAAACAACCCACAGGAAGATGTAACAAATATAAATAAATATACGTACCTAACAGCAGAGCTCCAAAATATATGAAGCAAATACTGAGAGATTTGAAGGGAGAGAATGATGGTCTGCATTAATAGTAGAAGATATTAACACACCACACTCAAAAATGGATAGAATATTGAGTCAGAAGTTCAATAAGGAAGTACAGGACCTGAATGATATACTAAATTAACTATACCTAGCAGACATATATAGAACACTGCACCCAATGAAAATAGAATACACATTCTTCTCTAGTGTGCATGGCTCATTTTCCAGAATAGACTATATGTTTAGTCATAAAACTAGTCTCAATAAATTAAAAAATATTGAAATCATATGATGTATATTCTCCAACCACAATGGAATATATCTAGAAGTGAATACTAAGGGAGTAATGTAAAATTCACAGATATTTGGAAATTAAAGAACATACTCTTAAACAATCAGTGGGTTAAAAAGAAATCAGAAATGAAATTAGGAAATATCTTGAGGTGAATGAAAATGAAAATACAACATACTTAAAATTATGGGATTCAGTGAAGATAGTGTTGTGAAGGAAATTTAGTGCCCTAAATGTTTACATTTAAAAAGAAGGAAAAGTTCAAATATGGCTTAAAATCAAAACCAGAAGAACTAAAAAAGGAAAAGAAAACTAAGCCTGAAGTGAGCAAAAGGAAGGAAATAACATGATGAGAGTAGAGATAAATGAAATAGAAAGAACAATAGAGAAAATCAAGGACAAAAGTTGGTTCTTTTAAAAAATCACTAAAATTGACCAGACTTCAATGAGATTGGCAAAGAAAAAAGACAGAGGATACAAATAGGAAAAAACAGAAATTGAAAGAGGGACACTATTACTGTTCCTACTGACATAAAAAAGTATTATATGAGGATACTAAGAAGAATTGTATGCCAATAAATTAGATAATCTAGATTAATTTTTAAAATAAACACATAAACTTAGGAAAAAATAGAAATCTCAATAAGCCAATCCCCAGCAAAGAGATTGAAATAGTAATCAAAACCTCCCAACAAAGAAAAGTCCAGGACCAGATGGCTTCACAAGGGAATTCTATCAAACATTCCAAGAAAACATAGTTTCAGTTCTGCTCAAACTTTTCCAAAAAAAAAAAAAAAATGAAAAGGAGGGAACACTCTTTAACTTATTCTATGAGGCCAACATCTCCCTTATACCAAAACTGGAAAAAAGATATCACAAAAAAATGAAACCATGGACTTGTTCATAGTCCTTATGAATACAGATTCAAATATCCTCACAAAATACTAGTAAACTGTATCCAACAGCATATTAAAAGAATTGCACACCCTGATGAAGTGGGATTTATCCCTGGTATGCAAGGATGGTTCAACATAAGAAAATCAATTAATATATTAATTAATTAATCAATTAATACACAAGATTGAAGGGAAAAAACACATGGTCATCTTAATTGATATATTTTTAAAAAGGCATTTGACATAGCTCTCTTTTTTGATGAAAACACTTAGAGCACTAGGAATAGAAGGAAACATCCTCAACATCCTAAAGGGAATATACAAAAGTCCGCAGCTGACATCCTACTTAATGGTGAAAAACTAAATGCTTTCCCTCTGAGTTCAGGAACAAGACAAGGATGACCACTGTCAGCAGTGTTATTCAACATTGTAATGGAGAGTAATAGGGCAAGAAACAGAAATAAAGGTCATGCAGATTATAAAGGAACAAGTAAAATTCACCCTATTTACAGATGAATGATCTTATATACAGAAAATACTGAAAATACACAACAATGTTTCTAGAGATAATGAGTGACTTCAACAAAGTAGTGGGGTACAAATCAATAGCCAAAAATCAGTAGTGTTTCTATATATAAGCAATGAGAAATCAGAAGAAGAAGTCAAGAAAAAACTCCATTCACAATAGAAACTGAAGGAATCAAATATCTAGGACTAAATCTAACCAAGGATGTAAAGAATTGTACACAGGTGTGTTAGTTAGATTCAGTTGTCAACTTGGCCAGGTGGGCATACCTAGTCTTGTTGCTGGGACATAAGCCAATGGTACATGAATTTCATCTGTTGCTAATTACATCTGCAGTTGGCTAGGAGGTGTGTCTGCTGCAATGAGTGACGTTTGACTTAATTGGCTGGTGCTTAAATGAGAGATCACAACGTAGCACAGCTAAGTAGCTCGGCATTCCTCATCTCAGCACTTGCAGCTTAGCCCAGGCCTTTGGAGATGCAGAAAGAAGTCATCCCGGGAAAAGTTGTTGGAACCCAGGGGCCTGGAGAGAAGACCAGCAGAGACCATCTTGTGCCTTCCATGTAAGAAAGAACCTCAGTGGAAAGTTAGCTGCCTTTCCTCTGAAGAACCAACAAAATAAATCCCCTTTTATTAAAAGCCAATCTGTCTCTGGTGTGTTGCATTCCGGCAGCTAGCAAACTAGAACAACAGGAAACTAAAACATTGCTAAAAGAAATTATAGAAGACCTAAATAAATGGAAGGATATTCCATGTTCTTGGATTAGAAGGCTAAATAACACGAACCAAGTCAATATTACTCAAAGCAATTTATACATTCTATACAATCCCAATCAAAATTCCAACAACCTTCTTTGCAGAACTGAAAAGGCCAATCAACAAATTTATATGGAAGAGTAAGGGTCTACAAATAGCTAAAGCCATTTTGAAAAAGAAGAATGAAGTTGAAGTACTCACTCTTCTCAATCTTAAAACTTATTTCAAAGCCACAGTAATCAAAATAGCATGGCACTGGCACAAGGACAGACATATAGACCAGTGGAATAGAACTGAAAGCACAGAAATCCACCCTCACACTTACAGCCAGGTGTAATTTTTGAAAAGGTGGCAAAAATCAGTCAACTGAGGAAGAATAACCTTTTCAACAAATGGTGCTGGGAAAACTGGATTTCCAATAGTTAAAAAAAAAAAAGAGAATCCCTACCTCACACCATACTAAAAAAATCAACTCAAAATGGGTCAAAGACCTAAATATAAGAGCTTAAACTATCAAACTCCTACAAGAAAATATAGGGAAACATCTTCAAGACCTTGTGTTAGGCAATCATTTCTTGGGCTTTATATCCAAAGCACAAACAACAAAAGAATAAACACATAAATGGTACCTCATCAAGATAAAAAAAATTTGGTCCTCAAAGAACTTTGTCATGAACATAAAATGACAACCAAAACAATGGGAGAAAATGTTTGGAAGCCACATATTCAGTACAGAATTATTCTCCAGAATATATAAAGAAATCCCTCAACATACCAACAAAAGACAAAAATCCAATTAACAAATGGGAAAAAGGTGTGAATAGATGGCTCTTCAAAGAAGATACACAAATGTCCAGAAAGCACATGAAAAGATTTTCAACATCATTAGCTGTTCTAGTATGCTAGCTACCGGAATGCAATATATCAGGAATGGAATGGCTTTTTCAAAGGGGAATTTAATAAGTTGCTGGTTTACACTTTAAAGGTTGAGAAAATGTCCCAATTACAACAACTCTATAGAAATGTTCAATCAAAAGCATCCAGAGAAAGATACTTTGGTTCTAGAAGACCGATGAAGTTCAGGGTTTCTCTCTCAAGTGAGAAGGCACATGGTGAACATATTCAGGGTTTTGCTCTCAGCTGGAAGGGCACAGGGCAAACATGGCATCATCTGCTAGCTTTCTCTCCTGGCTTCCTGTTTCATGAAGCTCCCCAGGAGGCATTTTCCTTCTTCATCTCCAAAGTTTGCTTGCTGGTAGTTTCTGCTTCTCAAGGCTATGTAGTTCTCTGCTCTCTCTGAATCTCCCATTCTTCAAAATGTTTCCTCTTTTATAGGACTCCAGTAAACCAATCAAGATCCATCCAAATGGGTGGAGACACATCTTCCCTAATCCAGATTAACAACCACTCTTGATTGGGCTACATCTCCAGGGAGATGATCTAATTACAAATTCAAATATACAGTATTGAATGGGGATTATTCTGCCTTTAGTCCTCTCTTGCTCTAAACTGTACTCAAATTTGGCAGCCTTCAAACTTCTCATTAAATGGATTGCAGCAGTACTACAAAGTGCAGAATAGGCTGCATCTAAAATCCAAAGAGGCCTATCAAGCACTATGCTTCTTTTTCAGTAGGAAGTATAAAGGGAACAAACTTGTCCTTTACATTAAATGAGGATGTTCCAGCATATTTTACAACTCTGCCCCCCCCTCCAAATTTTACTAACATGATGGGCACCTAAATCTTTATTCAATTTATCTCTTTCCCTCGGGAATCCATGTATCTTACCAAGGCGTACATTTGCCACTTCTTGCTCATCAAATCTAATAACATGATGTCATCATCTGCAGAATACTCAGATTATCCAGTTTTTTTAATTTATATTGTGACAAAGAAAGAAGTAACATAGCCCTGAGATAAAACTGTAAATGTATACTGTTGTCCCTCACATGAGAATGTGAAATCCTTCAGATTCTCCTTTCTAATGGGTAAGGAGAAAAGAACACATCTGCCAGCTCAATAGTTTCACATCACATACAAAATGACATTACTCTACCTTAGTAAAGATACCACATTTGGCACAGAAGCTGCAATTGGTTAATTTTCATTGGTCATTCTGCCATGAATCACCTACTCCTTGCAAGAGCAAGCTAGTGAATTAATTAGAAATATGATGAAGATCACTACCCCTGCCTCTGTTAAATTTTTAAGGGTGGTACTAATCAGCCAATCTCCTCAAAAGTGATGTTGTTTTTTAGTTAATCTCTTTGTCAGAGTGGAGGTAGTTTCAGGGCTTCTAGTCAGCCTCTCCAATTATGATAACTTTTACTCTAAATATCAACAACTTAATCTGAAGGTTCTGATGACTACTAAGTATGTCCAGTCTAATTATACATTCAGAAACAGAGGAAATGACTGCTAGGTGAGAATGTAACCCTAGTGACTACCTGTCATAGACACAAACCAGACCTTCATTTTTTTTTACCTGACCCCATATGCCATGGAGGTGTCATGGTCAAGTTGATACATCAACTTGGCCAAGTGGTGGTACCTGTTTGTCTGGTTGGGCAAGTGCTGGCCTCTCTGTTGCAAAGAGGACATTTCATAGAATTAAATCATGATCACATCAGCTGTATCCACTTGTAATCAGCCAAGGAGAGTGTTTTCTGTAATGAGTGATGCTTAATCTAATCACTGGAAGCCTTTTAAGGAGGACTCAGAGAAAACAGGCTCTCTTTCTTGCTTCGGCTGATGAGCCTCTCCTGTGGAGGGCTTCCAGACCCTCTATTAGAATTGTCAGCTTCACAGCATGCCCTGCAGATTTTGGACTCAGCATTCCCATGGCCACGTGAGACACTTTTATAAATTTTATATTTTTGAGTGTTCCCTGTTGATTCTGTTTCTCTACAGAATCCTAACTAATACAACTTGGTACCAGGAATGGTTGGTTCTTTAGAAACAGAATCTTAAAAATGGGTTTTTATGAATGGTTTTCTATTCTGACTGGACTCAAAGGCACTAAGGACTCTGATTCTCATAATCAGAATGACACTCCCAATCCATAGAGTGAGTTGGCAAAAGAGATAGTCAAAATATCACCATTCAATTCTCCTAATGCTCCTCTTGTATGAAGCCAGGATAATGTTTTTGACACCTTTATGGAGTTTTGTGGAAATACAAGGTACAGGGATGTTGGCTAGTTGTTGTTAGACACACTGGCTACATTAAGGAGTGAAAGAGATGGGCTTAAGGCTTCAAATGAGAAGCTTAAGTCCATCCGACAGATGTAGAAGTTTCTATGAGTATCTCAAAGGAAAATCTTATTTCCTGTAGCCCTAGACTTGAGAATTTGAAAATCAGACTCAGAATCTTATTGTTAGAATAGCAACTTTACAACGTAAACTGACATCTCAATGTTGCATGGTGTCTGCCGTTAAAGTGAGGGCATTGATTGGAAAGGAATGGGACCCTGAAAAATGGGGTGGTGACATATGTATTGATAATGATGTCAGGGGTGAGGCTGAAACCTAGATCATGCTGAGTCTTCTCTAGATAACCCTGTAATACTCTGCCCTGAGGACATAGCCACCCCACCTCTGGCGTGCCTTCATGAGTTGGCCACCCAACCGCCTCCTGAAGGGATTAGCCCTAGAGTGATTAATCCTGTTTCACCAGATGAAACTGCAAATGAATGCCCTGAAGCAAATGGCTTGGAAGATATTTCTAATTCTTTTCATGACCCACCCCACCACCCCTAATTTCTTCCAGACCTATAAGTAGACTAAAGCCCCAACAGGTCCTTAAAAGTGAGGTACAAAGAATCACACATGAAGAGGTATGTTATCCTCCAAAAGAACTGTGTGAATTTTCCAATTTATATAGACAGAAATTAGGGGAATATGTGTGGCAATGGATTTTAAGCATGTGGGATAATAGTGGGAGGAATATAAGGCTGCATCAGGCTGAATTTATTGATATGGGCCTCCTAAGCAAAGATTCTGCATTCAATGTTATAGCTTGAGGGGTTAGAAGAGGTATTAACAGTTTGTTTGGATGGTTGGTTGAAACATGGATCAAAAGGTGGCTGACATTACCTGAGGTTGAAATGCCAGAACTGCCCTGGAATAATGTAGATGAGGGATCCAGAGCCTTAGAGAGATTGGGATGTTAGAGTGAATTTATCATGCACAGCCTGCTCTTACACCCCAGGAATGTTCGGAGGATGCATCTTTTAACAGAACAGTGAGAAATAAATTTGTGAGACTAGCGCCATTATCCCTGAAGAACTCTGTAGTTTCTCTTCTCTGTAGGTCAGATATTACTATAGGAAATGCTGTCCCTGAGCTGGAATCCTGAAACGCAATGGGGATGACAGGATCCCGAGTTGGCAGAAGCCAGGTGGCAGCACTTAATCACCAAAGACAGGGTAGACATGGCTATTATAATAGACAGCAAACTCAAAGCAGGCATCAAAATTTTATGACGCGCACAGATTTGTGGCATTGGCTAGTAAATCATGGGGTACCTGGAAATACAATAGAAAGGCAGTCTACTAAATTCTTGTTTGAGCTGTATAAACAAAAGACTTCTAGGTCAAGTGAACAGAAGTCTAACCTGTATTACAAAAACACAGAGTCACGGCCCCTTAATCAATCTCCAGACTCGAGACAGTTTACAGATCCAGAGCCCCTTGAATGAAGGGGAGGCCAGGTCCCTTTGAGGGGAGAACCCTGTTATACTGCCACAAATTTATACTGTTAATCTTCCTCCAAGTCTTCCCCAAGGAGACTGATGGCCTTTTAACTGTGCATTGGGGAAATGAAAATAATAAGATAGTTCAGGGATTATTAGACACTGGTTCAAAAGTGACATTAATTCCAGGGGACCCAAAACATCACTCTGGTCCACCAGTCAGAGTGGGTTCTTATGGAGGCCAGGGGTTCAATGGAGTTTTAGCTCAGGTCCATCTCACAGTGTGTCCAGTGGGCCCCCGGACCCATTCTGTAGTTATTTCCCCAGTTCCAGAATGTATCATTGGAACAGACATACTGATCAACTGGCAGAACCCCCACACTGGCTCTCTAACTCATGCAGTGAAGGCTATTATGGAGGGAAAGGCCAAGTGGAAGCCACTAGAACTGCCACTACCTAGCAAAATAGTAAATCAGAAGCAGTACTGGATTCCTGGAGGGATTGCGGAGATTACTGCCAACTCTTAAGGACTTGAAGGATGCAGGGGTGGTGATTCCCACCACATCCCCATTCAATTCTCCTATTTGGCCTGTGCAGAAAAGAAATGGGTCTTGGAGGATGACAGTGGATTATCATAAGCTCAACCAGGGGGTAACTCCAATTGCAGTTGGTGTTCCAGATGTGGTATCATTGCTTGAGCAAATCAATACATCCTCTGGTACCTGTTATGCAGCTATTGATCTGGCAAATGCTTTTTTCTCAATAGCTATTGGTGAGAACCACCAGAAACAGTTTACTTTCAGCCGGCAAGGTCAGCAATATACTTTCACTGTCCTACCTCAGGGGTATATCAACTCTCCAGCCCTATGTCATAATCTTGTTTGCAGAGAACTTGATCATTTCTGCCTCCCACAAGACATCACACTGGTCCATTATATTGATGATATCATGTTGATTGGACCTAGTGAGCAAGAAGTAGCAACTGCTCTAGATTTACTGGTAAGGCATTTGCGTGGCAGAGGATGGGAGATAAATCCAACAAAAATACAGGGGCCTTCCACCTCAGTAAAATTTCTAGGTGTCCAGTGGTGAGGAGCATGTCAAGATATCCCTTCTAAGGTGAAGGATAAGTTGCTACATCTGGCCCCTCCCCCAACCAAAAAAGAGGCACAACTCCTAGTTGGTCTTTTTGGATTTTGTTGACAACATATTCCTCATTTGGGTGTGCTACTCCGGCCCATTTATCGAGTGACTAGAAAAACTGCTAATTTTGAGTGGGGACCTGAACAAAAGTAGGCTCTCCGACAGGTCCAGGCTGCTGTACAAGCTGCTCTGCCACATGGGCCGTATGTTCCAGCAGATCCAATGGTGCTGGAAGTGTCAGTGGCAAATAGAGATGCTGTCTGGAGCCTTTGGCAGGCCCCTATAGGAGAATCACAATGCAGACCCTTAGGATTTTGGAGCAAAGCCTTACCATCTGCTACAGATAACTACTCTCCTTTTGAGAAATAGCTTTTGGCCTGCTACTGGGCCTTAGTAGAAACTGAACGCTTAACCATGGGCTACCAACTTATCATGAGACCTGAGTTGCCTCTCATGAGTTGGGTGTTGTCTGACCCACAAGCCATAAAGTTGGGCATGCACAGCAGCACTCTATTGTAAAATGGAAATGGTATATACGAGATAGAGCCAGAGCAGGTCCTGAAAGCACAAATAAGTTACATGAAGAAGTGGCACAAATGCCCATGGTTTCCACTTCTGCTGCCACATTACCTTCTCTTTCCCAGACCAGAGCTATGGCCTCTTAGGGAGTTCCTTACAATGAATTGACTGAGAAAGAGAAAACTCGGGCCTGGTTTACAGATGGTTCAGCACGATATGCAGGTACCATCCAAAAGTGGACAGCTGCAGCATTACAGCCTCTTTCTGGGGTGTCCTTGAAGGGCAGTGGTGAGGGCAAATTCTCCCAGTGGGCAGAACTTCGAGCAGTGCACCTGGTTGTTCATTGTGCTTGGAAGGAAAACTGGCCAGAAGTCTGTTTGTATACTGACCCATGGGCTGTTGCTAAGGGTTTGGCTGGATGGTCAGGGACTTGGAAAGACCATAATTGGAAAATTGGTGACAAAGAGGTCTGGGGAAGAAGTATGTGGATAGACCTTTCTGAGTGGGCTAAAAACATGAACATATTTGTGTCCCATGTGAATGTGCACCAGAGGGTGGCTTCAGCAGAGGAAGGTTTTAATAATCAAGTGGATAAGATGACCCATTCTGTGGATACCAGTCAGCCTCTTTCTCCAGCAATTCCTGTCATTGCCCAATGGGCTCATGAACAAAGTGGTCATGGTGGTAGGGATGGAGGTTATGCATGGGCTCAGCAACATGGACTTCCACTCACCAAGGCTGACTTGTCTACAGCCACTGATGAGTGCCCAATCTGCCACCAGCAGAGACTAATACTTAGACTCCCCTTATGGCACAATTCCCCAAGGTGACCAACCAGCTACATAGTGGCAGGTTGATTACATTGGACCATTCCCTTCATGGAAGGGGCAGTGATTTGTTCTAATTCGAATAGACACATACTCTGGATATGGGTTTGCTTTCCTTGCAAGCAATCTTCTGCCAAAACTATCATCCGTGGGCTTACAGAATGCCTTATCCATCATCATGGTATTCCACACAGCATTGTTTCTGATCAAGGAACACACTTCACAACAAATGAATGTGGGAATGGGCACATGCTCATGGAATTCTCTGGTCTTACCATGTTCCCCATCATCCAGAAGCAGCTGGATTGACAGAACAGTGCAATAGCCTTTTGAAAACTCAATTACGGTGCCAACTAGGTGGCAATACCTTGAAAGGCTGGGATAATGTTCTCCAGGAAGCTATATATGCTCTGAATCAGCATCCGATGTATGGTGCTGTTTCTCCTATAGCCAGGATCCATGGGTCCAGAAACCAAGGGGTGGAAACAGGAGTGGTATCACTCACTATTACCCCTAGTGATCCACTAGGAAAATTTTTGCCTCCTGTCCCTGCGACCCTGAGCTCTGCTTGTCTATAGGTTTTAGTTCCAAAATGGGGAGTGCTTCCACCAGGAGAAACAATAATGATTCCATTGAACTGGAATCTAAGACTGCCACCTGGTCACTTTGGGTTACTCATGCCCCTGGATCAACAAGCCAAGAAGGGGATTACATTATTGTCTGGGGTGATTGACCCTGACTATCAGGGGGAAACATCGCTGCAAACTATACAATGGAGGTAGAGAAGAGTTTTCTTGGAATATTGGAGATTCCCCAAGGGTGTCTTTGAGTACTACCATGCACTGTGATTAAAATCAATGGAAAATTGCAAAAACCCAATCCAGGCAGGACTACCAATGGCTCTGAAACTTCGGAATGAAGGTTTGGGTCACCCTACCAGGCAAAGAACCACAGCCAGCTGAAGTGCTTGCTGAGGGTAAAGGGAACATGGAATGGGTAGTGGAAGAAGGTAGTGATAAATATTAACTATGACCACGTGATCAGTTACAGAAATGAGGGCTGTGATGCTGTTTTGTTTCTGTTATACTATTTAAGTTGTAAGATATCAAGTTTAAGAATGAATATTACCCAAGGGCCTGTGCCGTATTCTGGGGAGATTTAATGTGTTTTTGGTTATATGCAAGACAGTTGATTATTGTTAGCGAAAGAAAAAAAAATGTGTGCTTTATTGTTTTTTATTTAGAAATTAGGTATGGTTTAAGGTGATATGTATGCTGCCAAGTTGACAAGGGGTGGACTGTCATGGTCAGGTTCATGTGTCAATTTGGCCAAGTGATGGTACCTGTTTGTCTGGTTGGGCAAGTGCTGGCCTGTCTGTTGCAATGAGGACATTTCATAGAATTAAATCATGATCACGTCAGCCATACCTACAGCTGATTCCATTTGTAATCAGCCAAGGGGAGTGTGTTTTGCAATGAGTGATGCTTAATCTAATCACTGGAAGCCTTTTAAGGAGGATTCAGAGGAGACAGGCTCTCTTCCTGCTTCAGCTGATGAGCCTCTCCTGTGGAGTTCATCCAGACCCTCCATCGGAATTTTCAGCTTCACAGCCTGCCCTGCAGATTTTGGACTCTGCATTCTCATGGTCACGTGAGACACTTATAAATTTTATATTTGCGAGTGTTCCCTGTTGATTCTGTTTCTCTATAGAACCCTAGCTAATACAGGGTCAAGAGTGCTCTTTCAGTCTCAGGTATCAGGATCAACTCAGACCCAGATCCATATGTCTTTGAAACATTAGCAATACCCTCCCCATAGTATAATTTTACCCAAGTATTTATTTGATACTATGTTCCAGCTAAATATAATCTATATTTTTGGTATTTCTGAGTCATTTCTTATGACTACCTTGCTCCTCCCTCAGTTGATGGGCTCTGGGTCTGAGAATCATCTCAGTATGGAAACTGGGTTAGAAATTGTGACTCTCTATTAGGACAGCTGTCCATAGCTTTCTGTTCACCCATTTACGATCTATTTTGTTTGGATAATATATTAAGCAATAGCCTTGTTGGCTATTCATCTATCTTGCCCCTAGAAACATGATGCTACCTTAGCAATCTCACAGATCTCTGTGAGTTCGGCCTCCCTGACTGCCATTCCAAGTGTCTACTCATTGTAATAATTATGTCCACCTTACTTCTGACAGTGAAGTGCTGCACTGGGCTATTCCAGGATCCTATCATCTCCATTGCTATCATCCCCAGTTCTGTAACAGAATTTCTTACTCAGCCGCAGCATAGAGAGGACAGCTTTCACTTGCCTTCTTAAAAATACTGGTTCTCCCTCACCAGTACATTCCTAATTGCTTTGATAAATAAAGTGTCCTCCAGAACCTTCCAAGGAACATAGCCAGATGGTAACCCCATTCTAGCATGCCTATTTCCTTAACCTTTTAATACCTTCCTTCAAAGTCTGCCACAGAAGTTTGCCATCTCCACATCATACAATAGAGAGCAGGTGCTGGTAAACTATGGCCTTTTAAGTCAAATAAGGCCCCTGCCTTTTATTATATATTGGATTTAATTGGAACACCATATTTATTGGCCATGCCTATTTGTTACATATTATGACTGCTTTTGGGCTACAATAGCAGAGTTGAGTAGAAACCATATGGTTCTCAAAGCCTGGAATATTTTCCATTTAACCTATTACAGAAAAAGTTTGTTGCCCTTTCGTATACAGCACTGCCTTTTTTCAAGTTTCCAAGAGCTATCCCAAAAGCATATAAAACTGCCTCCTGGGGTCTGTGCCAGAGTGTTCAATCCTTTTTCAAATGAATATGCCCCATATCAACACAGTCTTCCTCATCCAGCTTCATGTTACTACCCAATTGATCAGCATTCACTCCTAGGCACTATCCCCTACCTTCTGCTAGTACATGCTAATCAGAACCAGCAGCTCTTTTGTATTTAAAACCTCTCCTCCTTTAGCAGACTAGCATTTTCCCTTTCAAATCTTTCTGAAATTTGACCCAAATTATGGATCTGGTGGTCAGAAGGAGTGACTGAGAAAGCATTGATTTTCTTAAAGACATCTTTCTCCTTTGAGGGCTCTGGATGATCTTCACGCAGGGGAGTGGGACTGTATCTTCCAATAAAGTGGAGTGCAGTAACTGCAGTTACTGAGGGTCCAGGGAACTCTGAGGATTTAAGGTATTCACGTGCTACTACCTAGATATCCCCATGTCTGGCACTCACTCCTTTCCATATCAGAGTTCTTAGTTTGCTTTAGGAGACTTTTGTTCCTTGAAAATTCAACTCTAAAATTATTTGCCTCTTACAATTAAGTCCTGTGTCTGGCTATCAGCTTTGTCTGATCTCTAGCTACAGAGATGAAAATCCCTTTAAATGCTGCCAAGGAGGCTCTATAACTCATATTTTGCTTTAAATTGCTGATTAATCTATCTGAGACTATCATGTTCTCTCTTTAATAAATAAATGCCACTTGGAAAAGGTAAATCAAGTCCATGGTCCATACAGCTACCCTTCTCCTTGCAAATGCCAGAAACACAGAATCAGTTAGTGTACCTCCTTTCTTTCCATGCCAGCAACATTGGTAAGAATTGTAGCAATTGCACTTCTAAATGAAACATGATGCCAGAAACTATTAGTGCTCCTTATCCAGAATAGGATATTAATTGTCCTCTCACCAGGAATAATCAAACTCCAGAATCCCACCTCTAGAGTTTTGATCTAAGGACCATTCCTGACACCAAATGTCTTAGAAGCAGAGTGGGAAATGGGAATTCTTATGGGAAAGATTTATTAAAGGAGAGTAAAGGAAATAGGATAGGCCATGGTAAAAATTTAGCAATGGTGTAGTTTCAACTGAAGACTAGGAATTCTGAAGTTTGATTGTATCACAATTTCCAATTTGTTCCCACCTTGAGGCAAGGAATCTGTGGGCTGCTCTCTCCAACTCCCTCCATCCTCCAAGGCCATAACATCCCAGGTAAATCAGTTCCCATTAGGTTGAGTGCAATTCTCTAGAGAAGGAGATGCTGTGATTCATTAGGGACTAACACTTGTAGTAGCTGAAGGATGAGTGCACTGATATAGTAAAGCAGATCAGAATGGGAAACCAACAGAGTCTATGATATACCTGAATATAGTTAAAGAAGTAATGCCATTTAAACTGAAGAGTAGTCTTCTTGGGACTCTGAATCCATTCCCTATGGAGCCTGTGTCCTATTCGACGCTGGCTGTCCTTACTTACTACTTGGAATGTGGGCCACCTTATACAGTGAAGGAATGGAGATTTGGTTTGGACTTTAGGAATGCTAACCTTTCCTTTGATGATTCTAACATAAGCATTTATTTGTTTTGACTAAATCAAAGTGCCCTGAAACAAACTTTTTTTGACAAGATCAAAGTCATCAACTCCCTATCATGAATTTTGTATTCATATCTTTTAACTGGACTAATGTTAGAACAGGTATTCCTGGAGAAGAGAGAACGGAGAAAGGAGGTTTGGGACACAGGCAGTTTCTTGAGGTTGTCAGGCTCTTGAGGAAGCCCTACAAAAGCAAGAGGTAGCATGAGGAAATCACATCATAAAGGCTTGTAGTTAGACGTGTCCTCGTGGGAAGGGGGAAGCAGAGCCAAAAATAAACCTCACCTCACCTTCAACTATAATCCACTTGGGCTTGACTTTGGTAGGTTGGACACCAGAGGAATCTCAGTTTACTGTGGGTGATGTATTAGTTTGACACAGTTGCCATGACAAATATCACACAGTGGATTATTGGCGTAAACAACAGGATTTTATTGTCGCAAGGTTTTAGAGACATGAAGTCGAAAATCAAAATTTTGATAGGCCATGCTTTCTTCCTGAGTCTGTAGCATTCTGGTGCTGCCTGGGCCTAATCCTTGGGTTCCTTGACTTACATCTCTTCCTCTGTCACATGGCTTTTCCTTCTGGCTTTGAAGATCCTATTCATAAATGAGTTCACACCTTAACAAATAGCATTTTTAAATATGCTATTTACAATGGGTGGACATCTACGGGAACACAGATTAAGACTTGAAAAAGTCTTTTGTGGGGTATGTGATTCACACTCCAACAGAGAATAAGGGTAAGAATTACACCTGATTTCTGACCATCATTCTTAGTGTCCCTGTAACATCATTACCAGGTTAGAAAACAAGTTATTCCATCTTACAGTAAGACTAAGAAGCGAAGAAGAAATGTCCTTATTAGCATTTGTTTCAAACACAGGAACTGATACACAGATTTAACCAAAATAGCAGTGCCAATAAAACTGAGTCCAGACAGGAGTGAAGTGTTGTAGGTACTCAAGGGAAAGAGTCTTAAGAAACAGGAATCTGAGCAAAGACATTAGGAACCAAAGGCCCTGTCTGTAAGTTACAAAAATGTACTGGACGAAAGACTGTGTGAGCCCAGAGGAGCTGTGGTAGTTCTGGCGGATCCTATCCAGGTCCCAAGTAAATGGTCCTCAAGGGTTTTAGCGAATTGAGAAATTTTGTGGACCTATGATTTATCACAAAAGAAATTTAGACAGGGAATATGGCCCAGAGGCAAAGAAGTGAAGTCCCCAAACAAACTCAGTCCTGGAGCCAGTCCAAGTGTGTGAGCTTTCTGACCTTGTAGCCAGGGAGTCTGCACTCATACCCCTTCCATATTCCCAAATTTCTGACATATGACCGTCTGTATTCACAGCTGGGAATATTCTGTATTTGTTACCTTGTTAAAAATACAAACAAGTTCAAAGCCATTTACCCAAATGTCTCCCTGACTTCTTATCACTCTATCTATGAATAATTTACTTAAGTAATTTCAGAGAAAGGGGAGTTGTCGATCCACATAGAGGATGTTTTGGATTAATGGTCTGATCACCTCATTTAAGAGTGAAATGGAGATATAAAATGTCAATTAATCACTGATCCCAGTTTGCTCAAAGATTGTCAATTTTCAAAGCTCATATATCGAAATCCCCTCAGCGAATTATTTTTAAGTGGATAGTGTACCACTATCTGTGACTGATGTGATCTGTCTGCTTCCTATTCCAATTTCCACTACACATGGCTCTGGTTTGTCAGAGTTGATATACAGAGAACTTATATAAAGAGATGAGAAAGTATTAGAGATACCTTCTGGACGCCTACATCGTCTGTTACATTATGCAAATTCTTGGGTAGCAAAGTTGATATTTAAACTGGTCTCCAAGCATATGGATGATTCTATGCTCAGAGAAAGGGTTAAGAGTGGTATTCCAGATGGAAGAAATAACACATTTATAAAAGTAGAGAAGAAAAAGCACAGAGCATGTTGTAATATTCAATACGATCTCTGAAACTTAGATATCATCTAGTTCTTCCTGCCCCTTTAGATAATATGTACTCAACCTTCTAGTCCACTTAGTATAGAAACCTAATGCCCTACTTCAGAATGGTTTTGGATTTCCAGGACAGTTACAGCCCCATGGACCCTCTAAGTTCCTGTTTCTTTTAAATTAGTTCAGTTTAGAGAGATTTTCTCACCATCCTCTAATGGGTTGCTCCCTAGTCCACATCATATCATTTAGATGTGGCACTTAGGCCCTTTCCATCAATTCTATTAACAACAATTTAGCCCCTTTCCATCAATTCTAACAGCAACAATAAAAATTCAAATAAAACCTCTGTGTATGTTTATATGAATGTGTATTTGAAATAGGTCATTGCTACTCAAGGTGTGAACCACAGGCCAGCAGAATTAGCATTGCTTGGGAGTTTATTAAAAACGTAAAATCTCAGGCCCCACTTCAGGCTTACAAAATTAGAGTTTGATTAAGATGCACATTAAAGTTTGAGAGACACTCAGGATAAATGGTGCAAGAAGGGATATTTGTATACATATATAAAAATTTCAAACTGAACATTGAATTTCCCCCTTTTTATAAATCTTTGGCCACACTGCCATCTGCTAAACTTTTTGTCATTAAAGTCACTCTAATATTGTTTCACCCTCTTTTTCTTCCTTATCATATTATGCCTTTTCTCATCCTCCATCAGGATTATCCTGGAAAACTCACAGTCTTATATTTCTAAAATTTTTCAGAGAAATATAGCTCTCAAGTCTGAATGTCTTCATTCAAAATTAAAACTGTAAAATCACTCCTTAATCTCCATGTTTCCATATTAAATAAATTGTCAATGAATTCTATAGTCACTGCAAATCTACTGGAGTTAAGAAAGGGAACAAGCCCTCAGCTAGAAGGACAATTTGGAAAGAAAACCAAATAAACGCACTTCCATTTCAGTCTGTAAAAAAGAAATTGCACAGTTTATTGGTGTATTTTCCAGGGTCCCATTTGAGACTGTCTTTAATTGTGATGCTTATTCACATTGTGTCTAGCACCTGGCTTCTCCACAGATTAAGTGGTCTGGGCTGTCAGATTTAATTCTACCTGAGCCACTCAAACTAGCCTTGTGATGATGACAGAACAAGTCCTATGACCTCTTGGGTTTCCTGAAGTGTAAAATAAGATAAATAATGCAGAGTAAAACTCACAGAACTGTATAAGGATCTGTTATTGATTGCCTAGAATTTTTGCAGTGGGACCTACATCACTTGCCCTTGGGAAGCAAAACAATATATAATACCAATATGTGGGTTTTCTTTCTTTTAACTAAAAAAAGCAAAAGTTAAGATAATCTAATGTGCAGTGTTCTAGAATAGCACAATCTAGTAGCTCTTTTATGATGATGGAAATATCCTGTGTCTGCACTATCCAACCTGATAGTCACTAACTGCATGGGACTTCTGAGCACTTGAAGGGTGGCTAATGTGACTAATGAAGGGGATTTTTAATTTTATTTCATTTAAATTAATTTAGACTTAACTAGCCACATATGGATAATGACTGCTATATTGGAGAACGCAAATCTGGAAGGCAGCAGATGTAAACTCTTGAATGATAATATCCTATATTTAAGTGCCTGATATTTGCATTTTGAATCTGCAGTAGCAGCACAAAGATCTTTTGGATTAATACACATGTGCATAAGAAAGTGTTTTTTCTCCCCCAGAACCTGTACACAAATAAGGTTTTATGGAAAATGGCCAACCCCTTAATAACTCTAACATTAATGAGTGACCAAATGAAATATGTATGGCAGGATTTACCTCCTTTGGCACAGGATTTTCTTTGGCAGTTTTCAGAGATCTACAGTGTGGCTGGAGGGCCTGAATGTTTCGTGGTGAAATTGGAAGTTCTGAATGCACAAATAAGAAAACAAAGGTAACACAACAAGTGTGTCCAAAGAAGTCACATTAAGTGCTACTGAAAGAAGAAATCTCCAATTTCAACTGAACAGGGTGGTTGGTAAGGAGTATATATATATATATATTCAGGAGAATCTCCCAGACAAGATCTCTGTTGACAAAAGTAGGCACACCTTTGTGATAGAAGCTGCTAATTTTCCTGTTGTCTCTTGAGAGCTGTCAAGGGTCAATCTAGAAAGCCTCTGAAACTAAGATAAGGGACTTTGGTTGTTGAATTTTTAACCTTGACTTTCAGGTTCATGGTACACAGTTGAGCTGGGCTTTGACAAGTAGGGTTGCATTTTTCCACGGTCCCTATTATATCAGAAGTGACACGATGTACTATTGTTATTTGTTGGACCAGAAAACTAGGGCAATGCCTTAGTGGACATCAATAGCACTAAATCATGTTATGAGCAACTGTAGGGCAATATTCTTAGAAGCCCACAGAAAGGGCAAGAAATAATGTCACACTGGAGCAGCTGGGTGCTTGGAAATGTATTTTTTTAAAGTGCTCTTATTCATTTCTGTTCTGTAATGTTGATGAGTTACAGAATTATCATACTCAGGAAAATCTGTTCACACCACTTCATTGTAATGTATTAGGAGTTTCATACACAAAGGCAACATGAAAAAGTATTTTGATTTGTTTTACACATTTCCTCAACAAGAACTGCCTACAGCTACCAAATACCTCCAAATTTTCTATACTTCTACCAAGATAGTATTTAGGCATATTTGTCAATGAAATAAATGTTCAGTGCTTTTCTGAGATAATTTCAAATTAAAATTGAGTCGGTACTTTTTATTTTCTGAAGACACTTCCAATTTTTAAAATAATCTCCATTCAAGGAAGTTTCCTATAATTATGCTTGGCAAAGTGTTATTCCTGCCCTGCAACAGCTGCCTCCTTGCTTTGGCTGTTCTTTCAAATCATGCCTCTCAGATGTCATTCAAGCGTGTTTGCCCAACCGGATGTTGAAGAGTACTTTTTCTGGAATAGCCCTTCATATTCCAGTTGTGGGACTTTACAAGCAATTCGACAATGTGTGAATGCAAAAGCATTAAATTAAGAAAGTTTTAGTTTCCAGGAGTTGTTTAGATGCTGTATTCGTAATTTCTTCAAGTGTACATGTATAACATATCTTGACTCCATTTGATTTACAAGGACGCTGAAATTGTTGTTAAAACCGGATTCTGCTTTAGCAGTAGGACTATTACCCATCTAAATCAATCCCATAAAGGCCTTGAGACCAAAGTGATTACCTAACTACATTCCTTAGATATCAGCAGATTATGCTACAGGATCGTGACCTGTTGCAATGCAATGCTTTATCATCTGGAATAATTAGGTCTCAAGAAAACTCTTAGTGAATTCATGGTTTGCCTTAGAAACTTTTCACCCATTTTGAAGACTTCAATAGAGGTAAAATCCATCAAAAGTCTAGCAGCAATGTGGAAAGGGAATTCAAAGGAGTTTGGAAAGGTTTCATGAAGAAAGGCGTTCTAGGATCAATGCACAAGAAAATGCAGAGTAGATGTGAATCCTTTGGCAGGAGGATTTGTATATGGCAATACAAGCCAATTCTGTCAGTGTATTACAAACAGAGTGGAAATATTTCTGTTTTGCACTGAATGTTGCTTGAAATAAATGGGCCAATGTCCAGGGGTGTAGGCATCCTTTTTGCTATGAACCTTTCCATTCTAATGACATATTTTTTATGGGATTTGACATGTAATAAAAACATTGCTCCCAAAGCATGTAATATTCATCTCAATTGGCATCATTGTTTTCCCTTATGTACTGACTTTACAAGTAGCCAGTCACTTATTTTCTAATGTTAATAATGATTTCTGCTGGATGATTGGTTAAGACTACAGATTTTAGTATTTTGGTACCTGGAAACATTTTCATTGGAATGTAAGTTGCTTTACAAAAAATGTAGTGGGCTGGTAAAACTTGATTTCTTTTTATTAGATTTGGCAAGATTTTCTTGAGTGCACAAAACAATGCAACTGGAAATTAAAAAATTCTATCTAATCCAATTGAGAAAAGCATATTAGTTGAATAAGTTACATATGAATTTAGGACTTTCATGTCCTACCCCAATTTTGAGTGTTTTGATTAGAACTTATCCTTATTTTTAAGTTGCTGCATTCATATCTTAAAACTTTTATTCAAGACTACAATTCTTGACTAAGATTGTCCTGTAAATAAATACAACTCTTAGCAAAAGTCATAACTTTATAGAAAAAAAGTGGAAAGAGAACTTTAAGTGAGTAAGCCTACTAAAAAATGAGCACAGTGCTAGTGAGACTCTCCCGAGGTTGTGAAAACTTGTTGTCAGATGTAAAGAAAACAGTTAATGGCCTAGAAGCAGTGCCCATGCCCTTAATCCTTTACAGGTACAGACACTGGCACAGGAACTCACACTGGAAGTTTGATAAAGTGATATTCCCATTCTCTAGGTTTGATGGTTCATAAAAGCCAAGAGGGCAATGGTTCGGAGCATTCTTATGGTACATCCACAAACAATTTGATAAGAAATCCATCACCAGTCAGCAGATATGTGGCCAAAAAGACCTACAAAAGGGGAAATCTACTCATCATACAGCGGAGATACATTTAGGCACTCTGTTAGGATTTGAGGAGGTAAATATGTCAACACCTCTCAGCTCCCACAGGAGTTTAAAACCGCTGAAAGACACAGAGCTCTATCTGAGGGAGAGCAAAATGTAAGTTTTACTAACACTTATGTTGATGTTGGAGAATGTGTCTAAATGTGTGCCAATATGGGTTCCAAACTGAAACCCAGAATGAGATGGACTTACCCATGCAGTCATAGGCAGGACTGGAAAACCAGAGGCTCCCAATACCGGAAGGGCCTTTGTATAGATGCGTGAAGGGCAGCAGCACTCATGCTCTCTGAAGACTAGCAGTTCTCATAAAGAAAGGGACAGAGGTCCTTCTCCCCAGTTCACCGATCAGATAGGAAAGTCATCCCTCTTCCCTGAGGAACAGAGAATAAAATCACAGAAAGAGGACAAGAGTATTATTTTAATAGAAAGTGTTAAATTTATTCTCTTGTAGAAGTAAATATCAGGAATAAAAAATAACTATTTACCCCTAATAAACCTAATGCAGGCTCCCAGTTTCTTTTTTCCAGAGGGTTATGCATAACATCAAAGGACTGGCTAACTTTAAAAAGAGTGGGTGGAGAGGTTGGCACATGAATCACTATTTAAGCAAATAGGATTACTGAAACTCAGTTAATCTGTCATTCACACACATGACTTTCATCTTGAAAAAGCAGATCCTGGCATTTTTCACATGTGTCTTTTGCCTGCTTAGTGCCACATTTAAAAACAAATAGAACTATCTTTGATGATCTTGCTGGTTATAAATGAAACAAATGCTTCTGATTTAAGAAAAAAAATCACTGCAAAAGCATTAAAAGAAAAAAGTGGCATTCTTGTGGGTAAGCATTCATATATATATATATATATATATCTGTGCATAGACACAGATAAACACATACTTATATGCTATGTATAAATCCTTTCTGCATTCTGCATTATTCCTTCTTTATTTATCATGAACAACTTCTTTTGTCTCTAAACATGACTTTAATTCATAATTTTTAGTGGCTTTATAGTATTCCAGGGGATTTGTTCAACCAATCTCCTGTAGATGGGCATTTGAGTTTAATTTGGAAAGATTATAAGGATTGTAATAATAAATATCCTTGTGTTCTAACCCAGCTCTTAGAGGGCTTGGGTTGGGGCAGCCCGAAGACCAAGAACACACTAAGCAGAGAGTTAGACATGAATTTTAATTGGGACTTACAAACAGGAGAGGATCTCCCACAGTCGCCGCCAGCTGTGGAAAATGAGGTTAGCACTCAGCAAAAGGGGCAGGGCCAAGGCAAGGGCTTATGAAGGTTTAGGACGAGGGTGTGAGAACAGAGTTTCAGGACGGACTAGTGATACAGGACTTTGTTATCAACAATGATCAAGGGAGGGGAGTTTCAATGCCTTCTTTATGATGCCACTTACATTTTTCCCCCTGAGGAGAACTGATGACCTTTAATGTCTACCCTGGTTATGTAGGTGGCTACATGAAAAGACCTGTACTCAATAAGGAGGGGAATCCCCACACCTTGTTAATATATATTTTTCAAAATTATTCCATTTATTTTCACAATTATCCAATTTCTTATGATAAATTCTGCGAAGTGGAATTGTTGGCTCAAAGGATATGCTCCTTTAATTCTTCTTAATCAACTTTATAGAGATAATGATTTGCAAACAATAAAATGAACCAATTTTAAGCACAGAAATCAATGAGTCTTGACAAATACATGTACCCATGTAACTACCGCCACAAATAAGATATCAAAAATATCAATATAAAAGTTCTTCATGACCATTTACAGCTGACCCCACCCCATCAGTAACCCTCTGTAATCACTGATTTGTTTTCTATTAGTATTAACTATATTTCCTTTTTTTCTAGAATGTGGTAGAAATGGAATCCTATAGCATGTAATTTTTCATGCATGGCTTCCAACATGCAGTATATTTTAATAATTTATCCATATTATTGCATGTATCAATAATTCATTCTTTTTATCATTGAGTAGTATTCTATAATATGGATATTAAAATCTTGTCCATTTACCTGGTGATGAAAGTTTGGATTAATTCCATTTTGGGCTATTAGATAAAGGTGTCTTTATTCACACACAAGTCTTCATGTGGTGTGTGGATATAAGATTTCATTTCCTTCGGGTAGAACATGTTAGAGTGTAATCACTGGATTGTATTATAAATATATTCTTAATTTCATTTTTAAAAAACCTGCCAAACGGTTTTCCAAAGTCGTTTTACAATTTTTGCCTTCCAACAAGCAATGTGAGAGTTTCAGTTCATTTGGTATTGTCAGCTTTTTTCAATTTTAGCCATTCTACAGGGTATGGTGTATAATAGAGCATGGTGTTTTTAATTTGGATTTTCCTGATGAATAATGTTGTTGGGACATTTTTACATCTTCTGTCTGAAAATGTCTCTTAAGATTTTGCCTTACTTTTAACTGAGTTGTCTTATTGTTAAGGTATAAGAGTTATTTATATATTCTGGACACAAATTCTTTGAAAGATATTTGTTATGCAAATGTTTTATTCCAGTTGGTGGCTTGTCTTTAATTTTTCAATGGTGTCTCTCATTAAAAGGAAAATTTTAATTGTAATTATATTTAATTTATAATTTTTAAATGAATCATGATTTTAGTATGCTATTTAAGAAATCTTTGCCAAACTTAAGGTTTTGAAGATTTTCCCCTATCTTTTTTCCCGAAATTTTATTTGTTTAACTTCTATGTTTAGACCTATAATCCATCTTGAGGCAATTTTGTATATGGTCTGAGATAAAGGTTATGATTTATTTCTTCCCATATGGATATCCAGTTTTCTAGCACTATATGTTGAAAAGATTATGCTCTCCTCATTGAATTGTCTTAATATATTTGTTGAAAATCATTGGCCAATTCTGCTTTATTGACCTATGTGTTTATCCTTATGCCAGTTCACTTTCTTCATTGCTTCCGCTTTATGTAATGTCTTTAAATAAAATAGTATGAGTTTTCAAATTTTGTTCTTTTTTAGCATAAATTTTTGGCCATTGTAGTTTTTCTGTATAAATATATATACATTTTGGAAGCTATCAGTGTGATTCTTCCAAAGCAACTGCAGGCAATTTTTATTAGGATTATGTTGAATATGTAGATCAATTTGGGAAGAAGTGACATTATAACAATGATGGGTCTTCTAATTATTCAGCGTGTTTCTCCATTTAATTAGATCTTATTAGTTCCCAACAGTTTGTAACAGTGTACAGATATTGCAGATATTTTGTTAGATTTAGCCTTAAATATTTCATGTTTTGAGACTATTGAAAATCACATTTTTGATATTTCTTTTTTCAAATTGACTTTTGTATATTGATCTTGAATCCAGAGACATTGCTCAATTCCCTTCTTGACTCTAGTAGATTTTTGCAGATTTCTTAGTATTTTCTACATAATCAATCCTGTCATCTAAAACTAAAAACAGAATTATTTATTTCCACTTGATATTCCTTTTGTTTCATTTTCTTGTCTTTTTGTACCGTGAATGCTCTTCCCTTGCTCCCTATTTTAGGATTCAGTCCTTTAAGTATGAAGTTGGTTGTTAAGTTTTCATAGATGTCCTTTTCACTTTAAGGGAGCTCCCTTCTAGTTTGTTGGATATTTTTATCATGGATGGATGTTGAATTTTGTCAAATTTTTTTTGTGCATCTACTATAGTGATCTACATTTAAATAAAAAACTCTGTTAACATAATGAATTAAGCTGATTGATTTTCAACTTTTGTCCAAGTTTTTATTTCTGAGATAAACGTCCCTTGTCAGGTGCATTATCCTTTTTAGACATAACTGGATTCAGTTTGCTAAGATTTTATTAACAATATTTTTCATGATGGATACTTATCTGCAGTTTTATTTTTTGAAATGCCTTTGGTTTTTCTGACCACATGAAATTAGTTGGGAAGGTTTCTCTTCTACCCTGCCTTCTCAAGGAGTTTGTATAGGAATGATATTATTTGGAAAAATTCATTAGTAAAGCCCCATGGGACTGGAGTTTTCTCTATGGAAAGCAATTTAATAACAAAATTATACTTATTTATTAGATGTAGGGATATTTATATTTTATTTATTTAAAAATAACATTATTAATGTGCTTTCTTAAAGAAATTTGTCCATTTCATATATGTTGTTGAATTATTGGCATGAAGTTGTTCATAATATTCCCTTACTAAACTTTTAATTTCTGTAGAAATGGTAGTGCTGTCCTCTTTCAATCCTGGTATTTATAATTTGTATTTTCTCTCTCTTTTGTAAAAAGCAAAAAAAAATCAGTCTAGAGGGAGAATTATCAATTTGTTAATGTTTTCAAGCATCCAGTTTCTGGCTTCATGAGTTTTCTGTATTTCTTGTCCACATTCGATTTCATTTCTTTCTACTCTTTCTTAATTATTTCTTTCTTTCTACATTGATTTTAATTTGTGCTTATTTTTCTAGCTTAGATCATTGATCTTAAATCTTTCTTTATTTTAATGTGACCATTATAAAGCTATAAATTGCCTTCTGAGCATTGCTCTTGCTGCATCCAACCAATTTTTATGTACTGCTCTCTTTTTCAATCAGTTAAAATATTTTTAATTTCCCTAGTGATTTCTTCTTTTATTCATAGTTATATAAATGTTTTTTAAAAATATTTGAGAATGCTTCAGGTATCATTTTATCATTAAATTCTAATTTAATTCTGTTGCAGTCAGAGAACATATCTTTATTATCTCAATCACTTTAAATTTATTGGGACTTATTTTATGTTCTAGCATCTGGTTTATCTTATTGAAAGTTCCACATGAATTTGAAAATAAGAAAGGTCCATATGAACTTGAAAATAGTGCATAGTCTCTTAATATTGGGTGGAGTGTTCTATAAAAGTTAATTAGATGTAGTTACTTTATAACATTCTTAAAGTCATCTATACCTTACTGATTTGCTGTCTAATTTCTACAACTTTCTATAACTGCTTGTGGTACTGTCAGTTTTTACTGAAATGCATTCCAAAGCTTTGTTAAGTGAATACATATTTGGAATTCTTATGTCATTAAAAGTTGATCTTTTTATCATTAGTATGAAATAAACTATCTGTTGTAACAATTCTTGTTAGTCTATTTTGTCTGATATTATTAATCCCAACTTTCTTATGATTAATATTTGCAATACATCTTTCCCCATCTTTTAATTTGAACCTGTCTTTATATTTAAAATATTCATTCCATAGACAGCATATTACTGGGTCTTTATTTTTTTTTTTTGTATTTTAATAGAAGTGTGTAGTACATTTGCATTTAAAGTAATTATCAATTTTGTTGGATCCAAATCTCTTGTTTTACTAATTGTTTCCTGCTTGTTCTTTCTGTTTAGATTAATGAAGTACTTTATCTCCACCATTGGCTTATTATCAATATATTCTCCTTTTTCTTTTTTTTAACCTTCAGCAATATTGTTGTTGTTTATTTGTTATTGTGATATACATATCACAAAATGTGCTATTTTAACATTTGTATTTAAGGATTGGTTTTTATATTTTTGCAAATAAAAAGGCTATTGGAACTTTTCATTGGAACTGTGTTGAATCTGGGGATTATTTGGTGTAATCTTGACTTCTTAACAATATTAAATCTTCCAGTCCATGAATACAAGATGTATTTCCATTTATTTAGGTCTTCTTTAATTATTTTAAACAATATTCTATATACTTAAGATGTTCAAGTCTTTCCTATCCTTGGTTAAATTTATTCCTAGCATTTATTATTTTAAATGTTGTTGTAAATGGAATCATTCCCATGAATTCCTTTTTGGATTATTCAATGTTCATGTATAGAAACTCAACCGAATTTTGTGTGTTGATGATGTACCCTACACTTCATCAAATTCATTTATTAGCTCTATGAGTTTTCCTGTGGATTCTTTGGGATTTCCAACATTTAGGATTCTATAAACTACAAATAGAGATAGTTTTCCTTTTTCCTTATAATTTAGATGTATTTCATTTCCTTTCCTTGACTAATTTATTTATTTCCTTGACTAATTGCTCTGGCTTAAACTTCCAGTACAATGTTGAATATAAGTGGTCAAAGTGGACACTTTTGTCTTTTTCCTGATCTTAGGGAGAAAAACATTCAGTCTTTCACCATTGAATCTGGTGGTAACTGTGGATTTTTCATATAGGCTCCTTATCTTAATCATGTTGAGAAAATTCCCTTATATTCCTAAATCTTTTGATGGTTTTTATCATGAAAATATACTGGATTGTGTCAAACACCTTTTTTGTGTCAATTGAGATGATCTTGTGGGTTTTTCTTTTTTTTTTTTTTATTGTACTGCATTACATTGATTGATTTTCTTGTGCTGAACTACCCTTGCAATCCTGGAGTAAATTCCACTTGGTAACTGTATAATCCTTTTAATGTTTCGTGGGGTTCATTTTTTGGTAATTTAGTGAGGCTTCTGCATCTATATTAATAATGAATCTTGGTCAGTAACTTTCTTTTGTTGTGATAGCCTTATCTGACTTTGGTACAAGGTGATGCTAGCCTGATAAAGTGAGTTAGGAAGAGTTACCTGCTCTTCAATTTTTTCAAAGTTTGAAAAGGATTGGTGTTAATTCTTCTTGGAATGTTTAGTAAAATTCATCAGCAAAGCCATCCAGTCCTGGACATTTCTTTGTTGAGATCTTTTTTATTTCTGAACCATCGCTTTACTTGATCTTGATCTGTTGAGATTTTCTATTTCTTCTTGAGTCGGTTTACATAACTTTCTATTTTTGGCAATTTGTCCATATCACAGCAGTTATCTAATTTGTTGCTATGCTATTGTTCATTTTATTCTCTTATAATCTATTATCCTTCTTTAAGATTAGTAGTAATGTACCAACTTTCATTGCTGATTTTTGTTGTTTGCATTTTTCCCTTTTATCTTTTTCAGTCTAGTTTAAAATTTGTCAATTTTATTGATCTTTTCAGAGCATCAACTTTTGGTTTTATTTAAACTCTCTATTGTTTTTTTTAACTTTGTATTGCATTTTATTTCCACTCTAATCTTTATTATTTCCTTCCTTTTGCTAAATTTGGGTTTAGTTTACTTTTTTTTCCTAGTTTCTCCATGTATGAACTTAGATTATTGACTGCAATCTTCCTTCTTTGTTAATGTTTTTCACATTTAAATTTACTCCTGAGCACTACTTTTGCATTATCCCATAAATTTTGGTATGCTGTATTTTTGTTATTATTTGTTTCAGCGTGTTTTATTTCCCTTATCATTTCCTCCTTGACCCATTAGAAGCTTGAGTGTATTTTTACACATATTTGTGAAACTCCCAGTTCTTATTTGTTATTGATTTCATTGTGGTCAGAGAAGAAATTTTGAATGATTTCAATCTTTTTAAATGTATTGAGACTTGTTTTGTGACTTAACATATGGTTACACTAACAATGTTTGCTTCATATACTTTGGGACTCTGTTGTTATGTGCATATAGGTTTATAATTATTATATCTCCTTGATGGGTTGATCCTATTATCAATATATAATGTCCTTTGTCTCTTGTAACAGTTTTGACTTACAGGCTATTATTTTATATTAGTGTAGCCACCCCTCCTTTCTTTTGGTTATACTTCTTTTCCCATCCTTTCACTTTCAACCTGTTGGAATTCTTCCAAATAAGGTGAGTCTCTTGTAAATAGCATGTCATTGTGTCATACTTTTTAATTGATTCTGCCCATCTGTGCCTTACATATAAAGTGATTACTGACAATATAGAACTTCTGCTATCTCACCATTTTTTTTTAGAAATATTATCTTTTTTTGTTCCTGATTTTTTACATCACTGCTTACTTTTACGTTTAATTGGTCTTTTGTAATGAACCATTTATAATCCCTTTTCATTTCCTTCTCCATATGGATTTAGTATTTTGTTTTTTGTTTTAATAGGGCTTAAGTTGACCATACCAAATCTATAACAATATTATTTGTATTGATGTCATCTTAACTTAAATGCCGTACATAATCTATGCTCATCTATTCTTCTTTATGTTATTCTTGTCACAAATTACAAATTTGAAAACTTTCTTCTACTTCCTTTAAACACTTCTTTTTTGTCTCAGGACTCCTTTTACACTTACAAATATTATGAAGGGCCTCAAAGAGCCTTTGTTTATGTGAGTTATATCTATTGATATATACAATATTTGAAATTTAAATTAAGAAATGTAAAATATTTATTTATTTTTAAATAACATTTCATTACATACTTTTAAATGGAAAGTAACTATATTTTCCAAAGCAAAAAAAAAAAAAATTTATGGACACATCATTTTATATTTCAGCAAATCTCTTAGTTTCTCAATAAAAGAAAACTAGATTTTCCTATCTGTTCCGGCATTTAATCTATTGCGATACATTGTTCTGGTTGAAGCATATGAAGAAAATCTGGCTTCTGTGCAAAAAAGAGGAGTATTTTAATAGTCTTTTCTGATAATTGTGCATATTCTACTTTGCTATTACAGCAAAATTCATTGTGGTAGTGTCTTAAATATTAGATGCAATATTAAATCTGAAACCATATTAGTAAGTTTTCATACTTTGTTCATTAAAATTCTTTATCTACCTTGTGATTAGACTGGTTCTTGTATTCATGCATGATTGCATAATTTTGTAACATCCCAAATTATGCATATTGTATAATGAGAATGTTCATACATTCTCATTATACAATATCAAAAAGACACATTTATTAATATCACCATTCATTTCATCAAGGGTCTAAGGATTGAGAAGCTGTCAATTTCACAGTAATAAAAGAAGTTTTGAAATTCTATTTTTCACTTGCAAGTGCAAATCTTATCTTTGGCAATAAATATTGTCATTTGTTTTCCTTGAAAGTGATAGGCTTACTTGGTTAAATTTTGAGAAAAGTCCTTCCAGATACCAAAGTTCAAAAATCATACTTTGTCAGTCATTCTTTCAAGTAAAAACAGTGTTCAAGGGGGAAAAAGCAGCTAGTTTAGCTTGTTACTCAAATTATTGAATATGTGCTTTACCTTGAGACAAAATGAACAGCTGAAGTGTTTTATACATAATTCAAACTCCATCACACACTATATTAAAAATATATGGGGGGGTGCGAGGGTAGTTCAGTGGTAGAATTCTTGCCTGCCATGCAGCAGACCTGGGTTCAATTCCCAGTCCATGCACTTCTCCAACAAACAAGCAAAGAAGCAAACAAACAAATGCAAAACCAAGCAAGCAGTCAATAAATGGTGCTGCAATAAGGGAAAAGAATGAAATGTCCCATACAGCATACAAAGAAAAAAAAATACATGGACTCAAGGTTTAACATATAATAATAAAATTAATAAATTTTATTGCTTCAAACAAGGACATTTTAAGTGAAACTGAAACCAACTTTTCATTTTACTAATCTACTTTCACTATGAATTTGTAACATGTAACAGGGAGACACATAATGACTATAACTATAGTTTGGTATAACTGGGATGATTCATGCTAAGACTCCAACAATTTTAACCACCAATGAGTTTGTACCAACAGTCAAAATGTCAACACAATGAAAAAGGCAAATAATATTTTAATACTGTTTTTATAATCATAATAGTTTTATCTTTGTACATTTCTTGAAAATGACTCAGGGCCATAGAAGTCTGTGAACCACAGTTTGAGAACTGTTGGTCGATATATTGCATAGTTTTTTTTTTTCTATTTATCTTGTGGTGCTGAACTATGTATCAATGGGATGTTTGAAAAGTTACCAAACTTATGAATTTCTGAACTTACATCTCATGTTGCTTTCTTTTTCTAATGGAAATAACATATTGAAGTAAATATTGTGATGGCAAATTTAAGCCTAACTCAACATATAAATCCTAGTATGTCTAGTGAGAGTAAAATTACTTTTTGTTAATCAGATTTTAATTTTTCTCTATCATGTTAGAACAAATATATTTTTAAACAACATTCTAATCAATAAACTTAATTTTGGTATATTTTGGCCACATATAAGACTTAGGTTAATTGCCATGACACATTTGATTTTATAAATAAAACTAATGTATTCCAATTTACTTTACATATTTTTAATAAAATGCTTAACATATAACTCAATAATTAGTTCTTCCTGCTCCTTAGTATAAAAATACTTGAAAAGTACCACAAAGTAAATACTCAAATACTTAATAGATATTTGTTTAATAGAAAGGGGGATAAATGAATGCCTTGCAAAACTTAATATAGGAAAGTGAGTAGTTCCTTCTTGTATTTGCAGAATAACGGATTCCTTTTCCTATAAAATGCCAGAAAATATTTTGTTTCATTTAAGATGCTTAAGTAAAATATAGTTATTTCTCCCTTGCTAAATACTATTCATTAGTATTGAAAAACAGAACTAGCTACAACCATACTGCTTATTGTTCATGTTAACATCAATATTTCACTGTGTCCACGAGCATAACTTTACTATTCCAGGAAACTCTTGGCCCAGTGTATGAGTCATCTATTGCTGTTATGACAATTTATGGCTTAAAACAACACCAGCGTATTAACTTACAACTGTAGAGGTCAGAAGTACAAAATGCACTAAAATTAAGGTGTCGCTAGGTGCCAGTCCTTCTGGAACCTAAAGGGGAAAATCCATTCCTTGCCTTTTCCAACTCCTAGAAGCTGCCTACTTTCTTGACTTGAGACCTCATCACGCTGACCTCTGCTTGTATCATCCCAACCCCTTCTCTTGCTGTAGCTTCCTGCTTTCCTCTTAAAAGGGCTATTGTGATTATATTGGGCCCACCTAACTAATCTAGGGAAATTGCCCCATTTCAAAATTTGTAACTTAACCACATCTGCAAAATCCCTTTTGCCAAGTAAGGTCGCATATGCATAGGTTTCAGGGATTAGGACATGGACATCATTGGGGGGAGAGCATTATTCTGTCTACCCCACCCAGGAAGAAAAGAGTTGTAAAGAATGTTATTGTACATTTTGGGTACTTTCTAAAAGACCTACTAATTCTTCAACAGAAAGTTCAAATGACAGTTTACACTTCAAAATTCCTTGAACTTTTCATCTCAAAACCCTCACCTTGCCATGTCCTTACCCAGTCTTAATCGAGCACTTCCCCTCCTTGAAAATTGAAGGACACAGACTTCAATATCTCAATAAATATTCCGACCTTACCCTCCCCCTCTGAGCTACTACTACTATTCTGTCAAGACTGTACTTTTCCTTACAGGGTTAGAATAAACAAACTCAGCTTGGTTTTGTCAACAGGTTGTTTTGGTGAAATATTGCAGAGCCAATATATGACCACGTTCTCTTTTTTAAAGAAACACTTTTTATTGTGAAATATAACATATATACAAAAAAGCAATAAATTTCAAAGTACATTGTAGCAAGTAGTCACAAAACAGACTTCAGAGTTTGGTATGAGTTATAACTCCACAGTTTAAAGTTTTTCCTTCTACCTGTTGCAAGCCACCAGAGACTAAAAGAAATATCAATATGATTCAGCAGTCATACTCATTTGTTAAATCCCATCTTCTGTTAAAACTTCACCATTTCCTCTGATGTTTTTAAACAATCTTTAGGGTTATTTGGACTATACCCATTCTAACTTTTTCAAAGTGAAAAGGGGTGTTGATATAGTTTAAGAGGATGAAACCAGTTGCTATTCTTGGAGAGGCTGGTCCCTCTGGGTTTTTAGAACTTATCTGGCCTAGGAACCAACTGGAAGTTGTAGGTTTCTGGAAAGCAATCTTAGTGTGTGAAACTTTTATAGAATCTCAGATAGAGCCCTAAGTAATCTTTAAGGTTATCAGGAATGGTTTTTATTGTGGTTTAGAAAACTGTGGTAATTTGCAATATCTAGCTGAAGTTTGCCTAAGAGTAGCCTCCAGAATAGCCTCTCAACCCTTTTTGAATGCTTTTAGCTACTGATACTTTAATTTGTTACATTTCTTTTCCCACTTTTGGTCAGGAAGGCATTATTCATTATTATTCCCAGGGTGCCAGAGGCAGGCTCATCCTTAGGAGTCATGTCCTATGTTGCTAGGAAGATTTTCACCCCTGGATGTGATGTCCCATGTGGGGGGGGGACGGTAATGATTTTCCTTGCAGAATTGGGCTTAGAGAGAGAGAGAGAGAGAGAGAGAGAGAGAGAGAGAGAGAGAGAGAGGCCACATCTGAGCTACAAAAGAGGTTTTCTGAAAGTAACTCTTAGGCATAACTACAGGTAGGCTTAGCTTCTCCGCTCCAGAAATAAGCTTCATAAGAGCAGCCTCAAGATCAAGGGCTTGGCCTATTGACTTGGGAGTCCCTAATGTTTGAGACTGTACCAGATTTTCCCTGGTGATAAAGATTATTAGTTCCATATCGTTTCTCCTGTCCCTCAAGGGACTTTGCCAATACATTTGTGTTTTTAGGCACACAGTCGGGAAATCGAACTCGGGTCTCCCTCATGGAAGGCGAGCCTGCCAGTACTTTTTAATCATCTGCCCAAAATACTCTTGGATGTATCTGGGTATTATAGTGTATTAAGAATTACAATCCCTCATTTCCATTCTAGACTCCCTGTGTTTGGGTTAAATGAGCTATCCAGACAGGTCTATTAAGATTGTGTGCTACAGAAAAATTAGGTCTTGGACAAAATAAACCTCTCTTCCTTTGGTCTCAAACAGTAGGTAAAGTTCTAAAACACAGACAATGCCATCCTTACCCTTGTGTTCAAATATAGCTTAGTCTCGACCAGGCTTCTTTCTTATTTCTAACTGAGGCCTGATTTCTCTTTTGGTTTCTTTAACAGCTGTTGTCTGTAACAATGTTGCCTTTTAGAGCTATAGAACTCCCACTCTGAGTGTTAGGTGTCACACAGGTAGCCAAAGTTCAGAGACTTTGTTTATATACCAGGTTTTGTATATAAAGCACAGCCTCACAAAATATGGAAATAACAATTACAGCTCTATACTAAATGTGCCTGCTATAAAAGCTTACAATCTAGGCTCCAATTTCTTATAAGCATTTTCTAAAAGAGACCATACAGTATTTGTTGTCCTGTTTCTGGCTTATTTTTCACCATATGATATCCCCAAGGTTCATTCACCTTGTCGCAAGCCTCATAACATTGTTGCTTCTTGTAGCTGTACAATATTCCATTGTACATTCCATGTACCACACTTTGCCATTCTACTTCTCAATGTATCCTTCAGCCACCTCCATCCACTGGGCATCATGGATAATGTCCAAAAAACAATCCATGCCTCACATTATCCTCACTTAGTCCTGCAATCAGAAACACTCTCAATTTTGGACAATTTGCATTGCTCTAAAGAGAAAAATAACTGAAAAGCACAGTGTACTAGTTTGCTAGCTGCCTGAATGCGATATACCAGAAATGGAAGGGCTTTCAAAAAGGAGAATTTAATAAGTTTCTAGTTTACAGTTCTAAGGCTGAGAAAATGTCCCAATTAAAGCAAGTCTATAGAAATGTCCAATCTTAGTCATCCAGTAAAAGATACCAGGGTTTCTCTCTCAAGTGGAAAGGCACATGGTAATCATGGTTAGGGTTTCTCTCTCAGATGGAAGGGCACATGGCAAACATGGCATCATCTGCTAGCTTCTTCTCCAGCTCAGCAGGAGGTGTTTTCCCTCTTCATCTCCAAAAGTCCCTGGACTCTCTGCTTCATGGTTCCGTGACGTTCTGTTGTGGTTTTCTTGTGGCTCTGTCATTCTCTTCTCTCTCTGAATCTCCCACTCTCTCCAAAATGTTTCCTCTTTTATAGGATTTCAGTAAAGTAATCAAGACCCACTGAAATGAGTGGAGACATGTCTCTACCTAATCCAATTTAACACCCACCCTTTATTTACAAAATGAGATGAGGATTAAAATATGGCTTTTCTTGGGTACATACATCCTTTCAAACCAGCACACACACCTTACCAGGTAGAAAATCCAAACCTCCCCTTAACTGTTGTCCTTTTGCTCCAATTATTTACCCCTGATATTGCTGTGGTACTGTTGATGTCTTCCTGTTAAATATAGACCATAACATGCAACAGTAGTTTTCCCACCATACAACTCTATTATTGACTCTTTGTGCAATATTCATATCTTTGAAGTAGTTCATGCAAGAATTTATTTATATTTGCAGTGTTAATCAGTGAGATGCATGGCTCCATACAACCCCTTTCAATCATGGCAATATTTTCAATAGGGCAATATTACTTATAAACCCACTAATAAACTACCTTCACTTCTATTCATTCCCTTACATTTAAGCTCAACCTCATTAGCTTACCATTCACCCATCTCTAGCTTCTGTGAATCTCTAGAAACCCCATATTTTATAAGTCTCTGAGTTTACCTTTACCAAGAAAAATCATGCAACATCTGTCCTTTTGTGTCTGGCTTATTTAACTCAGCATTCAGTTCTCAAAGATTCACCCATATTGTCATAAGATTCAGGGCCTCATTTTGTCTTAGTGCTGCATAACATTCCATCATATGTGTAGAATACATTTTGTTTATCCACGCATCTGTTGATGGGTACTTGGATTATTCCCATCTTTTGGCAATTGGGAATGATGCGGCTCTGAACATGAGTGTAAAAATGTCTGCTTATGTCACTGCTTCCAGCCCTTCTGGGTATATTCCTAGTAGTGGTATTGTTGGGTCATAGGACAACTAAAATTTAGTTTTCTAAGGAACCACCAAATTGTCTTGCATAGCAGCTGTACTATTATACATTTCCATCAGCAGTGCATAGCATTCCAATTTCTCCACATCTTCCCCAACATTTGTAGTTTCCTGTTTAATAGCAATCATTCTTATGGTCATGAGGTGATATTTCATTGTAGTCTTGATCTGCATTTCTCTTATGAGTAATGAAAAATGAGCATAACTACAAGTTCCTTTTTAGTGATCTGTATTTGCTCTTCCAAAAAATGTCTATTCATATCTTTAGCCCAATTTATGATTGGATTGTTTTTGTTGTTGAGTTGTATGATTTCTTTATGTATACAGGATATCAAACCTTTGTCCAATGTGTGATTTTCAAATATTTTCTCCCATTGAGTTGGCTGCCTCTTCACCTTTTTGACAAACTCTTTTGAAGTTCAGAGGCATTTAATTTTGAGGGGCTCCCATTTATTAATTTTTTTCTTTTGTTGTTTGCACTTTGGGTGTAAAGTTTGGAACGCTATCTCCTATTGCTATGTCTTGATTTCCCTATATTTTCTTCTAGGAGTTTTATGGTACTGGCCCTTATATTTAGGTCTTAGATCCACTTTGAGTTAATTTTTGTGTAGCCTGTAAGGTAAAGGTCCTTTTTCATTCTTTTGGCTATTGATAGCCAATTCTCCCATGCCCATTTATTGAAAAGACTATTCTGAACCAGTTCAGTGGATTGGAGGGCCTTGTCAAAGATCAATTGACCATAGATTTTTTTGTCTATCTCCACACTCTTTATTCGATTCTGTTGGTCAGTGCTTCTATCTCTGTGCCATTGCCATGTTGTTTTGACCATTATGGCTTTATAATAAGCTTTAAAATCAGAATGTGTTAGTCCTCCCACTTCATTCTTCCTTTTTAGGATATTTTTAGCTAGCTATGGCCTCTTTCCCTTCCAAATGAATTTGACAACTAGCTTTCCAAATTTTCAAAGTAGGTTGGAGAATTTTGATTGGTATTGCATTGAATCTGTAGATCAATTATGGTATAATCGACATCACAGCTCCCCTTTCTTCCCTCAGGCATTGTACCCTTAGGACACCTCCATCCATTGTGAATTGCAAACCTTGGTGCCATAAACACTAGTGTGCAAGTGTCAATTCATGTCCTCATTCTCAGTTCCTGCCAGTATATACCTAGCTACAGGGTTGCAGGATCGTATGGCAACCCAATCCCTACCCTCCTGTGGAACCATCACACTGCCCTCCAGGGGGCTGCACCTCTCAGGTTCACTACCAACAAGTGAATGGGTACATCTCTTTCTCCACATTTCCTCTAGCACTTGTTTCTCTCTGCTCATTTTTAAATGGTTTTATTCACACATCATACAATCCAACTTAAATAAATAGACATGCCTTTGCCATCATAATCTATACGAAGACATTTCCTTTTTTTCCACAAATAATTCATACCCCCCCCAAACCCCCCACTTGTTAACATTTAGTTTTGGCGCAATGCCTTTGTTACATTCAGTGGAAGCATATTACAATGTTACTGTTGACTATAGGTTCTAGCTTGCATTGATTGTATTTTTTCCTGTATACCATCTGTTTTAGTTTGCTAAAGCTGCCAGTATGCAACACACAGAGATGGATCAACTCTTAATAAGGGGACTTATTTAGTTAAAAATTTATAGGGCAAAGGCAGCTAGCTTTCATCTGAGGTTCTCTGTTACATGGGAAGGCACATGGAGACATCTGCTGGCCTTCTCTCCTGGCTCCTGGCTTCCAATAGCTTTCTCCAAGGTAATTCATTTCTGTATCTCCAAAGGTCTGTGCTGAGCTGTGAGTGCTGAGATGGGGTATGCTGAGCTGCTGAGCTCTCTTCAGACCTCACTCTTTTAAGCCTCCAGCTGATTAAATTAAACCTCACTCATCGTGGAACACTCCCCTTAGCCAATTGTAATTTCACATACTGATGATTTAAGTCCACAGAAACAGCACAATGGGGCACAGCACATGACCAACTTAACACCTGAACTTAACTACCATACCATCCCACTTTCAGCATCTCACAATGTTGACATTGATTGGTTCTCTCCATACAAAAACATTTTTATATTTGTACATTTAATCTCCATTATTGTCCACTCTTGGCATTCCTAATTTATACCATCTCAATCTTTATCCTCTTTCTTTCTTTCTGGTTTCATACATGCCCCCAGCCCTTCTCTCTCAACCATACTCACATTCAGCTTCATTCAGTATACTTACATTATTGTACTACCATCAGAACTATTGTGCTATCCATTTCTGAATTTTATAATCAGTCATTGTTCTAGTTTGCTAGCTACCGGAATGCAACACACCAGAGATGGATTGGCTTTTAATAAAAAAGGATTTATTTTGTTAATTCTTCAGAGGAAAGGCAGCTAACTTTCAACTGAGGCTCTTTCTTACATGGGAAGGCACAGGATGGTCTCTGCTGGCTCATGTCCACAGCAATAGAACTAGGCACATTCACCTGGCCAAGTTGACACCTGAACCTAATTACCACAGCCGTGTTGCATGACCTATAGTCCTTCAGCACCAAATGCCCAATCTCTACCCTATTTCTATCTCCTGATAAATTGTTCTGTAAACTTTAACTCTCATATTTCACTCATTAATGTTATTTCATACCACTGAGACCATACAGTGCTTCTGGTTAATTTCACTCAGCATAATGTCCTCAAGGTCCATCCATGTTGTTATATGCTTCTTGACTTTATTCTTTCTTACAACTGTGTAATGTTCCATCATGTGTGTATATATCACAGCTTGCTTAGCTACTCATCCATTGATGGACATTTGGGCTGTTTCCATCTCTTGGCAATCAAAATAATGCTCCAAGAGATTGCTCCAAAATAAACATTGTTGTGCAAATGTCTGTTTGTGTCCTTTACCTTCAGTTCCTCTGAATATATACCTAGTAATGGGATTTCTAGATTATATGGCAATTGTATACTTAGCTCCCTAGGTACCACCAAACTGCCTTCCAGAGCAGTTGTACCATTTTACATCCCCACCAACAGTGGATAAATGTGCCTCTTTCTCCACATCCTCTCCAGCACTTGTCATTTCTGGTTTTTTTTGTTTTTTTTTTTTAGTAATGGCCATTCTAGTTGGTGTGAGGTGGTATCTCATTGTGGTTTTGATTTGCATTTCCCTAATACCCAGTGAAGTTGTGTATCTTTTCATGCACCTTTTAGCCATTTTTATTTCCTCTTTTGAAAACTGTTAATGTCTTTTTCCGTTTTTTAATTGAGTTTTTGTCTTTTTGTTGTTGAGCTGAAGAATCTCTTTATATATTCTGGATACGAAATCCTTATCTCATAAGTGGTTTCCAAATATTGTCTCCCGTTGCATAGGCTGACTTTTTGCTTTCCTGACAAAGGTCTTAGATGCACAAAAGTGGTTCATTTTGAGGAGATCCCACTTATATATTTATTTTTTCATTGCTCATGCTTTGGGTTTAAGGTTTGACAAGCCATCTCCTTTTACAAGATTTATAAGATATTTCCCTATATTTTCTTCTAAAATTTTTAGGATCTTAACTCTAATGTTTAGGTCTTTGATCGATTTTGAGTTAATTTTTGTATAGGTGGTGAGATATGGATCCTCTTTTATTCTTTGGCATATAGATATCCAGTTCTCCATTTATTGAAGAGGCTGCTCTGTCCCAGGTTGATTGGCTTGACCACCTTATCAAAGATCAATCATCCATAAATGAGAGGATCTATTTCTGAACACTCAATTTAATTCCGTTGATCAATATATCTATCTTCATGCCAGTATGATACTGCTTTGACAAATACAGCTTTGTAATACACTTTTTAGTCAGGTATTGTGAGACCTCCCACTCCATTTTTCTTTCTCAAGCTATTTTTAGCTATTTAGGGCACCCTGCCCTTCCAAAAAAATCCTATTTTTTATGATTTCTGAAAAGTAAGTTATTGGGATTTTAATTGGTCTTGCATTGAATCTATAAATCAATTTGGATAGAATTGACATCTTAACTATAGTTAGTTCTCCAATCCATGAACATGGTATGCCCTTCCATTTATTTAGGTCTTCCATGATTTCTTTTAGCAATTTCTTGTAGTTTTCTGTGTATAGGTCTTTTGTGTCCTTAGTTAAATTTATTCCTAAATACTTGATTCTTTTCATTGCTATTGTATATGGAATTTTTTCTTGATTTCCTCCTCAGATTTCTCAACACTAGTGTATAGAAACACTACTGATTTTGGGATGTTGATCTTGAACTCTTGTCATTTTGCTGTACTCATTTATTTTATTTTACAGTTTTGCTGTAGTTTTTTAGGGTTTTGACATATAGTATCATGTCATCTGCAAACAGATGGCATTCTTATTTGGATGTCTTTTATTTCTTTTTTCTGTATAATTATTTTGGCTAGAACTTTGAACTCAATGCTGAACAACAATGGTGACTAGACATCCTTGTCTTATTCCTGACCTTAGAGTGAAAGCTTTCAGTCTTTCCCCACTGAGGATGATTTAACTGTGGGTTTTTCTTATATTCCCCTTAATATGTTGATAAAGTTCCCTTCTATTCCTATCCTTTGCAGTGTTTTCATAAAGAAAGGATGTTGAATTTTGTCAAATGCCTTTTCTGCATCAATCGAGATGGTCATGTGTTTTTTCTACTTTGACTTATTGAAATGGTGTATTACATTAATTGATTTTCTTGTCTTGAACCAGCCTTGCATACATTGAATAAATCCCATTTTGTTGGGGTGTGTAATTATTTTAATGTGCTGCTGGATTCTATTTGAAAGTATTTTGTTGAAGATTTTTGCATCTATATTCATTAAAGGCATTGGTCTGTAGTTTTATTTTCTTGTAGTATCTTTGTCTGGCTATAGTCTTAGGGTGATGTTGGCTTCATAGAATGATTTAGGTAGCTTTTCCTGCTCTTCAATTTTTTTTGAAGAGTTTGAGCAGGATTGGTGCTAATTCTTTCTTGAATGCTTTGTACAATTCACATGTAAAGTCCTCTGGTTCTGAAGTTTTATTTTGGGGGAGCTTCTTGATGACTGATTCGATCTCCTTACTTGTGGTTGATTTGTTGAGGTCATCTATTTCTTCTGGAGTCAATGTTAGTTACTCATTCATTTCTAGGAAATTGTCCATTTCATCCATGTTGTCTAGCTTATTAACATATTGTTACTCATAGTTTTTTAGCATATAGTTACTCATAGTTACCTCCTTTATTTCGTGGATCACTGGTTATGTCCCCCTTCCATTTGTGATTTTATTTATTTGCATCCTCTCTTTTTTCTTGTCAGCATAGCTAATGGTCCATCAATTTTATTGATTTTTCTCAAAGAACCAACTTCTGGTTTTGTTGATTTTCTTGATTGTTTTCATATTCTCAATTTCATTTATTTCTGTTCTGATCTTTGTTATTTATTTCCTTTTGTTTGCTCTGGGGTTAGTTTGCTGTTCTTTCTCTAGTTCTTCCAAGTGAAGTTAATTCCTCAATTTTTGCTCTTTCTTCTTTTTTAATATAGATATTAAAGGCAATAAATTTCTCTCTCAGCACTGCCTTTGCTGCATCCCATAAACTTTGATATGTTATGTTTTCATTTTCATTTGCCTCAAGATATTTACTGATTTATCTTGTAATTTCTTCCTTAACCCACCAGTTGTTTAAGAGAGAGTTGATTAGTCTCTACATGTTTGTGAATTTTCTGGCCTTCTGCATATTATTGATTTCCAACCTAGTCCGTTATAATCTGAGAAAGTGTTTTGTATAATTTCAAACCTTTTAAATTTATTGAGACTTGCTTTGTGACCCAGTATACGGTCCATCTTTAAGAATGATCCATAAGGTCTTGAGAAAAATGAGTATTGTGCTGTTGTGAATGTGTGTAAATGTCTGTCAAGTCTAGTTCATTTATCATATTATTCAAAATCTCTGTTTTGTTACTGATCCTCTGTTTAGATGTTCTACCCACTGATAAGAGTGGGGAATTGAAGTCTCCGACTATCATGGTAGAGGTGTCTATTTCTCCCTTCAATGTTGTCAGTGTTTGCCTCATATATTTTGGAGCACTCTGGCCCTGTGCATAAATATTTATGATTATTATGGCTTCTTATTGAATTGTTCCTTTTATTAATATGTAGTTTCCTTCTTGTCTCTTTTAATTGTTTTACATTTGAAGTTTAATTTGTCAGATATTAGAATAGCTACTCCTGTTCTTTTCTGAATGTTGTTTTGCATGAAATATCTTTTCCCAAGCTTTCACTTTCAACCATTTTTGTCCTTGGGTCTAAAGTGAGTCTCCTGTAGACAACCTATAGATGGGTCCTGTTTTTAAATCCATTCTGCCAGTCTTTGTCTTTTGGCTGGGGAGTTTAATCCATTAACATTTGATGTTATTACTTTAAGGACAGTACTTTCTTCTACCATTTTATCTTTTTTATTTTATGTCATATCTATTTTTCCCTTTTTATCTTTACTGATAGTTTTCATTTCTACATTCTTCTCTAGACCTCTCTCTCTCCTGTCTTTTCCTATCTTCCTGTAGCACTCCTTTCAGTATTTCTTATAGAGTTCATATCTTACTCACAAATTCTCTCAGTGATTGTTTGTCTGGAAATATTTTAATCCTGCCCCCTCATTTTTGAAGGACAGTTTTGCTGGGTATAGAATTCTTGCTTAGAGTTTTTCTCTTTCAGAATCTTAAATATATCATACCACTACCTTCTTGCTTCCATGGCTTCTGCTGAGAAATCCACACATAGCCTTATTGAGCTTCCCTTGTATGTGATGGATTGCTTACTCTTTCTGCTTTCCAGATTCTCTCTTTGTCTTTGATATTTGACAATCTGATTAGCAAGTGTCTTGGAGTAGGTCTATTTGGATCTATTCTGTTTGGAGTACACTGTACTTCTTGGATCTGTAAATTCATGTCTTTCATAAGAGATAGGAAATTTTCAGTAATTGTTTCCTCTATTAACATTTCTGCTCCTTTTCTCTTCTCTTCTCTTTTCTGGACACCCATAACATGTATACTCATGCACTTCCTGTTGTCATTCACTACCCTGAGCCCCTGCTCATATTTTTCCATTCTATTCCCTATATTTTCTTTTGTGTCCAGTCCTCTAGTTCACTAATCCTTTCTTCTTAGCCTCTTCAAACATATTTTGTAGGTTTCCACTTAAGCTGGGCCCTGCCCCCCTTTTCTTGGGGAAGATATACCCCATAGGGAATTAACCCCTTTCATCTGACTAATTACTTTGTCTTTCAGACATGCTTTAGTTCTGCCCTTGCCTGGGGCAGTGCTGGTGCCTGAGAGTGCTTGAAGTTCTATCTAATGAGCTATTAAGAATAAAAAACAATAAGCAAAAGGCCTTTTCAAAGCCAGACCCCTTGTCCTCAGGTTAGCCAATCAAGAGCTTGAGTTGGTTCATGGCTCTAAGTATCCCCAGGCTGTATGTGTCCCCTTCCCTTTGGGTCCAGTTCTTTTCCAGTATTTTGTGCTTTCCAACACAAAAAGCCTCTGGTTTCTTTTTTTTTTTCCCATCAGTCCTACCCCCTCTCTGCCAGGGTGAAAATTCCTGGTTCCTTTAGTTAAACCTAGTTTATCTGCACTCATGGCCTATTTTCAGTAGGGAGAATTTGTTAATTAATTCCACAATTTGAAGTTGATTGAGCTAAGCCTTTACTATTAATAAAATCTGTCTCCTTTGCCTGGGGACTCAGCCCGCTGTGTCCATGGGGGAGGGGTTCCAGCCTCTGTGGCTTAGGAGACTTACAATTCTGTGTGGGATCTTAATCCTTCCACCCTATTCCAGACTGGTGTATGCTGTGTGTCCAGTCACTGATGTCCCCCCAGCAGTTGTTTCATACAGTTCCTGGCTATTTACTAGCTGCTCTGGAGGACAAACTAAATTCTACACCTCACTATACTACCATCTTGTCCCAGCCCTTGCATTGATAGTTTTATTTTGAAAGGCAATTTCCCTTATCTCTGTAGGTGCTTGGGTTTGCATTGAAGGTCTCCTTTTGCACTTGTTTTGCCAGTGATTTCCCACCAAACCAAGGCCTACTTCTCATGAAGGGGCTGCAACTCTACTTGAGGATATGTTTGAAGCTGGACAGATAGAGACTTTGCTAGTCTGCCCTTTCTGTTTCTTCACAGAAGATGGCATTCTTGTGCCTCCACTTGACCTCAAGCCCGACTCTCCCCAACTGTGACAGCCGGGTTTGCTGGATGGAGACCTGGTGTAATTCCAGCCAGATCTGCTGGTCCAGGTGTGAACTGAAAGCTGCCAATTCTGGGGCTCAGGAGTAGGCAATCTGCATCTTAGTAGAGATTCTGCTTGTGGGCCAATGGGTCTGGTGGCCCCAAGACTCCTGCTTGGAATGATCCTGGGCTGTGGGACTGGGTATTTCAGCTGCTTCTGCCCACAGCCAACCAGGAAATGCCTGCCGTCTAGGCATGTTATGGGGTGCAGGGACACATGGTGTGGGGCACAGGGCAGACTGTGGTTTATGAGGTGGAGTGGAGGAGTCTGGCTTGGGGATGCAGGACAGGGGCTCATGGATGGGGGTATGGGATGGAGTGAGAGTTGCAGAGCATGGGGGCACAGGGAACAGTTGCAGGGTGGGGTACAGGTGTATGGATGGGGATGCAAGCCACAAGCACAAGCACACAGGGTGAGGGGTACAGAGCATGGAGTTCAAGGCTTTGTGTGGCTTGCTTCCTCATCCCCTACACCCATCTATACATTCCTGAAGGCTCAGGCCCTTCATATGGAGTGGGGAGTGGTAGGCTTCATGCACTAGCTAGATGGTCTCTATGAGAGGGAAAGGAAGTTTACTCACTTTCGTGTTCCCCAATGGAGATCTGGGCTATGGAGCTGAGAGGGCTGATCATCTAAGCTAGCTGCGGGAGCAAGTACTTCCCTGGGCATAGACTCTTGTCCCCATGGAGTCCCAACTCAGCCCCCTTACCCCATTCTTTGTATTATAATTCCTCAGCTTTTTCATCCAAGACCGCCTTATACAGTGTAGAAGACCCTCTCAAGTCATTACCACCCTGGAACTGCTGTCCCAGTCATTTTTCTGTGACTTATCTAGTTGTTTCATGCAACAGAGGTGAACTCGGTCTCAACCACATTTCCTTATGATCAAATTTATCTAACTGAAAATTCTAAGAGCTGCACAAAAATGAGTTAGCAGAAGAGAAAACAATCAGCTAACCCATAGGAAAAGGCAGAATAACAAAGAATTGATTTTGGTAAAGTGAAAGAGAGTATACCAAAGTGAAACAGAATTTCTGAAAAAATTCATTAATTTGTTTATTCAACAATTCACTCAAATAACATTTAATAGAGGCCATCTATGTGCTATGCTATAGTTACTGGGAATATAAAGATGAATTAGATACCATCTTCAATGAGTTCATTGTGTGATAGAGGAAGATAGGCATGTGAACAAATGAGAGCAATAAAGAGGTATAGGTACAGTTGTAAGTCTAAATAAGAGTAAGTGGGGACACACAGAAAGCAAATGTGTTCAGAGGAAGAAATAAAAGTGCAGTAGCAGATATGGATCAGAATAGATGTCCTTCTATGCCATCCTAAAGTGTTGCACTTAAAAGTTAATGATAGAATTCTCACTTGCTATGTGGGAGACCCAGGTTTAATTCCCGGTCCACACACTCCTCAAAAATCAAACAAGCAAACAAAACAAACAAACAAAAAAAAAATTCAAGAAATGGTGCTGCAATAATGGGATACTCATTACTCATATGGAAAAATAACAGGAATTGGCAAATATTCTAGATGTTCTTCTAGGAAAATGCATACCAAAACATGGGAAATTAAACTCCTCAAACTTCAGGAATGTGTTTTGTTGATGAAGTTTTTAGGGGTTCAAAATTCTAGGGTACTGTGAGACATCTCTTCTAAAAGAAAAGACAAATTTTTGTATCACCTAGTCCCTACCTCTAAGAAATAAACATAATGACTAATCAGCCTCTCTGGATTTTGAAAGCAAAAATATTGTACTCAGTATACTTCTCCAGCCCCATTATCAACTGAACTGGAAGACTTCCAGCTTTGATTATGGCCAGTGAAGGAGAAGACTTCTCATCAGGACAAAAGTGCAATTCAAACACACAGTCACTTAGAGTGTGTATGACTCAGCAGCTCTCATAATGCTAGAGGTATCTGGTGGATAAGAATGCTATGTGAAATCTGTGGGAAGCCCAAATGTCACAATACAGATCCCTGGAATTTTGCGATAAGGCCATTACTCTTCATTTGAAAAATAATTATCAAGATGTTTCAAAATCTAAACAGAAACTAAACATCTGAGCAGAAGAAATGATTATATAATCAAATTATTATGAACTAGGTATCATCAGAATACTGAATTATAAGATCAAGCAGATAAAATAACAGTTTACGAAAGTTGTCCTGGAGTAAAGTAGTCCTTAACACATTGTTAAAAGGAAGATTTACAGCCCTCTTGATTCAATTTTGGACAACACTGAAGAACCATCCCAGCTCCAGGGCACCCAGTGGAATCCACTGAGACCTTTGTTATGACTTTTTCAGTATTGCAGTTCAGCAACTCCACTGCTAATTTGCTTCTGTCATGGTGTTGATCCTAAGAGCATTTCCTAATGAACTTTCTGCACACACACACACACACATGAGATAAGTGTAAGGTAGTGTGCCAGTTTGAAAAGTTTTATGTACCCTAGAAAAGCCATGTCTTAATCCTAATCAACTTTGCGGGAGCAATGGTTTCTTCTAGTCCCTATTCAGTACTATATGTTTTAATTTTAATTAGATTATCTCCATGCAGATGTGACTCAATCAAGTGTGGGTATTAAACTTGATTGGGTGGAGAAGTCTTGATTGGTTTACTGGGATCCTATAAAAGAGGAGACATTTTGTGGAGAGCATGCCTTTTGAGAACAACGAGAAAGCCACAGCAGAGCTGAGCAGAGCCACAAGGCCAAGAGAACAATAGAGTCCACCAGCCAGTGATCTTTGGAGCTTCTGAGAGAGCAGAGAAGGTCGACAGAATGACGAGAGCCACGAAGCAGTGTCTACCAGCCAGCGACCTTTGGAGATGAAGAGAATACCCCTGGGGGAGCTTTATGAAGCAAGATGCCTGGAAAGAATACTAGCAGAGGACGCCATGTTCACCATGTGCCTTTCCAGGTGAGAGAGAAACCCTGACCATGTTTGCCATGTGCCTTTCCACTTAAGAGAGAAACCCTGAACTTCATTGGACTTCTTGAATCAAGGTATCTTTCCCTGGATGCCTTAGATTGGACATTTCTGTAGACTTGGTTTAACTGGAACATTTTCTTGGCCTTAGAACTGTAAACTTGTAACTTATTAAATTCCCCTTTTTAAAAAGTGATTCCATTTCTATTATATTGCATTCTGGAAGCTTGCAAACTAGAATAAGTAGTAAAAAGCATGTATAATCTTAAGGCATCCACTGTATGTAATAAATTAACTTCTCATCTTTGTGTCTAGAATGATACTAATTGAGTCAATTCTTGGAAGAATTAAGAAAAGAGTCATTCAAATGTTTGGCATTTTCTCAAAGTGTTAAGCACAGAGCCACTAAATAACTCAACAGTTCCACTCCTAGGTACATACCCAAGATAAATGAAAATGTATGTCCACGCAAAAATTTGTATATGAATGTTCATAGCAGTACAATGACAACAAAAAAACAAAAATAAAAAAAAGTAACACTCTATCATATTAAATAAGTGGTAATTCTAGGATTGAGTCCAAGTGGGTCTAAAAGGAACAAGTCAATCGCATGAACAAATACAGTTTCAGTTCTCTATCTCTGTTACAACTCTCGCAACTCACACCTACGGCTTTATGAAAGGTTCCCCAAGATCAGCTGAAGATGCCTTGTTCACTTATGGGTTCAGGTGATATGTCATGTGAGCTGAGACCAGACTGATACCATATTCAGCCCCAGAGCACAGTGCATTGAGATCCTCTCCATAGCAAAGCAGTGTAGGTATGTGTTGTTCACTTTGAATGGAAGGACAAGGAACCAGAGTTATGGGTACTGGTAAAAACTTAGCTCCATCGTTATGGGCCTATCAGGAGCAAGATTGGAAGTTTGGGAAGAAGACAACTTGTAGAAAAGTGAGTGAAATAAAACCTATGGGAGTGGGTGCAAAGCGCCATCTCCCTGAATTCTTGCCAGGGTGTTAAATCTTATATCAAGGTAGAATGTGTCCTATCCAATTTTATGTTTGACCTTCCTTGATCCAGCCTCCTCAGGATTCGTTTCAATACATATTCTCCAAAACCTGCCGATGCATACCCTGCAACTTCTTCAGCATATTGTCTTTATTTATCAGATGAGTTGCTCCCCACTCTGGCTTTGCTGGAATTTTGATTCCTGTTGCCAGACTCTGGTTGCCTGAAGGAAGTTTTGATCTAGATCCTGAGGAAGACAAGCTCTTACATGGATCTTCAAGCAAGAGGGAGATGCCTGTTTTTGACAGGAAGAAATGGAAGACAGCTACAGGATTTCAGGTTTCAAACAACTCTGGGAGCTCAATTTTCTGAAGTGAATCTACCCAGATGTCCCCATTCCAAATCTCAGGGTCTCACTCCTCTCATTTTAGTCCCCTGAGCTTGATGTAGAGCATCTGCTTGGGGTGAGAATTCAACCTTTTCTTAAAGTCCTGCTACTTTGGTGATTAAATCTGAGCCTGGTCCTCAACTCTGTCTACCCTCCGGCTGCAGGAGATTAAGGACTTCCTTGAATGATGCCAAGGAGATATCCAGCTTTTACATTTTGCTTTGAATTGATGAATAATACCACCCATATCTACCCTTCCACCTGCATCCCATCTCAGTTCACCTCTGGTGAAGTTTTAACAACTGTATTTCATTTACATGCCAGAGATTACCTCTAATTATACCAGTCCTGGGGTCTTCAGTGCCAACATACTTGTGCATGATCCAGCTTTAAAATTCCATTCCCAGCATCAACTGTGATCCACTGGTTTGCATCCATTTCCTGGAAGTGCAGAAGCAAAGTTGCATGCAGATTTGTAGAGAAGTGCTCTTATGAGATACATCTGTAAGTGAAGAAAGCAGGAGTGATAGGAAGGCCTTCACTCTCTGCCTTCCTGTCATTCCTCTGACAATCACTAAAAGAACCCTGAAGCTGGGATTGCTCTTCAGAATTGTCTCAAACTGAGACAAGAGTTTTGTGGCTTTACATGCCTAGACATTGTCTATGAGCCACCCCATGGAGCAACCTTATGGAGACAATTCCCTTCAGTCAAGGGTAATTCCCATGCACAGTGCGACACTGAACTTTTAAAACCTAAAATGCCCAGCAGCTGGATGATGGGTGTTTGGGTCCTGAAAAGACGACCTGGATAGAGCATCACAGAATACTAACTCCTGCCTCCTTGCTACTCAGTTAGATAGTAGAACATAAGCCTTTGTTTTAAGGTCTGCTTTTTCAAAAAGCTAAGCTAAGACATGGAGGAAAAACATGTACTATTCCAGTTATTTGACCACTGTCTCTCCAAATGCTACCTTCTACACTCTGTTTTATGCTTCAGAGACTGAAGCTCTGTTAATATATTTCCAAGATTTCTTCACCAGCTTCTTTTGGCACTTGGCATCATTGCATGCCTTCAGAGGTACCCATAGCATCCAAACTGTACTCCCTCCTCAGAGGTCTTCACTCCACAGAGCTCCTCTCCTGAGTCTCTTGTTTAATAATCCCAGCTTTGACCTTGTTTCTTCAGCCTTAGGAGATGGTGCTTGCAGTAGTTATCTCTGAGTTATCTACAAGTTTCAGCTTTTTGAATCCTGTGTAAAATATCTCCTATATTAAAATACTTATCGTGGTTTCTGCTTTCTTGATAGGTTCTGCCTGCCGCAGTTATTTGCTAAAAGAAAAGAGGGTAGCAGCAGGGTGTCTTTTGTGTTGAGAAGAATGATGATGACAATTTGAAATAGCTGTTTTGGTGAATCAGTGCATGAACTGACAAAAGATGTGAAAAAACTTGCTGCGCTGAAGTGAAAATTGTCTACAAATTTTCAGTAGCACCATTTGTACGATTTTATGACCTCTTTTGGCAGACGAGTTTTTAGGAGGAGCAAAGGCAAGTTATTTGACTTTATTTAAGGTTGTATGTTTGCAGAGCAGATGGGTATAAAAAGGGCAAGGAGTAAGGTTATTAAGGATGCTGCCAGGAGAGAAGTTTAAGTCAGAAATCATCTTGAATCAGGTCCAGTACATAATGAAATGTTTTTCCCAGAGAAATGTAGCAGTATAAGCCATATAAATAGCATTTGGTATCAAAACCATGCTACACTAGTGATTAGAAATGATAAGATAACTATTCACTTTTTTTTCATATTTGATTCATTTCAAAGATGTAATGGCAAGTATATCTTATGATCAGATATTTCACTAAAACTTTGCTAAGAAAAACTAGTTCATCACTATGGAGTCATCATTTGGATTCTGTTTAGGTTGCTTTAGTTAGTAAAGAAATAAATATCTGAACTTTGTTTTGCCTTTTATATCCCATTCTTTTTGCCAAATACTCAAGGCTTAGGGAGGGTCACTTCAGCACAAACTGTTGCAAATTTCCAGAATAAACGCTGATTCTTAATCTCTTGTTGTGTAATAAGACTCTGGAGAACTACCTTGTCAGAGTTAAGGCTGCCTTCTCAGCAAAACTTGCCATTTGCTATTGCAAAATATGCTAGAGGACAACTCATAATTTGGGGTACATAATTAAGGAAACTTTTAAAAATAATCTTCCGGGAAAAAATGATAGATCCATTGACAACATTTACCCACACCTCAGTTCCTTTAAGAAAGTTACATCACCTTTGTGTGGAGTAAATTTTCACTTTAGGGCACAGTTCTGTTGTTCCTCCTTTAATACAAGCACTGATCCTTAAGATAGCTTCCTCCCCTCCATCCCAGCTAAGCATGGTTCCTCCTTTGGCAACCTGTGGCACTTAAACCTCAGGGGGAACTAAGGATGTTTTTAAGGGTTGTTCACACTCCTAATCTAAGGTAAGGCTCTACAGGGAAAAAACAGTCTTGTTTTTTATTATCCTGGAGAAAGTTTACCACCTTGTTGACAATAAACGCATATCTTGTTATCATTTAGGGACCTTTCTGTTTGGCTGTGGCCCTCCTGGTTGCAATGCAACAAATTACATTTAAATAAATGCAAGAAGATAATAGTATCTTGTGTCAGGCTCTTCTAAATTCCTTGAAGATCTCCCACTGCTCTGGAGTATTCCAGGCCAGCTGGTGATTTGTTGAAACTGGGAAAAAGAGGAACGCCAGAAGGGACATCGGAGACTGGCAAAATCATGTCTTCAAACCATGTGCTCCTTAAAGGATAGTATAATGACACGCCCTGTGAAAAATATTTTCCCAGTGAATAGAGCAGGGAAATGGGTCTGTGAAGGAACATGGATGGATAGTTAACCACTTGTTTGTGTTATCTATTACAGGGTGGCAAACCACCTCCCAAAAACATGATGATCTGAAACAACCACTATTTATTTGCTCATGATTCTTCAGACTGAGTCTGCACAAGGCTCAGTGGTTCAGTCCTTGGTTTCATGTCCATCTCTCAGTGTTTCCTGTGGCTGTCACTGTCTGTAGGATTGGCTGATACAGGAAAATCCGAGAAGGCCTCACTCTTTGTCTTTTTTCAGTGACTCTCCACAGATTTTAAACATTAAAGATTCTTATAATTTTATCTTTTCTTCTACCAAAATTTTATTCAGGTGGACTACCTTAGCTGTGATATTTTTCTCTCCTCTGTGTTCTCTAAACACCCGATGCCTCATTCCCCATCCCTGGCACCACAGCTGCATTTAAATTGCCATTTAACCTCTCTGTATCCTCACTCCCCACCTGTCCTTCTCCTGCCTCAAGTCTCATCCCATAAAAAACACAGATTAGATTGTCAATTGGTTAAGAACAGAGACTTCTTGTGCATGGTTTTATTCCTAGTGTCCTGAACAATGCCTGGAACATAATAACTGATAGAAATATACCAATTGAGGAAGTATGACTAAATAGCAAACTCATGAATTGAAAGTAAAAATTGCATTCCACCACAGTGGAATTTCCACAAATAAATAACAGAAGTCTTTCAAGGGAATGTAAAGTCCAGAAGTCTGAACAATGAGTCATTTAATGAGATAATGGAAGTATTTGATAAAACCCATTGCTTCATAGAATGATATTTGACTAAACTAGATTTTTCTAAAGATAAACAGAAAAAATAAAGAATAAATCACTTAATAAGGAGATATAAAGCAATAGTATCAGAGGAAAGTTTTCTTCACCATTTTTGAGCATATGAAACACTAGAAAAATCATTTTTGGTCAAAGAGATGTTTATTTAATCTAAATTTATTTTAACCATAATATTCTCTCATTCTTATTTTCTGGACATCACAATGTACAAAATGGTGAATGGAAAAATATACGCAGTAAAACAAAAGGGAAAAATATGTGGAAAAATTTGAACCATCGTACATTTGATAGGAGTGCAGAATGGTTTAACTGCTTCGGAAAACAGAATGTTGGTTCCTCAGAAAGTTGAATGTAGAATTACCATATGACCCAGCAATTCTGTTTAAAGGTATATACCCCAAATAATTTAATACAAATCCTCAAACAAATACTTCTTCAAATCAATACTGTTCATAATAGCCAAAAGATAGAAACAACCCAAATATCCACCAACTGTTGATTGGATGAACAAAATTTGATAGATTTATATAATAGAACATTATCTGACCATGAAAAGGAATGAAGTACATGCCACAAAGTAGATGAACCTTGAAAACATTAGGATAAGTGAAGGAAACCAGACACCAAAGTTCATGTATTATATTATTCCACTTATACATACAGAACAGGTAAATTTAAAGTGGCAGAAATCAGATCGGTAGTTGTCAGAGGTTGGAGAAAAGAATAAAGGGAAGTGACTGTTTGAAGGTTACGAGATTTTGGAAGATGGTGATGATGAAATGATTTGGAACTTTATAAAGGCACAACATTGTGGTTGTACTAAATGCTGTTGAATTGTACACTTTAAAATGGTTAAGTTTAAGTGATGTGAATTTCACCTCAATTAAAATTTTAAAGTAACAAGAGAGATAGATGGTAATTATCCAATCTCTTACCTTCATAAACTGAAAAAGCTCTCACAGAACTCCATGTTTTATACTTGCAGCTCTTTCTGCTAGCTACATCTTTACCCACCTGGATAAATTCTATTGATTCTTCAAACCTCATCTAGCTTACTATCAATTCCAGGATGCCTTCTAGGAATCAGTCTATGTTAGGTAACATATCATGTACTCTCCTAGGATATACTATCTCTTTTTGTTGTAGTAACACATCATTAAAATTAGATGTTTTCTCACCCATTAGTAGGGCAGATTTCCTGTTAATGAACTCTCTCTATTTCTGTTTATCTGTGAATAGTTTAAACTATCTCTCATTTTTGAAGGATAATTTTGTCAGATGAAGAAGTTTCCGCTGGCAGTTGTTCTCTTTTAGTGCCTTAAATACATCATACCACTGCCTTCTTATAGTGGTGTCAGATGAGAAATCAGCACTTAGTCTCATTGAGGATCCCTTGTATGTGACAAATCCATTCTCTTTGGCTGGTTTCAGAATTTCCCTTTATCTTTGTCATATGACATTCTGATTAGTATGTGTCTCAGAGTAGTTCTGTTAAGGTTTATTTTGTTTGGAGCATGTTGTTCCTATTGGATGCCCACTGCCACCTCTGTTATTCAACATTGTACAGAAAGTCTAGCCAGACAAATTAGACAAGAAAAGAAATAAAAGGCATCCAAAGTGGAAAGGAAAAAGTAAAAAGTTCCCTATTTGTAGATCACATGTTCTTGTATAGAGAAAATCCTGAAAAACCCACAATAAAGTTACTAGAGCTAATAAATGAATTCATCAAAGTGGCAGGATACAAGCTCAACACACAAAAATTAGTAATGGTTCCAAACACTAGCACTGAACAATCTGGAGAGAAAAACAAGAAAAATTCTATTTATGAAATAATCAAATACCTAATAATAAATTTAACTAAAGATGTGAAAGACTTGTACATTGAAAATGGTGAAATATTGCTGAAAGAAATCAAAGAAGTCATAAATAAATAAAGAAGGGCCAATCCATGTTAATGAATTGGAAGACTATTATTTAAGATGTCAATTCTATGCCAAGAAATTTACAGAGTCAATGTAATCCTAAATGAAATTCCAACAATTTTATTTGCATAAATGGAAAAGCCAATTATCAAACATATATGGAAGAGTAAGGGGCACCAAATAACAAGAGTTGTCTAAAAAGAAGAAAAAATTTGGAGGACTTACACTTCTGACATTAAAACTTATTACAAAGCCATAGTAGTAATCAAAACATTATGGTATTGGTCCAAGGATACATATATACCAATGGAATTCAGAAATAAACCCTTATATCCATGGTCAGTTGATTTTTGACAAGGGTTCCAAGTTCACCCAAAGGGGAAAGTTTGTCTCTTTAACAAAAGGTACTGAGAAAATAGGATATGCCTCTAACTTATACCATATACAAAAAACAAATCAAAATGGATCAAAGAGCTAAATATAAGAACTGAAACTGTAAAACACATAGAAGAAAATGTAGGGATGTATCTTTAAGACCCTGTTTTAACTAATGGTTTCTTAGGTTTTATACCAAAAGCATGAGCCACAAATCATAGAGTAGATAAGTGGAACTTCATCAAAATAAAAAATGTTTATGTATCAAAGGACTTCATCATGAAAATAAAAAGACGACCTACAAAATAGGAGAAAATATTTGGAAACATATCCAAGAAATATTTAATATCCAGAATATATAAAGAAATTCTGTAATTCAAGGACTAACAATCCAATTTAATGGGCAAGAGACTCAAATCGGCATTTCTCCAAAGATGCACAAATGGCCAAAAAGCACATGAAAAGGTGCTCCACATCATTATCCATTAGTGAAATGTGAATAAAATCTACAAGGAGATGCCATTTCATAGCCACTGGAATGGCTACTATTAAAAAAGATGGAAAATAACATATAGGAGAGGATGTGGAGCAGCAAGGATTCTACAGTGGGAATGTAGAATGGGGCAGTCACTCTGCAAAACAGTTTTTTTCAGCAAATTTAAGATTAGAATTACCATCCAATGTGACAATCCCATTTTTTAGTATGTACCAAAAGAAGTGAAAACAGGGAATTGAACAGATACTTGCGTAGCAATTCATGTTCATAGTTGCCTTATTCACAATTGCCAAAAGATGGAAGCAACCCAAGAGTCCATAGCAGACAAGCAGATAAACACAATGTAGTGTATACACATAATGAAATATCCCTCAGCCGTGAAAAGGAATGAAGTTCTGATACTTGCGACAACATAGATGAACCTTGAAAACATCATGTTGAGTGAAATAAGCTGATGTAAAAGAACAAATGTATAATCGCACCGATATGACATAATTAAATTCAGAAAATTCATAGAGTCAGAAACCAGAATACAGGATACCAAGGGCAGAGTGGATGTGGGAAACAGGGAGTTAACATTTAATTTGTTGAGTTTCTGTGTGGGTAATGAAAAAATTTTGGTAATGGATCACGGTAATGCTAGCATAACATTATCAGTGTAATTAATACCACAGAATTATATATTTAAAAGTGGTTAAAAGAAGAAATTTTAGTTTATATAGACGTTACTAGAATAAATTTTTTTAAACAAGCCATAGGACTGTACAATACAAGCAGTGAACTCTAATGTAAACTATGGACTATAGTTAATAGCACAATTACAAAAATGTCCTTTCAAATTTGGTAACTCTATATTTTCTGCAAACCTAAAACTCCTCTAATAAAAAAAAACTGGTTCTTTAAGAAGTCTAATCAATAAGCTTAAGTACAGCAAGTTTGATTAATGAAATAAAGATAAAAAATATAAAATATTAATAATCCAAAAGCAGAACAAAACTACAAATGTATAGATTTTTTCCAACTTTAAAAAATATTCCATGTCCAGCTTAATATCAGTAAACTTGAAAATCTAGCTGAATTACTTTACACTTAAATTAGAATGTTAAAATGCAACTGTGTCTGCTTCAGTTTGGGCCAAGGCTCCAAAAGGCAGACATTAAAAGAACAAATGCAAATACTCTCAATGTCCAATGTGAGGTAATAAATGACCTAGGCAGATCCTGCATTTGATGTTTCTTTTCTGCAGCCTATTACCAAAGAGGGACTATGAAAGAGTTGAGGTTATTGGAAATTAAATTCCGTTGGCTCACTGTTAGTTCCCCCACCAATCCCCACCTCCCCATCTCCCCACCCTGTCTCCCATGGGGAAAATGTGTCCCCTGGAGTCTAGGACACATAATAGGCCACCTGACTCACCCTTGAAAACAGATTCCAGTTGCAAAGCTGGGGAAGTACTGCACTCTATAATATCAGGTTAAGGAAGTATGATTCCTGGAAACCAAATGGGAAAACCACGGTGGGAAAGTCATCTTAAAGTGTTTGCTTGGTGAACGGAGCCTTAGTGAAAACAGATGTGAAATAGACTGCATAGGGATGTCATGTGATCAGTTAAAGGCGAGTCCTGCCTGAATCAAAAGAGGTGCTCTAATGAAACAACATCTCTGGAAAGCCCACAAAGCACTCAGAAGGCAAAGAACTTGATTTAAACAACTGTTTCAACCAGAGGAAATCAGTGCCAGATTACCACTGTGCTTTGCCAGACTGGCTTTTCTGCCCCCCCACCCCCGCCATTCCTTCACCCAGGGAGAGCCAAAAGCAACCTGCAAAACGGGAGCAGAGGAAGAGAGCAACGCGGCAGGGAAACTAGAGAAGTCACGGGTTCTCTTTTTGGTGCAGGCTTGTCTCAAGCAGGCATAAGCTGAGAAGAGGTGAAGCTTTAACTTGGACTCATGCCCAGGGCTTGTTTTTTTAATTAAAACAGGGGTCATGATATGTTAATTTGCAAAATGCGATTGCTCTTGTAACTAAAAAGAATAAGAAGATTCTTAAGAGTGAGTAAAAGAAATATGGGGAAGAACCAGACCCACAGAATGGGTTCAGATGGGAGTGTGGCAAAATGATAATGTTGCTTTTGATTATAAACTATGAGTCTGTGATTCCCACTTCTCAATATGCTGTCGGTCTATACCAATTGACCATATTGGCTCGAGAGGAGCTTGGAATCCTGTTGCAGTGTATATGCTGGGAAGAAATTGAAATTATTTGCAAAGAATTGGCTCATGTATTACACACTTTTAAAAAGATAAATCAAAATTAAAGACAAATTACCATTAACTGGAAAAAATGTAAGTGCCGAGGTACCAATGGTGAGTAATAATATATAAAGATATAAAGTGCCTTAAAATTCTAGATTGATGAAATGTGTAACTCCCTCATCTGTAGATAGCTTATTGTGACATATTAGAGTCAACTGAGATTATGCAGCCTTTAACTTCACAACTCGTAAAACACCCACTTGAGTGCCTTCCCATAATCCAGTTATTTGGTCAGCAAATTTCTAAATTAAAGAGACAAAACGGCTTCAAATTTATTACTAATATGTTTACAAAAACAAGCATAACCCCTATTAAGATGGTTAGATAGGAAGATTAAAGTCTTCTAGCCTAAGAGACCATGGCACCCAGGTTTTATGTCTAGAAACAAACCACAGAAGTTCAGCATCTAATGTCATGCAAATGAATCAGGAACAGGGAAAAGAAAAGAGAAATGGTTCACTGTCCAGTATAGAATTGCTTGTGAAAACTTATTTCTCAATCACAGGATATATACTATACAGTATATATCTATATCCTTTGAGTATAAAAATCATAAAATGTTTGAAATAACTTTAAAAGGTATTTCTTCCACACTCACTCAAAGTCTTTAAGATATTAGTATTCATAAACACTCTTGCATACTCAGTTACCTACAGAAGTACTGAAGATTGTAGCCTAGTAGTTTGTGAAGATAGACCCAGCCTGGTATCTTGGAAATTTATCAAAAAGGGCACGTGGCACTAAGATGTTTCCTAGAAGTGTTCTCATTTCCTAGGGGATGTATTTCATTGTAACCAGGACCCATTAATGATTCAGAGTACGTGGTTTTGAAATGATGAATATGTAAGGGTTATAATAATATGAGTCATATGAAGGGAAAAAAGTGAGAGGAAATGAAAACATTATAGGAAAGCACACCACAAATGTGTGAACATGGTTAGTCAGTAAATAAGAGTATAAAGCCTGTACAGCTCTGGCCATTCACACTTTCTCCCCATCAGGCAAATACAGATTACTAATCTTAGAGGACTCCTGTAGTGAATGACAAATGAAATCTATCATTAATTCTTCTCTGTATTATTCACTCAAAAGACATTTGTTGAACTCTCAATATGTGTCAGGAATTGGGTGAGATGCACAAAGAAATAGATGATATATAAAATAAAGATAAATGGATAGAGATAGATTGAAAGATATAGAGATAAACAGATAGAAAGAAATTAGATATCTTCAAGGAATTCTCAACTCAGGAAAGGCATCAGACAAGTAAACACTTTCTGAGTACTAAAAACTCCCAAGACATAATTTCACACTCAGGGCCAGAACATGGAATTTGAAACTCCCTGTGGAATTTATGTGCCCAGGCCATTGAATTGGGTTGAGCCTTGATTGAGCTGGTGTCAATTTTTTCCCTCACAACACAAAATAGTATTAAGTTCTTAAGTCTCCTAGAGATCACTTATTGCAAGTTAGTGATATGAATTTAAAATAATTCCTCATTGAGTTCTCCTCTAAAATCAGAGAATATGGAAAAAGCATGTCTTTTAGGAAAGCTGTTGTCATACTTAAAATGGCAAATTTTTAGGCAAGTAAATTTAACTCTTTAGGTGAGCAACGTCTTATATCCTGAACAACATATGAATTATGTCTCTCTTTTTAAATCTGGCAATGTATCCCTAAATTAGGAGATTATTGCAACTAAGTCATTGAGAGCGAGAACTTCGTCTTTATTCTATTTGATAAACCCTTCAGCACTTAGCACAATGCCTTACTTACGTAAAGATTCAGTAAATATTCATTGATTGCGTAGTAGAAACCCAACGCCAAGAGACTATATGACTACATCAATTAATGTGACATTTTGCTGGTGCCATGTTGCCAGGTTCTCAGATGAAAGACTGGCTCTTCACAGGTCTTCATTTCTTACTTCCATCCATCCCTCGTTTGTTTGTTAACGTATGAATTTATCAAACCCTCTAAAGGGATGCCTATTATAAGCAAAATGTTGTGTTATGCAATGTGAAGGGGAAAAAAAACAAATCATGCAGGGATTCTGTCCTCAGGAAATTCACAGTCTAATAACACATCTACATATATACTTCAAAGACAAGACATACCTCATGCCACATGAAAGTATAAACCCTTGTTATCCAATACAATAGCCACTAGGCATATGTGGTTACTGAACAATTTAATCTAGCTTGGACACATTGAGATATGCAGAGTAAGCATACATATCCAGTAAGCATACACCAGATTTCAAAGACTTAATATGAAAAAATAATATAAACTATCTCATAAACAATCATATAAAATCCTTGTGCTGGGACACATACTCAGCAGCCATCTCCCAGCCCTCACCTACCAGCCACCTCCTCTTCTACTGTGAGCCAATGTTTCAGTCTGTTTTCACCAGAGGGAGACGTTAGGTCTAATGAAAGGGCCTGACCATACCTTGAACACAAAAACTTAGAACAAGCAATCTCAGCTACCCATCAGGGCATGAAATTTCAGTGGCAGGACCCCCTTCCCCTGGGTCTTATAAATACCCCAGCCTTGGCAGCAGAACTCCTTGCCAAGGTGAAGTGGGGTGTGAAGAGTGACCACCCACCAACATTAACTAGAACAGTTTGGCCTCCCCAGGAGACGAGCCATGATAGGATCTCTTCCCCTGCCTTTTGGGGCCCTTGGTGCTGCGTAAGTAATAAAGCACTCATTTTCTGAGAGTTCCTATTGTGCCTGAGACTGAGAGTTCCTATTGTACAACTCATCATGTAGTAACTCAATCCACATTTTGGCTAAATAAGATAATAAAATTTCTTGAACCAGTTTATCTTTAATGTTTTAATGTGGCTAATAGAAAATACAAAACTTGGGCAGTACAATGGTGGTTCAGCGGCAGAATTCTCGTCTGACATGCTGGCGATCCAGGTTCAATTCCTGGAGCCTGTCCATGCCAAAAGAGAAAAAAGAAAGATAATGTAAAACTTAATTTTGTGGCTTATATTTCTATCAGACAGTGCTAATATAGATAAAGGATTATAGATGTTTAGAGATGCAAGTAATTACTTCCAGCTTTTAGGAGATGGAGGCTAAAAACCAGATATAGGAGATGGCATTTGAGTAGAGCTACTTTCAAAAGCTTGGGCCCGTATGAAAAATGCAGGTAGAAATTCCAAGAAGAATAAGCCTGAGTTTGACATTTTCCACAACTACTTCAGGTAAGTTGATTAAGAGCTAGTTTGTTTCTATTTAAGGAGTTCCAGGTTAATTCTAAAATCCTTCCTTCCTTACATTTACTTATAAAGTGCTTTATCATCTCCAAAGCACTCATATTCAGCCATATTTTCACATTTTGTTTTAATGATATTAACAGGGACTTTATGGCATAGAGTATTCCCTCCATGTTGAGGATTAAAAGTCAAAATATGGGAGATTCTAAGTAACATGCTCAGGTCACAAAGCTTATAAGTGGTGGAAACAAAGGCTGGTACACAAGATTTGTGAGTAGTTTTGTTTAGGCTGTTTTAATTTCTGAGCTGCTAAAGCAAATACTTTACAATGGGTTGACTTAAACAACAGAAATCTATTGGCTCACAATTTTGAGCTAGGAGAAGCCCAAAATCAAGGCATCAGCAAGGTGATGCTTTCTCCCCCAAAACAGGCATCCTGGGATTGGTAGCTGGTGATCCTTGGTCCTTGGCTTTTCTTCCACATGACAATGAACATGGTGCCATCTTCTCCTTTTTCTTCTAGGTCCTGTTGAATTCCAGCTCCTGGCTACTCCTCATGGCTTCTCTCTCTGTGGCCTTCAGTAATAGTATTAAGACCCATTCTGATTCCATTTGGCCACACCTTAACTGAAGAAACCTCATCAAAATGTTCTATTTACAATAGGTTCATATCTGCAGATATGGATATCACACTGCCTCCCCTTTTACAAAGTCCCACTTTCCAAAATGGTCCTGTAACCAATCCAATATCTCAGGAGTCCCTCAGACAGACTCAGCCTAGACCAGGAGTCTACTGTGAACCCTGAGATGCAGCCATCTCTTACAGTGGTATTAGCTTTCCTGAGTCAAACTTAAGATACAGAAGTTCAAGGCAAGTGACCCAAGAAATGAAATGAGAAGGAAAATTTACTTTGTGGAGTAAAGTGTAGTGTTTGACACTTTCTGTACCCTATATCACCGAAATTTCACAGTGTTCTTTGGGGATAAATATCAGAATGCCATTGAGGATTGGAGATTCCCTGCAATACTTCATAAGCCTGATATTGACAAATCACCCATTATCCTCAAATTCTCAGTGTTCTTCTGACTTTATAGAATCTTCCTGGCATTTAATCCTTATCGCCTCCTTGGGATTAATGCCCATGAGGTCTGGACTATACTCTCATAGTTCAAAATGATAAATACCCCATTTTGAATGCTTTACAATAACAATCCTTACATTTATTGGCAGATAGCTATAGAACTAAGCAATTTGCCAAGATTTTATGTGATCCACATGACCACACCATGAACTAGGTCCCATTCCCATTTCACAGATGAGCAGACAGTTTATAAAAGGTTGAATGACTTGCCCAAGATCAAGCAACTGATATATGACACAGTTGGGATACATACCCTTGAATATGTGTCTCCAAAGCCCAAGTTCTTTACCATTATATTATTCTGGTTCCCAATATTCCTCAATGCCCTGAGCAGACTGAAAGAAGTTGAGCAGGTCCATAGGGCCTGTACAACTAGATAAATCTGCAGGGGCGCCCATTCTATAATAGAAAAAAGTTGAACAGCTGGTTCATCATCATCCTCTCTCAACAATTTAGCCAGCAAGGTGAGACTGACAGCCTTTTTTCCTTACTGGGCATGGTTTGTAACATGCCAGTGCATCAGAGGACAATCAGAGGACATTGGAATGACATTACTTTGCCTTGATGCTTGTTCAGAAGATAAGCCTCTGAGTCCAGGGTCATCTACATACATCTGCAACCAAGTGACTAGTTGCAGATTCCACTGCAGGTTACTGACAAAGGAACGATTAGAATTTTCATCCTCCAAGTTACTGGCTAGTTTCCCAGCTCTACAGTGTGATATTGCTTCCCCAGAGTCAAAAGGCAATACCTCGGTGTCTGATACACCATATGCTAGACAAGCCTGACAATTTACTGTGGTTTCATGCCCCGACTATTCTTATATTACCATCAACCCTGATGATTGCATTGGGAATGAATTTTGTGGTAATGACATATTCCAGGCCTGGTATAGAATAAGTAATTCACACCACTCCCATATGTGGGTTCTGGCTTCATGGGCTAGCAGGGGAGTTATCAGACTTTATATGATTCTACACACGTTTCTGCTGACTCAGAAATGGATGTAAAACATAGACTAGCATGCTGGGACAGAGCAGAGTGTTTGAAACTCCCTCAGGGAGTCTTTGTTCCTAAATCAATGACTGGATGTTACTCGCTCACGTGCAAGTGTATGCTTGTGTCTGTGTGTACAAAATGCACTGGTTTGGGTTATAGAGTAAGTCACTTAGGAATCACTCTAGGATAATCCCACACAATTGCTAGCGTGACATTGAAATAGTGCTGATTTCATAATACTTTCTACTTGGCTTTGTTCTATCATATCATTATGCTTTAAAAACATACAAAATAAAAAGCCATAGTGAAATTTATGGCCATATCTGGCTCATTTCCCTATATTGTGATGCACATAGGATTGCAATTTACATTTACCTCATCTCCCATGAAGTAGGACATTTACCAGTTACTCAGCAGACCTGATCACTTTCTGAGAGAAGAAATAGATGATAGATTTTGCTCAAGTCCTTCTTAGAGTAGCACTACAATAATAATAATTGCTTTAGTCATAATAAGGATAGCGATGGTTATCGAGTGCTTATCAGATAACAAGTACTATGAGAGACACTTTACAGAGATTCTCTGAATTTTCTCCTCAAAAAAGCCTTTATTATATAGCTGTCATCAATATCCACATCTCACATGAGATTTGCATGAAAAAATAGAAACAAATAGGGTTACCAGCTCACAAAGACAAACTCTCTGACTCCAGAGAACAAACTCTAAATCACTATACAAAATTTTCGAAAAAGATCAAGGACAAAATATTTAGTCTTTTACGGACAAATATAAGGGGAACTGGATTTCTGGACTTAAAATATATTTTGAAATACAATAAAGAGAATGATTCACATTTAAGCATGTGGTCTGCTCCACCCTGGAGTTCCGATATTGGTAGTACAGCTGATGTGCTCTAAAGCAGGATACACTGAGAAACAACACTTGACACCTCTCAGGTGAAGGCTCAGATCTCATATGGCATGGTAATAAAAGCCAGTACTGCCCCCTAAACGACATCTAGATGACTCCATCAGCTGCATATGTCCTAGAGCTACACTAAATAAAACCGGACTTGTTTGCACACACCAATAAAATATAACAAACCAAAGCATACACCAAAACTTAGGGTTGCCAAGTTAAAATACACATCTTTCTGAAAGTTTCTGTGTTTGTGGTTCTAGTTACAAATAGTTTACAAATAAACTCTGAGTTTCAGTCACTTGTTGAAGGAAAAAACATGCAAAGAACAACCTACAAGGTCTTAAGAAATATCTATCATCTATTTACTCTCTAAGAAAGCGTGTGTTAGAAGTGCAGCACCATTTGTATGAGGGCATCTATGCTTGAGTGTGAACACATGTGCACATTTACGTAGGCCATATTTAATGATAATAACCTATGACTATGTTTTCCCACATCTAGGATTAAGAAATGTAACCACTCAACTAACAGTCAAATCTGCAGCCAAATGTGACCAAAAAATGGACAGAAAGTGTTAATTAAATTAAATCTTTGTCTATAGTTTGCAGTCCTTGCCAAAGTTCTCCCAGTACAAAAGGAATCCCAAACAAACATGACATTTTGAACATCCGTGTTTACCTCCAGTAAGTCCCTCCTTGGAGTCCATTGGTAACATGCATAAAGCAATGCCCTCTGGTACCCTTTTCTTTACCAAATAGCTTTACATATGTGAGTCCAATTCTGTGATGTTAATTCTGGGAAATCACTGATGGATATTTTACCAACTTATAATAAATTAAATTTCTTGTGAGCTCCCAGTAAAAATCTGTGTCCTTTCCTAAGTGTAACTTTCAATATATTCAGATTGAGCAAACTATTGGTCACAAGAGTTCTGCCAGAGTGTTCCACATAGACTGCAGGCAATGGAAAGGGGGAGATAACAGAGACTCTTCTGTCTTTATATTCTAAACACTCTGACTCCAATTCAGACATGCCCATAAGAATAGGGCATAATTCTTTAAACATTTACACTCCTGACATGTTTCCAATCCACTTTATTCATGGTTTTGGCCCTATGCATTAAAGAATTCAACCACTTAAAATGAAATGTTATTTTCCACCCAGTTTGTCGAATTCATTCATATATATTTATAAGGAGCTATTAAATGATTGCTTCAAGTGTTCTGATCACATTGAAAGATTTTCCCAGAAAAAACAGGTTAATATGCTGTAATCTTCATACTGATGTCACATAACAGACTAGGCATATAATGAAATCATGCTGATGTTGCTAAAATCAAAACTATTTGAACAAGACTGACTGTCACACATCATTGATTAATGTCAATATTCAGGTAATAGCACCAAATAATCACCTAGCACTTCATTTATTCATTAATACATTCAAAAATATTTCTTGAATTATTATGTCCCATGCATTATGCTGTGTACTGGCAATGCAAAAACGAATTATAAATTTTTCTCGTCTAGAGACCCACAGAATAAAAGTGATGCGTAGATGAAAAATGCAATGCATCATTGTAGGGGCTATGATTGATCTTCAGGGTAGGATTCCAAAGGAGGATAATCAACCCAATTTTTTTTATTTTATTATTGTTTTTTTTTATTAATTAAAAAAATTAACTAACACAATATTTAGAAATCATTCCATTCTACATATGCAATCAGTAATTCTTAATATCATCACATAGGTGTATGCTCATCATTTCTTAGTACATATGCATCGATTTAGAGAAAGAAATAGCAAGACAACAGAAAAAGAAATAAAATGATAATATAGAGAGAAAATAAAAATAAAAAGTACAAAAATATATAAGAAAAAAAACAACTATAGCTCAGATGCAGCTTCATTCAGTGTTTTAACATAATTACATTACAATTAGGTAGTATTGTGCTGACCATTTTTTTTTAGAAATCATACCATTCTACATATGCAATCAGTAATTCTTAACATCATCACATAGATGCATGATCATCGTTTCTTAGTACATTTGCATCGGTTTAGAAGAGCTAGCAGTATAACCGAAAAAGATATAGAATGTTAATATAGAGGAAAAAAAATAAAAGTAATAATAGTAAGAACAAAACAAAACAAAACAAAACAAAAACTTATAGCTCAGATGCAGCTTCATTCAGTGTTTTAACATGATTACTTTATCAACCCAATTTTTAAGGGAGAAGAAAAGACATAAGGATAACTGAAAGGGAAAAAAGAAAAGAAGCAACCACGTTTCTTCTGATTTGGAGGAAAATAAGAACTTGATATTACTCAATATAAGTAAAAGCTTTAATTGCAAAATTTTGCCAGTTCTTCATGTAAGCCAAAAGGCAGTCAGAAAACATGTCTCTGTTATCTGAATCCAACTTCTTGTGTAAAGGCATGACACTATGGAATCCAGGACATCAGAAGAGGAGAATTGAATGTACTCAGAGTGATCGTATCAAATACCATGGGCAGATAATTTGCCTTGAGGAAAAATTTTCTCTGTTTTAATAGGGAATTAGACTGTGTTGTCTCTGGGAATTATTATTTGCTCAAGAAACCTGTGTGTGTGTGTGTGTGTGTGTGCACGCACGTGTGTGTGTGTGTTCTATCCAGAATTACCAATAGGAAATTAGTAGGAGTCAAGAAGAATGGAGGGAGGGGAACATATCTTCATCACACACCAGCAGAAAGACTCTGAAATGTGCCTGGACTGAAACACCAGGTTTCCCTATATATTGATGTAGGCTGTGTACTGCAAAACTCCATGGGTTGCCTTTCATAATATGACATTTAAAGTGATTAAAGCAAACAACTGTGAACCTAGAATCTTTTATCCAGTGAAAATATCTTTCAAAAATGAAGCTAAAACTTTGGGGGACCAAAAAAAAAAAAAATCTGAGCGAATTTATCACTAACAGACCTGCACTGCAAAAAGTGTTAAAAGAAGTTCTTCAGAAAGAAGAAAACATGAAACCAGATGGAATTTGGGCTTACACAAAAGAATAAAAAGCCTGAGGAATAGTAAATATGTGGGTAAATATAAGGAACATTTTTAATATCTTTAAAAGATAACTGTTTAAAGCAAAAATAATAATATATTGTGGGGTTTATAACGTGTTTAAAATACCACCAAGGACAGAAGGTACACTAAACATGAAATTGTATAATATTATTTGAAGGCAAACCATGGTAAGTTAAGGATGTGTACTATAAATACCACTTCACCAAAAATATGAAACAGGCATCACCAACAAACCAGCAGGGCAGAGGAGATGGGATGCAACATACTCAATCCAGAAGGCACCAAGAAAAAGAAGAAAAGGGAAGAAAAACTATATAGTGCAAATAGAAAACTAAAAACAAGGTGGTAGTTTGATTCCCAGCCATAACAACAGCCACTTCAAATATAAATGTTCTATGTGAGGCATGCAACTAGGTGTATGAAACTTGAGGACAGTAAGTTGAGTGAAATAAGCCAGAAATGAAAAGACAAATGCAATACCTCACCAGTATGGACTAACTATGATATGCAAACTCTGAGAACTGAACTTGAGAGAATAGATTATCAGGCTGGGGCCTATTGTAAAGGATCCTAGACTGCAAGCTCTTACAGCATTCATCTATTTCAGAGTTGTAACTGTTATTTGTAAGTTCTGAGATGCTGAGCTTCTTTTGTATAACTGATCATTCCATGGAATTTTGAGTATTTGTGTGACACCTGAGGCAAAGAGCTGGAGTTCTGCAGCTAGGAAAGTCAGCACTCCTCCATACAGCAGCTGTTAAAAACACTGAAAAAGTGATCAGACTTCAATTAGAGATATGAATGAAGCTGATCTGAGGACTAAGGCCTAAGGTAAATCAGACTAAAGGGTAGAGGATGATATTGACTGTATTTTAAAATTTCAACTTCTGTGTGAGACCAAAGGATGTTCAATCTTGGGGCTTGCCCTTATGAAATGTATTCGTGCAAGAAGCTCAGCCTATTCATGATTATGCATAAGAGTCACTTCCAGAGAACCTCTTTTGTTGCTCAGATGTGGCCTCTCTCTCTAAGCCAACTCCGAAGGTAAACTGAGTGCATTTCCCCCATGTAGGACTTGATTCCCAGGGATATAAATATCCCTGGCAACATGGGAAATGACTCTGCCCCAACATCCTGGGAATGAGAAAGGCTTCTTGATCAAAAAGGGGGAAGAAAAATGAAACAAAATAAAATTTCAGTAGCTGAGAGATTTCAAGTAGAGTCAAGAGGTCTTTCTGGGGGTAATTCTTATGCATTATATAGATATCTCATTTCAGTTTGGGGGGTATTGGAGTAACTAGAGGGAAACATCTGCAACTCTTGAACTGTAATCCAATAATGATTCTTGAACATGATCAAATTTCTATAGAGCTTCTAAGGTGTGAATGTGTGAGTATGAAAATCTTGTGGCTGACACTTCCTTTATCCAGTGTTTTACATGACGCACACAACTAGGTGAATGAAACTTTATCCAATGTGTGGACAGATGACCAAGAAAAAATATAAGCAGACAATAGGGGTTAGGGGAGTTGTGGAATGTTTTGTGTGTTCTTTTTTATTTTTATTTATATTTTTATTCTTATAGCTTTTGGAATAATGAAAATGTTCAAAAATTTATTGTAATGATGAATGCACAGTTTATGATGATACTGTGAACCACTGATTGTACATTTTAGATGATTATATCTCAATTAAAAATCATTGAAGAAAAAATATATAAATGTTCTAAACATTCCTATTAAAAGGCAGAGATCGTCAGACTGTCTAAGAAAGTAAAACCCATCTACATGCACTTTCCAAGAAATCACTTAAAATATAAAGACTCAGACGGGTTGAAAGTAAAAGGATATAAAAAGATATACTATACAAACTATCAACATAGAATAGGTGAAGTGGTTATATCAATATCAGAGAAAGTAAACTTTGGAAGAAGAAATATTATCAAAGATAAAGATAACATTTGAAAAAGATTTTAAAAATCAAGAATACATAACAATCCTAAATGTGTACGCACCTAAAACGAGTGCCTGAGAATACATTAAGCAAAACAAATAGAATGTGAATGGAAAAATAAACGAATCTACAATTATAATCAGAAATTTCAACACTTTTCTCTCAATAATTGATAGAAAAGTAGACAAAATAATCAGTAACGATGAAGGGGAGTAAAATATACAGTTTAAGAGTATGGGCTTGTCATATAAAATAATTGGAGCAAATAAATCATTTGAATGGGACAATAAAAACTTCAGTTATGAGATGAAAAGCAGCCTCTCGAGTTTTACATTACACAGCCTTTCTTGCATATGAGACAGCCTCATGTCTCAATACAGGTGCACTTTTAGGCCTCTGGGCTACTGTATGATAAGAACATGTCTCCCTTCCACCACTCTCCTTGAATTCTTCTAGCTTTCTATTGGTAACTGTGAGAATGAGTAGGATGCCAAAACACACACACACATACAAATGCACACAGTTTTCCTTGAACAAACCTGCACAGTGCCTTAACCAGGGCAAGCCATAGAACACGGAAATTCATAGCAGTTATTTGCAAAGCATGAGCCTTAGTGCAGCATAACAACACAGGGGCTTTCACAAAAAACCTCAAGGTGGGCATTGGATTATAGTTACTGGTTAATGTGAAGGTAAAATGCCTAGACACTTTGTTCTGATTTGAGTCAATTTTAAAGAACTACACAAGCTCCAGGGCTCTGTTTGGGATCTACTGTGGCCTCTGTAATACCTGCAACTTGCTTCCTTCATGCTGCATTGTTCCGAAGAGCATGCCGCAGTAAACCTCCTACGTGCAAATATCCATCTCAAGTATTTCTTAGGGGAACCAAACCTATGAGACAGGGAGATGAAGGAGAGGAATAAGAATATAATCAAAACCAAAAAGATCAAGCACACAGATGCTTAAGGGCTGGGTAGAAGAAAAAGAAAAAGAGATAGAAAATACTTGAAAGGGAAAGTCCATAGAAGTAAAGAACAGTAACAAGGAAACAAGAATTACAAGAAGACCCTGATGGCTGATGGCTACTCAGGCAATTGGATACCAGAGTCAGGGAGGTTACAGCTGAATTTGAAAATTTAAGCATAAAAATTTGGTCATTCCATGCTAAATTTAAATCAAGTAAGAAGAATATTAAAAAGAATGAATTAAACTTTCCTCAGTGATATGCATGCTGAATTGCAGTAAGGAAAAAAGATGGGCAGAGGGATAGGTAGATAGAGAAAATATAGTAAATATTAATTGTAGAAAACTCAGGTGTTGGGTTTCATTGTACAATTTTGTCAATTTTAATGTATTATTGAAGATGTTTATAGTAAGGTGTTGGAAAAGAATAGAATCCATTGGATTCTATTAGGTGGTCATTTATGACGCTCCAGAGCAGTTTTAATGGGGAGATATGTAAAAGAGACAGATTGCAGCTGGCATAATATTAACTAGAATGCCCCCCAAATAGAAAAATTCTCAACACTTTTGTCCAAAAATCTTGACTGTTAAGGGAAAGAAACAAATGGGACTAGAGCTGGAGGAGGATGCTGTGTTGAGAGAGATGGGTTTTGTTTATTTTGTTTATTTTGCTTAATTTGTTGTGTTGTAGATAAGAGAAGAGCATATTTATGGTTTGTGGGGAAAGAGCTAGTAGGGAGGCAAATTATATCCCTTTGAATGTAATTTTCTCAGCCTTTCCTAATCCTTAAATCAGAGTCTTCCAGGAACAAAACATTTGCCAGTGACATTTATTATTAGGGAAAGTATAATTTAAATAGAGTAGAAAATAGCAGTTCTGGATCTAGTTCTAACAAATTTATAATTCTGGGCAAATATCCCTGAGTTAAGTCTTGCTAGGAAACTAGGACTATTAATAGCCCCCCTCTAATCCATGCAAATGTTAAGAGAAAAATACATATCCCTACACGGAACCTTATACAAACCTTCGAGTCTCTCAATCTGATTGGCTTGATTGCGAGTGTTGGTTCCACGTTATGGAGTCATGTGATTTGGAGTAAAATATTCTCAGAACCCTAGTTTTCCCAGCTGTTAAGTGGGAGTAATAGTAATACCTCCCTCACAGAGTTGTTATGAAGATTAAACTAGAGGCATTTAATAAGCCCTGGCACATATTAACTTCTCCAAAAACAGTGGCAATTATAAGAGAAGTTTATAAACTCAGGGTGCCGATTGTCTGAGCTGAAACCAGGAAGTACTTGGTGAAGATATTGTGAAAAGCGTGATAGAATACTTGGCACTGGAAAAGGAGATACCCAATTGAAAATTGCAGGTGCCCAGACACTATTCTTCTTCTCAGACATAATTAACTTGGGCTGGGTTGTGGCTTCTGCCAAGAAAAATGACTGCAAGTTTCTCCCTGTCTGTTCACCCTGAAGGTGTCAACTAAAGCGTTACCTGTCCAGACTGGTACCCAGTGGCTGAGATGGGGCACCCTGCAGGCAAAAGTATCCTTCTAACCACCTTCAGCCTTACTACTCCATCGTGGATCTTTGTTTCAAAGAAGAACTGCATTCTCTGAACCATTCTCCTCCTCCAGCTGGCCAGACTCCTTCCAAGTGGCCTCTACTTCACAGGCACTTTTTACGAAGCCACCAAATCAGACATGCTTTTACAGCCATGAAGTAACAGGAAAGACTTTTAGTCCCCAAGACTCCAGGAATATGAATTCCAGATGAGATCAAAGATAGCTCTTTGGGTGGGAATCGCAAATATGGATGGACTTCAGCATATTATACTGTTAATACTCCAGGAGCAATGGAAACCCACATGTAAAAACATATCCATTAAAAATAAAAGACTCCAACATGTCACCCTTTCTCTACTAACCAGCAGACACCCTCTCCAGCAACTGCATGAGTCTTAGAGAAAACAGGGTTAAGATATGTCCACTCTAATTTGACCGGGAAGAGGACAGCAAATTGGTGTAAGCTAAAGAAAGTCACAGTATTGATTGTTCAACATTACTTTTAACGATTAGTATGGCTGAAATTGCACATTAAAGAAGTGGCTTCTTGAGAGCCAGGATTTGTTTTGTTTCTTTTATAGTGAGAAAAGGGAAAAGAGACTAAGCCAGGGTAGAAGACAAATGAAATATAACCTACAGACCTTGGCTTACAACACAAAAGGGCCTGCTAGCTTGAAAAATACTGAAGTCTTCCCCAGTTCCTCGGGAGATTTTATACATATTTTTTCTGACTTAGGTCAAGGTATTAGAAAGACTTTCTGAAGGAGTGGAACTGATTAACTCAAGCTCTTACCCAAACTGATCCAGGACAAAGGATAATGATACAAAAAAACAGGTTGTGATGTTGGGTAAGGAGAGAGGGAGAGACTTATGGTTTCATGATACAAGTAAGCTTGGGGCTTTCATTTTCAGCTAAATCCTTAAATTTCTAGTTTAGAAGTTCACCAGCTCACTGGCCTGGCCAAATGAAATATGATCAACCTACAAGAAAAGTTGCTTTATCATTTACTTTCTCTCTATATATATATATTATTTTTTAGTGAGCTGTTTAGGACTAAAGTTATATAGATCATAGCTTTTTCATTCTAAATTCATCTGTGTCTACTTACTAAGAACAAAGGCAGTCTTTTACATAGCCACAGTATAATTATTAAAAATCAGGAAATTAAACAGTTATCATTTCATTGTCTAATTCACAGTCCATAATCCAATTCCACCAGTTGTCCCAATAATGTTTTTTATTCTTCTCCTCAGACCAGAATTCAATCCAAGATCATGCATTGCATTTAGTTGTCATGTTTCTTTAGTCTTATCAGAGTTGTCTTTAATTAGAGTATCATCAGTATTCCTTCTTTTAAATGAGGATCTACATTGAAAGAAAAAGTTTTCCAAATGAGACCTGATTTTGTCAAGCCTAGTCTATAACTAGAATTGTTTGGGTTCAATGGCTGGAGACTCTGGCAGCTCTCAAAGCCCAGAATTATTCCTCTCTATAGTCATTCACTGAATGAACCTCTCCTTCCTTCAAGTCATCCAGCAACCATTTGTCTTAATCAGTCACAGTCTGTTATAGTCACAAAAGTGCTGACCCATAAAAAACAATCTGTTCAAAAATGAGATTGTTTTCCTTACAGACACTGTCAACATCCTTGCTATGTAAAACAACATGCCTGCTTATCTGGCCAGAAAGGAAAAAAGAAGGGAACAAAGACATGATGGCAATTCCAAAACTGAAATATTGGGAAATAAAATGTTCATTCTTGAATAAAATTAACACTAGTCCCAGCTTCCCACAGCCCGTGTATTTCTCATTCCTTTGTGTGTGTTAAAGAGCTTAACTGACAAGTACAACACTTGATACTTCACAAAATGCTTGGAACCCCACTCTTTCTCCCTTAAATAAAATTTATATGTGATGTTCAGTTCCTGAGCTCTTTCCAGTGGCTAATGAACTCAAACGATATCATTCTATAAACAGTGAACAAGGACTTAGTCATGGTGATGGCATACATGAGGCATTAGAATTCTTCAGGGAAATCACTGGTTTGAGGATTTCCTTTTTAACCAGGAACTAAAGGGATACCATATAATAATGGAATGTTGGCTCTTGCAGAGACCATGAGACCTCAAATAACCCAATCCCCTTCCTTACAAATGATGACAATGACCCTTAGAAAGGTCAGGAGACTTGCCCAAGGACATACAGCTAGTTAACGGGAGAGCTAAGATGAAAATGCCAATCTTCCAATACACTACACAGGCCCCTTGCTGCTGGGGGATGCTGCAGAATACAGAAATGATGTATTAAAACTGCATGTAAAACAAATTTTAGAAAATTAAATCGTATTTTGAACGCACTACAAAACTCAATAAATGCACTAGAAATTCCAGTAAAATGAAAAACAGAAATTACTCTTTTATTCAGAGAAGACAGCATATAGTAATTTCCTGAATTTATTTTTTATGAAGTTTAATATTTTCAAGTCATATATTTCTTCAAAGGTGATATCTTAAATTTTCAGAGCAACGTTAGGTCCCAGGTCACATCATAGTTTAGAAAGACTTAAAGGAATTCGCAGCAATCCTTAAATATAATATCTAACCCAACAAAGCATTAAACTGCTGCTTTGACTCCAAAGAGGCAGACCTAGAAGTCTCTGAGGGCTCTAGAGAAATCAAACAAACCTCAGTACTACACTCAACCAGTAAACATGGGGTTTGGGAAATATACAAGAGGGACAATAGGGCTTTTACCTAAATATTCACTTGCAGAGCATCCTCTCTGTCAAATCTCTTCATTCCTGTCTTCTCTTTTTTTTTTTTTTTTTTTTTTTTTTTACATGGGCAGGCACCGGGAATCGAACTCGGGTCCTCGGGCATGGCAGGCAAGCATTCTTACCTGCTGAGCCACCGTGGCCTGCCCCATTCCTGTCTTCTCTAACTGAATATTGTTGCCTTGAGCGTTCCTTGATGTCCATAGGTCTCTCGCTATGGTTTAAATTTTGGTATTGGGGGTGTAAATAAGACCCATCCAAACTAACTTGTGAAATAAAATGAGAGCAACCAGCTTGCAGATGGGGAGAGATACTGGAAAGAATAAAATAATTTCATAAATCCACACACTTGGTTATAAGATCAAGACTCATCTAGTTTGACTCCTCATCTAGTTCCCCAACTCCCCATTAGGAAATGTGCAGCTTGGGTTCTAAAGCTAGACAGACATGAGATCAAGTTCTAGCACTACCACTGAATAACTGTAAATTTGGAAAGTTACTTAACTTCTCTCAGGCTTAGCTTTCCTGTGGCAAAATGGCAGTAAAACTTATCTACCCCATGGAATGGTGATATGGAATAAATTCCCTGCTTTTAGTAGATACTTAACAAGTATAGGTTCACTGGACTCCATAGGCTTTTCCCAGATTTATCAGGGACTGGGGGGAGAAGAAAATAGCTTGTACTCTATCATATAATGAGCCAAAATAATAGAAGTAATTGTTCCTTGGGTATTACTCTTTGCTACATATATTCTTTGGCTTTCCCCTTGTACTAAAAATAAAATTTTTCCCCTCTATTCTAGAAAAATCCTCTTCAATGATCACCTCCTTAGATTTCTGCCTCTACAGGGAAAATCATAAACTCTGAAAAAAAGCTGATTCTCACTCTGTCAGTCACAGCCTCAATAGAGGGTCAAAGAGTTCAATCAGAATAATGAATAAGACTTACATCTGGGGAAAGAGTGGATTTGGGGGAAAGACAGGAAGACATCTCCTTGGTACACTTTACTATGTAAAATATGTATCATCCCTGAGGTTCAAAGATCCTGGAAGTAATTTGCTCACAATAGGTTCCATAAGCATCTTATACTGCCTACAGGGCCCATTGGCTAGAAGCCAGCTGGGAAAATTTCAAGTTACTACAGAGATTGGCAAATCCTGGGAGCCTACTAGATAGCTGAATACCTGTGATTCATATTTGTCTTCTCAGAATATGCAAAAGTCAAACCACAAAGAAGAGAAAATGCTGTACTATTATCTGATGTTAACTAGTTTTGGTTACTAACCAATAGTATAGAAACACACGCCTTATCAGGAAAAGCTACAATGCTTGATAACTCTCTATGGAAATTTATCTTGACTAAGAAGTGTTCTCCCACATGTGTATTCCCAGAATTGGATGAATAACTTCAGGAATTTTTCTCCTAGAATCTAGGGCTCAATGAGGGGGAAAAAAGACATACTTCTCAGAGGACAGACTCTCGGTTAGCCTTGCCCAGACAAAACAGTGATATGTCAAATCACATCCCAGCCAAGTTCACTGATTAGACCTTTGGGGATGTTGGATTTTCCCTCCACAAATTATGATCTGGTGACTGGATTTTAGGTCAAAGTTCAGTTCTATCCATAGTTGTGTCAACCAGCCAGTGACCCCAGGGAAATCTCTTCAGCGTGCCAATCTTCTATTTCACTTTCTACCTCTGTCAATTTCACTTTCTACCACTGTCATTTCTTACCTGTTGGGTTAGATTCTTCCTGTCCTCCCATCTGAGATTCAGGTCAGCCTGCCACAAGTCTCTAGCAGAGACTTCCTGCCAAGGCACTCCTCCCTTGGCCTGCCCCAGCACTGTCTCAACCCCTCCAGCTATGGTAACACCTAGTTATAAACTAAGTGTCAAACTATTGCCTGTCTGAAGAAGAGATGTCTTTGCTTGTTGGGACACACCTTTTTCAGGCACCCTGAGGCCTAGCAGCCAGGTGGAAGAATCATTGCCACTAAGTTCTTGGTGGTCCAATTGACTGGACTCATGCGTAAGGCATCTTTAAGATAACATACACACCTACAGAGTGATGAATAGATCATACTTGTTAAATAATGTCTGAAGAAGAATTTCAGTCATAGAGAAAGATATTGCGAAACACAAGTTATCATACTATTAATACCAATCAACACCCAGCTCCGAAAACATCACTACATGAAGATCATCAGGCTGAAGGCCAAAAGATACTGAGTAATATCCTGCTGGGTAGTTGATTTTACATGCAGACGGATGCTATTGATCCAGATGACATGAGGATGCTAGGTATGGATGAAAAGGGGAGTGTTTAGACTATGTAGGAAGAGCATTGCAAAATCAATAGCCCAGACATCTGTGACTTTAGAATTGTAACAAGTGAGTCCTTCCAGAAAAGCCATTTGCTGAGATGCCTGTTATTGTATTTAGCAAACATTTATTGGGAACCTCTTACGTGTCCAGCACTGTTCTAAGCATTAAACATCATAGCAAACAAGAGGTGGGTCCTGACCAGGAAGAGTTCATTTTCTTGTACCACGCTGTTTACATTTGCTAAATATTAGACTCACCTGGCTACTTGTTAAAGCTAGGGATTCCCATCCCCACCCCTGTGGCCAACTAGATTTATAATGGAAGGACAAGTCCTGGGAATCTTTATGTTTAGCAGGTATCTCTGATAATTTGATGATTAGCTGAGTTCAGAAAACACTGGTCTAGTGAAACAATTAAGCATTTGATGAGTACTGCAACAATTTTCTACTTGATTATAAAGAATGATTTATGCAAATTGTGAGTGACGTGAAGACCACTCAACATATTTCACGCAAACCATGGCTAAAGGAATACACTCAGTCCCCAGTGCTTAAGACTGTGCAAGGAAAATAATCAGTACATATTTGTTAAATAAACACCAAAATAAGTAAATAAAGAAATAAAATTTTCCCTTTAAATTATTCTATTAAAATAATTCACCTCTAGTTCAGAACTGCAGTTGTTAAGAACAGATTTTGAACTTTTCTCTAACAAACCTTTGAGTCTTTCAAGCATGTTCTCTTGGTGGCCTTTAATTCCTTCTGAAAAAAATGTGGAGCATAAATTAATACATAATAAACAAAAAACATCCCCTAGCCTTTCTACCAACCTCCCCCCACTCCCAAGAAATTTTCCTAAGCATTTTTTTTAGAGGTGGAGGGTTTTATGTTTGTCTCTTACAGGTAGTAAGTAAATCTTCTCTCATAGATGACCAAATAAGGGATATATTTGTTTCTGTTGATTTTTATCCCCTAAACTCTAAGCCTTGCATTTTTCTAGAATCAAGCAGATATCTTTGCCAGCATTTTTTGTTAATTTCCTGATGCCTTCTGATTTCCTTCAAAATATCATATTTATATTTAAAAGAAATTAGTAGGAAAGCATCACAGCTTTGTTCAGGAGAAAAATTGATAATCTGGCACAGTTAATGATAGAATGCAAGAAACCTATTTTGTTTACGTAAAGCTTAGAAATACAAGAGAAGTCCAAAGTGCATATGAGCTCTTTAATGATATTATATTTGAAATCTTTGCAATAGCCAAAATGTAAGTGATCTCTTGAGTTCTAATTTGGTCCAACTTTTAATTGTTTGAGTCCATGATAAACATATAAGGCAAAAATAAAGCTTTGAACGCATTCTTAGCCAATATCTATTCTTGCATTCATTACTGAAGTGGTCCATTTATCATTCCTGAGAAATAGGGTCAGTAACATCATTTTGTCTTTTTTTGACAAAGAAGCAGCCGTTTCAGAAGCCAAGAGAGATAGCTGTCTCATGAGTTTCATTTTTTTTAAATCCCTTGATGCTACAATTTTAGAAAAAAATGTGTTTGAGGTCACTTCATGTTCATGGTCAAACAAGAGCATGTGTCAAAGGAAATGAGTATGCTGCCCCATAGTGAAGCAGCAATTCCACCCAACTTGGCTTCTGTACTTGATGATGCTTATGATCCAGGATTCATAAGTGAAATTTAACTGAATCTGAGTCAAGTGGCAGGTTGAACTCTCAGGTTCCATTTAGCACTTTTACTTGAGCACGCACCACCAAAGAAGCATTTTGCTTATTTGGATCAGCAAGGTTGCTTTCTTACTGATTTCACAACATTCCTCCTCAGACACTAAACTTGTTTCTGGATATTGTCCAGAATCGTGTCTCAGGAGACCAGCTAGCTGCCAAATGAAGAACAAAAAAAAGCTTGTACATATTGGAAATAAAGAAATGAGTATGTTTTCATTTTTTTATTTAATGCTTGTGTGTGTGTTTGTTTCGGTACAGGAATTAGAGGCATCTGAGGAATGCTCTGTAGACTATAGAGAACTTTGGGGAACCCACAAGGTTTGGCAATGAGGATCCTATTATCAGATGATGTCCATTTTAGTGGCGCACCCAAGCTTAACCCAATTCCTTGCCTGTACAAACTGATGAAATAAGTAAACCTTAGCTATTGAATTTTCTTATTGCCATTATCTCCAACCCAAAGAGAGAATACAAAATTTAGGGACTTACCACTATCTGATGAAAGGACAGCCTAAAACTAAAATATGTCAATATATGTGCTAAAGCTGGCATGTGGGAATTTTAGAACAAAACCATGCTAAACATGGCTTAGCACATTCTTATCTAAACTTTTCTCTGAATATCTCATCTCTGCTTTGTATCTCCTTAGTATTTTGTAAATACAGGCATGTTGCTACTTGAGGTTCCCTATGAGGGATCTTAAAAAGTGTTGCCATTTGTCCACTTGACAGCACTCTGTAGTTATGCTTTGTCATCATTGATGATACTAATGATAAATATTATTAATTAAGACTAAATATTTCTTTGTGGTTGTACCCTATCTTGTGTTTCAATGCCAAACTCTGGCGATGTCTTTGCTGAACACTGAGGGTCAATTTGCATATCATTCATATCCTAATGAATGATAAGCTTCACCTCCCTAAATATTTATGTTTCGACTTCCTGGAAGATGGCGGCTTAGTAAGACGCGCGGATCTTAGTTTCTTCTCCAGGACACCTACTAGGGGAGTAGAAACGATACAGAAAGCGCCCAAAGCCACAACAGAGATAAAAAAGACAGCGTACCCCATCGTGGAACGGCTGGCTGGCTGAGAGAAGCAGCTCGGGTGAGATCGCCGAGGCGCGCGGGCCTTACCGGGCGGGGTGGCAAGCGGCTGGAGTTACTCCCTTCCCCCTTCCCGGGCCGGCTGGGAGAATTGGAGAGGCGGTCCCCTGAAACAAAGACAGCTGGCGCCCACACCACGCGCAGCCCCCGGACCAACTGAGAGAATTGGATCGGAAACCCCCAGGCCGCGGAGAACGGTGACGGGTGGGGGAGGCCCCTTCCAAACCCGTGACTCCCGGGGAACGTGCACTCTCTCGGGCGGGCCGCTGCCGCTGGCGCCCTCCCGCCACGCTTGTTGCCCAGGGCCGACTAGGAAATTCGGACGGGCTCTTTCCCTGGCTGCGGCGACCAGCAACCCTCCCTGCGTTTGGACCCCGGGCCGGCTCAAGCCGTTTCGGCTAGCAAACCCCCAGGTCGGCGAGAGTTTTCCAAAGTTTAAGGTCCCACAGCACCTTTTACTGGTGGGACCCGCAGACAAACGGGTGCCACGAGCGCCACCTACTGGGCAGGATAAGAAAAACAGAACCCAGAGATTTCACAGAAAAATATTACAACCTTGCTGGGTCCAACACCAAGAGAAATCTGAATAAATGCCCAGACGCCAGCAGCAGAAGATAACTGTCCACGCTCAAAAGATTGAGAATATGGCTCAGTCAAAGGAACAAACCAATAGCTCAAATGAGACACAAGAGCTGAGACAACTAATGCTGAATATACGAACAGAAATGGAAAACCTCTTCAAAAATGAAATCGATAAATTGAGGGAGGACATGAAGAGGACATGGGCTGAACATAAAGAAGAAATAGAAAAACTGAAAAAACAAATCGCAGAACTTATGGAAGTGAAGGATAAAGTAGCAAACATAGAAAAAATAATGGATAGCTACAATGATAGATTTAAAGAGACAGAAGATAGAATTAGTGATTTGGAGGATGGAACATCTGAATTCCAAAAAGAAACAGAAACTATAGGGAAAAGAATGGAAAAATTTGAACAGGGTATCAGGGAACTCAAGGACAATATGAACCGCACAAATATACGTGTTGTGGGTGTCCCAGAAGGAGAAGAGAAGGGAAAAGGAGGAGAAAAACTAATGAAAGAAATTATCACTGAAAATTTCCCAACTCTTATGAAAGACCTAAAATTACAGATCCAAGAAGTGCAGCGCACCCCAAAGAGATTAGACCCAAATAGGCGTTCTCCAAGACACTTACTAGTTAGAATGTCAGAGGTCAAAGAGAAAGAGAAGATCTTGAAAGCAGCAAGAGAAAAACAATCCATTACATACAAGGGAAACCCAATAAGATTTTGTGTAGATTTCTCAGCAGAAACCATGGAAGCTAGAAGACAGTGGGATGATATATTTAAAATACTAAAAGAGAAAAACTGCCAACCAAGACTCCTATATCCAGCAAAATTATCCTTCAAAAATGAGGGAGAAATTAAAACATTCTCAGACAAAAAGTCACTGAAAGAATTTGTGACCAAGAGACCAGCTCTGCAAGAAATACTAAAGGGAGCACTAGAGTCAGATACAAAAAGACAGAAGAGAGAGATATGGAAAAGAGTGTAGAAAGAAGGAAAATCAGATATGATATATATAATACAAAAGGCAAAATGTTAGAGGAAAATATTATCCAAACAGTAATAACACTAAATGTCAATGGACTGAATTCCCCAATCAAAAGACATAGATTGGCAGAATGGATTAAAAAACAGGATCCTTCTATATGCTGTCTACAGGAAACACATCTTAGACCCAAAGATAAACATAGGTTGAAAGTGAAAGGTTGGGAAAAGATATTTCATGCAAATAACAACCAGAAAAGAGCAGGAGTGGCTATACTAATATCCAACAAATTAGACTTCAAATGTAAAACAGTTAAAAGAGACAAAGAAGGACACTATATACTAATAAAAGGAACAATTAAACAAGAAGACATAACAATCATAAATATTTACGCACCGAATCAGAATGCCCCAAAATACGTGAGGAATATACTGCAAACATTGAAAAGGGAAATAGACTCATATACCATAATAGTTGGAGACTTCAACTCACCACTCTCATCAAGGGACAGAACATCTAGACAGAGGATCAACAAAGAAATAGAGAATCTGAATATTACTATAAATGAACTAGACTTAATAGACATTTATAGGACATTACATCCCACAACAGCAGGATACACCTTTTTCTCAAGTGCTCATGGATCATTCTCAAAGATAGACCATATGCTGGGTCACAAAGCAAGTCTTAACAAATTTAAAAAGATTGAAATCTTACACAACACTTTCTCAGACCATAAAGGAATGATGTTGGAAATCAATAATAGGCAGAATGCCAGAAAATTCACAAATACCTGGAGGCTCAACAACACACTCCTAAACAACGACTGGGTCAAAGAAGAAATTGCAAGGGAAATTAGCAAATACCTCGAGGCGAATGAAAATGAAAACACAACATATCAAAACTTATGGGACGCAGCAAAGGCAGTGCTAAGAGGGAAATTTATTGCCCTAAATGCCTATATCAGAAAAGAAGAAAAGTCAAAAATTCAGGAATTAACTGTCCACTTGGAAGAACTGGAGAAAGAACAGCAAGCTAACCCCAAAGCAAGCAAAAGGAAAGAAATAACAAAGATTAGAGCAGAAATAAATGAAATTGAAAACATGAAAACAATAGAGAAAATCAATAAGGCCAGAAGTTGGTTCTATGAGAAAATCAATAAGATTGATGGGCCCCTATCAAGATTGACAAAAAGAAGAAGAGAGAGGATGCAAATAAATAAGATCAGAAATGGAAGAGGAGACATAACTACTGACCTCACAGAAATAAAGGAGGTAATAACAGGATACTATGAACAACTTTACGCTAATAAATACAACAATTTAGAGGAAATGGATGGGTTCCTGGAAAGACATGAACAACCAACTTTGACTCAAGAAGACATAGATGACCACAACAAACCAATCACAAGTAAAGAAATTGAATTAGTCATTCAAAAGCTTCCTAAAAAGAAAAGTCCAGGACCAGACAGCTTCACATGTGAATTCTATCAAACATTCCAGAAAGAATTAGTACCAACTCTCCTCAAACTCTTCAAAAAAATCGAAGCGGAGGGAAAACTACCTAATTCATTCTATGAAGCCAACATCACCCTCATACCAAAACCAGGCAAAGATATTACAAAAAAAGAAAACTACAGGCCAATCTCTCTAATGAATATAGATGCAAAAATCCTCAATGAAATTCTAGAAAATCGTATCCAACAACACATTAAAAGAATTATACATCATGACCAAGTAGGATTCATCCCAGGTATGCAAGGATGGTTCAACATAAGAAAATCCATTAATGTAATACACCATATCAACAAATCAAAACAGAAAAATCACATGATCATCTCAATTGATGCAGAGAAGGCATTTGACAAGATTCAACATTCTTTCCTGTTGAAAACACTTCAAAGGATAAGAATACAAGGGAACTTCCTAAAATGATAGAAGGAATATATGAAAAACCCACAGCTAATATCATCCTCAATGGGGAAAAATTGAAAACTTTCCCCCTAAGATCAGGAACAAGACAAGGATGTCCACTATCACCACTATTATTCAACATTGTGTTGGAGGTTCTAGCCAGAGCAATTAGACAAGAAAAAGAAATACAAGGCATCAAAATTGGAAAGGAAGAAGTAAAACTATCACTGTTTGCAGATGATATGATACTATACGTCGAAAACCCGGAAAAATCCACAACAAAGCTACTAGAGCTAATAAATGAGTACAGCAAAGTAGCAGGTTACAAGATCAACATTCAAAAATCTGTAGCATTTCTATACACTAGTAATGAACAAGCTGAGGGGGAAATCAAGAAACGAATCCCATTTACAATTGCAACTAAAAGAATAAAATACCTAGGAATAAATTTAACTAAAGAGACAAAAAACCTATATAAAGAAAACTACAAAAAACTGCTAAAAGAAATCACAGAAGACCTAAATAGATGGAAGGGCATACCGTGTTCATGGATTGGAAGACTAAATATAGTTAAGATGTCAATCCTACCTAAATTGATTTACAGATTCAATGCAATACCAATCAAAATCCCAACAACTTATTTTTCAGAAATAGAAAAACCAATAAGCAAATTTATCTGGAAGGGCAGGGTGCCCCGAATTGCTAAAAACATCTTGAGGAAAAAAAACGAAGCTGGAGGTCTCGCGCTGCCTGACTTTAAGGCATATTATGAAGCCACAGTGGTCAAAACAGCATGGTATTGGCATAAAGATAGATATATCGACCAATGGAATCGAAGAGAGTGCTCAGATATAGACCCTCTCATCTATGGACATTTGATCTTTGATAAGGCAGTCAAGCCAACTCACCTGGGACAGAGCAGTCTCTTCAATAAATGGTGCCTAGAGAACTGGATATCCATATGCAAAAGAATGAAAGAAGACCCATCTCTCACACCCTATACAAAAGTTAACTCAAAATGGATCAAAGATCTAAACATTAGGTCTAAGACCATAAAACAGTTAGAGGAAAATGTTGGGAGATATCTTATGGATCTTACAACTGGAGGCGGTTTTATGGACCTTAAACCTAAAGCAAGAGCACTGAAGAAGGAAATAAATAAATGGGAACTCCTCAAAATTAAACACTTCTGTGCATCAAAGAACTTCATCAAGAAAGTAGAAAGACAGCCTTCACAATGGGAGACAATATTTGGAAATGATATATCAGATAAAGGTCTAGTATCCAGAATTTATAAAGAGATTGTTCATCTCAACAACAAAAAGGCAGCCAACCCAATTACAAAATGGGAAAAAGACTTGAACAGACACCTCTCAGAAGAGGAAATACGGATGGCCAAGAGGCACATGAAGAGATGCTCAATGTCCCTGGCCATTAGAGAAATTCAAATCAAAACCACAATGAGATATCATCTCACACCCACCAGAATGGCCATTATCAACAAAACAGAAAATGACAAGTGCTGGAGAGGATGCGGAGAAAGAGGCACACTTATCCACTGTTGGTGGGAATGTCAAAGGGTGCAACCACTGTGGAAGGCAGTTTGGCGGTTCCTCAAAAAGCTGAATATAGAATTGCCATACGACCCAGCAATACCATTGCTAGGTATCTACTCAAAGGACTTAAGGGCAAAGACACAAACGGACATTTGCACACCAATGTTTATAGCAGCATTATTTACAATTGCAAAGAGATGGAAACAGCCAAAATCTCCATCAACAGAAGAGTGGCTAAACAAACTGTGGTATATACATACGATGGAATATTATGCAGCTTTAAGACAAGATAAACTTATGAACCATGTAATAACATGGATGGACCTAGAGAATATTATGCTGAGTGAATCCAGCCAAAAACTAAAGGACAAATACTGTATGGTCCCACTGATGTGAACGGACATTCGAGAATAAACTTGAAATATGTCATTGGTAACAGAGTTCAGCAGGAGTTAGAAACAGGGTAAGACAATGGGGAATTGAAGCTGAAGGGATACAGACTGTGCAACAGGACTAGATACAAAAACTCAAAAATGGACAGCACAATAATACCTAATTGTAAAGTAATCATGTTAAAACACTGAATGAAGCTGCATCTGAGCTATAGGTTTTTGTTTTGTTTTGTGTTGTTTTGTTTTGATTTTACTATTATTACTTTTATTTTTTTCTCTATATTAACATTCTATATCTTTTTCGGTTATGTTGCTAGTTCTTCTAAACCAATGCAAATGTACTAAGAAATGATGATCATGCATCTATGTGATGATGTTAAGAATTAATGATTGCATGTGTAGAATAGTATGATCTCTAAATGTTGGGTTAATTTCTTTTTTTCCGTTAATTAAAAAAAAAAAAAAAGAGAAGGGATAATTGGAGATGAAGGGATACAGACTGTACAGCGGGACTGGATATAAAAACTCAGAAATGGACAGCACAATACTACCCAATTGTAATGCAATTATGTTAAAACACTGAATGAAGCTGCATGTGAGGTATAGGTTTTTTGTTTTTGTTTTTTTTGTTTTTTTTCTTTCTATTATTGTTTTAATTCTTATTCTGTTGTCTTTTTATTTCTTTTTCTAAATCGATGCAAATGTACTAAGAAATGATGAATATGCAACTATGTGATGTTATTAAGAGTTACTGATTGTACATGTAGATTGGAATGATTTCTAATTGTTTTGTTAATTCTTTTTTTAATTAATAAAAAAAAAAAAAGAAAAAAAAATATTTATGTTTCCCAGATGTTTTCCTCATTTCTCTTCTTATTTTACTTTATACACGCTCTTTTGGTGACCTCATTCATGCTCGTTTCACTTTATTGTGTGTTGATTATTTATGATATATGTTCTCTACTCAAACCATTATTCCATAAACTCAAGTGTCCATTACTCAGCCCTCTCTGGTCAATATGTTACAGGAGCCTAAATCCTTTACACCTCTTATATTCCCAATCCTTGTTAAGTTACCATGACTCATTAACTTGGATGTCATTTTCTTATTCCTCACCAAAGCCACCGTACTATGCTCCCACCCTCATCCCATCATTGCAAAGTCCCATAAATTCTGCACCTCAAATATACACTAAATTTATTTCTGCCTCTTTCTCTTAACTGCCACTATCCTCTTTTTGGCCTTCCTTATTTCTTTCCTGATCAATTGCAATAACCTCCTACCTATTAATTCTTATTTCCACTTTGGTTTTACTCAATTCACCACCACCACCACTGCCACTACATTGCTGCCAGCTTTCTTCCTGAAAGGTAGATCTGATCATGCTGTTCCACTCATTACAGAATTTTACAGAACACAAAGTGGTTTGAAGCATAGGTTAAGATTTCTGTAAAGAGCATTAGGGCTAGAGTATCACTGGTTAACTAGGCTGGGAAGTAGGGAAGGCAGGGCAAGAACAAGTATTGCTTGGAGAGCAGGTGTGGATTAAATTGCTATACATTTTCCTAGGAATATAGGTAGACCATTGGTTCTGGATATAGGTGTCAACTATTGGGAAATATTTTGTAATAGAGGAATATCTCTGTTTTAGTTTGTTAAAACTGCCAGAATGCAATATACCAGAAACAGAGTGGCTTTTAAGAAGGGAATTTATTAAGTTGCAATTTACAGTTCTAAGGCCATGAAAATGTCCACATTGAGGTATCAACAAGAGGTTACCTTCACTCAAGAAAGACTGATGCTGTCTGGATCACTTCTGTCAACTGGGAAGGCATGTGGCTGGTGGCTGGCGGGGTCTTTGGCTCCTGGGCACCTCTGTCAGCTTGAAAGTTATATGGCGATATCTGCTAACTTTCTCTCCTGGTTTCTCAGTTTCATAAGGATTCCCTGGGGGTGTTTTCCTTCTGCATCTCCAATGGTCTCTGGCTGTGTGAGCTCTAAAGCTTTATCCAAAATGGTTCCCTCTTAAAGGATGCCAGTAAGCAACCCAACCTTGAATGGATGAAGACACATCTCCATGGAAATCTCTTAATCAAGAGGTCCTACCCACAATTGGGTGAGTCCCATCTCCATGGAAACAACTTAATCATAAAGATTTTACCCAGCAATATTGTCAAGGATTAAAGAACATGGCTTTTCTGGGGTACATGACAGTTTCAAACTGGCACAATCTCCTAAATCCAACCGTAGAGAGTAGCATCTTCAGGCATGTGAGTTTAGTTTGGTCTGCAGTTCATTCTAGGTGAATAGAAAATCTACTAGTGATTTACCTGGAATAAGAGATGGGAAACAGCTCACACCAATGAGATGTTCCTCAAAGGTGATGCTTTAAAAGTAGGATAAAAAGGGAAGACCTTGACTGGAAAAGATGTGTAAGGGTGGTAGGTTAGCTGGAAAACATCTCAAATGAGCATAATTGGCCTAAATCAGAGTCTGAAATATGTAATTTTAGTCAAAGTGCCAGCAATCACAAAGAGGACTTTTGATCCTAAGATAATATCTCTAAAGAGCAAGCTGTGGAGGCCTAGGTAACTGTGGTAGCCCCGTTTGTGTGTTTCCCAAGATTCAAGCCATCAGATTTCATGTGGTTCCCAAGAAGTCCCTCTGATGATTATATAATATCTCAATATATCATGGCCAAGGTGAATGTGTCAATATCTTGGGTAGTTTTGTATCTGTGAATATGCAATGGCCTTGGTGTTCATTGCTCTTCTACTTTCTGTTATCCACATTCAGTTTATCCTTCAAGATTCAATTCAGTCACCACCTCCTAGATGCTGGAACTGGGGAGGGTTAGATGGCAACAAAGAAGTCTCAATATCCACAAAATCCAAAAGGCCAGTACCAGATATGTCCTAAAGGCTGCTCAGGATCATAGCCTGGAAAGCCAAACTGTCTCCAAGTTCAAAGGCAAGCTCATGGCCAGAATTAGAAGACAAAGTCCAAAAAGATCAGAATGAGGTAGATGTAATGAGCATTGATGAAACTGGGAAAGAAATTAAAAGATAGAAGCAAACAAGTGAGTCCCAGATAGCTATCATCAAGGAGATTTGAAAACCCTACCCTTGCTTTCACTGGGTATAGGCTTTATAATTGGTTTACGTAAAGGCATAGCACCAAGACGAATTCTACACTTTTATTTATGACATTACATATCAGTCCCCCATTTGACAATAACCTTAAGAAGGAGCTTTTTCTTTTAGTTTTCCTCTCCAGTACCAAGGAGAGAACTTCCACAAATTCAGGCATACCAAACCATACTGACTTGGACAGGTGAATATCATTCATTTACAACTTGAGGAGATCTCTAAAGGTCATCTACTCTGACTCTCTTTTATAATAGAGATCATAGGTGATCATCTTTGACCTCAGGCAATTGTCTCTACCACCCATCTGGTAATTAATTATGTAGTAATCTGTGACAACCTTGTGTTAACTTTTAGCTCGCTATTTAACTCAGATATCTATGTCTTAATTTTGGAGACCAACTGTAATCTTCCATCTACATTTGAATTTACTATGGTCCATAGTTCATTCCAAGTAACCAGAAATCTGACATCGATTTGCCTGAAACTTTTTTGCTCAAAATAAATTTTGAGAAAGAAATAGAAGCATCAAAACATGAAAGGTTTATTTCCACATATGAATTAATTTTAAGAAAGCCTCACATAAAATTTATGAATTTCATCCATTTTTTGCCAGAATTGGTTGTTTTTAGGAATGCACATGAGAAAAATGGACAAGTTTATCATTTTCACAGTTGAATGCAGGGCAAAAGACTTGAATGTGGCAAAATTCCCCAGGATATTTTTGTACAAGTTTTCTCAAATTGTCACTTTACTTTAATTACTGGGAAACTGGTTTTTGAAAATGTCTATGAGAATATTATTGTTGCTGATGTATGTCAAATACACACACACACATACTTGTAACTACCTTAACTTGCTATTGTCCTATTAGATTATTTTGACTATTTTGTCAGTGTTATACATTACTTAATTTTATGAGAAACTAATGACTCATATCCAGTATCTCTTTTTTATTCTACAATAGTGCTACTGTGATTAAAACAAAATTAAATATAATTTAGTAATTGCTGGGAAAAAATAGTGCTGTCTTATTTGAAGAAACACCAGCTTATTGAAAAGCAAGGCCACTTGCCATTCTGCCTGGGGCAGGAAAATGAACTAAATGACCTCTTCCTATCAGTCTCAGCCCTGTGACTCTCTTAACAAAAGTCTTTCCAAGTCATGTGATATCATAAGCCAAGACTGCTAGTAATTTCAAAGTCTTTCAGCTATTTTCCCAGAAATTTTATCCTCTTTGGGTTGCAAGCTTAATTTCAGAAATATGGGTGGTGAATGTGATAAAGCAAAGAGGCATCCTTTGATATCAACTGGGAGCACCAGGTGAGCATGTGAAGTTACACACCAAGAATTATGTTACACCTGTAAGTTCCAGTTAGCATTCACATCATGACTCAGTCCAGCTACTCATTTCATAACTGGGTTCAGGTTCATGAAACACAGCCAAATCGCAGCCAATTTGGATTTCTCACCCTTGGCAGAACTTGACAAATTTGACCGACACTGTGCTTTTAATATAAAACCACAAACAGGTAAGTTTTTACTGGATTCTAGTTTCGTTGTGTATTCGTCTTTTATTTACACAAACAACACATGATACAAGCAAAAAAAAAAAAAAAAGCAGACTACATTTTGCCTAAAAAGAACCTCATCTACATAAGACAAGTGCTTTCAAGCATAATGTTCTTTTGCCCTCCCCGCCATTATTCCTGACCTTAATTCTCTTTCGCTTCTGTATACAAGAAAGGAAAACGAAAAGGAAAATTCCGAAAGTGAATAATTTTGTGGAATTAGAGTTAGACCCTTGGAAGTCAAAAAATACTAGATCACAGATATATCTCATATACTCTTTTGATAAAAGACCCAGACTAAGATTTGTATAGAAATATACTTTTTCCCAACAGTTCCCCAGGAAGACCCTCAGCATAGTATCTTGAGTAGAGAGAGGGTTTGTGGCAAATTTTAGCCTTCTTTTTCTATCAGTCAAACCCCTTTGTCCAAGAAATTTTCCTTCAATATAACTCAACAAGAAGTTGAAAACAAAACAAAAAAAATATGATTAAGTTGTTTCCTCCTGTCTCTGCAGTTTTACCACCAAATTGATAACAAACTGACAGGCATTCATTTGCTATGAAAATGTTTCCACTATGTCATAGCAAACAGTCAAATTGGAGTTAAATTCTAGAAGTCTATCTATCCACTAAAAACAATGAGGCATGGTATGGTTCATTTACTAAAAAATTAAAAATCAAATTACAAACCAGCACTGTATGGTACAGTCTCATATTGTCAAAATATACAGATGTATAGAAAAATAGATGGCAAGGCTATAAAACAATACATTAATGATGATTATCACTGCATGGTGAGAGTATGAATAATTCATGTAGTCATCCTTATGTCACAGTATTTTCTGAAATGCTTATGATAACATACATGACATTTTTTGTGCTTGTAGTAACTTTTTTAAAAATTTAATTGTATAACTATTTACTTAATAATCATAAAGAAACAATAAAGCTATTTTTGCTTTTCAAAAAAAAAAGAAAAAATTAGTCAAAATTATTCTGCACTCTTGTAATGTTTGTACCTTTCCCACAATATGAATCTCACCAGAATATCAGTTTAATCTTAAGTTATAGAGTAGTGTGAAGGAAAGAACCCACAGGATTTATTCATTAAAATGTTTCTATATAGTTCCCCAGGATCCTGTGGATGTGGCAAATGAATGAATAAAACACACACCAACTTCAGGATCTCCCAACCTCTGAGGATTTGCATTACCTTTCACAATGAAAAAGTACTTCAGTGACCACATCTCAAGCTATAACTCTTCCCCCCGAAAAAGGAGATGAGTCACAAGTTACTTTTAAGTCATACAATAGAATTTTTTTCTTTTAATGAATGCTGAAAGGGAAACCTTCTACTTGTCCTGACAACTCCAGCAAGCTATAGCCAAAAATATGAGTAGGACATTGAGCCAAACCTTTTTAAAGACTAGACAAATGCCAATGGTACAATAAAGGGACAGAAAGATAGCTATTGCAGCCCTCATGGAGTTTACAATGTAATTATTATTTTTATGAAAAAAGAAGCTATCTAGAAGGCTACAAAAATTTTATATTCTCTAGGTGCTGGGAAAAACAAAAAATAAAAAGAGGACAGCATCACATGAGATAAAATACAATGGCTGAATGTCTTATCAGTGAGGCAATGAAGACACTTTGGTAAGAACTGGAGAGCATTTCTAAGGTACCATCTTCCTTGAATAATCTGTTGAACAACTCGTTCTACTAATGATGATAAATCCTTAGTCCAAGTATGGTCTTTCAAAACACAGCAATGATGCACCAGCATCTCTCCTTACCCCATGAAACATTTTTCCTCTATTTCAAATACATTTAATGCCAACTCATGCTCTGCTTAATTGATCAAATGGGCCAGCCTCAAGGTCCAAACTGAGTGATACTCTGTTCTTCATTCATATTTTAATAGTGGTTACATGTCAGTCCCTAAAACTTCTTGCCTAACACTGAAAGCTGGAGTAGAAAAAGCAAGATTAAAAAAAGGCCAGAGAAGAAAATCAGATAGTTCCCTCTCCCTACCCCATATTAGTGACAGACCCTTCCAATATCAAAAATTTAGACTTGCCATAGCCCAAATAACTTCAATGAGAGGTATGGAAAGATCAAAAATGATGGTGGAATTATACAGAGAAGATAGGACTTAACAAATGAATACAAATGCAGAATCATTAAATTGATATCTCTTTTAGTCTCCGGTATTTTAGAGCAGCTAGAATTCAAAACCTAAAATTGTGAAATTGTAAACCATGTCAAAGTCTGAAATATGTTCTACAACTAATTGTGGTGCTGTGCTTGGAAATTTATAACTTTTTTTTTAATATATGTTACTGTTCACAAAAAAAGAAGGAAAACAAAGTTGATTGTGATGGTAAAGTATTTAAACCCTCTAGCCTCCTGTATTCTGGGGCAGCTAGAAGGAAAAATATGAGAGGACCGTATGGTAGCCCATGACAAACTCTGGGATCTATCCTGTAACCACTTTCTAAAGAGTGCTTTGAAAACTATTGCTTTTTTATTTCTTTGCTTTGTGTATATGTTATACTATGCAACAAAAAAAAGTTAAAAAAAAAAAAAAAAGGACCAGAGAAATTTAACCTGTAAGTTTGACCTCCTCTTTTGACCCTAGTGCCCTAGACAGAACTAGTTAGGCTAACAGAGAGAGAGAAGCTCTCTGGATCTCACCATGACCTTGGATATTCTCTGCCCAATGCCGGATCTGATTCTCTCCTTCAAATTATAAAATATAGAGCTCTTTATTGGATGGGATGAGGGAGTGGGGAGCTGATTTCTGGCAGATTCTCCACTACACACAGGATTATATCCATTAGAAAGAAAATAAGTAGGCTATTCCCAGAACAGTGCCCTGGCAATTCATGGTATACATATTTTGTGTGTATTTTGAAAGGAGCGTCTGACAATGGTAAGAAATCCAGAAAGCATCTGGGAAAATCTATTGACACAGCATGCCTTCTTTTCAGCCTGTACACCAGGTGTCACACACAGAACCAAGCATCGTCTTTCATGTCCCAGTAGAAACTTGTACCATGGGACCTATGCCAAGCATGATTCCTTTGGGCTTGCCCAGTTCCAACTTGTACAGTGAGCACCCCTCCACCACTTTACCTTTCAACCAACATACCTACACTCATGCACACAAGCACATTCACATCTTATCCCATCTATAATCTCATCAATCATAGGGGAAGCATTTTATTTTTAATTCTAAAACTCAATTATATACTTCAGACTATTTTGTAAATTTTTCTTTGTGGGACCTAAGTGATATTATGCACTTGATATTTTGACTTATTTGCTATTTTAATAGAGCAACAGGGTAAACACTTTTTAGAAAGGGTATGCTTGCTTCCACATTTCTTCAAAATTCAAGACTCTAGACCAAATAAACTTTGAGCCTGAGCTTCTGGAACAAAAGAAAAGGAAAAAAGATTCTCTAAAAAGTGCTAGTTTTCCTGTACTAAAAGTTACGTTGTCTGACTATTTAAATAATCATAGCTTAACCGCTGAAGTCATAATCTGGTATATCTAAGGGCAGCATTTCCCTTGTCTGCTCTTTATTGTCTCATTTAAAAGAAAGTAGAGGATTGAGAGGAAACCTTTGTTTCCTTTGAAATCTTTTGATGCCTTCCAATGTATGGCTCTTTGTTTAGACTTTTGCAGTTGGCACAATGTTATGCTGCCCAGATTCCCTTCAGGACTTGGGCACTTATTACCCAAGCTGATGGGAATATTAGCTTCTGGGGCTTATAACTAAGTACCCTTAGCTGAAGGAGAATGCCTCATCAAAGGTTATGACCTCTCTTGGGAGTAGTCTGCATCCAATAACTATCAATGTGGCCAGATGTGGACACTGGTAGGAAGACCCACGGCCACTGCCTCAATTGGAAACCCTGAAGACCCACCCCTACTCTAGAGTTCCCTTAAGATCATCTGAGACTCCTGTTGCAATTGCAACTTCTCCTCCTGATATCCTGCTTCCTTCAACTCTCACAGATGTTATTCCTAAGGTCACATCCCAGTCAGAGCAACTGGGTGCAAATCTTCATCTTACAGTTGTTTTCCTCTGGGGAAACCAACCTAAGATAGTTCCTAGATTTTGTCCAATTTACCAGACTCTAAAATAAGCTTATAGAACTAGACCTCTCACCAACTAGCCAACAATGAAGACCAGTGGAAGGTGGTGAACTGATCACTCTGGCATTCAACACAATTGTTCAAAAAGATGAAGTGGTACAGGGCCACCCATTTAATTTGCAGGACACATTGCAAAATAAAAATATGGGGCACCTTGTTTTAAAAAAAAGAAAAACAAGAAAAAAGGACTGTCAAGAAAAGGTACTTAAATTTAAAGCTTTTCTTCTGTAATCTCACACTTATTATGCTATTTAATGACATTCTAAGTAAAGAAAAATTAAAAGTTTTAAATTACTAGCATAGGTTTTAACACTCACCTTTATATTGTGTCATGTCAATTTTAAATGAAAATAAAAGATCATTTAACTCATATTCAGAATCACAGAAATTACACAATTCATATTTTATAGCTCACACATACCTGTGTATTTTGTTCTTACTACAGCTATGGAAACAATGCACAAAACTAACTCAACTGATTTTATTTCACTTCTTGATACTTATATGTTGTACCTGTACTCTCTACCTTCTGTTTACTGAAGAGTAAGGAAAGACTGAAAAAAAAAAAGAAGCCATGGGTTGCTCAATCTTTCCTTCTGTTATCACTTTCAGTGCTAGCAGTTGGCAATATGTAGAAGTAACACAAGTAAGAAAATATATAATAGCATTCCTTGGTTATTTGTGTTTCCCTGTTCCCACAGATGTTGTTCTGCAACTTGAAGCCAGTTCTGGTTCGAATGGAAAACATGATCTCCCAGTACTGCCAACACTCTGATTACTCAGTTGTAGATGCAACATTATTATCTTGTACTTGCTTTGAGTCATGCTAAACTCTTATGCATCATGGAAGAATTCTGGAGCATTGAAAATGTTATAGGCAAATGAAACAGCAAGGAATGATGGATATGCATACACTCATGTAGTAATTCACTTATAAAACACAATTTCAAAGATCAAATCAAGAATTTCAAGATGGTGACAACATATCATTAAACAAAACACAGGACCCTTCTAAGCACCAAGTGCTGTGCAATTCCACAGGGTACACAACACCAGCTCTGACTGGTGAACTAGGTTGGGATATGGGAGAAAGGAAAAGCACTGTAGATGCACTATATTAGGCATGTGAGGTTTAGGCAAAAGAATTATTACAAGGACTATGAAGTAGGATGGCAGTTAGTGAGAGCTATCAATGTATTGGAGAAAGAAAAAAGGTTGGGGGTGATTAATCACCAATATATGATGAAATGTGAAAGACAGAGGTCTTCCTTTGCACATGAACAAGACTTCATCTCCTATAGCTAATGGGCAGAGAAACCAGAGGATCAAACCCAGTAGCAGAGTTCCAGAAAAAGCTGAATGCTCAGCCTCCATAGGTCTGCTCTGCCAAAGTCAAGTTCTTGACTGGGAAAGAGTAGAACCCTGAAAACTGGGATGAAGACATCTGAGTTGATTCAGCCAAAAATTCTGAATTTCAAGATTTTTCCAAACCCTCTGAACCATCGATCAGCCAACTTTTTTCTATAAAGGTCCAGAGAGTAAACATTTTAGGCTTTGTGGGCCATAGGGTTGCTATCATGATTCACTATCGTAGCACAAAAGCAGCCAAAACACAATACATATGTGAATGGACATGACTGTGTTACAATAAAACTTTATGTACAAAAAACATTGGTGGATCAGATTTGGCCTGTAGGTTATAGTTTACCCTGTCCAATCAAATCATAAACATAATATTGAAGTGAGACATTAGAGATTAGAAGATTCAGGCCCGGAAAGTATAAAGTAAACCACATGAGCAAACAGTGAGACCCCATGTCATCCACAACTGTTGAACCCAAGCCACGCTCACACTTTTGACCAGATCTTGGGAAAGGAAAACAATGAACTTCTTTTACAGATGGGTCAACTAGGTGTATGGTAAAGTCAAAATTGGGCTATTTCTGTGCTATAACCCTACTCAGGGTGAGGAGTAATTCTTCCAAAGGGCAGAATTTCTGACAGTTCCTTCACCTGTTTTGGGTAGAAAGAAAAATGACCCAAGGTGAGAGTATACATAGACCTTTGGAATTGGAGGGAGCCTGAGGAAGAGGCATGTGGATGGACCCCAGAATCTTAGGGCCTATTTGCTAGGGAACATGATCTATCACATCTTCCTTTAGTTATCTATTTAAGTAAACTCTTTAGTTTCCACTGGTGTATAAGATATGATGGCAAATGATAAGATTATAAAGGTGAATGAGACTAGTTCTCTATCATTGAGGAGTTCACTGAGTGAGGGAAACAAGGATGCAAATAACTAGCATACATACAAGAGGATTGATGGCATCTGATTTATATGCAACATCCTATGGGAATCCAGAGAAAGCAGTGTGTATGAAGAGAAACTTCCTGGAAGATGGAATATTTGAACTAAGTGTAATGTTTGTAAAGAAAGAGGAAGTATAACCTCTCCTTCTCACGAGTACTAATACTATTCCTAATTTTGGTTTCCCATTTAAAAGCAATTCTCCCCTTTTGCCTTACCAACAAAAATTGAAATTCAGGGTAGCCTTTAAATACTTTCCTGACTTAACTGCATCTAGGTGTGGTCATGCAATTTAGTTCTGGCCAATTATATATAAAAGCAACTCTATTAGGTTGGACTCTGGAAAGATTTTCATTATTGTGATCATTGTTATTTCGTTGTTATTATTATTTGAAAGGGACAAGGTGCACTGGCACATGCCTTTTCATCCTTAAACTGAAATGTAATGTGATACCTGGAAGTAGAACTTAAACCCATGAGGATGAAAACCATACATTAAGAATGGCATAAAAGGGGGGTGGGGGTGGGATACTGGTTCCTCGATGGCATCCTTGAACATGGCACTGGAATGCTTTCCTCCAGACTCCTGTTTAGTTAGACACTATAGTTCACTGTAGTTCAGGTGCAGGTTGCATGTAGTCAAACAAAACTTTAGCCAATAAACTGCAAAGGGTAAACCAGAGCTCAACCGTACTGATCCTTTTTAGTCTGCTTATGTTCTAGAAGCAACAGGATTTTCATTGGTCTTTCTTGAAGATACATCAGCTGTATATATTTTTATGCCACTTCTCTTCACACATAATGAATCTTGGGATTTCAAGTTGAAAAACTATATCACAAACAGAAGGCCAAATACTCTGAAATTACAAGCAGCGAAATGAGAAACATGAGCTCCTTGCTTCAGATTCATAGCTGCTATATAGGTAAGTCATTTCCTAAACATTCTCAAAGTAGATCGACAATTTAACTTTTATCTTGTTCCTTATGACGAAAAGATTGTAGCATAGGCCAAAACCTTATTCCCTAACACTTCCTCTGCTCTCACCAAATCTCTCTGAACCCTAAAGAAAATATCATGTCCTTTCTAATTCTAGATGATTAAACTGGAACTGAATTCATGATGCCAGAAATTATGTCTCCAACATCGTCTGCACAAATAAATATTCTATCAGAGAATCTGCTGTGGTATTTTCCCTACTATGGTTAACCCAAACAATAATCACAGTATGAACACATGGCAAGAAGTCAATATTATTGAAAGTAGCAATATTGAGAAACATTAGAACATAATGAGCGCTCCATAAGAAATACGCAGTGTGGTAACTGAAAAGCCCCTCCTCACGTTCTAATCTCATTGTGAGAGCTTGCCCAAAATTGTACTTAAGTTTTCCCTGATATAAAATGGAGATACTACCATGCCCTACCCACCATGTTTTGAAAATAAAATAACTTAGTCAATGTTAAAAGTGCATTAAGAGTGGGCAATAATGGCTCAATGGCAGAATTCTCACCTGCCATGCCAGAGACCTGGGTTCGATTCCCAGAGTCTGCCATGCAAAAAAAAAAAAAGAGCATTAAAACTCACAAAAGTCAGGCATACACACAAACGCACAAAGTAAGTGTCACTGGCCTTTAAACAGTAAGTACTTTTTAATCCTAATTATTTGTAAAGTATTAAGGAAATTGCCTAAAATGTGTGTGAGAAAAGTCAGATTTCCTAATGTGCTTTGGACCCGCGGTGGAACATTCCAAGGATTTTTAAAAAAACACTAGGGAAGGAATGGTTCTTGAAACAGCATAGGGCACGGGAGACAAAAGCTCAGCCACAAGATCCTTCCATGGTTTAGAAGTCCAGAATAACAACTTGACTTCAAGTCAGATACACCTGAATCTACTGGAGCACAAAATGGAATATTACAGCTATAGTGACAAGCACCAACAAGGTATTTTAGAGGCTTGTGATTGTTCTTTGTTTTTTTTTTTTGCTTCCTACAACTCAGACAGGTTTTTTTAAGCCTTAGCAGAACGGCTAGACTAGGTAATCCACATAAACAGCTGCTGCAATGCGATCTTTTTTTAACATTTTAATGTAGAGCTGTGAACTTTCCCATCTTTGAAGTATATTGGGAACATTTTGGAGGAAACTTTGTTGATTTAAAGATTATTGCTATTAGAACTCTCTGTATCATGTGCACTGAGAACTGTTGCTTATGATATCAAAGGGTTCTGGAAATGAAGAGTGCCTGATGTATAAAAGATCTGTGAATACTAATCCTATATGATTTTGAAAAACATATCTTTCTTCACTTTTTCTTAAGTGCAATAACATTCCATTTTCTAGATCTCAGAATATTTACTCATGGACTGCTTTTTAGTCACTTGGGGTTGTTTCATCAAGGTAATGTGGAACTTAAGTTCTCAACCTTTGACATTCAACTACCTGGGTTCCAATTATAACTCTGCCACTAATTAGTTGCATGAACTTAATCTCCATATCTCAGTGTTATGGTTTGTGAAATAGGAGTATAATTGTATCTAAGTGACAGAGCTCATCTGGGGATTAAAAGAGATAAAATATGGGAAATATTTAGAACAGAGCACATAATATTCACTCAATCAAATGTTTATCCAAAGTCCTCACATCAAAATAGCAGTTAACATCAACATTGAGACTAGCCACATTATATGTTGCATTTATTATTATTGTGACAACTGGAAAAGAGGGGAAGAAATTTGACCTGGGGTTTTTATTTATATTTGTTTATTTATTTGACCTGAGGTTTTTAATACCTAGCTTTTAAGACAAAGTGATAGAATTTTGCCAGTGATAAGTAGTTCAAGGTTGAATAATAAGTAAGTCAAAGTTGAATATCCACCCTAAATTTTACAGAGTTCTATGGATTTATGACCCTAAATGAGAGCTGTGGGTATGGAAATAACTCATGATGTAGCACATTTATGATAGAGTTCTTGTTTCTCTCTTAGGCTGGCAGCTGACTGAGGGTGAGTCAGATGCCTTGGGATAAGGGGTGGGCAAAATCCCTTCCTGAAACAGTAGAAGACACTAGGCACTGACAGACTAATCAAGATCCCAGGTACCTGCATACGAAGGTATTATGAGCATTTTTTTTAATCAGCAACTGCAGAAGAATTTGTATGGCTTAAGGCAGCCTGGGCTGAGTGTAGTTTTGAAGTCTTTGAATTGGCAAGTGTTGGCTTTTATAGTTGGTGCTAACTGTAAAGGATTGATGCTTCAAGATAAATCACTCATTATTCCAGCTGTAGGGAATGTTGGTAAACAATATGTCAGAGCTGTGTTCTCACCAAAGGAAGCTGCCTTACCAATGTTATACCCCCTCCTCAGAAAGCCTGTATCCAATGCTTGGTCAAGCAGGGTACAAAGGCCAGACTTCTTTATCTCAAAGGTGCTCCAAGCTCCAGAGTTTTGCTAGTGATTGGCTGAGAACTTTATTGTCATGTTCTGAAATTTATCTTCAGATGGGAGTATCAGAAATTAAGAGGATATTTATAAAGGGGATTTACTTGGGAAGAGTTGCTCTGTGAGTCCTTCCACCCTTGTTCCACCCTTGTTTGTTTGTCATAAAAGCCTACTGTGAAGGGCTATCTTCAATGGAATTACTCAGAGAGCTCAGTACATGCTCTCTGCAGTTACTGGGACATAGTGAACTCATGTTTGACACAAATCTGAAGAACTCTGTAAAGATGGTGTGTTAGATTGCAAAATATGGCCCCAAATTCCTTTCATCATGGTCTGTAAGCCCTTTAGCATTGTGATTTATTCTCTTCCTCCTTCAAGATTTGGAGTCTACATCCTCAGCTCCTGAATCTGGGTTGTGCTTTGGACTTTGCTTTGACCAATAAAATGTGAAGGCAATGACATTATGGGACTTAATAACCTAGGTCTTAAGAGGCCTTGCAACTACTACCAATGCTCTCTTGAAGCTTTGCATTGGGATTGCCATGTCAGAAGTCAATCTGATCTACTGGAAGATGAAAGACACAAAGAAGAAAATAGAGAGACACCCAGGCAACATCCAGGACTGACTGCTAAATGTGTGAACGTGTTAAATGTGCAAATCTCGAATCTTTCAGTCCAGCCAAACCTCCAGCTGAACACAGCCTATGAGTAAGCCCAGGCAAAACCAGAAGAACAGCCACCTGGCCAATCCAAATAACCATGGGAAATAATAAATTGTGCTATTTTAAGCCACTAAGTAAGTGGCTTGTTACACAGCAATAGATAACTGAAACAGCTGGCTAGCTAGTCTAGGCAACGGAGAGGTTGTAACTATACTGGAATCTGCCTGTGCTCCCAGGATTTGTTGCGGAAATGAGTGTTGACATGAGTGGAGGGAATTGATATGAAGCCATTTAAAACACTGCTCAAGAGGATCACCTCAAGGTAAGTAAATCTGTGTGGAATGATCTAACAAAGAAAAAAATAGAAGAGAGGGGCAGACAGATGGAAAGAAGGAGTGAAAGGAGAAAACCATGGACTGAGGAAAGAACAACCAACCTGAGAAAAATGTATCATCTATATCTCAAGACATGGAATTGAACATTTCCAGTGATAGTCTCTGCAAAACCACCAAAAACATTCCAGAGTTTAGAGTGTCAAACCATCTTAAAACTGTACTGAGAACTCTCCTATCCCTCTTGTCTCTATGTTGTCCCCCTATTTCAAAACTGGCAAGATAAGGAATAATAGTTATCAAATCAAGGGAGGAAGAGAAATGCCAGATGGCAAAAAGAGACAAAAAGTCATTGCAAGTAGATGGCTCAAAGCAAAAACTACTTGGGAAAGGGAGAAGATTAAATTTTACATCAAATTCAAAGCTTTTATTTTTACATGAAATTAGACTCTATAAATTACTGAATTGAGATGCCACTTTTTACTTTAAAGGACCAAAAAGTCAAGGAACTGCATAAGTTTTCATTAGGGATAGGAAAAGAATTTTCCCTAATTAAAAAATTTTAAAAGGACAGTGGAAGACAAAGGGTTTCTGTCCAAACCTCACTCCTATTCAGATTCCTGCTTCCACCTTATACAAAATGACTTAAGAAGGGTTACCTGTTGAGGAGGTAAATAGGGCTGTAGTTTCCATTAGTGAATTTATGGGTGTTGGGGAGTTTTCTCTGTCCCAAATAAATCCTCTGTTACATGGTAAAAAATCCATCTTTAAAGAAGCATTTTTAGGTTAAACTTTTCATGTTTGGGTAGTCTTATTTTTTAAATATACAAATAAACTAATATAAATAATAAATCAAGTAAGTGCTTTATTAGCAGAAGGTCATTATAAAAACACATTTGGGGGACTGAAATGACAATTAGAGGTGCTGGAGACAGGAGAGAAATATAAAGGAGTGACAGAATAGCACTGAAAACAAAGACTGGTGCACAATTTTTGTTTGGGGTACTCTTTATTCTTGAGGCCAGTAGTTATCAAATATTCATGTTCACAAGAATCACATTGGAAATATGTGAAAAATGAAGATTTCAAGGTGCAAATCCCAGAATTCTGATTGATTGGTTTGTAGCTCAGGAATTTGAATTTAACCAACATTTAAGATGATTCTTAGGCAGTGGGTTCATAAATCATATTTTAGAAATACCACCTTAATATAAATGGATAGGAATCTAAGAAGAAATGTGATCACAAAATTCTGATAGATTTTTTCCACCAAAAAAAAATTATTCTTGAAATAAACGAGACAACATGAGAAAATTTTCAAAGCTCTGAAAGAAATATGTTGCCAATGGTTTCTCAATGCTAAGTTAGTGTTGTATACACCATCAGTTGGGGGGGGGGAGAGGAATTGAAGGGGAACAGAAAAAACAACCCATTAAAAGCATACATTTATTATAAGATGAAGTGATGGTTCAAATTATGAAAATTTTAAAACCTAAGAGTGAGAAGGATGTTTGTTGGATTTTTAGTTAAAAATAAAAGATTTCTACATTTCCAAAATACTAAGGTGAAAAGGTCATTACATAAACATAACATATGCACCTCATTTTCATCTTATTTTATTCCTTCATGTGTTCAACAGGCACTGATTGAGTGTCTTTTGTGAGCAAGACGTTATTTTCCTGGAAACAGGAAGGGCTTCTAGAAGTTGTCCTACATTCTACCTCCACGAAGGCAAGCTTCGGGTTAACATTAAGTCAGAAGCTTTCTTGAAAGCTTCCAGAAAAAGCTCTTCCATAGCTTCCTGTGAAGTGCCTTAGTTTTCCAGAGCTGCTTTGACAAATACCACACAATGAGTTTGCTTAGCAATAAGAATTTATTGGCTCATGGTTTTTGAAGCCAGAGGTCCCAAATAAAGGCACAGGCTCTTTCAGAATCTTCAGCGTTCTGGTGATGGCTTGCCTTCGTTACACGGCGATGTCCTTGTTCTCCTAAGCTTCCTCTCACTAACTTCATCCCAATTTCCTTTCTTTATAAGGCTTGCAGGGATATGGATTAAAAGCCATCTAATTCAAGTTGGCCACACCTTAATTTAACAATTTCACATCTTCAAAAGGCCTTACTTACAAATTAGTTTTAACAAATCAGTTTAAACTCACAGGAACAAGGATTAAGATTTGAACATGTCATTTGTGGGATACATAATTCAAGCCCCAACATAAAACAAGCACTCGTTGCAAAGCCTTTGAATGTATATATATCTGGGGGGAGGGTGTGTGTGCATGGTCTGGGAATCAAACCCGGGTCTCCTGCATGGAAGGCGAGCATTCTACCACTGAACCACCCTTGCACCCTGGATATTTTTGCTAGAAGATCTAATACACATGGAGACGGGTAATAAATAAAAATCTGGGAAGAAGCAGCAGTGAAATAAAAAGGCACCAGAGAGGGTGACATGCTACTTGCCTTCATTCCCAGAATTTCATCGACCTGCCACAATGAACCAAATCCTTCTAGGACCTATGGTCAAGTTCTAAGAAGTGCCTCGAATATCCTTATGCAGAGAAAGCCACAGCTTAGCAGGAGTTGTGAGAATTGTCTAAAACTTGAACACATTTTACCATACAGCTTGAGGAATGTTTTCAGAAAACTGAAAACCGAGGCTTTTATAACAGATTGATTCACATCTCAGAAAGTGGAAAAGAAAGAAAGTCATTTTGTGAACTAGTTTAAGATTTTTTTTTTAAAGAGCATATAAATCTCTCCAGGCAAAGAAATTGTTGATCCTATGAATTTAAATTCATAGACTAAAAATCTGTCAGCCTTTTTCAGGTTCTTTCCCAGCATCTTCCCCACTCCAATGTTCAAGCACTAATTGATTCATGTTATGTTTTATTGGATTTAAAGTCCTTTTAGCCACTATTTTTAACTGTTTTCTCATTTATGTTCCGCCTCCCCCCCCCCATTTGCTTCACAGCCCCACATTAAATTATACATTCTTTCACATGTCTCATTATCTCACATTTTCCTGCCGTTCTGCAGCTGCTCTGCCATGTTCCTGCCGCAGCTTTGTTTAGTGCCAAAGAGCTGTTTTTTCTAACACTTCAAAAACACATGGCATTTTTTATGAGCAAAAGTATCTTCACTTCTGTCAAATACAAAATTGATTCATAAGGAAAACATTTTAAGTATGTAGGTGTTTTGAAAGAAAATAAAGTAGCTCATTAAAGAAAAAAAAAAGTATGTCTGAGGAGAGAATAAACCCACTGCCAGAAAAATGAACACAGATATCTTTGTTTTTTAGAATATTTGATAATGAATGGATTGCCCTGGTTTTCTTTTTTTGTGTTTTTTAAGATAATGGGTATCACACATAAAATATAGACAACTTTTGCCCTAGCGCTATTTCTGCCTCATAAATTATATGAAAAATACCATACTAATCTAAGGATTAGAGTTCTACATAGTAGCAGATGCTCTTGGTGCCTTTTCCATATTGCCTGAAATTTTGCTGGCAATCAGACTTGAGAAGAAGAATTGGTTTGGTCTGACGATGGCATTTGGCCTCACTGGTGAGTCTTTAAAAGCCAGTGGCTGCTTTCTAAACCTTGTTTACCATCTTTCTTTCCATGTAACTTCAATGTTGACAGTAAACTTGGCCATGTCACAAGAGTCTTTTCAGAATATATGTTTGAAAGGCGCTGAATGGCGCTCTACCCGGAGTTCTTCGAATCTCTTTCTGCCATTTCGCTACAGGATTCCCTCCTGGGCATGTTTTCACTTCCAACAGTCAGTGTTCAGTCTTTTTAGGAGAACTTCCCTCAGCCTACTAGACTCTCTCGGTGCATGCCTGGTAAAGAGTCAGAAGTTCAGGGGGTGGAGGGAGACAGGACAGAGAAGGTGGTCGTTAATCAACCCAGTGGAATGAAAGTCCAGAACACTTGCCTCGTGTCGAGACAACTCTGAGGCATAACTAACACTCCAGAGCTCCTCGGAGAGACAAGCTGATGTCACCCTCTGTAGAACTTTGCCTTAGGTGAATTTTTGCTTGGCTTCTTGCTTTTTCCTGTCCTGCTTACTTTCCACTTCCTTAATCTATGACATTTCCTTGAAATAGTATTTGCATAGAAATCTCTATCTCAGTGTCTGCTTCTGGGAAACCCCACAGAACAGCTGGCAAGGGGTAGAAGCAAAGATTTACAAATGGTAACTACTTAAATCATTGAATTATAGAATTATAGGTATGGTTACCTATAATTGTCCAAACTCAGAGGATCTCCTGATTGCGCATCAGAACAGTGAGTTCACTCCTCCAAGTTCTTACAACTAGGAAAGAGCTGGGTGAGCCCGTGAGCCCAAAAACCCAGGCCTTCTGACCTAAGCACCACTGCTTGTTTTACTATTAGTGCTTTTTTCCTGAGCATCCCATCATGACTGTATACACAACTGCATTGAAATCAGTTAATTCAAGATTAAAATTTTTATTTCCAATGCCTCATAGAATGGCACAAATGTAAATTCAACTCCAAATTAAGTCCAGGTTTCTATCACTCTGTCCCTGTCTCCTTCTTTCTCTCTCTCTCTCCTTTCTCTCTTTCTTTTACATCATATATACCAAAACAAAAATTCAGTAAAGGAAGAATTTTGACGTTAAATCAGAACACACACACTCACAGAGAAGCTTCTTTGGCTTCTACATTAGCACAAATGTCGGTCAAGTAGAGCAAGGCAATCGCGTCCCAGTGTCAAATGCCCTTTCCCAAGAAACCCCAAGGGATACAGGCCAAAACTTCCTTATGTGCTCTCCTAGCCAAAAGAGGAAACAAGTTCATACATGTGAATGAACCTGACAAAGATTACTTATAAATAATGAAGGAACATGCATCACAGCTTTGCAGAGCCTATGACAAAAAGGCATATCTCATTTGTTAGCGTGATGTGAAGGGCACTGAAAAGTCAGCCTTGACCAAATCGATGCCCTTCCCCCAAAGTCCTGCCAACTGTCTAAACTTCTCAAGATCCTTCTCACATCTTTGGGCAAAGCACGATCTTCAGGGAGCCTCTGTTAAATATATAAATGAATTTCCTTGGAATGATAACAACTTAAACCAGTAGTTTTATTCCTCAGGGCAGGGCTCTGATGAGCACAAGGCAGACAAGTTTTCAAGGGTGTGAGGTTAGGAAAGTCCATTCAGCTATACCGGAGAATCCCTGAGGACACACGGCCAGTGCAAGCCCTGTCCTGGGGTGGGCTGGGGAAGGGGGGCATTGAGGGGACACTCTGACAACATGGGGCACACCAGAAAAAGAGGTGTTGGGCAAAGCTCCTGCCTGGGTTCAAGTCTGTCACGTGCTTGCTGTGTGACCTTGGGCCCCATCTATAGAAGGGGGAACTCATGGCATCTACTTCTAAAAGTTACTGTGAGGATTGGGCAATGTATGAGTGGCTCAGTGGCAGAGTTCTTGCCTGCCATGCTGGAGACCTGGGTTTGATTCCCAGTGCCTGACCATGCCAAAAAAAAAGTTTTTATGAGGACTCAGTGAGGTTGTACTACCCTCAGGTATGTGCCTACCACAGAATAAAGCTTCAAAAGTGAAGGGCTACTTTTGTTTTGTTTCATTTTTCTTTAAGGGCTATTTTTTATTGTTGGTTATCATGAGGGGCTAAAATAAAAATAAGAAAGTTCTGAAGATTACTTTAAAACAAATTTCAATAACCACGATTTGGCTTAGGTCTGCCCAGAACCATTTACCATAAAATAAGAAGAGGAGGCCAGAACCAGAAAATGTAAAAGAAAACGAAGCATACTAGCATGCCAAAATATTCCATTTTTATCGGAATTGAGTGCTATAAGATTCCTGTTTCTTTCTTTCTTTTTTTTTTTTTTACTTCTTTTCTTATTAGCGAACTTCTAGGTTTATGGAAAACTTATGCAGAAATTAGAGTCTCCATCTACCTCCCCCAACCTGTCATAATATTGTTTCTTCCTTTTCCCTCTTTACCTCGCCTTTTTATACCCCAGTCACCCTGTATTTTACTTGTCTTCATTCTTAAAATGTCCCTTTGTTTCTCTTTGAAATGCGGTTAATGTACATGTAAGTTAGAGATCTAAGATGTCCTACTAAAGTATTGGTTTGTCTATTAGCTTTTGAATTTTTCATTTATTCATTCATGAATTTGCCAAATATTTTAGTCTTACTTTGTCAGGCACTGTGCTGGGGAGTACACTAAACAGAGCAGGTAACTGTCCACGGACATGAGAGTACAATCCAGATACTAGCTCCTAAGAAGCAAACCCTCTTCCCTCTTTCCAAAGGAAAGCTGGTTGATTTTAAATGAGGTAAAATCCCCTCTTGGACTAGAGGGTCTAAAGTTCAACCTGGAACATGTAGAGAGATAGATATGCTTGCTCCTGGATGGAATTCCTAAACTACACCTGATTCCTGGGAGACTACCTAAAGATTTGAGAATTCCAAGTTTTCTTCTTCTTCAGTTATGCTCTTGGGTTTAAGAGGCATTAATGAAGTAGCTTTTGGAAGCCAAACAAGGGAATTCTGAAATACAGATAGAAGTCAGGCCAAAGAGGAAGACATGAGAATACTAAACTCTGAAGCCTGTTGAATTTTAATTATCTTCACTAGAATATTTGTAATTGTTGATCTTGTGTGGAATCTAATAGTTCTCATGAAAAATGTCTTAGGCCTTCAGTCCAAGGACATCATCATTAAAAGTACATAAGTGCCTAGGACAATAAAATTCTCTCTACGGTGCTGCTGCTGTGGCCTTTGATCCATGATATATTACTTACTTATTTATTGATTTATAAAAATGAGCTGTCAAGCTTTTCCTAAGAAGTCCAAGGGCACATGAACAAAATGTAGGAAATATACAACCACAGAAAATAAACCACATGGTACAAACCAGATCCCCTAATGTCCAGGGCACTCTGCCTAGGTGAATAGGATAAACCAAAAATATACTTTCTAGACACACCCTGAATGTCAACAAACAGAATTCTATAAAACCAAAAGAAGGAAGTTATATAAGGGCTTATATGAGACATAATTTACATTGGCAAAACCCTGATCTAAACACTATGAATTTATTTACATTTGGCCCTTCTTCAGAGACGGGCACAAGGCTCACCACAAAATATGAAGGGTATGATATCTTAAACACCAGCAGGGCTAGAGGTCGCGTACTTGGCTTTCAACATTTAGTATTATTTTAAGCCAATTAAAATAATTTGGTTTTACAGTGGAAAGATTCCATTAAATAATAGCTTTGTTCACTATGAGCGTGGGTTGTGCGGTTCTTTATTGAGTAGGATGGAACTTTAGAAACATCCAAGGTAAAGATTTAATTCAGGGGAAGGGCACAGAGATGTGTTCAAAATCCCCTCTGCCGGCTGAACACAGAGCAGAAATGGGTGAATTGGGTTTCTAACATCAACTATTTCAAACAGTTCAGGCCAAAAGAAGAATATCTATCATGACTATTTTTTCTCTATCGCCTAAAATTTTAGAACCAGAAATTTCTATTTTTAACATTGATTTTCTCTCCATATTGAATTGCTCGGTGCCATAAATAAATTACATACATATTGTTCTTCTCTGTTCCTTTCTAATCCAAGCTGAAACACAAGAAAGTTCATGATTTCCCCAAATATGACACCATTTCATTTTGTTAATGATGGGTTCTTTGTCTAATAACCCATTATGTTTGGTTAACATTAGCCTTCTATGGACAGCCAATTCGGATTGCCTGAATAGTCCCCCCAAAATCAAATTGGATTAGAATGATCCCATTTGGCTCTTGGCACAGAATAATTTACTAGATATTTGCTTAACTCTCCACTTAATTTTGGCTATGTAGCTCAGTGTTTTTCAATAAAACATACCACAATCTGCACACAACTGATGGATGCCCCAAATTTCCTGTAATCTGAAGACATTTAAAGAAACAGAGATATATTAAGGTTGTAGCCCAGCAAATTAAAAGTAATAATTTGTTAACCTGTATATTAAGTTGAGTTGAACTTTGAATTATTCACCATTGCCATAGCACTTAGGACACCTCCCTAGAAAATAACTGCCTCTTAGGATGATTTAGTTTCTTACTTGTTCTTACTTCTGATTTTCTCATAGTCCAGCCACATATGCTGTAGGACCCTGGTGCATCTCAAGTCTTATAAAAAGCCCCAGCATCCTTTGCCATTACTCTTCATTAGGTATACGCCCATGGGCACATCTTTCTGCTCAGATCAGAAAGCCCATGGCCACTAAAGTCTATACCACTCCCAGAAAGAATTCTGTTGCTGAAATGCCTTACCCACTCCACACTTGAGATGTAGAAGGAGCTTTCCATGCCACTCTTTTTCTGCCTCCGTGGAAAGGAGAGCCAAACCCAAAGTTATGCAGTTTTATACTTAATTCATGAGTTGATTCCAATATGGTAGACATGCATTTCTCCCAAAGGAGTAAAAGAGTCCAAGTCCTCTCTGGAGAGGCTGCTTGACAGACATCCATGCGCACATGCCTTAACTTCTGCTCCTTCCCGACGTCTATTCTATTGGTATGTCTGTTCTGTAAAGTACTAACTTAACAGAAGTGTAGAAGAATATCCAAGTGTACCTGTCATGATATTTCATGCCCTAAAAGAGAAAATCTTTATCTTCCATATTCCATTACACAATCTTCTCCTCACAAAACATGTTTTTCCGTCTGCCTGAAATTTATGCATGCATAACCTTGAGAAACATATTGTGATCTTTACATGACTGTCCCTCAAAGAACAATCACATTCATAAAAACCTATTACTATCGATGGCATATGCTTTGTGTCGTCTTCTCAATGCCCATCTATCTGTTAGGGATTCAGCTGGAAACACAGGGCACAATTGAAGAAAATTTAATGATAGGACTATTTACAAAAGTGTGAGCCAGGTTAAGACTACCAAGGAGGGAAGGTGGACATGCAAGGACTAGCTACTGTGAAAAAACTTTACCTCCCTAGATTCCATGAGACAACAGTAGATCATATTATCCAGTGAGAGCCAGAGCCAAGAGAGAAAGGTTACTAACCAGAACTGTGGCTATAAGTAGACGAAGATAGCTGCTGTTCAAACCTAGCAGGGAGAATCAAATTTTAGTCTCAAGAGCTAAAGTTTGGGTAAAGGCAGAAGAAAATCCCACCCCAGTCCAACTGAGATTGGAAAGAGTCAGAGAAATCAAGATTATTAGATAAGTCCAAAAGTAGCAGATGGGTCAAAACTGGGAGACAAGGTGCAAGCTATAATTATGCAAAGTCAAAAGCAAAATGACTTTGGCAATTTCTGCCTAAAAGATTGACATATATATATATATATATATGGCAGTCTGGTATGAAAAGATACCAAGCAGAAAAAAAGCAAAGATTAGTCTGAAAGCAAGAACAGAGCAGAACACCCACCCACAGAAAACTTAAAAATAGACCAACAACCAAAGATCGAGATACCACAGTGGAAGGATATAATTGTACAATATGCTTCATTCAGCAATAACTCAGAACACACAAAAATGAAGGAGGCAAAATCATGGAGTGAATGACAACATAGTGTTGATGTCGTATGATCTGACTTTCTCTCTTTAAAATGGACTGCACCAGAACTGAAAAGGCCTGCGTTCAAAAATATCATGCAATCTGACAGATGATTCTTCTCATTTATTTAGAAATCCCTCGTACATTCTGATAATTCATGGAATCAGAAAATAATTTAATGCTATTTACCTTCCTTTCCAATAAGGAGACCAATTTGCATTTACAAAAATGTAATTGGTAAGTGGTTTTGTCTCTGAAAAGAAAGTGTTATACATAAATGACAAATAACTAGAACAATTCCCTTGGTGGTTTATAGCTGGCTATCAAGGTCAGCCATACTATACTATGATTTTCACTGTTAATTGTCCTAGAAAACTGAAGTCCCTTGTAAAGTGTAGGTTGTTTCATGGGAATGAGGAGCAGAAAGAGTCTGGAAAGTATAAATAAAGAGCAAATATCAGGGGTAGAGATCAGAGTGGTACCTGAAAAGACTGTCATTCCTAAATGCCAAGTAGGAGGAAAACCAGTAGTTGTTGGTTTAGTGGCTGAGTCCCTGGGGGAACCTGGTAAGAGGAACTCAGTTGTAATGGCCCGGGATGGAAGCCTCATGAACAGTAAGATGACCACAAAAGTTTTTTAAACTGTAAAATTCATCCTCTCTCAATCAGCTTGTTCGTAGCTTAACTCAACAGTTCTCATGGATGAACAACCGTGTTTGACACTGTTTTGCTATATTCCCAGTTAGGTGGCTGTGACTGATTTCTAAGGTGCATAGTGCTAAAAGCTGACCTAGGTGGTGGCTGTGAGAATGTTAAAAGATAATAATAAATGCGTATGAAAGATACAGCAAAGAACGATAACATACAGTGATATGCCAGAACAAGACTAGATACAAATTCTAACCAAAAAATAAATTAATAAGAATAACATTTGGTTCATGTGTCCTGGCCCAATTCAAATAAGGACGGCAGAGAATCAGATGCCAAACCCTAACCAAATTTAATAACCTCAGTTTCCATTTTTCAGTTCTTCCTTTGTCTTAATTCATAAGACTCATATGACAAGGTGATTTGAGAGTACGGACTGCTAGCAAACGCTTGCATTTCTTAACTTATTCCTACATTTGAGCATAAGGATAAAGATTAGAAGAAAAGAAAATAACAGTGGTAAAAAGTAGGGCTAAGTGAGATTGCATGGGTGGTTCAGTGGGAGAATGCTCACTGGCCTTGTGGGAGGCATGGGTTTGATTCCCAGTCCATGAACCTCCCCCCCAAAAAAATTAGGGCTAAGTGGAATCCAATATAAAGTCCTAGTGAGTTTTATTATAAATCACAAAATAGATACATTCTTTTGTCTTACGCATGATATATATAAGCTGAAAGATACAATAACAATATTGTTCACGAAAAGCACCAAAATTCAACATTTGGAAAAGTCATGCTTTGGTGTTTGTTGCTTTTTACCCTTAGAGTTGGGTACTTACATTCAAAGAGGAAGACTGAAATTTTTACAGAAGCCATAGAGCTGAAAAAAAAAAAAAACACTGTGCTGACGAAAATATGATATTGCTCTTTGGGGAGAAAAAGCAGTTAAATGTCTCTTCCATACTTCTTTACCCAACATGTGGCTCAAAACACAAATGATAAGTGTTCTGAGAATAAACTAATGTGAAAGTATAGAAGAAAAATCCCAAATATTTTCCAATTCTTCCTTTGGGAATGACTAGGAGCCATTGTGGTAGAGAGGCTGGATATATCCCAGCACAGATCTGTGAAGGGTGGTGCAAAATTGGAGCACAAAATGAGGCACCAGGTGACCCTGCAAAGGTCAACAGATTTTGTTTTCCAGCCATCTATGTAGCAGAGTTGACATAAACTGACAATGAATCTCTTTGTCCTGGAAATTAAACCGGAAATCTCAAGATTGTGTTTTCAGTGTTTCTTGGCTTACATCCTCTTAGAAATCTTGCCACATTTCAGTATTTTCATTCTTGTCCAGGATGAAATCAGAAAGCAGAGAGGCACTTGAGAATTCTGTTTTTAAATAAAAGTAAACATTTCCAAGTGAGTTTGGGTCTCTGTTTAGTATTTTTGCGACCCAATTACTGAGCTTAAATGTTCCGCAGATGTCATTTTTCTTTGTGGTGCAAGTTTATTGAACCAAGATCAGATTAATATTAAGAGGAATGTTAATATGTGTCTGTAAGTTGTTTAATAAGTATTTCATATCATGCTTTTCAATGCTTGGTCAAGAATTGTGCAAACAGTAGTTTTTGGTTTGGGGGTTTTATTTTCCGTGGTGATTGTTGAAAACTCTGGTGTGTAACTGTGTGTTTGGGCTCCCGGGGCAAAGGTTCTTCTGGTTTGTTCCTCACATCTGGGTGAAAAGTGTATGGATGACAACCCTAGATTTTTCTGAACCAACTTTATCATTTGACCAAAAAAAGTATTCACTAGGAAGTTAGGAATTTTCTCAAATGATTGATCCTATCCAGTCAAAAAGACCCAACCCAACTCATCTCGGGATAGCTTTGGAATAGAAGAGGATGGCTCATGGATTTCATTTCTTAGTGCTTCCCTTAATTGTTGGGGTAGGTTTTTATGGCTGAATGTCAATTCTAATAGTGACAGAACTACTGAAGGATTTGGGTCACCTGGAACCACGCCACGGAGGATTTGTTACTTGTCTGTTCTAACTGACAACTTAGCGAGGGTTCAGTTTGCTGAGGGGCAGATAGAGGAAGATTATACTCTGCATAAACTGTCTGCATGACCTTGGACACCATTTGAGATTTTCTTTCTTCTTTCTTTATTATTCTCTGTGAGTCTTTAAAGGTTATTCTTTACAGGGTAGTTTACTTACCAGAATGAAATCTGCCTTTTAGAACCCTGGTCATTTTTGTCTCTTGGTTTCAAGGTGTGACAAGCAAGAATTAATATTTCCATTATTTTAATGTGCTCTGGATTGGCTAGAGAAGAGAAATGATGTGACTGTGGTGTGTCATTATTATAATACTTCTCCTTTCCCCTTAGGCCCTTTCGCTGAAGATGGCAGAAACTCTCCTACTTCAAACCAACTGTCAATTCAGGAAAAGGGCACAAAAGGGCATTTGTTCAATACTTTGGTGATGCTGCTACCTGCAAGCTAGTTCACAGAGAAACTAAGAACTTATACAGGTTACCACTGTGCAGACACTGGGATAACATCTTCAAGATCACCTAAAAGTTCCCAGCAGGTAAAAATAATCTTTGGATTTTGTTTATTCCCTTCCCATAATTCAACCTTATATATATATATATGATCATCTGTATGGAATCTTTTATCAGTTCAATGCTGACACAGTGAATTAGGCAGAAATGGAGAGAAATCAGCAAACCATACCTGGAAAGGTAATGGCTACTGATTGATATGCATTTTGATATATATGCATAGTCTCACTCAAGCCCATAGCAATCCGTTCTAGACAAAGTACTAACACTTCCCTAACAGAAATTGTGAACTTCCTTCCAGTCCACACATTGAGCTATAATGTTAATCAAGCTATAATGCTTAATCAACTTTAGGGATCTGGGACCATAATAGAGTTACTCCAACTGAAATCTCAAAAATGGTATACCATGAATTGGTGGTTAAACAGAAACACAACCTCACAGAGAGATCACTTTAAAACTAAATCACCTTTTTCTAACATCAGTGACAGGAGTCTACTCTCTACTATCCAGTTCTCCCTGTTTGGAAGAAACAGAAAATTTTGACTTTGAAAACATTGTTATAAAAAGTACAGTGCTCTCTCCAAGATGCTTCCTAACACCTTATTAGTCAATTAAAAGGTTGGGCAGGCTTCCTGGCAAAACTCAACAAGGAAACACTAATTGAAAGTAATCCAATGACAGGCCATGCATAATAGTTTCAGAACGTAAAAAGAATAAACATGAGCTATGACTAAACAGTGTAGACTTCGGCAGAGATGTTTAGTTTCATTGTGGTAGAGGATTTCCGGATGTTAATTCAATCCGAAGTATCTGCTGAAACTGATTAGAGAGGATAGTAATGGCAGTTGTAGTGGCAGAATCTAGAATTCCACAGCACTGACTGTACAATGTCAATTCCGTTCCTACGAAACCAGATTGCTTTTATCTGCCTAATTTCTTTCCTATTGCTTTTGATTCTTGATGACAAATACGCAAGGAATGGTGCCAAAATCCAGTTGGCACTTTATTATTCTGAACTCATTCCATGATGCCTAAGTTTTAAAGTATTTGATTTTGTTATAGCAAAAATTAAAAATTGTAACTAAAACTCATAAAAACGTTAGGATGACATGAAGTTTAGCTGAGAGCTAAAAATATCCTTAATAGGGTCTTATTTTCCACTTTATGCTTCTAAACCAGTGAGTATTAGAAAAGTAATGAAATCTTAAATCTTTTCAATTATCACACAAGAGTAATGATATTTACCTACAAATTTGCTAAAGGAACAGCTAATAAATATGAGAACTGAAGATATTTCCAAGTCTTAAGTGCTATTTTAGTATCAGTCCAGTCACATGCAACTAATAAAAGGGAGAAAAAGTATTCACTGTATCAATTCAAAAATAGTGTATACAATTTTGTGCTTTGATATGTATTACAAATTTTTCACTTAATCAAATCAATGGCCTATAGACACATAGGACCAAACATACATTTATACACAAACACACACACATACAGAAAACTGCTTACATCTTCCAGTACCAACACCCTACCTGGCCTTGTTCCTCTCTCTACTCAACTCAACATTTTGTAGGTCCAAGACCTGACTTAGCAGAAAGAAGGAGACCATGAATTGCCCATAGAGCAATTTTAAACCCTGACTTTCCATTTTTAGCTTTTTATAATGAAAAATTTAAAGCACAAACATAGACAGAATAGAATAATGAATTCCCATATACCTAAGACCCAACTTCAATAACTATCAACTCTTGGTTAATCTTAGTTGAACCACACCCCTATTTAATTTCCCTTCCCATATTATTTCAGAGCAAATCTCTGATACATTATGTCATCACAAATATTTCAGCATGCATTTTTATTTAATAACAACTCATTACAAGTAACTAAACTCTGATTATACCAACTAAAACAATTAACCATAATGCCATAATATCATTAGCCACCCCTTCAGAATGTCTAATCTTCTCTTTCTTTTTTCTTTTACAGTCAGTTTGCATCATTTGTGAAAAGGAGCCAATGATTAGGATTCATTTTGTATGAGCAGCAGAATTAGTTTTAGTGAGTTACAAGGCCTTTAATAGCCTGGAGGGGTCAGAGAATATTTTCTGTTTCTCTTCTATGCCCACTGCAACCTTTGGATATGTCTATAAATACCTTACTTCTCTATTTACAAATCTATTGACTGAAAGCTCCTCCAGGGTAGGGGCCATGTTTATACCCCAGTGACAATGGTATTTAATGGAAAATAATAAATGAAATGGTGCTTGAACTGAGAAACAAAATACAAGCAGGAAATGAGTTTTTAAAAAGGGGTGTGGGAGGGTAGGCAGGGCAGCATCTTCTGATTACAGATAACTAGGTTTCAGAGACTTGATGGGCCATAGTACAGTCAAGGAATTGCAAGCAGTTCAGACAGCTGGGGCTTACAGGCTAGCTGGGGAATGGAAGACAATAGGGCTGGTCTGCTGGTGGAGAGCATCAGCTCATGTAGGGCTTCGCACGCCTCATTAAGGAATCTTAGACATTATACCAGGGGCAATGGGGAACCACTAAAGGATCTTAAGCAGTACTGACCAGATCAGAAGTATATTTCCAAAAGTTCATTCTAGTGCCCACATATAGATGGATTGTCATGATGCAAACCCAGTGTCAGGGGGATGATTTCAGAGGCTTTTGTAAGATATAAGGGAAAATGTACTGGTTAAGTTACATCTAGGCCAGACCTCAGCCCCACCCAATAGTGAGATTAATCCCTCAGAATGGCAAACTCTCCTTGCTGTTAGGATTCCTCTTCTTAAGAACATCAGAACACACAATCTGTTTATCACATGCTTCTTGATCTGTTCTTACAAGGACATTTAGATTTTAATCAACTTAAATGTCATTTTAATATAGGATTTTCAGAGTAGTCTGCTTTTTGGAGGTCTTGGGAGAGCAGGCCATTTAGCCTGCACTCTTGGAAAGGCCCTGCTATTCCCACATGCCGAGGGACATGAAAGCAAGCACATAAGGACAAGGAATGTAAAACTAGTAATTCTTACATTAGTGCAGGATTGCTAGGCTATTTATCACTGCTTAAAATCTGTTCTTTCTTGTATAAACTTCTATTCCAGGGGTGAAATATATTTTATGTTGTCCTTCCCTTGATGCGATTACCCTCATTAAGATTCTTTTTCAAAAAAGAATTTAAACAACTTATCACAAAGAACCTTCCCAACACTCACACCAAATTCTTCCTTATAGTATGCGTGCATTCCCAAGTTACGTGAGCCATTCAAGTAAGTAATCAGCTACAACTCTACTGGCGAAAGTTCTCCCAACCTAGCAAGAGACTCGGCTCTTGCAGGCCTTCTGTAGCTTTAATGCTTCTCAATGTGGCTCCTGAGCAGCAGCTTGCTTATGGGAAAAAGGGGAGCAAAGACAAATATTAATTCTAATGGCCTCTAAGTGATGGTCTTTTACATCCCTCTGACTTTGATTCTGTGCTAAATCTCCAAATGGAAGCTGATATCCAAAATACCTGATATTGCATGCGAGCAAAAGCAAAGTTCCTGCCCTAAATTTTATCTCTGTGAAACTCATCCAAGGATCCCCTCAAAGATTTAGTTTGGATTCTGAAAGGCCACAAACATTTCAGCAGACAAACTACGATAATAACAAAAGTGCTTGTGTGCTCTTTTTAGTTAAAGAAATTGGATGAAACTACTTTTCATTCTCTTTATTTATATTTATAGTTGCTTTTTTCTATATTTTCTATTTTTAACAGGTAATGCATGCACATCATATAAAATCCAATGTGCAGTGAAATGTAAGTGACTCTCTCCTTCCCATCCCAGCCCCCCACTTTACCCTAACCACCCAACATACCTCTCTCGAGGCAATCACTGTTCCTAGTCAGAATTACCCTTGCTATTAGATAAAATCAGAAACCTTTTCTTTAATTAATGTGAAATGAATTCGTAGTTGCATTAACATTACCTCCATTTGAGCAGGTGATTATAGTAAACATATAAGGCATGTGGGCCTGTCTGTTTGCTCTAGCTCCTACTTAACTATTTCCTTTGGCTTGAGTGCTCTGAGGTAAACCTAAGGTCAGAGCCTAGCTGAGTCAATGTACAACAGTGACACAGCAACACATTTAAGCCATCTGGTTAGCAAGGCAACCAGGCAGGAAGAGTTAAGAATGGAAGCTCAAAAATTAGTCTCTACACAGTTCTTAAGAATTCAAGGCACCTGCTTGAAATATACAACTTTTAATGAGAGTCACTAACTCAGAAAATTTTACCTCCCAAAAGAACTTGGGAGGGTCCAAGTGTAAGTCTGTGAAAATACTTGGAACCTTTCAACGAAGAAATTGTTCTGGAGGGAAGCTTAGTTGGTTTTTACTGGTCTGTAAGGACTGTGTGGATCACAATCTAATGTTAAACACAGCACGAGGAAGGGATTGTTCCATCTTAGTGAAGTCCAATCAAGCGCCAAAACCCATCAAAGGGCCAATCAACACTAGAAGAAGTGCAGGAATTCCAGCAGAAAAGGGCAATAAAACTGGTGAATATAATTTAGAGAGTGTCTATTGCATCCCTTAGCACCTACTCACTGACAGTGTTAATGACATCCCTTCAGGGAAAGAATTTTCTACCTAAGAAGAAACATAAAAACTGAACTTTAAAGATTAAGCCAAAGATGATACAATATAATGCAATGAAACAAGCCTTCAAACGCTCACATTGTTAATATTTTGGCATTGTTTTTCTTATGGGCTGAAACACATTATGAATAAAGTAAGTCTAGATGATGCAAGAGAATGCAACTGATCAAATACAAACTTCAGGTCATGTTTGTTTCCATTTTATCCAAAAACCCAGTTTTAAAAGTTATTTTTCAGTCTTTATTGGGACAATCTAACAACATTAGACACTCTAGTGCAGTAGTTTACAACAAAAATCTCCTTTAATGGATATTAATTAGCATTGGGTATTAAAGAGGAGATAATAAGGAAACATGAGATTCAACTATGAGATCCAAAGAATGTTTGTATAAATTGAAGTTTTATTGCCTACAAGTGTTGAACTGAATAACATTTGCAATGCCAAATGCTCACTAACAACCTAACCCATGCATTGCCAATTATAAACACCAAGTAGGCTTATCTCTAAGAAGCTCATAGAGTCTTTTCATTCTCTTCTCCAAGGTTATGCTTTTCCAGGACCACGCTCATCCACAGGAAACCAAGTAGAAATAATCTTCCTGACTCTTCCTCCCAGGAGAATTATGTCCACTTGACTTGGAGCAGAATAGATCAGAAGTAAAACCCTGAGATGAACCTGAAACCTTAGAAATTTAGAAGCTTTAAAATATACTATCCTGAGTTGCTGAAAATCTTAAAGAAATTTAGCTGGATTGAGGAGTGTTTATCATAGATCAGTGGCTTAAAAATTTTTCTACCATCAGCCAGAGTAAAAGGTATATTTTGCATAATGACCCAGAGACACATACGTGTGTGTATTATATAGTCATATATTCATACCTGTACACACACGTATATAAACACATATATGAAAAAAATCACAAAATAAAACTTTTCCCTGATATGAAATACATTCTAATATTTTCTATTTTACAGATATCTGGATAGCTAGATTAGATAGTGTTGGGGATTGGATAATGTCTTCCACAAAAACTATGCTCAGATCCCAATCCTTGGTCTTGTGATTGTGAACACACTTGTAAATAGGGCTTTTGAAGATGATATTTGTTAAGGTGTGATCAGACTGTTTGAAGGTGGGCCTTAATCCATATGGCTGAAGTCCTGATGGGCAAAGGAAATCAGACACGGAAGTCATAGAGAAGTAAGAAGCTGGAAATCAACAGAACCTGGAAAGGAAGGTGGAGACTCCAACATATGCCAGAAAAGCCAAGGAAGCACCTAAAGATTGCCAGATTGCTATATAGCTAGAAGATACCAACCCTAGGAGGAAGCAAGCCTTCAGCCTCTGGAACCTGAACCAATAAATTCCTTTAGTTAAACTGACCTTTTGTATGGTAGCTAGAAAAATAAAATAGCAAGATAGATAGGAAGGAAGGAAGGAAGGAAGAAAAAGAGAAATAAAGAGATAGCTAGATATCCTGCTACCATGATGTTACCAGAACTAAAGGGTTTTAATTGACATTTTAAAAACCTCTACAATAAGATAAACAATATGAAGGCTGGAGTTCTAGCTTGGCTACGATTTACCTCCGTATTTGAATGAATGGAAAAATTATCAATTCTGAAGATCTCATTAAACAAGACTACTTACATCAGAATCATATAGAGATTATGAAATCAGCAGTTATTATCACTCTCTGCATATGTTTGTGATACCAACTGTAAGGTAATATTTTGTTATGCTAATTCAAAGTAAGAACCTCTGTATAATTTCTGGTTGAGGGGGAGCAAAGCTATATCTACAAATCAAAAACCTTAAACCCATCCAAAGAACTTGTCTTCACCGCAGAAATATTTGCATTAATAAAAAATTCTTCATGACCTGCAGTACAATGGTGGCTCAGTGGCAAAATACTTGCCTGCCATGCCAGACACCCAGGTTTGATTCCCAGAGCCTGCCTATGCCAAAATAAATTAACTAATTAAAAAAAAAAAACTTTGTGACCATCAACAAAAGAATGAATGGATAAAAATTATACCATTTTCACACAATGAAAATTAATAAGCTAATGTAACATGAAGAAGTATAAAAATATATACAGTTAAGCAAAAAAAATCACTGAATGATAACTATGGCATGTTGCCATTTATATAAAGTTAACACATACTAAACAGTACTATATAGTGCATAAGGATGCATGTAAGGTTAGTAAAATATAAAATCATGCCTAAAAATTTAAGATCTTGTTTACCTATGTCGAGAGAAGAAGGGGAATGGAATCTGGGTAGGAGGGCTGAAAAATATCTAAATAGTATTTTCTGAGTGGGGTACACAAACGTTTATTTCAGTATTTTCTGTACTTACTGTTTTAACCTGAAATATTTTACCAAAATATTTTAAATAATTTATTTGCACAGATGCAAATGATTACAACAACCTCCTCATCAAAGAAGAGATAATTCATTAGTGATATTAGTATATTTCCTGGCATTAGTGTAAACTGTTAACTGATGAGAGGGATGATATCAAGATAAAAATGTTGCCTCAATCAAAGAACTATACTTTGCTCCCAGAGTCAGAAAGGATGTATGGTCTATACCTGTGGCAGTTTTTAATGGGTGTGCTTTCCTCCCCTAAATGTCCAGCTGTGCTGGTTTGGAAGTATTATGTACCCCAGAAAAAAGCCATGTTTTAATCCTGATTCAATTTTGTGAGAGTAGGCATTTCTTTCAATCCTTACTCAATACTATAAGTTGGAATTTTGTAATTAAATTATCTCCAAGGAGAAGTGACATGCCCAATTGTGTGTGTAACCTTTTGATTAGATGGAAATGTGATTAGTTTACTAGAGTCTTTAAAAGGGAAAACATTTTGGAGAAACTTCAGCACCAACAGAGCCAACAGAAACTTCAGAGCAGAGCTGACGCAGATGCCGACACCTGGAGAACAGAGAAACAGATGTTTGGAGATGCTTGGAGTTCAGTAGACATTGCCATGAGATATTAAGCAAGCCAGAACCTGGAGCCAAGAGACACCAAGAGATGAAAGTCAGCCCTGGAGAAGCAAAGTGAGGAACTTCCCCAGGAAGAAAGGCTGAACGCAATGGAGTCCAGAAGCAAGGGACAAGTAAATGCTAGCCATGTGACTACCCAGCTAACAGAAGGGTTCCAGATGTATTGTCCTTTCTTGAATTAATGTATCTTTCCCTGGATTCCTTACTTTGGACATTTTCATAGGCTTAGAACTATAAACTTGTAAATTATTAAATTCCCTGTACAAAAGTCTTTCCATTTCTGGTATATTGCAATCCAGCAACTTACAAACTAATTTCCAGATTTTTAAGAAAAAAAAATGTTTCTAAAAGATTATGAAATAGACAATGAAATAATACATTATTCATGAATAAAAATTACATTAACTGGGGTGTCTCAATACCTACCACATCAGAGTTCTTCTGGGTCAACCTCTAAAATAAAAGGTCAAAATTGTCCTCTACCGCTCAGAAACCCAGACCTTCATTTCTAATGTCATTCCACATAAAAGAAACCAGGACTTCTTGGAGAAATGACTGATTCTAGGGCTGAAGCAGAGAATATACAAGATGAGTCTGGAGTATCTTGTAGTGTTGAAAAATAAGAAAGTGCTCAAAAATCAACGCCCCCCACCCCCGTAATAAAAGTCTGTCAAAGGGACATAGGAGCCAACTGAAAGAGCTCCCAATAGCCAAACCTGGGAAATGTGTGCAACAAAAGAAAGTAGTATTGGATTATAACCCAAAGCGTAACATAAATATTTATGGGTCTATATTGATAATTAGATAAATAAATGGAGGACAGACACATTTCTCATCCAGAATAATTTAATAATTTATGTATATATTTTATCCTCAAATAGGTGGAGTGTAACTCTCGCTTATTAAGCGTAGAATGCAAAAAATGACTTCCCAAAGAGCACAGAATGGAAAGGGGTGGGGGTAGATTAACTTTACAGGACAGAAACCTGACAAATGCTACCTCAACCAACTGATCAAGGTTTCCATCACCACTGATAAGTGAGGCTAACAATGTAACTACGATATGATGGGCTCAAAATGGTACTTTACCTCTGAAGTCTTCCTCCCCCAAACCCATAGTGAGAGCCTAGTCATGAGGGAAACATCAAACTACAATTAGTTAAGGGACATTCTACAAAGTACCTGACCAATATTCCTCAAACCATCAAGGCCATCAAAAAAAGGAAAGCTTGAGAAACTACCACAGACTAGAGGATTCTAAGAACACATGAGGATTGAAGGTAATGTGCTATCCTGTGTGGGCTCCTGGAACAGACAAAGGACATTAAGGAAATCCAAATAAAGTATGGACTTCAATTAATAATAAGTTGTCATTATTGGTTCATTAGTTGTGATAATTGCACCACAGTATATTAACAATAGGGGAAACTGGGTGCCTGGGTAAAAGGGAATTCTGAAAAATGTTGATACTGTTCTTTAAATCTAAATCTATTCTAAAATAAAATGCCTATTTTAAAAAAAAAACACCCTCCTCAATTGTGACTAGGACATCATCCAACAGGTCACATGGAATAATCAAGGGATAGCATGAAGAATTTATTTCTGAAATGTCGCTGTTTTACTATCCCCCTCAGAAAGCTGAACTTGGGGCAGTGCAATGGAGGCTCATTGGCAAAATTTCCGTCTGCCATGCCAAAGACCCAGGTTCGATTCCCAGTGCCTGCCCATGCAGAAAAAAAAAAAAAAAAAAACTGAACTTGACCTTTTAATGAGGCTGATTATCTAAAATCTGGACTCACAAATAAACCTTCTAAAAGTCCTTTGAAAGAGAAGCATTATGGGCATGAACAAAAGCAAATTTCTTCTCATTTTTTTCCACCTTCAATAAAGTACATTGTGTTACCCAGTTTATGCAAAAAATAACTAGAAGTCAGGAGTGGGTGTTAGATACCAGAATTAGAACCTACTCTTATGATCCAGTGTCTTACATCACTGGTCTCAAAAAGAAAAACCAGATCAGCAAGGAAATAGTAAAACTCATCAAGATTGCAGACTTCAAATGTCTCACTAGACCTAAATCCACGGTGGTTTGATATCAAGAAGTAAGAACATTCTGCTCTCTCTTACCTGGCAAAATGAATTTACAAGCTCAGGCTCTATGAGCAGATCTGCAGACTGCATAGAAAGATCCAGGCCAGTAACAACTTCCTAAGAAAGAAGGGCTGTGAAAAATCCTCAAGGTGAGTAAAAGACGTGTGGGAAGTCACGTTGCAGGTTGTATAGCCCTGGAATTCAGCACACCAGAATCAAGCTGTGACAATTCTAGGATGGAGACACCCTCCTGTTAGCTGGAAAGCCATAGTTAACAGTAAATCCTCCTGATAATCCAGAACATAAATATACGAGTAAACCTCTGGATGGCCCAAAGTATTTGTTTAGGAGAAAGTCTTCCTAATCAGATTGGTTATAGTGTTCCTTGTTTTCTATTTTTCCATGACATTAATGTGCCCTTCAGTAACAACCTGAAGGAGTAATCTCTTCCTGAAATAGGTCCATTCGTATGTTGATTCTATATATCAGTCTAACTGCTGGATTTGTAGCTAGCTGATGATCTCTAGTGTCTCTATCTTGCCATGATGGATGACCCCTAAAGGGGACAGACTGAGTAACTCTCAAACCATTGAAAGTTGTAAGAGATGCAAGAAAAATCGAGTAACTGAGATACAAGAAAAATGCAGTGTGTTAAGCACCAATATGTTATCAGAGACAATCTTGTCATTGCTTAGGAAACTTTACACAGCCCGAGTATTGTCTTCTTTTCTCTGTCAAAATCACTAGTAAAATGGTGCTGTGTTATTCCTATCAATTTAATAAAAAGGGGGGGGGGGAATTACTGAAAGAATAAATTTGGACATACTCAACCCTAGGATAAAATTGTTTAGCTTACCCCAGGATGTGGTAAGAAGCTCCACTTTGTTGGAAACAGAAAACTCATTCCCTGTTAACACATCCCTTCCTTAATATGCAAAAGAAGGGAATTAACCCCGAAAACTTGCAAACAAATTGTCACTTTATTAGCTAGTAATTGTTATAAAACTGACTGGACTCTGAAACCTGAAATATATCAAGTCATTCCTAATGGAACCCCATAAAGGTGATAATCGCTAATTGCAATAATTGTTCCATCTGCAAGAACAATTATGTAATTTGCCAACGTAGATGCATTATATGACAGCTATCACGGATGGCTTTCAGGCACAAAGCAATACTGCAAAAGAATGACCTTAGATATCTCCCCTGCTTCACAAGAGGAGAATGTGCCATAGTCAAAGCAGAATACGTAGCTCTACTCCTAATAAGTCTGGTAGCAGCTCTTTCCCCTAAATCACCTAAATAATCAAGTTCAAGCTGTGAATAGTCTGGTTAATAATTCTAGTTTCTTTGCTCTATTCAGTTAGCCGTCTTCAGGAATAAGGTCAAGGTTACTGACTCTTTTTCTAACCATGCTTGTCATCTTCCTTATTTTTCTACCTACTCTTGTTCTAGTTAATGCCTTTTATCTCTATGTACTCTCGAATTATAACTCGAAACATGTATGAAACCCTTTTCATCTGCCACAACTCCTGCCAAGGGCGAGCCTTTATTCCCTGAAGGAAATCAACAATATCTACAAGTTATGAGTCAGAAATTCCACCAGACAACCCCCCTAACTACATCACCCCAATTTTTAGCAGGAAGCAGCCAGAAAGAACGATGAGCAAATTCCCAAGAATGGAAATAGATATTGAAGGAGGAAATGGTAACAGTAACTTTTAGATATAATTTTAAAACTGTAAGCAAAAAAAAAAAATTTTAATTTAAATTAAAAAAAAAATGTTTAATTAAAATTAAAAAAAAAAACCCGGTGCCTGCCCATGCATGCAAACAAACAAACAAACAAAAAAAAAACTGTAAGCAAGCTGGGAATTGTAAAGTAACCTTAGAATGTAATCTTTAAAACAGCCTTTGAACATTAACCTTAAAGTTGGAAGGAGGCTGTTAAAGGGAGTTTAGTCTCACAAAGGAGCGATATGTAAATATAAAGTCTGAGCCCAGATTTGAATAAGCATCCATCTATGGTCTCAGAACTCCCAGATATGAATAAAGCTTCTCATTTATCTCCCTAGACCGGGAAGCACCTTTCCCAGGTGTCATAGGTTGTAAACCCTATGGGAAATAGAAAATAACTAAGATAAACTGCTGAAAGTCTCTATACTTTTGTTACCTGTTAGCTAAGAGTAACTCTCTTTGTCTCTGACCTGCATAAGAGCCAATTGTAAAATCACTTTGGTGAGACAGATTTGGTAAAGTTACCCCATTCCCCCACAGATGTAAAGTAACCTTTTTGCCTCCTCAGCCACATTGGGTGTGACTCCCGTTGGCCATACCAAGCAATGAAGCCAGATTTAGGTGTGTCCCTTCAACAAAAAAAGCCAACCTGTTTCTGGTATATTGTATTCTGGCACTTTAGCAAACATAACAATTTATAATACACATTTACCTATGTTACATTAGACTTTTATAAGAACCACAATTTCATCTATTTTGGATTGGCTGGTTCTACATAATTAATTTCTTTCTGGAACTACACACCAGCTGATGAGTGGGTATATTTGGGGCATCACAAGGAAAACACGGTGGAGTTTCTCTGGTCAGTTTTGGCAGCCTCACCCAACTCATCTCCACTGCAGGTGTATCATATTCAGCCATAACGATATTTGGGCAACTTGTTTTCATTTATTTTACTTGGCTTTTATTATATTAAAAGAAACAAAGTAGAATGTAAAAACCTGTCATACATTTCAACAAAATTAGAACTTAATCTCTGACAATTATTCAATGTTATTATTTGTTAAAATCTTCTATTCCTCCATTTAATTTTCAAATTTGGTTTTATGTTTTCTGAAGCTTGGTCAAAGATTTTTATAATTTTCTGAAAAAATGGCTTTATATATTTTTTTATTTTTAACTTTTCTAACTGTATGGTATAACATACACAAAGCAGAGACATTTTAAAAAGCAATAGTTTTCAAAGCACTCTTCAACAAGTACCTGAGAGTTTGTCATGGAGTATGATATGATCCTCATATTTTTCCTTCTAGCGTCTCCAGAATAAAGGAGGTTAGAGGGCTTAAATGCTTTTTTGTCATCACAATCGACTTTCTTTTTCTTCTTTTTTTTTTGTGAAAAATAACATATATTTTAAAAGCTATAAATTACAAAGCACACCACCACAATTAGTTGTAGAACATATTTCAGAGTTTGACATGGGTTATGATTTCACAATTTTAGGTTTTTACTTCTTGCTGCTCCAAAATACTGGAGATCTATTGCTATTTCATACTGTCCTTCATGTCTCTGGAATACAGAGGTCTAATTTTTCTAACAGACTTTGCACTGTCATGCTTATATGCTTATATTAATGCATCCTTTTTCTTGTCACCTATTTCTTATAGCTATCATATCTTTACATAATACTTTTAACAGTCAATGCAGTACCTTTTATTTGGAGTGTTTAGTCCACTTATACTTAACATAATGATGTGATATTTCAATTTATAGTGTATATTTTTGAAATTCCGATTCTTTTCTCCTGGCTTCTATGTGGATAATAAAACATGTAGTATTTAAAAAAAGAAAAAGAAGAAGTAAGAACATTCTAATACCATGACATCAGTCCCTCTAAATTTAAATTAGAAAATAATCAAGCAGAAGTCTTAATTTTTCTGTATCTACCATGAAAATCATGGGACAAGAGGCAATTTCATAGCTAAGCATCATCATACAATAAACTAAAAATATATTGTGCATTAATATAAGAAAATATAAAGCTTCTCAGAAGTAAACCATTCTTTCCTTTGAAAAGACACCAAAGAAAATCAGGTCAACCTTTAATTATGCACTTCAAATTTGTATACAATTTATTTCTAAGAATATATGTAACCTACCACCATAAAACTTGTTCTATCAAGAGCCATTATTTAGGGACAGCTCATGGGTCAATGTTATCTTAAGGTCACCACCTCGAAGTTATCATGATGAAAACTATTTCAAGTGGCAAAATAGGCTGTCAGGAAAGGGTGAGTCCAGATGCCTTACCACGCATGCAACTCCTCTTTCATGGATCGTTGGCTGTTCCCAAAGGAGGTGGAATGGGGACAGAGAGGAATAGGGGTTAAGGAGCATGTAAGCAATAGAGAGAGAAAAAAATTCAGAAGGGAAATCATAACTGACTTCTAAGAAGATATATTTATTTTGGTTTCCTTTTTACAGAATCACTGGCTGATTATTTTAGGGAATCGTGTTTAATCCTTCAGATCTCTAAAAAACAGTTTCTTGGGTATAAAAAGAGAGGAAAGAGAATAAATCTTGATTCCTTTATTTCAGTCATTTGTATATGGGTTTTGTTTTATTTATAAAGTAGTTTTATTTAATAATGAAGCCATCAAAAAAAAGAAGAAGGAGAGAAGAGATTGATTTCATTTTGTTCTTTCATCTGAAAATAAAATCCAAGTTCATCCTAAACTCAATAATTTTCCTTTTTTTAAATAAATGAAAAAGGTTCAAGTTCTGGCTCAAAGCTTGAATATGTTATATGTGTTGTACTAAAAGAGAGATTACAGTTTGGCTTCTGCTATCCCTGGCAGTAAAGATTCATCCCATCAGGATTCAAGCAGGAATGAGAAAAGAAAAGAAAAAAATATTCAAGGGAAAATTTCCAAGGAAGACAGCATCTTCTACAGCCCTATTTTATAACAAGTGTCCTCAGGGAACAATATTGCAAAGAGCATGGCTGGCATTACCTTGGTAATTCTTAAGGTCATTCACAGAGGTGAAGTGAGGATAAAAGAACAGTTCTAAAGTAAAATACAACTTTGGCTTATTTCTCCCATTTTTTTTGCTGTTTGCATAAGGTCAGGGACATAGGTAGGGCAGAGATACCAAAAAGGGAATATGTGGTAACTTGACTATGTTTACAATACTGCTGCCTGTTAGATCTCACCACTGAACGAACGTGCTTTTTAAAATATGGGAGAGGTAAGCTAATGTTGACTTGGGAGGGGAATTCAGAATCTTGCATCCATATTGCATCATCTGAATTTTTTTTGGGGAAAATCATTCTAAATATTTTTTTTTAAGTTTCCTATTATTGGGTACATTAATACTATAAACTGAGTAAGAATAACAAATATTATGAATTTTAATGAATACATAAAAGGTAGCACACATTCATCAATTTGAACTCTATTAATTTGGAATTTGTGATATCTGACTTGGGGCTTCTTTTGCAGAATTTGTAAAGAAAGCAACTTATGCTAGTTAAATCTCAATTACATAAGCAAAGTTTCAGGGGGGAATGCTTGACCTACTTAAGAGAACAGACTGTTTTAAAGCACTATGTAACAGCATCCATTTGTATATAAACAATTAATGTGTTATTTCAAATGCCATCCTACCTATTCACCAAACATAGTAGGCCATCTCTCAGCTGGATAAAGCTTTGTCTGCAGGTAATTCAAAATATTCCATGCCTTTGAAAATAATAATATTTTTCTTTAAATCTAACACTTGAACTTTTCAAGAATTCAGATTTGCCTCCCCCTTTTTCCACGTAATTTTGTTTTTGTGCAATATAAACTTTTCATGTTAATGATGGCACGCCTTGTAATTATAAGAAGTCAGATCTAGGACTTTTCCCTGATGTTTTTTCAGTCCAAGAAGATTTTGGGATAACAAACAATATTTGTGGGGAGCCAAAAGGAACTAAAATAGATGTTGAGATTCAAATTCCAGAGGGATAGTTGGGTTGTACATAACTTTTTCCTGAACGGAGTTTGGACTTGTCTTCCAAAGGTAACAGTTTCCATGACTTCACTAACTTTTACTTTCAAATAATCTCCATGTTCTCTCTATATATTTTTAATTCCTCTCTGAAACCTCTCTATCATTTGCAGCCTTATGTTTTAGAAAGTACCTTTCTCATAAGGATGTCAAAGTTAATCAAACAGCTGCAAAATATACAAACCGACTGCCTTTCTAAATAAATTTACATAAGTCAAGATATTCTGAGCATTTGTTTCAGAACAAGATGCTCCTGAAGCCAACAGTTTATGTTGCTGAGAATCTAGTTCTCAAGTATAACAGTCTCACAATTTCTATCGAAAAATTAAAACCACTCACAATTTAATCTATTGTTAGACCTATTCTGGACTAATACAGAACTCTTTACTAATTCTTATGGGCTTAATAGGTACATTATGGACTCCGTAAATGTCAAAAATTATTTTTTAATTGAAATGTTTATTACAAAACTAAAGAAAAACTGAAATTTAAAATGTTTAAAGTAAAGCATGAGGAAAAATATGCATACAAAACTATCATTTAGTGTATACCTGTGTCGCATTGATTTGTAAAGGGCTTGTGTATTATATTTGTAAAGGGCTTGTATATAGCAGAGTTCTCTAGGGAAACAGAACTGACAGGAGATAACTGTAAATATTTTGAGATTTTATAAATTGTCTCCTGCAACTGTGAAGGTGCACAAGTCCAAATTCTGTAGGACAAGCTGCAAGATGAGAACTCCAATGAAGGTTTTCAATGAATTCCCCAGGAGAAGCTGGCCAGCTAAATTAGAGATGAAAATTCTCTTTTCTGATTGCTGAAATCATCACTTCTTCTTTTAAAGCCTTCAACTAATCAGAATGAGACTTCTCTCATTGCTGAAGGCAACCTCTTCAGTTCATTATAGACATAATCACACATAGAGGTAATCAACTTACTGATGATTAAGTCCATGAAATGTTCGCACAGTAACAGGCCAGTGCTTCCTTGACCAAACAAGTGGACACCATTACCTGGTCAAGGTGACACATGAACCTGACCATCACAGTCCATCCCTTGTCAACTCGGCAGCTATGTACATCACCTTAATCTCCAAATAAAAAATAATAGCCGACATATTTTTAACCTAACAACATTCGACTGTCCCTTGCACAGCAGGAAACACACTAATTCTTTCCAGAATAGGGTACAAATCCTTGGGCAATATTCACTCTTAAATTTTATATCCTATAACTTAAATACTATGACATGGACAATACAGCTTACGATAAAGGAGATAAGCTAGAGAGGAAACAAAGACCTTTGCTTTATGTACATATACAAATAAATTCATACTGAAACAAAGACAAAATATTCATACCATTACAGTCTTCATTTCTTAACTGGTCATATGGTTGTGTTTTATGTATCATTACCTTCTTCTACTACCTACTTGAGTGTTCCCTTTACCTTCAGCAAGCACCTCAGCTGGCCATGGTTCTTTGCCTGGTGGGGTGACACACTTTCATTCCTGAAGTTTCTGGGCAATTGGTAGTCCTGCCTGTATTTGGTTGTTGCAGTTTTCCATTGACTTTAATCACAAGGCACAGAGTAGTACTCAGACACCTGAGGGCATTTCCTGTATTCTAGGCACTCTTCTTTACCTCCATTGTGTAGCTGAAGTCCTGTTCCCCTTTGATAGTCAGGGTCAATCACCACAGTTCATACAGTAATTCCTTCTTTGCCTGTTGATTCAGAAGCATGAAAAGCCCTAAGTGGCCAGGCGGCAGTCTTAACTTCCAGATCAGTGGAATCATTGTTGTATCTCCTGGTGGAAGCACTCCTTTTGGAACTGAGACCAGTAGACCAGCAGAACTTAAGGTTATAAGGACAGGAAGCAAAAAAATTTCTACTAGGGGTAATAGTAAGTGGTACCATACCCATTTCCACCCCTTGATTCTTGGACCCATGAATCCTGGCTATGAGAGAAACAGCACCATAGAATAGATGCTGAGTAGACTGCACAGCCCCCTGGAGAATACTGTCCCAACCCTGCAAGGTATTGACACCTACTTGGTGCCAATACTGAATCCAGAATCTCAGCATAGGGGGTCCATATCAATAAATTCAGTAGGGAACCACTTTTTATGCCTTCCCACATCATCCCACACCCTTAATATCCATTCCCATACATATTCTACTGAATTTTGTCTATATAAATTGGAAAACTCATACAGCTCTTTGGAATATGGCATATTTCCTCATGAGTCACACTGGGTACTTCACTTTTTGAGGTGTGCTGGAAATTTGGTCTAGTTATAGTTTCAATCTAGACTTCAGTCTAGGCTTATCAGGTACTATTGGGGTAATTTCTTCAGAAGTTTGATGGCAGATTCCTTGGGGCAGACTGGAGGTCAGGAAGCTATTTCCTCCAGGCAGAATAATACAAGTTTATCTAACAAAGACTCAGCAGAATCTAGGGATTCAATGTCCCCAGTGCCATCATTACCAATCCATATGTCCCCATCTCAATTTTCAAGATCCGATTCCTTTCCAATCAATGCCCTCATTTTAACAGCAGACACCCTGGTTGAGAATTTAGTTTATATTGTAATTCTGCCACTTGCACAATGAGACTCTGGTTCTGACTTTCGGAAATCTCAAGTCTGTACCTACAGGAAATAAGACTTTTCTTTCAGGGCACACATAGAAACTTTCACATTCTTTTTGCAGTGTTTAAGTTGATAATTTGAAAGCTTAATCTCATCCTTTTCTTTTATAATAGTAACTAGCATATTTAGGAGCTGCCAGCCAACATCATACCTTTTAACTCCACAAAACTCTGTTAAGGTGTCAAACTACTGCCACTCAGACAGTTGTGTCTTATAAGCATTTGAGTAGCTGTATTCAATGGTGATATTTTGTGTATCTCTATTTCCAACTCATGCCATACATGACTTGTCAATAATCAAGTGCCACCTTGATTATTAGAAATAAAGTCATTAATGCCTTTGTATCTAATCAGAGTACAGAACCAATTGCAAAAACCCCAGAACAAATTCAAAAATTCCACTTTTAATGTTGTTTCTCAAGAATGGCCCCACTTTTGGTACCAAAGCTGTATTAGGATTCTCCAGGGAAGCAGAACCAACAGGAAATACCTACAAATATTATTAGATTTGTGATGATTAGGTTCTAATGTCAACTTGGCCCATTGATGTATCCAGTTGTCTGGTCTGGCAAGCACTGGCCTGACCACTGCTGTAAGGATATTTTGTGGGCGGTTATAAACTGGAAGGCTGTTTTATTAAATCACCAGCCAGTTGATTGCAGCTGTAGCTGATCACATCTGTGACCAACAAAGGTCATGTCTCCAACAAACAAGATAATCTAATCAGCTGAAGACTATTAAGAGAGAAGAGTGACTTTTTCACTGTTTCTTCAGCCAGAGAGTCTCTCCTATGGAATTCATTGAAACCTTCCATCAGAGCTGCCAGCGTCATAGCCTGCCCTATGGATTTTCATTCCCATGGTTGCATGAGACACCTTTATAAATCTCATATTTATAGATCTCACCTGTTGGTTCTGCATCTCTAGAGAACCCTAATACAAGATTTTATAAAACTGTCTCATGCAACATCAGAAATGCATGAGTCCAAAATCCTTAAGGAAGGCTGCAAGCTGGAAACTCTAATGAAGATTTTTGATGAATTCCCCAGGAGAAGCTGGCTGATCGAAGAAGTAGAGATGAAAATTTTCTCTTCTGACTGCTGAAGTCATCCCTTTTCTCTTCTTCTATTAATAATTTTCTTTGTTAAATTGTAGTTATTTACAGTGTTACAGCTAGAAGAAATTTTTAAAATGATAGCTTTATATCCATCTTGCTTTCTCTATTAGATGATATCTCATTTATGTGTCATGAGCACTTACCACAGCACTTTAACAAACTACTGATCAATACATATTTGACAAATGATGAACCCTAAGAAAATTGCTATATAGACACCTTATTCTATATTGAAATTTATGACTTTTCAAAAGGTGATTATGCTTCAAATATTATACATTCATAAGAAGGTATTTCTACAAATTTAACATCTTCTGACTACCAGCCAATATAGCTTTTTATCTTAATTAAATTTGCTTAATTTTCACAGACATACATATGCACAAACTGTAAAATATATATTTAGGATATACATATTATGAATGTGAAAATGAGAACTCAAAAAAGTTAAATCATTTCCTCAGATTATATATCTCAGCATTAGAAGTAAAGTTTAGTTCTCTTTCCAGTACTTCTACCTATATGCCTTACTCAAATCTGTTCCTTCATACCAAGTCAAGCTCTAAATGCATTATATAGTATAGTGGGAAAATTCAAGGAGTCACAGGACTTTTTTGACCACCTTACTCTGGTCTTGGCTTTGGTTTTATCTCCCACTCAATTCCACTGTCTACTCAATATCATGTCATTTTTATTCTCTGAAGCACAAATTCACCCTTTAAACTAAAAAAAATATTCCACTTCTTGATTTTGGCATGACTTATACCTGCCAGGTTGGCCTTTTCCTAGCCACAGACCATTAGGCCATCTCTAACCAGACTCACAGGAACATAGTTCAACTTTCTGCAGCTTTCTGTGGTAAGGGATCAAACACAGGAGGGAAGGAATGAAGACCTTGTCAGTCTTGGGAATAACTAGGTATCATGTCTCTTCATTAAACATCCTGTGAAGATGTGCCCATTAGAGGAAAGGATTTTAAAGAATCACATCAAATTCTGAGAAATTGTTATAGAGTGGTAATTTTATTATTCACTCCCAGTTTCAAAGTCTTTCAACTAAAATCCAAATACTGTATATTGCAAATTTTGGTGGGACATTTGAAATATCCAGGATCAATTAATTGACCATGTGTGGTGGTGTGATGGTTAGGTTCAAATGTCAAGTTGGACAGATGATGATGCCCCGTTGACGGGTCAAGAAAACACTGGCCTATTTGTTGCTGTGAAGACATTTCATGCACTTAAATCATGGTTGCATCCATGGCTGATTCCACCTGCAGCTGGCCAAAGAGGAGTGTCTTCTGCAATGAGTGTAGCTTAATATAATCAACTTATGATTTTTAAGGAGACTTCAGAAGAGAGAATCTCTCTTTCCACTTCAGCCAGCCATCCTTGCCTGAGGAGTTCATTGAGAACCTTCATCAAAGCTGCCAGCTCGTGGCCTGCCCTTCAGATTTTGGACTCTTGCATCCCCACAGTTGTGTGAGACACTTTTATAAATTTCATATTTACAGATCTCTCCTATTGATTCTCTTTCCCTGAGAACCCTAACTAAGACAATTTGGTACCAGGACTGGTTCTTGAGGAACAAAAATCTTAAAAATGGGCTTTTACAATTGGTTTTCTGCTTTGATTAGACTCAAAGGCACTAATGACTTATTTCCAAGATGGCACTGACAGTCCATGACATGAATTGGAAATAGAAATAGGCAAAATATCACCATTTGATTCTGCTAATTGTACGCTTATAGAGACAAGACTCTGGATAGCAGCGTTTTTGACACTTTAACAAAGTTATGTGGAATTAAAAGGTATAATGATGTTGGTTGGTTGTTCCTGCTTATGCTGGATACAGTTATAAAAGAAAGAGATGCGCTGAAGGCTTCAAATTTGCAGCTTAAGTACCTTATGAAAGACGTAAAAGTTTCTGTGTGTGCCCTGAAGGAAAATCATATTTCCTGTGGATGCAGACTTGAGATCTCTGAAAACCAGGCCCAGAAGCCTCATTGTTCAAGTAGTAGATTTGAAACATAAACTGAAATCTCAACCTTGCAGAGTGTTTGCTGTTATAGTAAGGACATTGACTGGGAAAAAAGTGGGACTCTAAAAATTGGGTTGGGGGCATATGATTGATAATGATGGCAGTGGGGATATTGAAACCCTAGATTCAAATGAGTATTTTCTAGATAGATCTGCAATGGTCTGCCCTGAGGAAAGAGCCACCATATTTCCAACCTGCCCTGAGAGGAGACAGCTATCCTACCACACCCAACCTGCCTTAAGAAAGCACTTCCTAAAAAAAAAAAAAGCACTTCCTGACCTCTAGTCCACCTTGAGAAGTCTGCCATCCAACTTCTCTAAGCCTCCAGTGACTGTTAAACCTGTAACCACCTTCCCTGGAGAAACAACCTTCACTCATCTGTCTGAAGAGATTAATCCTGTCTTACCAGATGAAACTGCAAAAGAATGCTCTGATGTAATTCATTGAAAGATACTTCTATTTCTTTTCAGGACTTACACCCCACCCCTCTTTTCTCCCAGGCTTATAGCTAAACTAAAGTCCCAACAGACCCTGAAAAGTGAGGTACAAAGTGTGACCCATGAGGAAGTGTGCTACACTCCAAAAGAACTACATGAGTTTTCCAATTTATGTAGGTAGAAATCAAGGGAATATATGTGGGAATGGATATTAAGGGTGTGAGATAACGGTGGAAGGAATAAAGATGGAGAAGGCTGAATTTATTGATATGGGCCCACTAAGCAGAGATTCTGCATCCAATGTTATAGCTGGAGTAGTTAGAAAGGGTGTTAAAAGTTTGTTTGAGAAAAAAAAGGGTGGTACAATGGTGGCTCAGTGGCAGAATTCTCACCTGTCATTCCAGCATGCCAGAGACCCTGGTTCAATTCCCAGAGCTTGCCCATGCCCCCCCCCCCAAAAAAAAAGTTTGTTTGAGCTGAAACATGGATCAAAAGGTGGCCAGCCTTACCTGAGGTAATGCCAGAACTGCATTGGTGTAGTAGATGAGGGCATCTAAAGGCTTAAAGATTGGAATGTTAGAGTAGATTTTAGCATGGAAAACTTGCTTACACATCCCAGAAATGTCAAGAAGATGCACCCTTTACCAGGACTGTGAGGAATAAATTTGTGAGACTAGCTCCATCATCCCTGAAGAGTTCTGTGGTTGCCCTTCTCTTACTGTGGGAACTGATGTCACTGAGCTGGAATCTTTAAACACACTCAGGATGATCAGATCCCAAGCTGGCAGAAGCCACGTAACAGCACTTCATTGCCAAAGACAAGGTGGGCATACTTATTATAATAGACAACAGACTCAAAGCAGAAGTCAAAATACTCTGACTTGCAGAGACCTATGGCATTGGCTAGTAGATCATGGGCTACCTAGAAGTACAATAGATGGGGAGTCTACTAAATTCTTGTTTGAGCTGTATAAGCAGAAGTGTTCTTGGTGAATTCCACTCCCCCAGACTAAATTCTTATTTGAGCTGTATAAGCAGAAGTGTTCTTGGTGAATTCCACTGCCCCAGACAAGGGTGGAATTAAGCTTGTCTGAGAAACAAAGTAACTAGTCAGGTGAAAGCAGTTAATTCCCTAAAGGGTGTGTCTTCTCGGAGAGAAAGGTGGGGCCCAACTCAAGTGGAATCCCTACTTCAAGGAAAGTCTAACTTGAATTACAGAAACAGAGAATCACAGCCACTTAATCAATTCCCAGATCTGAGGTGGTTTACAGACCCAGAGCCCCTTGATGAGAGGAAAGTCAGGACCCTTTGGGGGAAGATGCTGTTACACCACCACAAATTTATACTGTTAATCTTCCTCCCAGTCTTCCCAAAGATATCCATGACTTTTTACCAGGGTAACTACACTGGGGAGAAGGAAATGACCAGCTATTTGGGAGATCACTAGACACTGGTTTAGAAGTGACATTAATTCCAGGAGACCCAAAACATCACTCAGAGTCAGGGCTTATGAAGGTCCAGTGATTAATGGAGTTTTATCTCAGACCCATCACACAGTGAATCCAGTGGGTCCTTGGACCCATTCTGTACTTATTTTCCCAGTTCCAGAATGCATACCTGGAATAGACATTCTCAGGAACTGGTAGAATCCCCACATTTGGTACCCTGACGCATGGAGTGAGGGCTATCATTGTAAGAAAGGCCAAGTGGAAGCCCCAGAACTGCCCCTTTCTAGCACAGATAAACCTGGAATAAGCACTAAAGGCACTAGGAGTATTTTCTCTGGCAAAGAAGGGGCAAAACTGGGAGGAAAAACAACAACAAAAAAAAAACCCAGAGGCTTTTTGAGTCAGGTAATACAAAATACTGGAAAAGGGCTGGACCCCAAGGAAAGGGGGAACATAGAGCCTGGAGATATATGGAGCCATGAACCAACTTAAGCTTTTGATTGACAAACTGAAGGAACAGGGATCAAGCTCTGAAAAGGCTTTTTATTTCCTGTTTTTTTTCTATGTCTTTACAGCTCATCAGATAGAACTGGAAGCCCTCTTAAGCTCCATCACTGCCCCAGACGAGGGAAGAATTATGCTTGTCTTAGAGACAAAGTACCTAGTCAGGTGAAAGCAGTTAATTCCCTAAAGGGTGTGTCTTCTCGGAGAGAAAGGTGGGACCCAACTCAAGTGGAATCCCTCCTTCAAGGAATTCAGGCCCCAGGAACTAGAAAACTGAAGCAATTAATACCATCATATTACCCCACCTCTGTCTCAACCACCCCTCAGCAGGGACAATCTGTTGAAGTTAAAGGCAACAACACATCACTTTACACTGGTGGAAAGCTGCAGACAGACAAGTGCCACATGCTGGGCAGGATAGGAAATGCACAGAGTCTAGAGGCTTCATAGAAAAGTCTGACAACCTGCTGGGTCTCACTCACAGGGAAAACTGATGTTGGCTACAATTTCCTCCTGAGATGTGGGCCTGTCTGGTGGGGGAAAATCTGCTGGACAATATCTGAGGAGACCCTTCTCAAAAAAAAAAAAAGGCTCCATACAGGCAGGGCAAGAAACAGAAAAACAAGAATTGAAGAATTCTGACCAGTTAAACAAAACCTATGCTAGAGGTCTAGAATAAGTTGAACTGAATGTCAAAGAACAGATAGAGAACAAAGCCATCCAGTAAAAAATCCTAGGTAAAAGAGTGAAAACAATTTCCAGAATAAACTAATTAAGGAAATCAAATGCCTAGATGCCAGCAAAAAAAATGAGTCATACTAGGAAAACCAAAGATATGGCCCAGTCAAAGAAACAAACCAACACTTCAAATGAGATACAGGAGTTGAAACAACTAATTCAGGATATTCTAACAGACATGGAAAACCTCATGAAAAATCAAATCAGTGAGTTGAGGAGGGGTATAATAAAGAAGACATTGGGTGACCGAAAAGAAGAACTCGAATGTTTGAAAAAATAAATCATAGAACTTATGGGAATGAACTGCAAAACAGAAAAGATGAAAAAAAAAACAATGGAAATCTACAACAATAGATTTGAAGAGGTAGAAGAAAGTATTAGTGAACTAGAGGACTGCACACCTGAGATCCAACACAAAAGAAAATATAGGGAAAAGAAAAGAAAAATTAGAGCAGAGTTTCAGGGAATTGGATGAAAACATGAAGCACACAAATATACATATTCTGGGTGTCCCAGAAGGAGAAGATAAGGGAAAAGGAGGAGAAAGACTAATGGAGAAAATAATCACTGAAAATTTCCCATCTGTTATGAAAGACATAAAATTATAGAGCCAAGAAGTGCAGCATACCCCAAACAGAATAGATCCAAACAGACATCCTCCAAGACACTTACTAATCAGAATGTCAAATGTCAAAAACAAAGAGAGAATTTTGAAAGCAGTAAGAGAAAAGCAATCCATCACATACAAGGGAAGCCCAATAAGTCTCTGTATAGATTTCTCATCAATAAAGAACCACAATGCCTAGTGGGTCTCTTTGGATTTTGGAAACAATATATTCCCCATTTGGGTGTGCCACTTTGGCCCATTTACCAAGTGACCAGAAAGGCTGCTAAAGTTTTGAGAGGGGAGCTAAATAAGAGGAGGCTTTGCAACAGGTCCAGGCTGCTGTACAAGCTGCTCTGCATTTTGGACCATATGATCCAGTAGATTCAATGGTGCTGAAAGTATCAGTGGCAAATAGAGTTGCTGTCTGGAGTCTTTGGCAGACCACTGTAGAAGTAACACAATGCAAGCCCTTAGGATTTGGAGTAAGGCCTTGCCATCCTCAGTGGATAACTACTCTCATTTTGAGAAACAGCTTTTGGCCTGCTATTGGGCCTTATTAGAGACTGAATGCTTAACCATGGGCCACCAAGTTAGCATGAGACCTGAGCTGCCCATCATGAGCTGCACGTTGTCTGAGCCATCAAGCCATAAAGTTGAGCATGCACAACAGCACTCCATCATAAAATGGAAATGGTTATATACAAAGTAGGGTCTGTGCAGGCTTTGAAGGTAAAGTAAGTTACATGAGGAGGTGGCCCAAATGCCCATGGCCTCCACTTCTGCCATGTTTCATTTTTTCTCCCAGTCCAGCGCTATGGCCTCTTGGGGAGTTCCTTGCAGTCAGTTGACTGAAGAAGAGAAAATTCAGGCCTGGTTTATAGGTGGTTGTGCATGATATGCGGGTACCACCCAAAAGTGGGCAGCTACAGCTCTGAAGCCTGTTTTTGGGATGTCCCTGGAAGACAGTGGTGAGGAGAAATCATCCCAGTTGGTAGAACTTTGAGCAGTGCACATGGTTGTTCCTTTTGCTTGGAAGGAGAACTGGCCAGAGGTGCGTTTGTATACTGACACTTGGGCTGTTGCTAATGGTTTGGCTGGATGGTCAGGGAAGGAGTATGATTGGAAGATTGGTGACAAAAAGGTCTGTGGAAGAGGCATGTGATAAGACCTTTATTAATGGGCAAAAAACATGAAAATGTTTGTGTCTTATGTGAACATGCACCAGAGGGTGACTTCAGCAGAGAAAGCTTTTAATAATCAAGTGGATAAGATGACCATTCTGTAAAAACCAGTTAGCCTTTTTCACCGGCTACTCCTGTCATTGTCAAATGGGCTCATGAGCAAAGTGACCATGTTGGTAGGGATGGAGGTTAAACATGGGCTCTGCAACATGGAATTTCACTCACCAAGTCTGACCTGCCTACAACTACTGCTGAACGCACAATCTGCCAGCAGCAGAGACCCACACTCAGCCCCCAGTATTGCACCATTCCCTGAGGTGATCAACTTGCTACCTGATGGCAGGTTGATGACATTGGACTACTTCCATCATGGAAAAGACAGAGATTTGTTCTAACTGGAACAGACAAATGCTCTAGATATAAGTTTGCCTTCCCTTCATGCAGTGCTTCTACCCATGGGCTTACAGAATGCCTTATCCACTATCATAGTATTCCACACAGCATTGCTTCTGATCAAGGAATCCACTTCACAGAAAATGAAGTGCAGGAATAGGCACATGCTGATGGAATTCTTTGGTCTTACTATGTTCTCTATTTGCCTGGCACAGCTAGATTGATAGAACGGTGGAATGGCTTTTTGAAGACTAAGTTATGGCACCAACGAGGTGGCAATACCTTACAAGGCTGGGACACAGTTCTCCAGGAAGCTGTGTATAATCTGAATCAGTGTCCACTCTATGGTGCTGTTCCTCTCATTGCCAGGATTCATGGGTCCAAGAATCAAGGGGTAGAAACAGGAGAGGAACCACTCACCATCACCCCTAGTGATCCACTAGAAAGATTTTTACTTCCTGTCCCTGCAAGCTTGAGCTCTGCTCTTCTATAAGTCTCAGCTCCATAAAGAGGAATGCTTCTACCATACAACAATAATTCCATTGAACTGGAAGTTAAGCAAAGAAGAGAATTACTGCATGGGCTGTGGTGATTGATTCTGACTATCAAGGGGAAACAGGACTGCATCTGCACAATGGAGGTAAAGAACAGTTTGCCTAGAATACAAGAGATGCCCTAAGGTGTCTCTTAGTACTGCCCTGTGCTCTGTGATTCAAGTCAATGGAAAACTACAACAACCAATCCAGGCAGGAGTACTAATGGCCAAGAATCTTCAGGAGTGAAAATGTGGGTTGCCCCACCAGGCAGAGAACCATGGCCAATGGAGGTGCTTCTTGAGGGTAAAAAGGACGTGGAATAAATTGGAAGAAGATAGTGATAGATATGAACTATGACCACAAGATCAGTTACAGAAATGAGGGCTGTAACAGTGTGAATATTTCTTTCTTGTTTTGCAGTGAGCATGCTTTATTTGTACATAAAGTAAATGTCTTTGCTTTCCTCTCTATCTGATCCCCTTTATCATATGGCATTAGTTGTATTGTTCATGTGGTAGTGTTTAAGTTATAGGATACCAAATTTAAGATGAATATTACCCAAGCACATGAACCTTATTCTGGAGAGATTTAGTGCATTTCTAGTTGTACACAGGACATTTCAGTATTATTGGTTAATAAAAAAAGTGTATTGTTTTCTATTTAGAGATTAAATATGGCTTAAGGTGATAGCTTCCAAGTTGACAAGGGGTGGACTATGATGGTTATGTACATGTGTCTTCTTGGCCAGGTGATGGTACCCAGTTGCTTGGTCAGGCAAGCACTGGTGTATGTGTTGCTGTGAGAACATTTTATGCACTTAAATCATGAGCATGGACCTTAATCTTTTATAAGCAGAATGAGATTCAGACAGAGAGAGAGAAAGCCAGGGGAAGCAAGAAGCTGGAGGTTACCAGAACCTAAAAGAGAAGGTAGAGGCCAGGAGATGCTGTCATGCGCCTTGCCATGTGATAGAGGAGCCCAGAGCCAAGGTTCACCAGCTAAATTTCCATTATTCAAGCCAAACTGTTGCATTGCATTTGCTTGAGCAGCCAAGGAAACTAAAACACCATGGGTCTGATAGTTCCACCCATGGCAAATACTTGTAATTTTCCTGTACTTTGTCTCTTGTCTGATCATTCACACATTGACTCATTTAATCGATAGATGTTTATTAAGCACCTGTTTTGTGTTACACACTGATTTGGACTAGCGATTTGGTAGAGAATAATACAAGGTTGCTGCCCTCCCTTCAGCTTATATATGAATAGTGCAGGGTATAAGCAGAAATGAGAGAAAACATTTAACAAAGCTGTGTTTTGAAGAACTGTTGCAAAGAAGAGTGTTGTGATAAAAATGAAACAAAGGCACAGCCAGAAGTAGGAAATTAATAGTAATATTTAAAGTAAGACCTGAATAAAAAGAAGCCAGCTATATAAACATCTGACGAAAGCAAATCTACAGATTAATCAGGGAAATAATAAAAAATCAAGCCAACTCAGCTTGATGTCTATAACCAGAAGATATGGTAATTTACATCAGGGCCCCAAATACATGCCAATACAATCTCAGTAGCAGAGGTTTAAATGGTAATTGTACAGTAATGCTGCAAAATTTATTTGAGTTAAAATTCTCCTTTCTTAATCTTCAAAATGAAAAATGTCATTAGATTTATTTTACAGTATAAATTTCCAAAGTTCTAACCATAGGCCCATTTACCCAAAACAGATCAAGAGTATATTACTATGTAACTATTTACACCATTTTAAAGTGTCCATCTGTAATTGTGACAAAATAGTGGGAAAGTGCAATGGTTTTGAAGGTCTTGTGAACTGCAGTAAAGCACAATTATAATGAGTACTTCCCTTAGATATGCTAATATTAATTCCATCAATGCCCACAAAGTGAACTTCTCATTGTTCACACCTATTCTGGGATCTATAGTTACTGGGCTATGTTGGAAAAGCTATTCTCACCCATCTCTTCCCAACCTAACCACAAAACACCATCACCTTTTCAACACTGATAACCATAATAATAGATCGATGACTTTTACAGTATGGTTCCTGGCCCACAAGATAATACTGATGAGCCAAGAATTAACTTAAAAATGCAAATCCTGAATTAAAAGTGAGGAGATGCATTCTTCTGACTTTCACTTTTACATACATTATGACATACCTTATGACCTTGGAAGCAGTAAAATGAATAATTAAAGGCTACTAAAACTTCATATTCTTAGTTAACACTAGTTCATTCTTAAAGTTTTCTAGGGACTTTATTTTTCTAACAAGTTTGGTTATCTTGCAATTTGGGGAAATGTTGCAAGGTTTGTACTGTACAAGCAGATGTACAGAAAGTTGGAATTTCTGAAATTTGATACACTTGTTGACTTGAGTAGGTTATGGCTTCATTTTCTTCTCTACTTTACATCTAAATTTAAGTTAATGTTTGTTTAGTTTCATCATATTGAATTTAATTTGTTGTAGGTTTTTAGTTAACTCCGTAGGACATGTGTCCCTACATAGTTGCTTTTATAGAATGTAATTTTCCAATGAAGAATATAAGATATGAGTGCATCCATACTCTTATTAGAGAAATATATAAATAACCTTACCTAAATTGTTTATATAGAAATCATCCATACGTGATATTCTTTTGTCTGTGAACTTGTACTATTTAAATAACTAGTAATAATCCATTAAGTGTGATAAAAACTTTATGGAGCTTTTATAAATTTGTAGAGCATTTTCTCATAATAGAGGTCTGCAACCCATCATCCAAAACCCTTAGAACAAGATGTGTTTTAGAATTCTGAACTTTCCAAATTTTAGATAGGTGATATAGTGACTATATCATATATTACAAAACAACTACATTAGAATCTAGAGCAGTACTCTATAATCAGGCACATCAATATTTTTGTAGGGAAATGTATGAATATTTACACTAAATTGAAAATGAAAGGTTTCAAAAAACCTCTCATTATTTGCAGACAGCTTTCTCAACCAAATGAATCTGCATCAACTTGCAGAAAAACTCCCAGTTTTCAGTGCTTTTGGGGTTCCAGGAATTGCAGATAAAATCTCCTTGAACCATAAACATCATTTTCTGTCCCTTGTAAAGTGAATGAAATGGGAAACATCAATAATAACAATAAACTCTGTTTAAGAACTAGTCACATTTTTTGGGGGGGGGGGGATTGTGTCCAATTAGCCAAATATTTGATGGCCATTTTAGGTGAAAAAAAGAGCCTTCAGAGAATTAACTGAGAATGAGACAAGGTTATAAGCTTCTCAGTAAATTAAATAAACAGTAGCTTTAGAAGGTTTTGAGCTGGCTAGAGAAAAATTAAAAGGAAAAGAAAGAAAAGAGGATGCAACAATATTGAGAATACCTGGTAGAAGAAATCATCTATAAAAATGTCCCAGTACTGGGGGAGTGTTGGAAACAGCCAAAGGACAAGGAATGTTTACTGTTCAATTTTAAGCTATTGGCTTATTATAACTAATGTAATTCTTCCTGTCCTACTCACATCACTTGAGGGAATAGGGGAAAGTGTAGTAGTTTGAAGCCTGTTATAAACCCCAGAAAAGATATTTTCTTTTAATCCATTCCTGTGGGGGCAGATCTATTGTAGTTGGGACCTTCTGATCAGGTTAATTCAACAGAGATGTGACCTGCCCCATTCAAGGTGGGTCTTAATCTTCTCCCTGGAGTCTTTGTGAGAGGATAAAACCATACAAAAGCAAAGAAATGAAATTAAGAAAATCTCATAAAGAAATTATGAAGATTTGCCCAAGCAAATCTTAAATAAGAGAAGCTCAGAGCTATTGAGGCCAGAAGTTGGAAGCAATGAAACCTGGTAGAAAGGACAGCAAACACTGGCCAAGTACCTCGTGTTACAGAAGTGGCCCAGATGCCAGCAGCCTGTCTTCAGAGTCCAAGTGTCATACTATTATTCCCTCAATTGTGGTATTTTCAAGGCCTTAGAATTGTAAATTTGTAAGCTAATAAATCCCTATTGTAAAAGCCAACGTATTTCTGGTATATTGCATTCTGTTAGCTTTCACAAACCAAACCAGAGGGTATCACCTAAAAGAAGCAAGATTTAAAAGTTAAAGCCTGTATTCTAAAGAAACTTTGCCAGAAATTAAGGTTTCAAGCTGGCTTTTGTAATGGAGAATCTAGGATTAGAGTTTGAAACTCTATATATAAAAGAAGAGAGGGGAATACAGAAGAGAGAAAATTAATATTTATTTGCTGCCTATAATTTTTACGTTTCTCAATTCATTTAAGCTTCCATTTATGAGAGAGGCATTGGAATTTCAGAAAATTAAACATTGTTCTCTCTGCAAGTCACTGGGCCATGGTACAAACTACAGTCCCTGGCAGAGGAAGCCACAGCCTGAAAAAGCTCTGCTTCTAGTATGACATAATATATTCCTAATAAGTAGCATATTTATACTTGGTATTTGATGCACATAATAAGTATAAACTCTGGATAGATAGAGTGCTCCAAGGCCCTGGCATGTGATTGACAATGGGCAGATATGGGAGGGTAGTTGAGACTTAGAAGAAGGGACCAGTGTGAGTTGAGTGTCTCATTTTTATGGCTTTATTCTGAAAGCAGGCTGGTGTCACAGCTAGAGCTATAACTGAAACCCCTCCTCCCAGTTTTCTTGTCTGAAGTGCTAGAGGACACAGCCAAAGCAACTTAAGCTACTAAAAAGTGCTTGAAAAGAGAGGGGGTGCAACTGAAGCTATGAAAAAATTCTGGAAAAGAGAAGACATGATTCTATGTCTAAACTATGACCTCTGAACCATGTCTGCACAAGGCAGCTTCAAGGTAAGTTGTGACAGAAGCTAAAAGAGCAAAGCTGAGATTGAAGCTGTCACCTACTATAGGCAAGACAGAGTTTGCAATCTGCAGTTAACCAAGTAAATTGTGTGCTGATACTGACACATCAATACTCTTCAAAGAAATATAGAATTCGCAATTTAAAGAAAAAAAACATTGACAATATTCAAGGCATAATCTAAAATCACGTCATATATGAAGAACTAAAGAAATATGACCAGTCTCAAGGGAGAAGACAATAAACAGAAGTAGGCCCTTTGATAAATCAGATTTTGGGACCATCAAACAAGTAATATAAAGAAGCTACTTTAACAATGATTAGTAAGGTAAAAGAAAATACACTCCTAATTCATAAAAGGATGGAAAAATCTCAGGGCATAAAGAGAAATCATAAAATGAAACAAAATAGAAATTCTAGTATTGAAAAAATCCAATATCTAAAATAAAAATGCACAGGATTGGCTTAACAACAGATAAAGATCAAAAGAAAAGTGTAAGTGAACTTGAAGATAGAGCAATAAAGATTATCCAAGTTTAGGAATAGAAAATACACAACACAAAACAATAAACCCAGCCTCAAGAACCAGTGAAACAATACAAAAGTCATATATATGTGACACTGGAAACCAAGAAAGAACGGGGAGAGAGAATAGGATAGAGGAAAAAAACTTAAAGAAATAATGGTTGAAAACACCTCATATTTGGTAAAATTAGTTTACATATGTAAGAAAGCCCATGAATTCAAATATGATAAAAGCAAAAATTAAAGTAGAATCATCAGAGTCAAAATGCTAAATCCAAAATGCTAAATATAAAGAGAAAATATTTAAATCATCCACAGAAAGCCTACACATTATGTACAGAGGAATAATAATTCTGACTTTTCATCCAGAACTATGCAAAACAAAGACAATGAAATGCGATCTTTGAAGCACTGAATGCAAAAGAACTCTTCACGAAACATTTTATATTTACCAAATATTCTTTAAGAATGAAGGTAATTATAGCAGCATTATTTACAATTGCCAAAAGGTGGAAACTGCACAAATGTATATCAACAGATGAATCGCTAAACAAGCTGTGGTATATACATACAATGGAATATTATGCAGCTGCAAGACAGAATAAAGTCATGAAGCATGTAAAAATGTGGATGGACCATGAGGACATCATGCTGAGTGAGATTAGCCAGAAACAAAAGGACAAAGACTATGGTCTCACTGATGCGAACTAACTTAATGAATGAACTCGAAGAATTTCAGTTAAGAACAGAAGTCATCAAGAGATAGAAATAGGGTAGATATTGGGTAATCAGAGCTGAAGAAATGCAGATTTCACAACAGGACTGATTGTAAAAATTCAGAAATAGATAGCACAATACTACCTGATTGTAGCACAATAATGTAAGTACATTGACTGAAGCTGAATATGAGAATGATAGAGAGGAGGACTGGGGGTCCATATGAAACCAGAAGGAAAAATAGATGATACAGACTGAGATGCTATAATCTAGAAATGCCTAGCATGTACAATGCTAGTGACTAAATGTACACATTTAAAATGTTTTCGCATGAGGAAGAACAAAGGAACGTCAATATTGCAGGGTGTTGAAAATAGGTGGTCATTCATATTTTAAAACTTCAATTTATGTGTGAGACTAAAGCAAAAAAAATGTTTATTTGGTACAAAATTTATACTTTGACTAGTGCATTTCCTAATATAACTTATATGGACAGATTAATTGAACACCATAAGTACAAGGAACCCTGAATAAAGCATGAGATTTCGTAGGTTTGTCCAGTGTGCCCTGATAAATCCCAGAGTGATTTGAACAGTGAATAAAGAAAATATTTGCAAAGTCCCCTTGGGAGAATGGGGAGAAAGGGGGAAAATTCAACTTCCCCATGTGGAGAATTCCTGAGGTTCTCGCAAGCAAGGAGACAACCAAATCAATAGACCGAGCCCTCAATCTTGGGGTTTGACCATTTGAAACTTATTCCCACAAAGGATAGATAACCCTACTTAAAATTAGGCCTAAGAGTCACCCCCAGAACCTCTTTTGTTGCTCAGATGTGGCCTATCTCTCTCTCAACAAACACATCAAGCAAACTCACTGCCCTCCCCATCTCTACATGGGACATGACTCCCAGGGGTGACTCCTGGCAATGTGGGACAAAAATCCTAGAATAAGCTGGAACTCAGTATCAAGGGATTGAGAAAACCTTCTTCACCAAATGGAAGAAGAGAGAAATGAGACAAAATAAAATGTCAGCGGCTGAGAGATTTATCCTGGAAGTTATTCTTATGCATTATATAAGTATTCCCTTTTTAGTTTAAGGTGTATTAGAGAGGCTAGAGGTAATTGCATGAAACTGTAAAACTGTGTTCCAGTAGCCATGTTCCTTGAAGATGAATGTATAATGATATAGCTTTTGCAATGTGATTATGTGATTTTGAAAACCTAGTGTCTGATGCTCCTTTTATCTGTGGAATGGACAAATGAATAAAAAGTATGGATTAAAAATAAATAAATAATAGAGGGAACAAACACCAAAACAAATTGAGTAGATTGAAATACTAGTGATCAGTGAAAGGGAGTGGTAAGGGGTATAGAAAAAAATAGGGGGAACAAAGGTTAAAATACATTGGGTAGATGGAAATACCAGTGGTCAATGAGAGGGAGGGGTAAGGGGTATGGTATACATGAGTTTCTTCTCTTTTCTTTTTATTTCTTTTTCTGGAGTGATGCAAATGCTCTAAAAATGATCATGGTAATGAATACTATGTGATGATATTGTGAGCCATTGATTGTATACTGTGTATGGACTGCGTGTGTGAAGATATCTCAATAAGAATAGTTAAAAAGAAAAAAAGAATGAATGTAATTGAGTAGACATTTCTCCAAAGAATCTATATAAATGGCCAGTGAGCACATGAAAAGATGCTAAACATCATGAGTCATTAAGGAAATGCAAATCAAATGACAAACTAGATACCATTTCATGATCACTAGAATGACTATAGTCAAAAATTGTTAAAAATGGAAAATAAGTCCTAGAAAGAATTTGGGGAAATTCTATTGGGAATGTAAGATAGGACAGCCATTGTGGAAAAATATATAGCAGCTTCCCACAAAGTGAAACGAAGTTACCATATAACTCAGTAATTCTACTTTTAGGTAGAATTACCTAAGAAAATTGAAAACATTTGCTCACAGAAATTTTTACACAAATGTTCACAGCAGCAGTATTCATGACAGTCAAAATGTGGGGGGGGAAACAAATGTCCACAAACTGATGAATCAACAAACAAAATGTGGTATAGCTGCATGTTAGGATATTACTCAGCCATTGTTTTAGTATTCTAATGCTGCCAGAATGCAATACACCATAAATGGACTGGCTTTTATAAAGGGGATTTATTTAATTACAAATCCACAGTTCTCTAGAGGAAAGGCAACTGGCTTTCCCCTGGCTTTCTGGATCACATAGGAAGGCACACAGGGATGTCTGCTGGCCTCCACTCCTGGCTTCTGGGTTCAAATGGCTTTCCCTGGATGATTTCTTTCTGCATCTCCAAATAGCTGTTTCTGAGCTGCTCTGAGGTGTGCTGTGCTGCTGAGCTCTGCTGAGCTCTCCTTTTAAGGTCTCAATAATTAGGTTAAATGTCTCTCATTGTGGAAGGCATTCACCTTAGCAAACCACAGAGGTAATCAGCCATAGATGAATTTCACAGTCTGCTGATTTAAGTTCACAGAAACAGAATAACTAGACACCATTAGCTCCCAAATAGACACCTAAACCTAACTACTACAGCCGTAAAAAGGAAATAAGCACTGATACATGCATTTATGCCAAGTGAAAGAAGCCAGACACAAAAGGCCACATATTGTATGATGCTGCTTAAATTAAATATCTAGATCCTTAGAGAGAAAGTAGATTAGAGAATAGGGGACCAGAGAGTTTGTTAACAGATACTGGTTTTCACTTTGGGGTGCTAGAAATATTCTGGAATTACATAATGGTGATGCCTGTACAATGTAATTCTGTAAAAACTACAGAATTATATAATTAAAAATTATGGAAATGGTGAATTTTGTGTTATGGAAATTTTAGCTCAATATTTTTTAATGACAGTAAAGTAAAAACATGTTCAGATGAAAGAAAACTAAGAGAAGTAATTGCCAACAGACTTGAAAGGAGAGTAACTGGACAAATGTGGCCGCAAAATTTCCACACTACATGAAATTGTACAATATTAAATCAAATAGGGCAATAAAAAGTTTAGAATGCATATTGTACTCTCTATGACTACCATAAGAAATGCAAATCATAGTTAAAGAAACAATAAATTATTAAAAATTGAACTCTAACAATATTCAAGGATTCCATATGAAAAAAAGAAGGGGAATTAAAGAACAAAGAACAAAGGGGCACCCATAAAACAATTAATAATTTAGTAGATATAAATCCAATGGTATCAATAATTATATTAGATGCCATTGGGCAATTATCTGAAATAATCTGGAAAGAGAACTGTTTCTTGAGAGACTCACCAAGAGCTGATTACATGGAGCAGAAACCACTGGAGCCATATATTGATAGAAATGCTTAAATGAAAATTTTGGTGAATTTCTAGAAGTTGAGTGTTGACTCCCATGAAAGTAAGAAATTTCTGGATTTAGAATTTAGTAGCTCCTCACTCCTTCATGGGGTTTATCTCCAGGAATCCCACCTGGTTATCACAATGATTCTCCTCCTGGCTCTGGCATAGAGAGAGGTAAAATATCACTGTGAGATGTACTCAAAGCCTTCTCCATAAGAAAGGCCTACACCCAGGGGAAAAGACTTTGCCTGGGGGGAAGGGCATTCTTTCCAATTCAGCCTCTTCTAGCATTCCTGCATTACTTAAGGGAAGAAAACACAGTCAATAGAAGTCAGGCTGCAAGGGAATAGGTTTGGAGTTCTGCAGCTAGGGAAGGTGGTGGGGATGGGGGAGCTATACCACTGGAGGAACACTTGTGAACGTAATGGCCCAGTGACACAGCTGCACTAAAATACTGAGATTCAATCATAAGACTATAAAACACTACTTCTGCCCCCACACATTACCCGCTACACAAATAAGTTCCAGTATAGCAACAGCAGATTTACAACTGAAAGAGCTGCAAGGAACAGGCTCTATCTAAGGATTCTTACAGAAGTTTTTAGGGGAGTCTAAAGACAATAGGAGGGAGAAAATCAGAGACACTAGAGGAATTTGAATGCTCTAGTACAAATAGCTACAGCAAACATTAAGAACAGGTCAACTCCAAACTCCAGATTAACTTCAAACCTCACATTAGAGACCTATTACTTCAATTCCTATTAACCAATTCATCATGTCTGGCTTTCAAGAAAAAATTACAAGACATGCTAAATGACAAGAAATAACACAGTCTGCATAGGCAACTCAAGCATCACAACCAGACTCAAATACAATACAGATTTTGGAGTTATCAGAGAAGGAATCTAAAATATCTATGATTACTTTGTTAAGGGCTCTAAAGCAAAAATAAACAGCATTCAATAACAGATCAGTAATATAAGCAGAGTGCTGGAAACTCTAAAAATTAGAAGTAAATGCTAGAAACCAAAAACATCGTAGCAGAAATGGGGAACACTTTTGATGCAAGCTCAGAGAACACCAAGCAGGATAATTAAAATAAAATGAAAACCCTAGACCATCATATTCGAACTGCAGAAAACTAAAAGAGAAGAGAAGATCTTGAAAGAAGCCAGAAGAAATAAAATGTGTCACCTATGGAGGAACAAGGGTAAGAATTAAAATGGACTTGTAATCAGAAACCAAGTCAGCAAGAAGAGAATGGCATGGAATATTTAAAGTGTTGAAAAAAATAACCAACAATCTAGAATTATACATCCAGCAAAAATATCTTTCAGAGTGAAGAAGAAATTTAGATTTTCACAGATAAAAAATAAGTGAGGGAATTCACCACCAGCAGATTCCTCTAGAAGATATGTTAAAAGAAGTTCTTCCAGCAGAAGGAAAATGATATAGGAGAGAAACTTGGATCTGTATAAAGAATAAAAGATCAGAGAAGAAATAATAACAAAATAAACTGCTAAGGCACAAATCTAACAAAAAAGGACAGGATCTATTCACAGAAAAGTATAAAACTCTGACAAAAGAAATCAAAGAAGATCTAACTAGAGATACTCATATTGTCCTTAAGGTTTCAATGTTCATGCATCAGAAGACATAATATTTTAGTATGTCAATTCTTCCCAACTTGCCTTATAGACTGAATGTAATCCCAATCAAAATCCAAGGAAAATATTTTATAGGTATCAACAAACTAGCTCTGATGTTTATACGGAAAGGCAAAGATACAACTAAAACTATGAAAAGTTAAGCCCCAGACTGGGAGAAATATTTATAAATCACAACTCTAAAAAAATGTGTATCTTCATGTACATCCAATCCATCCAAAATATACAATCCATAGCTCACAATATCATCACATAGTTGTATATTCATCACCATGATCATTTTTAGAACATTTGTGTCTCTCCAGAAAAAGAAATAAGAAAAGAGAAAAAAAAATACATCCCATACCCTTTACCCCCTTATTGATCTACCCAATTTTTTGTATCATTTACCCCCCACTATTATTTATATATTTATTGTCTTTATTTTTTTATTCATCTGCCCATACCCTCGATAGAGAGAGCATCAGCCACTAGGTTTTCACAATCACAAGGTTACATTGTAAAAGCTATATAGTTATACAATCATCTTCAACAGTCAAGGCTACTAAAGCACAGTTTAGCAGTTTCAGATACTTTCCTCTAGCCACTCCAATACACCACAAGCTAAAAAGGGATATCTGTACAATGCATAAGAATAACCTCCAGGACAACCTCTCAACTGTCTTTGAAATTGCTCAGCCACGAAAATTTTTTTCATCTCATTTTCTGCATCCCCTTTCAGTCAAGCAGGCTATCTCAATCCCATGATACCAGTTCCCAGCTCATCCCTGGAAGTCATGTCCCCACGTAGCCAGGGAGATTCACAACCCTGGAGGTCACGTCCTACACAGGAGGAAGGCAGTGAGTTCACCCGCTGAGATGGCTTGGAGAGAGAGGTCACATCTGAGCAACAAAAGAGGTCTTCTGGGGGTGACACTTAGGCATAATTATCAATAGGCTTAGCACTTCTTTGCAGAAATAAATTTCACAGAGGTGACCTCCAAGATCAAGGGCTCACTATTGAATTGGTGCCCCCATTGCTTGTAAGAATATCGGGAATTCCCCACATGAGGAAGTTTAATGTCTCCTACTTCCTCCCCAGTCTCTGAAGGGAATATCATACATGCTTTTTTATTCTCTGCCCAAATTACTCTCAGATGTATTGAGACATCATACTAAGCTGTACAAACCAACAATGTCTCATGCCCTATTCAAGATTCCATGTACTTATGATGTTCAAATAAACTGACCATACAAGTTAAATCAATGTGCTAATCAAAATATAATTTTTGCACCAAATAAAATGTTCTCCCTTTGGTCTTACACAGAAGTTGAAATTTTAAAATATAGACCCTATCATCCTTTACCCTGTATTCTGGCTTACCTTAACCCTATTCAGGTCATCTTCACTCATATCTGTAGTCAAAGTCTGATCACTTTTTCAATTTTTTTAACAGTTGCTATATGGAGTAATGCTGACTTTCACAGCTTCAGAGCTCTAATTCTGAATCTCAGGTGTCACACAAATTCCTGAAGTTTCAGGGAATGACCAGGTTATACACAAGTAACTCACTATCTCAGAATTTAGAAATCACAGTTACAACTTTGGAATAGATATGACTGTTGTAAGGGTTTACAATCTAGGAACATTTAAAATAGGCCCCAACCTGATAACCCATGCTCTACACTTCAATTCTCAAAATTTGTGTATTACAGTTAGGTATATGACTGAGGTATGATAGAATTTGTCATTTTGTTTCTGATATTTCATTCAACATACAGTCCTTAAGGTTCATACACCTAGTTACATGCCTCACAAACACATCACAACTGTTAAATCTCAATAATAAGTCAAACAATCCAATTTAAAAAATCAAAAGATCTGGACACCTCACCAAAGAAGATATTCAGATATCATATTCAACATAATGTTCAACATAATTTGCCAATAGAAAATGCAAATTAAAACAGTAATGAGATACCATTACACACCTACTAGAATGACTAAAATCCAAAAAAGCAACAATGACAGTTGCTGGCAATGATGTATTGCAACAAGAACTCTCATTCATTGCTGATGGGAATGAAAAATTGAAATTGTACAGCCACTGTAGAAGATATTTTGGCAATTTCTTATAAAGTTAAACATTGTCTTTCCACATGAACAGGCAACTGAATGCCTAGTTTTTACCCAACTGATTGGAAAATGATGTCCATACATCTTTTCCATGATTGCCAAAAACTGGAAGCAACCAAGATGTCCCTTAATAGATTAATAAATAAATAAATAAACTTTGGTACATTTAACAATGGAATATAATTCATTAATAAAATGGAATGAACTAGGGACTTCTTGAGAAGATGGCAGAGTAGGGAGCTCCAAGATTCAATCCTTCAACTAAAACAACTATTAAATAGGCAATAACTATGAAACAACTATTTTGAAACTTCATCTGTCCTAAGACACTGTATAGCACTGAGGGAAGAATGGGAAGAAGAGGTAGATAAATGTTGGTAAAGAACTGTAAGTTGCTCTCCCTACACAGCAGCAACTGACATTCATCCCCTACTCCAGTAGCAAGCCACTGTGGGGACCAGTCCTTGGTTAGCTGCTGCTTAGCAAATTTGGTTCATGGGTTCCTTTTCCGAGGATAGCTATTGTTTCAAATCACCTAGATGAAGGTGAAGGCAGCCATTGTTTCAGCCCTCTCCAGACAGGGATGGAGGGGATGGAGATTTAAAGATGCAGTGCTTCCTCCGAAGTACAGGAGACAGTTTGATGAAGGGCTCTATTTGCTGGGAGCCTGGTCTCTTTTCCAGTGTACTTTGAAACTGGTCTGCATCCCTTTAAAGGTCCATGGTCCTATTTTGGCATGGAAATACTGTCCTGGGAAAATCCTCTCAAGTTGATCCTTGCTCCAGATTTCCTTCAGATAAAAGCAGTATAAGACAATGAAAGGAGTGCAAAAAAAAACTGTAGAGGTGGAAGATGGCTGAATAGAGTAGCTCAAGATTAACTCTGCTCCACGGAGAAGTTAGACAAGGGAAAGGAGGGTGACTGAGGTGACGATTCAGGAGTGCAGTTAACCTGGGAGAGCTTTCTGCACCATATGGGCCAGCCCTGGTTGCACAGACCAAGGAACTGAGAGGCAGAGGGCTGAAGGCTGGAGTGGAGGCACGGAGCCCATGGGGCAGCATGGATGGGAGCCAGGGACTAGGAAGTAAACCAGGACACATTCCTCGGGAGTGCTACCCTCACCAGCACAGCCCCGTGACCAACAACTCACCCCACAACACAGATACCCAATCCTGCTTGTATTCCCATGCTCCAGGCACCCCCACCCCACCAACCCCCCGTGCACATACCTGCCCACACCTCCACCCCAAGTGCAGCCCAATCCACCACTGCTGTACTCCTCCTAAGCACTACCTCCCCCTCCCTGTTTCCTGCAGGCTTTGCCAGTGCATAAAGGTTGCGGGCACTAACTACCATAACCAGGCTGCCCCAGGCTCTCTACCCAAATAGTCACACAGCCTCACCCTGTCCCCCCATCCCCACCCCTGCAGCTCTGCACATCAGTTTACAGCACTACTAGGCCGGTGCATGCGCACAGGCCTCCAATCAGGTCATTCAGTTCTGGGAACCAAACTTTACAAGAGTCTAGAACTGCGCCTGCATAAGGCCCTCAACCAGACTTTCCAGCTCTGAGAAAGTGCTGACCAGTGCAGCTGGGTCACATCTGTCCCCAATCCATGAAGGCATAATGCCGACCTGCTGCCACAGCTCTACAGATGTACACAGAGGATCCCATGCCTTAGACCTGTGCACAAAAATGTTGTGTCCCCTAGAGCAGTATACCCACACAGCTATATCCTCCCTGGCCTCTGGGTACCCACATTCACAAGCATCAGCATAACATCTCCAACCTACACCTATACCTGTCCTGAAACAACTCACCACACTGAGTGTTCCACACTGTACCCTGCTCTCTTCTGTAAAACCATCCCATAAACACCTGGCCTTAGACTCCTGAAAGAAATCAAAACTCCCAAAATCAAGATATTTACATGACACAAAGAAAGCAGATCAAGAGAGGCAAGTTTCCCAAGCCGAGGCGGCCGGCGCCCCTCTTTTGAGGGCGGCTTCAACTCTCGGCTTCGAGTCCGCGGCCACGAGTCTCGAATCAGAGGGCTATCCAAGCCGCGGTGGCCCACCCCCCGTGGGCGGCTTCCTGGTCCGGTGGGGAATTCCCCAGGCCGCTGCGGCCAGTGACCGACGCCCCTCCCCCACGGGTGACTTCCTGGTCCGGTGGCAAATTCCCCGGGCCCGCTGCGGCCAGCGACCAGCCACAGGGTCCCCTCAAGATGTGGCGGCTGACGCCCCAACCATGTGCTGCCCCTGAACCAATGGAGATCGGTGACCGGGGGGATCCATTCCAAACACTTGAGACAAACATGTGCCATGAGCGCCACTTACTGGGCAGTATAAGAAAAACAGAACCCAGAGATTTCACAGAAAAATCTTACAACCTTGTTGGGTCCGACACCCAGGGAAATCTGACTAAATGCCCAGACGCCAGCAACAGAAGATAACTGTCCACGCTCAGAATATTAAGAACACGGTCCAGTCAAAGGAACAAACCAATAGTACAAATGAGATACAAGAGCTGAGACAACTAATGCTGAATATACGAACAGAAATGGAAAACCTCTTCAAAAATGAAATCGATAAATTGAGGGAGGACATGAAGAGGACATGGGCTGAACATAAAGAAGAAATAGAAAAACTGAAAAAACAAATCACAGAACTTATGGAAGTGAAGGATAAAGTAGAAAAGATGGAAAAAACAATGGATACCTACAATGATAGATTTAAAGAGACAGAAGATAGAATTAGTGATTTGGAGGATAGAGCATCTGAATTCCAAAAAGAAACAGAATCTATCGGGAAAAGAATGGAAAAATTTGAACAGGGTATCAGAGAACTCAAGGACAATATGAACCGCACAAATATACATGTTGTGGGTGTCCCAGAAGGAGAAGAGAAGGGGAAAGGAGGAGAAAAACTAATGGAAGAGATTATCACTGAAAATTTCCCAACTCTTATGAAAGACCTAAAATTACACATCCAAGAAGTGTAGAGCACCCCAAAAGATTAGACCCAAATAGGCGTTCTTCAAGACACTTACTAGCTAGAATGTCAGAGGTCAAAGAGAAAGAGAGGATCTTGAAAGCAGCAAGAGAAAAACAATCCATCACATACAAGGGAAACCCAATAAGACTATGTGTAGATTTCTCAACAGAAACCATGGAAGCTAGAAGACAGTGGGATGATATATTTAAATTACTAAAAGAGAAAAACTGCCAACCAAGACTCCTATATCCAGCAAAATTATCCTTCAAAAATGAGGGAGAAATTAAAACATTCTCAGACAAAAAGTCACTGAGAGAATTTGTGACCAAGAGACCAGCTCTGCAAGAAATACTAAAGAGAGCACTAGAGTCAGATACAAAAAGACAGAAGAGAGAGGCATGGAGAAAAGTGTAGAAAGAAGGAAAGTCAGATATGATATATATAATACAAAAGGCAAAATGTTAGAGGAAAATATTATCCAAACAGTAATAACACTAAATGTCAATGGACTGAATTCCCCAATCAAAAGACATAGATTGGCAGAATGGATTAAAAAACAGGATCCTTCTATATGCTGTCTACAGGAAACACATCTTAGACCCAAAGATAAACATAGGTTGAAAGTGAAAGGTTGGGAAAAGATATTTCATGCAAATAACAACCAGAAAAGAGCAGGAGTGGCTATACTAATATCCAACAAATTAGACTTCAAATGTAAAACAGTTAAAAGAGACAAAGAAGGACACTATATACTAATAAAAGGAACAATTCAACAAGAAGACATAACAATCATAAATATTTACGCACCGAACCAGAATGCCCCAAAATACGTGAGGAATACACTGCAAACACTGTAAAGGGAAATAGACACATATACCATAATAGTTGGAGACTTCAATTCCCCACTCTCATCAATGGACAGAACATCTAGACAGAGGATCAATAAAGAAATAGAGAATCTGAATATTACTATAAATGAGCTAGACTTAACAGACATTTATAGGACATTACATCCCACAACAGCAGGATACACCTTTTTCTCAAGTGCTCATGGATCATTCTCAAAGATAGACCATATGGTGGGTCACAAAGCAAGTCTTAACAAATTTAAAAAGATTGAAATCATACACAACACTTTCTCGGATTATAAAGGAATGAAGTTGGAAATCAATAATAGGCGGAGTGCCAGAAAATTCACAAATACGTGGAGGCTTAACAACACACTCCTAAACAATGAGTGGGTCAAAGAAGAAATTGGAAGAGAAATTAGCAAATACCTCGAGGCAAATGAAAATGAAAACACAACATATCAAAACTTATGGGATGCAGCAAAGGCAGTGCTAAGGGGGAAATTTATTGCCCTAAATGCCTATATCAGAAAAGAAGAAAAGGCAAAAATGCAGGAATTAACTGTCCACCTGGAAGAACTGGAGAAAGAACAGCAAACTAATCCCAAAGCAAGCAAAAGGAAAGAAATAACAAAGATTAGAGCAGAAATAAATGAAATTGAAAACATGAAAACAATAGAGAAAATCAATAAGGCCAGAAGTTGGTTCTATGAGAAAATCAATAAGATTGATGGGCCCTTAGCAAGATTGACAAAAAGAAGAAGAGAGAGGATGCAAATAGATAAGATCAGAAATGGAAGAGGAGACATAACTACTGACCTCACAGAAATAAAGGAGGTAATAACAGGATACTATGAACAACTTTACGCTAATAAATACAACAATTTAGAGGAAATGGATGGGTTCCTGGAAAGACATGAACAACCAACTTTGACTCAAGAAGACATAGATGACCTCAACAAACCAATCACAAGTAAAGAAATTGAATTAGTCATTCAAAAGCTTCCTAAAAAGAAAAGTCCAGGACCAGACGGCTTCACATGTGAATTTTATCAAACATTCCAGAAAGAATTAGTACCAACTCTCCTAAAACTCTTCAAAAAAATCGAAGCGGAGGGAAAACTACCTAATTCATTCTATGAAGCCAACATCACCCTCATACCAAAACCAGGCAAAGATATTACAAAAAAAAGAAAACTACAGGCCAATCTCTCTAATGAATATAGATGCAAAAATCCTCAATGAAATTCTAGAAAATCGTATCCAACAACACATTAAAAGAATTGTACATCATGACCAAGTAGGATTCATCCCAGGTATGCAAGGATGGTTCAACATAAGAAAATCCATTAATGTAATACACCATATCAACAAATCAAAACAGAAAAATCACATGATCATCTCAATTGATGCAGAAAAGGCATTTGACAAGATTCAACATTCTTTCCTGTTGAAAACACTTCAAAGGATAGGAATACAAGGGAACTTCCTTAAAATGATAGAGGGAATATATGAAAAACCCACAGCTAACATCATCCTCAATGGGGAAAAATTGAAAACTTTCCCCCTAAGATCAGGAACAAGACAAGGATGTCCACTATCACCACTATTATTCAACATTGTGTTGGAGGTTCTAGCCAGAGCAATTAGACAAGAAAAAGAAATACAAGGCATCAAAATTTTTGAAAGGAAGAAGTAAAACTATCACTGTTTGCAGACGATATGATACTATATGTCGAAAACCCGGAAAAATCCACAGCAAAACTACTAGAGCTAATAAATGAGTACAGCAAAGTAGCAGGTTACAAGATCAACATTCAACAATCTGTAGCATTTCTATACACTAGCAATGAACAAGTGGAGGGGGAAATCAAGAAACGAATCCCATTTACAATTGCAACTAAAAGAATAAAATACCATCGCTTCTCGGCCTTTTGGCTAAGATCAAGTGTAGTATCTGTTCTTATCAGTTTAATATCTGATACGTCCTCTATCCGAGGACAATATATTAAATGGATTTTTGGAGTTGGGAGATGGAATAGGAGCTTGCTCCGTCCACTCCACGCACCGACCTGGTATTGCAGTACTTCCAGGAACGGTGCACCCCCTATGGGGGAACAATAAATGTATTCAAAAATCAAAAAAAAAGAATAAAATACCTACGAATAAATTTAACTAAAGAGACAAAAAACCTATATAAAGAAAACTACAAAAAACTGCTAAAGGAAATCACAGAAGACCTAAATAGATGAAAGAGTATACCGTGTTCATGGATTGGAAGACTAAATATAGTTAAGATGTCAATCCTACCTAAACTGATTTACAGATTCAATGCAATACCAATCAAAATCCCACCAACTTATTTTTCAGAAATAGAAAAACCAATAAGCAAATTTATCTGGAAGGGCAGGGTGCCCCGAATTGCTAAAAACATCTTGAGGAAAAAAAACGAAGCTGGAGGTCTTGCACTGCCTGACTTTAAGGCATATTATGAAGCCACAGTGGTCAAAACAGCATGGTATTGGCATAAAGATAGACATATCAACCAATGGAATCGAATAGAGTGCTCAGATATAGACCCTCTCATCTATGGACATTTGATCTTTGATAAGGCAGTCAAGCCAACTCACCTGGGACAGAACAGTCTCTTCAATAAATGGTGCCTAGAGAACTGGATATCCATATGCAAAAGAATGAAAGAAGACCCATATCTCACACCCTACACAAAAGTTAACTCAAAATGGATCAAAGATCTAAACATTAGGTCTAAGACCATAAAACAGTTAGAGGAAAATGTAGGGAGATATCTTATGAATCTTACAATTGGAGGCAGTTTTATGGACCTTAAACCTAAAGCAAGAGCACTGAAGAAGGAAATAAATAAATGGGAACTCCTCAAAATTAAACACTTTTGTGCATCAAAGAACTTCATCAAGAAAGTAGAAAGACAGCCTACACAATGGGAATCAATATTTGGAAACGACATATCAGATAAAGGTCTAGTGTCCCGAATTTATAATGAGATTGTTCAACTCAACAACAAAAAGACAGCCAACCCAATTACAAAATGGGAAAAAGACTTGAACAGACACCTCTCAGAGGAGGAAATACAAATGGCCAAAAGGCACATGAAGAGATGCTCAATGTCCCTGGCCATTAGAGAAATGCAAATCAAAACCACAATGAGATATCATCTCACACCCACCAGAATGGCCATTATCAACAAAACAAAAATGACAAGTGCTGGAGAGGATGCGGTGAAAGAGGCACACTTATCCACTGTTGGTGGGAATGTCAAATGGTGCAACCACTGTGGAAGGCATTTGGCAGTTCCTCAAAAAGCTGAATATAGAATTGCCATACGACCCAGCAATACCATTGCTGGGAATCTACTCAAAGGACTTAAGGGCAAAGACACAAACGGACATTTGCACACCAATGTTTATAGCAGTGTTATTTACAATTGCAAAGAGATGGAAACAGCCAAAATATCCATCAACAGATGAGTGGCTAAACAAACTGTGGTATATACATACAGTGGAATATTATGCAGCTTTAAGACAGGATAAACTTAGGAAGCATGTAATAACATGGATGGACCTAGAGAACATTATGCTGAGTGAGTCTAGCCAAAAACTAAAAGACAAATACTGTATGGTCCCAATGATGTGAATCGACATTCGAGAATAAACTTGGAATATGTCATTGGTAACAGAGTTCAGCAGGAGTTAGAAACAGGGTAAGATAATGGGTAATTGGAGCTGAAGGGATACAGACTGTGCAGCAGGACTAGATACAAAAACTCTAAAATGGACAACACAATAATACCTAATTGTAAAGTAATCATGTTAAAACACTGAATGAAGCTGCATCTGAGCTACAGATTTTTTTTTTGTTGTTGTTGTTGTTGTTTTGTTTTTTGTTTGTTTTTGTCTGTCTGGTTGGGGTTTTTTTGTTTTTTTTTGTTTTTACTATTATTATTACTTTTATTTTTTTCTCTATATTTACATTCTATATCTTTTTCTGTTGTGTTGCTAGTTCTTCTAAACCGATGCAAATGTACTAAGAAACGATGATCATGCATCTATGTGATGATGTTAAGAATTACTGATTGCATATGTAGAATGGTATGATTTCTAAATGTTGGGTTAATTTCTTTTTTCTTTTTTCTGTTAATTAATAAAAAAAATTAAAAAAAATAAAACTAAGGGAGAGGTTAAAGTTTTCAGAGACAAAGAAGTCCTGAAAGAATTTGTCAACAAGAGACTTGGCCCTACAAGAAATACTAAAAGAAGTTCTGCCAGCTGAAACAAAAAAAAAACAGGAGAAGGAGGTCTGGAGGAGGGGGGCACAGAATTGAAGGGTACCACTAACGATAATTTAAAGAATACGAAGAAAAAGAGGGAAAAGAATATATAGATCTGATAAATAAAATTTTTAAAAATAACATGATGGATTCAAGAAATGTCTTTTCAGTCAAAACTTTGAATGTCAACAGATTAAACTTTCCAGTTGAAAGATACAGATTGGCAGAATGGATTAAGAAATATAATCCAGCTATACACTGCTTACAAGAGACTCATCTTGTAAGATGACAAGACACAGGATACAAATAGATTGAAAGTGAAAGATCAGAAAAAGATTTTCCATGCAAGTTGTAACCAATAGAAAGCAGAGTAGCTATGCTAATATCAGACAAAATTGACTTTAAATGTAAAGACATCATAAGAGACAAAGAAGGACACTGTATAGTAATTAAAGGGTCAATTCACCAAGAAGATATAACAATCAAAAAAGTTTATGCTCCCAATCAAGGACCTCCAAAATACATGAGACAGACATTGGCAAAACTGAGGGGAGTGATAGATGTTTCAACAATAATAGTATGAGACTTGAATACACTACTCTCTTCTATAGATAGAACAACTAGATGGAAGATCAACAAGGAAACAGAGAAGTTAAAGAACTTGATAAATGAATTAGACCTAAAAGACATATATAGGCCATTGCACCCCAAACACAAGGATATACATTCTTCTCTAGAACTCATGGAACATTCTCCAGGATAGACTATATCCTGGGGAACAAAATAGATCTTTATAAACTTAAAAATATTGAAATTATTCAAAACACTTTTTTTGATCACAATGAAATGAAGCTGGATCTCAATAACCACCAAAGCACAACAACATTCTCAAATATATACAGATTAAATAACACATTCTTAAACAACCAGCGGGTCAAAGAAGAAATTGGTAGAGAAATCAGTAGGTATCTGGGGATGAATGAAAATGATAATAGAACTTATCAGAATTTATGAAATGTGTCAAAGGCTGTGCTGAGAGAGGAATGCATTGCCCTAAATGCCTATATTAAAAAACAAGAAAGAGCAAATATCGAGGACTTAACAGAACACCTGGAGGAACCTGAGAAAGAACAGCAAACTAACCCCAAAGCAAATAGAAGAAGAGAAATAACAAAGATTAAAGCAGAAGTAAATGAATGGGAGAACAAAAAAACAATAGAAAGAATCAATAAAACCAAATGTTGGTTCTTCAGAAAATCAATAAAATTGATGGGCCACTAGAAAGACCAATAGAGAAAAAAAGAGAGAGGATGCAAATAAACAAAATCAGAAGTGAGAAGGGGTGCATTACCAGAGACTCTGAAGAAATAAAAGAAATCATGAGAGGATACTATGAACAACTATATGTCAACAAACTAGACAACTTAGATGAAATGGAAAAATTCCAGGAAACACACAAACAAGCTACACTGACTCAGGAAGAAATAGAAGATCTCAATAAACCAATCACAAGTAAAGAGATTCAATCAGTCATCAAAATTCTTCCTACAAAAAAAAGAGCCCAGGGCCAGATGGCTTCACAGAGGAATTTTATCAAATATTACAAAAAGAACCAACATCAATCCTGCTCAAGCTTTTCCCAAAAAATGAGGAAAAAGGAACTCTACCCAACTTATTTTGTGAAGCTAATATCATTTTAATGCCAAAACCAGGTAAAGATGCTATAAGAAAGGAAAACTATAAACCAATCACCCTAATGAACACAGATACAAAAATTCTCAATAAAATATTAGCAAAAAATTTAATCCAAAAACCCATTAAAAGAATTATACACCATGACCAAGTGGAGTTTATACCAGGAATGCAAGGAAGGTTCAACACAAGAAAATCAATTACTGTAATACAACACATTAAAAAATTGAAAAAGAAAAATCACATGATCACCTTAATTGATGCTGAGAACTTCAGCATCCTTTTTTGATAAAAAATATTCCAAGAGATAGGAATCAAAGGTAACTACCTCATTATGATAAAAGGAAAATATGTAAAACCAACTGCCAGCATTGTACTCAATGGAAACAGACTGAAAGCTTTCCCCCTAAGATCAGGAACAAGACAAGGATGCCCACTGTCACCACTATTATTTAACATTGTGCTAGAAGTTCTAGCTAGAGCAATCAGGCAGAACAAAGAAATAAAAGACATCCAAGGAAGAAGTAAAACTCATTATTTGCAGATGATATGATGCTATACTTGGAAGATCCAGAGAAATCTACAACAAGCTTACTTGAGCTAATAAACAAATTCAGGAAGGTAACCCAGGATATAAAATTAATATGCAAAAATCAGAGACATTTCTATACACAAGCAATGACCTAGCTGAGGAGTCAGTTAAGGAAAGAAATCCACTTAAAACGACAACTAAAAAATCAAGTACTTAGGAATGAACTTAACTAGGGACATAAAGGACTTGTACATACAAACTGCATAACATTGCTAAAAGAAATCAAAGGAGATCTAAATAGGTGAGAAGACATTCCTTGCTTTTGCATAAGAAGGCTAAATATGATTAAGCTGTCAATTCTCCCTACATTGATCCACCAATCACAATTGCAACAACCTAGTTTGAAGATTTGGAACAGCTAATTATCAAATTCATCTGGAAGGGAAAGAGACACCGAAAAGCTAAAAGCATCTTTAACAAGAAGAGTGAAATGGGACGATTAACACTCCCTGACTTTAAAACCTATTATAGGTGGATCATGATGATGGAGCAAGCAGAGTTCTTGACTGCCATGCCGGAGACCCGGGTTTGATTCCTAGTGCCTGCCCATGCAAAAAACAAAAGCACATGAAAAGATGCAGATCAAGACTACAAATGAGATACCACCTCACATCTATAAGAAAGGCTGCTATATAACAATCAGGAAACTACAAATGTTGGAGAGGATGTGGAGAAACTGGGACATGGGCACTGCTGATGGGAATGTATAATGGTGCAGCCACTATGGAAACAGTTTGGTGGATCCTTAGGAAACTAAATATTGAGTTGCCTTATGACCCAGCAATAGCACTACTTGGTATATACCCAGAAGAGCTGAAAGCAACTACAAAAACAGACATTTTTATGCTAATGTTCACAGCAGCATTATTCACAATTGCCAAAAGATAGAAACAAACCAAATGCCCATCAGCAGACAAGTGGATCAACAAAATGTGGTATATACATATGATGGAATATTATGCAGCAGTAAGACAAAATGACATCCTGAAGAACATGACAAGATGAATGAGCCTTGCGTACATAATGCTGACTGAAATTAGCCAGACACAAAAGGACAGATACTGTATAATTCTACTTTTATGATCAGCATAAAGACATTGTTATAATTTGCTAGCTGCCAGAATGCAATATACCAGAAATGGAATGGCTTTTAAAAAGGGGAATTTAATAAGTTGCTAATATACAGTTCCAAGGCTGAGAAAATGTCCCAATTAAAATAAGTCTATAGAAATGCCCAATCTAAGGTATCCAGAGAAAGAGACCTTGATTCAAGAAGACTGATGAATTTCAGGGCTTCTCTCTCAAGTGGAAAGGCACATGGTGAACACGGCCAGGGTTTCTCTCTTAGTTGGAAGGGCACATGGTGAACATAGCATCATCTTCTAGCTTCCTCTCCAGCTCCCCAGGAGACATTTTCCTTCTTCATCTCGAAAAGTCAGTGACTGGTGGACTCTCTGTTTCATGGTTCTGCAGCATTCTGCTCTATCAGAATCTCATGGCTTTCTTTCCAAAGTTCTTTTTCTTTTAAAAGATTCCAGTAAAACCAATCAAGACCCACCCGGAATGGGTGGAGACATGTGTTCACCTAATCAGGTTTAATACCCACACTAAATAAATCACATCTCCATGGAGATAACCTCATTAAAGTTTCTAACATACAGTACTGAATAGGGATTAGAAGAAATGGCTGCTTTTACAAAATAGGATTAAGATTAAAACATGGCTTTTCTAGGGTATATACATCCTTTCAAACCGGCACAGGCATAATCAAGACTTATAAGAATATTGGGGACTTAGAGATACATAGAAGCTAGAGATGGATGAACCATTAGCTAATAATGTTGAACTAATTGTTAGCTAATAACTAATTATTAGCTAATTATTAACTAATTATTAGCTAATAATGTTGAACTCCAATGTAAGGGAATAGATAGGAGTGAAGGTGGTTCTCTAGTGGGTCTATAAGTAATATTACCATATTGAAGATGAACAAGATTGAAAGTGGTTGTATAGGCCTATGTGTCTCACTGATTAACACTAGAAATATGAATTCACTCTTGGAAGAATTACTTCAAAGATATGATTTTTGTACAAAGAGTGTTTAAATCCAGAATACAGGAGGAAAACTGCAATTGCATTCCATGAGCTATGTTCAAAAAGAAACCATCAGCACTACCACAGCAACAGCAGAGGTAAATAATTGAGGGAGGGACAAGAGTTAAGAGGAGGTTGAGATTTCCTATTTGGCAAGGGTGTGCTTGTTGATTTTCTTTCTCTTGGGAACAACGAAACTATCTAAAATTGAGAATTTGATAGATTGTGGACTTTAGGCCTTCTACTTGATGCCCAATGAATGCAGGTGACTGAAGGATGTAGACTGAGAAGTAGATTGGCGAACGATGGTGTATACTTATAAATGAAGGCTGTGCTGCTACAAAAAGGAACAAAATCATGAGGCATGCAACAATGTGAATGAACATGTGGGAAATTTGGACAGACAAAATAAGCCAGAAATAAAAGAGCAAGAATGGTATGGTAACCTTTAGAAAATGCTTATAAGAAAACAGGGGCCTAGAGTGTAAGCTTTTAGAGCAAACACATTAAGTTTGGAGTGGTGATTATGATTTCCGGATTTTGAGAGGCTGTTTTATATATATATATATATTTAGAGATAAGAATGAAGCTAAACAGGTTGGGATCAAAGTAATTCAGAACATAGGGTTAAGGAAGACACTGTCTATATTTTAGAACCACATGTAGTCTATGAGCCCAATGGAAGAAAGGTTTATTTGATATGGAACTGAAATTTTCTGTAGTACATAATCTAATGTAACCTATCTGTATAGCTCATTTGAACAACTGAAACACAGGGAGCACAGAATAAGAAAGAGGTCCTTTAATCCTGTATAGATTATTGTAATGCCTGAATACATCCTAGAATGTATTAAGCAGATAATCAAAAAGTATTGGCAAAATCCCCTGAGGGAGAAGAGAAATAATATGGAACTATTAAACCTTACCATTAGAGAATTCCCTGATATTGTGTCAAACTTTAGGGACAGCCAAAACAACAGGCTTTGCCCTCGATTATGCGGCTCACTCTTGTGAAGCTTATGTAGGTAGTAGAGAAGCTTAGACTACCTATAGGCATGCCTAAGAGTTACTTCTGGAGGACCTCTTCTGTTGCTCATATGTGGCCTCTCTCTCCCTATTCCCAACTCTGCAGGTGAAATTACTACCCCACCCCACCCCACTACATGCAACATGACATCCATGCCATGTCCACCTCAAGTGGAAATCTCCCTTGAGGTGTGGGAGATAACTCCCAGGGATGAGTCTGACCCTGGCACCGTAGGATCAACAATACCATCCTGACCAAAGAGGGGAGAAGAAATGTAATAAATAAGATATCAGCGGCTGAGAGAGTTCAAGTAGAGTTGAGAGGCTAGTCTGGAGGTCACTCTTATGCAAGCTTCAGTTAGACATTGTTACCTACCATAACTTGTCAAACCCCAACCAAAACCATTCCTGTGAATCCTAAAAACACCTAGGGTGTTATATAAGAATCTACAAAGTTTCCATACACTCAGATAACTTTCCAGAAACCTGCAACCTCCAGATTGGTCTCTGGACCAGATAAGTCCTGAAATGCAGAGGGGTCAGCCTCTCCAGAACATCAACCAGTTCCATACCCCTATCTCATATTATCAACAGCACCTTTCAACAAGAAAAAGTTAGAATGGGCGCAGCCCAAATACCCCTAAAGAGTGGGAGAAAGATCAAAGGTGATGGCGGAGTTATACAGAGAAGGTAGGGTTTAACCAATGAGTATGGTTGCTGAATCCTTATATTGATATTTCTTTTAGTCTCCAGTATCTTGGAGAAGCTAGAATTAAAAACCTAAAATTTTTTTTAGGTGGAATTGTAACCCATACCAAACTGGAATCTGTTCTACAACTAACTGTTGTGATGTCTTTGAAATTTATTGCTTTTTTGTATATATGTTTGCTTTAGTTTGGAAGCTGCTGAAATGTGATATACCAGAAATGGAACGGCTTTTAAAACGGGGAATTTATTAAGTTGCAAGTTTACAGTTCTAAGGCCATGTCCAAACTAAGGCATCCAAAGAAAGATAACTTAATTCCAAAGAAAGAGCTAATGAAGTTCAGTTGGGAGGGCACATGATGGCATCTGCTAGCTTTCTCTCCTCACTTCATAAGACTTCCTGGGGATGTTTTCCTTCTGCTTCGCAGGTCTCTGGCTGTGTGGGCTCTGTGGTTCTGATGCTCTTGTCATTTCTGTCTGCTCTGAGCTCTCTCCAAAATGTTTCCTCTTTTAAGGGATTCCAGTAAACTACTCAAGACCCACCTGGAATGAGTGCGGTCACACCTCCATGTAACAAAAAGTTCACACCCACAATTGGGCGAGTCACATCTCTGTGGGGATAATCTAATCAAGAGTCCCACCCTGCAATATCAAATCAGGATTAAGAGGAAAGACTGCCTCCACAAGATTTAATCAAGATTACAATATGGTTTTTCTGGGGTACATAATAGGTTCAAACTGGCTTAATGTTATTTTTCACATAAAAGAAAAAAAAAATTAAGTCTAAGTTTTTGATGTACAATGGGCAAAGATACAAGTGGTAACAAGTTAGGAAAAAGGGGGGCATAGGACTGTAGGAAAAAACTGTGTGCATGCTATTAAAATTCAGTTGGTATCAACCAAAGTATGATCAGTATTTACTCAGGGTGTCAAATCTTAATCTTATTGTAACCACAAAGAAAATAGATGAAAGACATATCCATAAAGAAATGAGAAGACACTCAAATTAGTACAACACAAGAAGGTAAGTAAATAAAAAGTAGGCTTTAAAGGAAATGAAGAAGAAAAAGGGTATAAGACTTACAAAAGCTAAACAGCAAAATGTCAGAAGAAAGTCCTGTATTATAAGTAATGACTTTAAATGTAAGTGGATCAGCAGAGTGGATAAAAAAGCATGATCAAAATACATGCTCTCAGCATAAAAATCAAAGATACAATCAGTTGAGGGTGAAAAGGACAGGAAACAATATATGCAAGTAGTAACCAAAAGAGAGCTAGAGCAGCTAAACTAATATTGGATAAAATAGACTTCACATGAAGAACAGTTACAAGGGACAAAGGTGGTCATTCTCATGAAGGAGGCAATCCAACAGGAAGATGCAATAATTATAAATATATATTCACTCACCAGCAGAGCCCCAGAATATAAGGAGCAAATCCAGAGAGATTTGAAGGGAGAAAGTGATGGTTCCATATTAATAGTCTGAGACATTAACACACCACACTCCATAATGGAAAAAACATCAAGTTAGAAGATCAACAAGGAAATATAGGACTTGAATGATACAATAAATCAATTAGACCTAATAAACTCATATAGAATACTGCACCCAAAGAATACACATTCATCTCGAGCCCACATGGCTCATTCTCTAAGATAGATAATATATTGGGGGGGTCACAAAATGAAATAAATCTCAATAAAGTTGATATGGCTCATTCTCTAAGATAGACCATATTTGGGGGGGGGGGGCACAAAACAAAACAAATCTCAATAAATTCAAATATATTGAAATCATACAATATATATTTTCCAACCACCATGGAATGAACCTAGGAATCAAAAACAGTGGGAGAAATATTTAATTCACAAATATTTAATCAGACAACAAACTTTTAAATAGCTAATAGATTACAGAGGAAAATAGAAGTGAAATTAGGAAATATCTCCATGAAAATGAAAATGAAATACAAAGTTTATAGACTTGCTTCGGCAGCACATATACAAAGTTGATGGGAAACAGTGAAAGTAGTGCAGAGAGGGAAATGTATAGCTCTAAATGTTTACATTAAAAAGAAGAAAGACTTCAAATGAAAGACCTAACCTCAAAACTGGAGGAACTACAAAAAGATCAAACTAAGCCAAAGTAAGTAGAAAGAAGGAAATAATAAAGATTAGAACAAAGAGAAATGGGATAGGAAAAGAAAACAATGGATAGAATCAACAAAATCAAAATTTAGTTCTTTGAAAAGATCAATAAAATTGACAAAACTTTAGCTAGACTGATAAAGAAAAAAGAGGGAATATATGCAAATAACAAAAATCAGAATTGAAAACTATCAACCCTTCCGGAAGAAAAAAAGGACTGTAAGAGGATACTATGAACAACTGTATGGCAATAAATTACATAACGTAGTTGAAATAGACAAATCCTTAGAAACACACAAAATCCCAACATTGACCCAAAAAGAAATAGAAGATTTCAATAAACCAATTACCAGTAAAGAGATGACTCAGTCATCAAAGGCCTCCCAATAAAGAAAAGCCTAGGAGCAGATGGCTTTGCAAGGGGATTCTGCCAAACATTCCAAGACTTAATACCAATTCTGCTCAAACTACTTCAAAAAGCTACAGAGGAGGGAGTAGTCCCTGTCTCATTCGGCAAGGCCACCATCACCTTCATACCAAAGCCAGATAAAGATCCCACAAGAAGAGAAAACCACAGAACAATGTATCTTATGAACCTACATGCAAATATCCTCAACAAAATGCTAGCGAATCAAATCCAGCAGCATATCAAAAGAATTACACATCAAGTGATCAAGTATTCTTGGTACATAAGTTTGGTTCAACATCAAAAAATCAATTAATGTAGTATACCATACTAACAGAATGAAGAAACAAAACTACATGATCATCTCAATTGATATAGGAAAGGCATTTGACCAAATAGAGAACCCTATCTTGCTAAAAACACTCAGAACAGGAGGAACATATGCCCTTTATCATGTTGAGGAATAGAAGGAACATTCCTCAACATGATAAAGGGCATATATGAAAAGCCCATATAGACTGAGCACTTTCCCTCTAAGATCAGGAACAAGACAAGGGTGACCACATCTCCTTTGTTATTCAACATTTTACTGGAAGTATTTACCAGGGATTAGACAAGAAAAAGAAATAAAAGTCATACAAATTGAAATGAACAAGTAAAACTTTCCCTATTTGCAGATGATATGATCCTATACACAGAAAATCCTGAAAAAATCCACAACAAAGCTCCTAGAGTTAATAAATGAATTGAAGAAAGTGGCAGGTTACAAGATCAGCCCCCAAACATCAGCAGTGTTTCTATACGTAAGCAGCAACCAGAACAAGAAATCAAGAAAAGAATTCCATTCACAATAGAAACTAAAAGAATCAAGTATCTAGGAATAAATCTAACCAAGTATTTAAAGGACTAGTACAAAGAAAACTACAAAACATTGCTGAAAGAAATTATGGAAGACCTAAATAAATGGAAGGTTATTCTGTGTTTATGGATTGGAAGATTAAATATAATTAAAATCACAAAACTACTCAAAGCAATTTATAGATTCAATGTAATCTCAATCAAAATTTCAAAACCTTCTTTGCAGAAATGAAAAAGCCAATCATCAATTTTATATAGAAGGTTAAGGGGCCTCAAATAGCTAAAGCCATCTGAAAAAGAATGAAGTTGGAGAACTCAACCTTAAAACTTATTACAAAGACACAATAATCAAAATACCATGGAGCTGGCACAAGGAAAGACAAAGACATATAGATTAATGAAATAGAACTGAAGGCTCAGAAACCCACCCTCACAATTATGGCTAACTGATTTTTGACAAGGTGGCAAAGACCATTCAATTGGAAAATATAGTCTCTTCAACAAATGATGCTGGGAAAACGGTATCTCCATTTACAAAATAAATAAGGAGGATGCCTATCTCATACCATATACAAAAATAAACTCAAAATGGATTGAGGAATTCAGAGAGAGCAGAATGATGTAGCCATGAGATGCAGAGAGTCCACGAGCCAGCAACCTTTGGAGATGAAGAAGGAAAATGCCTCCCGGGGAGCTTCATGAAACAGGAAGCCAGGAGAGTAAGCTAGCAGGTGACGCTGTGTTCGCCATGTGCCCTTCCAGCTGAGAGAGAAGCCCTGACTGTGTTCGCCGTGTGCCTTCTCACTTGAGAGAGACCCTAAACTTCATCGGCCTTCTTGAACCAAGGTATCTTTCCCTGGATGCCTTAGATTGGACATTTCTATAGACTTGTTTTAATTGGGACATTTTCTCAGCCTTAGAACTGTAAACCAGCAACTCATTAAATTCCCCCTTTTAAAAACCAAAAAAAAAAATGAATTGAAGTCCTTAATATAAAAGCTAGAATATCAAACTCCTAGAAGAAAATGTAGGGAAGCATCTTGAGGACCATATGTTGAGCAGTGATTTCTTAGACTTTATACCCAAAACACAAGCTACAAAAGAACAAATAATAAATGGGACTTCATTAAAGTTGAAAACTTTTGTTCCTCAAAGGATTTTATAATGAAAGTAAAATGATAACCTACACAACGGGAGAAAATATTTGGAAACTATATCTCATACAGGATTAAACTCCAGAATATACAAAGAAATTCTTCAACTTAATGAGAAAAAGACAAATACCCAATTTAAAAGTGGGCAAAAGACTTTAAACAGACATCTCTCCAAAGAAGATATACAATGGCCAGAAAGTACAGGAAACAATACACATCATTAGCCTTCAGGGAAATGCAAACCAAAACCATGATGAGATGCCATTGCACATCCATTAAAATGGCTGCTATTAAGAAAAATGAAAAATAACATATGTTTGAGAGAATGTTGAGTAATAGGAATATTCATTTATTGTGGTGTCAATGTGAAATGCTGCGGCCCCTGTGGAAGACAGTTTGGTGGTTCCTCAGAAAGCTGAATATACAATTACCATACTTACTTGCAATTCTCCTACTAGGTATATATCAAAAATAATTGAAAACAGGTACTTGAACAGATATTTGCACATCAGTTTTCATAGCGGCATTATTCAAACTGCCAAAAGATGGAGGCCACCCATGCATTCATCAATCATTGAATGGATCAATAAAATGTGGTATATACATACATAGAAAAATCCATGGAGCAACACTGCACAAACAATGAACTCTAAGTTAAACTATGAATTTTAATTAATAGTACAATTATTAAAATGTGCTATCCTCAATTGTTACAAATGTTCCAAATATTGGCGGTGGGGTGGTAAATTGGAATCCTGTACTTTATTCATGATTGTTCTGTAAACATACACTTTTTCTAATAAATAAAAAAAAGAAATGCACTAGCAAGCTGTTAAAAGGCATGAATAAACCTTAAATGCATATTGCTAAGTGAAAGAACCCAGTCTGAAAATATGGTTGCAATTATATGACATTCTAGAAAAGGCAAAACCATAGATATTTTAAACAGATCATTGGTTTCCAGCAGTTTGGGAGGGAGGAGGGGATTGAAAAGGTGAAGCACAGGATTTTTTTAAGTCAATGAAACTATGCATGACAATGTAATTGTGGATATATGACACTAAGCATTCATAAAACCCATAATTTTTTATAGCACAAAGAGTGAAATATAAGTATGCAGAATTAAAAAAAATCACTTATGCCATTGGAAGATCCAAGGATGGAATGCACAATGTGAGAAACCAATTGTGATGGTCAGGTTCATGTGGGTAGTGGACGAAGGTAGTGACAAGTATGAACTACAACCAAGTGATCAGTTACAGAAACTAGGACCATAATGGCATGAATATTTCTTCCTTGCTTTGTAATTAGTAACTATATATTTATACATAAATCAAGTATCCTTTTCCCTCTTTATTTTATCCCCTTTATTATATGACATAAGCTGTTTTGTTCATGTTATAGTACTTAAGTTGTAAAATATCAAGTTTAAGAGTGAATATTACCCAAGGACTTGCACCTTATTATGGAGAGATTTAATTCATTTCCAGTTGTAAGCAGGACTGTTGAGTTTTGTTAAGCCAGGGAAAAAATGTCTCATATTTTTTTCTATTAAGAGATTAAGTATGATTTAAGGTGATGTGTATAGTGGCCACATTAACAAGGCCAGGTTCATGTGTCAGTTTGGCCAGGTGGTGGTGCCTGGTTGTCTGGTTGGGCAGGCACCTGTCTGTTGCTGTGAGGACATTTCATGGACTTAAATCATGACCACATTGGCTGCAAATGCAATCAGCTAAGGGGAGTGCCTTCTGCAATGAGTGACACTTAATCTAATCACTGCAAGGCTATTAAAGAGGATTCAGAAGAGATAATCACATTTTCTGCTTCAACCAGCTGGCCTCTCCTGAGAGTTCATTGAGGACCTTCATTGGAGTTGTCAGCTCAGGCCTGCCCCACAGATCTTGGATTCTTACTTCTCCATAGTTGTGTGAGACACTTTTACAAATTTTATATAGATAGATATCTCCTGCTGATTCTGTTTCTCTAGAGAACCCTAGCTAATACACCACTCTAACTGTATTATAAATGTGCGAAATAATCTCATGAACATTTGGTGTACATATCATCCCTGTATATCACTTCTGTAGCAGGGGGGACTACAATGATGCTTTGGGTCCCCAGGTACCAGTGAAATGAAAATGGCCATTTTGATCTTATAATTAATTGCTAGTAGACCTCCTTGACCTTATGACTTAGTGGGTCGGATTCTTCCTCACCCATAATGAGCAATTCTAGGCATATGGTCACCTATTTTTCCATAGTTAGAGAGTCTGTCCTACCTGGGCCTGGACACATATCTGAAGCCCCTTTCTTGAATAGTGCAAATTTCTCCACTGTTGGTGACATAGCCTTCCTTCATAACCCTTGGGATCTTCACTGCAACTCCCAATTATGACTCTCTAGAGACTCCATATGACATCTTTTCTACCTTTTTAATACCTTTAGTACAATGGGGTTTGATATAGGGTCAAGCAGTAGGACTATTTATGCCACTGCCTGTATCTTCTACAGAGCCTTTTCTTGCACTTAGACCCACTCAAAACTACCAACCATTTGCATCACTCAACATATGGGTGGATGCAATATTCCCAGTTGTGGATTATGCAACCTCGTAAACTCAAAAGAAGCCTACAAGTATTCTGCTTTCTTTTTAGCAATAAGAAGTGAGGTGTTCTTTACCTTGTATAAGATATCCTGACATGCCCTAAAGAAATGGAATCCTCAAAACCTCACTAATGTGACAGGCCTCTAATCCTATAGAGTTTGTCTCCTGTCTTCCAAGCATACATATCCTACCAAGCACACAGAGTATTTGCTATTATTTACTTATCATGACTGATTAACATGATATTATCAGTATGGTAGACCAATATGATATCTGTGGAATGCTAAAGGTCCCAGTCCGTTCAGGTTATATTATGACAGAGAACAGAATTAGCATAGCTCTGGACCAAGACTTTAAATATATACTCTTATCTATCTTATCTGCCCCATGTAAACACCAACAAATTCTGATCCTCTTCTTGACTAATATGCAAAAAATTCATTTGCTCATTTGATAACTACATAATGTGAACCTGTGACCATGTTAAATCACTTTTAGCAAGTACACCACATCAGGTTCAGCAGCTGCAACTGGAGTTAATTCTTGGTTGAGTTTGTAATATTCCATTGGCTATACCATGATCAATTAGGTTTTGCAGAGGAAAGACTAGTAAATTAAATGGGACCTATTAAAAACAGTCACCCCCTACATCCTTTAAGTTTCTATACCATTAGCCTCCTCCCTGGATTGTGGTGTTTACTATCTTAGTCAAAGGCTTGGGAGAGGGACAGCTTTAGGAGCTTCCCCTACTACAATAGTTCCTATTTCTCTAACCAAAAAGGACAATTTGAGAATTCTCCACCTATTGTCTATTACAAATACACATTCAGAAAAAAAGGGAAATGGCCACAGGGTCAATCTTAGACTGACTGGACCCATTGTGAGGTGTACCTAAGCCAGGACTTCATTTCTACGTGATCCCCATATATCACTTCTATAGCGGGGGAATACAATGGTGCTTTGGGTCCCCAGGTATCAGTGTCTTGGACATGACTATCAACAGCCCTCAAAATATTATGTCTTCGTTTTCTAAGGCTACCTTTAAAAGGTCACACAAACTCAGTGGAATAAAAGAACAGAAATTTATTATCTTATAGCTCTGGAGGCTGGAAACCTGAAATCTCTAGGTTAGAATCCTGCCTCAGCTCTACCTAACTTTGGTTGGTTTGCCAGCAATCCTTGGGCTTCAATCTCTATCTCAGTCATCACAGTCTCTCCTTTAGCTCCATCTTCAAATAACAGTCTCATCTCTGTCTCTCTGTGTCTCCTCTCCCTTTCTTATAACAACATAATTTATATTGGATTAATTGTCCACTCTACCCCAGTATGTTCTGATTTTTTTTTTTTATGTTCTGATTTTAACTTGCCTAATTCCATCTGTAACAACCCTATTTCCAAATAAGGTCACATTCTGAGGTACTAGGGATTAGGGCTTCAACATATTATTTTGGGGGATAAAATTTACTCATTGTGACCTAGCCTCTCCTTCACTTAATGGACTCTGGGTCTGATAACTGGCTTCTCGGTCTATAAACAGAGAAAGGAATAATGATTTTCCATTGAAGCAGCTCAATTTAGCCTTCTGCTCATACATTCTTGATCTGTTCAGATTGCATATGTTAACAGGCTTGCAGGTCTTTCCATCAATTTTGCCCCTAGGAACCATATTCTATTAGTCATTTCCACAGTCCTCAGAAGATCAGGCCCTACTGTTGCTATTTCAATTTGCCACTCATTATAGTTATTATAGCTGCTCTGCTTATATGATTAAATTCTGCCCTCTGGCATCTGCTGTTTTATGATACTCTCGTTCCAACTGCTAGTAGAGAGCAGAGTTCTTTAATAGCATGTCCTACCTTCAATTCTACCCTATAAAGGCAGCCAGTATTGAGTTTCTCAATGATGCTGATAATTCCCTCCCCCATCAGTGAATTTCTTATTACTTTTGTGCACAGAATAGCCACCAGGCCCTCTCAAGAAACACTGTCAGCCAACGGGTTTCCCAGACTTACATAGTAGATCCATTCTAGCAGGCTTACTTTTCTGCTTTATTGATCCCTTTCTCCACGTAGCAATTCTTGCTTCTTAACGCATAGATGTGGGTCATGACTTTCTGTAAGGCTCCAAAGCAGTCCAGAGCATTTTAAAACTATTTTCCAGGGTTCTTGTTATGTATCAAATTCTATATAATGAAACAGTGCCTTCAGTTGAAAAAATTGTCCTTTATCCAGTTTATATTACTCATCTACCCTTAGATCCAGAAGACCTTCAGTGTCTGCTCCCAGGCGTACTCTCATAATTCTTGCCAGAACATGAAAACTAGGTCCTGATGTCCCTTGACACATAATCCCTCCCTGCATTAAAGGGCCCAGCTAGTTCATGCTGCAATTTCATCCCAGGAGTGGTGTAAGGATTGGGGGTGGGAGGAATAGGGGAGTAGATTCTAAAGATACCCAGCCTTGCACCTGTCTCATCTGAAACTTCTGTGTGGTCTTCAAGAAGGGAGCTATATTCTACAATGGGGAGTTGGTGACACTTCTACATACCCAGGGAATTCAAAGAACTGTGGGTGTACAAGTGTATATATACAAATAACTATATCAAGTATTAGGGTTCCACTCCTTCTGTATCAGGGGCCTATTTTAGGCATAAGAGACTTATCTAGGCTAAGAATTCACCCTTCTTATAAGTTCTTCTACTCTTAAACTTAGGTCCTACATCTGATCTTAATATCTATCTTTTCTTCCACTAACAGAAAATGAGATCACTTTAAAGACTACCTAAGAACCCCTTTGCTTCAAGATGGTGATTGATTTTCCTGAGCCTACGATTTTCTTTTTTCAATGTATCCATGGTAATCACAAATAGCTATCCAATTTCTCTGCTATCTTTCAAATGCCAGAGATATTGCACAAAGCAGTGCAGCTCTCGCATAATATTCCATACCTGTTGACTATAGGTGAATGTCTCAGAAATTTCACTGTTATTGCATACCACAACAATCAATACTCCATCTATTACTATTACTGAGGTACTCTCACTGATACAACTCTGGGCTCTCATTCTTAGTACCTGACTCCCAGGAACACTTATGGAAAAGACCATATTAAGTTGAGGTCCCTAGAAGAAGACTCTAAATCAAGGTTTCTGTGCACATGATTTATTATAAAAGTGCTCTTTAGGAAAATATCCTATGTAGGGAGAGAGTTAAGCAGACCAGAAAAGGGAAAAAAGCCCAGCAAGGATGTGGTCTCAGATAAAAACTAACTATTGCCTGATCCGCAGGGTGAGACTTGGACGCATAAACCCCAAAACAGGGCTGACCCTTCTTAAGGCAAGGAAACCAGCCTTTTGTAACCCTACATTAGGGGCTAAGGATTACCCCCAAGGGGGATATAACTTCCCAGAAGATGTGGTGTCCATTAGAAGAGGACAATTCTTTGGAGAAGGGAAGCAGCCATTAACTGTTTGCAGTTGACATAGCATCTGGGGTATGGGTACAGATATGGGTGAACTGGCCTGCACAGGCTTATAGTAGTGGTGTAAAATGCCATTGCACTATGCCAAGTGGTGAAAGAAGAGACTTTTCAATATACGATGCTAGATCAGCTAGATATCCAGTTGATTGGAGAAAAAATAATTTTGAAATCTCTTCCTATCATAGTAAAGCATCAACTTCAAGTAGGCTGTATATATTCACTTGAAACATGACACAACAAGACCTTAGGAAAAATGTATACTATCTTCATATTTTTGGAGTATCATATGATTTATTATAACAATACATAAAGAACATACTTAAAAAAGGGGTTGGTGAAATTAATAACTTTTGTTCATTTGAAGACATCCAGGCCATGAAAAACCAAGCCAGAGAATGGGAGAGATAGCAACAAAGGAATCATCCTACAAAATAGCAAGACAAACACCCCATTTTTTAAAATTACTTACAAAAGAAAAAGAAAATAAAAGATAAAATTTAAAAATTTTAAAAAGAAAAGAAAAATTACTGAGAACAGAGAATGTCCAAATATTTAATAAGTATACTAAATGGCCCCCAAGCTCATTAGTTATAAGGAAAATTTGCAACAACTATATATCCATCAGAGTGGTTAAAATTAAAAAGACTAACAGTAATAAGTGTTGGCTAGGATACAGAAGAACTGAAACTCTCATACACTGCTATTGGAAGGGTAAATTGGTACAATCACCTTAAAAAATTGTTTAGCTGTATCTACTTAAAGAGAATATAATCGTACCCAATAACACAGCTATTTCATTTTTAGGTAAATTTTCAACAGAAATGTGTACATATGTAGACTGAAGGGAATGTGCAAGAAAGTTTATAGCAATATTATTTATAATAGCTGAAAACAGGAAAGAACAAAAAATGTCCTCCAAAGTAAAATAGATAAATCATTGTTGCATATTCATACATTGGAACCGTTTACAGTAATGAAAACGAATGAATTACTGCCATGCGCAACAATATAAATTATTCCCACAAAGTCACCTATTGTAAGCTATGAATTATAGTTAATAGGACCAGTAAAAAAATGTTCTTTCGTGAATTATAATCAATGTACCACACTAATACAATGCATTAATAATAGGGTGGTATATGGGAAAAATATATACTCGTTGTAAACTATGGACTATAGTTAATAGTACAATTTAAATATTCATATGTCAGCTGTAACAAAAGCACAACACTAATACAAAGTGTCAACAATAGGGGAATATATGGGAATGCTGTATTTTTCTATAAGCCTACAATGTCTATAATTTAAATATATTTTTTTAATTTTTTCCACAGGAAAAAATCCATACCATACAATTCCATTTATATAAAGTATAAGTTTTTATCTCTGGGGAAGAGAAAGAGAAGGGATAATGATTGGGAAGAGGCAAAGGAAAACTCTCTGGGTATTGAGAATGTTATACTTTTCAATCTGGGTGAATGCTACACGGGGTGTTAATTTCTTGAAAACTTCATTAAGCTGCATGAGTATTTACTCCTTTATCTATGTGTATTTTATGCTTCAATATAAAATATTATTTTAAAATAAAATATTGGAATTATAATCAGTAAGTTTTTATTTACTAAATTAGCCAGTGAGATATGAACTGACATTAGTGAATAAACTTGGAATATTTCGTTGGTAACAGAGAACTTCAGGAAATAGAAATAGGGTAAGATATTGGGTAATTGGAGCTGAAGGGATACAAATTGTGCAACAGGACTGAATATAAAAACTCAGAAATGGACAGTACAATACTACCTAACTTTAATACAATTATGTTAAAACACTGAATGAAGCTGAATGTGAGAATGATAGAGGGATGAGGGCTGGGGGCATAAATGAAATCACAAAGAAAGATAGACGATAAAGACGAAGATGGTGTAATCTAGGAATGCCTAGAGTGTATAATTATAGTGACTAAATTTGCAAATTATAAAAATGCTATGAGGAAGAACAAAGGAATGTCATTACTGCAGTGTACTGAAAATAGATGGTAATTAATATTTTAAAATTTCAACCTATGTGTGAGACTAAAGCAAAAAATGTTTATTTGATACAAAATTCATATTTTGATCAGTGCATTTCCTAATATAACTTATGTAGATAGCTTGGTTGAACATCATAAGTACATGGAACCTTGGGTAGAACATGAGATTTTGTTGGTTTGTACAGAGTGAAGCCCGATGAATCCCAGAGTGATTTGATCAGTGAGTGGAAAAGTATTTGCAAAGTCCCCTTCGGGGAATGGTGAGAACGGGGGAAAATTCAGAAGTTAAATTCTTGATATTCTCATAAGCAGTGTGGACAACCAAAGTTATAGGCTGAGCCCCCAGTCTTGGGGTTTGTTCATATGAAACTTAACCCCACAAAGGATAGGAAAAACCTACTTAAGATTTAAGCCTAAGAGTCACCCCCCAAAAGAACCTCTTTTGTTGCTTAGATGTGGCCTCTCTCTCCAGCCACCACAGCAAGCAAACCCACCACCCTCCCCCTGTCTATGTGGGACATGACTCCCAGGGGTGTGGACCTTCCTGGCAACGTAGGACAGAAATCCTAGAATGAGCTCAACTCAGCATCAAGGGATTGAGAAAACCTTTTCGCCCAAAAGGGGGAAGAGTGAGATGAGACAAAGTGTCAATGGCTGATAGATTCCAAACAGAGTCCAGAGGTTATCCTGGAGGTTATTCTTATGCATTAAATAGATATCACCTTTTTAGTTAAGGTGTAATGGAGAGGCTGGAGGGAACTGCCTGAAAATGTAGAGCTGTGTTCCAGTAGCCATGTTTCTTGATGATGATTGAATGATGATATAGCTTTCGCAAGGTGAAAACCTTGTGTCTGATGCTCCTTTTATTTACTTTGTCAACAGATGAGTAGAACATATGCAATAAAAATAATAGGGAGAACAAATGTTAAAATAAATTTAGTTTGAAATGCTAGTGATCAATGAAAGGGAGGGACGAGGGGTAAGGGGTATGGTATGTATAATCTTTTTTTTCTGTTTTCTTTTTATTTCTTTTTCTGAATTGATGCAAATGCTCTACGAAATGATCATGATGATGAATATGTAACTATGTGATGATATTGTGAATTACTGATTATAATGTAGAATGGAATGATCATATGTTAATAATGTTTTTGTTTGTTTGTTGTTAAACTTTTTTACATTAATAAATAAAAAAAATTTTTTTAAATAGCAAAACACCATTTACCAGTAAAAAAAAAAAAATTAGCCAGTGATACAAACTTGAAGTGTTCCAGATCTTAAAGAATAAACACCCCAATAATTAAAATTGGATACTTTTTATAATTTACAAAGGTTTATCATATGCCTAATCTTTTCATTAATGTAATGGAGTAGAATTACAGTTGGCCTATACAAACAGGTACAGAATACTTCCTGAATCTTTAGTTGACAAAAACAGCTGTATTATCTAATTCTTTCAAGTCCTGGGCCTGATAGATTACATGCTTTCTGTGACTATACCTCTGCAGAGGTGAGACTAATTTTTCCACTCCATATAAAGTTATTGAGGGGTTGCTTCCTCTGATGATTTACTCTCTAAAACAGTGAACAGAGCAGGCTTGTCTATCTTTTCTACTCTGTCAATGAGTCAAATAGAAGTCTGGAAAATGCCAATTAATTCCTATAACCCAATGAAAGAAGAGGTGTCATATATTTTCTCTCAAATTTCATATCAACATCTTCATTAAGGCCTTAAGAGAAATGTTTTTTCCAACAGAACACAAGAGCTCTGAAGAGTGTGCAACAGTTGACAACAATGATGGGACTTAGGAACATTTCATTCAGAAATACAGTTGTTTTCTGAAAGGCCCGACTTCAGAATTTTGTGGTTTGAAAACCAGAGATGAGGTATGTTTTGCAAGAATGTTTTATTTTTAAAACACAAAGAAAGCAATACTGATGAGTTTTGTGAGTGCCCCACCTTCCCAGTAAAACAAATGCCAAAGAACTCAAATGGTCTGGTGCACATGTGGTTTGGCAGGTGCTTCATATGTAAAGGCACATGAGGCTTTGTCAGATTGGATCTAATGGCTCTAATCAAAACTTTGGAGAATCAGTTCATGTTTACCTTAACTCTATCCCAGAGACATCTGGGTAACTCTTGAAAAATTAATAATGAATTGTGGGCAGAAATCTGATAAAGTACTTATGACATTGGCATTAACACCAAATTAGTTCATCGTGATGGATTTTACCATGCTAAATGCTTAATGGAATTAGAAATGACGTTGGCCATTATTATGACCATCACTGACAGGCCAAGGTACCCTAAGTGCAAAGCTTTAATAAATGCAGTGTTTGTTAAAAGACCACAAAGATGATAGCGTGCAGACTGTCACTGGAGTCACATGTGACTTCATTTGGCATGCAAATACTTCAACTGTTTATAGTTCAGGGCTTTCTGATCACGTGGTGAGGTACATTCCATAGCTCCCTCTCACAGAATAATTCCAGTGTGTCATTTCATAAAAATACTGAACTAGACCCTAACTTGGCTAATACATGAGTACTCAAATTCCCAAGCGGTTGCTTTTGATGGGAATCTGACCCCAATTGCTCTGAAATGTTCATGTTTAACCTCTGCAACTCAACCCAAGAATTATCTAGCCCAGATTTTGTGTTTAGTCCAATAGGTCATACTGGGCTAACAAATCTGAAGATACTCTGGCAAGATGGAAGATGGAATTGACTGGGACTCAGGACTAGCCCTGCAAGCTAATGATCAGCACTGAAAGTCCACGGTTTTCAGGGCCTCAGGCCCACCGTGCGTATATGCCTGTAAGGATGGCCATTGTCCACAGAAAACCCTTCACATACCATCTCCATTCACGCACATGCGCACACACACGAATGCACTCACCGAGTCCTCTGAAATGCCTGTAATCAGCATTCATAAACTGCAGCTGCCTTGAAAATACAGACCACATGTTCCCCCAGTAGAAAACTTCTTAGAGAAGTGAGGAAAAGGGAGTTTCACCACAGAATCTAAAGTCCCTTTATGAAGATTTTAAATTAAGAATAGTTGTTTTACCTTATTATAAAAGCAATATTATTATACAAAATTAGAAAATATGAGTAAGCAAAAAGATGAACCACATACAGATGACTACTAATGACATTTTGATGCAGGCCCTTCTAGCTCTTCATTATTCCATATGGATGAGATTACTGAGCAGTTGAAATATAGTAAGCCCAAACTGAAAAATGCTGCAAGGGTAAAATATACACTGGATTTCAAAGACAATACAAAAAATTTAAAAGTATCTCATTAATAATTTTTATGTTAGTTGTATGCTAAAGGGATAATGTTTGGAATAGACTGACTTAAGTGAAATGCATCATTAAAATAGCCCACCTGATTCATTTTACTTATATAAAAATGTGGCTACTATTAAATTAAAAATGGCACGTGGCTTGCATTTGTGACTTATATTCCTATATAGTAGTGCTATTCTAGAACTTTTCATATATATATATTTATCTGTTTGAGTATGATAATATATATGCTTTTTTTGTCACTTGATTTAACTTTAACAATTTATCATGAACATATTTCTATATCAGTAAATATACATTTGTACCACCATTTTTAATAATGTACATCATACAGTTTAATATTGTATGGATAACTTTGATTTATTTAATTAATGCCTTAGTTTCGAACTTTTAGTTTCACTGGATACATTTCCAATAAAAATATAAGGAATTTTAAAAATTACAATTAGAATGTTTCTTATTTCACTGTTTCCACTCTTCATATTTCTTTTCAGGAGAGACTGAAAATGCTAAATCTGTGAACATCACTAAGATAATGGTTAAGCTTCAGCAACTCTGCTTATATTCTATGTGCATTTGAGTAAAATTTACCAGACAGAGGATTCTGAGATGTCTGAAAGCATTTCCAAGAAGGACAATAAAACTGTTTGGCTTTACTTGGTTCCAGCAATATCTATTTAATTCAGTAAACATTAACACTTACACAAATTAACATGTAAAATTGTATTTGTTTAAGTTTCTTACAGATTAATTTAATGCACCTAAATAAATCAAGAATTCATCCTAAAGATGTTTGATCAACCAGGAGATCTCTAATTTCTTCCTTTTATTAGATTTCATGAGAATTGGTTTTCTAGGTTGTTTTTAAATAACTGTGATGATTAGTCTTATGTATCAACTTGACTATAGTACCGAGGAGTTAATATTCAAATGCTAATCTAGCTGTTGTTATGAAAGTACTTTGCAGGTGATTAACATCCACAATAAGTTGACTTTAAGTAAAGGAGATGACCCTCGATCATGTGAGTGGACTTCATTTAATCAGTTGAAGACCTTAAGACCAAAGACTGAGGTTTCCCAGAAAAGAAGCAATTATGTCTCAAGACTACAGCATAAAGTCCTGCCTGGGCACTCAACCTGCTGCAAACTACTACATTGTTGCCCTATGGATTTCAAATTTGTAACTCCCCCAAAATTATGTGAGCCGATTCCTTGAAAACTATCACATAATGTCTTATTGGTTCTGTTTCTCTGGAAAACTCTGACTGAATCAACAATTAAGTGGTAAGAGTTCTCATGACCTGACAGTACTATAAAAGTGGAGGAAATGCCTACTGTGTCTTTACTCATAGAGGGTTGACTGGTAAATGTGCTACCAGTAACCCAAAGATGCCCTACCTAAAAACTTTGGGTAGCATTTTAAATCCAGATATACAAAAGGAAATGTCTTGCAGTTACATCAGCAAAATGGCAGAGTAAGAATCTCCAAGAAAATGCCTCCTAACAGAAACAAGAAAAAAAGCAGATCTTACTAGAAAAAATTTCCTACAACTCTGGAAAACAATGAAGCATAAACAGCAGCCAAGTAAATGCTGAACCAGGAAAAAGTAAACCTAAAAGGAGTAGGAAAGCTGCACGGCGCTTCAACTTGCTTGACTGCATGCCCTAGCTCAGTCCAGCAATCTGGGTCTGATGTTGAACTGCATTCCAGTGCACAGTCCACACTTCTAGTGCAGTCACTGATATCTGGTTCTTAGGGCATTGGATGCACAAATATAGTGTATTTTGTGGTCTGCAACAGCCTGCTCTCTGACTCAAAGGTGCTCATTTGTTTCACTTAACCCAGAATTCACTCAAAATAGAGAAGCAATATAAAGAAGTGTCATAGAACTAAACACACTGCAGTTGCCTGGCCAAAAGATTGTGATTGAGATGTCAAATAAAGTGCCTGGGGGTAGGGGGAGAAGGGAGAATTTCTCCTAGGGGGCAGTACAGAGGGGGCTAGGACACTCAGGGGCATTCACGCATACCAGGAGATTTTTAGAAGTTACTCAGAATGCTAAGGGGAAGACACATGCTCAGGGGGGCGGGGTATGGATTCCTTGTGGAAGGAAATGTCTCCATATAGATTGTGGTGGTGAAGGCATGTCTATTTACTTAGACTGGGTTGTATGACATGCTAATAAAACTGTTCAAAAATGAACAGAGAGGGCAGGCAATGATGGCGCAGTGGCAGAGTTCTTGCCTGCCATGCCAGAAACCCGGGTTCGAATCCTGGTGCCTGCCCATGCCAGAAAAAAAAAGTGAACAGAGAAGGATGCAAGGGTAGATCAGTGGTAGAATTCTCGCCTGCCATGCAGGAGATACTGGTTCGATTCCTGGCCCATACACCCCCCAAAGAAACCAACGAAAGCAAGCAAACAAAAAAATTCAACAAATGGTGTTGCAATAATGAGGTATTCATATGGAAAAAGGAATGAAACGTGACCCCCACTATACAGCATACAAAAAAAAAAAGAACAGAATATGAGGGAAAATGCAGAGTAAAAGAGGTCCCTGTTCAGCCCAAGGTGAACAGTTAGTTTCTTCTCAGGTCTTTCTGAGCATATCCCTTTCTTCTCTTAATTTTTATTGATAAATCTTCACACACATACAGTCCGTACATGGTACAAAATCAACAGTTCACAATATCATCACATAGTTGTGTATTCATCACAACTATGAACATTTGCATCACTCCAGAAAAAGAATTAAAAAGAAAAAAACTACAGTCAAAAAGCAGAAATTGACAAATGCATAAAAATAAGCATGGTCCCCTGTACACTGTTTATACAATATTCACTTTAAACCTAGAATACAAATAGGTTGAAGGTGAAAAGATGGAAAAATATTCCATACAAACAGTAACCAAAGAAAGCTACACTATTATCAGGAGGGAAAATAGACTTTAAGTTAAAAACAATTATTAAAGAAAGAAGACATAAGATATTAATAAAAGGATGAATCTATCAACATTATACAATGTATATTTGCACTTAATAGCAAAGCTTCAAAATACATAAAGCCCCAAAATACACTGACAGAATTGAAGGAAGAAATAAAAGTTCTACAAAAATAGTTGGAGACTTTAATAACCATCAATAATAAATAGAACATTTAGGCCAAAGAGCAATAAAAAAACAGAGAATTTGAACTTTACGATAAACCAGCTAGACCAAACAGATATATATGGAAAACTTCACCCAACAGCAGCATAATCCACATTCTTTTCATATGCCCAGGGATCATTCTTCAGGATAGACCATACATTAGGTTATAAAACATGCCTCAATAAGTTTGAAGTATTTAAATAATAAAAATTATCTTCTCTGACCACAGTGGAATGAAGTTAGAAATCAATAACAAAAGGAAAACTGAAAAAAATCACAAATAAGTGGATATTAAACAACACATCCTTAAACAATCATGGGTCAAAGAAGAAATCATAAGAAAAATCAGAAAATTCATAGAAATGGATAAAAATAAAAACACAACATAAAATTTGTGTGATACAGAAAAGCAGTACTCACATGGAAATTTACAGCTGTAAAAACATACATTAAAAGGATTTCAAATCAATAATCTAACATCCCTGTCTTAAGGAACTAGAAAAAGAAGAGCAAACTGAACCTAAAGTAAGCAGAAGGAAGGAAACAATAAAGATTAGAGCAGAGATAAATGAAATAGAGAATATAGAAAATTGAAAGAATCAATGAAACCAATGTCAATGAAACCAGTATCATTTCACCCTAGCTAAAAGGTGGAAACAACCCAAGTGTCCAGCACATGTGAGTAGATAGACAAAATGTGCTCTTTTTTTGTTTGAAAAAAGCCACAAAATTGGCAAACTCTTAACTAGATTAAAAAAAGAAAAGAGAGAAGATGCAAATAACTAAAACCAGAAATGGAAATGGGGACATTTTACTGACATTTACCTTTATGACCTTGGATTTGGCAGTAACTTCCGAGGTATGACACCAAAACATGAGCAAATACATCTATATATAATGGACTTCCTAAATATTAAAAACTTTTGCCTATCAAAGGGCATTACCAAGAAAGTGAAAAGACAACCTACAAGAAGGAGAAAAAATAGCTGAAATTATAAACCTAATAAAAGATCAATTTACAGAATATAAAAAGAACTCCTACAACAAAAAGATAAACAATCAGATTTAAAATTGGACAGAGGACTTGAATAGGCATTTATGCAAAGAAGACACAGAAATGGCCTCAGAAAGTTAGACATAGTTACCATATGACCCAGCAATCCACTTCTAGGTATATATATACCCCAAAGAATTGAAAGCATACCCTCAAACATACTTGTATACCAATGTTCATAGAAGTATTATTCACATAGCAGTATCTTTCCACCCTAGCTAAAAGGTGGAAATAACCCAAATGTCCACCAACAGGTGACTATATAAACAAAATGTGCTATATATGCGTGTGTGTGCGTGTGTGTGTGTACAATAAATCATATAGCCATAAGTAGGAATTAAGTTCTGATACATGCAGCAACATGGATGAACCCTGATAACATGTTGATTTAAACAAGCCATACACAAAAATCAAACTTTGTACAATTCCACTTACATAAAATATCTTAAATTAGCAAATTGATAAAGACAGTAGACTCGAGGTTACCCATGGCCAGTGTGAGGGAGGAATAGGAAGTTATTGCCTAATACAGAGTTTCTGTCTGGGGTCATGAAAAAAGCCTTGTAACGAATGGTGATAATGGTAGCACAACTTTATGAATGCAATTAATATCACTGAAGTGTACGTATAAAAATGGTTAAAATAGGAAATATTGCATTGTATATCATTTTTAAAAAGGAAGTCCCCTCCTGTTATTTAGATTTTGGTTCTTCAGTTACTCTGTCTCTATTTGCTTCTATTTTTAAAATCAAAACAATGTCCCTATATATTTCAAAGTAAAGCCAATGCCAAAAGGAATAGAGGAACATGAGATATTTTGTCTATAATAAAAAAGAAAGGGCTTGAATAAAAGAAAGTTTTCTATGATTTTTGACTAAATAATATTATGGTAGAGTTGAATCCTAGAGTTTGTTCGCTAAAGTTGCTGAAACACAATATACCAGAAATGGACTGATTTCTAACAATGGGGATCTATTAGTTTATAAGTTTACAGTTCTGAGACCATGAAAATGTCTAAATCAAGGCATCAACAGGACAATGCCTTCTTCCTGAAGAAAGGCTGCTGACAATCCAAGATTCCTCTGTTACATCGCAAGGCACATGGCAGCATCCGTTGGTCCTTCTCTCCCGGGTTTGGTTGCTTTCAGCTTCTGGCTGCTCCATCTGTGACTTTCTTTCTGAGCTTCTGTATGTTTTCTTCTCAGCTTCTGTGTGTGTCCTTCCCTTTCATCTTCTTATAAAGGACTCCAATAAGAGGATTAAGACCTAACTGGGGCATGCCCCAACTGAAATAATCTAATCAACGGGTCCCATGCACAATGGGTCTACATCCCCACGGGAATGGATTTTCTTTAAGAACATAATCTTTTCTGGGGTCCATAAAACCTCCACACCATCACACATAAGAAGTCATCACATCTAAATCAAAAGGCAGGCTTCCCAACATGACAAGCAAACTCACTGCCCTCCCCCTCTCCATGTGGGACATGACTCCCAGGGTGTGGACCTTCCTGGCATCGTGGGACAGAATCCTAGAGTGAGCAGGGACTCAGCATCAAGGGAGTGAGAAAACCTTCTCGACCGAAAGGGGGAAGAGTGAAATGAGACAAAATAAACTGTCAACGGCTTAGAGATTCCAAACAGAGTCGAGAGGTTATCCTGGAGGTTATTCTTATGCATTAAGTAGATATCACCTTGTATTTTAAGATGTAATGAAGAGGCTGGAGGGAACTGCCTGAAAATGTAGAGCTGTGTTCCAGTAGCCATGTTTCTTGAAGATGATTGTATAATGATACAGCTTTTGCAATGTCACTATGTGATTGTAAAACCTTCTGTCTGATGCTCCTTTTATTTACCTTATCAACAGACAAGTAAACATATGGATTATAAATAAATAAATAATGGGGGAATAAATGTTAAAATAAATTCAGTAGATTGAAATACTAGTGATCAATGAAAGGGAGGGGTAAGAGGTGTATGTATGAATTTTTTTTCTGGTCTCTTTATTTCTTTTTCTGAATTGATGCAAATGTTCTAAGAAATGATCATGATGATGAATGTACAACTATGTGATGATATTTTGAGTTAATGATTATATATAAGAATGGAATGATCATATGGTAAGAATGTGTTTGTACATCATGTTTAATAAATAAAAAAATAAAAATAAGAATAAATAAATAAATAAAGGCAGACTTCCTCCAGCCTTAGCACCAAGATCAGACTATGTACAGTTGCTTCCTACACTGGGGAAAGTTCGGAGAAACACCTTCCAATCCTCAGCCTTGGTTTTTAGGTAAGCAAGAGACCTAAGCCCAACAAGGTCATCACTGCCTGCAACTTAAGGATACCTCTAGTCCATTTGATATTTGTACTAAGGAATGTAGCCTACTTCCCCTATAACGGTTGTATTATTAAAAATATATATATCTTCTCCAACACTTTCCCAAAAGGCTTTCAAGTATATGACAATATCTGTCCTCCACCCAAAAGAGAAAGATGAGAAGACAATAAATCTCATTATTTACCTCTAATGGTTATCACTGAACAACATATTGGAACTTCGTAGAGTTAATGGAACTGGCTTAGAATAAAAAGTCATAACATAAATGCACCTACTGCCCAGCATTGCACAGGAGACTACTCTACTTCATTAAAATGCATAAAATTTTAAGATATACCCTAGACATTGAATGCTGTTTAACTGTGTTCTGTAAACATTTTACAAAAGTAAACCTCATGTGTTTATTCAGAACTTTTTAAATGTGGGCTGAAATAAAATCCTGGAGCCTTCATTGGAATTGCATCCATTTTAAGACGGTAAATACAAGAGAAGTACTTATCTGGCCTTAAACCCAGTACTCTTAGTTTCTGCTTTTCACTGAAATTCTTTGTCATATTATGAGAGATGTATGTCAAGTTGTTGGTAAGTGCCAGGTAAAATCTGTTAATACCAAAAAGTAAATGGTAAAATCCTTCCAGAGTGATGCAGTCTTTAGAAAAAATTTACTCTTCCCAGTCTGCTCTCTGGGATATCCCTGATAAATCTAATTTTGAGGCCTTCTTAATGTAGAATTCTCTGGATGCTAGATTTTCATATAACTATAAATATACACACAGAGAGAGAGAGAGAGAGTTATATGCAACAGTTATATAATTCCTTGATGTAAAATTCATAAGAATTTCAATTCAGAAGATTATCTTCTCCTGGGGAACAACAATCGAAATCTCCTTCAAGTTCCCATGGATTATGACAAATGAAATCATTCGAAGAACCCACATGCAGCTAAGATGAGATGGGAAATTCCAATCTTGAAGACAAATCAGGCACATAGATGCCACTGCCAACTTCACACTAGAACCTATCGATACTTGTAGCTTTCTAAGGAATGCTCTTTGAACAATGGCATTCAATGAAAGCACAGGTAGCAAAGAATGTGATAGCAGTATAAAATTTCATCCTTTGAAATCAATAGAAGAAATGTCCATAAACTTTAGATTCTTGGAGGAGATTTTCCAGGTCATCTTCTGCTTGACTTTTGTTCATTCTCACACTTTACACATGTCCCCAAAAAAAGGATAAAGGAAAATAACTCTCAACCTCACTGTTGGGAAATGAGCCTGGTGGGAAACAATGGAAAACTCATGGTAAAATGGGAATATATTACAAAATATTTAGACATCATTATGATTGAAATTTAAAAAAAACTGGCTTTTCTTGAAGCTACTCTGAAATACTTAGAAAACCACAAACTCCCACAATAGGAACTAGAAGTTCCTTTGGCTTCTGCCTCAATAACCAGCTAATTCGTGGGCCAGCTAATTTCATAATACCTTAGTGAGGCCAAAAGTATGCCAGGTGCTGTTGGATACTAAGGAGACGCAAAAAAAGTTGGACTTTTACAAAGTCTCTGGGGGGAGAAAGGTCCTAACTTAAAAAAAACTAAAATATCCAGCCTTCTTGGGGATAATTATTGTGAATCTATCCTCCAAATAAGATTTTATACAATATCCAAGCAGACAGGTTTGATCATTTTAGAGAAAGTAATAAATTACTTGGCTATCAAGGATTCCTCAAATTTAACGCCATAATAACTATCACATTTCTTTCTTGATGTGATTATCATCTATAATTGTGGAGCAGTAGATATGTGCCAAGGTAGCAGGGTGTGAGGAGCAACTTTAGATTCTGGATGTAGGCCTCTTCGGGGTGAAATCCTCCAATTTTAGAATAATTTTGATCAGGTTATTCATCCTGGCTGTTCTATTTTGGTGATCCACGAAGTAAAGAAAGCAATACCTGAAAGTGAAGCACCTACCTTCATAAAACAATTAGATGTATGAACCAGTGGAAGAGAATGAAGTGAGAGAAAAGAAAAATGTTTATGATTCTACTAAGAAGGTCTGAAGATCATAGATATACAAGGAGTGTTCATTAGGCTTTTTTGTCCAACGTGACTCCTTTATCTCTAGCCATTTGCTTTTAACACATGCTAAAACCATGAATGTATTCCTGTTGAGAGTAAGGCATGTGTTGTTAAATGGCAACAGTTCCCCATGGTGACTCAAATAGATCTGGTTCTAGTCCTAGCTCCACTGTGGACTAAATCAGCTAAAGTATTAAACCCATAGCCTCTAGTGCCTATAAAGTAGATGGTCCAGTGTGATGCTATAAGGAAGGAAAAAACAATAGTTCTCACAATATTTTTTTCTTGGGCTTATCTAGGTTATCATCGAAATAACCTAGTTAATCAAGAATATCTGTCCTAAAAATGCGAGAGAAAAATGTGAAGAAAGAACCATACCTCTTCACTGTTGGCAGGGAAGCTGAGAGGTGCAGCCCCACCAGAGGGCAGCATGGTGGTTTCACAGGAAGCTAGGGGTGGGCTTGTCATATGATCTTGCAACCCCATTGCTAGATATATACCTGGAGGAACTGAAAGTAGTGGTACAAATGGATATTTGCACACTGATGCTTAAAGCGACAGTGTTTGAGATTCACAATAGATGGAGGTGGCCTAAGGGTACAATGACTGAGGGAAGGAAAGGGGAACTGTGTGTATACATAGAGCAGACTACCGAGCAGCTGTAACAAGGAATGAAGTTGAGAGGCAGGCTATTCGACGAATGAACCTTTAGGACAATGTGCTGAGTGAAATGGCAGAAACAAAAAGACAAATATCATGCCCCATTCATATGGACTGATTATAATACACAAATGAAAATAATTGAAATCAAGAGCAGGGGTTATCAGGTTGGGGTCTATTGTAGAAGGTTCCTGACTGTAAGCTCTTATAGCAGTCACATATATTCAGGAGTTGTAATTGTTATTTCTAAATTCTGAGATACTAAGTTTCATTCCCTGAAACTTCAGGTATGTATGTGACACCTGAGACTCTGAATTGGAGCACTGAAGCTATGACTATCAGCATTATCCTATACAAGAACTTTAAAAAATTGTGATAGTGATCAGATTTTGACTAGAGATATGAATGAAGCTGATTTGGATAGGACAAAGGTAAATCAAAATACAGTGTAAAAGATGATATGGTCCATATTTTAAAAGTTGAACTTCTGTATGAGACCAAAGGAAGGGGTGTTTATTTGGTGCAAAGCACATTATCTACTCTAACTTGTGTGGTCAGTTTATTTGAATGCTATAAGTACATGGAATCTTGAATAGGGCATGAGATGTTGTTGGTTTGTACAGGTTAGTGTGATGCCCCAAGATATCCCAGAGTAATTTGGGAAGAACAAAAAAGTATTTGCAAGGTCCCCTTGGGGAACTGGGTAGAAAAGAGGAAATATTCAGCTTCCCCATTTGGGTAATTCCTGCTATTCTCACAAGCAATGGGGGCAGCCAATTGTCCTGAGCCTTCAATCTTGGGGTTTGTCCTTATGAAACTTATTCCTGCAAAGGATAAGCTAAGTCTATTTATATTATGCCTAAGATTAACCCCCAGAGAATCTCTTTTGTTACTCAGATGTGGCCTCTCTCTCTAAGCCAACTCAGCAGGTGAACTCACTGCCCTCCCCCTTTGTGGGACATGACTCCCAGTAATGTAAATCTTCCTGGCAATGTAGGACAGGACTCTGGCATCATGGGATTGAGAAAGCCTTCTTGACCAAAAGGGGGAAGAGAGAAATGAGACAGAATAAAGTTTCAGTGGCTGAGAGATTACTGAGTCAAAAAGTTATCCTGGAGGTTATTCTTATGCATATCCCTTTTTAGTTTATGGTATATTGGAGTGGCTGAAGGTAAGTACCTGAAACGGTTGAGCCGTGTTCCAGTGGCCTGAATTCTTGAAGATGATTATAACTATATAGCTTTTACAATGTGACCATGTGATTGTGAAAACCTAGTATCTGACAACCCTTTTACCCAGAGCATAGGCAGATGAGTAAAGAAATAAGGATAAAAATGAACAAATAATGGGGGGGGGGGGGGGAAATAAAGGGTAAAAAATTGGGTAGATTGAAATACTAGTCATAAATGAGAGGGAGAGGTAAGGCATATAGAATGCATGAGTTTTTCTTTTTAGTTCTTTTTCTGGAGTGATGGAAATGCTCTGAAAATGATCATGGTGATGAAGGCACAACAAAGTGATGATATTGTGAACTACAGATTGTATAACATGTATGGACTGTATATGTATAAAGATTTCTCAAGAAAAATATTTTTTTAAAACAGAAAGGCTTTCCTTCTTATAAAAAGAGTATGGTGAGCCTGCCCATGCCAAAAAAAAAAAAAGAAAAAAAAAAGAAAGAATATCACATCCTTCTATGCACACTTTAAAAATAAATATTTTACTTGTTTATGGTTATTTAAGGACCTTTCATTGTATTTCCCTTATCACAGGCTGCGCCACCTTCTCCCCAATAAACCTTAGCCCTCTGGCTCAGTGTTTTTCAGGGTCTCAACATGGATCTTTGGCAGCAATGAAATACTTTATTCAATATAGAGTAGTGTCTACTAGAAGCTGAGGAGATACCAAACTATCAGCCAAAATTGGAAGCTCCCTTGTTTCAGTTTAGCAGTTCCCTGAAAAAATCCCAAAGGGAGGGGATGTCAAAACACTTCCCGGAGGGAACTGAGGCTTATGAAGCTCTCCAATTTCCACCAGAACAGTAGGCCAAACCCTGAGCAAATATACCAGGAATCTGAAATACAAGAGAACAAATCTAGCTTCCCTGTCCTTAGGATTCTCAGAGTCACAGAGCAGGGCCTCACTGAGTTCTAACATTCCATGAACACTTTCTATGCATCACACACTGTTAGGTGCTGAGGAGAGATAAATGATGAGTGAAGGAAATGAATAATGGGATGGGTTCCTAGCCTCAAGAAGCTCACCATGTGAAATATTTTATAAGATTTTCTCACATTTTTCTATAGCAATTTTATAGTTTTACCTCTTACATGTAGGTATATGACCATTTAAGTTCATTTTTGTATGTAGAGATAAGGGTCAAGGTTCATTTCTTTCATATAGCTATCTAATAATTTTAGCACCATTTGTTTGAAAGTTTGCATTCCCCTTTGGATTGCCTTGGTACCTCTGCTGAAAATCAGCTGACATTGTATGTGTGGGTCTATTTCTGTACTCTGACTTCTGTTCCATTGTTACATTTATCCATCTTTATCCAAACTGCACTGTCCTGATTACTGTAGTTTTATTATATCAAAATTAGGTAGCATTAGCCTTCCAAGTTTGTTCTTTTTTAAATTGTTTTGAGTGCTTTGGATATTTAACTACATAGATTTCCTATATAGAATTTTTAATCAGTTTGTTCAATTTCTACCAAAAAAAAGAGCCTGCTGTGATTCTGACTGGATTTGAATTGAATTTGTACATTATAAAATTACTTGCCCAAAGTCATATACCATCATGTGCTAATTAATTGCAGAGGCTTTCTGTCACGTACTGCTTTCAGTAGCTATCACAGTGTCATAGAAATTAGGTTTAAACTACTATGTTATTGTACTGATCTTGGGATAGCTTCATTTATTTTATTTTTCTTTTTAGTTACAGAAATAATACACAAAACTCATATATTAAAAATTTCAGTTTAGGTAGATAACACATAAATATCCCTTGATCTCACAAAATCTCACTCCCCTTCTGTCGTAGTTTTGCTAGCCTCTTACCACAAATACCACAAACTGGTTTGTGTTTAAACAACAAGAATTTATTGGCTCACAGTTTCAAAGTCTAGAAAATTTCTTTCCTCCAAGGGTCAATACTGTTCTGACTAACAGGCAATCCTTGGGTTCTTTGGCTTTCCTGTTTCATAGCAATGTCTTTTCCCTCTTCTGGGTTCTGTCAATTTCCAGCTTCCGACTCCATGTGGATTTCTCTTACTATGTCTTAATTTCTTCAATTTATAAAGACTCCAGTAGTCCAAATTAAGGCCTAACCTCATTCAGTCACACCTTAACTAAAATAACATCTTCAAGAAATATGATTTACAATGAGTTTACACCCACAGAAATGCAGATCAAGACCAAGAGCATGTCTAAACTGGGGTAAATAATTCAATATACCACACCTCCCCTGATATAATGTTTGTCCTCAAATCGGTATGCATCTTTTTCCTTTTGCATTTACATTGAGATATTTCTACATAAAATTTTGTTTTTATGGAATTCTGTAAATAAATACTGTAATGACCTATTATTAACAATGTAGTTGACAGTTGACTGTTCATTGACTTACCATTTGGGGGATATGCCACATAATATTCCACAGTGTGCCCCATTGTCTATAGTCTATTCGATACCATATATGCCCCTTCTACGTTTTCCTCAGATTCACAAAAAAATCACCTGGAAATACTTTTCCCATAATTTGTATGGACAGATTAAATTTTGTCAATGGGAGTTAATCCCACAAGATTAACAAGGCAAAAATAAGGAGATGCTGTTATTCTCAAGCAGTTGTTGCAGACGGACATGTGGGAAGATGAAAGATGTGAGTTTTCAGCAGTTTCTGGGGAATCTCCAGAAAATCACTTGCTATCCAACTTGAAAACAGCTTCATGAAGAACAAGGATATTAATGGGTGACTATTTGAAGGACAGAAATTCCACCATTTCTCTAGACTTGGGTTTACTTCCTGGTTCAAGTAGGATCATCATCAACCAGGTCCCATATTCAGACTACAGCTTCCACTCTTTATTTTCTCTCCCCAAGGTTTGTTTTGATTCAATGTACTTTCAGATAATTTAGAGGCAGCACTGTAAATCCCATTCTGGTATTTTCTTAGGAATATTGCTGAGGACATTGTATCCCACATGAAAACCATTATCAATAAAACAGAAAATGACAAGTGCTGGAGAGGATGTGGAGAAAGAAGCACACTTATCCACTGTTGGTGGGAATGTAAAATGGTACAACCAATGTGGAAGGTAGTTTGGTGGTTCCTCAGGAAACTAAGTACAGGACTGCCATATAATTCAGTAATACCACTGCTAGGTATCTATTCAGAGGACATGAGGGCAAGAACACAAATGGACGTTTGCACACCAATGTTTTTAGCAGCATTATTTACAATTGCAAAGAGATGGGAACAGCCCAAATGTTCACCCACAGACCAGTGGCTAAACAAACTGTGGCATATACATACCATGAAATATTAGGTAGCTGTAAAACAGAATAAAATCATGAAGCATGTAACAACATGGATGGACCTTGAGGACATTTTGCAGAGTGAGATTAGCCAGAAATGAAACAACAAATACTGTATGGTCTCACTGATATGAACTAACATTAATGAATGAACTTGGAGAATTTCAGTTAAGAACAGAGGCCATCAAGGGATAGAAATAAGGTAGACTTTGGGTAATTCGAACTGAAAGGATACAGATTGTACAATGGGACTGATTGTAAAAATTCAGAAATGCATAGCACAATACTACCTAATTCTAGCACAATAATGACAGTATACTAAATGAAGCTGAATGTGATAATGATAGAGGGAGGAAGGTTGCAGGCACAAATGAAACCCAAAGGAAAGACAGACAATAGAGACTGAGATGGTATAATCTAGGAACGCCTAGAATGTACAATGATGGTGCTAAATGTACAAATTTTAAAATGTTTTTGCATGAGGAAGAACAAAGGAACATCAATATTGCAGGGTGTTAAAATAGATAGAATTCACGTTTTAAAACTTTAACTTATGTGTGAGACTAAAGCAAAAACTGATTGTTTCCTTTCCGTGCTTTCCCTATAGAGAGGGGTCTATACAGTGTTGTCATCGGTTCCCGTCATAACTTAAAGGGAAATTTAAACAATGTCCGGAGCCCTTGATGTCCTGCAGATGAAGGAGGAGGAGGTCCTCAAATTTTTTGCAACAGGAACCCATTTAGGTGGCACCAACCTTGACTTCCAGATGGAACAATACATCTACAAAAGGAAAAGTGATGGTATCTACATCATAAATCTGAAGAGGATGTGGGAGAAGCTTCTGCTGGCAGCTCGTGCTATTGTTGCCATTGAACACCCCGCTGATGTCAGTGTCCTATCCTCCAGGAATACAGGCCAATGGGCTGTGCTAAATTTTGCTGCTGCCACTGGAGCAAGTCCTATTTCCAGGCGTTTCACTCCTGGAACTTTCACTAACCAGATTCAGGCAGCCTTTCGGGAGCCACATCTTCTGGTGGTGAGTGATCCCAGGGCTGCCCACCAGACTCTCAAAGAGGCATCCTATGTTAACCTTCCCACCATGGCTCTGTGTAACACAGATTCTCCTCTGGGCTAGTGGATGTTGCCACCCCATGTAACAACAAAGGCGCTCACTCAGTGGGTCTGATGTGGTGGATGCTGGCCAAGGAAGTTCTGTGCATGTGTGGCACCATCTCCCGTGAGCACTGGTGGGAAGCCTGATCTCTACCTCTACAGAGATCCTGAAGAGATTGAAAAGGAAGAGCAAGCTGCTGCTGAAAAAGCTGTGACCAAGGAATTTCAGGGTGAATGGACTGTTCCAGCTCCTGAATTTACTGTTACTCAACCTGAGGTTGCAGACTGGTCTGAGGGCACACAAGGGCCCTCTGTACTTATTCAGCAGTTCCCTACTGAAGACTAGAGTGCTCAGCCTGCAACTGAAGACTGGTCTGCAGCTCCCACTGCTCAGGCCACTGAGTGGGTAGGAACAACCACTGAGTGGTCATAAGCTGGTCTTGCATAGGCTCGTAAACAAGTTGCGAGAAAATAAACAAGTTTTCTATTAAAAAAAAAACTGATTGTCTGATACAAAATTTAGATTTTAAATAGTTCATTTCCTAATATAACTTATATGGACAGTTTAACTGAATACCATAAGTACATGGAACCTTGAATAGGGCATGAGATTTTGTTGGTTTGTCCAGAATGATGCTCTGATAAATCCCAGATTGATTTGAACAATGAATGAAGAAGCATTTATTTGCAAAGTCCCCTTGGGGAATGAGAAAGGGACAAAATTCAACTTCCCCATTTGGAGAATTCCTGATATTCTCACAAGCTGTGAGGACAACCAAATCAATAAGCCAAGCCCTCAATCTTGGGGTTTGTTCATATGAAATTTATCCCCACAAAGGATAGTCTAAGCCTACTTAATATTCGGTCTGAGTCACCCCCAGAGAATCTCTTTTGTTGTTCAGATGTGGCCTATCCCTCTCTCAGCCAACAAGGCGAGCAAACTCACCGCCCTCCCCCTCTACATGGAACATTACTCCCATGGGTATAAACCTCCCTGGCAGAATGGGACAGAAATCCTAGAATGAGCTGGGACTTAGCATCAAGGGACAGAGAAAACCTTCTCACCAAAAGGGGGAAGAGAGAAATGAGACAAAATAAAGTGTCAATGGCTGAGAGATTTCAAAGAGAATCAAGAGATTATCCTGGAGATTATTCTTACATACTATATAGGTATCCACTTTTTGGTCTAAGGTGTATTAGAGAGGCTAGAGGGAAGTGCCTGAAATTGTAGAGCTGTGTTCCAGTAGCCATGTTTCTTGAAGATGAATGTATAATGATATACCTTTCACAATGTGACTATGTGATTGTGAAAACCTTGTGTCTGATGCTCCTTTTATCTATGATATTGACAGGTGAGTTAAAAATATGGATTAAAAATAAATAAATAAATAGGCCAAGATGGTGGCTTAACAATGTGTGCATATTAGTTTGTCCTCCAGAACAACTACTAAATAACCAGAAACAGTACAGAACAGCTCCTGGGGCCATGTCAGTGACCGGACACACAGTGTACCCCAGTCTGGACCAGCTGGACTGGCTGCAAGCCCCCCAGAACTGTGAGTTCCCCAAGCCGCAGCGGCCAGTGCCCCTCCCCTACAGGCTGCTTCCCAGAGGGAAAGGAAAGAGGCTTTACCAGCAGCAGGGGCTGAGTCCAACCAAACTCCAATTCTGGAATTAATTAACAGATTTTGACTACTAAAAATAAGCCCCCAGCTCAGGTGAACCTGGTCAAAGCAGAGGATGCTCATTTTTGCCCCGGAGTCAAGGGGGCTGGGCTGACAGAAAAAGAAATAAAAGAAGGAAACAGAGATTTTTGTGGTTGTGTTTCTAAAAATGCTTCACTGCCTTTGGATACAGTGGCAGGACTTCCCAGGTTGCAACTGCCCCAGGCATAGGAAGAAACAAGCTCGTTTGAAAGCTTCTCTGGAGCCTGCGCCTTCCCCAGGAAAGGGGTGAAGCCCAAGGTGGAATCCCTCCCTCAAGGAATTCAGACACCAGGGCTTGGTAATTTGAAGCCATTAAAATGAGCCTACAACCTCTCCCCTGTCTCCACCAGGTGCCCAGCAGGGAGAGTCCACCAAAGTTAAAGGTATTGCATCATCTTATGCTGGTGGGACCTGCAGGAAGACAAGTGCCACGTACAGGACAGGATAAGAAAAACAGAGTCCAGAGACTTCACAAGAAAATCTTTCAACCTGCTGGGTCTCACCCTCAGAGAAAACCAATGCAGTTGACTCCTTCCTCCTGATAGGAGGTCAGTTTGGTCTTGAAAAATCTGGCTGGGGTCTATAATACCTAAGTAGACTATCCTAAGTGTGAGGGGGAAAAGGCACCATACAAGCAGAGCAAGAAACAAGAAAACAAGAATTGAAAAATTCTCCTCTGTTAAACAAAACTTAAGCTAGACATCTAGATAAAATTGTACTGTATGTCAAAGAACAGACAGACAACAAATTCATCCAGCAAGAAAACCCTAGGTAAAAGAAGTGAAAGCAATCTCCAGAATAAACTAATTAAGGTAATTAAATGACTAGATGCCAGCAAAAAATAACAAATCACACTAGGAAAACTGAAGATATGGCCCAGTCAAAGAAACAAACCAACAATTCAAATGAGATACAGTAGCTGAAACAATTAATTCAGAATATATGAACAGACATGGAAAACCTCATCAAAAACCAAATCAATGTGAGGGAGGATATAAAGAAGGCAAGGAATGAACAAAAAGAAGAAATTGAAAGTCTGAAAAAACAAATCGCAGAACTTATGGGAATGAAGGGCACAGTAGAAGAGATGAAGAAAACAATGGAAACCTACAATGGTAGATTTCGAGAGACAGAACATAGGATTAGTGAACTGGAGAATGGAACATCTGAAATCCAGCAAGAAAAAAGAAAGGAGGGGAAAAAATGAAAAAATATGAGCAAGGACTCAGGGAACTGAAAGACAATATGAAGCACAAGAATATATGTGTTGTGGGTACCCCAGAAGGAGAAGAGAAGGAAAAAGGAAGAGAAAAACTAACGGAGGAAATTATCACTGAAAATTTCCCAACTCTTATGAAAGACTTAAAATTATGAAAGACTTAAAATTACAGATCCAAGAAGTGCAGCATACCCCAAAGAGAATAGATTCAAATAGACGTACTCCAAGACACTCATTAATCAGAATGTCAGAGGTCAAAGAGAAAGAGAGAATCTTGAAAGCAGCAAGAGAAAAGCAATCCATCACATACAAGGGTAGCCCAATAAGACTATGCATAGATCTCTCAGCAGAAACCATGGAGGCAAGAAGACAGTGGGATGATATATTTAAATTATTAAGAGAAAAACTGCCAACCAAGAATTCTATATCCAGCAAATTTGTCCTTCAAAAATGAGGGAGAAATTAAAATATTTTCAGACAAAAAAATCACTGAGAAAATTTGTGACCAAGAGACCAGCTCTACAAGAAATACTAAAGGGAGCGCTAGAGACAGATATGAAAAGACAGAAGAGAGAGGTGTGGAGAAGAGTGAAGAAAGGAAGACTATGAGTAAAGGTAAAAAGAAGGAAAATTGGATATGACATATAAAATCCAGAAGGCAAAATAGTAGAAGAAAGTACTACCCATGCAGTAATAATACTAAATATTAATGGATTAATCTCCCCAATCAAAAGACATAGACTGGCAGAATGGATTAAAAAACAGGACCCATCTGTATGCTGTCTCTTCTCAAACGACATGAGGGCAAGGACACAAATGGATATTTGCACACTAATGTTCATAACAGCATTATTTACAATTACCAAGAGATGGAAATGGCCAAAATGTCCATCAACACAGGTAGCTGAAAAAACTGTTGCATATACATATGATGGAATATTATGCAGCTTTAAGACAGAATAAAATTATGAAGTATGTAACAACTTGGATGGACCTTAAGGACATTATGCTGAATGTGACTAGCCAAAAAAAAAAGGACAAATACTGTATGGTCTCACTGATATGAACTGACATTAGTGAATAAACTTGGAACAGTTCATTGGTAACAGAGACCATCAGGAGATAGAAATAGGGTTAAGATATTGGGTCATTGGAGCCAAAGGGATACAGACTGTGCAACAGGACTAAATACAAAAACTCAGAAATGGACAGCACAATACTACCTAACTGTAATACAATTATGTTAAAACACTGAATGAAGTTGCATATGAGAATGATAGAGGGAGGAGGGCTGGGGACATAAATGAAATCAGAAAGAAAGATAGATATTAAAGATTCAGATGGTATAATCTAGGAATGTCTAGACTGTATAACAATAGTGAAATGTACAATGTACAAATTTTAAAAATGCTTTTGCATGAGGAAGAATAAAGGAATGTCATTATTGCAGGGTGCTGAAAATAGATGGTAATTAATATTTTAAAATGTCACCTTATGTGTGAGACTAAAGCAAAAAATGTTTGTTTCAAAATTTATATTTTGACCAGAGCATTTCATAATATAATTTATGTAGATAGTTTGATTGAATGTCATAAGTACTTGGAATCTCAGGTAGGACATGAGATTTTGTTGGTTTGTTCAGAGTGATGCCCTGATGAATCCCAGAGTGATTTGATCAGTGAGCAGAAAAGTATTTGCAAGCCCCCTTCGGAGAATGGTGAAAGCAGGGAGAAATTCAACTTCCCCAAGTCGAATTCTTGATATTCTCACAAGTAGTGTGGACAAACAAAGCTATAGGCTGAGCCCCCAGTCTTGGGGTTTGTTCATATGAAACTTAACCCCACAAAGAGTAGGTCAAGCCTACTTAAAATTTAGGCCTAAGGGTCACCCCCAAGAGAGCCTCTTTTTGTTGCTCAGATGTGGCCTCTCTCTCCAGCCAATATGACGAGCAGTCTCACCACCCTCCCCCTCTCTGCGTGGGACATGACTCCCAGGGGTGTGGACCTTCCTGGCAACGTGGGACAGAGATCCTGGAATGAGATGAGACTCAGCATCAAGGGACTGAGAAAAACCCTAGAATGAGTTGAGAATTAACATCAAGGGATTGAGAGAACCTTCTTGACCAAAGGGGGAAGAGTGAAATGAGACTAAGTGTCAATGGCTGAGAGATTCCAAACAGATTCGAGAGGTTATCCTGGAGGTTATTCTTATGCATTAAGTAGATATCACTTTGTTGTTCAAGATGTAGTGGAGAGGCTGGAGGGAACTGCCTGAAAATGTAGAGCTGTGTTCCAGTAGCCATGTTTCTTGATGATGATTGTATAATGATATAGCTTTCACAATGTGACTGTGTGACTGTGAAAACCTTGCGTCTGATGCTCCTTTTATCTACCTTGTCAACAGATGAGCAGAACATATGGAATACAAATAAATAATAGGGAGAACAAATGTTAAAATAAATTTAGTTTGAATGCTAGTGATCAATGAAAGGGAGGGGTAAGGGGTATGGTATGTAAAATTTTTTTTCTGTTTTCATTTTATTTTTCTGTTGTCTTTATGTTTCCTTCTCTGAATTGACGCAAATGTTCTAAGACGTGATCACAATGATAAATATGCAACTATGTGATGATATTGTGAATTACTGATCATATATGTAGAATGGAATGAGCATATACTAGAATGTTTGTGTTTCTTTCCTGTAATTTTTTTAATTAATAAAAAATTTAAATATATATAATAAATAAATAAATAATAGGGGAACAAATGTTAAAATAAATTGAATAGATTGAAATACTAGTGAACAATGAAATAGAATATGGTAAAGGGTATTAGAAAAAAATAGGGGGAATAAAGGTTAAAATCTATTGAATAGATGGAAATACTAGTGGTCAATGAGAGGGAGGGGTAAGGGGTATGGTATGTCTGAATTTTTTTCTTTTTTCTTTTTATTTCTTTTTCTGGAATGATGCAAATGTTCTAAAAAATGATCATGGTGATGACTATACTACTATGTGATGATGTTGTGAGCCATTGATTGCACACCATACATGAAATGTTTGTATGTTAAGAATGTTCATGTTTGTACGTTGTTTTGGTTTGATAATACAAAATAAATTAAATTAAAAATATAAATAAACAAAGGAAAGGTGATTATCAGCTTTAAAAAATAGAAGTACATAAAATCACATTACTCTTGTCTCCTAGTTAAACAGCTAGTTAATCACTGTTTTCCAACTGACGTAACAAGGATGTACTTGCGTGTATTATTTACAAGACCAAATACATGATTAATAAAAAGAGGCAGCTTGAAACACCCTCCTTTAATGTTTTTGTTATACAAGTGGACCCAGATTTGTGATTAAAACTCGTCAGAGAAGCATGTGAAAAAGTGGTATGAATCATTACTGATTTCCTGTCTTGCCCCTTTCCAAAGAAACTCATCCTTTCTCCTAACTAAAAACACATAAAAAGTTCATAGTTGTAAAATCATCTAGGAAGAAAGCAGTTTATTAAAAAAATAATCTCTAATACAAATGTGGTTTCTTACCTAACTGCTCTTATGTCACTTAAGTCCTATCTGGAGATACCATGTGAATCATAGTTTAACATATTTAGAGATAATTTTAGAAAGAAGCCCTTTTGCTTTAATGAATGTGAAACCTTTTGCCTCAGCCTTGAAACTGCTGCTTTCAGTGGCATGTTGGTTTTTTAAAAGGTGATACAGCCTTTGGTAGCCTTAAGTGGATACTTGCAGGGAGGAAAAAAAGAAAGTCTTAAGGATCTCCAGAAACTCCTTTTACCCTACATTATTGTGGTCCTGCTGTTCCATTAAATCCAAGGGTTTTTCAAGGAAAAAAACAATTTTCAAAACTACTCATAGTGTTGAAAGATACTTCGATTTCCAAAATAACATCCATCCTTTCTGCCTTCTTTCTCTCTTCGATATACTCTTGGAATTGGTTATTGAATTCATTTTCTTCCTCTCTTCCTCCATCATTCCCAGACCCATATCTGCATAAACTTTGTAAAGTATAAATAGTACTGGCTTTGGGCAAAGTAAAAAGAAGGGTAGGTCTTTGTCCTCTCTGATCTTCCCTTTAAATATTTTCTTACTTAACTTTGCTCTTTTCTGCCAGGAATCTAGCACCACATCATGGACCCTGAGTTAGTTGCCTGCTGCTGTTTAACACATTACCTCAAAACTAATAACCTAAAACAATAAACATTTATTATATTACATAGTCTCTGTGGGTCAGGAATTTGGATGAGACTTACCTGGGTGGTTCTGACTCAAGGTCTTTTATGAGGTTGGAGTTAACATGTCAGCTGTGGTTACAGTTGTCTGAAGGCTCGACTGTGTTTGGAGGATCCATTTCCAACAAAGCTCATCAGTGCCAGTTGTTGGCAGGAGGCCTCAATTCCTCACTGCGGGAACCTTCCCATAGTGCTGCTTGAGAGTCCTCTCCACATGGCAGCTTGCTTCCCCCAGAATACGTGATCTAAAAGTGAGAAGGGAAGAAGCCTCAAGTATTTTATGGCCTAGACTTCAGTCACACACTGTCATTTCTGCAGTGTCACAGCGGGACTGCACAGGGAGGCCCTATACAAAGTGAGAAAGACAACACAAGGTGTGATTAACATGAGAATCACTGAGGGCCTTCTGGGAGGTTACCAGAGACCCTAGCTATTCACAGCTTTCCACCTGGCCTGCCTGAGCTTGTCGTGGATATCGCCCTCCATGAAAGCTCCCCAACCAAAGCAAGCCTTTTATGGATATGTTTTATACTCTTAGTTCCCTAATCCTTTACTATGTGTAGCTATGCTGAGCATGTAAGTTAATTTTTGTTAAGGTGTTCAGAGAATACTGCAGGGAAAACGTGTTACTTTTATCATGCATTCTTTTTCACCAGAGAATAAAACAGACAAGACCTTGATTTCAAGCACTAGCACTAGTGGAGGGAACATCCGGTATACTACAAACAGATGGGGGAAATGCCTTCTTTTTAAGTCCTGGAAAATATCACCATGTAGATACTTACATGCTTCAATAACCCCTAAGTCTGAGTTTTTAGGGACAATTTGGACAGTAGGATAATTCTAGTCACAGCAAGCTTTTACTTCAGCTCTCTTCATATTGGCTAGAATTAAACAGACTGGGCTTTGATCGTTGTGCATTTTTTGTGCATCCTCAGAGCCCAGCAGAGAGTAAATATTCAACAGATATTATTCAAACAGAAGAAGGAAAGTCTGGATAGATTTTATTTCTGAATAAAAGATAGTAAAAGATAGTACTTATGCAGCTACACATCTGTTTTCTAGGAACTCAAGAGGTATTGCTACAATAAAGAAGAGCAAAAGAAAGGCAAAACAAAAATTGGTAAACATGCTTTAAATCAGCATCACACAGTTACTGTGGTGGATTGAACCATGTACCCACTGAAAGAACATTTTTAATCTTACTTCATGTTCCTGGAAATGTGAACCTATTTGTAGATAGGACATTATTAACATGTGAACAAATTGAATAAGGTGGGTCTTAATGTATGTTACTTGAGTCCTTATGAATTGAGGAAAATTGGACATAGTCCATCAGCAGAAACCAGAAACTGGAAGAAACCAGAAGACCGAGAAGCCAGAAGTCAGAGAAAACCACAGCAGGAGACCAAGGATGTCACCATGTGACAGAGAACTGTCATCACCAGAATACAACCAACTCCAGGAGAAAGTATGCCCTTGTCAATGCCTTGATGTTTTGAACTTCAAGCTTCCAGACAATAAACCAATAAATTGTTATTTAACATGACTCTTTGTTATTTATCATGGTAGTGCAAGCAAACAAAGACACTGATTATTAGAAGAGAACAGTTATAAGCAGAACTCTCTGAAATTAAAAATAAGTAAATAAATAAAAAGCCAGGAAAAAGTTGTTTCAAGGAAAATAGTATAGTAGGGGGCTCCAGAATTCAGTACTTGCACACATACAAAAAAATTAGAGGTAGCAACTATCTGAAACAACTATTTTGAAGCTCCAGAGGCCAGAAGAATACCATATGGGGGAAGAGGCTGATAAATTATGGTAAAGAACTATGGCAGCTACCTGGACACATCTTTTATTCTAAGGGAAGGCCACCATGGGGTCCAGACCCTGGCTAGCTGCTGGTGATAGTAAGAGACTTAAGGAACGTCTTCCCCAAGAACAGGGGTGTACAAGCCCAATCATTGATCACAGTATTTGATTAGCAAATTGAGATAGCTGGGTCCGGCTCTGAGGACAGCTACTCTTCCAACATGCACCAGACAAAGACAACCAGAGCCATTGTTTCAAAACCATCCCTACACCCTAAAATGAGCTGAGAATTAACATCAAGAGACTGAGAGAACCTTCTGGACCAAAAGGGGGAAGAGTGAAATGATGCAAAGTGTCAATGGCTGAGAGATTCCAAACAGAGTCGAGAGGTTATCCTGGAGGTTATTCTTACGCATTAAGTAGATATCACCTTGTTGTTCAAGATGTAGTGGAGAGGCTGGAGGGAACTGCCTGAAAATGTAGAGCTGTGTTCCAGTAGCCATGTTTCTTGATGATGATTGAACAATGATATAGCTTTCACAATGAGACTCTGTGAATGTGAAAACTTTGTGTCCGATGCTCCTTTTAGCTACTATATCAACAGAAGAGTAGAACATATGGAATAAAAATAAATAATAGGGGGAACAAATGTTAAAATAAATTCAGTTTGAAATAGTGGTAAATGAAAGCGAGGGGTAAGAGGTATAGTACGTATAGTTTTTTTTTCTCTATTATCATTTTATTTCTTTTTCTGTTGTCTTTTTATTTCTTTTTCTAAATTGATGCAAATGTACTAAGAAATGATGAATATGCAACTATGTGATGATATTAAGAATTACTGATTATATATGTAGAGTGAAATTATTTCTAAATGTTTTGTTTGTTAATTTTTTTAATTAATAAAAAAAGTTTTAAAAAATATGAAAAATGAGCATTTAAATGTAAAAAAAAAAAAATCCCTACAGAGAAGCAGAACAGAGGCATGGGGAGGTTTAAAGATAAAGGGATTCCTCAGGGCTACAGGGGAAAGTTAGCTGAAGGGCTGCATTTGCTGGACAGGCCAAAAAAGCTCAGCTTTGGGAGCTTGTTGGAGAAGTTTTTGGTGTCCTTCCTGACATCTACCCCATGGTACCTTGGAGCCAGTCTGTGCCCTCTTTGTGGGTCCCTGGCCCTGTTTTGGCTGTGAAAGACTGAATTGGGAAAGTCCTCCTTGGGATGACCCTCCTCTCAGAATTCAGCCTACAGGCAAAAGCAGTGTGAGACAATGAAAGGAGTATAGAAAACTACAGAGATGGACAGTCTGGGGCAAAGTCCTGCTGCCTACAGATACCTGGAAAAAGGAGATCTGACTCCTGGGAATAAAAGGGGACAACAAAACACCTATTATCAGGGGAACTCAAAAAAACTAACAAGAAAAAGTCCAGGACAAGACAGAGGCATGGTAAGAAAGGGAAAATCCCACACCTTGCATTCATCTTGGGCAGACCTTCCTGATAGAGGGCCTAAAGCTCAAAAAAATCTCTGTCTTATCACCAGCAGTTTATAAAACAAAGAAGCACACATATCAGGGGGTAAATCCCAGAGTTAACATTTCAAAATATTAAAAGGTCCAAGTACGCAACAAAAAAGAAATAGGAAATGATGACCCATGCAAAGGTGGAGGATAAAAATACAGAAAATACCAATGTAGAAGATAGAATGTAGAAATACTGAACAAAGCTTTTGAAAAAAATAATCTGAAAATGTTTAAGGGAATGAAGGACAGTTCAGAGAAAGAACCAAAGATATTGGGGGGAAAATTAATGAACAATATGAAAGTATAAATAAAGAGTCAGAAATTATAAAAAAAAAAAAAAAAAAAAAAAAAGGAGCCAAACAGAACTATTGGAACTGAAAACCATAATAACAGAAATGAAAAATGCCTGGGAGGGTTTCAAGAGAAAAATGGAGTTGACAGACAAAAGAATCTATTTAGAAGCAGAAGAAAAAAATATTTAAAGTGAGAATAGCGAGAGCCTCTTTTGTTGCTCAGATGTGGCCTCTCTCTCCAGCCAACACAACAAGCAAACTCACCACCCTCCCCCTGTCTATGTGGGACATGACTCCCAGGGGTGTGGACTTCCCTGGCAACATGGGACAGAAATCCTAGAATGAGCTGAGATTCAGCATCAAGAGATTGAGAAAACCTTCTTGACCAAAAGGGGGAAGAGAGAAATGAGACTAAGTGTCAATGGCTGAGAGATTCCAAACAGAGTCGAGAGGTTATCCTGGAGGTTATTCTTATGCATTAAATAGATATCACCTTGTTATTCAAGATGTAGTGGAGAGGCTGGAGGGAACTGCCTGAAAATGTAGAGCTGTGTTCCAGTAGCCATGTTTCTTGATGATGATTGAATAATGATATAGCTTTCACAATGTGACTGTGTGATTGTGAAAACCTTGTGTTTGATGCTCCTTTTATCTACCTTGTCAACGGACAAGTAGAACATATGAAATAAAAATAAATAAGAGGGGGAACAAATGTCAAATAAATTTAGTTTGAAATGTTAGTGATCAATGAAAGGGAGGGGTAAAGGGTATGGTATGTATAGATTTTTTTTCTGTTTTCATTTTATTTCTTTTTCTGAATAGATGCAAATGTTCCAAGAAATTATTATGATGATGAATATGCAACTATGTGATGATATTGTGAATTACTGATTATATATGTAGAACAGAATGATCAAAATAAAAATGTTTGCATTTGTTTTGTGTTTTTTGGCATTAAAAACGATAAAATAAAAAAGAAGTTTTTTTTTAAAAAGTGAAAATAGCCTAAAACAGCTATGGCGCACAATCAAGCATACCAACCTAGGTGTTATGGGAGTCCCAGAAGGAAAAGAAAAAGGAAAGGGGGCATAAGGAACAAGCAAGGAAATAATGAAAAAGAACTTCCCAAACTTAGCAAAAGTGTGAATCTACACATCCAAGAAGCTCAGAGAACACCGAATAGAATGAACATGAAGAAAAATATATCCCATCATATATTCATCACACTATCAAATGCAAAAGGCAAGAAGAGAGTTCTGAAAACTGCAAGAAAAAAGCAACAATGTTACATATAAGGGAATCTCAATAAAATTGAGTGCTGATTACTCATCAGAAACTATGGAAGCAAGAAGTATATGCGTTGAAAGTGCTGAAGGAAAACAATTGCCAGTCAATAATGTTATATCCTGTGACACTGTCTTTCAAAAATGAAGGAGAGATTAAGACATTTTTAGATAAACAAAAGCTGAGGGAGTCCATCATCACTAGACTTGCCCTACAATCAATGTTAAAGGGTGGTCTTCAGACTGAAATGAAAGAACATCAGCTAGTGATTCAAAACAACATAATGAAATAAAGTCTGTGGTACGGGTAACCATTTGGGTAATTATAAATGTCAGTATTGTTGTATTGTATTTTTGATGTGTAACTCCACTTCTCACCTCCTACAGGTGTTAAAATGAAAATGCATAATAGGTAATGATAAAGTTTTGGGGCATAAAATTTACCAAATAACTAAAACTATCTTGGAAAGGAGGAATGAAGTTGGAGGATTTACACTTACCAATATTAAATTTACTACAAAACCATAATAATCAAAACAGCTTGGTACTGGCACAAGGGCAAACATATAGACCAATGGAATACAGTTGAAAGCATAGAAATCAACTCCCACATTTACAGCCAACTGATTTTTGATAAGGTAGCAAAGACCACTGAACTGAGAAAGAGTAGTCTCTTCAACAAATGAAAACTGGATCTCCATTTGCAAAAATAGAAAGAAAGAAAGAAACAGGACCACTACCTCACACCATATACAAAAACCAACTCAAAAAGGATCAAATACCTAAATATAAGAACTATAATTATCAAGCTCCTAGAAGAAAATATAGAGAAGCATTTTTAGGACCTTGCACTAGGCTATGGTTTCTTAGACTACACCCAAAGCACAAGCAACAAAAGAGAAAATAGATCGCTAGAACCTCACCAGACAAAAAACTTTTGGTCCTCAAAGAACTTTTCCTAAAAGTAAAAACACAGTCAACACAAGAGGAGAAAATATTTGGAAGCCACACATCCACTAAAGGATTAATACCCAGTATATATAATTCTTCCACTTAACAACAAAAAGACAAAAATACAATTTAAAAATGAGCAAAAGACTTGAACAGACAACCCTTCAAAGAAGACACACAAATGGCCAGAAAGCACATAAAAAGATGCTCAACATCATTAGCCAGTAGAGAAATGTAAATCAAAGCCACAAGATACTATTTCATGCCCTTTGAAATAGTTGCTATAAAAACAGAAAAGAAAAAAATAACAAATATTGGAGAGGTTGTGGAGAAAGAAGAAGACTCCTTCATTGATGGTGAAAATGTGAAATGGTGCAGCTACTGTGAAACACAGTTTGGCAGTTCCTCAGAAAGCTAAGTAGAGACCTACTATATAACACAGCAATCTCACTACTGGGTATATAACCAAAACAACTGAAAGTGGATGCTCAAACAGGTATTTGCACATCAATGTTCACAGCAGCATTATTCACAATTGCCAAAAACGGAAGCAACCCAAATAGCTATCAACCAATGAATGGATAAATAAAATTTGGTATATACGTACAATGGAAATGAAGTCCCAATACATGTGACAACATGGATGAAACTTGAAGACATCATGTTGAGTGAAAAAATAAGCCAGACACAAAAGGAAAAATATTGTAAGATCTCACTGATTTGGAGCAATTAGAATAAGCAAACTCATAGAGTTAGACTTTAGAATATAAGTGTTAGGTCGGGGGAACAGGAAAGGGCACTGCAACTGGAGCTGTGGAGGCTGTGTCACCCCTCCCAACATGAATTCTGGAACAGCCCCTTCCGGACACCTGACTTCCGGAACTGATGAACCACCCCTTCCGACCACCTGACTTCTGGAGAACCGCCCCTTCCGACCACCTGACTTCTGGAGAACCGCCCCTTCTGGACGTCACCTGACCCCCTTGCTTAAAAAACGCCCACGCCATCACCCAGGTGCTGACTCACCTCCCTCCATCTTGGGTTTGGTGAGCTCAGCCCAGGAGGGCAGAAATAAAACCACCCACTTTAAATTTCCCGATCTACCATCCTTCTTTCTCACCCTTTCGCCTCCTAAACCTTTCAACAAGTTAACAGGAGATGGGGTAGGGATAGGGAATGGGAGTTGAAGGCTTAAAATGTACAAGTTTCCTAATTAGAATAATGGAAATGTTTTGAGAATGGATGGTGGTGTTGATAACACCACATTGGGAAGGCAGTTAACAGCACTGAAATTTATATCTGAATGTGACTAAAAGGGGGAAATACTAGATTGTACATATGGTAACAGAATTTTAGAATTTAAAAAATTCCGTGGAACTATATTACATAAACAATAAACCCTAACTTAAATCATGAACTTTAACTAACAGTACAATTATAAAAATATGCCATCATCAGTTGTAAGAAATGTACCACACCAGTGTAAGGTGGAGGTATTGGAGTGGTATATGGAAATCCTGTATTTTATGCATGATTGTTCTATAAACCCACAACTTCTCTAATAAAGGGGGAAAAAAGATACATCAGAAAAAGAACCACACAGCTGGGTCCGACCCAAATTGCCAGCCCAGAAAATAGCAAGCTAATGAAGAGTTGTTTTCTTAAGGCACTGAAAGAATAAATAAATAAAAAGGCTGGGACAGGGATGACTTCATTTGAGTTAAGTCTTTGATATTAAAAAGGAAAGAATTACAAAAGATAGTATCAAAGACTAACTGTATTAACTCCATTCACTGAGCACCTAGCTTAGGCCATGCACTTCACAGACATTATCCATGCTTCTTTCAATAACCGTAAAGAGGAGATATTAGGAATCTCATTCCAAAAGTGAGAATATACATGAAGCAACACCTAATGAGAGGCAGAAAGCTGGCATTCAAGCCCAGGTTTATCTGACTTCAGAGTACACACTTCTTGTCCAGTGCTAGCAACTAGCCTATTGTTTTTCATTTGAATACAAAAAACAGGCTCACTACTATCAGTGGAAATTTAGGTAGATCCTTGGTTCCTCTATCGTTCTGACGGGCTGATGTATATGGCTGTAGTCAGGTTGGCTTGATTCAACTACTGGCTTACCCGGTAAGCAGGTTTGCTAAACCCAGGAACTTTCTATGGTTCATCATTGTCTGCACAACTTTCTTGGGGAGAATGGAAAAAAACATCATCAGGTAAAGACTTGCCTCAGCATTGAAGCTTATAAACTCACAAAGAGATGGTCACTGCCAAAGAATAAAAAAACAAAATACATATACATTGTGGTGATATGTATAATTTGTTTGGAAGAGAGTAAAGAAGATAAAAATGAAATATTTTCATTTCTTAGAAAAACGTTATATTTAATTTTTCCCCTACCAATGTCTAGAAACATCCAAAAGATAGATTTTCCTGCATACCACTATTTTTTTTTTATTTTTTGGCAGTGACCATCTCTTTGTGAGGCGTCTGAGCTGGAATAAAAGATTACAATGAGAAATGGAAGAAAAAGAAATTATCCTCCATGACTACATGATTACATATGGCCACCAAGCACACAAACCCCAAAGGAGAAAATCACCCATAAACTACAGATTTAGAAGTTCAAGAATGTTGGAAAGTAATATGTTGAATTCTATCATCTGATTACCCAAAGCTGAAAAGCACTAAAATCCTTAAGAAAGGAAAAAGATGAAGAAATTCACTTTAAAAGGATTGTCAATATACCTACAAACTATTTAATCCTCAATGTCAATCAGTAAGCAGTAAAAGATTTTTATTTCTTAGATTTGCATAACAAAGGTTTTTAAGTATTTCCATTCTCTTCCTTGCATGTCATTGAGAACATCTTAAATTTCAAGTTATTTAGAATTTTAGTGCGGTCTACATTTTCCACATTTTCCTGGCATTGTGGGAGATGTAAAGTATGATATTTGCCTCTTTCCTTTACAACAGTGGTTCTCAAATTTGAGCATGTATCCAAGTCACCTGGAGGGCCTGTTAAAATACAGATTGCTGGGCTCCTGAAACTTCTGATTAAGTGGGTTTGGGATGGGGCTTAGGAATTTATATTTCTAAGGATTCCCAGATGATGCTGATACTGCAGTTCCATTGCTTTAGAACTATGTCTCTAGACCAGTTGAGGAGGCAAGACATAGATAAGTACAAAGTGAAGGAATTCTATGTAGCAGCATACATTTAGACATCTGTTGAGAGAAATAAGCAGTCAGTGATGTAAGAACTCTGAGGAGGGAGCAATTCCACAGGGAGGAATCACCAAAAACGAGGTGAGACTCATTCTGGCTCTCATTGAATGATTAGGAAGAGGAAGAAGAATATATTTGACCTACAAACTTATATTGTGTTTCACAGAACAACCAACCCACTCCGCAGAAAGACTCTCCGAGGTCAAGCAGTAGCTGATATATTTGAAAAGGTAGGCTAGGCCAGTAAGTGTGGAGAACTATTGAATGCAGACTAAAGCATCCATGAGCTTTAGAAAACCCTGAAGATTTTTTAATGGAAAAGTGTGATTTGGGAAGATTAAAAGGCAATGAGGTATACATTGGATTGGGGAAGGGAGAGACCGGTTAGAGGACTCCAGCTAGATGGTAAATGCTATCCACTAGGTCTGAGGTGAAAATAGCTGAAGGAGATGAGAATCAAGAGGAGGGGCAGATGGAAGTAGAAAGACAATAACTTAGCTGATACAAAGGGCAATGCACAGGAGAGAGAGGAAAGTCAGCATTTACGGAGATGATGAGACCTGTGATAGGAAAAAAATGTAACAAATTATTTTACTCTCTTGGGACAATGCCCAAGTATTTCTGCTGACAATGCAATATTAGAAGGTACAGACATTTAGGGAGGACTGGGAGAGTCTATTTTGGCAAGTTTCAAACTTTCCCTAATCACACAAGGTCAAGATTTCAAGTCAGAATCTCAAATGTGTCCAAACCCACTTAAACTCTTTAAAAAGTGATTTCCTGTTTAAAGGAGAAAAAATACATATATTTTTTAAATTATTGGAAGGGTTTAAATACTTCTTAGACATCAAAGAACTCTTAAGAAATAATATTTTGATGATTTAGGTAAAATCAATCAAAAACATATGGATCAAATTTCCTTTCAAATACGTATCATGTTTGGAAAGTAAGGGTAAGGCTGCTTCACAAAATGAGTGTGCTCTTTTTTGATCAAACCCGAAATGGCTAAAAAATTCTTCATATATTCAAAATCTAACCAAATTTTTGCTACCCTGGTTTTTGTATTATTGAGTATCAGAATCTCTCAGGAAATTTTTATTTCTTTAGTTAATGAATCATGACATTAGTTTCAACAAGATCTGATATTTGTAGACTGTGAAATGTGTTTCTTCAAAATAAGGCAATGCCATTGAATCCATTGTATGTGCAGGTGAGAACTTTCAGATGCATCCAAGAGTGCCCATTTGCTGTCAGTAACCTACAATCACAGTTTTCATAGCTAACATAAAAGAGTGTCCTAACAAGTAAATCCTCTTTCCTGAGCCATGGTGAAGCAGATTCTATGTGCACCAGTTGTAGCCCACCTAGAAACCCCATCACTGAACAACTTACATTTATGCACACACACAAACTCAAAACAGCAAAATTGTATGACTGATGTCTACTCCTTTGTGCTTTCTGGTTTCTTTTTGGCACAAACTCTCAATACAAGCATCCATTAACCTCATCTTACCTTCATTTTTGCATCCCCAAAACACAGTTACTTAATTTTCCATACTCTGAATCTTCACTTCCTCCATTGTATTCCTTCTAATCCTTGCTCTTCCTTAAAGTAGGTAATAATGGGGTTATTTATTAGTCAAACAAATCTGTAACTTCTTAACACCTAAGAAGTGGGAGGAACCTCATGGATCATTACTCCTGCTCTGTTATCAGCCAAGTGAAGAGAGTCAAGATTAGAGTGAAAGTCTCCTGATTTCCTGTCCAACATTTTCCCCATTATACCACACTATCTCTGAGACACCTACTTTTTGCAAGTTACTTCATGACGCTTGAGTGACTGTCCTTTCTTTAAATCAAAAAGGATTTCCCAGGCTGATTGCTCATTATTTGCTTCAGCTTTCTACAGCTATCAAAGCTAAGATGTTTGTGTCAGCCTTCCTAGAGAATGCAGCTAGTGGGGCAGGTTTTATTGGTCAAAAGAACACTTCCAAAGTGTTCCTTTCCCATTTCATGATTACGGCTGACTCAACTAACAAAGGCCAGATCTGCTCCATACAACCATACTCAGTTGAGGCCAGTGATTAACAACTGAGGGTGATTTTGTCCCCCAGGGGACATTTGGCCAGGCCTGAAAACATTTTTTGTTTTCACAACTGTATGAGGGATACTATTTGCACCTAGCAGACAGAAGCCAGGGATCCTGTTGAGTATCCTACATTTCACAGGAAGCCTCCACAACACAGAATTAACTAACTCAAAATGGCAAAAGTGCTGAGTGTAGGGTCATGTGATAGATGAGAGGCGTGTTGTAGATACCGATATAAGAATTTCAGCTATACCCTTCTGTCTTCAAGCATTCATTCATCATCTATTGTGTGCCAGGCATTGTGCTTGGTACTGCTGCCAAATTTACAATTGGATCATCTTCCTGCATGAGGATTAGAAACATAGAATACCTTTGTCCTACAAATTTCTAGATACAGTGAAAGAGTCTTCAACCTGATCCTGAGAATGCTAGATTACAGACAAAATGCTGAACCCTCTGGAAGGCATGATGTGCTCACCCATTCCTGGGTTCAACAACAGTCACTTGGACCTGGTGGAAAATTTTCAAGAAATGAATCCCGTGTAACTGTCCCAGAGCCATCCAAGAACAACTAGGCAGGCATCTGTAAAGAATGCTTTGCAAAGTGAAAATGACCACGTGGTTTCTTTTGCTGTTGTTGTTTGTCTGCCAAGTGAAAAGCATACTGTGCTTTAAATAATTCAAAAATGAAAACTCTTCCTTTGAAATCATGTCGTATTCACTTTCACCAGAATATCATACTGTTAGGTTGGGTGCTATCCGGGACATATCAAAAGCTTCTTTTATCGGTGTTATTTCTACTTTGAACACATTCCTTTAATTTAAGTCAGGATGACTGGTTTGTATTAAAATATTGGAAAGGTTCTTGGGTTTCAGATTGATAGTAAGTCCATAAAAAAGCAAATGGTTTTTCATTTCCGGAAATCTAATTAAATGTTGTGAAAACAAATGTGCTCTGGTGTAGAATATAATGAAATAATACACTAGTGGAGAATAAATATGGATTTTTGTTGTTAAGTAAGCTCTTTGAACTCTAGAGAATGGGAGAGAAATACAATCCCAAACTGAGAGATCATGAAGCAGGTAGATAAGGGATAACAAACTTTCCCTCAAAACTATTCCAGTAATGATTTCTAAATGTTGTTAGTTAATTTTTTTTAATTAATAAAAAATAAATAAATAAATAAAATAAAAAATAAATTAAAAAAAACCTATTCCAGCCTGATGAAGATGGCAGAGTGATATGCTTCAGGTCTTCATCCCCCCACAGAGCTTTGAACAACTAGCAAACACTGGCAGAGATCTTTCTCAAAGCTCTAGAAAACAGTTAAAGGATTGCAATAACTGGGTGAATACGAAATTAAAAATAATAATAATAAAGGAAAAGGAAACTTAAAAGTGGTAGGATCTCATGGCACCCTGCACTCCCAATGCAGGTCCCAGGTCCTAGTTTCAGAGGGAACAGAATACATGAGAATTCTCATGCACAGATATATTGCAAGCACATATATCTGGGCCAATCTGTCTGCAGTGGCCCTAAGGCCTGAAACAGGACACTCATCACATCATCCCAAAACTTAACCTTGCATGTAGAAAGCAGCTCACAGGGCTCTCCTACAGAATAGTGTGGGAAGGCTGTCAAGTCATGGGTGCCTAGGGCAAGGGAATGTTGGCTGGAGGTCATACAGTGCAATGCTCCAGACCACGAGGAAACTGTCGACTAGAGAAAAGGAAACATCCGTGTCTGTGTAAAGGGGAGAATTTCTATGGTTTTGCTGCAAGCTATTCTCTAAACTCATCGGTTAGATAAGCTCTGAGGAAGAGCACTCAATATAGGTCAATCTGAAAAGCCTGGGAAACCTGGGAGAGGTATTTTCTTTTTTCCTTCTTTTTTTTTTTTTGCCCAGCAACTGGAATTCAAGAAGAGTTCTATCATAACACTGACTGTATACAATTTAAGGAATCAGAGTCTAAATTATAGTGATAATGCATTGAAGCATCAAATGTCCAGATTTCGAAAAAAAGATTTAAAATCATACAAAGAAACAAAGTGATGACCCAGGCAAAGGAGAAAATAAGAGCTTTCGAAATCAGCAATGAAGGTGATCAGACCTGGGAACTACCAGAAAAAGACCTTTGAAAAATGGCCTGAAATATGCTCAAATAGTTAAAGGAAAACATGAAAATCAATTAAAGAAAATTAGGAAAGTGATAGATGTACACAAAGAGAACGTCAATAGAGAGATGGAAATTATGAAAAGTCACTGAAGAGAGCTGATGAGCACAATAACAGATTAAAAATTCCCTAGAATGGATGAGCCTGGATCTGGCATTGTGGGACTGAGAAAGCCTGTGGACCAAAAGGGGGAAGAGAAATAAAACAAAATAAAGATTCAGGGAGTTGAGAGATTTCAGATAAAGTTAAGAGATCATTCTGGAGGTTATTCTTACGCATTATATAGATATCCCTTCTCAGTTTTTAGTGTATTAGAATAGCTAGAAGTAAATACCTGAAACCGTTGAACTGGACTATAGGAGCTTTGATTCTTGATGATGAACTATAGCTTTAACAGTGTGACGGTGTGATTGTGAAAACCTTGTGACTGACACTCCCCTTATTCAGTATATGGACAGATGGGTAAGAAAATAAAGACAAAAAATAAATAATAGGGGGGATATGGGGCATGGGATGTTCTGGGTGTTCTTTTTTATTTTTATTTTTATTCTTTTTTTTTTGAGTAATGAAAATGCTTAAAAAATTGTGGTGATGAATGTACAACTATACGATGATATTGTGAAACACTGATAGTACATTTTGGGTGATTATATGGTATGTGGCAATATAATATCTCAAAAAAACATTGCATTTTAGAAATTCCCTAGAAGGATTCAGCAACAGATTGGAACTGGAAGAAGAAAGAATCAGTGAATTTGAAGATAAGTCCATTGACATCATCGAATCCGAAAAGCAGAAAGAAGAAAGAATGCAGAAAAGTGAGGCGAGTCTGGGGTAACTGTGGGACACCATCAGGTATCCCAATATACTTATTGTGGAAGTCACAGAAGGAGAATATATATATATATATATATATTGTATGCTGTATTTTTCTGTATGCTGTTTATATATTTTTTGTATATTGTATATATTATTGAAGTACCATTTGCTGAATTTGTATTTGGTTTTCTGTTTGTCTGTTTGCTTGTTTGTTTGTTTCTTGGGGGAAGTGCATGGGCTGGAAATTGAATCTGGGTCTTTTCTGCATGGCAGACGAGAATTCTACCATTAAACGACCTTTGCACCCTCTATTTTATTTTTCTAACTGTACTGTAAGCTTGAAAGCATTTCAAAATAAAAAAGTGTTCTGTTTTTTTTAATTCTAGATTCTCCAGTCCAGAACAACCTATCATACCAGAGTTAGGGTAGACCACCTCTATGGGTTATACCTCTCCTGACAGGTGCAAATTTTGTACCTGAGAAGCTCTTTTTTCTCCCTATGGTCCTTATAAGAGTACTCAGGTGAGAAAAAATATATGTACTGGAGGGAGTCTTTATCTTCCTCAGGCCTTCCTCCACTAACCACCTCACACTCAATCTGACTTAACAATGGTAGATCCTTTCACAAGCTGGAGGTCACAGTTTATCCTTATTTCTAATTTCTACCTTGACAAAATATTCGTGAGGTTCAGTGGGGTGTTATGGGGTCTCTTTGGGGATTCATGGACTATTGTAGCATCCCATAATTTACATTGGGGCCTTTCTTCCCAACCCACATATCATCTAAATAAAAACCAAGTGTTTGCTATGCAAACAGCTACAAGACAAGTTCTCTTCCAACCAGATTTCTGCTTATGGATCCACTTCATAGTTGAAATTCAATGTGAATAATTGAAATTCAATAAGACTATTCTTCTGCCAGCCTAAATCCACAGGGAGTTCATCCTCAGGAAATTTGAACTACTGTCTCAGCTTTCCATTTGAAGAACTGTCGGTGACACTGTATATGTAAATTGAGTTTTATAAAGATACCCAACATCAACCCTCTCCTTGGAAATAAGTAGGGCATTTACAATCCTACTAACTCCTTCAGGTCTCAATAATTTCTACTTACTAAATGCTAGCAATTAGGTATTAAATCAGCTTTTCTCTAACTGGTCAATAGAGGTCACATGAGCATGGAACTTTCCATATTGGAGTCCTTCTTACTTAAACAACACTCCAGTCACTAGCATCCTGTCTCATCCCTTCTCACAATGCCACTTGGTTCAGTTGTGTCCTTGTGACTCTGTGTGTACACAGAGTGTGTATGTGTGCTTGAATTGTTGCAATGGCAGATCATGGAAACTATCAAAAGGCTCTCGTTTAAATGAATGAAATCATCATTGAAATTAAATATATAGTGAACATGCAATATAGAAATACTAAATCACCTGGAAGAATCTTTGTTCTTCAGTGAATAAAGAAGTATTTGCAAAGTCCCCTTGGGGGAATGGGGAGAAAGGAGGAAAAATTCAGCTTCTCTATTTGGAGAATTCCTGATATTCTCTCAACAAGTGGGGACACATAAATCAATACACCAAGCCCTCGATCTTGGGGTTTGCCCCCTATGAAACTTATCCCTGCAAAGGATGGGTTAAGCCTACTTAAAATTAGGCCTAAGAGTCACTCCTCAGAGAACCTCTTTTGTTACTCAGATGTGGCCTCTCTCTAAGCCGACATGGCAAGTGAACTCTCTGCCCTCCTCACCTCAAATGGGACATGACTCCCAGGGGTGTAAACCTCCCTGGCAATGTGGCACAGAAGTCCTGGGATGAGATGGGACTCAGCATCAAGTGATTGAGAAAACCTTCTTGACCAAAAAGGGGAAGAGAGACATGAGACAAAATAAAAGTGTCAGGGGCTGAGAGATTTCAAATAGAGTTGAAAGGTTATCCTGGAAGTTATTCTTATACATTATATAAATATCCCCTTTTTAGTTTATGGTGTATTAGAGTGGCTAGAGGGAAGTAGAGCCATGTTCTAGTATCCATGTTTCTTGAAGATGATTGTATAATGATATTGCTTTTGCAATGTGGCTATGTGATTGTGAAAACCTTGTGTCTAATGCTCCTTTTATCTATGGTATGGACAGATGAATAAAAAAATGGATAAAAATAAACAATAAGGGGAACAAAGGTTAAAATAAATAAAGTAGATTGAAATACTAGTGGTCAATGAGAGGGAGGAGTAAGAGGCATGGCATGTATGAGTTTTTTCTTTTTTCCCTTTAATTTCTTTTGCTGGAGAGATGCAAATGTTCAAAGAAATGATGCTGGTGATGAACACATAACTATGTGATTATATTGTGAGCCACTGACTGTACACTATGTATAGAATATTTTTATGTTTGCTGTATACAATGAAAAAAAATTTTTTCAAGTTCTGGCTTTCAGAACTAGTGGTATATGGAATAATCACTAACTTAAATATGTGAAGAGTCACCTCTAAGGATAAAACAGGATTAAAAATAGTGAGCAATCTTTAATATATGGTGGGTTTTGCTTCTACATAAATGAAATTCTGTACCATTTTCAGTCTTTCTGCGATTATCATCATCCCAGATAACAATCCATTATTCTCAGGTAGGTAACTTGTGTAACCTAACAGCTGAAAAATCTTATTGCATTTATTTTCTTTGCAGCTCTGCATACCTTCCCAGAAATTCTATATTGTACAACTGTAAAATTCCAACACCTAATATTAGCCTGTATGATGCCAGCAGTTAAAAAAATGCTTGTTGACTACATCGAACAAATGACTTAGAAGAGCTCGTCTGAATTATAATCAAAAGTTTATAAAAATGCATAAAAGATACATTCACCAAGCATAATTAAACTACCCCATCCTTATAGCAAAGAAATGCAAACCAAATAATAATGACATATCATTTTTCATCCATCAGATGACATTATTTAATTTCAACAATTATTTAAATATTAGGTGTTGACAAGGGTTGTTGCGGATTGATTTGTGCTCTCCTCAAAAAATATTCTCAAATCCTTACGTGAATGTGATCCTACTTGGAAAAAGGATCTTTGATGATGTCATTAGTTTAGATAAGGCCAAACTCGACGAGGGTGGGTCCTAATCCAATATAACTCATGTCCTTATAAGGAGAGGAAATTCAGACACAGTCAGTAGGAGACAGAGAGGGAAGAAAACTATGTGAAGGAGGCAGAGATTGAGTTATGTCATAAACCAACACCAGATACAGTTTTCAGAAGAAATATGCCCTGATGACAACAACTTAACTCCATTCCTAGCCTCCAGAACCATGAGACTATAAATGTGTGCTGTTTCAAACAGAGTACCAGGCTGTGGTACTTTATTATGGCAGCCTAGGAAACTAAGACAAAGGGAAACAAGCACACTTAGTATAAATTGATCCAATTTGACAACATCTATCAAAATTTAGAATGTGCAAAATCTGTTCAGGAAATGCCACCTTAAGGACTACATACAAGAGAAAAAAAAAAGTCAACATGTGAACAAAAGCATGGCTCATAAGTTTTTTTAAGGGAGAAACCAAATGTCCATTAATAGAGGAATGTTAAAAAAAATTCTTTTTTCCTTCTTACTTGTATAGGAAAACCTCCAAGATTCATCTTTAAGGGGAAGAGAAAATTACAGAGTAATAAGAAAATTCTATCCCATTTTTGTTGTGGAAAAGTGAGTATTTACATACACGTGCATTTAACTGAATGGTGCTTTCCTTTGGGAGGGGAGTAGGAATACGGATAGGATGAGTTTTCCATCTTTTTTTTCTTTATTTATTCAAACATCTGTGTGGTTTGAATCTAATACAAAAATGTACTATGTACTAACTGGGTAATAAAAGAAAATAAGGGAGAAAGTGGAAAAATTCAATCTCCCTAAATAGTTCCTTCACATCATTTCCAGAATCAGAGATTTATCATTCATGCAATGAGTATTTTACTAAGGGTGTACTGCAAACAAAACCTACAGCTGAGATTCCTTTATTTCTGTCTTTTATAATTCCTTATTAAATACCTCATTCCCTGTCCCTCATTGCTAAGGTATAAACCCATTTTCAACTAACACCTTGGGAGATTATGGCAGCTAAAAGGAAAATAGGGCCCCTTTTTGGTCATTTATGGGTTTATGCATCCATTCATTCAGCTATTATTAATTGTTTCTGCCTCTTTATAATAAGCTGGGGATATGATGATCTCACTGACCTTTAATTTAATGAGTTAGGCAGACAAAAATCAACTAGTTTACAAAAGAAAGAAAATTATAAGTGACGATAAGTGCTGCAGAAAAAAACGATACTGGAAGTTATGGGTACATGCGTGATTTCCTACAGGTCTCTGAGAGGAAGACTTCCCTAATGAAATGACTAAGTGAAGATCCAAAATATGAACCATGCTATTGGGAGACTGGTGTTATGTAACTAAGCTGAGATAAATGAAATTCACACAGAGCATAATCATGCAAAATGAAGTCTATTTGTATATATAGTCTCCCACTATCCTCTTGGAAAATTAAGTCCTACTACCTGGAGGATATTTTGTTTCCCGGGAGCAAAGCCATCGTGATTTCAAAAGAGTCTTACATAGTGGATAGGAATATATAGGTTTGGTGAAAGAAATTGAGATTGATTGAAAGGTCTAGAGATGGCAGTAGGAGAAGCAGAAGGATAAGAGAGAAATTTGGGAAAAGGGAGAGATATGTGCTTAGAGCTAGGAGACCACTTCAATGGCTAGTAGCCAAGCAAAAGAAGGTGGTAGCAAGAGATAGAGAGAAAAGTAAACAGACATTAGGGGTATTTGGCAAGTAAAACAGAGCAGGTTTGGTAAGGAATTATGTAGGACAGGGGAATGCAAAGGTTGAATCAAAAGTTCCATTAGTGAATGAATCATGGTGGCTCACAGAGCCAAGGAGAATTGGAGGAGGAGGGAAGGCAGTACAGCTCTTGAGGTGAGTCTTTAGCATATCAAGACTCAATGGTCTTTAAGACAGCCAACTAGAGAAGCAGATAGAAGTACAGAGGAACAGCTAGGCTGGAAATGTAAGCATGGGGGTCACTGACCTACAGACGTGTGGCTGACGCCAAGTGGGATTGATGGTTGCTGAATAGAAAGAGAAATGAGTGGTGGTCAATAGCAAAAATTACCCAATTATCATAGGACCAGACCTGATAGCCAAAAGTCCACTGAGATAAAGGCCAACTGCCCTCTAGTGGAATCCAAGCCATTTTCGCAGGCTGCAACAGGAAATACATTGAGCTGATTTTCAAATATCTGTGAGCAGAAACCCTGTAAGCTTTCTGTGGAGGAAAAAAAAAGTACCTAGAGCTAACTGCCTGTCTCCCTTCACAAGGCTTTGGATTAAACAAGATACATCTTTTAATGGAATCCAAAATATAAAGGTAGCTAATAATTGTGTTTTTGAAATACTACTCCACAATCCCTTTTGTGTAATTCAAATATCCAAAAGGCTCTAAAAGCACCAGGTTTCCTTTTCCTAGTTCATCTGTGTACATTTGATTTCATCTGAACTCACTTGTTGGCAAAGTCAGACCTAAATTTCCATGAGGCTGTTTATTGTCTTCATTTATCCCACTCAGTATAATTATCACATATTCCATTGCAAAAACTTGATAGATTAGGGGTGCTGCCCAGACACTAGTGGGTGAACTACGTCCTATAAAACAAATGCAATTATTGGCTTTCTAAAATAAAAATTTTTTAAATCTCAATTCCAAATCACAAATGGCTATGAGGTTTCTGCTAAAGGATCAGGTAGATTACCAATGGCAGAAGATACCTTAACATCTCAATTTTGTATCATAGAGATGTTGAAAAAAAGAAAATTACCACTCAAGAATTCAAACAGAAACATAGACTCAAGTTATCTGAGCTATAACAATAATGAAGAAACAAAAAAGGAGTCTGAACAAAAGGCATGAGCAATAAAAGCTTGAATTTTTTTCCAGCAAAAAGGTTAGACATTGAATGGTCGACCATTGTCCTGATAATTAATGTGTCTGTGCGTGTGTGTGTGTGTGTGTGTGTGTGTGTGTGTGTGTGATGCCAGTGTATCAGGAGATAGGCATAGACTGCAGGCCTTCACTCATGCTGAACTGCAATCCAAGGAAGAGGCCTCCCTCCTTCAGAGTTCCCAGGAAAATTACAGTGCGGTGGCCTTAGTAACACTTTACATCTCATATCTAGTTCTCTAATTTATATAAATCTTAAAAATTGAGATCAGAAAAACCTGGGTGAAGATTCTAAACGATGATTTTCCCTTAAAAAATAAAGAATAATAATAAGTATTTTCCGCTAAAACCAAGCCAAGGAAAACTTTGTGTGCCCAAAAAGGTCCCGCCACTGCTGATATGGGAAAAGCTATGATAGTCTCATTCCTTGTGCTCTTCCAATAGCTGCATGGCCCAGGGCCAAAAGCAAGTCAAGGCAGGAATAACGTCAAAAATTTTATCTTATTTGTACTAAAAACAGACTGGTTTAAAATGCAATACCCTCTCCCGAAGAGCATTGCCTTAAATTCATCTAGAACTGGAGAATTTGACATCATATTTATTCATTCATTCATTCAGCACATATTTATAGTGTGGTTACTGGGAATACAAGTACTCTCCTAGGTATGATGAACAAGGCAAAGTCCTCCTAATCCACCTATGGGGTAGAAAAGCCAGGCAACATTATCCCCATTTACACAGACCTAAATAAGTCTGAGAGAATCTGTGTGTCAACAATAAAAAATAGTGGGGACAGAACTTGCTTGCACACCCATAAGTCTTGGGCTTACCTGCGGCATGCCACTTTCACTGTTGCCCTGCTTACCTAGAAGCCAAGGCAGATAAGCCTAGAACGGTAGCTAAGTGAGCAAAGGAGTAAATGACAGAGCCAGCCAGAACACATTCATCCAAGTCCCAAAGTGAGAGGAATAACACAATGGCCCCAAGGAAGCCAGAGATGAGGACTGTTAATGGGGCTCTAATCCCAAATCCAAATGCACCAAAATTATCTTTTAAAAAAAGATCGTCTTTAAATCATTCCCTAAAATGGATAAGATAGTAAAACCCATTCTTGGGTAGCCTATTTATTATGATTTTCCTCCAGATCTATATTTGGATGAATATTCAATACAGATCTTCTACTAAAAAAATAGGTAGTAACTCCAAGATCAACAACAGAGCACCTTTTATCTTACCAAGGATCTCAGAGCATTTTTTGAGGATACCAGATTTCCTATGAGCGGTAGCTAGCCAGGTGTTTCCACAGTCTCTTGGAATTTCCTGAAGAAAAGATAAGGGCAATGAAGGTCACCAAAAGCTGCAGACACATTATGTGAATTCTGTATTCATGCATATTTTATAGAACGGTATGCTAAGAAGTAGACATGTTACAGTTCTGTGTGTTTTTGGCTCCCAAGAGATTGAGACTGGCCAAAAATGCAGGTAAACAAAATACCAGCTGAAATCTCCCATACAAGAATGCTTCGGAATATCACACCTGGATTTTGGCTCCAGGCCGCCACAGAGTATGTGGGTTTACTGGCTTTGGAACAAAAATATCCATGGGAGAAATCAGGGGAGTAGATGACTTAAGGTCCTGATAATGGGATATGTTCTACCTCTTATCTTCTGGCTCAAATTCAGCCCAGGTGGAAAGAGACTAAAACTGGTTGCCTTGTTGTGGCCTCTGAGCGTGGTAGTTTCCACTCTGGTCCCAATAAACAAGGATCCACCTCCCTTTAACAAAAGTCCCAAAAGAGAAACTTGGAGCAAATTTCTAACAGATCTGCCAAGAACTTAATGGCCCATAAAGAAGAAAAAGACAATAATAAAACCAAAAGAAAAAAATGAGAAGAAAGAGTCTCCTCACCTTAACAGGTGGTTAGAAACTGGCACAAAGCTCATCTTGCGGTAAACCCACAGGGGCTTGTGTAAAGAAGCAGTCAGTAAAGACATGAGAAAGTCACCTATGAGATTACAACATGAGAAGGCAAAGTCTTGGCCTCAAGTAACTCCCAGTCAGAAGGAGGCGAGGCACGGCTAGATTTAACTGAATACGTGAATGTTTGAGGCAATTCATCATCATGCCCAAAAACCTGCCCTGTATTTCCAACTTCCTGAGCCATCCATCCAGGCCAGGCTTTCTCAGTTTCAGCACTATTGCCATCAAGAGCCAGATGATTCTCGATGGCTGTTCTGTACATAATAAGATGTTGCACAGCATTCCTGACCCCTACCCACTAGTTGCCAGTAGCACTCCACCCCCAATCTGTGACAATCAAAAATATCTCCAGACATTACCAAATGTCCCCCCATGAAGAGTCTTATTCTAGGCTGAGAGACCAAATGGGGTAGAAGAAAAGCAAGAGCTCTGGCACTGCCAGACCCAGGTTTGGGCACTAATCTTCCTTCCCTTGTTAGACTTGGGCAAGTCCCTGACCACTCAGGGTCTCCACGTCCTTACGTCTGCCGCTACTACTCCATCAGGGTATCAGCATTAAATGAAAGAGCCCAACACATGATGGGTGTTCAATTTTCAGTCTTCTTCCTTTTTTCTCTCCTAGGCTCTCTCAGCTTAGAAATGCCTTTCATATTACTGTACCCTCTCTCCCTCTCCTACTCCAACAAATGCCCTAATTTTTCCTCTGGTCTGCCCACATAAGATGAACTCTGAACCAAAATCAAGACATGCCTTAGCTTTGCATTTATGGCCACATAAACCTAGAGAAGATATTTAACATCTTTTGGGTTATCTGGTATTAAGTCAGTGATGTCATCTTGTTATCTAAAAAACTGTGGTCGCCACTCTGTTCGGAAACCTGACCAGACACAAGGCTTTGTTTCCCATGGAAAACATGGGATTGCAAAGTTTCTATTCTTTACCTAAGCAATTTTTTTTTCATCACATAGTTGTAGATTCATCATCATGATCATTTCTTAGAACATTTGCATCAATTCAGAAAAAGAAATAAAAAGAAAACAGAAAAAAATTCATACATACCATACCTCTTACCCCTCCCTTACATTGATCACTAGCATTTCAACCCACTAAATTATTTTAACATTTGTTCCCCCTATTATTTATTTATTTTTAATCCTCATGTTTTACTCTTCTGTTCATAAGATAGATAAAAGAAGCATCAGCCACAAGGTTTTCACAATCACACAGTGACATTGAGAAAGCTATATTATTATACAATCATCTTCAAGAAACATGGCTACTGGAACACGGCTCTACATTTTCAGGCAGTACCCTCCAGCCTCTCTGTTACACCTTAACTAAAAAGGTGATATCTATTTAATGCATAAGAATAACCTCCAAGATAACCTCTCAACCCTATTTGGAATCTCTCAGCCAATGACATTTTATTTTGTTTCATTTATCTCTTTCCCCTTTCAGTCAAGAAGGTTTCCTCAATCCTTTGATGCTAAGTACCAGCTCATTCTAGGATTTATGTCCCATGTTGCCAGGAAGATTCACACCCCCGAGAGTCATGTCTCACTAGAGATGGGGAGGAAAGTGAGTTTGCTTGTCGTGTTGGCTGAGAGAGAGAGGCTACATCTGAGCAACAAAAGAGGTTCTCTTATGGGTGACTCTTAGGCCTAATTTTAAGCAAACTTGATCTATCCTTTGCGAGGTAAAGTTTCATATGAACAAACCCCAAGATTGGGGGCTCAGCCTATTGCTTTGGTTGTCCCCATTGCTTTTGAGAATATCAAGAATTCTCCGCTTGGCAATGTTGAATTTTCCGCCTTTCTCACCCTTCCTCCAGGGGGACTTCACAAGTACTTCTTTATTCACTGTTCAAATCCTTCTGGGATTTATAGAGGCATCATTCTGGACAAACCTACAAAATCTCATGCCCTACTTAAGGTTCCATGTATTTATGGTGTTCAATTAAGCTGTCCACATAAGTTATATTAGGAAATGTGCTAGTCAAAATATAAATTTTGTACCAAATAAACATTTTTTGCTTTAGTCTCACACGTAAGTTAAAGTTTTAAAATATCAATTACCATTTATTTTCAACACCCTGCATTATTGACATTCCTTCGTTCTTCCTCATGCAAAACATTTTTAAATTTGTACATTGAGTCACTATCATTATACACTCTAGCCATTCCTAGATTATTTACCCAACCAGTTTAATTGCTTATTAAATTGATTCTCAAACTGTGCATTAAGATGGCTTGTGAAGATTTTCAAACCAAAACCCTACATTCATCTCTCTCAACAGGGCTTGCTGACTCAGTTCCACCCCCAGGGAGTCTTATTTAATAGATCCTGGTTGGAACTCAAACAGCTGTGATTTTTAAACTTCACAGGTGATACTGACACTTGGCCAGGCTCGAGACCCATAGTCCTGGACTCTGACTCGTCAATCCTTAAGTACACCTGCTTGACAGTCTTAATTTGTGACTAACTATCTTCCACCTCTGTACAAATTGTTCCCCCTATCTGGATTGCTTCCTTCACTTTTCCCAGCTAATCCATGGCTTATCCCTTTTTCAGAACTGATTCCCTGTGGGAAGATTTCCTCTGTAATGGGGCTTGCCCACCCAAGAAAATTCTTAGCAAATGCACAATATGTGATGCTTAGAAAATGAAATTTATCTTCAAACAAAAATTACCAATCACTTAAACAGTGTTGTACTTCAGATGATAGATTTTGAAAGGACTTCCAAAAACGGTAGCACTGATCAGAAGATTAATTTGAGCTCTTCTTATTTGATTGCTATCAAAGACAGTTTATGCGCTATAAAAAAGGACCAAGTTGTTAGAGATCCAGAAAACTCTACATTCATCTTTATCAACAGAACTTGCTCACCCAAATGTCTTTTAGAGTTTTCTAAAATTTAAACCCACCATTGGAGGGTGATTTATTATTCTGAGTAATATTCAAAAATTGTGCTATAAGCTCTGAAGACAATCTCAAAAATGTTTTGAGTAATGACGGTGGTGTGGGAATATGCGTGTTGTCCTCCAAGTTGCTCACTTGGGTAAAAACAGTCATTTGAGTAAATATATTATAAAAATCTGCTTTGGCAAATAGAGTCGAGAGGCTACTCTCGAGGTTGCTCTAATGCAAGCTTCAGGTTAGGTAGAACTTGCTACCTATCATAACCTGCCAACCCCCAACCAAGACCATTCCAACCAATCCTAAAGAACATCTAGGGCAATATATAAGATTCCGCAAGAATTCCAGGCACTAGAGTAACTTTCCAGATATATGCAACCTCCAGATGGGTCCCTGGGCCAGATAAGTTCTGAAACCTAGAGGGCCCAGTCTTGCCAGAACACGAAATAATTCCATTTCTCTACCCCATATTAGTAACAGACCCTTCCAATATCAAAAAATTTAGAATGGCCATAGCCCAAACAACCCCAATGAGAGGTATGGAAAGATCAAAGGTGATAATGGAGTTATACATAGAAGAGAGGAGTTAACAAATGAATATAATTGCTGAATCATTACATCGATATCTCTTTTAGTGTCCAGTATTTCAGAGCAGCTAGAAGTAAAAACCTAAAATTGTGGAACTGAAACCCATGTCAAACTCTGAAAAGTGTTCTACAATTAATTATGGTGCTGTGCTTTGAAATTTATAGTTTTTTCGTATATATGTATGTCATTGTTCACACAAAAAAGAAGGAAACAAAGTTGATTGTGATGATAAAAAAAATATTTAAACTCTCTAGCCTCCTGTATTCTGGAGCAGCTAAAAGGAAAAATATGAGAGGATCCTATGGTAACCCATGACAAGCTCTGGGATCTGTCCTGTTAACCACTTGTTGAAGAGTGCTTTGAAAACTCTTGTTTTTTTATTTCTTTGCTTTGTATATATGTTATACTGTACAATAAAAAGTTTTAAAAAATCTTCATTGAAAAGTATTGTCACTACTCAATCACAACAACCTGTTACTATACATTTAGTTACTATTGCTAGCATTAAACCTCTTTGATTAGATCAATAGGTCTCAACTGGGAGTGCTTTTGCCTCCCAGAGGACATTGGGCAGTTGGCTGTCACAACTGGGGGTGCTATTGGCATCTAATGGATAAAGGCCAGGGATGCTGCTCAACATTCTATAATGCACAGAACAGCATCCGTCAACCCTCACCCCAACACAGAATTAACTGGCCAATAATGTCAGCAGTGTCACAGTTGAAAACCCCGGATTAGATGTTTCTATGGCTCTGTGGCATGTTTTCAGTTTTTTTGTTTTATATTTTAATCTGTCTCTTCTCTCCTTACTAAAATTTCTTCTTTACCATATCGCTCATTGAAAAGCTGTATACATAAAAATTAATATAAATTGAATGCTTTATATCAATGCTAAATTTCTTGAACTTGATAAGTGTACTTAACGCAGTTACATAAGGGAATATGCTTGTTCTTAAGAAATAAAGATAGTGGAGGAAAATTCAATGTACCTGGCTATCAATATTTTCTTCTGGTAATGGAAAATACTCCATTAATCAGGGATCATTGTCCCAAGAAGGTGTGACAGGCAACAACAGTGTAATATTACAATTGGGAGTATGGACTCTGGAGCCCACCTGCCTGGGTACAAATCTCAGCTCTAGTCATTTACTAGCTATGTGACGTGGGGCAATTTACTTAACCACCTTAAGCCTCAATTTCTTCATCTGTAAAATAGGACTAACATTCTCACCTCACATTATTTCTGTGAAGATAAAATGAATTGTAAAGTGCTTATAACTGTGTCTGACATATAAGAAGGGCTTAATGATTGTTAGCTACCATTATTGTTAACTATTATCCTTTTAAGTCAATTCCATTGCCAAAATTAAAATACTATGCATGCTATACATTTGCAGAGAGTACAATGTGAATTAAACTCATGATTAGAATTCAGAGGGTGTTGGGGTAGTGACCTCAAATTTGTCTGAAGTTTTGAATCACCCAGGAGGCTTTTAAAAATGCCCAGACTATACCCAGACCACTTAATTCAAAATTTTTGGAGATGGGACTAGTATTTTTTAAAAGCTCTCTAGGTGATTTCAATGAGTAGTTTGATGGGGAAGCACTGCACTAAATTTATTAAGATAGCATATCTCTAAGTGGGATGATGAAAGGAGGTATAATAAGAAAAGAAACAAAAGCTTGTGAAAGAAGAGGTGGTGAAATCTTTGAGTTAATGAATATATTCAGATGAATAGAGATGCAGAGATAAATATACAATCGTATCTATCCTTTGAAGAACGTACAATCCCTTTACCAATAAAATATACAAGGTGCTATGAGAACAGGAAAGAAAACATACTGAAATATAGCTATGTGGGGAAGTACTGTAAAACAATTTATATAGATTTATATAGATTTGAGTGAACAAAAAAATAAGCTCTACAGAAAGTCGGGGGCATAAAAATTTTGACATTTTTAAAAAGGTTAATTTCATACATGATCCTGGACTGAATCTCATAATGGAGGAGAAAATTCCCAAAAGACCATTATTGGGACAACTGAAAAAACTTAATATAAATTGAATGCTTTATATCAATGCTAAATTTCTTTAACTTGATAACTGTACTCAATGCAGTTACATATGGGAATATGCTTGTTCTTAAGAAATAAATGTGTTAAAGGGGCATGATTTAGGCACTCTATCTCAGATGTTCAGAAAATCGATGATGATGATAGAGGGATAGACCGATAGATGGTAGATAAAAGAGAGAATGAATGAGGTAGCAAAGGTGGCAGAATGCTAAAAGTCGGTAAATCTGGATATTTGGGTAGGGGATGTATTGGGCTTCTATGTATTGTGCATTGTTTTTATAATATTTTTGCCACTTTCCTGTAAATTTGAAATTACTTCAAAATAAAAAGTTTTTTTTAAAAAAAAGGTAATTTCACAGAGATGAAGTATGCTGCATCCTCATCCCGGGAAGTACAGCAAATCAAACATTGTTTGAAAAACTCTACTGGACCCCATATCTCAGAACATGCAGCTCATGCCATGGAGGATTACAATTCCCAAGAAAGCCTATACTTATCAATTTAAAAGCAGACCACTAAATGGCCCATGTACAATCCAATGAAGCCATTAATGACAAAGAACGAATACTTTCTATTCTTATTCCTACAATTGAATGTACTCAATATCTAAGAGACTCAGTAATGTTCAGAGCCAGATTACTTTTTAAGAGAGATAATATACTTTTTAAAATAAACTATTGAAAGAAACCTATATCCTATTGTCACGGCTGCCAGTCAGAAGCATTGCTGTTATTTGTTTTTTTCTGTTGCTGTTGTTGCTGTTGTTTTGCAGGGACAGGCACCAGGAATCGAACCTGGGTCTCAGCTCCGCCACTGAGCCACCATCACACTGCCCTGAAGCATTGGTTTTGATTTTGCTTTCCATTTTAACTTAAAATAAAAACATGTGCAATCTTTACCTGGTAACCGTTAAAACAAGTAGCTCTGAAAGAACTTTCCAGTTGGACATTTGCTCCTCCAAAAGCCTATTAAACAGATCAAAACCTAACTACAGGAGCAAAGCTACCGCCACTCATTTGAACCAGACATCTTGTTTTATCATTGTGTATCTTATTATGAATCCTTGTAACAGTGCTAAACCACCACGCAGGGTGGGGAGGAGCCTGCAGTGTAACAGCTGTGGTCTCGGGGCTGGAACTGCAGCACACTGTGAAATTCACTATAGTGCTGGATCACAATTAGAGTAACACCTGTGCAAAACAGGTTTTTTACTGATCCCCTAGAAAGCCCTCTATTTTGCGGGGCCAAATTGTATTCGTTGTTCTTAAGCCAGTTCCCTGCCGTGGAATGTAGATGATCGTTCAACTGCTCAATTTCATCCCTCTAAAGCAATCCAGAGAGTTCTTGAGAGATACATCAAGGAGTAAATTAATTCCTGCCTCACCCAGTTTTCCCTATGTGACTCCCTGGGCAAGATAACTTTTATGGGAATGAAAAAGAATCTTATGCCTACAATGCATAAAGGCTTCTCATGAAGTCAGATCTTCCGTAGCTTTGATGATATGGGAGGAGAGTGGGGGAAGGCTGGGATTCCTCCATTTCTGCAGGACCTATTCCACAAATAAGAGAGGCACGATTACATGCCCCAAAGGAAATGGTTAACAAATTGAGGCAATCGCTTATGCTTAAAAATTGCTGTGGTTTCTGCTTAAAAGGGGTCAGAAGAATGTCATTCTTGGACACTACTGAAAATGTGATTAAGACAACTCTTCGAAGGTCCACAATAGGGACAGGAAATGTCAGAGTCAAATTTACAGGCTCAATTATTCATCTCATAAATAAATTTTGACGATGGGTTTGTCTTATGAAAGTTGAGAAGAACAGTGTTTAGCAATTATGCAAACCCTGAAGATTTGGCTCCCTGAAACCATTTCTGTTGGTCTTGGAATGCTCTCTGGATCCAAGTAGCTGACAGAGTTTTTTATTATTATTATTATTAATAACACAAGCCTTTAAGAAAGGTATGAGCTCTGTGAGTAAGTAAAGAAAATCAGGCTTAATTCCATTTTTCCAGACTTATTATGGACCAATGGTTGATGATTTTCTACTTATATTTTGCTCTGTGTTTTCCTAGTAATAATAATTCATTATTCAATCCAAGTCAGGATGCTTGGTCCTTTGGGGAGCCTTACAGAAATATTTGCACAAATAAAATCAGCTAAGATCTCAGTAGGTAATAACTGCAATAATTGTTCTCCTGGCATCCATGACCACTGGGAGTACACATACAGAACAGCTCATTGCTGTTTCACATCCATCATAAAGTATCAGGGCAAGGTTACATCCCATTGAGCCTTTTAGTGAGGTTTCCAGTGCTTTCATTACCCTTAATTTCAATATTTATAAAGAGACCAAAATGTGTTAAGCCTTGTAAAAAAAGAAAAAGAAAAAAGAAATTGGAAAAGAAACACCTGCAAACCCTAAGCCCTGCCCTCTGGGGGCTTACATTTTTGAACTGGTAGACCACACTTGCACACAGCTAGCAATAATGTGCTAGGAACCATGGAGATTTCAAAAGCATAAAACAGGCCTGGTCCTCAAGGAGAATGCAATGAACTTGGAAGACAAGACAAATGCCAGAAAGGAGACCAGCAAGGATCGGAAGGACCAGAAAAAAGTAAAAAGTTCAAGAGGTGTGCCTTTTACTGGGACTTGAAGGAGGGATAAGATTTGGGTGGAAGGAAGGCATGTAGGCAGGAGGCCAAGATAAGCAAAATGAGTATGGCAGGCACATGGGATTCAAAAGGGTTTTCCCCTCCCCTTTCTTTTTCCTTTGGTCTTCTTAGATCCATCTGATGGGGAGAAGGTTAGAATTATTTGAAAGAATTTTGACTCATCTACACAGACTTCCTATGGAAATGGAGAGACAAGGAGCTTTGAATGGGAAACAGTGAGTTTGGTGGATTGGAAATGTCTGTGGCAAAATAAAAAAGTGATTCAAGGGATTGTAATTACAATACAGTGTGTAAAGTGCTGCCATGGGAACATGGAATCCTGGGGCCAGGAAGATTCCCAGGAAAACATAACTTCTTTCACTCAGCTTGGTAACCACATACACGCACACATGCGCACATGCACGCACACTGCACACACACACTCACTCAGATCTCAGAGATCTTATTAAACCTGGCTGCCAATTATACAGGCTGTGAGAGTGCAGAGCCTACCCATTGATGTCGGAGTTTCTCATCCTTCTCTGACTCCACACCCTCTCATCCATGTGCCCCATAACAGTTCAAAACAGCTCAAAACATATCTTGGACTTCTATTTTATACCCCAAGTGCTTTCCCAAGCAAGACATTTGCTCATCTACATGAATTTTGGTGAGTGCAGTTTTCTCCATCTTGTTAAAACTTCCTGTAATTGAGGGTAAGACAGGAAATATTAGCTGTCTTTTACCAACAGCATTTACCCACAAGTTCTACCTCCAAAGAAAAGATAAAGTGAAGAAAAAACACACTGATGACTTGGCAGTCAATTCTCCTCTGCACCATGACCCTTCTTCAGTTCACTATCCTAACTTCCCCATCCTTCCCCTAATGGCTTAGAGAAAGCCAGTCTCTAAGGGTCCCCTTGGAATCCTCTTCATTTATTTGAGGGTTCTCGCCACTCAGCCCACTAGTCAGGATCCTCTATAGAAGCAAAGGGGTCTAAAGAACCTAGAGTGAACTCTGTGAATGCTGCAATTTTGTTAGTACAGTTCACAGCATTAGGACCTAGGGGAGCCCCAGGAGGAGAGGGCACTTTCAAAAAGCTCATGTCACATTTTCTCCACCCTCAGAGTCACAGATCAACCTGGATCTCTGAGCCCTACCCAGAGAAGGGAAATTGTTAAATGCACCCTGCCCTCTGCCACCCTTCTCTTTAGAATCCCATCTACATACAAGGAAAGCTTAGGTTTACATAAGCACCTTTGCCTACCATGCTGATGTGGTTCACCTCTCTGGCTCCATTCCCATTTTCTGACCTTTGTTTGGGAAAAACAAGAGTTTTTCCTCTTGTAGGAGTTTTCCACAAAGTGTTTCTTCTCTCCATGAATAAAACCACACAGTATGCCAGGCAGTCCTATGTGTGTTCTTTAGTCTGTCTTATATTGACAGAAGCTACCATCCATCTTATTCATGATTCAACATATACCTGGCCTCCTTCTAAATTAGCCAATACTAGTATATTTCCCCCTAACATTATATTACCCATTTCATTGTGGTTTCTACAACTTTGCTCAAAAATTAAATAGAACTTCCAAAATCATCAAGAAAACCTTCCTGCATAATGCATCACACAATTTGGAAGTCATCTTCATTTTAAGGATGTTCTCCAGGTTTATTTGTGGCCCTCCCTCAATTCAAATAATAGTGTCCAGGACCACAGAAGGAAACAGGCATGTCAAATAGGGAACCTGAAGATCTGGTTAGACTTGGGGAAAAAAAACAATTCCATGGCATCATGAAAGCCAGAGTTCTCCCCACATTTCCCTGGGGGTAGGACTGGCTTCATTGGGCTTCAGCCTCTGCAGAAAGCCCCAAACTGCTCCCTGGTTTCTACAAAATTCTACACACACCCAAGCGTGTTTTGAGTTTAGAACCTTTAGGGAGATTTCAGAACATTCTCATGGAGAAGGATCATACTCCACTCCTCCCCACTTTTCTCCATTACCCCTCCCTTCCTCTCTGCAGAAACGATGTTCCCCTTGTCCTATGCAGAACACTTCTGCCTGCAGTCAAGACCCCTGTGGAGAGAAGAAAGTAAATTCAATATTACATCTATAATATTAGAGATGATTATGGGACAGCAAAATTGGGCTGTCCAGCTGTCAACTAAATGTCAGTTCAAAGTCATTTTCAACATCTACATTCTTCCAGAAAATTTCCATGATCAATACCTTATCTGTGTTCAATACCCATGAACAATATCTTGTTCATTGCACCAGTTAACTTCTTACTCCCTAATTCTTTTGTCCTCAGCTTGCCATTTTTATTTTAGTCTCATTAATATTCTTCAGCTAATTTCATAAGTGTAATTCAAAGATTTCACTAATTAGATTATAAATTCCTTAAAATTAGCAACTGGGGCTTTTCATTTTTCATTCTCCCTCTAATATCTATTATCATAATGGGCTGCATTCAGTCAGTAAATATTAATACCATGGCCCACTAACTAAGTAAATCTGTTATTATTGTGTTGAATGTAATTTGCTTCAAAAATTCTGAACTCGTAGATTCAAGAAACACAGAAGAAAGAGAGTTCTATCCTGAGAAGGTTTGGATTCAGAGAAGGAAGACTAAAGAGAAGACATCAAGGAAGAAAACAGAAGAGAGAAAAAGGAAAATGAAAGAATAGGCACAAAAATGGTCCCTTAAAGAGGAAATGAGAATGTTTGGTAAATTGGTGAGGAAACTGAGCCCCTCCAATGGAAGTTTACTGGACCAGGGTGAGAGTGGGGAGTAGCCTGGCCCAAGTATGGTCAACTGGAACCAGTGGACAGAACCATGTGATTCATCATTGAATGTGAAACTATCCTGTTGAACCATACGACATTGCTGATCTTGATGTTTTTCACGTATTAAAATAACAATGCCATATAAATCTACTACAGCTAAATAACCAAGCAATTTAGTGGATGATTGCTCAACTTGAGAATGGTAGAAACTAATTGAGACATGATTAATTTACTTATTTTTTTCTAGTAATTTTAAGTTAATGAAAATGCAATTAGTGTTTAAAGTTACCAATAAAACATGATGAAATTAACTATTATATTCCTTTACATCTTTAGTGTTTATATACATATATTAAACTATATAATTTCTATTAAAATGTATTATATATAATTACATATATTTATTATATATAGTTCTATATATAATTATGAAATCATATGTACTATAGACTAGTCCCATTAATTATTAAACTAACTATTAGAAGGGCCAGAAAACTTTTTTTTTTAATTTGTATATATGCATCTCACAGTATGCCCATAGTCTATGGAAAGTAGAGTAGAAAAGATGTCACAGTTGTCATTTAGTCTAAGCTAGGGAATAAAATGACAACTGACAGCTTCCTGTGCCAGATCTCTTTCCTAAATGAAAATAAGGAGTCAGGAGTTGCAAAGATTAGGTGTAGGAAAACTAAAAGATGAAATCTATAATCGAATGGAAACACAACACTTATCAGAGGAAAATATTACCCATGGAAGCATAGACATCATTATTCTTTAACTCAGCTCATTAAAAGAATAGAAATCTGTGCCAGTGAGTATAAAGTATAATAATACCACAACTATATATATGGCTGGCTTGAGACTTTCTGTTTTGTACCTCTACTTGCTCCAAGAAATGACAAATTGAACTTTAACAAATACAATAATGTTTAGTCTTTGTTTATTTCTTCTTAAAAGAAAAGGAAAGAACAGAAACTTCACAGTTGGGAATAGAAAATACCTCATGGATATGGGTTTTACCGCAAGCTATGCATCTGAGTTAAAGATGTTAATGCTGAATTCACCCACCAAGATCAAAACTACAAAACTCTTCCAGATGCAGTATTTATGGCTCCAGGTTTTGTTTCAGAAAGTGGGGAATATGTTCCAGCATTACAATCTTATTTCTCTTGCTTGCCTATTGCAAGCATAGACATAATCTGCTCTTTCAATACATGGAAATGTTCAGTTGGCATTGTTTTTTCCACCACCGTGAAAATATTTGCTTCCAAATTAATTTATAATCTATTTTACACCTATGGCTGCAAGCCACATTCCAGTTGTTGCTTTTTGTAAAGAATTTTGGTAAGGACTATAAGAAAGTTTATAATGTCTGCTTCTTCTCTTTGGTGTTCATTATGACATAATGCTGGCTTTTAACGTTTCATTTTGTGTCCAGCTTTTTAAGATGTTAATAATATATAAAGATATGTGATATGTCAAAATATATGTAAAGTTTTTTCTGAGTCTTTCAAAGCAAATCCCAACACAAATATTGTACACTGTGCATACTTTTCTCAAATCTTGATCCCAATTTTTCTTCTTATTTGGCCAGACTAAATCAATCTGCAAAGTTTCTCTGGAGTTACTTTAACAAAGAAGGAAACCTGAACATGCCCCTAATTTCACTAACTTCAAATATGAATGATTCACTTCTGTAAAAATATTTATTTCCCCTAAGACTTCACGGTAAGGTAAAGGGAAGAGGTGTTTAATATATCCCAGATGACCCTGTGGAAGACAGATTATCAAAATCAGTTTAACTGTTTCCTTAACAACACTTCGTTCTGTTTAGCAATTACAGGGACACAGAATTTCATGACTGACTAAAACAATATTTAAGCTATGTTAAATATTGTACTGAGACTGGAATTGGGTGATATATATTAATTTTAAAAATATTTTTTGAAAATAATCATTCCTGTCTTACAACAAAGAAACATAAAACTGAATTCACTTTAATGACATAGAAATATCTAGTCTGTCAAAAAAAACAGGCAACCAGAATCAATGGCATTATATGGTCCTCAAATGCCTGTCATTACTAGTTCAAGAATGGTGCTATTTACTTACTATAGAGAGAAAAAGCGATAATAAAATGTTCAAGTTGAAAAATACTTACTCCCTTTTAGTTCTGAACTTTAGAGAGAAAAGGGCAGAGGGGAGGGGAGGAATGGAAGAATTTGCTTCAAATAGCAAAACTTGAGCTTGCAAGTCTAGCTTAATATTATCCAACCACTTCAGGTTCCCAAGTTGGGCATGAGTCATAACTTAAGACCATCAGAACTAAAAATTATTGCTTGCTCCTTTCCTTGCTGAAAGATGGTCTGTGTAACATAAGGATAAAAACAAATATTTTCAGCCTCTAAGAATTGCATCGTTCAAAGATAAGGAGAGTTTGTTGCAATCCTGCATTATTTGTGGTGATTTCAATTACCCTACAAGTTAATGAATGGGTCAAAGAGGTAGTAAATTAATTCTCTAAATTAGTGCCTTAAGGGCTGTTGACTAGTATTAAATGTTCATTTTTTCCTTATTAAACTTCATGCAATAGAATACATACTGATTTTTACTAGAGATCATTAATATTTAAGTTTATCTAATGTAAGATGTAGGTCACAATGATTTAAAGTCTCATTGGCCTATGTTGTTGCTGTTGCTTCACTCTTGTTTATCATACCAGCCTGCAAGTTTACACAAGAATGTCATCAGTGGAATGCCTTCTACAAGTCACTGGCTAAGACTGATAATTCAATCCATCTGAGTCCAAGAATGTTCTTTGCGTCCTTTCTCTATCTTAGTCAGCTTTCAAATTAAAAAGAAAAAGATTCTATTGCAGGGGAAACAAATAAGTACATTGGTGGTCTTGACTTTATATGAAGGGATTGGTAGCATTACCTTGTAAAGTGATAAGAAGTCATTGCCTAATTGGTGAGCCATTCCTTCAGATAACAGGTTAGTCATCTATTTATTTACTTTTTGCTTTATGTATTGCATTTGTTTACTGTTCTCCCCTCTCTAGCCAGCCTTCATGCCTTGCCACATTGATGCTGCTTGTACTGGATTGTAAAACCTCAACATCAGGGGCCATGGCCCAGAAATAATTGCTTTGCAGAGGATGGGTAAATTGGTTAGTTGTGAAATAAACACTTCTATATTGTCTTTATTACTCATAGGTACTTAGTACTTGGGGTACTGTCATTTTAATAGCTCATCTGGTATTTAGAGAAAAGTTAATTTTTCTTTGGTTACCCATATCTGGGTCACAATATGGTTCAATGCTCTTTCAATCAGCAATCATCCAGATATTGCTTTGCAGAATGTCTTAAGGCGTTCTCAGAGGGTGATTAAAACTGGGTACAGGAGGACACTATTATGAGCAATACCTTTTAGTTATTACTTACACAAGAACAGTCAAAACATCCTTAAAGACCAAATTCCTTTTCTGCCCTCCCTCTCTAACCCCGGTGATGTCGTGAAAACTACCCTTTCCTCCCTGGGTCTTCTTCCTCCTCTCAGGAAACCTCTTAAAGGTAGATGTCCTCCAATAGGGTTGAATCCTCATGCTTTCATCATTCCTGCTTCTTTAGGGGTTCTCCCAATATAAAAACTTCATCTATGCTGGTAGTTGCTAAATCTACATTTCAAATTCCAACATACTGAAAGAATTCCTGGCCTCTATTTTCCAGAAAACATTGCCACTGATGTGTGGAAATGCCTTCTTTTCCTGACAATCACCTCCTTTCCATCTCCTCCACTTTGATTATTTATCATCATAGTCCCTTTGCCTATCCCAACTCATCATTCCCCTTCTCTGCTTGATTTATTTTCATTCTTAAAATATCTATTAATTCATTTAGAAGTAAAAATAATAAGGCCATTACATATTTTTATGAAAAATAAAGTGTTTTCCTAAAAAAATGAAAAATTAGTGAGAAGCGCATCATTGTTTTACATTTTTACAAGTCTAGTATCTGACTTAGCAGAAGACAGCTGTATTCTCATAGTCAGTCTTTTGCAATATCACGTTATGTCGCCTCTGAAAAACTATGGCAAGCTCTCATGAGAGAAGAAAAGTGGAAAAAAGCAAATAACATCTTATCATGAAAATTGTTTTAACGTAACATACCCTGTGAAAGGGTCTCAGAGGTTCACAAAGTGAACCACTGGTCTAACATATATCTAAACTGCATTTCAGAAGGCAAAGAGAAAGAATGTGTACAGATGGAACAGTTGAAAAAACTGAGAATTTTCCAGGACTAATGAAAAATTACAAACTACAAAATCAGGAAGTCCAATGGATCCCAAATAGGAAAGACAAAAGGAAATACATACCTAAACATATTTTAGTGAAAAGACAGAACACCAAATATAAAGAAGAGGTCTTAAACTCTGGGATCTGACCTGTAACTACTTGTTGAAGAGTGCTTTGAAAACTATTGCTTTTTTATTTCTTTCCTTTGTATATATGTTATATTGCACAATAAAAAAAAAATTTTTTTTTAAAAAGAGCTCTTAAAAGTACCAGAAAAAAAGGACTACCCACAAATAAATGACAACTAACTTCCTAACAACAATAATGCAATCCTGAGGACATTCACTACTTTATTTGTCTTCAAAGAACTTGGCATCAGCTAAAATGCTATATATTTTACTAGCTTATATTTTTTAATCTGTTTCTTCCCAATTTGAATATAGGCTCCACAAGGCCAGGGAGTTTTCAATGCTATTGTACAGCGTTTCTCAATTCCTAGAAAATAGTAGATACTCAATAAATACTTCTTTTCTAAGTGAAAGAATAAATGGTTAAATAAGAACAAAGCTATAATTCCCCAAGACCCCTACACAAGAAAAATTAGAATAATATTTTAATCTAGTCTCACATCTGTCCTGCACATCTAATCAAAGTCCTATGACTCATCCTCTCAACATTTCCTCTCCACCAAGCTGAAACCCTAAACACCTCATACATGAATTTAAAACAAAAGTCTCCAGGGGCTCTCTTCCACTTTAATTACTTCCTCCAGATGAATCTTTCTAAAATCCTAGTTTTCACCACACCACAGAATCTACCTGTTCTCTTTTGTAAATTGCATACAAACTCATTGGTCTAACTTCTAAAACCTTCCAAAATCTGATCCCACTTTACAGATACATTCTAATTCCCAATTACTATTCATCACCTTTCTTTCTCTTCTGTATCGGTTGAACTTCTGACTAGTCTCCTTAAAGACAATGTTCATTCCTACCTTATGCCTTTACTTAGTAAATTTCCACTGACTAAAACGTCTTTCCTCTCCCCATCTATTAAAACCCTACATATTTTTTGAGATCTAATTACCGGCTATGTTACCCAGAAGTCCTTGAAACCTACACTAAAAACTACAGACCATATTGACTCCTGCTTTTCCTGGTCTCTGTAAATATATAATGTCCAAACCTCACAATCCATCCTGAGATTTGCCATTTTATTCATGGCTTCATCTTGATCTCCAACAAGATGGCAAACAAATAAAGCTGAACCTTTCTCTTTGCCCTTAGGTCAAAAACATTAAGTCCACAATTCAAAAAATGCACTTAAAAATACCTTAAACTTTTACTAAGATCTTCAAAGAGACACAGTGTCTATCCTACAGCTCTTTCTTGTTCTTCACTATCTCTGAAATTTTTATAACAGTTGTTCAACTATTACTCCTCTTTCCCTCAAACTTGTACTATAGATACTTAAAACTCTAGTCTATACTGCTTTTTTATTTCTCTTATTATCCTCTACCCCTCAGCCCTGAATTTAGTATTTTTCAAGGAAAAGCTCTCTTTCTCTACCCCCTCTCTTGAATGCACTTTAGACTTCCACTAGTATATCTCAGACACTAATCAAAACAAAATCCCAGGCCCTAGCATTGCACAAGCAAAGAGAATCCTTCTTCTTTAAAAGATAAGCAAGGAGTGAAAGGCTATCAGTACTCACTGGGTAAATTTTTTTGCTCCCATTACACTTTCTCCTTGGTTAAACTTTGGTGGATCTCTCCAAAGAAGGATATATATTACTTGTTATGTCAGTGACATTTCCCATGGTATAGCAAACCTTCTCTCCCTTTCACCTTCTCCACTGGGGTTGTAACATTTGCCTTAAGGGCAATCATAATTATCAAGTGGACTGAGACAAAGAATAGCCTTGTAGTCTAAAGCTTCAGACATACCCCCTCCACTATCACAATAACAATTTTCGTGCCTCTGAGTTCCACATCATCGTTAGGAGAACGTCAGAGTACCCGGCCTACATCATCCATCCCTCCAGATACTGACAGACAAGGATAATCTGGTCATTAGGTTGCTTTTCTTGCACTTCTATGAGGCTACTACATTTCTGAACAAAATAGGCTACAGTGTGGCAATGGTGATGCCTCATTGAAATATAGTGTTGCATAGCCCAACCTCTGGAGACATTTGCCAGAGGAAATATCCACTGCAGCAGGCCAAGAGAGAAAGAAAATGGGTAGACCAGTGTGGCCAATGGAAAGGCTATATGATGGTTTGGAGGTTTTATGGATCCCAGAGAAGAAAATGTTCTTAAAGCTAATCCATTCCTGTGGGTATAAACCTACTGTGGGTGGGACCTTTGATTAGGTTATTTCAGTTGAAGCATGCCCCAGGTGGGTCTTAATCCTCTCACTGGATTCATAAGAGGATGGAAGACAGAGGGAAGCATAGAAGCTCAGAGAGGAAAGCCACAGAAGACAAGAGAGTAACAGACAGAAGCTGACAGTGAAGGGCACACACAGAACTCAGAAAGAAAGCTACAGATGGAGCAACCAGAAGCTGAAAGCAACAAAACCAGGAGAGAAGGACTAACAGATGCTGAACATGTGCCTTGCCATGTGACAGAGGAATCCCAGATTACTAGTAGCTGGTCTTTGGGGAGAAAGGATTGTCTGTTGATGCCTTGATATGGGCATTTTAATGGCCTCAGAACTGCAAGTTTGTAAGTTATTAAATCCCCATTGTTAAAAGCCAACCCATTTCTAGTATATTGCATTTTGGCAGTTTTAGCAAACTAAAACAGGCTATTTTCATGAGTACGCAGGGGATATCTTTAGATGTTTCCATAATATTGAGGGTAATTTGGGAAAAGGCAGGACTCTAGAAATGTAGGGAGAGTGAGAGCTGAGCTAGAAACACAATGATATTGCTTATATGATTCCTATTTTATTACTTAGCTGTGCAACTGGGAAAATGAGAGCAATGTGTAAAATGGAATAGCAACATCTACCTCAAAGTGCTCTTGCAGAAATTATTCCATTATGTGTGGAAAATGTGAATATAGGACTTGGTGCATAGGAGCACAACAACTGATAACACGCTCCCTACTCTCCTTCCCAACCCCTAAAGAAAATACTCCAAATCATCCAAGGATTTATTCATTCAAAAAATATTTGCCAGGCATTGTGTTAGTCAATATTCCCTGGGGAAACAGAACCGACAGGATATAGAGAGAGAAGCTATGATGTTCACTTGTTTGGTCAAGCAAGCACTGGCCTAACTCTTACTGTGAGGACATTTCATGACCTTAAATCATCAGTCGGTTGATTGCATCTATGGCTGATTACATCTACAACTGAGGAGATTGCCTTCAACGATGTCAAGACGTGTCATCTAATCAGTGGACGGTGTTAAAGGGAGGGATGACTTCAGCAGTCAGAAGGAAAAATTTACATCTCTACTTCAGCCAGCCTGCATCTCCTTGGGAATTCGTAAAAAACATTCATGGGAATTTCCAGCTTGTGGCCTTCTCTGTAGCATTCAGACTTGCTAATCTCCACAATCGTGTGAGCCAATTCCTGTAATAAAACTCTGAATGTCTATGCTGGTTGCTTATAGTCAGCTTCCAACCTATTAGGTGAGTGCTTTGTGCCATACCAATCACTGAATATTATGAACGCAACCCATTGCTAGGGAGGTGGGTAATGGTAGAGGTGGAGAGAAGTGGACGATTTCAAGAAATGTCTCGGAGGTAAAACTGATACACTTTCAGCCTGCTTCCGGGCTTTATCGCTGTCCAGCAGCTTCCCCTGGCTGTGGACGTGGTGGGGTCATGGCACAGGGGGGATGAAAAAGAGGAAACTCATTCTGGGAAGACCCCATCTTCTTTCTTCTTTCTATTCACCTCAGTCTCCAGGTATGACACCACTTAGCCTTTGGGTTTATAAATAAGAAAAAGTATTCATTAAAAAATAAGTAACATTCTAAGGCTAGTTCCAATTTACTACAAAGCACATTGTCTTATGTTTGTCTCCCCACAAAAAGGTTAAAGTTCTGTTCAGTGATGCCCTCAACACCTAGTGCTCTACAGAGAAAAGCTGACTGTCCTGTCCAGATCCTTTGCTTCTCCTTTACCCTGACTTGTGTTCCTATTCACAGTAGCCAAAGCAAGCAGAGCAAGTGAAACTGGCCAATTTGTTGCTCATTAGCAGCTCAAATAAAAGGCTCAGTTGATGGGGGATAATTAAAGCTTTGTTCTAAGTGAGCTTATAGGAGGTTCTCTAAATTTTAGTTCTTCGTACCATCTTTGTCCTCAACTGACACACATAATCCCATGTAGACTTGAAGCAGGAATTGGCAGGCAGGAAAATCGTGAAATATAACTAAGGCAAAAATCAATAACTGGTCAACATATTTTTATTGAGCGATTGCTTTTTGGAAGTCATTGTGCTACCTTTTATCAAGGGTATAAGCTACGGTACCCTCAAGAAGCATATGATCTGGTTAATAAAAAGTACACGTAAAAGAAAAGACATAGCCACTAAGCAATATGTGATAAGCATCAAATGACGCATGAATAATAAGTTTTGGGGGATCCTTAGAAGATGTCTTCAACACAGGGATGGAACTGGCAGTGATGGGCAAGATGATGTAAAAGGGAAGTTCTAGGGAGATACAGTCCAAGAATGGATGAACAGAAGTTGGAAGAGAAGAAAGGGGAGAGGGAGTTTTATGGCTTCGTGGGGTTTGGAAGGTTTTGAGGGGGCTGCTGGGTGTTTTTGAGGGGGAAGTTCATTCGGTTTGGTTTGGTTTTCAGGTATATTTTTATTTGCTTAACTGGATATTTGAGGGTGGAGTAAAAAATAGAAGGGAAGGTCTATATTTTCTACTCTGGCAGATAGTTCAGAATTGAGAATTCCATCAAATAATTCTAATCAATCTTTGCTCCTTTTGAACATTCCTTAAGTCTATTAGAGGTTCTCAACAGTAATCTTTGATAGAGAGAGTGGTAACAGTAGAATAGAAGATTTTCATGGAAAAGGTTCCCCTGCAGACTCTGTGTGGCACCCTTTGAGAAGATAGAACATGTATGAAAGAACATACGTGAAAGATCGGGTTGTGAGGTGAAACCAGAGATTCTAAGGTATTAGGTGCCTATGTTTGTGCTGTAGTTTGGAAGTTCAACAGGGATGAAGTGTTGGCTATATGAAGCCCATTCCTGGGGATACTAGAGATTAATAAGCCAGGGACATCAATGTCCCCAATATAAAGAATTCTTGTGTGGCAGCCAATAGCAAAGGTTGTTAGCAAGGGGAACATTGACCAGAGTAACACTTAGTTCTCCTGGGCATTGGCCCTGGGTGGAATTGTGAAGGAGCCAAATCTCAGCTTTGGAATCTCCAGCTCACCTAATCTTTGCCTCTCTCCTTCATCTTGGTATTCTCTGCTCTTCCTCCTTCAGATGGCTATCCTTTATTCTAAAGAGCTGTGTTTTCAGATGGCTCTCATTTATCATTTATCAGAAGGCTGGTCAAATGTGTTAGCATCAGACCCAGGACATAGCAAAAGTCCAGAATATGGTGGAGGCTGCATGGACCCTGGCTAGGACTCACCTAGTACATTCCAAATTGGTCTAGGTGGGATTCCAAGGCTTTAACTCAACAGAGTGGCACTGAGGGAACCATATGCCTTTCGGGAAACAAATTTCCCTGGGGATGGCTTGTGCTTATTGAGGAAAAGTTTCAACACTCGGGCAAGGGGCCTGGTCCTGAGAGAAATTCCTGCCTATTACTAGGTAGCAGAAGGCATCTTGGTCAGTCACATCTATTCTTCTCATTCACAAGTCCCTTCATTCTTTGGCCAAGATATAGGTTGGGAGGCCATTTACCTTCATCTCCTACTTCTCTTGGAAGACCAAACGCAAGAAAATCTATACAACTACAAAGGAAGAAAAAAAACCTTGTGAGCGACAGTAACCTGGAAAGTTTTCATATAAAAATAAGACGATTAATAATAGCTACCATGTAGTGGACATCTACTGTTATACGTGCCAAGCTGGTCGGATTTCTGTGTTATCTAGGTAAAATTCTAGAACTCTGAATTACTTTTTTTCACAGCCACCCATAAGCAGCAAAGAGAGGACTCTGTTACTAGTCTGAGTTTGAAACCCACTCTCTCTCCACTGCACGCCTGTGTTTCACTTCAGAGAACTGCTGATACATTTCGTGTGACTTCATAGAGCAACAAATGGGAAGGAGGGAGAGGGAATGGCAAAGGTGGCACGATGGAAAAGCACAAGGCAAGTCCAGATGAAGTGAAAACACAGAAGAGGTGCGGCTACAAGGTTAGCTTGGCAGGTTTTGAAGAGCCACAATAAAGAGAACAGGACATCTAGGTCACCATGTGAATGGAAGATAAGAGTGGGAACATCGTCATGGGAGATACTAACACAAAGAGAAGTTGGTGAGTGTCCCAGGGCTGGGTTCCAACATGACAGGCATACTTGGCCTGACAAACCGGAAAGTGCCTGAAAGAAGAAAGCCTGGATGGAGATGAAAGAAAAGAAACAGACACACCCACCTGCTGGAAAACAGAAGTGGACCTCCAGCAACAGCAGCTGATACCTCACATTTTCAAACGGGCTGAGCTCTAATGCAAAGGGGTGACAGATTGTCAGCAACTGTTTTCAAAAGAAGGACTGTGATCACAAGATCCAGGGCATATCTGGATCTACACCACATGTCACTGGGGCCAGCACAAATGAAAAGCCTGTGCCCCTAGAGGCTCTGTTAAGTAGTTTATCTCTTAAAATTCTTGTTTTTTCATGCATTCTTGAGGGCTAGCATTGCCATTTCCAAAAGAAAGTTTTTGCATCTCCCATTTTCCTGATGAGAGTGATTAGTGGTAGAGACACTGACCAGAGTAACACTAATTCCTCAAGGAGTTGGCCATGGACAGAATTGTGAAGGAGCCAAAGCTCAGCTTTAAATCTCCAGCTCACCTCATCTTTGTCTTTCTCCTTCACCTTGGCATTCTCGGTTCTCCCTCCCTCGGATGGCTATCCTGTATTCTAAATAGCTTTGTTTTCAAATGGTCCTTAATGTATCATTTCATTTATTCTAGAACTTCACTGTAAGTTAAGAATCACAGTGGCTCACCCATCTCCCCACCTGAAGATTCTGACCAAACAGGCCTGGAGAGGGGCAGATATGTCAATGGTTTTAACAGACACTTACAGGCATTTTGGATGGAGGTGGTCTTAGGATGGAAGAAACCTGCATTAGGGCATTTGTTGATTATGAAAATATTCATTGATAATCACTTAGGTTTCAATTCTTGACTGGGAGTTTGTGGGTTTGAAGACAATGCATTCCCACGGTGGAACGTTGGCTAGGGAATGGATATTTGAAAGACAGAAAATCATCTCTGGTGCACTCTGCTCTCATTCAGCATCATTCATCTTATAAACAAATAGCGTGCAACTCGAACCCAGATCAAACCTAGACAGCCTCTCACCTAAGCCTTGCATCTTTTGATTCCACCCAGCAGCTCTCTTAGTGCTAATTCATATTTCTGCTTGATTGTCAGGATTAATCTATAGAATTGTCTGCAATTTTTCAGGGAACCTAATTATGCAGGAGACAGAATTTATTATGTTTACATTTAAAGAGGTGTCCATTTTTCTCAGTCATAGTCTAACCCAAATATCAAAACCACAGTCAACACATAGTGAAACTCATGTCTCTATTGTTCACAGGTTTAATTATTCTGCCTATACTTTTTTTTTACTTTTTGTTCATTTTATTTTGGGTTTTTAAACAATAGTCAACCCTAGGACAGGCTCTCTATTGGAATTCTCAAGGTCTAAATTTCAAAAAGTTCCACTAGAGGGCAGTAAGCCAAATCCCTGCAGGGTTAGATGTACCAGGACTACTTCCAGTTGGTTCTTTTTCTTTATTCAAACATGGTGGTAGAAGGAGACTGAAGAGAGGGTTGTAATTCTAAAGGATGGATTTAGAATTGTACCATGTTTCAAACATGGAAATTTTGTTGTTTTTTTCCCAAAATGTCTAAAAGCCAAGTGTATGACATCCATATTCTCCACTGAAGCAGAATGCACTTTAAAAAATCATGAATTTTTAAATTATTGCACCATGTGGACACATTAGATTAGTAGAAAGCGAAGCTATTGGTTGCCATTTCTAAATAATTTCCCAGGAGATTTCATTTCAAAAAAATAAATTGATATTCTAAGACTACTGCTTACTTTTCAAAAAAGTTGTAAACAATATTACTGCCTATTTTTAAAACATCCTGAGAATTATTTTTTACAAATTTAGGGAGTTGGGATTCTGGTTGGGGGAGCAGGTAGGAAGAGCAAAGGGCAAAGGCTGTTTATTAGTCCTCTGTTCCCCCATTTTGCAGACTCCATGTCCTTAAAATATACTAGGATATTCTAAGACTGTTTTTATTTGAGAAGGAAAATGCTGTGAGCTCCATCTGCCAACAGAATTACCAAGAACTTTTTAACATCTCTTTGAACTGGTGTTCATTCATACATCTAACAAATACTTATTTATTACTTTCTATGTGCCAGAATGGTGTAAAAAAATCAATAATGTATTAATCAAACACAACTGACCTCATCCTCGTCTTCAATGGGCTGGAAGGGAGTTTTGAAATGTGATCAAACTAACTCTCAGATTAAGCATTGAATCTGCTTTAAAACATAATGTATTTGTAATGTTTTTTCCTCATTAAAATAAAATGAAATTTTATAACACGACTTTGCTTAGACATTGAAAGTTTATTAAACCATGACCCAAAAATTCTTGTTCTCAAGTCCTTCACTACAGGGACAAAACCATTCATCTATCCTTGGAGCTTCTCTAAAAATGAATTGGTATAGGGATTTTAACATATTGGCAAAGAACTGTAAGGAATATAATTATTCCTCCACAGTTGTCAGGGCCTAGCACAAACTTCACCACCTTGCCTAAATCTTTCACAAATTTCACTAAATGCCCACAATCCAGAAATAGTCTTTACCTATGGGGGAAAGCGCACTTGCCACATGCTGCCTGATATCATGGGTACATGTATCTAGTTATGCATTCATTTGTATCTTATTGAGTACTCAATATATTAGAAGTAATGCAGTACAGAGAATAAAAATGGAGACTCTGGTCCTGACTTTCAGTTAATTCCCTCCTCTGTGTGACTTACCTCTCTCTGCTTTAGTTTTCTCATCTGTAAAAATGGATAATAATCCTGCCACAGGGAATTATTGCAGTCATTGAAAATATTGCTGTAAACCATCACTATTAAGAGGAGCCTAAGTTGAATCCTTTCTGAGTGTATAGAAAGCACCTGGTGCTTTTACATGCTTGTTGCATTTTTATCTTATTTCATGAATAAATCATTGCGGAGAATGTAAGGATAAAAGAAGCAGTCACTGCCCTTAAGGACAGTTCACACCTGCTCTGTCCAATACTGTGTCCACTAGTCACCTGTGGCTCTCAAGACTTAAAATGTGGCCAGTAGAATTGAAATGTTCTGTTAAGCGTAAAATACACACAAGATCTCAGAGGCAGTACAGAAAAAATGTAAATATTCCTTTCTTTGTTCACATGTTGAAATTACATAGTGTTCTGGATAGGCTGTGTTAAATATTACTAGAATTTTAAAAAAAGAGAGAGAAAGAGGACCCTAAGGAAACATAGTGACTAAAGATAATGTGGTTCCCTGGCTAGATCTCAGAACAGAAGAAGACAGTAGGTTGAAACTATAGATCTCTGAATTAAGTGTAGAGTTTACTTAATAATAATGTTCTATATTGCTTCATCATTAGTTCTGACGAATATTCCATACCAATGTATGACGTCAATAGGGGAAAGCAAGTGTGGGGAATATGGAAGTGCTGTGCTATTTTGTAATTTTTCTGCAAATCTAAATCTATTCTAAAATAAAATGCTTATTAGAAAGGTTTTTTAAAAAGATAATTAGAACTTTTTTAAAATGTTACTATACGCAAAGCATTTAAAGAAGGTTGGTAGCGACAGTGGTAATAATAAGTGGAGGCTCACAAAAGTTTTTAGGAAAATTGTGAATTTCTCATTCCTGATGGTTCTGTTGGGATTTTATCTTTGTGCAACATTTAGCATAAAACTGTGACTATAAGTAAAATTATTATAAAACATACTTTTAACTTTTCAATTTTGTTGTTTTAGCAATATAGAGGAAAAGGTTTAATGCTCCTAAGAATGCATGTGCTTTAGTAACTCTTGGCCATACTTATATGTCGTTATTTGGCAAGGCAGGCCTGAAAGGTCAACTGTACTTATCTGAACACCTATGAACTTATTCCATAGGATTTCAATCTAAATTTTGTCTTAATTTTTGAATTGTAATTGTGTATATATTTCAGAGTAGCCATTAAAGACGTAATCAGGCCTTAAGACTAATAAAGCCTTCATATTGCCTACAAAATCAAGTCTTAATATGTCATTCTAGGATTCACACAATTTAATCTTCCCAGACCCATCAACCTCCTGCCCCCACAACTTATGCTTGTCATTTATTTATACTTTTTCTTGTACTTTGTTCCTTGCCTAGAATATTCATCTATCCATTCTTATCATAATAAAATAATTATCTTCATTTGAGGTACCTTCCATATGTTATGATTCTCCCCAATTTCTTTGGAAAGAATTAATTATTGATTCCATCACTCTCCCATAGCATTTTATCCATAAAGGTTATAAAAATTATAATTGTACAGGAAGCACCGATTATGGCTTATTCATCTTCATATTCATTTATTGAATAGATTTTATACTTTTTTCTTAGAAACATAATGATCCCAACTAGCTAAGCTATCAGACAGAATATTTTCCTATCTTGAATTCCCTTAGAAAGTATGTATACCATCTGTATTAGCCTGGGTTCTTCAAAGAAACAGAGCCAATAAGAAATTATATATATTAAGAGATTTATTTTAAGGAATTGTCCCACACAATTGTAGGTTCTGACAAATTCAAAATCTGTAGAGCAGGCCAGCAGTTTGGAAAGTCAGCAAGAATTAGTACAGTTGTCTAGAAACAGAATTTCTTCTTTTCCAGGAAACCTTAGCTTTTGCTTTTAAAGCCTTCAGCTCATTGAATGACACCTACTCACATTATGGAGGATAATCACCTTTACTTAAAGTCAGTTGATTAAAGATGTTAATCACATCTACAAAATAACTTCACAAAATACCTAGATGAGTGCTTGACCAAGTAACTGGACAACATAGCCTAGCCAGATTGACACATAAAATTAACCATCACACCAGCTAATTTGATTTTAGGTTACTTTGGGATTAGTCCATTGTCATTTCACGTCTTGACTCTCTACCTTAACTAGATACTACTTAAGGGCAGAAGTCGCATCCATCTCTTCTATTGTACCCTGTGAGTTAAAAACATCAGTCACAATGCCTGTATATAATAAATAGCCACATACGTATAACATGTGCAATTTCATTCTTTATTTAAGTACCTTCACTCTTCATCCAGAGGTGAAAGTCTCCCTCATGGTGTGGGAGATGACTTCCAGGGAAGAGTCCAGCCCTGGCACCGTGGGATCAACAATTTCATCCTGTCCAAAAGGGGAAAAATAAGTGTAACAACTAAGGTATCAGTGGCTGAGAGAGTTCAAATAGTCTAGAGGCTACTCTGGAGGTTACTTTCAAGCAAGTTTCAGTTAGACATTGCTACCTATCATAACTTGCCAAACCCCAACCAAGACCATTCCAGCCAATCCTAAAGAACACCTAAGGCAATATATAAGATTCCACAAGGGTTCCATGCACTAGAGTAACTTTCCAGAAACTTATAATCTCCAGATGGGTCCCTGGTCCAGATAGATCCTGAAACCTAGAGGGCCCAGCCTCTCTAGAACATCAGATAACTCCATCTTCTTACCCCATATTATTGACAGACCCTTCCAACATGAAAAAGTTAGAATGACCATAGCCCAAACACCCCTAAAGAGAGGGATAATAAAATCAAAGGTAATGGTGGAGTTATACAGAGAAGATAGGATTTAACAAATGAATATCATGGCTGAATCATTAAATTGATATTTCTTTTAGTCTCCAGTATCTTAGAGGAACTAGATGCAAAAACCTAAAGTTGTGGAATTGTAACCCATGCCAAACTCTGAAATATATTCTACAACTAATTGTGGTGCTATACTTTGAAATTTATTGCTTTTTTATATACATGTTGTTTTTCACAAACAATGAAAAAAAATCAATTGTGATGATTAAAAAAAGCACATATTCCAATATTCTGGGGCAGCTAGAAGGAAAAATCTAGGAGGATCATATGGTAGCCCATGACAAACCCTGGGATCTGTCCTGTAACTACTTGTTGAAGAGTGCTTTGAAAACTATTGCTATTTTTCTTTCTTTGCTTTGTATACATTGTATATTATACAATAAAAAAGTTTTTTTTAAAATACCTTCATTCCTAGTGTTTATATTCTTCAATTTTGTCTCCAATAATTGCTTAACCCCTATATTCAGTGTTCCCTCATCCGACCGACGAACTGCCTGAATTTATCATTTATCTTTCAGCAACTTAGGAGCCATTAAAAAGCATGCTTATTCTCGACCAAAAGGGGGAAGAGAGAAATAAGACAAAATAAAGTGTCAATGGCTGAGAGATTCCAAACAGAGTTGGGAGGTTATCTTGAAGGTTATTCTTACGCATTAAATAGATATCACCTTGTAAGTCAAGATGTAATGGAGAGGCTGGAGGAACTGCCTGAAAATGTAGAGCTGTGTTCTGGTAGCCATATTTCTTAAAGATGATTGTATAATGATATAGTTTTCACAATGTGACTATGTGATTGTGAAAACCTTGTGTCTGATGCTCCTTTTATCTACCTTGTCAACAGACGACTAAAACATACGGAATAAAAATAAATAATAGGGGGAGCAAATGTTAAAATAAATTTAGATTGAAATGCTAGTGATCAATGAAAAGGAGGGGTAAAGGGTATGGTATGTATGAATTTTTTTCTGTTGTCTTTTTATTTCTTTTTCTGAATTGATGCAAATGTTCAAAGAAATGAGCATAATGATGAATATGCAACTATGTGATGATATTGTGAATTACTGCTTATATATGTAGAATGGAATGATCATAAGTTAAGAATGTTTTTGTTTGTTGTTATATTTTTTAAAAATTTAAAAATTAATAAAGGAAATTTTTAAAGTATGCTTAAATTTATAGATGGTTTAAGATTTAAATTATTCTCAAAGACAGACAAAGTTCACCGGTTAACATATTTTTTCTTTACAAATTAATAAACTGATTATAAAAATTCAAATATTACCCAAAACATAGAAAGACAAATCTCACCTTAATCCCCCGGTATAATAATTTATTGTATAAGTTTTAGGACATCTTATCATGCCTATATATAGTAAATATTTCGTTTGTATTAAATACATACTTTTCTCATTTTTACAGACATAAATTTATGACCTCCATTTTTCTATTTAATAAATAATTGAAATCATCCTATGTGTTAACTTAATCTCTTTTATTTTTATTTGACAAGTCATCTTAACCTATTTGAAAAACAGCAGTTTCGATAAGCAGCGGTACTTCAGGTATAAAACGTGATTTTAAAAAAAAACTAAATATCACATCTGTCTTACAGGCATGCTTTTTTCTCAATGAAACAAGGGAGCCGAGTTGTGTCATATCAGAGACCATCCTCCAAAAGCACATTATGTAAATCTTGAACTCAAACTTTATCTTGGTCCACTTAATTTCCACATATTTGCTGATATTGGTTTAATGTCATTTGTTAGCCCAACTCAGACTCTCACAGCAAGTTTAACAAGTGGCTATCTTAGAAAGAAAATTTCCCTAAACTCCTATAATTATGATGAAGCCAGCATGCTTAGGAGATTTTGCTAAAGCTGTGAAATCTACTTTCCATCATCAGTTGACTTTGGGTACATTTACTTGTGCAGTGTGCTAGACAAACCATGCCTCTAAAAGCCAGAATACGACTATACCCAGCATCCTCTTAAAAATCAAGCCAGCACAAAAAACGGCATCATGCAGCCTTGGTGCAATCTATATATTTCTATATATTCAATGACTGTTTTTCTACATCCCAAATGCATGAGATTCTGTACTAGACGGTGCAGAATTATCTCAATGCAAATAGGGAATATAAAGCCTGAGGTGGTGTAGCCGCCCTCAGAGAGGGAACCGCACCCGCCCCACCCCCACACTGATCCTTTAGTGAGAGAACTAAATGCAAATTCCACCTCTTAGGCAACTCATTGTTCCAATGCATGAGCAGCCTAATAAAATAAGAAACATTCAAAAAGTTTTTTTTTCTGGTGGAAATCACTGCAAAAGTACCAAAATCTGGCACTGAGCAGCCAACTGAAGTAAACCTCTGCACTGTAAGCATCTATCCAAGTCTTCTGGACACATGTGCTGGTTTGGAAGGATTTATGTACCCTAGAAAAGCCATGTTTTAATCCTAATCAATCTTGTGGGAGCAACGGTTTCTTCTAAATCCCTATTTAGTACTATAGGCTGGAAACTTGATTGGGTTGTATCCATGGAGATATGACTCAATCAAGTGTGGGTATTAAACTTGATTAGATGAAGATGTGTTTCCACCCATTCTACAAGGGTCTTGATTAGTTTGCTGGAATCCTATAAAAGAAGTATTTTGGAGAAAGTTTCACAATGTCAAAGAACCACAAAGCAGAGAGTCCACCAGCCAGCTACCTTTGGAGATGAAGGAGAATGCCCCTGGGGAAGCTTCCTGAAGCAAGACACCTGGAGAGGAAGCTAGCAGATGATGCTATGTTCACCATGTGCCTTTCCAGATAAGAGAGAAACCCTGAACTTCGTTGGCCTTCTTGAACCAAGGTACCTTTCCCTGAATGCCTTAGATTGGACATTTCTATAGACTTAATTTAATTGGGACATTTTCTCTGCCTTAGAATTGTAAACTAGCAACTTATTAAATTCCCCATTTAAAAAGCCATTCCATTTCTGGTATATTGCATTCTGGCGGCTAGCAAACTAGAACAACATCCATCCACTTCCCCCAGCAGTCTCCACAGCATCACCCATGGACCATAATTAACATCAACAGAAACACAGGAGTGCCAAAAACAAAGATTCAGAGTGGAGTCACTCCATCAGTATTTAAGCTCTGTTCCTTGAATCTCTGCCCCTGGACATGTGCACTAAACCACAGCAGCTGCATGACTGCTGCACAAGCCAAAGGGACTTGATTAGAAGCAGGGTCAACAGAAGAGAAGTGGGAAGAACGGTTAGCAATGCAGCATATCTTCTGCCTCCTGGGAAACCATAGCAATCGACAGATCGATGCTACATACTTCCAAACTGAAGGGACTTTTTGTAAATTGAGATCCCATACAATCCCAGAGGTTAAGAGCCAGAGCCCCCAGTGGTGACAGACAGCACATCTACATGTGTACTTGGACAAGATTGGACTATGCGTCATTAATTGGGCAGCTTTGAGCTCCACTCATATACATGAATAGTAATGCCGTCAGCAGTAGCATTTCCTACTACCAAGGACAAAAATAAATACTTCAACATGAAGTATAGACACAGACCAAAACAGGTCTCTCTTGAGTTTTGAATTCTCATTATAGTCTAAAGATGATTGATGATGATGGTGCTGTGGTTAATGGACATATTACTGTATTTCCCATCACTCTTCCAGTACATGTTTCTGATTCCTTTGATTATGTTCAGCCTTCACAAATGTTATTCTTCCTGAAATCCCCCACTCCAATTTCTCAGTTGCCTTAGCTAACCAGTGGTTTCACTGAGCTGTTTGTGTGCTTGCTTTCATTTCTCGACATATAGTATGTAAGGATTCATTGTTCAATTACCTGGGCATTTCTCCTTTACCCAAGCACTCCTTCCCCACCCCCTACCCCCACCATTTCACCCAGACTGTGCTAGTTTATCAAGATGAAAACAACACTATGACACTCAGAACAAACTTCTCCTGTCAGATGCACACAGGGGCCCTCTGTTGCACAATCTGCACTTGTCCCTGATGCAATAGAGATTCAACTCACAGATATGAGATCCAGACTGCAGATCAGAGGGGAGACTGACTTCTGCCCTTCATTTGGGTCAAAGAATACTTATCTCCTTATTCCCAATTTCTTCTCAAGTTACAGCTAGACCTGGGGAGAAGCAAATATGTAAGTAAAACCCAAGACCATATTCACAGGTTATCCTTTTCAAAATGCCAGCACTTCTCAGTTGCCTTATCACAGGCTGGTTCAAATCCTTGTTCATAAATGGCCCATAATAAGAAAAGGCAGCTCAGTGTGCTGGGAGGACTGCAGGAGTTACCGGCATATACTGATCTTTTTGTTCTAACACATGGTTGTGTGGGATTGGACTGTGGGCAAAATTTCTATGTCTCTCTTTCTTACAGCCTCAGACTAACTTAATCCCTAGCTCTGCTGAAGAAGCCCTTTCTGAGGCAACTATAATATGAGAACTTTAATGATTGTTGCTAGTGTTTAATATTTATTCAACACCCACAACTGGGCCAGGAACTCTACTGATCTGTAGTTTGCATCTTATTCAAAATTTCTGGGAGGAAAAACAAAAAAAAAAGCACACTTTGACCGAAAGTGAAAAGCTGTCAGCTATTGTAAGAGCAACAAGAATACACATTCCTCAAATATCTCTAGTTGCCTCCCTAACACAATGCAACTTATGCTTCTTCCATTAAGAAGTTATTAACATAATACACTCTGTGAGCACATCTCTATGGTGTCTCTTTAAACATTCAGTTAAGCCTGCTAGTAACTTCAGCTGAGAAAAGTCACCACGTTAAAAAATACTTTGAAAGATTGTTTTTTCTAAAAATTGTACAATGTGATTGTAAATGTGACTCATTTTCAACCTGCACAATGCCAGTCCTTGTCTTGGGTTCTCTCTTTGTCTCTTCCTCAGAACACAATGAAGAGCCTTTGGTGAGCCCCATTTATACTGCCAAGTCAATGCCCTTTCCTGAGAAAGTCCTGTTAAGAAAAAGAAGTACATAGTTGTCATAACCCCACCATCCTTATAGAATTTAGAACAGGTCAATTTGACTACAACAGGGAGGTTTCCATGCTGTCCCCCTACATCTTCTTCATTGATGAACAGATCCAGAATCCTACTTGATTCAATATGCAGGCTGAGGACCTTGAACCCTGTCTACTTCCCACCAATCTTCCTTCCCAGAGCGAGATCTTGTCAGATAGCAGAGATCCTAAAAAAATGGGAGGTGTTTCTAATTCCCACATATTCCAGAATACCTAGATCCCTGTTGGTGAGTTTCTTTGCCTGATTGGACTGGTATTGATGGTCATCTTAATCATTGCATTTGTACATAAAAAGCATCTTGGATGGATATATACCAAGGCAATAATGGTAGCTATCTTTGGGTGGTAAGGAAACACATGGTTACAATTTTCTCCTTTATTAATTTGTTTGGTTTGCTAAAGCTGCCAGAATGCAATAAAACAGAAATGGATTGGTTTTTACAAACGGGATTTATTAGATTACAAATTTATAGTTCTGAGGCTATTAAAATGTCCAAATTAAGGCATCAACAAGATGATATGTGGACTCTGAAGAAAGACTGCTGGCATCTGGAACACCTCTGTCAGTTGGGAAAGCATGTGGCTGGCATCTGCTAGCCCTTGCTCCTGGTTCATGTTTTCAGCTTCTGATTCCAGTGGCTTTCTCTCTGTGTCCTGTGGGTCTTCTCTTAATGTCTTCAGGTTGTTTCTCTCTCTAAGTATCTGTGGGACCTCTCTTACTTTCTCTAGGACAGACTGGATTTCATTTGTTACCTAGCATCTCCCATGGCATTTTGTTTTTCAAGTGTCTCTCTCCATGAGCTCTCATAAAGGACTCCATTAAGAGGATTAAGATTCACCTTGAATGGACAAGGTCACATCTCCATGGAAACAACCTAATGAAAAGGTTCCATTGTAATAGGTCCACAAGAGTAGATTAAAAGACCATATGGAGTACATAATAATTTCAAACCATCCCAACTATATTTTCCAAATGCTCTGCAGTGATACATATTATTTTGGGTCTCAGGGTAAAAAAGTTTTTGTGCTTTTTTTAAAATTCTAACAAGGCTAAAAAGGTCTCAAAACAGTACTCTGACCTCACATCTGAAGGGACTGGAAAAAGAAGAGAAAACTCAGCCCAAAATGAGAAAAAGGAGCCAAATAATAAAGATTAGAGCAGAGATAAATATAATAGAAAACAGAAGAATCCAAGTCAATGAAATCAAAAGTTGATTCTCTAAAAGTTCAATAAAATTGACAAAATTTTGGCTACATTGACATAGATAAAAAGAAAGAGGACACAAATAATAAATATCAGAAATGCAAGAGGGCATTAATACTGGCTTTACAAAAATAAAAGAGATTATAATAGGATATTATGAGCAATTACATGCCAAAAAATTAGATAATCTAGATGAAATGGGTGGAAGTCTGAGGGAGAGAGCTTGGAAAATTTTCTCAGACTTGCCTTCTCAGAGTTTGTACTGGGAGTAGAGAAGCAGCTTATAGACAGTGGACATTAAGATCCACCTTGAATGGGCAGAGACACATCTCCATGGAAACCACCTAATCAAAGGTGCCCCCCCAAAATTGGGTGGGTCATATATCTACGGAAACAACACAAAGATCCCACCCAAATGTTAGGTCTGCCCCCACAAGACTGGATCAGGATCAAAAAAATATGGTTTTTCTGGGACACATAATGGTTTCAAACCAGCATAACACACTTAAGCAACCAATGGGTGGTAAAATAAATAACAAGGGAAGCAAATAGAAATGAAACACAACATACTAAAATTTATGGGATGCAGCAAAAGCAGTACTGAAAGGAAAATTTAAAGGTCTAAGTGTCCACATTAAAAAAGAAGAAAATCTAGAAAAAGTTAGAGCAAACTAAACACAAAATGAGCAGAAGGAAAGAAAAAAGATTGGAGTGGAAATAAATGAAACAGAAAATTTAGAAAAAAACAATAAAGTATATCAATAAAACAAAAAAAAATCATTCTTTAAAAAGATCAAAAATCAACAAAACTTAGGCTAAATGGCAAAGAAAAAACAGAGGGAGAGGACACAAATAACTAAAATCAGCAAGGAAAAGAGAGACCCAATCCCACAGAAACAAAAAGAACCATAAGAGGATACTATATGAACAGTGGTATGCCCACAAATTAGATAACCACCAGGTAATGGACAAATTCTGAGAAACACAAAAAACTACATATACTGATTCCAGAAGAAATAGAAGAACTCAACAAACCAATTACTAGCAAAGAGATTGAATCAATAATCAAAAACCTCCCAATAAAGAAAAGCCCAGGACCAGATGGCTTCACAGGTGAATTTCAGTAAACATTCCGAGAAGAATTAGTAAGAATCCTACTCAAATACTTACAAAAAAATTGAAGAGGAGGGAACACTACCTAACTCATTCTATGCAGACACATCACCCTCATACCAAGTCCAGATAAAGATACCACAAGAAGAGAAACTTATTGATAAATATGACTTATGAATATGGATGCCAAAGTCATCTTGTAAAAGAAGAATGAAATTGGAAGACTTAGAATTTTCAATCCTAATACTTATTACAAGAAAGCAAAGGGGAAGATGGTGGCAGAGAATGTTCTAGGATTTAGCTTTTCCTCCTGGGAACCTAGTAAATAGGCAAGAACTATCTGAAATGACTGTTTGAGGGTTTCCAGAGACCAGATGCACGTCATTCCCAGCCAGGAATGAGTGGAAGAAAGAGATTGATATATCACAGTAAAAAGTTGCAAGTAGATCTTTCTACACTGTGGAGGCTGGTGCCCCTCCCCCACTAGCATGGCAGGCTAACTCTGGAGCCATTCACTGGTGGGAAATGGAGACCTCTCTCCTAGGATCAGGGGAAGAGGGACTTGGCCAGGCACCAATTGCAGCTTTTGATTAACAAATTCAAACTGCTAGATAGCAGATCCAAGCACAGATAACTTTTCAACACACCCAAGAAAGAAAGCTGCAGGTTCTGTTTCAGCCCTGCTTCCAGCAGGGGAGGAAACAGAGCAGACAAAGAGACACGGGGGCTTCTGCAGATGGATGAATAACAGCTCTGCACCCCCCAAAAGGGGGATACAGAGCCAGGCTCTGACTCCAGCTCTTGATTGGTGAACCCAGGGTGCTGGACTCCAGCTCTAAGAACAACTACATTATTTTTTAAGCAGTCCATTAAAGAAAACAGCTGGTAATCTCCATTTCAGTCTTGCCCCAGGCAGGAATGGAAGCGTTAACTGAGAAGCACAGTAGCCCCTCAGACACTGGAGACAGAACACTGAAGGGCAACTGTTCCCCAAGAAAAGAGGATGGGGAGAAAGATCCAGTGTAAGAGGTAGCTATCATTTAGAGAATTTAGAACCCAGGGGCTGGGATATCAGCTATGGTTTCAACCCTCAAAAGTGGTGCTCACCCTCCCCCTGTCTACATGGGACATGACTCCCAGGGGTGTGGATCTTCCTGGCAACGTGGGACAGAAATCCTAGAATGAGCTGAGACTCAGCATCGGGGAATTGAGAAAACCTTCTCAACCAAAAGGGGAAGAGTGAAATGAGACAAAATAAAGTGTCAATGGCTGAAAGACTCCAGAGTCGAGAGGTAAGCCTGGAGGTTATTCTCACGCATTAAATAGATATCACCTTGTTAGTCAAGAGGTAGTGGAGAGGCTGGAGGGAACTTCCTGAAAATGTGGAGCTGTGTTCCAGTAGCCATGTTTCTTGAAGATGATTGTATACTGATATAGCTTTCGCAATGTGACTGTGGATTGTGAAAACCTTGTGTCTCATGCTCCTTTTATCTACCTTATCAACAGACGAGTAAAACATATGGAATAAAGATGAATAATAGGGGGAACAAATGTTAAAATAAATTTAGAGTGAAATGCTGGTGATCAGTGAGGGGGAGGGGTGGGGGTATGGTATGTATGAATTTTTTTCTGTTTTCTTTTTATTTTTTTTTCTGAATAGATGCAAATGTTCCAAGAAATGATTATGATGATGAATATGCAACTATGTAATGATATTGTGAATTACTGATTATGTATGTAGAACTGAATGATCAAAAGTTATGAATGTTTGCGTTTGATATTTTTTGGTATTTAAAAAAAAAATTTTAATTAATAAAAAAATAAAAGTGGTGCTCAGTCTTTGTAACAACCACATGGGAAGGGACAGGGGGCTCCTTGAGAGTCACTGTAACTTTTCCAGCTGAAGGTAACAGGGTGCTGAAGGGCAGAGTCTTCCCCAAGAGAGGGAGGGGGAAGCAAGTCCCAGCACCTGTAGTGGCTGTTATTTAGATAAATCAGACTTCAGGGGCTGGGAAATCAGCAACCATTTCAAACAGCTTTGCCTCAGCCTCTGTCTCAACAACATCCCATGCAGGAGTGGGGTCAGGGGGGAATTAAAGGACAGTACCACCTTAGACCTGCAGGGCACAATGGTCTGAACAGTGCCATCTGCTACGCAAGACAGGAAAAGCACAGACTCAGGAGGCAGACAAGCATCCTACCGGGTCTCCTCCCCAGGGAAGCTTGGTACTAATTTGCACGTTCATGAATCTTGGACCTGTGTTCTCTGGGAAAGCTAATGGGGTAGATCCTCTCTGGGGTGGGCTCCTCTCTGGGTAGATCTTCCTCTCAGAATCAGCCCTTCAGGCAAGTTGCCAGAGATAATGAAAGTGGTGTCAAAAATATAAAGAGGCAAATAAAAACAAGCAGAACAGATCCATCTCCTGAACAGGAAGAGGGAAGAGAAAACTTTCTCCTGGGAGCAAAACAACTGTACAAATAGGGCAATCTCAGAAATCATTCCAGATATGCAGGTCAAGAATCAAATAAGTAAGAGCTGAAAAAACTCTGATCAGTAAAGCACAAATTACTCTAGAGATCTGAAATACTCTAGAGGTGTCAAAGAAGAGCATAGCACAAAGTGAAACAAGAAAACCCTAGACAAGAAAGAGGAAACGACCTCTGGAATTAAAGTAATCAAGAAAGTCAGAGTCATAGACACAGCAAAAAATCATCAGTCACACCAAGGAACACAAAGATATGGCCCAGTAAAGAAACAATCTGAAACTTCAGATGAGATACTGGAGTTGAAGTGGCTAATTAAGGATGTTCAAACAGATCTTCTAAATCAATCCAATGAGATGAAGGAAAATATAGCAAAAGAGAGGAAAGATATAGATACCAGGTGAGCATAAAGAAGAACTCAGTAGCATGCAAAAAAAAATAATAATAGAATAAAAATGAAAGGCACATCGAAGAGATTTAAAAAATACAATGGAGACATTCAACAGCAGATCTGAAGAGGCAGAAGAAAAGATTAATGAGATAGAGGATAGGGCATCCAAAATCTTGCACACAAAAGACAGATAGGGAAGAGAATAGAAAAATTTGAGCAGGGTCTCAGGTAATTGAATGAAAGCAAGAAGCACACAAATATACATGTCTTCTCTCTTAATGGAGAAGAGAGAGAAAAGGAGTAGAAAGAATAACCGAGGAAATAATAGCCAAAATTTTCTCAAAGGAGAAATCAGTAAATATCTTGAAGGCAAATTAAAATGAGAATACAACACATCAAAACTTATGGGATGCAGCAAATGCAGTGCTGAAACAGAAATTTTTTGCCCTAAACCCCATATTTAAAAAGAAGAAAAAGGTAAAATTGAAGACTTGACTGCACACCTGGAGGAAGGAGAAAAAGAAAAGCAAACTTAACTCCAAAGTGAACAGAAGCGAAGAAATAACAAAGATTAGAGGAGAAATAAATTAAATTGAAAAAAAACTAGAATCAACAAAACTGGCAGTTGGCTCTTTGAGAAAATCAATAAAATTGAAAGACACTTATTACAAGGAAAAAAAGAGGACGAAAGTAAATAAAATAAAAAATGGGAGGGAGAACATTACTACTGGCCCTGCCAAAATAAAAGAAATCAACAGACTAGACAAGTTAGACGAAATAGACAGTTTCCTAGGAAAGCATCAGCAACATACACGGACTCTAGAAGAAATAAAAGTCCTCAACAAACCAATCACGAATGAAGAGATTGAATCAGTCATCACAATGCTCTCAACAAAGAAAAGTCCAGGACCAGATAGCTTCACAGGTGAATTCTACCAAACATTCAAGAAAGAATTAGTACAAATCCTGCCCAAACTCTTCAAAAAAATTGAAGAGGAGGGAAGGCTACCTAACTCATTCAATGAAGCCAACATCATTCTAATACCAAATCCAGACAAAGATACTACAAGAAAAGAAAATTACAGACCAATCTCTTTAGTGAATATAGATGCGAAAATCCTCAGCAAAATATTTGCAAATCAAATCTAGCAGCTCATTAAAAGAATTATACACCATGGTAAAGTGGGTTTTATTCCAAGTATGCAAGGGTGCTTCAACAAAATAAAATTCACTAATGTAATATACCACGTTAACAAATAGAAGGGGGAAAAAACACATGATTACCTCTATTCATGCAGAAAAGGCATTTTACCTAATCCAACATCCTTTCTTGATAAAAACACTTTGAATCATAGGAATAGAAGGAAACTTCCTCAACATGATAAAGGGCATATGTGAAAAACTCCAGAGCTATGATCCTACACAATGGCAAAAGACTGAAAGCTTTCCCTCTAAGATCTGATACAAGACAAAGATGCTGACTGTCACCATTCTTATTCAACATTGTGCTGTAAATTCTATCTAGAGCAATTAAGCAAGAAAAATAAATTAAAAGCATCCAGATTAGAAAGGAAGAAGTAAAACTTTCACTGTTTGCAGATGACATAGTCCCATATGTAGAAAGTCCTGAAAAGTCTATAGCGAAGCAACTGGAACTAATAGACAAGTTCACCAAAGTGGTGGGACGCAAGATCAATGTGCAAAAATCAGTAGTGTTCCTATACCCTAGTAAGGAGCAATGAAAGGGAGAAATCAAGGGGAAAATTGCATTTACAATAACAATCAAAATAATCAAATATCTAAGAATAAATTTGACTAAGAATGTAAATAAATTTAACTAAGAATGTGTGCCCAGAACACTAAAAACATTGCTAAAAGAAATCAAGGAAGACCTAAATAGATGGAAAGACATTCTGTGTTCATGGGCTAGAAGACTAAGTACAGCACTCACTTCTACCCAAAATGATCTACAGATTCAACACAACATCAATCAAAATCTCAACAGCTAACTTTGCAGAAATAGAAAAACCAATAATCAAATTTATCTGGAAGAGTAAGTTGCCCCGAATAGCTAAAAGCATCTTGAAAAAGTAAAATGAAGTTGGAGGTCTCATACTTTCCGACTTTAAAGCATATTACAAAGCTACAGTGGTCAAAAGAGGATGGTACTGACATAAGGAGAGAGACACTAATCATTGGAATTGAATTTAGAATTCAGAAATAGACCTTCTCATCTATGGTCAATGAATTTTTGACAAAGCAGCAAACTCTACTCAACTGGACCAGAACAGCTTCTTCAACAAATGATGCTGGGAAAACTAGATGTCCGTATGCAAAAGAATGAAGGTGAAGTGCTGCCTCACACACACAAAAAAACTCAAAATGGATCAAAAATAAATATAAGAATCAGAACTATGAAATTCCTAGAAAAAAAATGTAGAGAAGCATCTCCAGGATCATTGTGTTAGGCAATGGTGTCTTAGACTCTACACCCAAAGCATAAGCAATACAAGAAAAAATAAAAGAACCTCATTAAAATTTAAAATTTCTGTGTATCAAAGAAATTTGTCAAGAAAGAAAGTTAAAAAATTGTCAAGAAACTAAAAAGACAGCATACAGAATGGGAGAAAATATTTACAAATACACATCTGATAAGGGTTTAATGTTCAGAATATATTAAAAAAATTCCTCAACTCAACAACAAAACAACCCAATTTTAAAATAGGTTAAAGATTTGAATAGACATTTCACCATAGAAGTTACACAAATGGCCAAAAAGTGCTTGAAAAGGTCAACATCATTAACTGTTAGGGAACTGCAACCCAAACCATGATGAGATATCATTTAGTACCCACTAGAATGGCTGCTATTCTAAAAATAGAAAATTACAAGTGTTGAAAAGGATGTGGAGGAATAGAAACACTCATTCATTTTTGGTAGAAATGTGAAATGATGTATCCACTGTGGAAGATAATTTAGCACTTTCTCACAAAGTTAAGTTCAGAAGTACTGTATGACTAGCAATTCCACTTCTAGGTATACGCACAAAACAATTGAAAACAGAGACTTTAACAGATACTTGCACACTGATATTCATAGTAGTAATATTCACAAATGCCATAAGATAGAAACAACCCAAGTGTCCATCAACTAATGAATGGATAAATAAAAGGTCATATATGCCTATGATGGAATATTATTCAACCATAAAGAAGGAATGAAATTCTGATACATGGGACACATGGATGAACCTCGACATCATGTGAAGTGAAATAAGCCAGAAACAAAAGGACAAATATTGTATGACTTCACTGGTATGAAATTATTAGAATAAACAAAGTCATTGAGTCAGAATCCAGAATATAGATTACCAGGTGGCAGAGCTGTGTTAAGGAATGAGAAGCTTATGCTTACATTATGCAGAGCTTCTATTTGGATTGATCATAAATTTTGGTACTGTATGGTGGTAATAATAGCACAACACTGTCAGCATAATTAACAGCACTAAATTGTATATTTGAATGTGGTTAAAAAGGGGAAGTTTTAGGTTGTCTATATGTTACTAGAATAAACATTTTAAAAAAACATAGGACTGTACAACACTAATGGAGAATCCTATTGTAAATGATGGACTATAGTTAATAGTACAGTTATAAAAATGTACTTTCAAGAACTGTAACAAATGTACCACACTGATGTAAGGTGTTAATAGTAAGTTAATAAAAGGGGAATTCTAAACAATTCCTGTAAATCTACAACTTCTCTAATAAAAAAGGAATGAGTCTGGGACATGCATTTTGTATGATACCTTGAATACATCATGTTGAGTAAAATAAGCCAGACACAAAAGAACAGATATACAGATATTTCCATTTATATGAAATAACTAGAATATGCAAATTCACAGAGACTGAAAGTAAAATACAGATTACAAGGGGGCAGGGGAAATGGATAATTAATGGAAAATTGGTGTAGGGTTTCTTTTTGGGGTGATGGAAACGTTTTTGGTTGTGCATGATGTTGTGCTCCTTAACTGAAGTAACCTAATCAAAATGTCCTACTTACAATATGTTTACACACACAGGAATGGATTAGCTTTGAGAACATGATTTTTCTGGGGTACGTACAGTTTCAAACCACCACAGTGATCTTGAACTAGATCTAATAATATAGGAAAAAATTCCTAAATGGAAATATTAGAACAATTGAAAATTTTGAATATTGACTGTATTTTTCATATCGATGTCAAATTTCTTGAACTTGATAATTTTACTTATTGTACATTTTAGTTTGCTAAAGCTGCCAGAATGCAATACACCAGAGATGGACTGGCTTTTAATAAGGGGACTTATTTAGTTACATATTTACTGTTCTTTGGAGGAAAGTCAGCTAGCTTTCATCTGAGTTTCTCTGTCACATGGGAAGGCACACAGTAATGACAGCTGGGCTTCTCTCCTGGCTTCTGGGTTCCAATGGCTTTCTCCGGGGTGGTTCCTTTCTGCATCTCCAAAGTCTGAGCTAAGCTGTGAGTGCTGAGCTGAATGCTGAGCTGCTTGGGCTGTGCTGTGCTGATCTCTCTTCTGACCTCTCTCTTTTTAAGCCACCAGCTAATTAAACTAAATGCCATTCATTGTGGTAAGCACTTCCCTTAGCCAACTACAGATGTAATAAGCCATGGATAAATTTTGCATGCTGATGATTTAAGTCCACAGCAACAGAACAACGGGGCATCATCACCTGGCCAAATTGACACCTGAACCTATCGCAATGTGGTTACATAAGTGAATATCCTTGTTCTTAGGAAATATACACTAAAGTAGTAAGTGGTAAGGACCGTGCTCTATGCAACATATTCAATGAAACATACTCCATGCAACTGTTTGGAAAATAAATAGATGACAGAGAGAGATGTGGGGGGCAGAAAGAGAGAAGGGGAGAGAATGATATAGTAAAGGTAGCAAAATGTTAAACTTTGGTAAATCTTGATGTTTATGTAGGAGGCATATTGGAGTTCTACGTATTATGTATTGTTTTTGTAATATATTTGAAACTTTCCTATAAGTTTGAAATTATTTCAAAATTAAAAGTTGGGGAGTTTTTTGTTTATCTAGACACAGTTTATCTGTTCCCCATATTTCTGCTTCAGTAAATTCTCTTTTCTCTTTCCCAAATCTAGGCTTGTGAAAAAGTATTTTCCTTCCATTATGGAGACCAAAATCTAAAGTCAAAATTCTAAAAGAAACTTTTAAAAATAAAATTGAAAAATCTTTTGTAATTTAAAGCAAATTGTGGCATATCCACACGACAGAATATTACTCAGCAATAAAAAAGAGTTACAAAGCAGAGAAAGACATAAAAGAATATGAAATGCATACTGCTCAGCGAAAGAAGCCAACCCCAAAACACCAAATTCTGTATGATCCAAAATACATGACATTCTGGAAAGGGCAAATCTATAGCAACACTAAAAAGACTGGTAGTTACCAGTGGTTTGGGTTAGGGTGGAAGGGATGAATAGGTAGAGCACAGGGGATTTTTAGGGCAATAAAATTATTCTGTATTATACTGTAATGGTAAATATATGGCATTACGCATTTGTCAAAATCCATAGAATCGTACAACCTAAAAAGTTAATGTAACCATGTAGACTATATACTTCAGTTAATAATAATATAGCACTATTGGCTCATTAATTGTTAACACATGTACCATATTAATGCAATATGTTAATAATAGAGAGAACTGTATGCTAGAGAAGAAGGTTTATGGAAACTCTGTACTGCACTACCTACTCAATTTTTCTATAGATCTAAACTAAAATTCTAGTAACTTAAAAATAAGCACAATGAGTTATCACTTCACACATACTGGGATGGCAATAATCAAAAAGATAATAACAAGTATTGGCAAGTATTTGAAGAAATTGGAACTGTCGTACATCTCTGACAGAAGTGTAAAGTGGTAAGCCTCTTTGGAAAACAATTTGGTAATTTCTCGAAATGTTAAACATGGCATTACATATGAATCAGCAATTCCACTTTTAGGTATACTTCCAAGAGAATTGAGAACAAATGTTCACTCAAAACTTGTATGTGAATGTTCATAGCAGCATTATTCAAAATAATCAAAAAGTAGAAGCAATGCAAATGCCCACTGACTGATGAATGGATAAACAAATTGTGGCATATTCAAACAATCAAATATTAATTGCTATCAAAAAAGGAATGAAGTACTGATACATGCTACAACATGGATGAAACTTGACAACAGTATGCTAAGTAAAAGAAACCATATACATAAGGCCACAAAGTATATACTTCCTTTGGCATGAAATATTCAGAACAGACAAATCCATAAGGACAGAAAATTGTTGCCAGAGACTAGGGGAAAGAAGAAATGTAGAATGATGGTTAGTAGGTACTGATGGCTAGTAAGTACGAGGTTTCTTTTTTGGAGTAATAAAAATGTTCTGGAATTCAATAGTGGCAATGTTTCCACAACTCTGTGAATATACTAAAAATTACTGAATTACACACTTTAAAAGGTATGAACTATACCTCAATAAGTATGTTATTTTAAAAAGCAAAATTGTAAATATCAATATAAATTTATGATTTTTAAATAAATATACACTTTCTAGATTCTTCCATTTAAATATATTAGAAGCAATATCATTCCAGTGGTCATAAGCATACTGAGCACCCAGATTTGACTTCTAATGCCATTTGCCAGCCAAGAAGGCTGGTACCATGTCTGGGCAGCAAAGATATAAGGTGAACTGAAGCTTGGACAATTTGCACCAGAAAGCAAAGAAACTTTCCACGATTGATAGAATTGTGTAAAAAAAGATACAGAGAGAAGCTCAAAGGGACAGCCATTGGACAAGATGATGATGATTTAGGCAATAGAAGAACAATGATTACACTTGATGGAAAACCAGTAGATCTGTGATATCTGTGAGTCTATAGAAGTATTATTTGGGAGCCATTCTTTGAAAAAGAAATAGAAGCAAACCAGAAATCTATTTGCCATCATCATTTGAAATAACAATTCAACCAGCTTCTTACTTTGAAAACATATAAAGGGAGAATATAAGCATTTATCCTGTCTTCAGTAGAAACTGGTTTCAAAGTAATCAAATAGCCACACTAATTTACATATGTGAGTGTTTATATTCATCCCAATTAATAAAGAGATCTTTGAGCAAAAACCTTAAGGAAATGAGGGAGCAAGCCATGCATGCATCTAGAGGAAAAGCATTCCAGGTAGAAAGGCACAACAAGTGCAAATTTTCTGAGGTTGGAGGACATTTGGAGACAAGTGAGGCTGCAGAGAAATGAAGGAGAATGGTAGATGATAAGGTCAAAGAGTTTGCAGAGGAATGCCTATAAGCACTACCAAGACTCTAAAAAAATGATTCTACTTAAATACCTTGAAAATGAGGGCCATTTTTTTTGTTTCTCCATTACCTCCCAGCTTCCCTGTGATCACTTTTGTCTTTTAGTCAAACGATGACAAATAAGGGTGAATGACACCTCTCTGTATGGTGGCCATAACAGATATTGCTCATTGATCATAGCCTTAGAATCATTCTCTTCTGTCATTAAAACAAATTTACCTACTTGTCATTCCTGTCCTTTAGCCTTAAGAAGCATATACATATCATCTTTGTTCTAAGAGCCAGAAATTCTATTGGTATAGAAAAGGCTAATGTAATTTAGTGGCTTCGCTGGTTCCTTAAACCTGTGAGCAAGTCTTCCCTTTCTTTTCATCTTAGTGTGAATTCCCCAGAATGCAAAGTCAGAAAGAATTCTTAAGTGAAGTGCAAGCTGTTTATTGGAAAGTATGATTCAGGGCTCAACAGTGAGGGAAGAGGGAGAGAAGAAGGAAAGTAGAGCTAATACAAAAATGAGCTGGCTACTTCTGTGTCTGGCTATTCAAGCCCACAGAATAGGCCTGAAATTTTTCTCAGAACTATACATCTAGGGGGAAGAAAGGTGAAATATTTATCCAGAGGCCCCCATTATTGAAGGGATCCTGTTGGTAGTTCTATAGAATGACCCACTTCCTGGATTTGTCTAATTACTTCATTGTGCTATCTATCATCTAAAGTATTGATTAGATCCAATTTACACATTTTTGGCTAAAATATGTGACAAGTAGTGTTATTTCTTTGCATGCCATCATATCAGGACACACTTATAGATGATTTTTCACTTTAGTGATATGATGATTGACAACTTAATCAGGGTGATTAACACCCTGATCTTTCCATTATGTAGTTGAAATTTTTGCCTTGAAACAAGAAAGTTGTATGGTTACTTCAGCACTGTATAAATGTCAACTCACCGTCAACCTAATGGCTTTAATGTCAGTTAGCACTCAATTTTACTCAATAAATATTGTAAGTACTCAATAAATATTGATATTATTTAAGATAAATGGGGATAATTTCTCATCTTCTACTCCCTCCACTCCCACCCCAAGTATTGGATCTAGAAGGCAATGCATCTGGAGATAGAGATTGATCAACACAAGACAAAGTTTACCCAACACTTGATATCTTAAAAGAGTGCTTGGACTCCTTTCACTCTATTTTCATGTGAGTTTTATATCTTAAGTTGCTGCTATCCTTTAAAGTTAGTGCTTAGAAATGCAAGGGGGGATGTGTATTCTTTGGGGCACTGGTTTATGAAACAACTACCCGTTCTCTTTCATTTGTTTGGTTAAGTCATCCCAACAAATTTGTGTTCATGGTGGTAATTGGTTATATCGAGGTAGTTATGCTTCTTTCCAGGGTCAGAAAGAAAGATTGATATGTGTTACCCTTAAAAGATTTATCTAAAAAGGTGATGGCAATATAGGACATTCAACATTTCTTGAATTCCATAGGCCTCTTGAATATAAGTTCCAAAACATAAACCTGCTTCTCTTTCCTTATTGTTTATCTCAAGAAATGATACCATCACCCACCCAATTTTTTTTGCTAGAAACCCAAGAGTCATCCTCATCTCTTCCTATGCCCTCAGCCCCTACTTTCAATCAATCCACAGGTCCTATCAATTCTAACTCTTGATCATCTTTTGATTCTATTCTTCCCTTCAATCCAAGTACCATCCTCTGATAAAGTACTGCTACTAGAATAGTTTCCCAAAAGTTAGCCCTTTCAAAACTGCTATTGCACACTATGAGTATGTTCAAAAGGAAACCATCAGCACTACCACAGCAATAGCAGAGGTAAATAATGGGGTGAGGGACAAGAGTTAAGAGGAGGCTTAGATTTCCTATTTGGCAAGGATGTGTTCATTGATTTTCTTTCTCTTAGGAACAATGAAATTATCTAAAATTGAGAATGTTGATGGACTGTGGACTTTGGGCCTTCTACAGGATGCCCAATGAATGCAGGTGGCTGAAGGATGCACTGACAGAGAAAGAGATTGGTGAACGATGGTGTATATTTATGAATGAAGGTTGTGCTGCTATAAAAAGGAACAATGTCATGAGGCACGCAACGATGTGAATGAACATGTGGGCACTTAGTGAGACAAAATAAGCCAGAAACAAAAAAACAAGAATGGTATGGTCACCTTTAGAAAATGCTTATAGGAAAACAGGGTCCTAGATTGTAAGCTTTTAGAGCAGACACATTAAGTCCAAAGTGGTGATTATTATTTCTGGATTTTGAGAGGCCATTTTATTTATATAATCTGATTTTTAGAGATAAGAATGAAGCCAAACAGGTTGGGGTTAAAGTAATTCAGAACATAGGGCTAAGAAAGACAGTGTCTATATTTTAGAACCACACATACTCTTTGAGACCAATGGAAGAAAGCTTTCTTTGATCTGGAATTGAAATTTTCTGTAGTGCATAACCTAATTTAACATATCTGTATAGCTTATTTGAACAATTGAAACACAGGAAGTATAGAATAAGGAAGAGGTCCTCTAATCCTGTATAGATTATTATAATGCCTGGAAACATCCTAGAATATATTACACAGATAATCAAAAAGTATTGGCAAAGGAGGGAGAGGGGAAAGAAGATGGAACTATTAAGCCTTACCATCAGGTAATCCCCCTGATACTGTGTCGAACTTAAGGGATACCCAAATCAATAGGCCATGCCCTCAATCATGAGGCTTACTCTTGTGAAGTTTATGTAGGTAGCAGAGAAGCTTAGACTACCTATCGGCATGCCTAAGAGTTACTTCTGGAGGACCTCTGTTGTTGCTCAGATGTGGCCTCAGTCTCTCTAACCTCAACTCTTCAAGTGAAATCATTGCCCTCCCCTTTACACAGGATATGACATCCAGGGGTGGAAGTCTCCCTGGCAACATGGGAGAGGATTCCCAGGGATGAATCCAGACCTGGCATCATGGGATCAACAATTCCATCCTGACCAAAAGGGGGAAAAGAAGTGCAATTAATAAAGTAATTTATTACTTTATTACTTATTATTTATTACTCAGTGGCAGACAGAGTTCAAATAGAGTTGAGAGGCTACTCTGGAGGTTGCTCTTATGCAAGCTTCAGGTAGACCTTGCTATCATCATAACCTGCCAACCCCCAACCAGGACCATTCCAGCCAATACTAAAGAACACCTAGGGCAATATATCATATTCCACAAGGGTTCCATGCATAGAATAACTTTACAGAAACCTACAACCTCCAGATGGACCCCTGGTCCAGATAAGTCCTGAAACCTAGCCCAGCCACTCCAGAACATCAGATGGTTCCATCTCCCTACACCATATTAGTGGCAGACCCTTCTAATATGAAAAATTTAGAATGGCCATAGCCCAAACACCCCTAAAGAGAGTGATGGAAAGATCAAAGGTGATGGTGGAGTTATACATAGAAGATAGGATTTAACAAATGAACATGAATGCTGAATCATTAAATTGATATCTCTTTTAGTCTCCAGTATTTTAGAGCAGCTAGAAGTAAAAACCTAAAATTGTGAAATTGTAACCCATGTCAAACTTTGAAATGTGTTCTACAATTAATTATAGTGCTGTGCTTTGAAATTTGTAGCCTTTTTGTATATATGTTATTTTTCACAAAAAAAAAAAGAAGGGGAAAAAAGTCGAGTGTGATGATAAAAAAAATATTTAAGCTCTCTAGCCTCCTATATTCTGGAGCAGTTAGAAGGAAAAATCTGAGGATCACATGGTAGCCCACGACAAACACTGGGATCTGTCCTGTAACCACTTGTTGAAGAATGCTTTGAAAACTATTGCTTTTATTTCTTTGCTTGGTATATACGTTATACTATACAATAAACAAAAGTTTAAAAAAAAAAAAGTTAGCCCTTTCTTCAATAATAGTGCTTTCCAATCTCTCCATAGTTCAGGCAGAGGAACACTTAGTGTTCCTAAGTGAAAAACAGCCCATGCCCTCCTCTGCATATAATAGTCCCATGGTTTCCCTCTGGAAAACTAATAAACCCAAGGTTTTACAATAGCTTGCATAACTTCTGCTCTCTCTTCACTTCTCATTCTTCTCAAACTCCACGCTTTGTTCATACCAAACTTCTGGTTCCTCTCTCTTGACCACTGGGCTTTCCAAGGACTCTTCCAGTATATACCTCAAGCATCACCTTCTCCTGGCTAACCCCTCCTCATCCTTCATGTCTCAATTAAATGTCAAGAAGATCTTCCCTGATCTTTTTTATCATAATGTACTGCATTTATTTGTTTAATATCTGCCTTTTCCACTATCCTAAAAACTCCAAGAAAGTTGTGAATAGGTTTATCTTGTTTGTATCTCTATCCCCAGCACAGTCTGGAGGCTATAATAAATGTGTAAGAAATATTCGTTGAAATTTTGTTGACAGCTAAATCACAGAAAGACAACAGGCTATTTGTGTTTGGTTATTTTGTGTGCTGAACGACAGATTTTATGCATAACAGTAGAAAAATGTTACCTTTGAAAGTGTGTTGTTCTTTTAAGAAACAAGAAAGTGTGTTGTTTACAATATATTAGTCTTTAAGGAGCTGGGTTTTTGCTCATCACTCCTTGGTAATACTAAATTACAATCCATTCCTAAATACTGGACTGTAAACTCCTGGTTCATCCTGGCCCCACATTTTATGTCAGGACCTCGAAAATGGTAATAATAATAATATCTACCTGGAAAGGTACATATGAAGAGCAAATATGACATATTTAAGAGCCTTGCATGAATTGGACACTCAATATATAGTAGAGCAAAATAATAGACTGATGCATATCTGAGGGGTGTGTTATATGTGCATGTGTGCATGTGTTTGTCAAGTGCTCTCAAAACAACTGCTGTAATGGTGAATTTTGTAAAACACTCTGATATATGGAGTTATGCCAGAGAGTGACAAATCCAGAAGACCTCTGACCAAGGCCTAAAGGCTTTTGAAAAGCAAGCAGATTATTGGGGTATACTAGCAGATTAACCAGCCTACCTAGCAGCTGGTTCTTTCTAAATCAGGGATCATAATTTGGCGTGCATGGAATCCAGAAGGATCAATGCACGAATTTCAAGATGTCCATAGTCTTCTTAAAATTGCACACAAAATTTTCTGTGGTTGTATATTTGTTTGTGTCTGTACACTCTTCTGGAGAGATTGTGTTCAGCTTTCAATAGTTTCTCAGAGTCTGTGAGCAAGAAAAATTAAGGAATCACTGCGTAAAGGTTTCTTCAGGAAATCTGGTGCTCTGGCAAAAATGATGTTGACAGTGTGATGGTGTGTCATCTGGCTGGCCAAAACAATGTTTTCTGCTAAAGCAAAGATTAGAAGTCTTGGGGCCAAAATGATCTCAACCAACTGGTTCTTATACACCATGTTTCCATCTGCCCAGCATGTGAACCATTAACACATGCTTCTTGTTGATGATTTTCATATCTTATTTGCAAGGAAATTGCACTGAAACCAGTTCAAAAGAATCATTTATCTAATGCATTGGAAAACCAAATAAATGAGCCTCCTATATATATAAACAATTTGTGTTGCTGAAGAGTGACTATTTATGGGAGATTGAGCACACATTGCCCAAGACTGCCTCTAAGTCACTGATCTACTAGTTTTCATATATATAATTCTATCCTAGCCCAAAAAATAGCAAGGCTGGCCATGTGTTGAAATAAGTTATTTCAACACTTAATGCATCATCTGTTCTGTATTTCCACATGTTGTGTCATCACCATTTGACCTCATCCCATTGTTAATTATTTAATAATACTGTTGGATAAACAACACAAAGTATAGTTTACTTTTGAATGTGTCATTTACATGAGAAAAATAAACCAATACACCCTGCAAAAGGTACATGCTTAGGTTCTAGTACTAATCATTCTGATGGGTAGGAAAACTAGATGTTAAGGGAGAGAAAACTACAGGGAAGATGAAAGGATTAGGGAGAACCACAAAAACTGAAAAAAATACCATAACTCTTCAGTAAAGAATGAAGGCAAAAAAGTAACTGCCAAAAAAAATAAAAAATTAAAAAAAAAGAGATTATCCTGGAGGTTATTCTTTTTTTTTTTTTTTTTTTTTTTTAACATGGACAGGCACCAGGAATCGAACCCGGGTGCTCTGGCATGGCAGGCAAGCATTCTTGCCTGCTGAGCTACCGTGGCCCGCCCAGGAGGTTATGCTTATGCATTAAATAGATATCCCTTTTTAGCTTATGGAGTGACTGGAGGGAAGTACCTGAAACTGTTGAACTGTGTTCCAGTAGCCTTGATTTTTGAAGAGGACTGTATAATTATATAGTTTTTACAATGTGACTGTGTGATTGTGAAAACCTTATCTGGTGCTCCTTTTATCCAGGGTATGGACCAATGAGTTAAAAAATAAAAAAGAATAAGGATAATAAATAAGTAAATAATAGGGTGAGATAAAGGGTAAAAATTGGGTAGATTGAAATACTGTGAGTCAATGAGAGGGAGGGCTAAGGTGTCTGGGATATATGAGTTCCATTTTTTTCTATTTCTGGAGTGATGCAAATGTTCTAAAAGATGATCATGAGGAAGAATACACAACTATGTGATAATATCGTGAACCACTGATTGTATAATATAGTTGGACTATTTTTGTGGAAATTTCTCATTAAAAATTGAAAGAAAAAAAAAGTAACTACCACCCAAATGTTGGCATAATGGGAAATGCATGTTCCCAATGCTCAAAACTTAACACAATAATGGGGTTATTTGAGTAGGAATCTATTTACATGAAAGTGATAAAATAATATCCAAAATAGCACTAACTAATAAAGGATTATTTTTTACACTCACTGAGTATAAATCTCACGGTGATGGAGGTTATTCATTTAGCCTATGGTTTAAAGACACACCAAAAGTAGGCAGGCAAGGGATTTTGATGAGTTTGCACACCATTATGGCATAGTATGTTCAATGCATTCTTTTTGACTGACCATGGACTATCTTAGAAAATATGACAGGTAGCCTGCACCACGAAATCTTTATAGACATTTGAATTCCTTTAAAATACAAAGTTGAAAACTGCATATGTATTTCAAGAATATGTTTTTCAATACAGCAAAAATAACAAAATTATCTACAAAACATAGCTAAGAGAAAATTAAAGAAAGCTTAAATAGATGGAAAAATACACCATATCCATGATTTGAAGACTCAATATTGTTGAGAACGTCAGTTCTCCCCAATTTGATCTAGACCTCAAGTTTTTCTTGTACTAAATGTGATGAGAATATCCAAAGCAATCTTGAAAAAGAAAAAATGCTGGAGGAATTATACTACCTGATTCTATTTCTAGCTATAAAGCCACAGTAATCAAAATAGGGTACTGGCATAAGGATCAACAAATAAGTCAACGGAACAAAATAGAGAGCTCGGAAATCAAATGAGGACATTTGATTGTTTATAAGTGTGCAAAAGCAAAATGCAAAATGGATCTGGAATGAATTCCCTCTGTGGGAAGATGGCTAAAATACTACAGGACAATGCAATAGGATGTCTAAAGTCTTGTTAAAATGCCTTGCAACTTTGGACCTATCACAGACATTTCACTTCTTGGGCAAATTAGGTATTAGAGAAGAGATAATTCATATAAAAATAAAATTTAATTTTAAAATGCGAGTGATAAATTGTATCTATTGCTGATTGTAATATTGTACAGCTAAACACCTAAAAAAAGAATTCATTAAAAAGTAAGCAAATAACTGCTACCCTGTGGAAAGGGAAAATGAGGCTGCAGAACTCCAAATATACAAAAGAATCTGCAGCAAACTGACTGACCATCAGCCAGCCAATGAAACAGGAACAGTAGCGCTTACTCTGACCAACTCACCGCTTTAATCGTAGTGAACTAACAGAACAACAAACACCCTCCTTACACTTCCAAGCAGTAGAAAGTGTAAATGGCATCAGGGTTCAAACTGCTAAAGCTCACACACTGATATTTTCAGACATATCTAGATAAATAAATCATTTGTTTGGTCAAATGGACCTAAAATACAGTAAAATATTTAGAAGTTCCTATTAATTCAACATAAAATTCCTATTCTGAGGCAAATTTGAATTCTTTACTATTTTTTTTAATTACCTCATTATGAAAAACTTGAATATGATGATAGTGCTGCTTTAAGTGAGTACGTAGCACAGATAGATGACTCTAGAAATCCAAAATATATCTAAAATTGGAGATGGGAGTAAGGCAATTAAAATGTTACCCAGAAATAGGTAGTATGAAAAGAAAGGACTCTCTGATTGGATCTACATAATACCAAAGCAACATTGAAAAGACAAAAAGTCAATTAGTTCATTGTTTTTTCAGTACTGTACAGAAAACTTATATTTCAATAACTTTTGTGAAAAAGAAAACTGGTGGTTTGGACATCTGAATAAATATTGCTTTTATGTACTCAAATTTCTTAACTTTTTAGTTCTGCAACAATTCAGCCAACACAGAACTGTTATTCCCCACTCCACCTCAAATCCTCATCCTAGCACTACAAAATTGCACAATTTCAAAGACCATGACGCATTAAGTAGCTGTTTTTGTACCTAGAAGAACAAAATCTGATTTTAACATAATTGCAGCCTGTTTTCAAATGCTTAAATTCTGTTCCTTAATCAAGATTAGTTATTTGCATTGAAAACTGAATATTCATTTTGTAAAACACCTAACTTCAAAAAAGTTTGTCATTTAATTTAAAGCAAAAGATAAAAGTTGCTCAGTGCATCGCTTTCAAATTTTCCATACACAACTTCATCCCACTCCTTCCATATTCTCTTTTGAGGGACTGAATTTATCCAAATCATTTCTAGTCTCAAACAACAGATTCATATGATTTCAAGTAACTATCTCGGGAGCTAGATTGAATCATTTGCTAAACTCTAATATTTTAAATTTATAAACTTCAAAAGGAAGATATCTTTTGAAGCTGACAAAAGACAATCAGAGAACAGCAGTCTTTTTTGTGCGCTGCCCAGAAATACAGTTACAAAGTGGTCCCATTGTGTTTCTCATAATTTACATTTACTTTTTTGGCAAAGCAGAAAGAAAAATAAGAAGTCTAACTTGGAGACATACAACAAAAATGAAAGACGGCATTTTTATTTTAAAATGTCCTCCTGACATTCGAATATCTACAAACACAATATTTAACATTTACAGAAGATAAAACAGCAAAAGAAACAGCAGCTGTTTTTCTGTGAGGTCATTGAACAGGTGTGATACCATCTCGTAATGCTGAAATTGGATGGATCTCTTGCTGATGCCCACAGGAGACCCATATGGAACCAGTATTGACCTGTGTCTCATTTCCTTGGATATGGCCAGAAGGTAATCTGGGAGGACAAGAGTCCCAGTGAATGATCTGTGCAGATTTGGAGCAGACATTCTCCCAAACAGATCAATACTATCCAAGGTGCAACTGAAAAACAGGATGAGCTTGTATCATTAAACAAACACCAGGCTGCTTATTCACAAGGGCAAAAGCAACACAGCATTTGTATTTTGCACAGTGTGTTTGCCAGTGACCTCAACCCTGACCTCTATGGCTACCCTCTCTGGGGTGAGAAGTAAATCCCGTGTTAGGTCTGCCTCGGGTCTGCAAAACTCATACGAGCGGTGGCACTTTTTTACAATGAGGCCTACTGTGTCTGCTTGGGCCTAGCCAAGACAATTACATGATGCCAAAACAACTAGTCAAAGCAGTCGATTTAGTCAAATTACTGGTCAAACAAAGTATTTGGCATTATATAGACAAAAAAAAAAAAGAGAGAGAGAGAGACTGAATTTACACTTTTTACACAATCATACTGGAATTGCAGGGTCAGATTCTTGTGTTTAGAAAATTTGTATGATGCCAATTACTTCTATATACATAAGCTGATATTAATTGTCTGGATAAACCAAATATTATTTATTATTCAAAGATCCAGAAAAATACCTTTTTTATTAGCCAAAAAAAGTTTCTATTCTTTTTTCATTTAGCCCTGCATCCTCTCCCAAGATAATATTTTTTGCATATCTGTACACTCCTATTTATTTAAATATATCATATGTACATATGTAAATGAACAAGCTATAAATAAAATAAGGACATATATTTTATGTCACTTTTCATTGTTAGAGGGTTAGAAAATGTAAGAAAAGTATGGTTCTGCCTTCTTCAAAAGTAATATTCCCACTAGTATTAAGAAAATAAACTGTGGATTAAAATGTGACTACATTCCTCTAGGCAAGGTGATGTCATACAGGACAGAGCATTACTAAAATTTACACATTTTGGATAGCACAAGCATGAAAAGTCTAAGGAAACGATACTAACTACCAAGAGGGGACAGGAAGATTCAGGACTAGTAAATGTATTTAAACAGGGGCAAATATAAACTCATGTAAATTTGTTCTGGTATTAAGTTTTTTAATGGCCATTGGTAGCCCCTCCATAAGATTCCAACCTCTACCAGCTAAGGTTACTTATGTATTTAGGTTTACTTTCTAACTCTAGATGCACGGCTTGATATTCCTGGTTAAAACAGAAGATGCATTCCTTGCTGCTACTGAAAACTAATTTCTACAGGAAAAAAAAAAGTCAAGTAACAAAAAATGTTAGCTTTCCTCTTTCCCTCAACTAAGCTTTCCCCCCCCCAAAAAAAGCCTCGAAGAGGAGAAACTTCCTTCCCCCACCCCACCCCCAGCACATTACTGTATAAGAACTATATCCATCTCTCTGAATAAAGAAGAAAATTCAGCTTTGGAACTCTGCCATTGAGTGGCGGCTCCTGCAAAGGGGACAGTTTGCTATTAATTGTTAATGTCTGCCATTAGAGGGCACTAAACAACTCTACATTAAGGCTGCATTTGGAGGGAAGAGAGAAAGGGAGACGGGAAAAGAAAGAGGGGTGGGAGAAAGGGGAGGGGGTGAGAGTAGGGGCAGAGCCGGGAAAGAGGGAGGGAAAGAGAGAAGAGGGGAAGGGGCGGGCGGACGGGAGGGAAAGAGGGAGAAGACGAGAGAGAGAATGAATCTGGAAAGATTAAGAAGGATGTGGAGCCCCCAGAGCCGTCTGAAGTGGGCAAAAGGCCAGCCTCCCCCAGGCCGCCCAAGCCCCTCCCCTGCCGTCCTCACGACGGTAATTATAAAGCGAAAAGCAGCGACGAGGTCACCCGTTTTTACCAGCCTGCTGCACCGAATGCGCGCGGTGCAGGTGCGGCGGCCGCTGGGCTTTGTGATTCATGCCCACTTTCAAAGCGGGGCTTGGGCCCGTCTGAGAGGCACCCAAACAACTGTCTTCTAATATTAGCACGGCTGTATTTCGGGATCTATTATAGTCTGTCCAGACAGATCCCATTGTAATGGGATCTTTTATTAAAAGATTAGCACTATCTCCTGCAGTTGGTGGAAAAAAATCTGTTATCACTGAGTTATTTGCAGTTGTGGAGGGGGTGAGAGGGGGGTTAATGTAGACGGGGGGTGGGAGGGCGAGAGGAGGACTGTGGTGGCGCGGGGGGGGCGCTGGCGAGGGGGTGTTGTTGAGGTGGGCGAAGAGGGGCGGATTTGAAATTCGTAGAGCAAATCCCAGTGACCTGCGAATGTCCAAGAATTTTGTCTGCATACTTCGCTGTCTGTTGTCCTTAGGGTTTCAGAAGCGAAAAGAATAGCAATTTAAAAGGCAGATTTGGAATAAACAATATAGCATTTTCCGTGAAGTAATCGTTTTATATAAAAGGAAATATCGCCTCCTCAGTTTCATTCAGCGGTGCCAAAAATGTTATAAATGAGAAACCCGCCAACTTTCAGCAAAGAATGCCAGGCACTGTGCTTAACAAACTGAGGCTACAGAAGTTCATTATCGATGTTGCAATCTTTTTTATTCCACGAACCGAGAGAGCGAGCGAGAGAGAGAGAGCGAGAGCGGGAGAGCCAAGAGCCGAGAAAGAGACTGGGAGAGACAGACAGAGACGCAGGACAGAAACTGGGGAGTCTCTGAGCTGGGGAGGAGGGGCAGACCGCCTACGTCGGCGCCCCCGCTCGGGGCTCCAATTCCAGACGCCGTGAAGTGAAAGGGGAGAAAAGAAAGGGAGAGGGCGCGACTGTGACGGGCTGGGGGTGGGGGGCCGGGCCTGAGGTGTTAAACATTTTTGTTTGCTTCTGACTCGTCGAGACGAAGGGCCGTGTCAGTGGACCGCTTAGCCAGGGTGGAAGGTGCCGGGGCCGGGGTTCTTAGCAACAACTCTGGGCCGGGGCTGGCCGCAAAGTAAGGCACGCACAGACCCAGACACAAAACCTCACCGGGTCCCGCGCCTAAGGCTGCGGGGGCCTAACCCAGCAGCGCGCCCCGCCGGAGGCGCGAGGCCGGCGCGTTCCGTCCCGACCCCGAGCGGGCTATTTTAGCAGCTTGGGTCTCTCTGGGCGTTTGCAAAGTCTTCCTGGGGCGGAGGAACCGTCGTGAGGAGACCAACTCCCGGGTTCCCCCCGCTCCGCCCGTAGCTTCTTCCTCCAGCGCCCCCACCGCGCCCTCACTCACACACACGCACACGCACGCACACACACACACACACACACACTCGCCACCCTGGGCGCGCCGGCGTTGCCTGCGAGCGGCAGCGTGCAAGACTTGAAGTGTGTGTTCTTCCCCACTCCCCACCCCCGAAGCATAGCCCCCCCACCCCCACCCCCGCCCCGGCGCCTTCCCCCTCCCTCTCGCTCCTACGCAAATAAGAACTCAGCGATTCCCCTCCTGCCGCTTTGATTTCGGGCACCTCCAACAGATAATTGGGAAGGGTTTCCAGAAGGTGGGAAATGTCACCTGATTCACACTGAACTTTTAAAAGCTCCCCACCCCCAAGGAGCCGCGCACACCCTCGCTCGCGGCCGCCCTCCCACAGCCCCACACACTGGGAGACCGCCCACCGCAAACCGCGGAGACCCCCGTCTAGATTTAAAGCGCGGCTGCGCCCGGCTTCTGACGTCCATTGAATCGCGCGGGCGGCCGGCGGCGAGCGCGGGGCTGCGCCGGGATCGCTGCGCCCTCCGCCGCTCGCCTCTGCGACGCGCGCCGCTTGTCCGAGCCACCCGCCGCTGCGCCCGCTCCTCGCGCCGCCGCGCTCCTCGCCCGGCGCCTGCCCCACGATGGTCCGTCCGAGGCACCAACCCGGCGGGCTCTGCCTCCTGCTGCTGCTGCTCTGCCAGTTCATGGAGGACCGTAGCGCCCAGGGTAAGCGAGGGGGATGCGCGCTTGGGGAGGCTCGGCTGAGGGCATGAGTTTGTACTTTTCTGTCGTCTCCACTTGGTCTGTTCTCAGCAACGCTGCTCACTGAAGATGTTGGACCGACTTAAAGACTCCGGGATGGAGAGAGTGGGAAAACTGAAGGCAGTGACACTTTAGGTCTGGAAGAGGAGTTGGGAGTTCGGTTATCCTTAAAAAGGAAAGGGAGTGAGCGGGAGTCTCAGTAGTTAGGGTTAGATGCTCCAAGTTTTAGATGTTATCTCCCCTTATGGCCCTCAAGAAAGGGACAAGCATCAGTAGCCTGAAGATTTTGGTCGACCCATTCGCAGTCTAACAATTCTCCCTCCCACATCTTTCGGATACTTCAAAAAAATTACTAGGGGAAAGAAGGATACTGAGTTTTCCTTCGGTGGTTGGGGGACGTGGTTTCAGAAACTTTTCCCAAACTTGGAAATGTGGGTGCTGAACGGGAAGTAGCTTTCTGCCTAGTGGATGCTTCTTCCAACCCTCTCCCACCCACCACCCACCACCCATCACCCACCACCCACCTTGCTAAATAAATAAATAACCCAAACTATTAACCCGGAGTGTTTTAGGAGTAGCTTCCTTCCCCACCCCCCCACCTTTGCCTCCTTCCTCTGACTGTTAACTTTCTGTAGAACATTGAGGAGCCCACAACCGATTTAAATTCTGAGGTGGATCAAGAGCAAGTTTCTAAAGTTTGACTTTTGCAATTAGGTCTGTTATTTCAATGAGTCTTTGGGCAGATTTTTTTCAAAAAATAAAAATAATAGCTTGCGGGTCCGATGATTGAACGAGTCATATTGGTGAGAGGTTTTCCTGATCAAAATCCGAATATTAGAAAGGGGAGGTGGGAGGGTAGAAATTGCAAAGATTTCTTGGTAGGTATGAGACAGGCACATGTAACTGTGAAATGCTCGGAAGCTTCTCCCACCCCCTTCTCTTTTCTCCCCTCTACACTTTTTCTGAGACAGAACGTGTAACTTTCCCTGGTTTGCCGTTAATATTTTACATGTGTTGTAAACTGCCCTCCTGGGCACTGCCCCTAGCCGTCTGCATGGCTCCACGCTCAGTTGCCCGCCTTTCGGGGCAAGGCACTGCCCGGATGCAGAGACTTGGGCGCCGGGGGAAGGCAGCCCTCGGAGATTTCGAAAGATCGCGGTGGCCCTGGGCGTCCTCTGGGTCTGGCGATTGCAAAACGGCCCGTCGGGCAGGCTGCGCCTCGGGGCCGTGCGGGGCAGCTCCCAGCCAGGCCCGGTTGCTTTTTTTTTTTTTTTTTTTTTTTTGCTTTCATTTCTTACGTGTTCCTTTTGCTTATCTGCTCCTGCGCGTGTCGGTGTCTGCCTCTCTCAAGTTCTCTTACTTTCCTAACCTCTGTCACAAATAATACCCGTACCGCCCACATGAAACCAACATGTAAAAACATCCGTCGCATCCTGTTTTTGTCAGGTTCTTTAATCTGCTCTTCGAGTCGCTGCAGGTTATGAAATGGGACGAATAAAAGTAAACAGTCTAGTAAAAGTCAATGCAAGCTGCACGTGTTGTGTCTGGGTCACTGGTAACTGACATTGATATGGCTGGGGCGCTCTGGCTGCTCGCCCTCGCCCTCCCTCCCCCTCGCCCACCTCCCACTTCTCAGATCTGGGCCTTTTTCCCTCGCTTTTCCCATTTCCTACCCCCTTCGATTTATTTTCTGCTTTTCTCCCTGGTCTCTTCCTCTCTTCCCTTCCTCCACGCTTACTCCCTCCCCATTGCCACCGGTGCTCCTTCCGTCGCACGCTCGCCGCCTCCTTCCCCCTACCCCGCCGCACACTCACCCACCTCCCCACCCCTGTCTTTTCGCAGCTGGGAATTGCTGGCTCCGCCAGGCGAAAAACGGCCGCTGCCAGGTCCTGTACAAGACGGAGCTGAGCAAGGAGGAGTGCTGCAACACCGGCCGCCTGAGCACCTCGTGGACTGAGGAGGATGTGAATGACAACACACTCTTCAAGTGGATGATTTTCAATGGGGGCGCCCCCAACTGCATCCCCTGTAAAGGTAGGACTTTTTCTCTCCAGCTTGCAGGCCCTCAGTAGAGGGCGTCTTACCCTCAGCTTCCCTGCTGCCCGGCTGGGGTTTGAGACCAGAAGAGCTTTGTTGGTGGGCCCCCTTTCTGTCCCCCAGCGCTGCTAATCCGTTTGGGTCGCACCCAGTCTGTTAGACACTATATGCAAAACAGGATAGGCAGAGATGTCCTAACTTCTTAGCCAAGTGTGCTGCTGAAGCCAGCCTGCCCGCCCTCTTTGAGAGAGATTTGAGCATCCAGGGCGAAGCGCACAGTCCATTCCTTCACCCTCTCCAGGGTTTCTAGGAGAAAACCTGCCCCATTCCGCAACCCCCACCCCAGAGCATGAACTCTGCACCTTTCCACGAGGCACCCGCAGCCCTCCTGGCTGACCTGCAGCCTGCCCCGCCGTGGTTCTCACTCGTGCCTCTTTCCAACTCACAGAAACGTGTGAGAACGTAGACTGTGGACCCGGGAAAAAGTGCCGAATGAACAAGAAGAACAAACCCCGTTGCGTCTGTGCCCCGGATTGTTCCAACATCACCTGGAAGGGCCCCGTCTGCGGGCTGGACGGGAAAACCTACCGTAACGAATGTGCACTCCTCAAGGCCAGATGTAAAGAGCAGCCGGAACTGGAAGTCCAGTATCAGGGCAAATGTAAAAGTAGGTTCTACCCTTCTTGAGCAAAAACACTACCCCCACCCCATACACACGCACCCAGAAGGACCAACTCTGGCTCCAGCTTTCACCCTCAAGGATGGCATAGTCCTCGCTAAGAGCCTTATAATAATAATGATGATGATAGTAATAATAATAGTGATAGTCAATAGAGGAACCGCTTTCTAATTTCTAAAGACTCATTAAGAAGGAAAAGACCAGCCTAGAGTCCTAGATATTCTCTTAAGCCACGGGACTCGCAGAGTGCCTTTTGATAGTTGATGCTTTAGTTTCATGATTTCCTTGATAATATGCCCATTAATGTGTATTACCTCTTTGTTTCAGAGACCTGTCGGGATGTTTTCTGTCCGGGCAGCTCCACATGTGTGGTAGATCAGACCAATAATGCCTACTGTGTGACATGTAATCGGATTTGCCCAGAGCCTACCTCCTCTGAGCAGTATCTCTGTGGGAACGATGGAGTGACCTACTCTAGCGCCTGCCACCTGCGAAAGGCTACCTGCCTGCTGGGCAGATCGATTGGATTAGCCTACGAGGGAAAGTGTATCAGTAGGTATTCAGGATTGAAGGAAGAAAAGAGAAAACAAAGGATTAAGAGGGCTACTTCTAGTATTATAACTGTGGCATTAACCAATAAATAAAGCCCAAAGCCTTCTTAAATGTGTAGTTTCACCAGAAGGAAAGATAACTCTCCAGTTTGGGTAAACTCTCTTGGCTACAGCATTCTTCATGGAAATCACTGTCTTGTGGAAGCACTGGCATATATATTCAAATGCTACAAGAAGCAGCAAATAATTTACCATCGTGGCAAATTTATAACTCAATTTTACAAGTTTTTTTTCAAGTGCTAGACTTGTTAGAAGAGAGAAATAATTACTTAACAGTTCCTAAAATCTGTTATCAGATTCCAATAGCTGGTGGAATTCTTTTCTTTTTTAAAAGATCCTACTTGTGGGGAAATAATCAGATACTTATTTAATTCAAGGGAAGTGTGAAATGCTGTTCCCAAAATTGCTATTTTCATACACAAATGTAGTATGTAAGAAGCTGTGGGGGTGTGTGGGTGTTTCAGCTTTATAACTGAGCATTTTTGCCTAATATCTCCATTATCCCCATTCTTGAGAAATAAGTTATAAACTGTGTTTATATTTATTGATAGAGGACTGGAGAAAGGGAAAATCCATTTACTCATTACAAATGTATTATATCCTAGAAGCAAAGTCCTGTGAAGACATTCAGTGCACTGGTGGAAAAAAATGTTTATGGGATTTCAAAGTTGGCAGAGGCCGGTGTTCCCTCTGTGATGAGCTGTGCCCTGAGAGTAAGTCTGACGAGCCTGTCTGTGCCAGTGACAATGCTACTTATGCCAGTGAGTGTGCCATGAAGGAAGCTGCCTGTTCCTCAGGTGTGCTGCTAGAAGTAAAGCACTCCGGATCTTGCAACTGTAAGTGCACTTTTTAACCTTGCTGCAATTAGAGGCTTTCCCAGGCAAACTCTAGGGAGTAGAGACTTAAAAAGCACGCAAACCTCATGATACTGTTTCTACTTAAATTAGGTGGCTACTAAATTCACCAGCAATTCAGTGATCCATAGAAAAATTCCCTGGGATGTTTCCTGGGTTTTAGGACTAGTTCAGAGATCAGCAATGGGTTGCCTCTAAAAACCTATTTCTAGTCATTTGCTTAATTCTTTTGCTTTAATAGTATGCTTTACTGTTTGCTTTATTAACCCTTGAATCTAAACTAACTGCTTCAAAACTTTTTTTTTTCTCCAAAGACAGCATTATATTATCACACATGGGCTGCTGCTTTTCGCAGTTGCCTCTACTAACTCTGAATTTAAGGACCCAAAGCAGTTATACCTAGAACACAAGAGCGCTTTTTATCTGATTTCAGGAATCTGCCCGTAAAACCTGAGCCTTGATTCTTCAGAACTTTCTGCAGTGTTTGACTTCATAGATTTATGTTTAAAAAAAAAAATTGTAAAAACTTATTGCATAACAGCAGATGCCAAAAAAAAAAGCATCTCACTGCAAGTCAAATAAATATGCAACGCTGTAATATGGCTGTATCAGAGGGCTTTGAAAACATACACGCTTCTGCGCTGTTGTTGTCCGTATTTAAACAACAGCTCCCCTGTATTCCCCCATCTAGCCATTTCGGAAGACACCGAGGAAGAGGAAGATGATGAAGACCAGGACTACAGCTTTCCTATATCTTCCATTCTAGAGTGGTAAACCCTCCATCAGTGTTCAGTGTTGACATAGCCTTTGGGCAAAAACAAAAAAAAAGAAAAGAAAAGAAAGAAAAAAGAAAAAAATATATTGTCCATACTGTAAATAAGTGTATGCTTATTTATTTGGGGGGAAAACTATACATAAAGGACTTTTGTCCTAAAGCTCTCTCCCAGGCCACCTTGTTACTCATTGGACACGGAGAGACAGTCATTGTGAGGTCTACTGGATGAGGCCTATAGTTGAGACTTGTAGACATTTATTTATACTGTGTCATGTTTTATAATTTATACATAAAATGTCTGGTTGACTGTACACCTTGTTTTTGAAGAAATTTATTCGTGAAAGGAAGAGCAGTTGTTATTTATTGTGAGGCCTCTTGCTTGTAAAGTAAAACTTTTTTTCCTTGTAAACCATTTACATCCATTCCTTACTATTCACTCACTCATCTGTCTCCCTTCATTTTACTGTTGTTAGGCCCTTTTCCATTTTAACAAACTTGCATGTCAGTTTCTATCATGTTTATTTATTGGGTTCTCTGCTGCCTGTTCTGTACATACATGATCCCTCGGGTTTTGTTTACAAGGAATCTTGACTGACCAAAAGGCATTATAACTGGCTCAAACGCAAGGTACAGTGCATACATCTTCAAGAAAACCCCTACTTCAGTTCTCTTGTTATGAGGAAGACATTTGAGAGAAAAGAGGAGATGGCAGTGTTAGAATTCTAATAATGTACTTTAAGTTGTTACAGAGCCAAAGGAATTAAGTGATAGGAGCATCATGAGACTGAAGGAAGGGAAATGCTACACATTGGACCTTTCGTTAAGTGTTTCCTTTAAGCTAGTCTGCTGTACCTTTTAAAATTAGTTCTTTTACAGTCAATGTGTCACTAAAGTTATATCAAAGCTTTATCAGTTCAAATTTCTTGCTTTTCATAATACTTTTTTCTGATGCAATTTTATATTTTCAAACATGGCAAGTTAAATATAAATTCATTTAAATATATAGTTTTGTACTTTTCTACCATGTAAATGTGTAATGTATATAAAAGTTATAATGTGTATTTGTAAATAAATGATGAGTGAAAAAATAAAAAAATTTTAAAAAGCCCACAGTCTCAATTCCTGATGATATAAAAGAAGTTTTTCAGGCTTTGGAGCAAAAATTAATACGGTGTATTTGCTGAGAAATACAGTTATCACTGAAAATAATTGGCCAGGTTGGCAAAAGGTCCAAATTGAGGTAAATTATAAGTCATTTCAGTAGAGTTTGAAAGAAAAAGACCTGAGGTCCAGTAACCCCTTTGTAGGCATGACAACATACCTGTCATAAACCACAGAAGGAAACATTGTAGAGCTGGGTTCTTCCTGCAAAGAGCAAGACTGAATTTTTCTCTAAAAACACCCATCTTCTTAGCAGTCCTTGTTTGGAGATAATTTCTATAACAAGGGGCACACTTTATCTCCTACTTTCCTCATCTAAATAATCAGAACTCATCACAGGGAAAAGTGAAAAAATACTGGCAACATTTGGCAAGCATCTATGTGAAGTATGTTCTATAAGCCACAATTCTTAACTACAGAAATAGGCATTATAGTGTCAGAATTCTATGGGGTAGAGAGATGAGCCTGGGTCTAGGAGTGGATTTCCCCAGTGATGTCTGTTGATGCAGCTAGCCCCATGGTTCATGGCAGTTAACGATGACACTTCAAGGTCAGAGGATGTGTGTAAATATTTTGCAATTTACTTAAAACAACTCAGACACATCATTGGTATTTGGAACGTCAATCAGTATTCTCTGTGTAATACATAAACTAGATAATCAATATAAATTTCCAATTCGTCACCTGCTGTATATTCAAAGCCTGAGTTTATTAAAAATATCAAAGAGTGCAAGAAGCAAAGAAGTGAGGATTAGTGATGTGGGAGGAAAAAAGCAAAGAACAGTCAATATTGTCAACATTGCTAAACATGTTCTTTCTTTCAAAGATCATGACCCAAGTTCTTTTTAAAAGTTTATCTCTACAAAATAAGAAATAAACAATTTCCCATGAATAAAATTTCACTTGTTTTTATCAGAAAGTGCAGAGTCATCTTAGCATCATTGTGCTATGATAATAACAATTCCTAATAATACATTGTGTGAATTATTATGTTTCAGACATACTAAGTGTCAAATATGCCTCATTTTATCTTTGCAACAATTTTACCAAGTAGGTACTATTATTATTCAGATGAGAATACTAAGGTTTAGAGAGGTTAAGTAATTTGACCAATAATCCCAGAAAGTGGCAGTCCAGCGTCAAATCCATGTATCATACCTTTAACGATTAACCGACACTCAGCATTGTTAAGGAGTTGGCTCATATTTGCCTCCAGTGAGTGTTTAGAAATTTTGCAAACCAATTATTAAAATAGCCATTATTAAAATTAAATTATATAATCTTTAAAAATAAATAACCTTCATTTCCCAGTGAATGCCCATGCTAAAAATAAATAACATTGAAACTTTTTTTTAAAGTTTATCTCTTGTGAAAACCCTCTTTAATATGAATAATTAGAATGTTTATCAGAGTACGTGGATTCTCAACTGTGATCACCAAATGGGAAATCTGCTGGAGGGAGAAAAACCTCTGGTAGGCAGAGTTTGTTTAACAGGGTTTCATTGCCTTTCAGCTTTGGGTTCCCCAAGAGAGAGGAAAGAAAGGTGTAAGAAGACAAGGGTTATAACTTTGCACACAGGAAGTTACTACTAGCTTGCCACTAGGGATAGGCCCTCAGAAAACGAAAGAGATTAGGATAGATCTAGTTTCACAGCCCTTCCTGAAGTTGATTTGTTATTTGGTCCTCGGATGCTACAGGCACTTTAAAGTTGCCATTGATGGATAGAGTAAAAACATCTAATTTAATAATCACCAATGTGTATCTTCCCAAAAGCAAGTGATAAAAGTAACAGTTTGCCTTTTAAATAACTTTCAGTTATTTGTTTACATATTTTTTCATATTTTTCAGCATCAATGGATCCTTTAAAAAAAACATGGATTATCTCACTGTCCCTTCTTGAAGTTTCCTACGTTTCCAATAATTCTACAGTAGACTAATTGCTTCCAAAAAATAAAGTCTCTTTTCAAAGTAAAATTAGATTGATATCATTAGACTATTGTTAGAATTTCAATTATGGGCCCCCCCAAAATCTAATTCACTTCTGTGCATTAAATGTAATTGATAGAAGCAGTTGCTAGCCACTAAAATAAATTAGTATGATTATATCCCAGTCATCATCGGCTATTGCAAAGAATAAAGTAATATTAGAAAATCTATCACATGTCTAATTTTCCTTAGATGTGCACTTAAGCTTTTATATACTATATGAGATGTGGTTTTTTTTTTTTTTGAGTATTGGCAAAAATAAAATATCTGGCATAATTAAAATCATTCTCAAACATGACCGTGAAATGCAGTACCTGACCCAAGAATAGACCTAGTACTTGAAAGGGAAAATGCTATTAATAATATTATTGGGCCAACTGACAAACTGGAATGCTGACTGCAGATTAAAGTAGTTTATCAATGTTAAATTTACAGAAATTAATTACTGTACTGAATAGTCCTACACTTAGGAAACAAACCCTAATGTATGTAAGGGAAAGATAAAAATATATGTAATTTAACCCCTAATTATTTAAAAGGAAAAAATATTTTATGTTTATTTTGTTTTTTCATATCTATTCAAAGAAGATGTGTAAATGATAGAGTAAATGTTATAAATAAGTGACTCTAAATGAAAACTATATGGGTATTTTCAGTACTATCTTTATTTTTTCCATCTTTTAGATAAGTTTGAAATTATATCCAAATAAAACATTAAAATTTTTAAAAAGTCATTTTATAGGAGCAGGGATGCATGGTAGACTGCTTCTCCCCATGCTCTAGGAAAGCAAGCAAAATATCCGAGCCATTAAAACAAAATCAATCAGTAGGATCGAAAGGCTCTAGAAAATAATTCCAGTGACTTCACTAAAGCCACTTAGAGAGTCAAAATTGGTGATGACAGAATTTCTGACACCTACACCATACCCAAACTGAAAAACAGCCTTCTCTTTGCTCTAATTATCTTAACATTTACAGTGATTAGTACTTTCACTAAAACATCTCAAACACCCACACCCCAGGTCTCCTCCACTGTTTGCTGTAGATTACTTGAACCTGTCTGTTCCTCAGTTCCCTCACCTGTGTAATCAGGATAATGAAAGTGCCTCCCTCATAACAGTGCTGTGAGGATTAAAAGACATCATGTGTATAAAGTGCTTAGATCAGTGCCTGGCACACAAAAACAGTCAGTAAATAAATGCCCTCTGGCATTATAATAATTTATTAAAGAAAAAAAAAGTGGGACTGTTGACTCATCAGCCAGACCCTATCTTAATGCAGTAAATGGAGGATGACCCAATCAAGACCAGAAGCACCAGTGGAAACAATTTTTTAAGCAGAAGCTAAACATACTTTTTTAGTATTTTAGCCATGTAATACTCAGCAAAACTTTATGAAGGTCCAAGGGCTATACCAAAGTTCAAAACAACAGTTTTAGGTATATTATTTCTCATGACAATTTAGAAACAAATTCAGTCACCTACCAACACATGTAAAGCCACAAAATGCACCTTGTATCCTCTTCTTCTCATACCCAACAAAATCCCTGGTAGTAAAATAAATGAAAGCAGCCTTCTTTAATTTTAATATAACTTTGTACACGAAGACTATAGATCCCTAAAGATAGTAAAACTATCAAAAATCCTAATGTAAATCGTACAATTACCAGATATAATAAACCATACATATTACTTAATTAATGAACTCGGTTTACGAAACATTTTTCAAAACCTGGGTCCTAAGACTGACACATTTCTGTTCCCCCCATTCTGCTTTCCATTCACATCAGCACACAGTCCTTCTTCAGCCAAGAACTGTCATGTAAATAGACTCCAGGCATGCCTGTCCTACGTATCCAGCAGACCTGCCCAGACATGTCTGAATCCTTGCTTCTGTTTAGCTGGAATCCCATCATGAGTGCTGGATGGTCCCTGGGGTTTGCCATCCTTCGACCTCAGATATCTTGGCTGGTACTATCAAGATTCCTGTGGTTGAATCCTTCAGACACTTAAAAACATATTCACTAGATTAGACCAAATGTAGCCCTGGCAGAGCTGTAATTTGTCATTTTCCTATTTTAAGAATATGGCCAGGGAAACAACTGGTAATGTTAGAAGCCTGATATACTCTCCCCCAAATCTCTTGTATTCATTCCCCAAGGACTCAGGTCTCTAGCCCAAGAACAAGTGGGACCCTAGCACAAAGTCACAGGCAAAGTTACAACCTTGGTGAGGAAGAGGGGGGCTGTTATACTGATTCTAGTTACAAGAAAATATCTTGGTAGACTTCTTTCTTTCTTTTCTAGGACCAAAAAAATTGATGGGATGATTTCATGGTCATGGTGAAGCCTAGTAGCAGGGTGCCATGGAAAAATCTAGTTTGTTGAGATTGTTGGCAGCACTGTGACCTAATGACAGCAGGTAGCAGAAGGGTTGAGTTACTCCAAAGGCCAGCAATATCTGAAACTCCTGACATAGGTCTTCTGAAGGATAGAAGCCAGGTCACCAAAATGGACTTAGAACAATTTGCTCACTGGACATGTGGAATCAGGACATAGTCAGTAAATATAAATACAAAATAGTGCTAACTCCAGGTATAGTGCATTACCTGGGAACTTGTTAGAAATGTGAGTTGACTTGTGTCTGATGCTCCTCCATCTATGATATTGACAGACTAGTAAAAAATATGGATTAAAAATAAATAAATAGAAGTGCCAAGATGGTGGCTTAGCGAGGTATGGGATTTAGTTCATCCTTCAGAGCAGCTAATAAGTAGTCAGGAACAGTACAAAACAACTGCTGGGGCCACATCAGTGACAGGACACACAGCATACCCCAGTCTGGACCAGCTGGACCTGCTGCAAGCCCACCCAGAACCATGAGTCCACCAAACCATGACAGTGGATGCCCCTCCCCCACAGCCTGCTTCCCGAGGGGAAAGGAAAGGGACTTTACCAGCAGCAGGGGCTGAGCACAATCAGACTCCAACTGTGGAATTAATTAACAAATTCTGACTACTAAAAATAGGCCCCTAGCTCAGCTGAACCTCAAGTAAAAGTGGAGGTCACTTGTTTTTGCCCCAGTGCAGAGGGGGCAGAGCTGATGGAAAAAGAAAAAAAAGAGAGATTTTTTGGAATCTGAAAAGGTCTTGGCCCTGAAGGAAAGGAAGGGGCACATAGGACCTGGAGAAACACAGAGCAACATACCAACTTAATTTCTTGATTGGCAAACCGGAGGTAACAGGGGTCCTTCTCTGAAAAGGATTTTTCTCTTTCATTTTGGTGGCTGTGTTTCTATGGCTTGACTACCCTTTGGATACAGCTGCAAGGCTTCTCTGGCTCCACTGCCCCGGGCATAGGCAGAATTCAGCTTGTTTGAGTTTGTCTGGAGCCTGTGCCTTCCCCAGGTGAGTGGTGGGGCCCAGCTCAGGTGGAATCCCTCCCTCAAGGAGTTCAGACCCCAGGGTCTGGAAAAGTGAAGTAATTAAAACCAGGCTACAACCTCATCTCTGTCTCCACCATGCCCCCAGCAGGGAGAGTCTGCTGAAGTTAAAGGTACCGCATCACCTTATGCTGGAGGGACCTGCAGGCAGACAAGTGCCATATACTAGGCAGGATAAGAAAAATGGAGACCCCAGAGGCTTCAATGGAAAGCCTTTTAATCTACTGGGTCATACCCTCAGGGAAAACTGATGCAGGTGACTCTTTCCTCCTGACAGGAGGCCAGTTTGGTCTGGGAAAATCTGGCTAGGGTCTATAATACCTAAGGAGACCCTCCTTAGGAGGCAAAAAAAAAGGCACCATACAGGTAGAGCAAGAAACAAGAAAGAAGAACTGAAAATTTCTGATCTGTTAAACAAAATCTAAGCTAGAGGTACAGAATAAGCTGAACTGAATGTCAAAGAACAGACAACAAAGTCATCCAGCAAGAAAATCCTAGGAAAAAAAAAAGGGAAAAACAATCTCCAGAATAAAGTAATTAAGGTAATTAAATGCCTAGATACCAGCAAAAAAGAAATCATATTAGGAAGATTGAACATATGGCCCAGTCAAAGAAAAAAACAAACAATTCAAATGAGATACAGGAGCTGAAACAATTAATTCAGAATGTTCAAACAGACATGGAAAAACTCATCAAAAATCAAATCAATGAATCAAGGGAGGATATAAAGAAGGCAAGGGATGAACAAAAAGAAGAAATTGAAAGTCTGAAAAAACAAATCGCAGAAGTTATGGGAATGAAAGGCACAGGAGAGGAGATGAAAAAAACAATGGAAACCTACATTGTCAGATTTCAAGACGCAGAAGATAGGATTAGTGAATTGGAAGATGGGATATCTGAAATCTGACAAACAAAAGAAAATATAGGGGAAAGAATGGAAAAATATGAGCAGAGACTCAGGGAATTGAATGACAACATGAAGCACATGAATATATGTGTTGTAGGTGTCCCAGAAGGAGAAGAGAAGGAAAAAGGAGGAGAAAAACTAATGGAGGAAATTATCACTGAAAATTTCCCAACTCTTATGAAAGACTTAAAATTACAGATCCAAGAAGTGCAGTATACCCCAAACAGAATAGATCCAAATAGACGTACTCCAAGACCCTTACTAATAAGAATGTCAGATGTCAAAGAGAAAGAGAGAATCTTGGAAGCAGCAAGAGAAAAGTAATCCATCACATACAAGGGAAGCCCAATAAGACTACGTGTAGATTTCTCAGCAGAAATCACGGAGGCAAGAAGACAGTGGATGATTTCTTTAAATTACTAAAAGAGAAAAACTGCCAAATGGGAATTCTATATCCAGCAAAATTGTCCTTCAAAAATGAGGGAGAAATTAAAACATTTTCAGACAAAAAAATCACTGAGAGAATTTGTGACCAAGAGACTGGCTCTGCAAGAAATACTAAAGGGAGCACTAGAGACAGATACAAAAAGAGAGGCAAGAGAGGTGTGGAGAAGAGCACAGAAATGAAGACTATCAGTAAAGGTAAAAAAAAAAAAAAAAAGAAAAATTAGATATGACATATAAAATCCAAAAGGCAAAATGGTAAAGGAAGTTATTACTGCCCATACAGTAATAACACTAAATGTTAATGCATTAGACTCCCAAATAAAAAGTCATAGACTGGCAGAATGTATTAAAAAGCAGGATCCATCTATATACTGTCTACAGGAAATGCATCTTAGACCCAAGAATATACATAGGTTGAAAGTGAAAGGCTGGGAAAAGATATTCTATGCAAATAACAATCAGAAAAGAGCAGGAGTAGCTATACTAATATCCAAAAAATTAGACTTCAAATGTAAAACAATTAAAAGAGACAAAGGAGGACACTATGTATTAATAAAAGGAACAATCCAACAAGAAGACATAACTATCATAAATATTTATGCACCAAGCCAGAATGCTCCAAAATACATGAGGCAAGCACAGAAACCACTGAAAAGAGAAATAGACACAACTACCATAACAGTTGGAGACTTCAATTCCCCACTCTCATCAATGGACAGAACATCTAGACAGCAGATCAATAAAGAAACAGAAAATTTGAATAATACAATAAGTGAGCTAGACTTAACAGACATTTATAGAACATTACACCCCACAACAGCAGGATACCTTTTTCTCAAGTGCTCATGGATCATTCTCAAGGATAGACCATATGCTGGGTCACAAAGCAAGTCTCAATAAATTTTAAAAGATTGAAATCATGCAAAACACTTTCTCAGATCATAAAGGAATGAAGTTGAAAATCAATAATAGGCAGAAGGCCAGAAAATTCACAAATATATGGAGGCTCAACAATACACTCTTAAACAACCAGTGGGTCAGGAAGAAATTACAAGAGAAATCAGTAAATAACTCAAGGCAGATGGAAATGAAAATATGACATATCAAAATTTATGGGATCAGCAAAGACAGTTCTATAGTGCTAAGAGGGAAATTTATTGCCCTAAATGCCTATATCAAAAAGGAAGAAGGGACAAAAATCAAGGAATTAACTGTCCACTTGGAAAAACTAGAGAAAGAACAGAAAACTAACCCCAAAGCAAGCAAAAGAAAAGAAAAAATAAAGATTAGAGCAGAAATAAATGAAATTGAGAACATTAAAACAAGCAAGAAAATCAAGAAAACCAGAAGCTGGTTCTATGAGAAAATCAGTAAGATTGATGGGCCCTTAGCAGGGTTGACAAAAAAAAGAGAGAGGATGCAAATAAATAAAATCAGAAATGGAAGAGAGATGTAACCACTGACCCCACAGAATTAAAGGAAGTAATGACAGGATACTATGAACAACTTTATGCTAATAAATACAACAATGTAGATAAAATGGACAACTTTCTAGAAAGGCATGAACAACCAACTTTGACTCGAGAAGAAATAGATGACCTCGACAAACCAATCACATGTAAAGAAATTGAATCAATCATTAAGAAACTCCTGGACCAAAAAGAAAAGTCCAGGACCAGATGGCTTCACATGTGAATTCTACCAAACATTCCAGAAAGAATTAGTACCAATCCTGCTCAAACTCTTCAAAAAAATTGAAGAGGAGGGAAAGCTACCTAACTCATTCTACAAAGCCAACATCACCCTCATACCAAAGCCAGGCAAAGATATTACAAAAAGAGAAAACTGCAGACCAATCTCTCTAATGAATATAGATGCAAAATCCTCAAAAAAATTCTAGCAAATCTAATCCAGCAGCACATTAAAAGAATTGTACACCATGACCAAGTAGGATTCATCCCTGGTATGCAAGGATAGTTCAACATAAGAAAATCAATTAATGTAATACACAATATCAACAAATCAAAGCAGAAAAACCACATGATCATCTTGATTGATGCAGAAAATGCATTTGACAAAATTCAACAACCTTTCCTGTTGAAAACACTTTAAAGGATAGGAATAGAAGGGAACTTCCTCAACATGATAAAGGGAATATATGAAAATCCCACAGCTAACACCATCCTCAATGGGGGAAAAACTGAAAACTTTCCCCCTAAGATCAGGAACATGACAAGGATGTCCACCATCACCATTATTATTTGACATTGTGTTGGAAGTTCTAGCCAGAGCAATTAGACAAGAAAAAGAAATGCAAGGCATCAAAATTGGAAAGGAAGAAGTGAAACTCTCACTGTTTGCTGATGATATGATACTATATGCCAGGAATCTATGGTTTAACAAGCCCTCCAGGTGAACATTACACAGGCTGAAATTTGAGAATTATTGGCCTAGAACCATTTCACGCTCTGAATGAACCGCAGCTATCTGATGTTCCAAAGTCAGCCAGAATACCCATGCATGGCTCTCTGGTGGAGCTCCAGAGGAACCATGTTCAGTTACTCTGGAGCTTTTCCTCCAGCCTGGCCTGCCCTAGATTCCTACACATGATTTGGCCCTACACTGCAGGAGTATGCCTTTTGGTGATAAAAGCTTTGGCCATAGACTTCACAAGGAATATTTTTCCTAAGAGAATGTTCTCATTCTCCATTCTCTTAAATGAAATCCTTCCAGTAAGACTTAGGCTGAACTGTCTAGGAGTTGTAGATTTTGCCTCCTCCATCCCTTCCACTCATATGCATTGAGTAGTAAGTTTACCAAAAACAAACCAGAATTCTGAATGAAGGTTTAGAGACATTCCAACCATGGTCCTGTCTTAAAGTTGACATTTGGTCTACCTCCCTTCCTTGGCACCTGCCTGAAACTTCTTCCAGGAGTCTGCCCTCAACTTCTTTAAGTAGAGCTTCTGCTTCATCCATCAATCAGGAAGCCAAAACCACTACTCATCTCACACCAGCTTTTCTAAGAACAGGGATACCCAAGAAACCAGCTGCACTAGAAATGTAGTCTAGTGGCAAATGTAAGCGAAATATTCCACGGGGTGCACCCAAAAGCAACAGTGTCCCAAGGCCTGTGGTCTGAACCAGGAGTGGAAAGTCCTCTCTCTCCATTTTCTGTCACTCTGTTCTCACATCCTTTCCTACATGGATCACCTCAATGATTCCAGAATACTGATTCTGTGAATGTTTGTCCATTTCTCCAAAGCCTTCTGTCAAAATCCTAACCATCAGGGAAATCCACCTTCTCCACACCTACATCTATATTCTTGAGCAGCAATGAAATCCTTTAAAAGCATGAATTAATATGATCTGATCTCAACTGAGTTCTTTTATCTTTTGAGCAATGTTTTGCCCGCATCACTCTTTCCTATTCTCCTCTGTGGAATTTCCAAACCTTCGTCACTCCCTTCTCAAGCAGTATATCCATCTTCCATTCTTCTCACTATTAATGAACCTTATCAACTCAAAAACTGCTGCCATCTGGGAGGAATTACCTCAGTTTCCTCCACTGCTCTATGTGTCCAAGTCCATGAAATTTCTCATTTTCTTCCTTCCAATTTCAGATAATCTCATTTTCAAATCTATGTTTTTCATTATACCCCTTCCCAACTCCTCCAGAAACTTGCTCCATCTATTAGCAGTTTTCCCCCACCAACTTTTAAATTCTCTCTCTATAGTGCTTTGATTAACCTGATATTTAATGTATAGATAAGCTTCATAAAATATAAAAATAAAATAAGATTGCAGAAAATTGAAATGATATTATTAATATTCATCTAATTCAAAGTTTATTTAAAAATGTTTCAACCTTACCTGGACCTTAAAAAAAATAAATCATTTGAAAAAACCTTCAGTGTCTCCCTATAGAGATGGCCCTTTGGACCCAGACTTCATTGCCTTACCTCTCTTTCACTTTTCAATCCATTGTAATTTGTTTTCTTCTGCTACCATTCATCTGAAGAGGCTTAAGAGAGGTTACCTATGATTTCCAAGCTGGCTAAACAATGGACATGATAGACACTGCGTTAGTTTGACTAACAATTTTTATTCTTTATCTAACTGGATTTCTCTTTGAGTTGTTCATTGTTAACAAGACTCTTCTCTTAACAGTTTCCCAGCTTTTGTCTTCCCAACCCCTCTTATCTCATTGTTTCTTATGAGTCTTCTTTATGAGTTTGTGTTCTCTCCAGTAAAGCAGGAATCAAACACTGGCAACCAACCTATGGGCTGCATCTGACTTCAATATATTCTATTTGATCACAAACCTGTAAAATAAATTTGAATGAATTGACAATATTTGAAATTTAAGAACTATCACATAACCCCCTCCCCCCAAAAATCTGAAAACTAGATGACACTGGACCTGAGACACTACATAGGCACAATTAACGGGGAACAGGGCAACAGCTCTTCCTTTTAGGTAGGTAATGCTCTCACTGTTTCACTGCAGTCCCTGTTTTTACCATAACCTTTCACCTGGTTTGTTTCACTCACCTACATTACCTGACTGCCTTTGTAAGCCATGAGTTCCATCCGCTGCTCCCTCCCTTTTTAATCAACTCAGTCTTCTGTATATTCCACAGTATTCTAACATCATCATGCTTCTAACAGAAATCCATATACTAGTGACTGCAAATCTTTATATCCAGCCCTGACACTTTGAACTTCATTACCCTTCCTCTTCTATGATCAGAAACCTGCCACCTCTACCACAAACCCACAAACCCTACTGCCTCTGCCAAAAGGAAGCCCCTCTCCCTGCTTGTTTCCATACGCCAATTCCTTCCAACTCAAAATCTTATAGTATGACATCGTATTGGTCAAACTGAATCCCTAAAAAGCAAGTTGGAAAATAGAGAGTGGTTTACATTCTAAGTCGGGGAGGTAGAATTCGGGGTGGAAAAATAAAACAATGTAAAGAGGATGTTCAAAGATCTTAGTAGTCACAATAACAGGCAGATACTTCTAAAAATCTAAACAAAAGATAGGTGTAAAGTGATTAAACGTAGAACTATAAGTGGTTATGGCCAGAGGGAAAGTTTAATAACGACATGTATAGAGTTTAATAACTTTTACAACGTGCAAGTGTATTTTCTCAGAAGCACTCAACATCCAAGAGCTCTTCACTATCTGCTATCAGTCACAGTATTCCATTAAATACAATGGCAGTTTTCAAATGCTCTGCATCATTTCAACATAGTTCAGAGAATCATAGGAGAGTAGGGAAATAGAGAAGTAAAGCAGAGAATAGCAATGGCAAGCAAACACAAAGAGACGTTATTTCCCAAATAAATAACAGCCATCAGTATTTGGCAGAATGTTTTGCAAAATAAAGCCTCTTGAACTCCAGTCTCCGGTGGACTAGTGAGTAGCTAGGGCTTATAAATCCCTCATTAAAGAACCTGAATTTAATAAGCAAAAGTTGGTAAAAAAAAAAAAAATAATAATAATAATAAATAACAAAAAACTAAGAATTAGTAACGACCCTTAAATGAGAAAGTCAGATCTCCAGGCTGATGACTCAACACAAATCTAGGTGACAAAAGAAAGTAGACCAGATAAAAGGTAAACATTTTCCTTTACCAATACCTAAGGTGAAGAAGAGGGAATGAATGCAAACGTTTTGAGGATTGTTTTGTTTAATTACTTAGTTATCTGTTTAAAATCATCCCGTAATGCTTTGTCTTTTAGAAACCAGAATTACACCCAAACACAAACCCATAGGTGTTATTTATTTGTATTTTATTACAGCAGTTTGGACTTTTTAAGAAATCTTATGCCTTTACTTAGTATTAAATTAATGCAAAGTTCTCGTAGTTGATTAGGAAGAAAGTATAAATCAATTTATATTAAAATGTAATGAATCAATATTAAAAATAAGAATTTATCAGAGAAATATTGCACTTTAAAAAATTTGCCAAAGTGTCCAAAATATGCAAATCCATAGAGACAGAAAGTAGATTAGTGTTTGCCAGAGATGGGGGAGATAGAAAGAAAACTGAGAGTAACTGCTAATGGGTTCAGAGTTTCTTTTTAGAACAAGCATATTTCAAAATTGATGTTCTAAAACTGATACGATCATTACAAAGCATACTAAACACCATTGAATTGTACACTTTAAATAGATGAATTGTATGGTATATGAATTATATGTCAATAAAGCTACCATTTAAAAACACAGATCATATAAGTGGGAGAATTTCATGGTTTCACTTAATTTTTAAATTCTTTTAGCTTTGCAAGAACCAATTTATAAGGCACCTACTTTATTTACATTCTAAGACATTATAGTTGTGACCCCAAATTTACTTTAGATTTATACACCCTTAAATACCAGTTTTCACTGTGGTAAATTTAAAGTAAACACTGAAAGTTGAAAAGCAGTTCTAGAAAATTTAGTCATTTTAGCTTCGCAGGGAAAAAAAACAGAATTTTTACTTGGATTAAAAAGATGCATGCTTTTATACCAGTTTTATTACTATAGTAACTACAATTGCCACAGTGGGCGGGGGGGGGGGGGGAAGAGTCGGAATTCTAAGGAAAGCAAAAGACAATTTACCAATGTATATTTCTTTTAAACATCACTAAGAAAATTCTCAAACTCGGAAAATGATAACTTCCCTAATTTTATCATATACTACTTTTATACTCAAAAAGCATTTACTATAAAATTAGAACTAACGTGAAACTTATATGAGAATGTTACCAAAGAAGAAAGAATAGTTTGGTCCCACCTGGCTATTAACACAGTCAATCTTAAATCAGTTAATTATATTATCACGTAGTTTTACTGATATGCTGCCAAATTCCATCAACACAGAAGTTAATTGTTTCCCTTTTGGGCATAAGGTGATGCTAGAAAAAGGAGTCAAATTTTCGTCTATAGTAACATTTTAGTTTCTCTTGTTATGCTTTTTTATCTTGAAAATGAAAAGATTGCAACTTTTTTGCAAATATATTGGTGTACATTCATCTTTTCTGGTAAGAGAAAATTATTCTTTCTTTAACCAAAAGTTTTCATGCCTAAAATAAATGTTTCCTTTTCCACTTAGGAAACTGTCTATGTAGAAAATTAAGCCCTAACGTCTGAATGCTAATTTTCATTAACTAATTCCAATTAGTTTTTAAATTGCAGCTTTTCCTTTCAGAATGTGGAAGGAGGAAAGAATTCATTAACGTGATCTTTCACAGTATCTTCTAATCTTACTCAGATTTTTATTCTTTAGTTAACGTTGGGTGTGCCCATTTTTTTTTCAGTTTTTAATTTGATCATTGAATTCTTCCAAGAGAAAAACCTGAGAATTTATACAAGCACTTTGTTGTTTATTGAGAATATTAATTAAATAGCTCCAGATATGCTATGCAACATATTGTGGCAATGATACATAGGCATATATAATGAGCAGATATCTGAAGAGAATCTTTCCTTAAAGCCCTACTTCAATTCACATAGGATTCCCATGATCACTCAAAGCCAGTCTAGGTTACTCATAGCTCACCTCTCAGAGGAGCACATCCACGTTGCCCCACCTTGGGATTTGGCCAAAAGATTGTAATGACCCAGTTTAAAGAGAGAAAGCACACAACACTGAGGGTGCTAACTATTTTCTGTTTGCAACCCCACATTCATTCTTTTTTTTTTTTGGAGGGGGGTTACATGCTCTGGGACTCAAACCCGGGTCTCCTGCATGGAAGGTGAGTATTCCACTACTGAACCACCTGTGCACCCCTTATTACATCCATCTCGACCCTTCTCTGTCATATTGTGTCCCCCGGAAGGTTAAGCCCTGGAGACTGCATCTCCCAGACTCCCTTGGGGGCTGGTTTCTTTAGGTTTGGTCGGGACACTGGGAAGAGAGCAAAGGATAGAAAGAGAGAGAGATGGGGTCTTATTCCTTCTCCCTCCCAGTTCCAGTACTGCCTCTCTGGCAGTAGCGGGACCTATCTGACCAAGGGAAACTGAGTGACCCCACCTCCAAATTTCTGACTTTCTTTGAGCTCAGAAACCATTGTCTCCCCTTGCGGATTCCTGTCTAGAGAAGGTAACAGCTACTCCCTAGGTACCTCACCATCCCCTGTTAACTGCCTTTCTCCTGCCCACACCTCTGTAGGTAGTCCCTTCATCACCCATCACCGTGGCTTCATTTTAGCTATCTGGGGTGAACTGTATCTTGACACCCCAGACTGAGCCATCTAAGACTTCTTATTCCGACCTTAGTTTTAGTTGGCCAATCCTTACTTTATGTAGGAAAAGAAAGGAAGAAAATACTCTCAGGGAGATAATTCTTTCTCTAACACAGGATGATATGAGTGCTAATCAGTTGGAGCTAACTCACTGCATACCATTAAAAAGCACTGCTTTTGCTGACATCATTTCTAACCCTTTAGTCCTTACCCAATACACGTAATGTGAGCATTTATTTTTCTGTACCTAATTTAGTGAATATAGCAGTATCATGATTCCAGACTAAAATAAGCAGCAAAAACAGGCAGTTTCCCCTGAAAACCCAAAGAGAGATGTTACAATGTCTCTTCACTTGCTATGTTAGCACATCCAGTTTGGGGGCTAAAGCAGTCCCCTGAAGCTCTGCTGGGACTTGTCTCCAGGACCGTAGCACCACAACAAGTCTTTCAATTGTGATTTTGATAATGAATCTGCTCTAAGCACTCATATGTCCTTGCACAATAAAGGAGAAGAGTTGAGACCCTGAATCTGCTACATTTTTTAAGTAACAAGGGAATTTGCCCTGTTTATATAATGGTGAGGATAATTATGATAAGATCAGTGAGATCATAGCCAATGTGCTAATTATCAGAAGGAAGGTAAATAAATCCAAACTCCTAAGACAAACTTTATTAAGTAGATAAATATAATGCTGCATAACAACTATTCTAACACATATAGTTCCTTTAAACATGCTTTGATGTTAAACATAGTCTTAAGTTCATTGATTGCAATTGTTAGCCCCCTTAAAAAAAATCCTTTATGCTTAGAAGCTGCATATCATAAAACAATTCCTGCTTTTACTTAGTAAACATTTATAAGGAACTATTATTCTATTTACAAGAAACAAAATTTGCATAAATTTAAAGTGGAAGCAGAATTTTGCTCCTCTGCTCACTCTACAGTTGAGAGTTGTTTGCATATAATGTTCTTGGAACCACCTAACATAAGCATTTCTTTAAGAGAAAAAATAAAAAGCATGTTTGTTTGATTTGAATAGGAAATGGATACGCATAGGTATGAAATTCAAAGGGACCAAAAGGATATATGGGAACAGCATGTTTACCTCCCTCCTCTATACCTTAGCCACCCAATTTCCTCTCCCCAGAACCAACTATTTTTTACCAGTTTTTGTGTGTTTCCCAGAAATAGTCAATGTATAAATAAGCATGTACCTATATTTTGTTTTTGATTTTTGCACAAATGGTAAAATACTAGAAACTCCATTGTGTAACTTGCTTTGTTCGCTTTATATATCTTATAGATTGTTCCATATCAGTATAGAGACAGTTCACTTTTTTAAAGACACACAATGTTTAATTGCAGAGATAAGTTGTGCCATAACTTAGTCTAGTTATGGGCATTTGGAGTGTTTCCAGTATTTTGATATTATAGGCAATAATACCCAAAACATGTGAAAGATATATATAGAGAGAACATATTTTAATATATATGTACATGTTTATTACAATTAATTCCTAGAATTGTAATATCTGAGTTAATGGGCAGATTCATTTTGAATTTTTTAAAAATGCTCCCCCCTTTTATTTTGTATAAAACGGGCAAGCTCCGTGTTTTCAATTTTGACAGTGAAAATACATGTTAGACAATGATTAAGTATAGATTTATGAAAGGAAAATTGAATTAAGTTAAAAATCTAAATATGTGGAAATAAAGTGAGTAACAAAAATGTTCGTTGTAGGACTTCAAATTTAATATACACAGAAACAAACTAGTAATTAGTGGGAGTTAATTTGGTTTGACAGTGAGAAAAATATAATAAAAATTTGAGGAATAATTACTAAGGACCATTATGGTAACCAAAATAGTTCTGCATAAATGTTTCACACAGTCCCTCCTAAAGTAGAGAAAAATTCAGGCAGAGCAACTCAGAATCAGATATTTTTAAATGTCCACATACAATCAAATAGGTGGAAGAAAATGATATTACAATATATTGTAAATAAACAGAGTTTTTATCTCCCATTCGCTCAAAAGACAAACTTATTTTTGCAAGATACTACTTTTTAGAAAAATGCATTTTGTGGGGAAGTTTATACATTTAATAGAATTGTTAGCGCCATGTATTAATGGTACTGATTAATGCATAACAATATTCCACAAATGTAGTGGCTTAAAACAACATTCTTATATTAGCTCACAGGTCTGTAGGTCAGAGGATAGAGATTCTATCTCAGGATCTTAGAAAGCTGAAATAAAGGTGCTGGCCAGGCTGCTTTCTTATCTGGAGCTCGTGATTCTCTTCTACTCTCACATGGCTGTGAAAGAATCCAGTTCCCTGAGATTCTTCTATTGCGTAGAAGAATGAGGGTCAAGAGGAAGAAAGTTACATAAGAAAAAGAATATACAAGACCCTTCTAGGCTGGTGAAATGGGGATGGTGACAGCTAAGAGTCCATGAAGCTAGAAAGGCTACCCCAAGGGGACATGGGGAAGACAACAAGCCAAAATAGAATTTAAAGGGAAAGAACAGAGATGCCTAAAAGAGATTTAAAAAAAAAAAAAAAAAAAAGACTTTACTGTATTGTGCGTGGATGTCATTCTCTTCTTCGTCTTTCAAAAAAATATTCAGTAAAATCATTCACTATTTCTTAGGTGTCTTTATTTGCGAATTGGTAGATGCAACAAAAAGCTGAGTCCTGCTTTTAACATGGCAACAGTGACAAAGTCTCCCATTGAGCCCTGTTGAATTTGCACGGCACCTTCGTCCATTCAACAAATGTTTATTAAGCACCAGCAGTGAGTCAGACACATTGCCAGGGACACAGAATTCACATAGACACAGTCCTTACCCTCATGGAGCTGAAAATCTAGTGAGAAAGATGAATAGTAAAAAATTACTCATATGGATCTATAAAAATTACTACTGTATGCATAATTTTATGTATGCAAATAATATGCACAAAGGAGAAGGTATAGGCTACTGTAATAATATATAGCCCAGCCTAAACTGGAGGGCCACTGAAGGTGAATCTTGGAAGTTGAAGAGGAACTAGCCTGGTAAAAGTGCCTTGAGTCCCTTATGGGGATGAACACTTTCTCAGGAAAAGGAAACAGCCTGTGCTAAAACCCTGAGGGATCAAGGAGCTTGGTTTATTTGAAAAATAGCAAGTAGGCCTTTGAACTTGAAACTCGGTGAGGGAGGAAAAGAAAGATGGAAAATGAAGCTGGAGAGGCAGGTAAGGACCAGATCTTGCAGAAAATTATAGGACTTAACATTTTCTCCCAGTTGAAAGCCATTGAAGAGTTCAAGCAGGGCAAGGATATCTTCAGGTTTTAATTTTTAAAAATTCTTTTGTATGCTGAGTGATGAATCGATAGAGAAAACGGAAAGGTGAGGGAACATGAATAGGTGGGAGTGGGTCATTAGAGGGTCCCTATAGCCTAGGGAGATAGAGTCTGGGTGTTCTTCAACCACATGTCCCACCATCGCTGAGGAAAAACTTGCTGCCTCCTAGTAGTCTCCTTACAGGGGGAATGATGCTCTTCATGCTTATTATGGCCTAGTATACTCCAGGAATTTCTCTGCTCTTCTGCTCGGAGAAAGTGGAACAAGGTAAGTAAATTCAAGAGTGAACTCTTTCTTCTAAATTCTCCTCATTCTCAATAGTGATCCTTCCCCCGAAGGGTCCGTCATAAATGCCCAGATTGTAGCTTCCACCATTTCATTTCCCTGGATGGGTGGGCACTGATTATTAGACTACCATCATTTGCCAAAGACAAGATGAAAAGCTGGGGTTCAAAACACAGTGACTGAAACACGCACACAGGCTCACACCCACAGTGATTTGTTTTGCAAAGAGTAGAGTTTTTATTTTAGAAATTCCAAATGTTTACATTTAATCACCTTTCCCTTCTCTGTGCTGATTGGCATTTCAGATACATCTGAAAGAATTTTAAAAGAATTATAAAGCTAGCAAAATTTTTATGAGATAGTTGTGTGTGAATGTGTCTAGTCACTGATTCACTGTATGGACATAACGTGCTCCCTTAGCATCAAGGTTGACCCTAGTCTTAATACTTCAGTCCTTTCAAGGCATCAAAGGATCAAAACATTTAAAAAGAATCTCATGTTGTCTCAATACTTCGAGGTTTTGTCACACGTTTCTGAAAATGTGTAAAGAAGGAGATAAAAGAAAGAGTATACACTTTCCCCATGCTGCATTTTGACAGCTTAAAAAGAAAAGATCCAGGTGGGCCACGGTGGCTCAGCAGGTAAGAGTGCTTGCCTGCCATGCTCAAGGACCCATGTTCGATTCCTGGTGCCTGCCCATGTTAAAAAAAAAAAAAAGATCCATCTATCATTAAAATATAACATAAAATAAAAGCATTATTTAGGCTGGAAAGAAGTCCAAACAAACTTTTCAAGGCATCAGTCTGCACTTCACACACCTAAACCAGTCAACAACTTGAGACTTCATGCTTCCTGTGTTGTGGAGCTAAATGTTATGGGACCCAAAAAAATAAATAAATAAATAAATAAATAAATGTTATGGGACCCAAAACCTAAACCAATCTTTGACTTCCATTTACATAGACTGTGAAGAAGGAAATCGAATTATTCTAAGAAATATTTTGACTGGGTAAATCTTCAGTCGAAATACGAATAAGAAGTTCACTTCATCCATTCTGTTAACAGTATATTAGCTATCTGCTAGATTCTAAATTCCTAATGACAAGAGTAATGTCTGCCTTGTTCCTGATAGCTTACATATCACTTAAGATAGAGCCTGGCACATAGTATGCCCTCAGTGGATATTTGTGGAATGAATAATGGCACCCACTTTTAACGTAGCCCATTATTACATAGACATATAAAATATAATTCCTTCACTCTCAAGAATTACCATACGCCTGCCTAACCCAGTAATCCACACTATTTCCCAATCCCTGGTCCCACATAAGGAAATCACGAAACTTAAATTACTCCTCAAAATTGCTGAAGAATCCCTTTTTAAATCTCCTTTTATTAGGGACAGGGGCCCTATGGAAATCACAACTATTTCATTAAATAAGTAAAACACACTTTGAAGTAAATTTATCAACAACTGTATAGAAGCCTTCCTGGTCAAAGAATTGTCTACTTCAACACACACATGCAAACGAAGAGCATAAAAATGATTTAGCCACACCATGTCAGTACCAAAATTCTCAAGATAGAAAGACAGGGGAAAAAAAAAAAAAAAGCCCTGTGCCTGACAAATGTTAAAGCGTTATGATTAAAAACAAATGATAAAGCATGTGGCTTTGTAAAGTCATCCCAAATCAGAACTGTGAGATTGTAACTTTACTTAGATATCTTTGTTATTTTACAATGTGCCAGAAGGACTAAAATGCCTCCCAGGAGTACTACGAGTATACTTCCTTAAGCACGGACTTTTGAATAGTGCTGGTATATTATAAAGCGGCTCGTTGCAGTAGGCTTTTTTTTTTTTTCCTGATTAGTCAACAAATTATACATCATCATACATCGTATGGACTTTTCCTCAATTTGAGTGGACATGACCATGTTTCTTGAGCATGGTGTAAGTGAAGGCCAAAAAGTGGAGTGAATCTTTATTTCATATTTTGGTTTCAGTTCATGTTGATTGATAAAAGATGTGCAAGTTGTAAGGTTGGAACTGTTACCAAAATGCCAAATAAGGGAATCATTTTGAATTTTAAAATGCTTGAGAAGGACAAGCAACTTTTAAGAACTAGCGTAAGCAATACATGACAAATATCAGACCATTTAGGGTTGGTGATTGTCCTTTGATCTCACTGAAGTCCAGAAGAAATGAACAGTAGTTCAAAGAATATAAGACCACGAGCATTTCTTAACCTCGGGGTATTCAAAGCTGACAGATCAAAACTGTCAATGCACTGTCCATAATGTAATTCCATATAGTTACCTGTTTGCAGTCAACACTCGCCTTTCTGCTAATGGATTCCTGTGCTAACAGAGTATGATTGTATTGAAATGGCTTCATTTGGCTACTTCAATTTTCAAATTGAATCTTACAGACTACTTATGTGATTCCATTCAAACAACAAACTTTTTTTTTTTTTGGAGAATTAATCACAGGCCCTCACTTGGCTGAATACATCAAGTATATAAAAGAAATAAAAGTTTCTTCCCATGAGTAGAGTACGAGTTCACTGATGAAATAAGAAACTCACAAAGAAAGCAACTGGAAAATAATCCAAAAGCGTATATAATTAGGAGCTAAGCCATTTAATGTGGAACACACAATAAGTTCTATTTAAATTGAACAAGTCCAGGCACAATACGTGGCCAGGATAGGACTTAAACTGGTTAAAGAGGAAGGTATTTCAGACAGAGCATATGAGAAGTGAAGGCAGAGAAATGATAATGAGGCTGGTAGGTGCAATACAGTTGTGAAAATATGAAGATAGCTTGGAGAAGAGCTTTTCTAGAACATTATCTTAGTGCTGACAATCCATGTGAAATCAAATTAGCTATGAAGCCCCTGCTCCCCTCCTCCTTTCCCAATTACTATAACTTGTTTTTAAGGATTAATGTTATAGAATCTCTTCCTTAGGTTACAAGTATCTGGAAGGTCTGAGCAATATTGTCTCAAGATCCTTGGAATTTATGACTAAATACAGTGGTATACACTGTGATATATATATTTTTTAACTTTTTTAAATGTATAACATAGCATATATACAAAACAAAGAAAGAAAAAAACAATAATTTTCAAAACGCTCTTCAGCAAGTAGTTACAGGACAGATCCCAGAGTTTGTCATGGGCTACTATACCATTATCTCAGATTTTTTTCTTCTAGCAGCCCCAGAATATGATACACAGTGATTTTTTTTAACTTTTTTATTGTGTAGTATAACATATATACAAACAAAGAAATAAAAAAGCAATAGTTTTCAAAGCACTCTTCAACAAGTGGTTATAGGACAGATCCCAGAGTTTGTCATGGGCTACCATACGATCCTCTCAGATTTTTCCTTCTAGCTGTTCCAGAATATAGGAAGCTGGAGGGCTTAAATACATTTTTATCATCACAATTGACATTTTTTCCTTCTTTTTTTTGTGCAAAATGACATATATACAAAAAAGCTATAAATTTCAAAGCACCATGCCACAGTTAGTTGTAGAACATATTTCAGAGTTTGACATGGGTTACAATTCCACAATTTTAGATTTTTACTTCTAATGCTCTAAAATACTGGAGACTAAAAGAGGTATCAATTTAATGATTCAGCAATCATATTCATTTGTCATGTCCTATCTTCTATGTATAATGCCACCATCACCTTCGATCTTTCCATCGCTCTCTTTAGGGGTGTTTGGGCTATGGCCATTCTAAATTTTTGATATTGGAAGGGTCTGTCACTAATATGGGGTAGGGAGATGGAACTATCTGACATCCTGGAGAGGCTGGCCCCTCTAGGTTTCAAGCCTTATCTGGACCAAAGACCCATATGGAGGTTGTAGTTTTCTGGAAGGTTACACTGGTGCCTGGAACCCTTGGGTACACAGTGATATTTTAACTGTACTTAATAATGGCTTCGATTCCTTCACAGTAAAAACAATTCACCAACATTTTGTAATATGGGTTGAAATGCAACCACTCTCACTTGGATGAGCAAAGAAGGAAACTTTTCTTCCTTTTAAATGGTCTTTTGTACTCAAGTCCTGATTGCCACTGAAGACTGAAAAAGAAAAAACTTAGTTTCTAGCTCAAATTAACTGTCCCCTCTGGCTGAAAGTCTCTTGGTTAATCCGAAATTTGACTTCCTGTCGGAGATATTTCTTACCGCTGGAAAGGTCTCCTCACCCGTCTTCCTTCTGAGTCGAGAGGGAATGCTCTGTGCCTTTATAATGGTTGGAAGGAGCATGTATTTTTTTCCTGGCTTTGTTCTATACTGCATTTTTTCTTAAATTTTTGATCATTCCGTTCTACATATATAATCAGTAATTCACAATATCATCACATAGTTGCATATTCATCATCATGATCATTCCTTGGAAATGATCACGAGCATTTCTTGGTCCACATTTGCATCTATTCAGAAAAAGAAATAAAAAGACAACAGAAAAAAATTCATACATACCATACCCCCACCCCTCCCCCTCACTGATCACCAGCATTTCACTCTAAATTTATTTTAACATTTGTTCCCCCTATTATTCATCTTTATTCCATATGTTTTACTCGTCTGTTGATAAGATAGATAAAAGGAGCATCAGACACAAGGTTTTCACAATCACACAGTCACATTGCTATATCATTATACAATCATCATCAAGAAACATGGCTACTGGAACACAGCTCTACATTTTCAGGCAGTTCCCTCCAGCCTCTCCACTACATCTTGACTTACAAGGTGATATCTCTTTAATGCGTAAGAATAACCTCCAGAATAACTTCTCAACTCTGTTTGGAATCTCTCAGTCTTTGACTCTTATTTTGTCTCATTTCACTCTTCCCCCTCTTGGTGGAGAAGTTTTTCTCAGTCCACTGATGCTGAGTCTCAGCTCATTACAGGGGTTTTCTCAATCCCTTGATGCTGAATTTCAGCTCATGGAAGGAGAATTTCTTGATCCACATGCTAATCTCTCAGTCTGTGCTGTCCATTATAATTGTCAGCAGTCACAGGTGGCTGTGGAGCAACTGAAATGTGGCTAGGTCAAACTGAGATGTACTGTAAGTATAAAATACACGTGAGTACAAATCAAGATTGTAAAAGATCTTATTAATATTTCTATAGTTATTACAGATTTGAATGACTATATATTAGATTTATTGAGTTAATAAAATGTTAACAATCAAAACAAATTTCATCAGTTTTTTTTTTTTAATTTTTTAATGGGCCCATTAGAAACTTTAAAATGATATGTGAGGCTTGCATTATATCTACTGGACAGCACTGCTCTGGATCATCTGTTGTCTCCAGTGCAGTGTAGCTAGTCTGTCTGTCCTCTCGACAGTGAGTACAGACACCTGCTCAGGAGTGTGATTCTGTATGGTAAACCACTCCAACCATGGTCTCCAGTTGAAAGTTCCCCACCAATGCTAGCTTTCTTTTCCCAGCCCAAATCACTTGGATCTGGCAGACCTTGCAGCATCTCTGTTTCTCACCACTAAATAGCATATAAAAGTTAGGGGAAAGGCAGAAAACATCCCAGGTCCATCTCTCCCAGAATGTCCCTCTTCCTTAGCTAATCCAACATTCCTGCACCATGATAGACCCAATAAGAAAGCAAAGTACCAGCCCAGTTGTTCTCAGATTTCTCCTCAAGCTATCTGGCATTGTTAGTATCATCTTATCATACCCCTCCTTTTTGCCCAAGGCCCAGAGCAGTGGGTCCAAATCCTTGCTCAGAAATGCAGTTAATGTTTGCTTTCTCCATGGTTGCATGCCCCTTTTAATTTTTCTCCTTTTCTCTCATTATGCAAAACTTTATACCTCCTCTTCCTGCATGATGGGTAACGTCCATTCATCATTTCCACTATGCTCTTTACACCATGGGTTATAGTAAAATACTATAATTCGACTCTAATCCTTGCGGAAGCATTTGATGTCTCTACCCTTCAAAGGCTAAGAAGGGCAAAAGTGTATTCATGTATTTGAAAACTATGATTCCCATCACAAATATTTCCTAAACAAAACAGTCCCTTAATCTCTCAGCAGTTGTGCTTTTAGTTCCCAGTTTTCTTCACGTTCTTGGTTTTTCAGTTTAGACTCCACGGTCTCTCATTCTGCTCCCTTGCTATTTTAGCCTATCTTAGTGCCATATCAGTGCCCCAACTCAGATCAGTTCAAATGCCTGCCTACCTTGTCAATACCCACATCTGAGTCACTGAGCTCTACTGGAAAGCACCATATAGTCACTAAGGTTTTTGACATAATAAATGCATGATTTCCAATTTTACCTGGATTGTCACTATTTCCTGTCAATCCTGTGCTTTCTGACATAGCAGTTGGTTCTTGTCTTCAAGTTAAAAATAGCTAAAGCTATATATTTTTTGCAAAATTACACAGATTCAGACTTCCGGGTCAAGATGGTGGCTTAACAATGTGCGCATTTTAGTTTGTCCTCCAGAACAACTACTAAATAACCAGAAACAGTACAGAACAGCTCCTGGGGCCACGTCAGTGACCGGACACACAGCATACCCCAGTCTGGACCAGCTGGACGGGCTGTGAGACCCCCCAGAACTGTTAGTTCCCAAAGCTGCGGTGGCTGGGGCCCCTCCCCCACAGGCTGCTGCCCAGAGGGGAAAGGAAAGGATTTTACCAGCAGCAGTGACTGAGCACAAACAAACGCCAATTGTGGAATTAATTAACAAATTCTGACTACTAAAATAGGCCCCCCAGCTCAGGTGAATCTGGTCAAAGCAGAGCTTGTTCATTTTTGCCCCAGTACCAAGGGAAAAAAGAAAAAAAAAGAAGGAAACAGAGGTTTTCGTGGCTGTGTTTCTACAAAGGCTTGACTCCCTTTGGATATAGCGGCAGAACTTCTCAGGCTGCAACTGCCCCAGGCATAGGCGAAAGTGAGCTCATTTGGGGGCTTGTCTGGAGCCTGTGCCTTCCCCAGGGGAGGGGTAAAGCCCAACTCAGGTGGATTCCCGCCCTCAAGAAATTCAGACCCTCAGGGTTTGGAAATTTGAAGCCATTAAAACCAGCCTACATCCTCTCCTCTATCTCCACCACGCCCCCAGCAGGGAGAGTCTGCCAAAGTTAAAGGTACCACATCATCTTACGCTGGTGGGACCTGCAGGCAGACAAGCACCACATACTGGGCAGGATAAGAAAAACAGCCCAGAGACTTCACAGGAAAGTCTTTCAACCTGCTGGATCTCACCCTCAGGGAAAACAGATGCAGGTGACTCTTTCCTCCTGTTAAGAGGCCAGTTTGGTCTGGGAAAATCTGGCTGGGGTCTATAATACCTAAGCAGGCCCTCCTAAGGGTGGGTGGGGAAAGGCACCATACAAGCAGGGCAAGAAACAAGAAAACAAGAACTGAAAAATTCTCCTCTGTTAAACAAAACCTAAGCTAGAGGTCCAGAAAAAGCTGAACTGAATGTCAAAGAACAGATAGACAGATAAAATTTCCCAACTCTTATGAAGGACTTAAAATTACAGATCCAAGAAGTGCAGCGTACCCCAAAGAGAATAGATCAAATAGACTTACTCCAAGACATTTACTAATCAGAATGTCAGAGGTCAAAAAGAAAGAGAGAATCTTGAAAGCAGCAAGAGAAAAGCAATCCATCATGTACAAGGGAAGCCCAATAAAACTATGTGTAGATTTCTCAGCAGAAACCATGGAGGCAAGAAGACAGTGGGATGATATATTTAAATTATTAAAAGAGAAAAACTGCTAACCAAGAATTCTATATCCAGCAAAATTGTCCTTCAAAAATGAGGGAGAATTTAAAACATTTTCAGACAAAAAATCACTGAGAGAATTTGTGACCAAGAGACCAGCTCTGCAAGAAATACCAAAGGGAGCACTAGAGACAGATATGAAGACAGAAGAGAGAGATGTGGGGAAGAGTGTAGAAAGGAAGACTATGAGTAAAGGTAAAAAGAAGGAAAATTAGATATGACATATAAAATCCAGAAGGCAAAATAGTAGAAGAAAGTACTACCCATGCAGTAATAACACTGAATGTTAATGGATTAAACTCCCCAATCAAAAGACATAGTCTAGCAGAATGGATTAAAAAACAGGACCCATCTATATGCTGTCTCTACTCAAAGGACATGAGCACAAGGACACAAATGGACATTTGCACACCAATGTTTATAGCAGCATTATTTACAATTGCAAAGAGATGGAAACAGCCAAAATATCCATCAACACTGGTTGACTAAACAACCTGTGGCATATACATCAAATGGAATATTATGCAGCTGTAAGACGGAATAAAGTTATGAAGTATCTAACAACATGAATGGACCTAAAGGACATTATGCTGAGTGTGATTAGCCAGAAACAAAAGGACAAATATTGTATGGTCTCACTGATATGAACTGACATTAGTGAATTAACTTGGAATATTTTGTTGATAACAGAGACTATCAGGAGATAGAAATAGGGTAAGATATTGGGTAACTGGAACTGAAGGGATACAGATTGTGCAACAGGACTGAATATAAAAACTCAGAAATGGGCAGCACAATACTACCTAACTGTAATACAATTATGTTAAAACACGAATGAAGCTGCATGTGAGAATGATAGAGGGAGGAGGGCTGGGTCATAAATGAAACCAGAAGGATAGACGATAAAGATTGAGATGGTATAATCTAGGAATGCCTAGGGTGTATAATGATAGTGACTAAATGTACAAATTTTAAAAATGTTTTTGCATGAGGAAGAACAAAAGAATGCCATTACTGCAGTGTGCTGAAAATAGATGGTAATTAATATTTTAAAATTTCAACCGATGTGTGAAACTAAAGCAAAAAATGTTTATTTGGTACAAATTTATATTTTGACTAGTGCGTCTCCTAATATAACTTATGTAGATAGTTGGTTGAACACCTTAAGTACATGGAACTTTGGGTAGGACATGAGATTTTGTGGTTTGCCCAGGTGATGCCCTGACGAATCCCAGAGTGATTAGATCAGTAGGCGGAAAAGTATTTGCAAAGTCCCCTTCGGGGAATAGTGAGAACGGGGGAAATTCCCCAAGTTGAATTCTTGATATTCTCACAAGCAGTGTGGACAACCAAAGCTACAGACTGAGCCCCCAGTCTTGCAGTTTGTTCATATGAAATTAACCCCACAGGGGATAGGTCAAGCCTACTTAAAATTAGGCCTAAGAGTCACCCCCAAGAGAATCTCTTTTGTTGCTCAGATGTGGCCTCTCTCTCCAGCCAACACAGCAAGCAAACTCACCACCCTCCCCATGTCTACGTGGGACATGACTCCCAGGGGTGTGGATCTTCCTGGCAACGTGGGACAGAAATCCCAGAATGAGCTGAGATTCAGCATCAAGGGATTGAGAAAAACTCTAGAATGAGCTGAGACCCAGCATCAAGGGATTGAGAAAACCTTCTCAACCAAAAGGGGGAAGAGTGAAATGAGACAAAGTGTCAATGGCTGAGAGATTCCAGAGTCGAGAGGTTATCCTGGAGGTTATTCTTACACATTAAGTAGATACCACCTTGTTATCCAAGATGTAACGGAAAGGCTGGAGGGAACTGCCTGAAAATGTAGAGCTGTGTTCCAGTAGCCATGCTTCTTGATGATGATTGTATAATGATATAGCTTTCACAATGTGACTGTTTGATTGTGAAAACCTTGTGTCTGATGCTCCTTTTATCTACCTTGTCAACAAGTGAGTAGAACATATGGAATAAAAATAAATAATAGGGGAACCAAATGTTAGAATAAATTTAGTTTGAAATGCTAGTGATCAATGAAAGGGAGGGGTAAGGGGTATGGTATGTAAAATTTTTTGTTTTTTCTGTTTTCGTTTTATTTCTTTTTCTGTTGTCTTTTTATTTCTTTTTCTGAATTGATGCAAATATTATGGGAAATGATCATGATGATGAACATGCAACTATGTGGTGATACTGTGAATTGCTGAGTGTATGTGTAGCACAGAATGAGCATGTGTTGGGAATGTTTGTGTTTCTTTTGTGTATTTTTTTAATTAATAAAAAATTTTTAAAAATTGCACAGATTCTTTTTTTAAGTGTCAATGTGACATCCTTTATTTCAATGGAAATTTAAATGATTTTAGAAATCCTTTCAATTGTAAAATTGATACTCTTTTTTTATAAACAGAGGTATGCATATTATATGTAGTCATAGAGCATGCATTAGAATAGATGATGAAATTTTACACATACCAGCTTATTTTACAACCATCTTATCCAAAAGAAAATTTCCTTCCAATAAATTTGTATGGAAGGCATTTCTAAAGAGTCAAAAGATGGGCAAACCATGACAAACTCTGGGATCTGTCCTGTAACTACTTGTTGAAGAGGACTTTGAAAACTATTGCTTTTTTCTTTCTTTGCTTTGTATGTATGTCATTTTATAAAATAAAAAAATAAATAACAAAAAACAGAGCAGAGCAAATTTTAAGGGTAAATATTACCATTAGATGGTTGTTTAGAGAAATATTTCTGGTTTACAATCAGGATTTTCAATTTTAAGGCTGTCCTTAAGAATGACTACTACAAATGGGCAAAACTGCATCTATGTTACTAACTCCATGTTTCTTTTCCTTTCCAGGTTTGTCATCTGATGAAAATGCTTTGATAACAAATTGAAATTGTGAGCCCATTATTCACGAAGCCTATTACAGCAGCTGCCTAGCTTTGGAAAGTGCATTTCTGAATAGAAGTGGGAGGCTTTGACTCCTCCAGCAGTCCTGCTTCTAGAATTCTAGCTTATATAGAGCTATGGAAAGAAAATGTCTAGTCCCGTTTGGAAACTCATCTCTTGAGGCTTTTCTGCTCCTTTCTTTTCCTATCTTATTGGCTAGTTTAGTCATTTCATGACTTGGGATTTTAGAAAAAAGGCACACTCCCAAAATCCTTATTTTCCCTAACAAAGGATGAAAATGCGGGAATTTCTATCTAAAATATGGGTATTGGTTCTCCTGTCTCCTGAAAAATTCTCATTTACCTTTTTAAAAGAATTTATTGAAAGACAAGTACAAAAATTGCATAAAGCATAAATATACAGCTCAATCAATTTCCTTGAGTAGAACACAGCCCTATAAGCACCCATAAGAAAGAGAATTTTGCTAGCACCCTAGAAGTCCCCTTTGTCTCCCTTCCTGTCACTTTCCTCCTCCAGCCACAACTATTATCCTTATTTTTTTTTCAGATTTTGGTTAATTTTTAAAAATATAACAACAAACAAAAACATTCTTAACATTTGATCATTCCGTTCTACTTATATAATCAGTAATTCACAATATTATTACATAGTTGCATATTCATCATCATGATCATTTCTTAGAACATTTGCATCAATTCAGAAAAAGAAATGAAAAGACAACAGAAAAAATTCGTACATACCATACCCCTTACCCCTCCCTGTCATGGTCATGTTCATGTGTCAACTTGGCCAAGTGGTGGTACCTGTTTGTCTGGTTGGGCAAGTGCTGATCTGTATGTTGCAATGAGGACATTTCACAGAATTAAATCATGATCACGTCAGTTGTATCCACAGCTGATTCAATTTGTAATCAGCCAAGGGGCATGTCTTCCACAGTGAGTGATGGTTAATCTAATCATGGGAAGCCTTTTAAGGAGGATTCAGAAGGGACAGGCTCTCTTCCTGCTTCAGCCTTCAAGCCTCTCCTGTGGTGTTTGTCCAGACCCTCCATTGGAATCGTTGGTTTCACAGCCTGCCCTGCAGATTTTGAACTCTGCATTCCCACGGTTACGTGAGACACTTCTATAAATTTTATAATTGCGAGTGTTCCCTGTTGATTCTGTTTCTCTAGAGAATCCTAACTAGTACACTCCCTTTCATTGATCACCAGCATTTCAATTTACTAAACTTTTTTTATTATCCTTATTTTTTATACCATATATTAGTGTTGTCTGTTTTCACCCTAAAAAAAAATGGAATCAATCAGTATGAATTTGCATCTGACTTCTTTCACTCAGCACTACATTTGTAAGATTCATCTCTTCAAAAAAAAGCAGTGCAGAGCGTCTTTGAATTGATGCAATAAGAATATTATTCAGTTGTATTATAATTCCATTCCTTATGAAACAATTAAATACAAATCAACATTTTCTTTGCAGAATACAGGCTCCAAGTGTAATTTCTGAAATCATGATCGGTCACTGAATCTGACCATAAAAGCTTATTTGGCACTGAAAAGATCTGTACAATTTTCAGCAAGAATGGAATTCAAAATACTGAATCAACACAGGAAAAGAGAAATTGGGGATGAAAGAAAACTCAGCTAAATTTCCAATAGGAAGGAGAGAGTTTGACAGTGAGTAATCTTTTTAAAATTCTATTCTTATATGTTGATACCATAAAATAGTCTTCTGAGTGCATTTGGATCCAATCATAACAAAATCAAATAAGATCATGATTTAATTATAGTCAATATAAATGACCCCTTCCCCAAATGTGTGGTAAAAAAGTATTTAATTACTTATCATAATTTTATTCACTCAGACCTAACTATCCTAGATTCATTTTGTATTTTAAATACATTTTACCTGATAATAGTTCATTAAGCAATTTAAACTTTTTTTTCCTTCAATGTTCAGCTGTGTGCTGGAGCAACTCTACTGTACTTGGTAAGTCTGATAGTTCTTGGTTCATACCACCTTTTCAGAAAAAAACAAAATCATTTAATTGCCAATGGGGGTAAAAGGGCTTAATGTTTCTATGACTTGTGTATAATTTTAAATGTCTGTTTTCTTCAAAAATCAAGTTGGATCAGTAACCTAAATAAATGATATACTTTTACCCTGCATTAAACTTTGTGAAAAATCTGCATAATTGTGACTTACTAGTATTTTTTAACTATATTTAACATACTAACATTACTAACACCCCGATCAAAATAATAAAACATTAGTATAATTTACACCTTGTGATCTTTTAAAAATTAAGGGTATGTGTGTTAGTCATGGCTCTCTAAGGAAATGGAACCAACAGGAAATATCTGTAAATATGATGAGATTTTATAAAAATTGTCTCACGCAACTGTGCAGATGCACAAGTCAAAATTCTGTAGGGCAGACTGCAAGCTGGCCACTCCGATAAAGGTTTTCAATAAATTCCCCCAGAAGAAGCTGGCTGAAGTAGAGATGGAAATTCTCTTCTAACTGCTGAAATCATCACTTCTCCTTTTAAAGCTGAAGTCATTCTGCTGAAGGCTATCTCCTCAGTCGATTATAGACATAATCAGCCATAGATACCATCAACTTAATGACTGAAGTCTAAGAATGTCTTCACAATTAACAATTAGGCCAGTACTTGCTGGCCAAACAACTGGTCATCATTACCTGGCCAAGTTGACACATGGTCTTAACCACCAGGGCCTACCACTTGTCAATTTGGCAGCTATACACATTGCCTTAAATCATAATTACTCCCTAAATAAAAAACAATAACAAATATTTTTCACCTATCAATATTCAGCTATTCTGCATAGAGCTGGAAATAGACTAAATCTCTACAGAATAGGGTGCAATTCCTTGGGTAATATTCACTCTTAAATTTGATATCCTGTAAATTAATACTATGACGTGAACTAACACAGCTTATGTCACATGATAAGGGGATAAGACAGGGAAGAAAAGAAAGATAATTGCGTTATGTACTTATTCAAACATACTCATAAGAAAAAAGGGAAGAAATATTCATACCATTGCAGTCCTCATTTCTGTAACTGGCCACACGGCCATACTTTTAATTTATCACTACCTTCTTCACTACCCATTCCATGTTCCCTTTACCCTCAGCAAGCGCCTTAGCTGGCTGTGGTTCTTTGCCTGGTGGGCTGAATCAAACCTCCATTCCTGAAGTTTCTGGGCCATTGGTACTCCTGCCTGGATTGGGTTATTGCAATTTTCCATTGACTTTAATCGTAGGACACAGGGTAGTATTAAGAGACATCCTAGGTAATCTGCTGTATTCCAGGCAACCTCTTTTTTACCTCCATTGTGTAATTGCAATCCTGTTTTCCCTTGATAGTCAGGATCAATCACCCCAGCCAGTTACAGTAATTCTCTTCTTTACCTGTTGATTCAGAGGTATGAAAAGCCCAAAGTGGCCAGGTAGCAGTCTTCACTTCTAGTTCAATGGAATCATTGTTGTATCTCCTGGAGGAAGACACAATACTCCTCCTTTTGGAAATAAGAACAGTGGAGCTTAAGGTTGCAGAGACAGGAAGAAAAATCTTTCTAATGATCACTGGGGTTATTACTGAGTGATGCCACTACCATTTCCACCCCTTGATTCCTGAACGCGTGAATCCTGGCTATGGGAAAAACAGCACCATAGAGTAAATGCTGATTTAGAGCATACACAGTCTCCTGGAGAAGACTGCTCCAGCCCTGCAAGGTATTGCCATCTAGTTGCCACTGTAATTAGGTGTTCAAAAGGCCATTCCACCATTTTATCCATTCAGCTGCTTGAAAACTGACTTCAAATAAGAAGAAAGAATTCCATGAGCTTGTGCCCATTCCTGCATTTCATTTGCTGTGAAGTGGGTTCCCTGATCAGAAGCAATGCTCTGTGGAATGCCATGTTGGTGGATAAGGCATTGTGTAAATGCATGGATGGTAGTTTTGGCAAAAGAAATGCATAAAGGGAAGGCAAACCCATATTTAGAGTTTATGTCTATTCTAGTTAGAACAAATCATTCCCTATTCATGTTTTTTTGCCCATTCAGAGGGGTCTATCCAAGTACTTATTCCCTGGACTTCTTTGTCACCAATTTTTCAGTCATGTTCCTTCCAAGTACCTGACCATCCAGCCAGGCCATTGGCAACAGCCCATGAATTCTGGACATTTCTCCTTATAAGCAAAATGAACAACTGGGTGTACTGCTTAAAATTCCACCCACTGGGACTGTCCTTCAGAAGCATCCCAGAAAAATGTTCTTTTGGCAAGTACCTCCATATCATACAGAACCATCTGCAAACCAGGTCCAAGTTTTATCTTCCTCAGTCATCTAATTGTAAGGAACTCCCCAAGAGACCATAGCTATAGTCTGAGAAAGAGAAGGTAATGTGGCAGGAGTGAATGCCGTGGGCATTTGGGCCACTCGTTCTTTTAACTTACTCGTGTTCTCAGGACCTGCTTGAGCCCACTCATATATACTACCTCCATTTTATAAAGGAATTCTGGTCCATACAACCAACTTTATGGCTTGGTGGGTCAGGCATGATATACAACTCATGATAGGCAGCACAGCTCATGATAAAAACTCAGGTGTCATGGTAATTTGGTGACCCATAGTTAAATGTTCAATATCTATAAGGCCCAGTAGCAGGCCAAAAGTTATTTCTCAAAAGCAGAGCAGTCATCTGCAGAGAATGACAAGCAAAGCTTTGTTTCAAAATCCTAAGTGTCTGCATTGTGACTCTCCAATAAGGGTCTGCCAAAGGCTCCATACAGCATCTCTATTTGCTGCTGACACTTCCAGCTCCATTGGATCTGCTGAATCATATGGCCCAAGAGGGAGAGAAAGTTGCACAGCAGTCTAGACCTGTCACAGAGCCTCCTGTTGTTCCAGTCCTGACTCAGAACTACTGGCTTTTCTGATCACTCAATAAATAAGCTGAAGTAGCACACCCAAATGAGGAGCGTGTTGTCTCCAAAATCCAAAGAGGCCATTTAGGTTTTGTACCTCTTTTTCAGTCATAGAAGAGGTCAGATGCAATAGCTCATCCTTCACCATAGAAAGGATATCTCAACAAGCTTCACACCACTGGACACCTAGAAATTTCACTGAGGTAGAAGGCCCCTGCATTTCTGTTGAATTTATCTCCCACCGTCTAACACACATATTCCTTACCAATAAGTCTACAGTAGTTGCAGATTCTTCCTGACTAGGTCCAATCAACATGATTTCATCAAAATAATAGACCAGTGTCATGACTTGTTGAACCTGTGTCTTGTCACACAAATACCTAAAGTTCCAAAGAAATAGCAAGTTATACATATGTAGCACAGCCTAGTTACATATGTAAATTCTAGAAATAACAATTTCTAGCCTGTAAATTATAAAAAAAACAATTACAGCTCCAAACTTCATGTGACTGCTATAACGCCTTACAATCTAGGCCCCAATTTTTCTTATATAAGTATTTTTTAAAAGAGACCATGCAATATTTGCTCTTTTTTTTCTGGCTTATTTTGCATCACATAATGTCCTGCAGTTTCATTCACCTTGTTGCATGCCTCACGACTTTGCTCCTTTCTGTAGCCATGCAACATTTGATCATATATATATACCACAGTTCACCATTCTGCTTCTTAGTGTATATACTTCAGCCATGTCCATCCATTGGGCATCATGTATAATGTCCCAAGTCAACAGTCCATACCTCACAATATCCTCACTCAGTTGTATAGTCATCAAACAAAACTATATTTTTAATAAACATCAGTTAGATCTAACATTATTATTATTCAAAAAAAATCACAGGAAAAGTCACCCACAGAGAACCTCTTTTGCTGCTAAGATGTGACCTCTCTTTCTCTAAGCCAAACTCTGCACATAAACTCTTTGCTCTCACCCCCTACATAGGACACAACTTCCAGGGATAAGCCAGGCTCTGGTATCATGTGATTGAGAATACCTGTTTGACCAAAAGGGGAAAAAGAAATTAAATTAATTAAGGTTTCATGGCTAAGAGATTTCAAATAGAGTCAAGAGGTCATTCTAGAGGTTATTCTTAAGCAAGCTTCAACCAGATATTACAAATTGCCATGGTAGGCCAAGCCTCAACCAACAGTATTCCTGAAAACCCTAAAGAAAACTAAGGGCTCTATCTAAGACTCTACAGCAGTTTTACTTATTAAGTTTATTTTTCAGAAACTTAAACCTACAGATTTTTTCTATTCCAGATAAGCCCTAAAACTTAGAGGTGCCACTGTTTCCCAGAACATCAACCAGTTGCATCGCCCTACCCCAGAATGTTGACACCTCTTTTCAACATGAAGAACTTAGAATGGTCATTGCCCAAATATCCCTGAAGATTGAGAGAATGATCAAATGAGAGGGAAGAGTGGTAATAGAGAAGTTAGGATTGAACAAATGATTGTGACTACTGAATCATTACGTAGATATTTCTTTTTAGTTTTTAGCATATTAGAATAGCTGGAAGGAAATACTTGAAATTGTGGAAGTGTAACCCACATTATACTTTGAATTTTGCTCTATAAGTACATAAATTGTTCTTGAAATTTATCACTTCTCTGTATATATGTTATATTTCACAATTAAAAATGTTTTAAAAAATCATCATAGGTTTTTTTGATTTCTCCATAGTGCACAATCATTTCCATATTTTCAAATAAGTCCAATTTCTCACATAAAAAGTATTTCCAAGTCAGTAAGACATCACCAAACAAATTATAAATTCTCCATTGTGCTGTTTGTTGTTCTCTGTCATAGAAAGCTACAATGCCAAGAGCATGTACCACATATAGTAGTTCTCTCAGAGTTACAAAAAGTGTGCCAGTTCCTTTAAACTCTTTAATCATGCCCAAGATGGACTCTTAATCAAGCACATTCATCCTCTTCCATTCAGTTGTGAAAAGTCAATGAGACATGGGATATGCAAACACTCTGAATGGCAGGCTGCCCCACACAAAAACAGCAGAAGGTGGTGGCAATAATAAACACTTGCTTTTAAAAACTGGATTCTAAGCTAAACTGGAGTAAATATTGTAGGGTAGTCGATGTGAAATGTCACTGGGAAATCAATGTGAAATGGTTGAAAGAAGTACATGAGTCAAAAAACAGGGTTCACCCTAGAATGAGTTGAGACTCAGCATCAAGGGATTGAGAAAACCTTCTCAATCAAAAGGGGGAAGAATGAAATGAGACAAAATAAAGTGTCAATGGCTGAGAGATTCCAAACAGTGTCAAGAGGGGAGCCTGAAGGTTATTCTTACACATTAAATAGATATCACTTTGTTATTCAAGATGTAATGAAGAGGCTGGAGGGAACGGCCTGAAAATGTAGAGCTGTGTTACAGTAGCCATGTTTCTTGAAGATGATTGCATAATGATACAGCTTTCACAGTGTGACTGTGTGATTGTGAAAACCTTGTGTCTGATGCTCCTTTTATCTACCTTGTCAATAGACGAGTAAAACATATGGAATAAAATAAATAATATGGAGAACAAATGTTGAAATAAACTTAGAATGAAGGGTTAGTGATCAATAAAAGGGAGAGGTAAAGGGTATGGCATGTATGAATTTTTTTGTTGTTGTCTTCTTATTTCTTTTTCTGAATAGAGGCAAATATTTTAAGAAACGATCATGGGCGGGCCAAGGTGGCTCAGCAGGCAAGAATGCTCACCTGCCATGCCAGAGGACCCGGGTTCGATTCCCGGTGCCTGACCATGTGAAAAAAAAAAAGAAAGAAATGATCATGATGATGAATATGCAACTATGTGATGATATTGTGAATTACTGATTATATATGTAGAATGGAATGATCAAAATAGGAATGTTTGCATTTATTTGGTGTTTTTTTTTTAAAAAACAAAATTATAAAAAAAATTTTAATAAAATGAAAAAAGGAAATGTAAAAACAAAAACAAAACAGGGTTCATACCTAGGTTTCCCCATTTATTAGCTATATGTCCTACAGAATTTAATATCTCTGATGAGCTTCAATCTCTCTTTTTGTAAATATTTTTATTGAGGTATCTTCGCACACCATATAGTCCATCCAAAGTATGCAATCAATGGCTTACAATATCATCACATAGTTGTACATTCATCACCAAAGTCATTTTTAGAACATTTGCATCACTCCAGAAAAAGAACTAAAGAGAAAAAACACAAACATTCTATACTCCTTACCACTCCCTCTCATTGACCACTAGTATTGCAGCCTACCCTAAATTTTTTACCCCTTATCCCCACCTCCCACCATTTATTTATTTTTTTGTCCTTATTTTTTCAGTCATCTATCCACACCCTGGATACAGGGAGCATTAGCCACACCACAAGGTTTTCACAATTGCACGGTGACACTGTGAAAGGTTTATAGTTATACCATCATCTTTAAAAATCAAGTTTACTGAAATACAGTTCGACAGTTTCAGGTACTTCTCACTAGACACTCCAATACACCATAAACTAAAAAGGGATATCAATATATTGCATAAAAATAATCTCCAGGATAACCTCTTGACTCTGTTTGAAATCTCTCAGTCACTGAAACTTTATTTTGTCTAATTTCTCTCTTGCCCCTTTTGGTCAAGAAGGCTTTCTCAATCCCATGATGCTGGGTCCCAGCTCATCCCCAGGAGTCATGTCCCACGTTGCCAGGGAGAGTTACAGCCCTGGGAGTCATGTCCCATGTAGGGGGGAGGGCAGTGAGTTCACCTGCTGAGTTGGCTTAGAGAGAAGAGTCTCAATCTCTTAATCTGTAAAACAGGTGTGATAATTCCTCCTTTGAAGATTTGCTATGAGACTTTGATCAGACAAATACATAAGCCAGCTAAAACCAGACACTTAGTAGGTACTCAATAAAATATGGAAGCTGTTGCTATTATCATTATCAGAATTCAAGTCTTAAATGTCCTTTGGGATGATATATATAAAGGCGGGGAAAAGCAGAGGATTTGGGACAGCATCTGTGTGTGGGGGGGGGGACTAGAACCCTGGTTTCCTGCTTAACTAAAAGGACCTAAAGCAAGCTCCTTGTGGACCTCAATGTTCTGTTTCGTAGGCCCTCAAGACCTCTAGTTCCATCAGCAGCTATCATGATGTCTGCAGGAAGTCCTCAGACCCAACCAGGCTGCAGTGTGAAAGAACTGCACAATGGTGTTTTTCACGCAGATTCATTTTTAAAATTCAAACAATACAGAAAAAGCCAAATAAGAAAAAGTACCCAAAAGACCAACACCAAGTGATAACTGTGGTGAGTAATTTTCTGAAAATCTTCCCAGATACTTCTCTATGCTTAGGAATCAATGTTAAATAAATGGAATCAATCTTTGTATCCTGTCTTTTGCACCAATAGAATCTTATGGATATACTTGATTCCATTTGATATATATACATGATATGTGTACATGAATGTACATGTATGTGCATTAATTCATACAACATAAGCATATATGTGAATTAATATGGAGGCATATATTAATTTTTAATGGCCATATAATATTCCAATGTATGAATGTGCCTAATTTTCTTGTCCAGTCCCAAACTAATGAATTTTTCTTTTTGGCTAAAATAAAGCCTGAAATGGGCATCCTAATATATATATTATTGAGCACTTGGACAATTATGCATGTGTGACTGGTGGGTCAAAGACTATATATATTTATGTTTTGATACATTATGTCAAACTGCCTTCTAGGGAGGTGGTATTGATTTATATGCTTACAAAGAATGCATAGGAGGATTTGTTTTCCTTCACCTACTACATCAATAGCTTTTTTATATTTTAAAAGTAGTAGATGTGTAAGAAATTATATTTCATGGTTATTTTTAGCTATATTTATTCGATTATTAATAAAGTTGAATATATTCTCCTGTTTATTTACCAATTGTGTTTCTTCATGTATCCCTTGACTGGTAAAATCTATTCTTTTCTATTGATTGCTATTTTTGATTAATTTATTGATTTGGACATAAGAGTTCTTAATCCTTTGACATATGTGCTTTGAGTTTTTCCTCATTTTTGCTTATCTTTCAGTTTGCTTATGGTATTCTTTGCTACATAGATTTTTTGTAATTTATCAATTTTTTTAAATACAAAAAACACCGAACAAATGCAAACATTCTTAACTTTTGATCATTTCGTTCTACATATATAATCAGTAATTCACAATATCATCACATAGTTGCATATTCATCATCATGATCATTTCTTAGAACATTTGCATCTATGCAGAAAAAGAAATAAAAAGAAAACAGAAAAAAATTATACATATCATACTTCTTACCCCTCCCTTTCATTGTTCACTAGCATTTCAATCTAAATTCATTTTAACATTTGTTCTCCCTATTATTTATTTCTATCCCATATGTTTTACTCATCTGTTGATAAGGTAGATAAAAGGAGCATCAGACAGAAGGTTTTCACAATCACATAGTCACATTGTGAAAGCTATATCATTATACTATCATTTTCAAGAAACATGGCTACTGGAACACAGCTCTACATTTTCAGGCAGTTCCCTCCAGCCTCTCCACTACATCTTGACTAACAAGGTGATATCTCTTTAATGCGTAAGAATAACCTCCAGGCTCACCTTTTGACTCTGTTTGAAATCTCTCAGCCATTGACACTTTATTTTGTCTCATTTCACTCTTTCCCCTTTTGGTTGAGAAGATTTTCTCAATCCTTTGATGCTCAGTCTCAGCTCATTCTAGGGGTTTTCTCAATCCTTTGATGCTTAATCTCAGGTCATTCTAGGATTTCTGTCCCATGTTGCCAGGAAGGTTCACACCCCTGGAAGCCATGTTGCATGTAGACAGGGGGAGGGTGGTGAGTTTGCTTGTTGTGTTGGCTGGAGAGGGAGGCCACATCTGAGTAACAAAAGAGGTTCTCTTGGGGGTGACCCTTAGGCCTAATTTTAAGTAGGCTTAGCCTATCCTTTGTGGGGTTAAGTTTCATATGAACAAACCCCAAGACTGGGGGTTTTGGTTGTCCACACTGCTTGTGAGAATATCAAGAATTCAACTTGAGGAAGTTGAATTTTCCCCCTTTCTCACCATTCCCCGAAGGAGACTTTGTAAATACTTTTTATTCACTGTTCAAATCACTCTGGGATTTATCGGGGCATCACTCTGGACAAACCAACAAAATCTCATGTCCTCCTCAAGGTTCCATGTACTTATGGTGTTCACTTAAGCTGTCTACATAAGTTATATTATGAAATGCACTAGTCAAAATATAAATTTTGTACCAAATAAACGTTTTTTGCTTTAGTCTCATACACAAGTTAAATTTTTAAAATATTAATTACCATCTATTTTCAGCACCCTACAGTAATGACATTCCTTTGTTCTTCCTCATGCAAAAACATTTTTTTAATTTGTAGATTTAGTCACTATCATTATACACTCTAGGCATTCCTAGATTATACCATCTCAGTCTTTATTGCCTATTTTTTTTCTGATTTCATTTGTGACCGCATCCCTCCTCCCTCTATCATTCTCACATTCAGCTTCATTCAGTGTTTTAACATAATTGTATTACAGTTAGGTAGTATTGTGCTGTCCATTTCTGAGTTTTGTTGTACAATCTGCATCCCTTCAGCTCCAATTACCCAATATCTTACCCTATTTCTATCTCCTGATGGTCTCTGTTACCAATGAAATTCTGCGAGTTTATTCACTAATGTCAGTTCATATCAGTGAGACCATACAGTATTTGTCCTTTTGTTTCTGGCTAATCTCACTCAGCATAATGTCCATTAAGTCCATCCATGTTGTTACGTACTTCATAACTTTATTCTGTTTTATAGTTGCATAATATTCCATCGTTCTTTGCTACATAGATGTTTTAAAATTTAATACAGTTAACAGTTTCTGTGATAATTTCCAAACAATGAAATATAAGAATATGGACTTATATTTTCTTCAAGCTCTTCTATATTTACATCATTAATTTCTTTGAGTTTGTGTGGTTCTAAAACCTAGAGATTTAATTTTTCTGTTCCAAAGCACTAGACAACTGTTAAAATATCACTTGGTGAATAGTCCATCTTTTGTTCTGATGGCTTAAATGTGCCTTTATCATATAATAAATGTTCATATACACTAGGCTTCCCTTCTAGACTCACCAGCTTTTTCTACAAACCCATCTATTTCTGAGCCAATCCTACACTGTTTTGCTTTTATTGTGAGCTTTATAGTATTTTTACTATATGGTAGGACATATCTATAAGGACCCAGGGCCTGGGCCCCGCCCCCTCCTCCAATTTGAAAGCAGATCATATAGCTGCCTACATGACCTGGACAGACGTCAAAGGTAAAAAAATATTAAACCTCCTTCCCCTAATAACCAAATCTTATGAGAGTCTGCTGAAATACCATTGTAACCAAGTCTCAGGAGACTGTTAAACTTCATAAGCCAGTCCTGGGCACGCTTCACACTCTATTTTCTTCTTTTGGCTTTAGGTGGAGTCCAGACTTTCATCTCCCAACTGGCTGCCATTGGGAAAAGTCTTCCTCCTGTCTTTAACCCCTAATTAAACTCATGAGTAATCCTCTCTTAGAGTGTTCTTTGGTCTCAGGGTTGTGCTGGGCTCAAACAGTATCATACCCTTCTAGATTCACCCTTTCCTGCCCCAGAGGCTATTGTGTTTGAAACTACAATAAATTTTCATTTGCCCTCTGCTATCTGGTTGAATTGGGCCAACAAAAGATGGAAGGAATTAAGGATAGTGAGATTTAAGTATTTATTTTCTCAGCTCACATTTGTGGGTCCCTATGGATGGCTGTCTCTTTCATCATATCAAAAGTCCTTGCTCCTAAAAGCAGCTTCTCCATTCAGCTTTCTAAATCTCTAAATTCTAGTTACTGTTTTCTCAGCTTTCCACTTCAGTTCTAGGAGAAATAACAGTGCCCTAAACCTTCCAATTTCCCATATATACTGTCCAGACCTTTATAAATAGTCCCTTTGTCAACTCACCCCCAAATGGCCCAATTTCAGTGTGCAATCTGCTTCTTGCTGAGAACTTAACTGATACAAGTGGTCATAGTCCTGTCTATGTCTACTTCTATAGACATCTGGCTAGTGCTGGATTAAATTGGAATGTTTCTAGTGTTTCACCATTACCATCCTCTCTTTAGCTACACCAAACCATTCATTCTGACCTCAAACACCCACCCCACCCCCTCTTCCCTTTCTCTCAGCAGATGGTCTCACCTGCTACTCTGTGGAGAAAATCAAAGTTATCGGTCAAGGCTAATTTTATGTGTCAACTTGGTTAGGTTGTGGTATCCATTTGTTTGGTCAAATACTGGCCTAGTTGTTACTGTGGAGGTATTTCATAGATAAGATTGGCATCTGTAATCAGATGGTTAAGTAAAGGAGGCTTCCCTTCACAATGTGGGTAGACAACATCTAATCAGTTAGAGGTCTTAACATAAGAACTGAGGATTCCAAAGGTCAGAAGAATTACTGCCTCAAGATTTCATATCAACTGTTATTGGAATTTCAAGTCTACCAGCCTTCTGTAAAGAACTTAAACTCAAGACTTCATCATTCCCTTTTACTATATTTTCCAGCCTGTGGCTTGCCCTATGTAACTCAGACTTAGCCCTTTCATGAGCCAATTCCTTATAATAAATCTATATACACACATACACATATGTACATATATTCTATAGTTCTGTTTCTCTGGAATAACATGACTGATACACCACCCAGGGGGAATATCCTAAACTTACTGCTACTACATCTGACATGACCTGTACATTCTTTCTTCCTCCCCTTCCTTTGCAATGGAAAAATAAGTCCTGCTTCTGTCTCCATCTACTCACTCTGGCTATCCTGGGATTATAGCCCTTTACTTTTCTCAGAGATCTTCGACTATCATTGTTTTTTTTCTACTGACTCCAAGCTCCCATATTTAAATATTTCATCCCTGCCCATCTTAAAAGAGAAGCCTCCATTGACTCAAGGGAGCTAAATTTTCCTCCCTTTAGCTACTGCCCTCTCTCTTTTTCACTGTTAAACATCTTGAACTTTACTGTACATTTACTTTTCAACTTCCTCCAATTCTTATAATTCCATGGAAATTTCTCTTGCAAGATCATTGTGTCATACAGAACTGAGCAGAGCTAGGCAGAGCTAGAAACGCAAGAGGTTCATTTGAGAATTGTGCCTGTGAAATATAAGCATGGAAAGTCTTTAATGGTGAGGTAGGTACAAAAAATTCTTAGCCAACCCAAAGGAGAGCTCTGTGGCAAAGATTGCCCATTAGAAAAGTGCTACAGCAGTCAGAAATGTCCTTACTCAGTGCTTCATCATTGGCTGGGGCTACTCATTCTGAAAGCTGACTCAGACTGTGAAGAGACAGATATTATCAACCCCTAGTAACTGGCAAGTCCTATTTTGAAGGAAAATCTGAGCAGCACCCCTCCATATCTGCCACAACCACTGAAAGCTGCTTTTTTGCTAACTTCCTGCTGCTTTTTACACTGTTGATCACCCTGTCCGTCTCAAAAGCCATTCTTCTCTGATTTTCCCCCTCTCATTCTATCCTTTTCTCAGTCATCTTGAAGGGGTCCTTGTTCTGTCCGTTCCGCATATGTATTCTTCAGGGTTCTGCCCCAGACTTTGTTTTCTTTGTGCCCTGCACTCTTCTCTGGACAAGTCCCACCCATGTTGATAGTTTCATTATGCTGATTACTTACCTATATGTGGCTCTAGCCAAGGTCTCCGTCCTAAACTCTAGACCCATGTAGCCAATAGCTTGGTGAACATTTTCACTTCGCGTCTTATAGGCACCTCAGATTGTCTTATGTGAGTTCTTCATTTTTCTCCAAAGATGTTTGTTCCCCCCCACTATTTCTTATCTCCATAAATGACACTGTTATCCACCCAGTTGTCCATTATACTTATCTTCTCCTTCTCCTTTGGGCATTCAGTCACCAGTCACTAAGCTCTATATTTTTAACTTTCAACGACTTCCCCATCTGTCCTCCTCTCTCTATCCTCTCTGATACAGCCTTACTTCTTATTTCAATCTCTTCTAAAACACTGCAGCAGAATCCAAACTGGTCTCCTCCTTTTTGCTTTGTTCTCCATCCCCATTCAACCTCATTACTAATCAAATAAATGAAAATTAAAATAACTTCATGTCTTTGGAGAGAGGAATTCAACTCAAAGCAATAGTAAGCTATAATTTTTACCTATAAACTTGGCAAATCTTTGAAAAAAACAAATATTGAGTGCAAGCAAGAAGGCCCTAAGACAGTTATCCATGCACATACACAAATACATATATGCACAGCTGCTGAGAATGTATATTGGTACAACTAGGTTCAAAACGATGTCGCAGTCTGAATCAGGACCATTAAAAATATTTATATTAAAAAATATATATTTATATTCTTGTTTAATAATCCTACACTTCAAAATCTGTCTAACCCAAATATATTTAAATATGGACAAAATTACCTACATTCAATGATTCTTTTTTCCAGTTAAAAAAAAAAAGACATTGGAAAAACCCATTAGTCCAACACTAGCAGAATGATTAAATAAATTGCAGTATGTCCATTAAAATTATGTTTACAAATAATGTAATGACTTGGTAGAATGCTCATGATATGAATATGAAATTGAAAAAGTAAGATTCAAGTTCATACATGTATAAAAATTTACATATGTATGGAGAAAATGCATCAAAATGGTCATAGTGGTTATCTCTGGATGGTAATACTATGGACAATTTTTATTTATCCTTTATGGTTTCTAAATAGTCTCTGATGAACATTCATTATTTTAATAATCAGACTTTAATAGAGTAATAAATACAGTTTATTTTCAAGTTTAATCATGAAATGTGGATCAGAGTTTGATTCACAGTGAAGGAATAATTGATCAGCCATAGATTTGTAAATTACTTTCCAAAATATTTAATAATTGCATTTGGATATAATTCTAGAACTGAAGTGGGACAGAATAAAAAATAGTCTCTAGCAATCAAACTTCTGGGAATTATAATTAAGCCCCAACTTCATCTATCTCTAGAAAACATTAAAAATAAGAGAGATAAATGAAGCTGGTATGGGCTTCTAGGGTCCACTGTTATGGGGTTTAATGGGATCTTAAGAAGTCATTGTTCATTTTATTACCTAAAGACAAGCTGCACTCTAAAGAAATTTAAAACTCTCTTTCTAAAAAAGTATTCTATAAAAAGAGATCCAATATCTCCATGGGGCTTCCATATTTTTAAACATATCAATTATATTTGACAATGTTCTGTAGGTTAGGTAACTAAAGAACAGATGCAAGTCTGAATTTTCCTTTATGGACAATCTAAGACACAAACGGGAGACTGTTTTTTTGATTCTACAATCTAGCTACCCAGAGGACAAATTATTTTATGTTTCTATTTATAACAGACCGCTGTATGATATTTAGTGAAGATCAAGATATTGGTAACAAAATAATTATTACACAAAAGGCTATCTCTACTGTTTAACGATATGACTTTTACAGTGTGACCATTTGATTATGAAAACCTTGCATCTGATGCTCGTTTTATTCATGTACAGATGTGTAAAAATATATGGAGAAAAATAAATAATTGGGGGAATACAGGGTAAAAATAAAGTGGGTAGATTGGAATAATGATGGTCAATAAGAGGGAGGGGTAAGGGGTATGGGATATATGAGTTTTTCCTTTTTATTTCTTTTTCTTGAGTGATGCAATGTTCTAAAAATGATCATGGTGATGAAAACACAAGTATGTGATATTGTTGTAACTTAGAAATCAGAATTTAAGGGATGATGTTGATTACTGAATCAATCATTATATAGATATTCCTTTTTGCTTTCTGGCATATTGAAGTAGACAAAGGGAAATTCCTGAAATCTCTAAATTGTAACCTAGCTGCCTTGATCTCTGATAATGATTGTTTAGCCCTTTATCTTCTGCCCCTGTGATTGTAAAAACCTTGTGACTAACCTTCATTTGTACCCAGTTATCCAGTTTTTCAACTTCAGAGTCTTGAAATCACTAAAGATGACCTCTAATGTTTATTTATGAAGGGACTTGGGTCAATCCAGAACCAACCCACCCTAAATCTAAAGTTATCTTAATAACCGAGACTGGATGTAACCAAAGTAATCCTGCCTGACATGTGCAATAGCTTAGACTTTAACCTACAAGTCACCTGTACCTCATTCTGCCACATTCTTACACATGGTCTGGACTAAACATTAATCCATCTGTAGCATGCTCAATAATTAGACCACCTCTAATTACATCATCTGGGACCACCGTGCTCATTATCCTAAACCCTGCCCATCTTTTTCTCTAATAAAATTATCAGAATTACTGGAGTTTGGAGAGACAGATTTTGGGCCACTAGGCCATCTGCTGTCCTACTCCACACCTAGTAATAAACTCTTTCTCTTTTTGAAATCCTGCTGTCTCAGGAATTGGTCATTGAGCAGGTTGGGCAAAAGAATCCACGGCCTTTGTCCAGTAACACTGTGAGCCACTGATTGTGCCCCATGTATGGATTGTATGCGTGTGAAGATTTGTCAATAAAAATATTTTTCTAAAAAAGGCTATCTCTATACAAAATGTCAAAAAAATTAAAATCCCCCCTACAATAAGAAAAATTTTAATATACCAAATCCAGCTATGAATAAGTGTTTAAGCCTTGTCATCAATTTTAAAAATCACTTAGTTCAATAAGACAAATGCCTTTTTCATTGTAAAAGGTAAGTACATATGGTTAGATATAACCTGAGGTCATCAATTAATCTTAAAATATCGTGACAGAGAATTTACATAGTATGTGCTTATTTATTAATTATTAACTTCATCTAGTCACTGCATTACTCAGTAGAACACACAGGAGCAAATACCTTGCCTATCTCGTCTCAGGAAGCTTTAGAAGAAATGATGGCTTTGCCATTCATGAGACACAAAACATCTGAAGGATTAAGACAATTGTAGTCGAAGGACTCTCCTCTTCCATTATCTACAAAGATCCTCAAACCTTTAACCTCAAGAGATTATGCAGAAAAGATGCATACAATTTCCCCAGAGGAATTCAGTTTGGATGACTAACTCCATGAGATGTTGCACAAAAAATGGAACCAGAACAACCAAGGAAGAAATGCTGATTGTGTGCAATTATACTGAGAATTAAGATCCAGTAAGATGTTTTCTTCTCAATATGGTGGTTACAGTTCTGAAAGATGTCTTTCAAAGGACCTGACTAGGCAATAAACAAGGATCTTAGGTAGGTTTGACTCGCAAAAAATTATTATTTGATGGAAATGGTTAAAAAAAAAAGAGGGCAATTCTTATAATCTTTGGAAGGAATAATTTTAAATGAAGAGTGGGATTTAAAAATAAATTTGGCAAAAATAAAATGCAAACCAAAACCATTCTTGCCAGCCCTAAAGAACAACTGGGATGTTATGTAAGATTCTACAAAGGTTCCATGCACTAAGGTTACTTTCCAGAAACCTATAACTTCCAGATTTGTCCCTGGACCAGATGAGTCCTGAAATGCAGAGGGGCCAGCCTCTCCACAACATCAACTAGTTCCATCCCCTTATCCCATATTATCTACAGTCCCTTCCGACATGAAAAAGTTAGAATGGGAATAGCCCAAATACACCTAAAATGTGGGGGAAAGATCAAAGGTAATGGTGGAGTTATATAGAGAAGGTAGGGTTTAACAAATGAGTATGATTGCTGAATCATTATATTGATACTTCTTTTAGTCTCCAGGGTCTTGGAGCAGCTAGTAATAAAAACCTAAAATTGTGGAATTGTAACCCTTACCAAACTCTGAAATCTGTTCTACAAAAATTGCTGTGGTGTGCTTTGAAATTTATTGCTTTTTTGTATATATATTATTTTTCACAAAAAAGAAAGTCAATTGTGATGGCACGGCTATATTGTGAACCATTGATTATACACTTTGAAGGATTACATGATATGTGAATATATAATATATACAATAAAATTGCATTAAATTTTTTTTGAAAAAAGGAATGCGCACCCCAGCCAATAAGTAAATGAAAAATAAATCTGACCAAAATAAACGCTTATGATTTCAAACAAACATATATATATATATGAATACACAAACTCATAAATACATATAAGAACTGTCTTTTTCATTCTTCAGTTGCAAAATCAGGAAACGACAGAAATATTCATTCTTGGAGTTAACGTGAGAAGGCTTCATTCTCAAGAGGTTGGTGTGGAGATAAGAAATTAAGAAAGGCCATGATAATAATAATGGATAAGCAGATGATCTAATTGTGCACAAAGAAATACTATAAAACTGCTTAAAATGATGATATAGACATATTTGTTATCTGTGATTTATTTTTTCCCCTTTTGTTTATTTATTTATTGATAAAATCAAACAACATACCAACTCGAACATTCTTAACATACGAACATTCCATACTTGGCGTGCAATCAATGGTTCACAATATCATGTGATTTATTTTTTAAAGAAAAAAGTAACAGGACAGTATGTACGATGTGTCCCTATATATATGCAAAATTGTTTATGTATGTGCCTGTAGAAAAGATACCTCTATCACACAATGACCACCCAATAAATGTTTTGCTGAATGAACTGGGTTCATCTCAGGATAATGAAACCTGATGTAAATTTTGGTTTTTTTTTTTTTTTCTATATTGTTTTAGGTTTTTTTTTCAAATAAAAAAATATTTTTTTATAGGCAGGAAAAAGATTTTAATTTTTTAAAAGAGAAAACCCACAAAGCTAGACTAGCATCAGTATGCCTTCATATGTGACTTAGTGACACAAAAGCCTAGAAATACCATTCATCATTCAATGTGAGTTTTGTTGGAATTCACCCTGTTCTTCCACATCTTCTCTTTCAAGAGTCCAGGCCTCAGGGTGGGCCGTGGTGGCTCAGTGGTAGAGTTCTCACCTGCCATGCTGGAGACCTGGGTTCGATTCCCGGTGCCTGCCCATGCGGAAAAAAAAAAAAGAGAGAAAGAGGAAAGGGTCTAGGTTTCAAACCTGGTGATTTTTTGGATTTGGATGAGGAAAACTCACTGCAAATATGTACTGCCATAAAATTAGGAAGGCGAAAAAAAAGTGTCTTATTTCTATGTCTAATTCAGGTTTCTCACACTTTTCTACTTGAGCCTTCTAATTGTGGAGGAGCAAGCATTTGAGAAGAAATCTGGAAGGCTGCCACAATCTCAAGATTTCTTTTGTCTTCGGTTTGATCTAAAAAAAAATTATGATAATTTTGCATTGTATCCATAATATACCTATGTTTTTTAATGTAAAATGAAGTTTAAAATGACTTATCTTGGGGTAAAATCGATGCTCCAAGAAAAAGCTGGCCACATTTTTTTGTGGTTTTGCATGCCTGGTGGGAGAGGCGCGGTACTCATTCCAGCTAGAAAAGCAAGTAAGTCTGGAAAGTTAAGCGAGTAAAATCAGCATCACTTAACCTCAGACCAGTTGTGCAGCAGGCTCCAATTTTGCCACAAGGCATCTCAGCACCTGATTGGAAATCACGGAACTGAAAGGAAAGCACATGATGAGAATGTTATAGACCCTTTTTTATTATATTTACTGTTTCTTTCTAAATTGTTATTTATTTTACCAGATCTCTTCAACTCCAAGTCCTAACATAAAACAGTGTTTTGAAAAATAAAAAGTATCTCAGTAGAATAAGTAAAACGAAGTCACTAAGTACTCCTTTCAGTAAACCAGGGATAAATCTGAAACGAAATTTTAATTTCATGACTTGCGCATGCAATGATCTTATTCTGTCAATAATGTTCCTTTCCTACAGATTTTTTGTAAAATTTTAATTATTTAAAAATGTTTATTAGCAAATGAATAAGCCCCAGATGTTCACAAACCACCAAAAATTTCAAATTTAATTTAATGTTAAAATAAGGTGTTTTTATCCTTCTCTTCTAGGACAACAAAATGAAATTTAAAATATATGCCCATCCTTTTCAAGTTATAATGCTGTCCCTTAAAACATGCAGTTTTTCTTTCTTAAGGAAACTGTTCACACAATCGTCAAAATTTTAAAAGGTGTTTAAAAAATAAGTATTTAATAATTTAAAACCTAATCACAGTTTCTATCAAGTTTCTTGTTTCATTAGAAAAAAAAATTACCCAGTATATCTCAAAAAGAGGGAGTAATAAAGATACTAATTGATGAACATTAAATTAAAACCATGTGGAAACTTGGCAAAAGGATCAGGAGGAGAAAAATTACAATAAAAAAAATTAATCTTTTTAGAATTTTTGGTAATTGAGAAATCAAGACAATATAAATTCCATGTTGTAAAACTATTGTGGCTCCAAAACTCTAAAACATTTCTTTTGACAGAAAAATGTAGATGGAGCTGATGATCTGGGGATGTTTACAATGCTTAATGAAACCTTAAAAGAGACTTTGGTTTTCCTTTGCAATTTTTCATTTCTTGGGTTGAATGAAATGTGTCAAATCACAAAGAATGATCTTATTTTATTGTTCAACCCCTCAATAAAAACATACTGCTCTAAAATAAATATTATAGAAAAATAAGTCGGTTTCTTTGAAAAGGGGGACCATTTCTACAATAACTACAACTAGATTTTTTTTACATTAAAAAGCAACTCAATGTAGTAAATTACTGTCTCTCAGTATCCTAGTTTTGTGCCACATTTGAATTGTTGAAGCCTGAAAAAGTAAGTGCCTATGTTTGATTCAAAGAGATATTTATCACATTCTCTTAAATTGATGGGAAGAATACACAGACACAATAGGGATTATAAGTGTCTTTGATGAAGTCTCCCTGATTTGAACCTGTTTCTTCTTCTTACATGGAACAAGATATAATCTAGCTGAAATGAATATTTTCCCTTTGAAAAATGATTCAAACAAAAGATACTTGAACAAAATAAGGTGCTGAATACATAGTTAAGGTGGGAAATAATACATACAAAAAGATAGAACGCTAAGATTTTATCTCTCCACTCTATTTCCAAAAGGAAAAAGGGTAATGAACAGACAGCCCCTTGTAATTTACAAGCTGAAGTCTTCCTTTGACAACACATGGATCAATTAAATCCTCTTCAAATTAGTTTTGATGTGTTAATGTGTGCCTTCCCCTTCCCCTCCCCCCACCCCACCCCCAACCCCCGCCACCGCCACAACCCCCACACCCCTACAGAAGTTTCCCTAGACTATTACTCGGTTTTTGCTGGCTGTTCACTGAATTGTTTCTAGTGTTTTGTTGAATGATAATACAAGGTCATTTAAAACTATGTAAAATAAAGAGCAACACAATTCTATAGCAGATTACTCCTTACTTTGTTTTACTTCCTAACGCTGTCTTTGGTTTTCACTAGCCAATAAGAGGTAGAAAATACTTGAAACTTACTCTTCCCTCCTAGTATTTGTAATCTTTAGCAATACTTGAGATTTCCCAAATTTTGCAGGTGGCCATATTCCAGTTTCTGCGACCTATTAAAATACACCTATGTACTAAAAATTGTTAACTTTAGCCTATCACAAATACTTAACTCTAAAACATGGAGTGACTAACAGGTAAAGAAGGAATAATTTAAACTTGTGTCTGGATAATTCTTTTCACATATGATGGAATCCAAAACAATCCCTCAGTTTTATCTGACAGGGAATTACTGTCACGTTTGCCTCTCCTTGCTTCCTGTTGGGGGTGAGTGGTCTATTCTTCAGCATGACAAAGTCTGATTTCTGAATGGCTGGTAGTGTCAAAGGGCCATTAGTATGCTAAGCCTTTTAGTGGCCTGGGATAGCTCCATCCTGCTTTTCCTCAATTGTTGCAATTGGGCCATGTGACTGACTGATGATTTCAAGGCAAGCTTTGGAATCTTGATGTCTTCCAGAAATTAATATTCCTCCTGATAATATAATCTATTGACTCCTCTTGCTTAATTCCTTAATGTCTGAAAAGAGATAAAGTCTTAGTGGAGTAATGAGAAAAGAGAAGACTTAGTGAGCAAAATTGTTAGCTCCTTTCATAATTGGCTTTTAAAAACATAAAAAGCCAACTCTAATCTGTTTTGGAGAAACTGTTGACAGCTTTTAACGTGTTCTTCATTTTCAAAATTCTACAAAGAACAGCGACAGTAAGACTTTGGGAGAAATTTTTCAAAATTGAACTAACCTACAAAAATTGTTATAGCACTTTTTTTTTTTTTTAGCATGAACAACTCTTTAATACCCAGCATTGATATTTCTTGAAAACATATTTTTCATGTACATTAACTGCCAGCTCCCATAGTGTAGTGAAATAAACATAAAGCTATTATTTGAAAATTACAGAAAGCAAACTAGAAGAATTCTGATTCTAGACAGATTACTTATTTTATTGTGTCTTATTTTTGCTTAACATTTAACCTGCAAACCAATAAGAAAGTTTATTGAAATAGCATCTTTATCTCCAAAGAAGATTTGAAACTTGATGCATTTTAGATTAGCTTGCAAATGGTTCCAAGGGCAGACCTGAGTAAGAGATACTAGATGGAAAAATCTGACCAGCTTCTTAGCCTTGCAGGAATGAGCTCTTTACAGTACTTAGAGGGGCATTCCCAAAATCTCAGCCACACACCAATTCAATGTAGAGAGAACATACCTACCTAAGTCCAATGTACAATGTTTTTTTGATAACTGACCTTTACATTATCCACAAATTTGCTTTAATTTCTAATGGGTGAATAACTGAGAACTTAAGTATAAAATTATGTCACTTCTATGAGAGCAGAGACTGGTTGACTTGCAGAAAACCTGATTCTTTTTTCCTGTACACACACCTAGACCACATCCCTACTTCCCTCGTAGTTAGGTATAATTATGTGACTAAGTATATATAATAGGACATGAATGATGATGAAGTACTTCATTGCCAAACCTGGCCCATAGAAGTCTCCCACTCATAATCTTTTATGCCCTTTCTCCATTTATCAGTCTGACCTACAGCATGGTGAACTTGCTTATATAAAGAGGGTGAGGCCTCAAGAGAAAACAAGCCTGGGTTCTAGAAAAACTACTTGCAGAACTGCCTACTAATCGGGAATACTATTGTTGGACTTCAAGTGAATGAAAAATAAACTATTACTTTTGAGCCAGTATACATCTCATATTGGAAACGGAATATTGCTGAAAATAGCAAACTAAAATTTGTGAAATTGGCTTAGTTGTTGGACATCATGCAGTAGAGAAAACTGATATCAGAGGATGGAAAGAGAGAGATCATGACATCCAGAAACAAAACAAATGGTAAAACGTCATCTATGATAATTTGCAGCAAGACTGTGCCTACTGAATCTACTCACTGATAGAAATTACTGGGAAAAGCTGCTTTTAGCAAATTATCACAGGAAACTGATGTGCTCAGAAGATAATTGGTTAGTTTGCAAGCAGAAATGAGAGGGGATAAAGCGAATCCAGAAATGTGGTGTGCTGGTTTGAAATGATGTATGTACCCTAGAAAAGCCACATTTTAATCCTAATCCCATTTGTAAAGGCAGTCGCTTCTTCTGATCCCCATTTAGCACTGTATATTTGAAACTGTAATTAGATCATCTCCCTAGAGATGAGATTTAATCGACAGTAGTTATTAAACTGGATTAACTGGAGGCATGTCTCCATTATTTTGGGTGGGTTTTGATTAGTTTCTGAAGTCCTATAAAACAGGAAACATTTTGGAAAATGAGATACCTGAGAGAGAGCAGAGCAGAACGACATAGCCACATGAAGCAGAGTCCACCAAAGCTGGTGACCTTTGGAGATGAAGAAGGAAAATGCCTCCTGGGAAGTTTCATGAAACAGGAAGCCAGGAGAAGAAGCTAGCAGATGACACCATGTTTGCCATGTGCCCTTCCAGATGGGAGAGGAACCCTGACCATGTTCACCATGTGCCTTTCCAGATGAGAGAGAAACTGAACTTCATCAGCCTTCTTGAATCAAGGTATCTTTCCCTGGATGCCTTAGATTGGACATTTCTATAGACTTGTTTTAACTGGGACATTTTCTCAGCGTTAGAACTGAAAACTAGCAACTTATTAAATTCCCCCTTTTAAAAGCCATTCCTTTTCTGGTATATTGCATTCCGGTAGCTAGCAAACTAGAACATGCAGTTTCTCAAAGGACTCAAAAAAATTAACTGCCTCTAAACCCTACAGAATAGGAAAGAATTTTGACAAAAAGGCTTTGAGCACTAAAGGGCCATAAGGTGACTGCATGTCCTAGTTTTCCCAGGAAAGCCACAGTTTATTTTCTGTCATTTCTGCCTAAATAGTAATAGCATTAATATAATCTTGAGGCAAAGATAAGATTAAAGGTGTGGCCATCCCACCCAAAATCTAGGCACCCTGAAGGTAGTTGGACAATTTAGAAAAGAGAAAAAGGCATAGTATAATATTTATATTTGATTGATGTGCAAAAACCACCCCAAATTTAATAGCTTAAAATATAACCATCTTTTCGGTAATGGATAGGGGTGATGTTAGCACAACATTGTAAATGTAATTGATAACACTGAATTATATATTGGATATGATAAAAGGAACATTTTTAGTTGTATATATGTTTCTAGAATAAAAATTTAAAAAAAAAGAGACTGTATAACATGAATAGTAAACCGTAATATAAACCATGGACTATAGCTAATAGTATAATTATAATAATATTCATTCAATAATTGTAGCAAATGTACCAAACTAAGCAAGGTGTTAATAAAAGGCATATATGGGAACTCTGTATTTTCTGCATGATTTTTCTGTAAATCTACAACTTCTCTAATAATATGTGTGCGTGTGTGTGTGTATAAAGAAGAAAGAAAGAAAAAGAAAAGGCCCAGGAATTTCAAAAAACAAACTTCTATCTACTCATAATTATGCAATTGAGAAAGCACTCAGTGGGGATGTTTTATCTCTGCTCCACAAAGAACTAGACAGGGTCAGCTGCATTGTGCTACAACACAATTTACCATAAGGGGCAAGGAAACCAAAACATAAATGAGCCTTGAGAGTTATGTCAAAAAAGCCCTGTCCCAAGTTGTCAGGGAGATTTACAACCCTGGGAGTCCCACTTGGGGATGGCTGTGAATTCACCAGCTAAGTTGGTTTAGAGAGAGAGCCCACATTTGAGCAACAAAAGTGGTTCTCTGGCCATAATTTCTAGGCATAATTATAAGTAGGTTTAGCTTCTCCTTTTCAGGCAAATGTTTCATACAGGTTGTCCCTAATTCTTGCAAAAATATCAGGAATTCTCCAGATGGGAAAGTTTAATATTTCTTCATTTCTCTCCAGTCCCCCAAGGGGACTTCCAAATACTTTTTCATTCTCTGTCCAAATTACTCTGGGATGTATTGGGGCATCACACTAATCTGTATAAACCAACAAGATCTCCAACCGCATTCAAGAGTCCATGTGATTATGGTATTAGAATAAACTGACCATAGAAGTTGTATTAGATAACGTGCTACCCAAAATATAAATTTTACATCAAACATCTCTTCCTTTGGTTTTGCACAGAAGTTGAAGTTTTAAAATATGAACCATATCATCCTTTACCCTGAATTCTGATTTACCTCAGTCTTATCCAGATCAGTTTAATCATTTCTACAGTCAAAATCTGATCAATAGTTCAACTTTTTAAACAGTTCCTGTATGGAGTACTGCTGACCTACATAGCTTCAGACCTCTAATTCTGAATCTCAGATGTCACATAAATATGTGAAGTTTCAGGGAATGAACAGGTTATATTCAAATAGCTCAGTATCTCAGAATTAAGAAATAATAATTACAGTTCCTTAATAAATGTGACTGCTATAAGAGTTTACAATCTAGGACCCTTTACAATAGGCCTCAACCTGAGAATCCATGCTCTCAACTTTAATTTTCTGAGTTTGCTTATTATGGTTAGTCTGTATGAGTGAGACAATTTAGTATTTGTCTTTTTGTTTCTGACATTTCATTTAACATACTGTACTCAAGTTTCATTCACCTAGTTGCATGCCTCACGACTTCATTCCTTGCTGCAGCCGCTCAATAGTCTGTTGTATGTATACCCCATAGTCCTGCCTTCCAATCCTCAGTCGTTGTACCCTTAGGCTACCTTCATTCATTGTGAATTGCACTGCCACCATAAACACAGTGTGCAAATGTCCATTCCTGTCCCCACTCTCCGTTCCTCTAGGTATATACCTAGAAACAGGGTTGCAGGATCATACGGTAACCCCACCCCTAATCTCCTGTGGACCCACCACTCTGTCCACCAGAGAGGCTGCCCCTCTCAGCTTCCCTACCCACGCTGAATAGGTACATCTCTTTCTTCACATTTTCTCCGGCACGTGTATCTCTCACTTCATTTTTAAACAGTTGTATATGAACATCATACAATCCAACTTAAGGGAAAAAAAATCAGTGGTTATTAGTATAATCACATAGCCATGCCTTCACCACTATTCTAGTTTGCTAGCTGCTGGAATGCAACATACCAGAAACGAAATGGCTTTTAAAAGGCGAATTTAATAAGTTGTTAGTTTACAGTTCTAAGGCTGAGAAAATGTCCCAATTAAAGCAAGTCTATAGAAATGTCGAGTCAAAGGCATCCATGGAAAGATACCTTGGTTCAAGAAGGTTGCTGAAGTTCAGGATCTGTCTCTCAAGTGAGAAGGCACATGGCAAACAGGGTCAGGGTTTCTCTCATCTGGAAAGGCACGTGGTGAACACAGCATCATCTGCTAGCTTTCTCTCCTGGCTTCCTTTCATGAAGCATCTGGGGAGGCATTTTCCTTCTTCATCTCCAAAGGCTGGTGGGCGCTCTGCTTTTCATGACTATGTCATTCTGCTCTCTCAGAAATCTCTCTCATTCTCTAAAGTGTTTCCTCTTTTATAGGACTTCAGAAACTAATCAAGACCCACCCAAATGGGTGGAGATACGCCTCCAGCTAATCCAGTTTAACGACCGCTCTTGATTAAATCACATCTCCGGGAAGATGATCTAATTACAATTTCAAACATACAGTACTGAATAGGGATTATAAGAAATGGCTGCCTTTACAAAATGGGATTAGGATTAAAACATGGCTTTTCTAGGATACATACATCATTTCAAACCATCACAGCCACCATACTCTATCTGAAGACATTTTCTTTTCTTCCACAAAGACATCATACCCTTCCCTTATCTCCCTCACTTGTTGACATTTACATTTGGCATAATGCCTTTGTTACATTCAGTGGAAGTACATTACAATGTTACTGTCATCTACAGATCCTAGCTTGCATAAATTGCATTTTTTCCTGTATACCATTCCATTTTCAATACCTTGCAGTGTTGACATTCATTTGTTCTCCTTCATGCAAAAACATTCTTATATTTGTACATTTAATCACCATCATTGCCATTCTAGGCATTCCTAAGTTATACTATCTCAGTCTTTATCTTCTATTTTTCCCTTTAATGTCACGTATGCCCCAGCCCTTCTCCCTCAACCACAATCACATTCAGCTTCATTCAGTACTTATATCTTTGTGTTACCATCAGAGAGTATTGTGCTATTCTTTTCTGAATTTTTACAATCAGTCCTGTTGTAACATCTGTACTTCTGCAGCACTAAATTCTCAACCTCTGCCCTCTTTCTGTCTACTGATGACCTCTGTCCTTAATTTTATTTTTTTATTTTTTATTTTTTTGCATGGGCAGGCACTGGGAAATGAACCTGGGTCTCCAGCATGGCAGGTGAGAACTCTGCCACTGAGCCACCGTGGCCCACCCTGTCCTTAACTTTAGCTCTCAAAGTTCACTCATTATTGTTAGTTCATATTAGTGAGACATACAATATTTGTCCTTTTGTGTCCAGCTAATTTCACTCAGCATAATGTCCTTATCCATGTTGCTACAAGCTTCATAACTTTATTATGTATTACTACTGAATAATAGTCCACTATATGTATAGCCTCAGTCTGTTTAACCACTTGTCTGTTTGTGGACATTTGGGCCATTTCCATCTCTTGCCAATTGTAAATAATGCTGCTATAAACATCAGAGTGCAAATGACCGCTTGTGTCCTTGCCTTCAGTTCCTTTGAATATATACCAAGTAATGGGATTGCTGGATCATATGGCAGTTCTATACTTAGCTTCCTGAGGAACCAACAAACCGCCTTCCAGAGCAGATGCACCATTCCATTTCCACCAACAGTGGGTAAATGGGCTTTTTTTCACCAAATCTTCTCCAGCACTTGTGATATTATATATTCATTTTATAATGGCCATCCTAGTGAGTGTGGGATGATAACTCATTGAAGCTTTCATTTGTATTTCCCTAAAAGCCAGTAAAATTGATCATCTTTTCATGTCTCTTTTAGCAATTTGTATTGCCTCTTCTGAAAAATGCCTGTTAATGTCTTTTGCCCATTTTTAAATTGGGTGGTTTGTCTTTTTGTTGTTAAGTTGTAGAATCTCTTTATATATTGTGGATATTAAACCCTTAACTGATATGTGGTGTGCTGGTTTGAAAGGATGTATGTCCCCTAGAAAAGCCATGTTTTAATCTAAATCCCATTTCATAAAGGCAAAATAATCCTTATTCAATACTGTACATTTGAAGCTGAAATCAGATCATCTCCCTGGAGATGTGATTTAATCATAAGTAGTTATTAAGCTGGATTAGGTAATGACATGTGTCCAGCCATTTGTGTGGGTCTTGATAAGTTTCTGGAGTCCTATAAAAGAGGAAACATTTTGGAGAATGAAGGAGATTTGGAGAGCAGAAAATCCTGGAGCACCACAAAGCAGAGAATACATGAGCCAGCGACCTTTGGAAATGAAGAAGGAAAATGCCTCCTGGGGAGTTTCATGAAACAGGAAGCCAGGAGAAGAAGCTAGCAGATAACACTGTGTTTGCCATGGCCCTTCCAGATGAGAGAGGAGCCCTGACCGTGTTCACCATGTGCCTTTCCAGATAAGAGAAAACTCTGTGCTTGCCATGTGCCCTTCCACTTGAGAAAGAAACCGTGAACTTCATCGGCCTTCTTGAACCAAGGTATCTTTCCCTGGATGCCTTAGATTGGACATTTCTATTGACTTCTTTTAACTGAAACATTTCCTCAGCCTTAGAACTATAAACTAGCAACTTATTAAATTCCCCTTTCTAAAAGTCATTCTGTTAAAGGCATTTGACAAAATTCAACATCCTTTCCTGTGGAAAACACTTTAAAGGATAAGAATAGAAGGGAAGTTCCTTAAAATGATAAAGGGAATATATGAAAAACCCACAGCTAATATCATCCTCAATGGGGAAAAACTGAAAACTTTCCCCCCTAAGATCAGGAACAAGACAAGGATGTCCATTATCACCACTTTTATTCAACATTGTGTTGGAAGCTCTAGCCAGAGCAATTAGACAAAAAAAAGATATACAAGGCATCAAAATTGGAAAGGAAAAACTCTCACTGTTTGCAGATGATATGATCCTATATGTCGAAAACCCTAAAAAATCCACAGCAAAACTACTAGAGTTAATAAATGAGTGCAGCAAAGTGGCAGGTTACAAGATCAGCACTCAAAAACCTGTAGTGTTTCTATATACTAGTAATGAACAATCTGAGGGGGAAATCAAGAAAAGAATTCCATTTACAATTGTAGCCCAAAGAATAAAATGTTTAGGAGTAAATTTAATAAAGAGGCAAAAGACCTATACAAAGGAAACTACAAGAAATTGTTAAAAGAAATCACAGAAGACCTAAATAGATGGAAGGGTATACTGTGTTCATGAATTGAAAGACTAAATATAGTTAAGATGTCAATTCTACCTAAATTGATTTGCAGATTCAATGCAATACCAATCAAAACCCCAAGAACTTACTTTTCAGAAATAGAAAAAACAATAACCAAATTTATCTGGAAGGGCAGTGTGCCCTGAATAGCTAAAAGTATCCTGAGAATAAAAATGAAGTTGGAGGTCTCATGCTACCTGACTTTAAAGCATGTTATGAAGCTACAGTGGTCAAAACAGCATGGTACTGGCATAAAGATAGATATATTGACCAATGGAATCGAATAGAGTGTTCAGATGTAGACCCTCTCATCTATGGACAATTGATCTTAGATAAGGCAGTTAAGCCAACTCACCTGGGACAGAACAGTCTCTTCAATAAATGGTGCCTAGAGAACTGGATATCCATATGGAAAAGAATGGAAGAGGACCTGTATCTCACACCCTATACGAAAGTTAACTCAAAATGGATCAAAGACCTAAACATTAGATATAAGACCATAAAACTGTTAGAAGAAAACGTGGGGAAATATCTTATACTTGGAGGCAGTTTTAAAGACCTTACACCCAAAGCAAGAGCATTGAGGAAATAAATAAATAAATGGGAACTCCTCAAAATTAAACACTTTTGTGCATCAAAGAACTTCATCAAGAAAGTAGAAAGACAGCCTACACAATGGGAGACAATATTTGGAAACGACATATCAGATAAAGGTCTAGTATCCAGAATTTATGAAGAGATTGTTCAACCCAACAACAAAAAGACAGCCAATCCAATTACAAAATGGGCAAAAGACTTGAACAGATACTTCTCAGAAGAGGAAATACAAATGGCCAAAGGGCACATGAAGAGATACTCAACTTTCCTGGCCATTAGAGAAATACAAATCAAAACCACAATGGTTTTATCATCTCACACCCACCAGAATGGCCATTATCAATAAAACAGAAAATGACAAGTGCTGAAGAGGATGTGGAGAAAGAGGTACACTTTTCCACTGTTGGTGGGAATGTCAAATGGTGCAACCGCTGTGGAAGGCAGTTTGGCGGTTCCTCAAAAAGCTAAATATAGAATTGCCATATGACCCAGCAATACCATTGCTAGGTATCTACTCAAAGGACATGAGGGCAAGGACACAAATGGACATTTGCACACCACTGTTTATAGCAGCATTATTTACAATTACAAAGAGATGGAAACAGTCAAAATGTCCATCAACAGACGAGTGGCTAAACAAACTGTGGCATATACATACGATGGAATATTATGCAGCATTAAGACAGAATAAAGTTATGAAGTATATAACAGCATGGATGGACCTTAAGGACATTATGTTGAGTGAGATTTGCCAAAAACAAAAGGACAAATACTGTATAGTCTTACTGATATGAACTGACATTAGTGAATAAACTTGGAACATTTCGTTGGTAACAGAGACCATCAGGAGATAGAAATAGGGTAAGATATTGGGTAATTGGAGCTGAAGGGATACAACTGTGCAACAGAACTGAATACAAAAAGTCAGAAATGGACAGCACAATACTACCTAACTGTAATACAAATTATGTTAAAACACTGAATGAAGCTGAATGTGAGAATGATAGAGGGAGGAGGGCTGGGGACATAAATGAAATCAGAAAAAAAGAGAGATATTAAAGATTGAGATGGTATAATCTAGGAATGTCTAGAGTGTATAATGATAGTGACTAAATGTACAAATTTAAAAAATGTTTTTGCATGAGGAAGAACAAAGGAATGTCATTACTGCAGGGTGCTGAAAATAGATGGCAATCAATACTTTAAAATTTCAGTTTATGTGTGAGACTAAAGCAAAAAATGTTTATTTGGTACAAAATTTATATTTTGACTAGTGCTTTTTCTAACATAACTTATGTAGATAGCTTGGTTGAACACCATAAGTACATGGAACCTTGGGTAGGACATGAGATTTTGTTGGTTTGTCCAGAGTGATGCCCCGATGAATCCCAGAGTGATTTGATCAGTGAGTAGAAAATATTTGCGAAGTCCCCTTTGGGGAATGGTGAGAACGGGGGAAAATTCAACTTCCCCAAGTTGAATTCTTGGTATTCTCACAAGCAATGTGGACAACCAAAGCTATACACTGAGCCTCCAGTCTTGGGGTTTGTTCATATGTAACTTAACCCCAAAAGGTTAGGTGAAGTCTACTTAAAATTTAGGACTAAGAGTCACCCCCAAGAGATCCTATTTTGTTACTCAGATGTGGCCTATCTCTCCAGCCAATGCAGCAAGCAAACACATCGCCCTACCCCTGTCTACATGGGACATGACTACCAGGGGTGTGGACCTTCCTGGCAACGTGGGACAGAAATCTTAGAATGAACTGAGACTCAGCATCAAGGGATTGAGAAAACCTTCTCAACCAAAAGCGGGATGAGTGAAATGAGACAAAATAAGTGCCAATGACCGAGAGATTCCAAACAGAGTCAAGAGGTTATCCTGGAGGTTATTCTTACGCATTAAGTAGTTATCACCCTGTTATTCAAGATGTAATGGAGAGACTGGAGGGAACTGCCTGCAAATGTAGAGCTGTGTTCCAGTAGCCATGTTTCTTGATGATGATTGTATAATGATACAGCTTTCACAATGTGACTATGTGATTGTGAAAACCTTGTGTCTGATGCTCCTTTTATCTACCTTGTCAACAGATGAGTAGAACATAAGGAATAAAAATAAATAATGGGGGAACAAATGTTAAGATAAATTTAGTTTGAAATGCTAGTGATCAATGAAAGGGAGGGGGAAGGGATATGGTATGATAATTTTTTTTTCTGTTTTCATTTTATTTCTTTTTCTGTTGTCTTTTTATTTATTTTTCTGAATTGATGCAAATGTTCTAAGAAATGATCATGATAACGAATATGAAATTACGTGATGATATTGTGAATTACTGATTATGTATTTAGAACAGAATGATTATATGTTAATAATGTTTGTGTTTCTTTGTTGTCACAGTTTTTTTAAAAATTTAAAATTAATAAAAAAAAAATTTTTTTTAAAGTCATTCTGTTTCTGGTATATTGCATTCTGACAGCTAGCAAACCAGAACATGTGGTTTATAAATATTATCTCCCATTACTTAGGCTGCCTTTTCATTTTCCTGAAAAACTTCTTTGATGTACAAATGTGTTTAATTTGGAGGAGATTCCATTTATCTATCCCTTTTTTTAATTGCTTGTGCTTTGGGTGTGAAGTCTAGGAAACCATCTTCTGTCACAAGATTTATAAGATATTTCCCTACATTTTCTTCTAAAAGTTTTATGTGCTTATCTCTAATGTTTAGGTTTTTGAACCGTCTTGAGTTAATTATTATATAACGTGAGATATGGCTTCTCTTTCATTCTTTTGCATATGGATATATACAGTTCTCTAAACACCATTTTTGAAGAGGTTGCTCTGTCCCAATTGGGTTGGCTTATCCACCTTATCAAAGACCAATTGTCCATAGATCAGAGGGTCTATTTCTGAACAATCAGTTGAATTCTATTGGTCAGTTCTATGCTGTTTTTTTCCACTTTAGCCTTGTAATATGCTTTAAAAACAGGTAGTATGAGACCTCTCACCTCATTTTTCTTCCTCAAGGTATTTTTATCTATTCAGGGCATCCTGCCCTTCCAAATACATTTGGTTGTTGGTTTTACTACTTCTGCAAAGTAAGCTGTTGTGATTTTTGATTGGTATTGTATTGAATTCTCCTCCATTTATTTCGGTCTTCCATGATTTCTTTCATCAATTTCTTGTAGTTTTCCTGTGTACAGGTCTTTTGTGCCCTTGGTTAAATTTATCCCTAAGTACTTAATTATTTTCATTGCTATTGTAACTGGAGTTTTTAAAAATTCCCCCCTCAGATTGCTCTTTACTATTATATAAAAACACTACTGATTTTTGGTTGTTGATATTGTACCGTGCCACTTTGCTGTACTCATTTATTAGTTCTAGTAGCTTTGCTGAAGATTTTTCAGGATTTTCAACATACAGCATCATGTCATCTGCAAACAGTGAGAATTTTAATTCTTCCTTTCCAATTTGGGTGCCTCATTTCATTTCTTGTACAATTCCTCTTACTAGAACTACCAGCAAAATTCTGAATAACAATGGTGATCGTGGGCATCCTTGTCTTGTTCCTAATCCTAGAGGGAAAGCTTTTAGTTTTTCCTCTTTGAGGATGATGTTAGCTATGGATTTTTCATATATTCCCTTTACCATGTTGAGAAAGTTCCCTTCTATTCTTAGCCTTTGAAGTGTTTCCATCAAGATGGGATGTTGACTTTTGTCAATTCCCTTTTGTGCATCATTGGAGATGATCAGGTGGTTTTTCCACCTTGACTTATTGATGTGGTATATGACATTCATTGATTTCTTTTTGTTGAAGCAGCCTTGTATACCTGGAATAAATCCCACTTGGCCATAGTGTACAATTCTTTTAATGTGCTGCTGGATTTGATTTGCAAGTATTTTGCTGAGGATTTTTGCATCTATATTCATTACAGAGATTGGTCTGTAACTTTCTTTTTTCATAGTATCTTTGTCTGGCTTTGGTGTTAGAGTGATGTTGGCTTCATAGAATGACTTTGGTAGCTTTCCCTCCTCTTCAATTTTTTTTAAGAGTTTGAGCAGGATTGGTACTAATTCTTTCTTGAATGCTTGGTAGAATTTACATGTCAAGCCATATCTTCCATGACTTTTCTTTTTGGGTACTATCTTGATGACTGATTCAATCTCTTTACTTTTGATTGGTTTGTTGAGGTCATCTATTTCTTCTCAAGTCAATGTTGGTTGTTTATGCCTTTCTAGGAAGTTTATTAGCATATAGTTGCTCATAGTAGCCTCTCATTACCTCCTTCATTTCTGAGGGTCAGCGATTATGTCTCCTCTTCCATTTCTGATTTTATTTATTTGTATCCTTTCTTTTTTTAATTTTTTTTCAGCCTAACTAACAGTTCATTGTTTTTATTGATTTTCTTAAGGAGCCAACTTCTGGTTTTGTTGATTTTCTCTGTGGTTTTCATATTCTCAATTTCACTTATTCCTGCTCTAATCTTTGTTATTTCTTTCCTTTCATTTGTTTTGGGGTTAGTTTTCTGTTCTCTTTTTAGTTCTTCCAAACAAACAGCTAATTCCTTGACTTTTGCTCTTTTTTAATATAAGCCTTGAAGGCAATAAATTCCCCTCTCCCATCTTTGCTACATCCCATAAATTTTTATGTGTTGTGCTTTCATTTTCATTTGCCTAGAAATATTTACTGACTTGCTTTGTAATTTCTTCCTTGACCCACTGGTTGTTTAAGAGTATGTTGTTTGGCCTCCATATATTTGTGAATTTCTGATCCTCTGCTTTTTACTGATATCCAAGTTCATTCCATTATGATCCAGGAAAGTGTTTTGTATACTTTCAAACTTTTTAAATTTATTTAGATTTGCTTTGTGACCCAGCACATAGTCTATCCTTGAGAGCGATCCATAAGAACTTGAGAAAAATGTGTATCTTGCTATTGCAGGTATAATGTTCTGTAAATGTAGGTTAAGTCTCACTCATATATCATATTATTCAAAATCTCTGTTTCCCTATTGATCCTCTGTCTAGATGGTCTATTAATTGATGAGAGTGGGGAAATGAAGTCTCCAACTATTGTGCTAGAGATGTCTACTTTTCCCTTCAGTGTTGTCAGTGTTAGCCTCATGCATTTTGTTGCACTCTGGCTTGGTGCATAAATATTCATGATTGCTATGACTTGTTCTTGAATTTTTCTTTTTATTAACATACAGTTTCCTTCTTGTCTCTTTTAATTGTTTTACATTTGAAGTCTAATTTGTAGAATATTAGTAAAACTGTTCCTGCTCTTTTCCTTTTTTTGTTGATTGTTTTGTCTTTTTATTGTTGAGTTGTAAGATTCTTTTATATATTCTGGATACTAACCCCTTATGATATATATGGTTTCTGAATATTCACTCCCATTGATTAGGCTGTATTTTTTTTTGTCATCACAATCAACTTTGTTTTTCTTTCTGTGAAAAATAACATATGTACAAAAAAGCAATATATTTCAAAGCACATTACAACAAATAGTTGTAGAACAGATTTCAGAGCTTGGCATGGGTTACAATTCCACAATTTTAGGTTTTTTCTTCTAGCTGCTCTAAGGTATTGGAGATGAAAAGAAATATCAAATAATGAACCAGCAATCATACTCATTTGTTAAACCCTACTTCTCTATATAAATCTACCTTCTGGATTCTGGAAAGTTACTCTACCAACCTTGGTACCTTTGTGGAATCTTATGAATTACCCTAGGTGATCTTTAGTATTGCCTGGAATGGTCCTGGTTGAGGGTTGGCAGGTTATGATAGGTAGCAAGGCCTACCTGAAGCTTATGTAAGAACAACTTCCAGAGTAGCCTCTGAACTCTATTTGAACTCTTTTTTGCCACTGATACTTTATTAATTACACTACTTTTCCCCCTTTTGGTCAGAATGTAATTGTTGACGATGGTACCAAGACTTCATTCATACTTACGAGTCCTCTCCCATGTTGCCAGGGAGATTTTCACCCCTGGATGTCATGTCCCACAAAGGGCAGAGGGCAATGATTTCGATTGCAGAGTTGGGCTTAGAGAGACTGAGGCCACATCTGAGCAACCACAGAGGTCCTCCAGAAGTAACTCTTAGGCATACCTATAGGTAGTCTAAGCTTCTATGCAACCTACATAAGCTTCACAAGAGTAAGCCTCATGATCGAGGGCATGGCCTATTGATTTGGGTATCCCTAAAATTTGACACAGTATCAGGGGATTCCCTGATGGTAAGGTTTAATAGTTCCATCTTCTTTTTCCCCTCCCTCTGGGGACTTTGCCAATACTTTTTGATTATCTACTTAATATACTCTAGGATGTTTCCAAGTATCACAATAATCTATACAGGATTAAATGTCCTCTTCCTCATTCTGTGCTCTCTGTGTTTCACTTGTTCAAATGTGCTATACAAATAGATTGAATTAGATTATGCACTACAGAAAATTTCAGTTCCAGACCAAATAAACTTTTCTTCCATTGGTCTCAAAGAGTATGTGTGGTTCTAAAATCTAGACACTGTCTTCCTTACCACTATGTTCTGAATTATTTTAACCCCAACTTGTTCAGCTTCATTCTTATCTCTAAATATCAGGTTGCATATATATAAAACAGCCTCTCAAAACCCAGATGTAATAATCACCACTCTGAACTTAATGTGTCTGCTCTAAGAGCTTATAATCTAGGCCCCTGTTTTCTTATAAGCATTTTCTAAAGGTGACCATACCATTCTTGTTCTTTTGTTTCTGGCTTATTTTGTTTCACCAAATGTCCCACATGTTCATTCACATCATTGCATGCCTCACAACTTTGTTCCTTTTTGTAGCAGCATAACTTTTGTTCATATGTATACACCATTGTTCTCCATTCTACTTCTCAGTCAGTGCATCCTTCAGCCACCTGCATTCATTGGGTATCATGTAGAGGGCCCAAAGTCCTCAGTCCATCAACGTTCTCAATTTCGGATAATTTCATTGTTCCCAATAGACAGAAAATCAATAAACATACCCTTACCAAATAGGTGATCTAAACCTCCTCTTAACTCTTGTCCCTCACCCCATTATTTACCTCTGCTGTTGCTGTGGTAGTGCTGATAGTTTCCTATTGAACATAGCTCATAGCATGCAATAGCAGTTTTCCCCCGTACCCTGGACTTAAACACTCTTTGTACAAGAATCATATCTTTGAAGTAATTCTTGTGAGAACTAATTCATATTTCTAGTGTTAATCAGTGGGACATGTAGGTCTATACAACTCCTTTCCATCTTGTTCATCTTCAATATGGTAATGCTACTGATAGACCCACTAGAGACCCACCCTCACTTCTACCAATTCCCTTACATTGAGTTCAACCTCAGTAGCTAACAGTTCATCCATCTCTAGCTTCTGTGTATCAATAAGTCCCTTATATTCTGTATTAATAGCCTCTGATTATACCCTTATGCTGGTCATAAAAGTGGAATCATACAGTATCTATCCTTTTGTGTCTGGTTAATTTCACTCAGCATTATGTCCAATTTATATATTTATATCAAGTGCCCAATTATTTCTAAACAGTTCAAATAGAGTACTTTAAGAATTTCCTTATTAATTTGTTATTACAACCCAGAGGTATGAGAATGCACACTGAAAATGCAGACAGACACAAATAAAAAGACAATTAGTTACACAAAAAACAGAAACCCAGAAATACTTTTGAGAGGGACAAATAAAGGATTGAATATATCCTCTTATACCATTTCTGCCTTGCTTTGCACAACAATTCCAACTGTAATATCTTTAACTTTAAGTACAACATTAGTATTTTCATTTTAAATCATATTGAGGCCAGATTATGTTACAGAAATAAAATCTTTTTTAGAGACTCGTAACCAAAATCTTTTCAATTTCAATACAGCCCAAAGTTCCTTTTTATAAAAGAATTTCCATAATCAGTAACTAGTTAGGAACATTAGACCAATACAAATGCAGGAACAAACCAATTAATAACTAGACTGAACACACCAGCTAACAAACAGGCATTAAATGCTTAATGCACCAATTAACAATTAAACAAACATCAACTCTTACTATACCCAGGTAACACACCAGCTGGCATTTAAACAGGCTTACTTCATTAAATACCAATTAATTGTTGCATTACTCATTTTGTAGGAACATAGTCAACAGACAAATCTAGATCAGGGACTCAAACCCTGAAGAGAAAACCCACCAAACACATCAATTAGCAATTTAACAGACATAAAACACTTATCACACCAATTTAACAATTTACCAATACTAGGTAACACACCAATACTAGGTAATGAACAATTTCATTAAACACCAGTTAATTGTTGGACTAGTTCAGGGCTTCAAACCCTGTACAGTATGGTACCTGAAATCCAGAGGTGGAGAGGTCAGACAAAGGGGATCATTCTGGATGCATGACCATGGCCTAAGTCAAGAGGACTCAAACCTTCTATTTACTCCCCAGTTTACTTTTACCCAGATGACCCACTCACCCAGTCAGATGTCTGGACATAGATCTGGAAACAGTTTCTCTCTTTGAAGTTTTCTTAAAGTGCCAAAAGTCTCTAGACTGCTAGCAAAACAGAGAAACCCCAGATGCTGAGCCTCTAGACTAAATTCAGTCCACTGGCCAAAAAAGGCTTGGTTACCTGGCTTACCTGCTATGCTGGGGCTCCAGCGATTCAAGCCATTCATCCTAAAGGATTGCCAAATTGTTACTGGACAAAGGTTGTGGACTCTTCTGTCTGATGCACTCAATAACCAATTCCTGAGATACTGGGGTTTCAGAGAAAAAGAGTTTATTACTAGGCATGTCGTAGGAGAGCAGATGGTCTAGCAACCCATAATCTGTCTCTCTAGTGTCTTCTTGATCTCTTTTATGTCATTAGCCATCCCATCGATTTATTTTAGTAGAGTTACATTAATATCATTGATTAGTTGCTCTGAAATCTGTTCTCATCCAGTTTTAATTTGTTCGTTCGGCTGGGTTATATCTGTATGCATCTTCATATGTTTAGTGATCTTCCTTTGCTTTTGAGGCACATAAATATCCTAACAGGGTTACTTTTTTTTTCAATTTAAGTAAATTTTGATTTCACTGTATGAAAATATAGTGAACACATCTATGTAACTAGCATGCACAGCAAGAATCAGAAAATCACCAATACCCCTGAAATCCCCTTTGTGTATCCTCAGGCATTAACCCCAAGGCTAACCTGATAGGGTTAGTTTTGAAGTTGATTTCCTTCAGTGTTCCAAAGCTTTGTATTTGAGGAGTGGATGTGGAGCAGGATGTGGGGCCTGGTGTGGGGCACAACAGTGTGATGAGGTGCAGGTATAGACATGGGTCAGGGATGCTATGCTGGTACCTGTGAGTGTGGGGTGCAGGGTATGGTGCTGTGGAGGTGTGGTGCAGGGACCATGGGGGCAGGATGCAGCTCAGGCAGGCCTTGGAGCACAGGAGCAGGGTGCAGCATGGGGGACAGAGATACAGGGTATGGTGGGGAGGCAAATGGGGTGGCTATGTGGATGTATGGGGACTAGATTACAGGCAGGATGTGGGTGAGCACTTGGAGCATGATTGTCTTGGCAGGAAACTGGTGATGGGGTTTAGTTGCATGGGGTGTGGGGGATAGTCCCAAGTCTTGGGGTAGGCAGCATGCGTGATGGTGGCACATAGAAGGAACATGATTTGGCTTACTTCCTTGTCCCCATCTCCCTTTCTGTGCACTCTTGAGGGCTCTGAACTTCTGTTTGGAAAGGGATGCATTAGGCTGTTTGCACTAGCTGGACTGTGTCTGATTCCCTGAGTCTCAATTCTTCATCTTTTGCAACCAGGGCCTCCCTATATGATGTCAAAGACACTCCAGAGTCACTTACACCCTGAAATTGCCATCCCAATTGCCTTCCTGTCACTTCTCTAGCTGTTCCTTGGGGTAGGAGTAAATTTGACCTATATTATTCCACTATCCTCCCAGAACCTCAATTGTTTTACATTTTAAGTTTAATTTGCCTGATATTAGTAGAGTTGCTTCTGCTCTTTTCTGGCTGTTGTTTGTGTGAAATTTCTGTTTTCAACCTTTCACTTTCAATCTATTTTGTCCTTGGGTCTAAAGTGCAACTCTTGAGGACAGCATATAGGTGGGCCCAGCTTTTTAATCCATTCTGCCAGTCTATGTCTTTTGAAGTTTAATCCATTAACACTTAATGTTATTACTGTAAAGGCAGTACTTTCTTATACCATTTTGTCTTTCAGATTTTAATATTTCTTAATTTATTTTTTTCTCTTTTTACCTTTACTGATAATTTTCACTTCTACACTCTTCTCCAGACCTCTCTCTCCTATCTTTTCCTATTTGCCTGTAGTGTCCCCTTTAGTAGTTCTTGTAGAGCTGGTCTTTTAGTCACAAATTCTCTCAGTAAGTTTTTGTCTGAAAATATTTTACTCTCCCCCTCTTTTTAGCGGGGCAGTTTTGCTGGGTATAGAATACTTGGTTGGCAGTTTTTCTTTTTAAGAACCTTGAATATATCATACCATTGTCTTTTTGCCTCCATGGTTTCTCCTGAGAAATCCACATATAGTCCTATCAAGCATCCCTTGTATGGGATGGATTGTTTTTCTCTTGCTGCTTTCAAAATTCTCTCCTTGTCTTTGACATTTGACAATCTGATCAGTAAGTGTCCTGGACTAGGTCTATTTGGACCTATTCTATTTAGAATATACTGCACTTCTTGGATCTATAATTTTAAGTCTTTCATAAGAGATGGGAAATATTCAGTAATTATTTCCTCCATTAATCTTTCTCCTCCTTTTCCCTTCTCTTCTCCTTCTGAGACACCCATAACATGTATATTCATGTGCTTCAGGTTGTCATTCAATTCTGTCAGTTGCTGCTCATATTTTCCATTCTATTCCCTCTATGTTCTTTTGTGTGTAGGATTCCAGGTGTCCTGTGCTCTAGTTCATTGATCCTTTCTTCTGTCTCTTCATATTTACTGTTGTAGGTCTCCACTGATTTTTTTTAATCTCTTCTTTTTTGCCTTTCATTCCTACAAGTTTGGCAATTTGCTGTTTCAAACTTTCAAGTCCTTCTTTATAGTCACCCAATGTCTTCTTTATATCCTTCATCTTTTTTACCATATACTCCCTAAACTCATTTATTTGATTTTTGATGAGATTTTGCAGTTCTGTTCAAACATCCTGAATTAGTTTTTCCAACTCTTATATCTCGTTTGAAATGTTCGTCTGTTCCTTTGACTGGAACAGTCTTTGATTTTCCTAGTATGACTTGTTATTTTTGTGTGGGCATCTAGGATTTAATTCCCTTAATTAGGTTATTCTGGAAGTTGTTTTCACTCTTTTACCTAGAATTGAAGAGCAAGAAAACTCTTGTTGGATGGTTTTGTTTCCTATCTGTTCTTTGGCATTCAGTTCAGCTTATTACAAACTTCTAGTATAGGTTCTTTTTAACTGATTGGAATTTTTGTTTTTCTGGCTCTTGCCCCACCTATATGGAATCTGTTTTTGAGGAGGGTCTCCTCAGATATGATCAATCTGATTCAGATTTTACCAGACAGGCACACATCTTAGGAGGAGAGAGAAACCAGTATCTCATTTCCCTGAGGGTGATACCCAGTAGGTTGTCAGACTTCCTTTGAAGTCTCAGACTCTGTGCTTTTCCTATCCTGCCCAGCATGTGGTGATTGTCTGCCTGGAATGTCCCACCAGTGTAAAGTAATGTAGTGCCTTTCATTTCAGCAGCCTCCCCTGCCAGTTCTGTGGCTGAGACAGAGGCTAAGGTAGAGGATGGACTTAAGTTACTTCTGTTTTCCAGCCCATGAGGCTTGAATTTCTTGAAGGAAGGTTACCACTTAAGGCCCTCTAAGGCCCTGCATTTCTTGGGGAAGACACACTCTGTAGGGAATTTTATCTTCATTTACGTGACTATTTACTTTGTCTCTCATACATGCCTTATTTCTGCCCTTGCCTGGGGCAGTGCTGGAGCCTGAGAGTGCTTACAGTTATATCTAATGATATAGAAGTTAAAAAAAGAAAGAAAGAAAAGGCCTTTTCAGACCTGGATCCCAGCTTCCTGGGTTTGCCAATCAAGAGCTGGAGTTGGCACATGGCTCTATGTGCCCCCTTTACTTGGAGTCTAGTCCCATTCCAGTATTTTGTGCTGTCCAACTCTAACACCTCTTTTTTTTATCAGCCCCTCCCCCTCTCTGCCAAGGCAAAAACTCCTGGTTCCCTTAGTGTTTATTCCAGATTTATCTGTGCTCAGGGCCTGTTTTCACCTGTCAGAATTTGTTAATTAATTCCACAATGGGAGCATCATTGAGCTAACTTCTTTGCTACTAGTAGTCAGTTTCTTTCCCCCCCTAGGAAGCAGCCTGTTGTGCCCAGAGGGGAGGTGTGCTACCTGCCACGGCTTCGGAGAGTTACAGCTTTGTGTGGTATCTCAGCATTCCACCCATTCTAGACTGGTATACACTGTGTGTCTGGTCAGTGATGTCCCCTCAGCAGTCATTCTATATAGTTCCTGACTATTTACTAGCTGCTCTAGAGAATAACAAAATTCTACAGCTCACTATGCCACCATCTTGATAACTGCATGAATCTAATTCTTTCTTTTCTGGAACAAGTGTGGCAATTGCAATTATCCATCCTTATTCACTATTTAATATGAATGTGTGTAATAATGGTGGGGGCATATAATTTGCCTGTTTAGTTCATATTGGTAGGCTATAAGTGGCACATCTACATGGACTTCATATGGCTGCAGTATCTGAATGGAACTTTGTTTTTTCTTCCTTGAGAAGGGAATAAGTGTGTTTAATAAAATAATTCATTTGGTAATCAGAAGAACAGCCTATACCAGAAATATAATAAAGCCCTTTTCCTTTTCTTTTTAAGCACATAGATATGCTACTTTTCCCAGAATTTCCATTACTGTTAAGTGTGACCATATGACTAAGTTCTGGTGGAAGTAATGTAAGACATTTCTAAGTTTGATCCATAAGCCCTTTCCACACCAACTACATGGTATATTTCTTATCCATATGCTGGATGGAAAGATCTTGAGAAAGGTAGAACTTGGGTACCTAGTCAAACTGGGAGCACTTTCATTGTACCAATAAAAGAAGTAAACTTTTATTATACCAGGCTACTGAGAGTTCAGGGTTTATTTGTTAAAAACAGTTAACATTACATAACTAATGGAAAATAAATTTATCAGAGATAAACTTCATCTGATTTACAAATTTACCACGGGGTCATTCTTATTTGAGCAAGAAATTCTATTGTGTTCTTGGTGAAAACACATTTTTAAGATTTTATTTTCTTTTGGGGGTTAAGAGAAAAATAAACCTATATATCTAAGCAAAAGTTGAGGAATCTACTGATTTGCACACTTTCCTTTAAAATTTGCTTTTTAGGGAAAAGGCTTAGGCAGCCATATCTATCCCTTATAGCACTACCATCAGGTCCTACTGAATGACAGAGGCAAAGATCTGCTCCAAGATGGGCCAATCTGATTCCTTTTCTAAGAATTTGTCATTGGAAACTACTAAGTAAGCTGAGAAGACTGTATTTTTTTTTGAATATAAAGTATTTAATTATTTAAAGGGAAAAGGGAGCAAAAGAAAGAGTATTTATGTTAAACTTTATCACTCATCACTTGAGTGATGTGGAAAAATTATTTTCTTTTTAAACTTTTTTTATTAATTAAAAAAAATTAACAAACAAAACATTAAAATATCATTCCATTCTACATGTACAATCAGTAATTCTTAATATCATCACATAGTTGCATATTCATCATTTCTTAGAACATTTGCATCGATTTAGAAAAAGAAATAAAAAGACAACAGAAAAAGAAATAAAACGATAACAGAGAAAAAAAAAAGATTATACATACCATACCCCTTACCCCTCGCTTTCATTTACCACTAGCACTTCAAACTAAATTTATTTTAACATTTGTTCCCCCATTGTTTATTTTTATTCCATATGTTCTACTCTTCTGTTGATATAGTAGCTAAAGGAGCATCAGACACAAGGTTTTCACATTCACAGAGTCTCATTGTGAAAACTATATCATTGTTCAATCATCATAAACATGGCTACTGGAACACAGCTCTACATTTGCAGGCAGTTCCCTCCAGTCTCTCCACTACATCTTGAACAACAAGGTGATATCTACTTAATGCATAAGAATAACCTCCAGGATAACCTCTCAACTGTTTGTAATCTCTCAGCCATTGACACTTAGTCTCATTTCACTCTTCCCCCTTTGGTCGAGAAGGTTCTCTCAATCCCTTGATGTTAATTCTCAGCTCATTCTAGGGTTTTTCTCAGTCCCTTGATGCTGAGTCTCAGTTCATTCCAGGATCTCTGTCCCACATTACCAGGATGGTCCACACCCCTGGGAGTCATGTCCCATGCACAGAGGGGGAAGAAAACTGTATTTTAATAGTGGGGTCCTAACATGAATTTTATAACCTCTGCTGATTAATGGGTGAAATAACATGGTATCCAAGATTTGCTTTAAAATATTATGGGGAAAAAAGTAAAATATTGTGAAAAAAAATTTTTAGGAAGACATATGTTGTGTGTTTTAATTTGAAAAAGAAAGAGAGAGACTAGTATTATAAACCACCATGTATTTATCAGCCAGCTTCAACAATTACCATCATTTTTCTGTTTTTGGTTCTTAGGTAGATACGCACAGACAAACAAGTTTTAAATGCAATATATCTCTCATAATGTTTAAGGATTTAGATACTGGAATTTGATGCACTGGGTTCATATCTTGTCTTTGCCACTTTCTAGCAGTATTCAGTTTGGGCAAGTTACTCAGTCTTCTGTAAAACTCAATCTCCTCATCTGCAATACAGAGAAACATTAATGCTTACATCATAGGGATAATAACAGATTAAATGAAATATACAAAGCATTTACCACACTGTCTAGCACTTAACAGAAATACATTTACTTTCTCATTTTTATTTTTTAAAAATACATAAATTTCATTGTACATTAAATGCTGATAAATACTATGAAGGAACAAAAAGCAAGGGGAAATAATAGGGAGTGTTAGGGACAGTGGCAGCTGCAACTTTTTTGTTTGTTTTCTTTAGTAGAGAAGTTGTGCATTTACAGAATAATCACGCACAAAATACAAGATTTCCACATACCACTTTATTATTAACACTTTGCATTGGTGTGAATATCTGCTAAAATTGATGAAAACACATTTTTATAATTGTACTATTGCCCATAGTTTAACTTAGAGTTCACTGTGTAGTGCAGCTCCATGGATTATTTTTTTTAATCATATTCTGTTACCACATATACAACCTAACATTTCCTCTTTTAACCACAATCAGATATATATTTCAGTGCTGTTAATTATGTTCACATTGCTGTGCTACCACCAGCACCATCCATTACTAAAGCATTTCCATGGTTTCAAATAGGTTTTCTAATCTTTAATAGGCCTTAAGGGTGGGCAATGGTGGCACAGTGGCAGAGTTCTCGCCTGCCATGCTGAAGACCCAGGTTTGATTCCCTGTGCTTGTCCATGCCAAAAAAAAAAAAAGTGTACTATAGTGCCTTAAAAGAAGTTCATGCAATATACAATGGTGGTACAAGGGAAAATCAAGTGGATACGGCTGCTGGAGTGGGCATTAAATGAAGGAAGAAACTCTTAAGCTGGGTTTTGAATGTTTCATTGGAATTTTCTAAAAGTTTAGGATAGTGTACAAGGTATCCATTTTAGTTTCTTAGCTGCTAAAAAAAAATACCATCTAATGTCTTGGCTCAACAACAGAAATTTATTGGCTCATGGTTTCAGGGGCTAGAAGGCTTGCTTCCTTACATAGTTGGTATCATCTGACTGGCCAGCAATCTTTGGGATTCCTTGGTATGGTGGCATCTTCTCTTTCTGTTCCAGGTTCCATTAACTTCCAGGTTCTGGCTGCTCCTGGAGACTTCTTCCATGTTCAATTTGCTTTGCCTTACAAGGACTTCAGCCATGTTGGATTAAGACCCACCCTTATTCAGTTTGGACACACCTTAAATAATAACATCTTCAAAGGTCTTATTTACAAATGGGTTCAAACCCAACAATACAAGAGGTTGAAACCTGAATATGTCTTGTGGAGGCATGATTCAATCCCCAACAGTATCCAAGAGAGAAAGTGGTGACATTTTGGGTACATACAAGGACACACTGACTGTTTGCAATTTTTTGGCTGCCTAGCATGTGAATCCCCTTTGTACGTTTGGGAAAATTGTCACCTTAGATGTGAGATAGAGATGGCCTCTCACCAAGAAACCTGGAAATAACACATACATTTTCTCAGACTTTCGTACAACTAGAATATAGGAATGTGACCCAAGCTTAGGCATTCAAACACATTTGCCCTTACTTTGGTTAGGGGTCATTGATAACAAGAATCAGGGCAGTGGAAATTATGGAGAAATAGAGAGATAGTGGTGGCAGTGACACCCGATTTTCATGAGTAGCCATGATTCCAGCAATAGTGTCCAGTGATGCATAAAACAGCTGTGCATTCTGTATATAGCACAGTAATACTAGAGTCGTCATTGGTTTAGTTTTTGTGGCATAATTTTGGCTTTCGTCCTGGTTGTTGCATAGCTTACTTTGATAATACTTTTGTTTTTTTTTTAACGAATTTTATTGTATTTTCTTTAAATGGGCAGGTACCAGGAATCGAACCCGGGTCCTCGGGCATGGCAGGCAAGCACTCTTACCTGCTGAGCCACCGTGGCCCGCCCACTTTTTTGTCTTTTAACTTAGTTCTTCAATTTCTTGTCATTGTCTTTCCTACTCACTATGTTCTTAGTAACTTCCTCTTTTCTTGGCTTCTGCTGCTTGCAACTAAGAATAATGATAGAAAAGAGATTTGGCAGTGGGATTTTCAGGTGATACAGTCTGTTTGGTGAGCTTTATGTAGTTCCATGTGATCAATGGTTCTCAACCAGGGGTGATTTTACTGCCCAAGGGACATTTGAGAATGCCAGGAGACATTTTGGTTGTCACAACTGAACAAGAGGGTGCTACTGGTATCTACTGGGTAGAGGCCAGGAATGCTATATTCCGTAATGCATGGGTTGGCCCCCACAAAAAAGAATTATTTTGTCCAAAATGGCAATAGTGCCAAGGTTTAGATATTTTGATGTAAACAAAATATAGACAAAATAGAGGGACATGACACTGGGATCAGTAGTAGCCATTACAGAGAAATATGTGTGCCCTGTTACGATGTATTCTCCATTTCCTGCAATCACCTGGTCTTCATTAGTATGCAATTATGCAATCTCTATCCATACTGACACTTCCCTGAGTGAAAGAAAACATGCATAGTTTTATGGAAATCAGCTGTGCATCCTGAATTTCTCAATTTACTCCTTCTTATAATATATTTGTCTGAGGACACTTGAATTCATGATAGCCTCTCTCCTACTTTACAAAAGTACATGCCTTACCTATTGGAAACCTCTAGGTTGCACAAGAACAGGGAAGTCTCCTTTCATAATGAATCAAGAATCCGTAAACCCCTGTCCTATATTTCCCTATTATATATATATTTCAGTGATAGATAAATTATGATACCAGAAACATGGTGTTTTGGCCAGTGGTATGAAATTTTGAGTTCAGATATATAGAAAGAATAGATGGGTTGACTAATGAAATTTTCTTCTAATGAGTTTGCCTGTTTTATCCCCTGATCATGTTTTAAAAAGGCATAGCTCATTAGAGAGTTCTATGAGAGATAAGCAGAGAGAATCTGGGTGAGTAACAGTGGACACTAAAAATGACTTCTTTTTTTCACATAGGTAAATGTAAGCAATTCTTTTTGGCTACACTCAATAGTCATCTATCTCTAGGACAAGTCCTTGGCTACAAAAAAAAGCACCTCTGAATTGTTGAAGTAGTAAAGATTAGGGATGATGACACTTTTCGATGTAAATGGAGTATTTTCTGAGATTACCAAAATTTTCATGATGCATTGGATAAAACCTTTTTATAAAATTGTTGAATAATATCTTTCTGATTATGTCTGTGTTTTTCAAGATGGGAAATTTCTATAAATTAAATAACCTATTATAAAAAAATCCTTAATTTTTTAATCATAAAATGCTTAATAGTTTCTGTCACTTATTAACAAAGAGTAAAATCACATGTAATCTGTTAGTTTGATTTTTTTGTTTTTTAAATTTTTATTGTGGTAACATATATATAAGTAAATTTCCCATTTAACCATTTTTAAGTGTACAATTCAGTGGCTTAATTGCATTCATAATGTTGCACTACTTTCACCACTATTTATCACCAAAACCTTTTCATTACCCCAAAAGAAACTCTGTTCCCACTAAACATTCATCAACTTTTCCCTCCTACCCCTGGTTTCTGGTAACCTCTAATCTACTTTCTGTCTCTAATGCATTTGCTTATTCTAGCTATTTTACAAAAGTGGAATCATACACTATTTGTCCTTTTGTGTCTGGCTTATTTCACTCACTATAATATTTTCAAGATTCATTCATGTTATAACAAGTATCAGAACTTGACTTCTATTTATGACTAAAAATATTCTAGTTTTCATTATCCATTCATCTGTTGATTGACACTCGTTTTTTTTCTTCCATCTTTTGGCTATTGTGAACAATGCAGCTATGAACATTAGAGTACAAGTATTTGTTCTAGTCCCTTTTATCAATTCTTTTGGAATATTGATTAATTTATTTACAGAATATACCTCTTTCTTTCATTAAATATTTAGGAAAGGAAAGTTTTGATCATGACTCATTTACTAAATATCACTGTTTATCTATGATAGTTATCACATTTTGTAATTACTAGTATTTAGTTTTTCACCAATTGTGTACTTACAGCAATTTGTAAAGATACTTCAAAACAAGAAAGATTCAGTACTTATTAAACAAGTTTTGAAAGTTCAATTTGTGTACCTATTTTTATTGTAATAACAATGATGAGTGAGTCAGTGAATGTTTTTCAAGCATAAATAAATATTATACTAGGATAAAATCCTATGGGATAGGTTGCCAAGATGGCAGCTTAGTGAGGTATGCGATTTAGTTTGTCCTCCAGAGCAGCTAATAAATAGCCAGGAACAGTACAGAACAACTGCTGGGGCCACATCAGTGGCTGGACACACCACAAACCCCAGTCTGTGAGCCCACCCAGAACCATGAGGCCCCCAAGCTGCAGATGTCGGTGCCCCTCCCCCACAGATTGCCTCCCAGAGGGGAAAGGAAAGAGACCTTACTAGCAGCAAAGGGCTGAGCAGCCAAACTCAAATTTATGGAATTAATTAACAAATTATGACTACTAAAAATAGGCCCCCAGCTCATCTGAACCTTGAGTAAAAGCTGAGGTTGCTGGTTTTTACCCCAGCACAGAGGGTGCAGGGCAGACAGAAAAAGAGAAGAAAAAAACAAAACCAAAAGAAAAAAACACACTGGTTTTTGGGATTGGATAGCACAAAATACTTGAAACAGTCTGGGCCCTGAAGGAAAGGAGGGAGCACATAGGACCTGGTGATACACAGAGCAATGTACCAACTTAAGCTCTTGATTGGCAAACCCGAGGAACTGGGGTTCTGCTCTGAAAAGGAGGATTTTTTTTTTCTTTTTTGTGGCTGCATTTGTATGGCTTGACTGTTCTTTGGATACAACTGCAAGACTTCTCAAGCTCCAACTGCCCCAGGCAAGGGTGGAATGAAGCTTGTCTGAGAGCTTGTCTGGAGGCTGTGCCCTCCCCAAGAGAGGGGTGGGACCAAGCTCAGGTAGAATCCCTCCCTCAATGAGTTCAGACCCCAGGGTCTGGAAAAGTGAAACAATTAAAGTCAGTCTACAAACTCTCCTCTGTCTTAACCACACCCCCAGCAGGGAGAAATCAGCTGAAGTTAAAGATACCACATCACCTTATGCTGGTGGGACCTATAGGCAGACAAGAACTACATAACTAGGCAGGATATGAAAAACACAGAGTCTAGAGGCTTCATAGAAAAATCTTTCAACTTGCTGGGTCTCACCCTCTGGGAAAACTGATGCAAGTGACTCTTTCCTCCTGAGAGGAGGCCAATTTGGTCTGGGAAAATCTGACTGGCATCCATAATACCTAAGTAGACTCTTCTAAGGGGGGAAAAAAGGGCACCATACAGGCAGGTCAAGAAACAAGAAAACAAAAATTGAAAAATTCTGATCTGTTCAACAAAACCTAAGCTAGGGGTCCAGAATAATTGGAACTGAATTTCAAAGAACAGATAGACAGCAAAGTCATCCATCAAGAAAATCCAAGGTAAAAAAAGCAAAAACAATCTCCAGAATAAACTAATTAAGGGAATTAAATGCCTAGATGTCAGCAAAAAGTAATGAATCATACTAGGAAAATTGAAGACATGGCCCAGTCAAAGAAAGAAACCAACAATTCAAATGAGATACAGGAGCTGAAACAATTAATTCAGAATGTTCAAACAGACATCAAAAACCTCATTAAAAATCAAATCAATGAATTGAGGGAGTATATAAAGAAGGTATGGGACAAACAAAAAGAAGAAGTTGAAAGTCTGAAAAAACAAATCACAGAATTTATGGGAATGAAAGTCACAGTAGAAGAGATAAAATAAAACAATGGAAACCTACAATGTTAGATTTCAAGATGCAGAAGATAGGATTACTAAACTGAAGGATGGGACCTCTGAATGTGAAAAGCAAAAGAAAATATAGGGAAAAGATTGGAAAAATATGCGCAGGAACTCAGGGAATTGAATGACAACATGAAGTGCATGGATATATGTATTGTGGGTGTCCCGGAAGGAGAAGAGAAGGAAAAAGGAGGAGAAAAACTAATGGAGGAAATTATCACTGAAAATTTCCCAACTCTTATGAAAGACTTAAAATTACAGATCCAAGAAGTGCAGCGTACCCCAAACAGAATAGACCCAAACAGACATATTCCAAGACACTTACTAATCAGAATGTCAGATGTCAAAGAGAAAGAGAGAATTTTGAAAGCAATAAGAGAAAACAATCTATCACATACAAGGGAAGTCCAATAAGATTATGCATAGTTTTCTCAGCAGAAACCATGGAGATGAGAAGACAAAGGTATGACATATTCAAGATACTAAAAGGAAAACTGCCAACCAAGAATTTGATATCCAGCAAAATCGGCCTTCAAAAATGAGGGGGAGCACACCAATGTTTATAGCAGCGTTATTTACAATTGCAAAGAGATGGAAACAGCCAAAATGTCCATCAACAGACGAGTGACTAAACAAGCTGTGGTATATACATACAACGGAACATTATGCAGCTGTAAAACAGAATAAATTATGAAGCATGTAACAACACGGATGGACCTTAAGGATATTATGCTGAGTGAGATTAGCCAGAAACAAAAGGACATACTGTATAGTCTCACTGATATGAACTAACATTAATGAATGAACTTGGAGAATTTCAGCTAAGAACAGAGACAAAAAGTAGATAGAAATAGGGTAGGTATTGGGTAATTGGAACTGAAGGAATACAGAATTCACAATAGGACTGATCATAAAAATTCAGAAATGGATAGCACAATACTACCTAACTGCAATACAGTAATGTTAGAACACTGAATGAAGCTGAATGTGAGAATGATAGAGGGAGGAGGCCTGGGGGCACAAAGGAAATTAGAAAGAAAGATAAATGATAAAGACTGAGATGGTATAATCTAGAAATGCCTAGAGTGTATAAGGATAGTGACTAAATGTACAAATTTAAAAATGTTTTTGCATGAGGAAGAACAAAGGAATGTCAAGATTGCAGGATGTTGAAAATAGATGGTAATTAATATTTTGAAATTTTAACTTATGTGTGAGACTAAAGCAAAAAATATTTATTTGGTACAAAATTTAAATTTTGACTAGTGCAGTTCCTAATATAACTTATACGGACAGGTTTATTGAATACCATAAGTGCATGGATCCTTAAGTAGGGCATGAGATTTTGTAGGTTTGTCCAGAATGATGCCCCGATAAATCCCAGAGTGATTTGGACAATGAATAAAAAAGTATTTGCAATGTCCCCTTGGGAAAATGGTGAGAAAGGGGGAAAATTCAGCTTCCCCAAGTGGAGAATTATTTTTTTTTGCAAACATTTGTAATTTTTTATCATTCTTTTCTGCATATATAATCAATAATTCCCAATGTCATCACATACTTGATATAAATCATCATGATCATTTCCTGGAACACTTGCATCTATTCAGAAAAGAAATAAAAAGAAAACAAAAAAAAATTCATACATACCATACCCCCACCCCTCCCCCTCACTGACCACCAGCATTTGACTCTAAATTTATTATAACATTTATTTCACCTATTATTCATCTTTATTCCATATGTTTTACAGGTCTATTGATAAGGTAGATAAAAGGAGCATCAGACACAAGGTTTTCACAATCACACAGTCACATTGTGAAAGCTATATCATTATACTATCATCTTTAAGAAACATGGCTACTGGAACACAGCTCCACATTTTCAGGCAGTTTCCTCCAGCCTCTCCACTACATCTTGACTAACAAGGTGATATCTATTTAATGCATAAGAATAACCTCCAGGATAACCTCTGGACTCTGTTTGGAATCTCTCAGCGATTGACACTTTATTTTGGCTCATTTTGCACTTCCCCCTTTTGGTTGAGAAGGTTTTCTCAATCCCCGGATGCTGTCTCACTTCATTCTTGGGTTTTTCTCAATCTCTTGATGTTGAGTCTCAGCTTATTCCAGGATTTCTGTCCCATGTTGCCAGGAAGGTCCACACTCCTGGGAGCCATGTCCCATGTAGATGGAGGAGGGAGGTGAGTTTGCTTGTTGTGTTGGCTGGAGAGAGAGGTCACATCTGAGGAACAAAAGAGGATCTCTTGGGGGTGACTCTTTTTTTTTTTAATTTATTTATTAATTAAGAAAATTAACAAACCAAATAAAACATCAACTTATATAATCAGTAATTCACAATATCATCACTTAATTGCATATTCATCATTTCTTAGAACATTTGCATTAATTCAGAAAAAGAAATAAAATGAACACAAGAAAGAAAAAAAAGATTATACCTGCCATACCCCTTACCTCTCGTTTTCATTGATCACTAGCATTTCAAACTAAATTTATTTTAGCATTTGTTCCCCCCATTATTTATTTTTATTCCATCAATATTCTACTCATTTGTTGATGAGGTAGATAAAAGGAGCATCAGACACAAGGTTTTCACAATCACACAGTCATATTGTGACATCTATATCATTATCAAATCATCCTCAAGAAACATGGCTACTGGAACACAGCTCTACATTCTCAGGCAGTTCCCTCCAGCCTTTCCATTACATCTTTAAAAAAAATTTTTTTTTTCAAAATTTTTTTAGAATTTTTTATTAATTAAAAAACAACTACAAGAAAGAAACACAAACATTCCCAACACATACACTCAGCAATTCACAATATCATCACATAGTTGCATATCATCATCATCATCATTTCCCAGAATATTTGCATCAGTTCAGAAAAAGACAACAGAAAAATAAAACAAAAACAGAAAAAAAAATTTTTACATACCATAGCCCTTGCCTCTTCCTTTCATTGATCACTAGCATTTCAAACTAAATTTATTTTTACATTTGTTCCCCCTATTATTTATTTTTATTCCATATGTTCTACTGATTTGTCAACAATGTAGATAAAAGGAGCATCAGACACAAGGTTTTCACACTCACACAGGCACATTGTGAAAGCTATATCATTATACAATCATCATCAAGAAACATGGCTACTAAAACACAGCTCTACATTTTCAGGCAGTTCCCTCCATCCTTTGCATTACATCTTGGATAACAAGGTGATATCTACTTAATGTGTAAGAACAACTTCCAGGATAACCTCTCGACTCTGTTTGGAGTCTCTCAGCCATTGACACTTTGTCTCATTTCACTCTTCCCCCTTTTGGTCGAGAAGGTTTTCTCAATCCCTTGATGCTGCGTCTCAGCTCATTATAGGATTTCTGTCCCACGTTGCCAGGAAGGTCCACACCCCTGGGAGTCATGTCCCACGTAGACAGGGGGAGGGTGGTGAGATTGCTTATTGTGTTGGCTGGAGAGAGAGGGCACATCTGAGCAACAAAAGAAGCTGTCCTGGGGATGACTCTTAGGCCTAAATTTGAAGTAGACTTGACCTATCCTTTGTGGGGTTAAGTTTCCCAAGACTGGGGGCTCAGCCTATAGCTTTGGTTGTCCACACTGGTTGTGAGAATATCAAGAATTCAACTTAGGGAAGTTGAATTTCTCCCCTTTTTCACCATTCCCCGAAGGGGGCTTTGCAAATACTTTTATACTCACTGATCGAATCACTCTGGGAGTCATAAGGGCATCACTCTGGGCAAACCAACAAAATCTCATGTCCTACCTGAGATTCCAAGTACTTATGGTGTTCAATCAAACTATCTACATGACTTATATTATGAAATGCACTAGCCAAAATATAAATTTTGTAACAAATAAACATTTTTTGCTTTAGACTCACACATAAGGGGACATTTTAAAATATTAATTACCATCTATTTTCAGCACCCTGCAATAACAACATTCCTTTGTTCTTTCTAATGCAAAAACATTTTTAAAATTTGTACATTTAGTCACTATTATTATACACTCTAGGCATTCCTAGATTATACCATCTCAGTCTTTAACATCTCTCTTTCTTTCTGATTTCATTTATGTCCCCAGCCCTCCTCCCTCTATCATTTTCACATACAGCTTCATTCAGTGTTTTAACATAATTGTATTACAGTTAGGTAGTATTGTGCTGTCCATTTCTGACTTTTTGTATTCAGTCCTGTTGCACAGTTGTATCCCTTCAGCTCCAATTACCCAATATCTTACCCTATTTCTATCTCCTGATGGTCTCTGTTACCAACAAAATATTCCAAGTTTATTCACTAATGTCAGTTCATATCAGTGAGACCATACGGTATTTGTCCTTTTGATTTTGGCTAGTCTCACTCAGCATAATGTTCTCAAGGTCCATCCATGTTGCTACATACTTCATAACTTTATTCTGTCTTAATGCTGCATAATATTCCATCGTATGTATATACCACAGTTTATTTAGCCTCTCGCCTGTTGATGGATATTTTGGCTGTTTTCATCTCTTTGCAATTGTAAATAATGCTACTATAAACATTGGTGTGCAAATGTCCATTTGTGTCTTTGCCCTTATGTCCTCTGAGTAGATACCTAGCAATGGTATTGCTGGGTTATACGGCAATTCTATATCCAACTTTTTGAGGAACCGACAAACTGCCTTCCACAGCGGTTGCACCATTTGACATTCCCACCAACAGTGAATAAGTGTGCCTCTTTCTCCACATCTTCTCTAGCACCAAGTGGAGAACTCTTGATATTCTCACAAGCAGTGGGGACAACCAAAGCAATAGGCTGAGCCCCCAATCTTGGGGTTTATTCATATGAAACTTAATCCAACAAAGGATAGGTTAAGCCTACTTAAAATTAGGCCTAAGAGTCACCCCCAAGAGAACCTCTTTTGTTGCACAGACGTGGCCTCTCTCTCTCAGCCAACACAACAAGCAAACTCACCACCCTCCCCCTCTCTATGTGGGACATGACTCCCAGGGATGTAGACCTTCCTGGCAATGTGGGACAGAAATCCTAGAATGAGCTGAGACTCAGCATCAAGGGATTGAGAAGGCCTTCTCGACCAAAAGGGGGAAGAGTGAAATGAGACAAAATAAAGTGTCAATGGCTGAGAGATTCCAAACAGAGTCTAGAGGTTATCCCGAAGGTTATTCTTATGCATTAAATAGATATCAACTTTTTAGTTAAGGTGTAATGGAGAGGCTGTAGGGAACTGTCTGAAAATGTAGAGCTGTGTTCCAGTAGCCATGTTTCTTGAAGATGATTGTAAAATGATATAGCTTTCGCAATGTGACTCTGTGATTATGAAAACCTTGCATCTGATGCCCCTTTTATCTACCTTTTCACAGATGAGTTAAACATTCAGATTAAAAATAAATAATTAATAGGGGGAACAAATGTTAAAATAAATTTAGTAGATTGAAATTCTCATAATCAATGAAAGGGAAGGGTAAGGGGTATGATATGTATGAATTTTTTTATTTTCTTTTTATTTGTTTTTCTGAATTAATACAAATGTTCTATGAATTGATCATGATGATGACTATCCAACTATGTGATGATGTTGTGAATTACTGATTATATATGTAGAATGGAATTATCTTATGGTAAAAATGTCTGTGTTTGTTGTTCTGTTTAAAAAGATTTTTAATTAATAAAAAAATTAATCAACAAAAAGCTATAGGACAGCCTGTGAGGGGTGCAAGGTTTCTTTTCCAGGTTTTGAAAATGTTCTAACATTGATTGTGGTGATGGTTGCAACACTCTCTGTATATACTAGAAGCCACTGAATTGCACAGTTTATATGGGTTAAAGGAGGGCACATGAATAACATCTGAATAAATTTTTAAACAAAGAAACAAACAAATATGATTGTTATGGAATCACAATGTTAATAACTGCAAAGAATGTATCAGCAAATAAGCAAGCTTATCTAGACAGGAGCTACATTACAGGTTGCCTGGAGATGGCATCAGTGTGAATGAGTACTTAATGCATATATGAATATAGGGTTTCTGTTTGGGGTAATGGGAGAGATTTAGTAATGGAAGGTAGTGGTGATACCACAACACTGTGAAAGTGATTAAACCCACTGAATGGTATACTTGAGAGTGATGGAGGTGAAAAATTTATATTGTATATATGTTTGCACAATTAAAATAAAGAAAGAGCAACTAAAGAAACAATGACCATTAAATACAACACATGATACAATGTGAGAAATAACAAGAAAGGAAAAAGGTTCAAAAAGGATATCATGGGTACTTTTGAAGATAATTGGAATATAGACTTTAAGCTTTGTAACAATATTAGATTTCTTAAACTTGATGACTACATCTAAGGTGGTTACATATGTGACTATCCTTGTTCTTAGGAAATGTGCATGCAGCATTAAGTGTTCAAGGAACATGATGAATGCAACTTATGGGCAAGCATTCAAAACAGATGGATAAATATTTATACAGATAGATGATGATAGACATATTAGATGATAGCTAGCTAGCTAGATAGATGAATTAATAGATGTATGGATAGATACAAATATGACAAAGAGATGCATGGATAGATACAAATATGACAAAATGCTAAGATTGGTGGATCTGGGTATATAGGGGTAATTGAAAATTCTCTTTATGGAGTTTGTATTATTTTTGTAAGCATCCTGTAAATGTGAATGTTTTAAAATAAAAAGGTAAAAAAAATGAGGGGGAAATTAAAACATTTTCAGACATAATCACTGAGAGAATTTGTGACCAAGAGACTGGCTCTACAGGAAATACTAAAGGGAGCACTAGAGACATACAGGAAAAGACAGGAGAGGTGTGGAGACGAGTATAAAATGAAGACTATCAATAAAAGTAAAAAGAAGAAAAATTAGATATGACTTATAAAATCCAAAAGGAAAAATAGTGGAAGAAAGTGCTGCCCTTACAATAATAACACTAAATGTTAATGGATTAAACTCCCCAATCAAAAGACATTGACTGGCAGAATGGATATAAAAACAGGATCCATCTACATGCTGTTACAGGAGACACTCTTTTTTTTTTGCATGGATAGGCACTGGGAATTGAACCTGGGTCTCCAGCATGGCAGGTGAGAATTATACCTGCAGAAATGTGACCCAGGAGACACATTTTAAACCCAAGGATAAACATAAGTTGAAAGTAAAAGACTGGAAAAGATATTTCATACAAACAGCAATCAGAATAGAGCAGGAGTAGCTATACTAATATCCAACAAATTAGACTTCAATTATAAAACAATTAAAAGAGACAAAGAAGGACACTATGTATTAATAAATGGAACAATTCCAAAAAAACCCCATAACAATCATAAATATTTATGCACTGAGCCAGAGTGCTCCAAAATACATGAGGCAAACACTGAAAAGAGAAATAGACACATCTACCATAATAGTTGGAGACTTCAATTCCCCAGCTATTGGACAGAATGTCTAGACAGGGGATCAATAAAGAAACAGAGAATTTGAATAATACAATAAATGAACTAGACTTAATAGACATTTATAGAACATCACACCCCACAACAGTGGGATATACCTTTTTCTCAAGTGTTCATGGATCATTCTCAAGGATAGACCATATGCTGGGTCACAAAGCAAGTCTCAATAAATTTAAAAAGATTGAAATCATACAAAACACTTCCTCAGATCACAAAGGAATGAAGTTGGAAATCAATAATAGGCAGAGGGCCAGAAAATTCACAAATATATGGAGCTCAACAACGCACTCTTAAACAACCAGTGAATCAAGGAAGAAATTACAAGAGAAATCAGTAAATATCTCAAGGCAAATGAAAATGAAAACACAACATATCAAAATTTATGCGATGCAGTAAAGGCAGTGCCTAGAGGGAAATTTATTGCCCAAATACCTATATCAAAAAAGAAGACAGAGCAAAAATCAAGGAATTGACTGTTCACTTGGAAGTACTAGAGAAAAACAGCAAATGAACCCCAAAGAAAACAAAAGGAAAAAAAGCAATGAAGATTAGAGCAGAAATAAAAGAAATTGAGAACATGAAAACAATCTAGAAAATCAATAAACCCAGGAATTGGTTCTATGAGAAAATCAATAAAAACGGAAGTTAAAAAATAGCATAATTATATATTTTTAATTGGATAATGGTGGGTTCCAAAATTAGGAGTTTTTATTCCAGTGGATACCTTGACTAAATCACATCATCCAGGGAGATGATCTGATTACAATTTCAAACATACAGTATTGAATAGGGATTATTCTACCTTTACGAAATGGGATTTTGATAAAAACATGCTTTTCTAGGATCCATACATCCTTCCAAACCAGCATACCCTCTACAATCTGGAAAAGAGAAGATGTCCAAGGTCACCACTCTTAATTCTACTGGAAGTTCTAGACTGAGCAATTAAGCAAGGAAAAGGAAAAAAAAAAAGACATTCACATTGGAAAGGAAGAAGTAAAACTTTCACTATTTGCAGATGCCATGATCTTACATCTAGGAAGTTAAAAAAAAATCGATAACAAAGCTACTAGAACTAATAAATGAATTCAGCAAAGTGGCAAGGTACAAGATCAACATGCAAAAATCAGTAGTGTTTTCATACCCTAGTAATGAGCAATATGGGGAGGAAATTGAGAAAAAAATTCCACTTACAATAACAACTAAAATAATCAAATATATAAGATTAAATTTAACCAAGGCTGTAAAGGACTTATACATGGAAACTTATGAAACTTTGATAATACAAATCAAAGAATATCCACATAAATGAAAAGACTTTCTATGCACATTGACTGGAACATTAAATATTGTTAAGATGTCAATTCTACCTAATGTGATTTACAGATTCAACAATCTCAATACAAAGTACAACCGCCCAGCTTGCAGAAATGGAAAAGTCAATCATCAAGTTTATTTGGAAGAGTAAGGGGTTCTAAATAGCCCAAACCACCTGGAAAAAGATTAATGAAGCTGGAGGACTCATTCTTCCTGACTTTGCATCTTATTACAAATCCACAGCGGTCAAAACATTATGGTACTGGCACAATGTACAAATGGAATTGAATTAAGAGTTCAGAAATAGACCCTCACATCTAATGTCCAGTTGATTTTTTAAAAAATTTTTTGTTAATTTTAAATTAAAAAAATATATATGACAACAAAGAAACACAAACATTCTTAACATATGATCATTCTGTTCCACATATATAATCAGTAATTCACAATATCATCACATAGTTGCATATTCATCATCATGATCATTTCTTAGAACATTTGCATCAATTCAGAAAAAGAAATAAAAAAGACAATAGAAAAGGAAATAAAACAAAAAAGTGAAAAAAATTATACATACCATACCCCTTACTCCTCCCTTTCATTGATTACTAGCATTTCAAACTAAATTTATTTTAACATTTGTTCCCCCTATTATTTATTTTTATTCCATATGTTCTACTTGTCTGTTGACAAGGTAGATAAAAGGAGCAAGGTTTTCACAATCATACAGTCACATTGTGAAAGTTATATCATTATGCAATCATCATCAAGAAACATGGCTACTGGAACACAGCTCTACATTTTCAGGCAGTTCCCTCCAGCCTCTCCATTACATCTTGAATAACAAGGTGATATCTACTTAATGCATAAGAATAACCTCCAGGATAACCTCTCAACTCTGTTTGGAATCTCTTGTCTCATTTCATTCTTCCCCCTTTTGGTCGAGAAGGTTTTCTCAATTCCTTGATGTTGAGTCTCAGCTCATTCTAGGGTTTTTCTTAATCCCTTGATGCTGAGTCTCAGTTCATTCTAGGATTTCTGTCCCACGTTGCCAGGAAGGTCCACACTCCTGGAACTCATGTCCCATATACCCAGGGGGAGGGTGATGAGTTTGCTTGTTGTGTTAGCTGGAGAGAGAGGACACATCTGAGCAACAAAAGAGGCTCTCTTTGACCAATTGATTTTTGACAAGGATGCCAAGTCCACTTAAATAGAAAAGAATAGTTTCTTCAATAAATGGTGCTGGGAGAACTGGATTCCATTTTTAAAAGAATGAAGGAGGATCCTTACCTCACACCTTATAGAAAAATTAACTCAAAATTGATCACAGAATTAAATATAAGAACTAGGTCCATAAAATTCCAAGAAGAAAACATACGGAAGCACCTTCAAGATTTTGTGTTAGGCAATTTTTTTTTTAACTTTACACCCAAGGCACAGCAACAAAGTAATAAATAGATAAATGGGACCACATCAAAATTTTTGAAAATTGTTCATCAAAGGGAAAGGAACTTATCATGAAAGTGAAAAGAGAGTTACACAGTGGGAGAATGTATTTTGAAACCACATATCTAGTAAGGGTTTAATATCCAGAATATATAAAGAAATTCTACAACTCAACAATGAAAAGACAAATAGCCAAACTGAAGACGGACAGCAAGCTTAAATAGACATATCTCCAAAGAGGATATATAAATAGCTAAAAAAAAAAACATGAAAAGATGCTCAACATCACTAGGTATTAGGGAAACACAAATCAAAACTATGAGAAACCATTTCATACTCACTCAATGGCTACTATTAAAAAACAGAATATTGCAAATGTTGGAGAGGATGCAGAGAAATAGGAACATTCCTCAATTACTGGTGGGAATGCAAAATGCAGCCACTGTGAAAGATATTTTGGCAGTTCCTCAGAAATCCAGGTATAGCATTACCATATGCCTGACAATACTACTTTTAGGTATACACCCAAAGTATTTAAAAGCAGGGATTCAAATGGATATTTTCACAACAGCATTATTCACAATTATCAAAAGATGGAAGCAATCCAAGTGACCATCAATAAAATGTGGTACATACACACAATGGAATATTATTCATTGTGAAAAGGAATTTTGTACTGATAGATGTAACATTCTGGGTGAAGTGTGAAGACATCTTGTTGAGTAAAATAAGCCAGACACAAAAGGACAAATATTGCATGACCTTACTGATATGAAATAATTAGAATAAACAAACTCATAGAGTCAGAATCTAGAAGATAGATTACCAGTTACTGGGTTGGGTATAGAGAATGGGGTGTCAATGATTAAATTGTACAGAATTTCTCTTTGGGTTGTTTATAAAGTTTTGTTAATGGATGATGGCAATGTTAGCACAATCTTGTGAATGGTAATTACCATTGAAGGTGCTTATGTATGTTTTCTTCTAGGAGTTTTATAGACCTAGTTCTTATATTTAATTCTGTGATCAATGGTAATTACCATTCACAAGATTAATTACCATTAATTATTTAATGGCACTGGAATATATATATATATCAATGTGGTTAAAAGTGAAATTTCAAGTCATATATACATTATTAAAATAAAAATTAGAAGAAAAAACATAAGACTTTACAATACAATGAAAAAAATGAGTGAGGAAGAATTGCATAATAATATTTAAGGTAAGAGAGATTGTGGCAGCTAGATCATCTCTGAGGACCCCCTGGAGAGTTCTTAGTAAAGGAGTGACATGAATGACTTTATGTTTTAAAAGAACAACATTTGCAACTGTGTTGAGAATATACTGTAGGGGAATATACTGAGGAGAGATGTTAAAAATCTCTTTCAGCAATTCCAGTAAGAGGTGATGGTACCTTAGACGAGTGAGTTATCAGTAGAGCTGGTGAGAAGTAGTTACGTTATGGCTATACTTTGAAAGTAGAGCCAAAGGAATTTACTGAGACTAGAGAGAAAGAGAAGAATTAGGAAGATTCCAACAATGTTGTGAATATCTAATTAGAGGTAAACAAAATGACCAAGCGTGTTAGCAAGAAGTTACATGTATGTTTTCCTCTAATCTCTGCACAACGTTTTTTCCTCATGTTCTTCTGGACATCTTATATTGTTAATGGTTGAATATCATTAAAGTAGTTTCTGAGAACTGATTTTAGGTCTTTAACTGACTTTTGTTGTACCTTATATATAGGGACTTTTTGGCCAAATTATAGAATGGAATCTTTTTTCAGAAACACTCCAAAATATTTCAGAACTATCTTTGCAAATTGTTAAGAAAGAAGTCAAAGGTGACTGCAAACTTTTAAACTTGAGCACTGATAAGATGGAGTTGCCATCAGTTAACATGGGGAAAGAGGTGGGTTGAGCAAACCTTGGGGAGAAGAACAAGTGTTCAGTTTTGGACATCTTAAGACTGTGAAATCCATTAAGCATCCAGATGAAAATCAATGTAAGCACTTGGATAAAAGAGCCTGGAATTCACTAAAAAGACTGGGCTGGAGATAAAGATTTGAAAGTTTTTGGTATATAGATAACATTTAGAAGTCATGAGACTGGATGAGGTTTCCAAGGAAGAAAAGAAGAAGACCAAGGCTTGAGTCCTGGAAACTTCAACATTAATATGTTGCAAGAAGGAGGAACCATCACTGATGTCTAAGAAGATACAAGCGTAGTAGAAGAAAGAGCTGGACAGTGTGGCACCCTCAAAACCAAGTAATGTAAGTATATTGAAAACTGAGTGATCAGTTGGATAAAATAACATGAGATCTGAGAGATGTTCATTAGTTTTAGCAGGAGAGGACACTGTTGAACTTGGGAAGAGTACTTTCAATGGATGGCTGGATGCAAAAACCTAACTGAAGTGGGTTAAAGAAAAAAGAAGAATTGGGGAGAACATATATAGACAACTTTTTTCTTTCTTTTATTTTTATTTATTTATTTATTAAACATAACAACACAAACACCAACATTCTTACCATATGTTCATTCCATTCTTGATACATAATCAATAACTCACAATATCATCACATAGTTGTATATTCACCATCATGATCATTTCTTAGAACATTTGCATTGATTCAGAAAAAGAAATAAAAAGAAAACAGAAAAAAATTCATACATAACATGCCCCTTACCCCTCCTTTTCATTGATCATTAGTATTTTTTTAATTTTTTATTTATTTATGAAACATAACCATATACAGACACAAACATTCTTACCATACGATCATTCCATTCTTGTTTTATAATCAGTAACTCACAATATCATCACATAGTTGTATATTCATCATCATGATCATTTCTTAGAACATTTGCATCGATTCAGAAAAAGAAATAAAAAGTAAAAAGAAAAAAATTCATACATACCATACTTCTTTCTCTGTGTGTCTGAATTTCATTCTACTTATAAAAGACTCTGCTAATGGGATTAAGACATCCTTGTTGGTCTTGGCCACATCTTAACTGAAGTAATCTCATCAAAAGTTACCACTTATAATAGGTTCACACCCACAGGAATGAATAAGATTTAAGAACATGTTTTTCTGGGGTTGCATATCGCTTCAAACTATAATATGCCAATTAGCATTAAGAACTATACAAATCAGTATGGTGCGTGCTTTTCTTCTGCCACATGCAGTTGCATAGCAAGAAAAGTTAGATTTAACATAGGTGATCACTTTTCTCAACTCCCTTGTAAAAGAAATGATCATAATAATTGGCCATGGAATTTAATCTGGATAATGAGGAGAGAGAGGACATGAACGGAGGGAGGTACAGGGAAACCACAGTAGGATCAAAGGATTGGCAGTGCTTAAATGAAAGGATGGTTGGAGCATCCAGGCTCCTTCCACCTCATTATTCCTTCATCATTCTTTCATGGATCTTGTCTTCATGATCTGAGTCTTCACATCTATATCTAGACAGCAAGATAAAGGAAGAAATAAAGAAAAGTGGTATGTGGAAAGGAGGTGCAACAGCTATGTTTAAAAGAGGTTTCCCAGAAGTTGTAATATAATACTTCCTCCTACATTATCTTGGCTAGAACCTAGTCACACGGCTATTAGTAATAGAAAGACTGAAAAATGCGTTCTTTTTCCAGAGGCCAGTTAAAAATAATGAGTTCTATTACTAAGGTAAAAGGGGAAAATACATTGGATTAGGCAACAACTATAAGTGCACTTCCCCACATTTTAACTCTCTGAAATCAGGATATATAATTGGTAGCATATTATGGTTTAATTACTGCATTTTTTTCTCTCTTAATGATACAGAAAATAATGGTGCATTTTACAATTGATGACATCTTGTATTGGAAGAAATATGGTAGTATTCTGCCAAAACGAATAACTAGAGGGGAAGAACAAATGTGTTGGGGCAAGGGAAAGGGAAGCATTATTAGTTTGGTTTTTGACATGTTACCTTTGAGACTGTCCCATAAGCAATTGAAAATCTAGGACTGGTGTGCAAGAGTTGGATGGGGCAGGTGATAAAATTTATGTGGGAAATTTCCTTGAGTTCTTAGGAATTTTGATTGGTTGTACATTTTGTTTTTCAAAAATAATTAAAATTGGTTGTTTTCCATTATACGTAGAAATTATTTTATTTGTTTCCCAAACCTCAGCAGTCCTGCCAGATGTCGTGATAATTTAATAAAATGATAAGGTATTAGTTCAAGGTTTTAAATTAAATTAGCAGTGAAAAATAAGATACGATTTAAAAATTAGTTTTTAGCCAATAAGTGGTGGTGGAATTTTTTCACGTCTACAGTGATTGCATGTGAAAGTTCTGATAGTAATGTCTGGTTTTAATTTATTTTCTTCTGGATGCTTTATTGAAGATCCATGTGCAAGGGGAAAAAATTAAAACCAGACAGTTCAGTTCCACTGTAAATTTCACATGCCATCAGAAAGACTAAACTAAACATTTTTTTTGGCCACCATGCATGAAATGCAATAAAAAAAGTAAAATCAATGCGCATTTTAATATTTCAATCTAAAATAATAAAATAGCATTTGGATCTAGACATTCTATTAAACTTAATGATAGAATCTATAGTTTAGGTGAAATTGTAAAAAAATAAATGCACACAATGAGATATTTCTGTTCCATTTTCAGGCCTATATCTTTTAATTTGCAGAGTGAGAAATGAAGAAAGGGACTATAAAAAAAACTTTAAAAAATGTAAGCCTGGGTAAAGGTAGATTTACAATTTTACACTTTTTGGCAGCCCACTGTGCCTTTACCCCAAACATCCCACCAAAATCTTCAGGATATGGCACTTAATCAAAGTTGAAATTTTAGAAGCCAATAAGATTTCTTGACCTGAGAGAAAAATCACATTTAAAGTGATTTTTACAAGCCTTGTTTAAGGAAAAATAATTTAAAAAATGAAGCCACATTTTTCCATATTTGCTGTCATTTTTTAAAGTTCCCATTTATGTCATGTCATTTATATTACACATGCTTTGGGGCCTGTCCTAGTTTGAAGCTGTTATGTACCCCAGAAAAACCATGTACTTTAATCCTCATTCTATATTGTTGGGTGGAGTCTTTTTGCTTGTTTCCATGGAGATGTGACCCATCCAATTGTGGGTGGTAACTTTTGGTTAGATTGTTTTCATGGAGATGTGTCCCCACCCATTCAAGGAGAGGTTGCTTACTGGAGCCCTTTAAGAGGGAACCATTTTGGAAAAAGCTTTAAAGCCACCAGAAACAACAGAAGCCTCAGAGCCAATAGAGAGAGCAGATGTAGATGCTTGGAAAACAGCTGCTTCAGAGAACAGAGACATGGATGTTTGGAGATGTTTGGAGCCCAGCAGACATTACTATAATATGTTAAGCAAGCCAGAATCTGGAGAGAGCCAAGGGAAGTCAAGAGATGAAAGCCAGTCCCAGAGAAGCAACAAAGGAACAGAGGCTAAAACCACAGAGTCCAGGAGCAAGGGACCAGCAGATTTCAGCCACTTGACTTCCCAGCTGATAGAGGTGTTCCTGACCCATCCGCCTTCCTTAAGCTTCTTTCTTAAGCACCTCTCTTAACCTCTTGTTAGTGCCTTAATTTGGACACTTTCACTTTCTTAGAACTGTAAACTTTTAATTTATTAAATTTCCTCTTAAAAAGCCATTTGATTTTTGGAATGGCAGCTTACAAACTAAAACAGGACCTATTATGTGTCAGAGACTAGGCTAGGCACCAGGAAAATGATGGGCCAAAACCAGGTATGATCCCTGTCTTTGGAGAACTTACTTTACATTCTGGAGAAAGAGACAATCACACTGCATTAAAACTGCAGTATGAGAGGTCCTACAAAAGAGAAAAAGATACTGTGCTAGGAAGATCCACAAGCAGATGAGTTAACCTGGTCAGAGAAGTCAGGGAAGTATCCCTTGTATAAAAGCATCATTAAAGATGCTTTCAGCTGCAGAATTCCTGAAATAATTAGAGGCTTAAACAATTAGGCCATTTAGTATTTCACATAAGAAGTCTGGATGGGTTCAGATCAGACTGATTCAGAAGTTCAACGATGTCCATCAAGTCCTCGGCTTTTTCCCTCTCTCTGTTCCTCCAGCCTCACTTGTTCACCAGGATCTTTTGCCTGCCCCATGCAGATCATCAGATGCCACTGCTCTGGGCATCATATTCTCACACAACTGCATCCAAAGGCAGGAAGGTAGGCATCTCTTCTTGTGTATCTTTTTATCTGGAAGGTATTTCAGATATGGTAGCCTTGGACATGTCTATGTGCTGGTTGAAGAGATGATGGGAAAGCAAGTACATGGTAGTTTTGGTCTCTATAGTAGGAGCAAGGCCCTGTCAGCAATGAAGGGGTGCTGTGGAAAATGCCCATAAATATACATAGTTTTTTACCACAGGGAGTGACTTTTAAATTGTGATCTAAAGGGCAAGAAGGATGACTAGAGAGGAGGTAAAGAAAAATCCTCCAGGCAAGGGAACAACCTGTGAAAGTTACTGGGGTAGGAGGAAATGTGGACATGGACAGAAAGACAGCCAGCAGAGCATCACACAAAGCAAACCTGGAGAGGAAGGTGGGTGTCTTTGTTTAAGAGGCTGCTGTGAAAAACACCGTACACTGGTTGGCTTATGTTTTAGTTTTCAGATGTTAAAACAAATTCCATACAATGAGTTTGCTTAAACAACAGGAATTTACTGGCTCACAGTTTTGAGAGTCAGAGAAGTCCAAAACTGAAGTGTCAACAAGGCAATACTTTTTCACAGGAGGTTGTGGTGCTCTGGAAATGGCTGCAGCAATCCTTTTTCCTTGATTTTTCTGCCTCATGGCAATCTGCATGATGGCCTTTCCTGGCTTCTCTTCCTGTCTAATTTTCACTGGGTTTATAAAGGGCTCCAGTAATCTGGAGGAAAGCGCAACCCTGATTCAGTGGACCCACACTTCACCTGAAGTAGCATCTTGAAGAGATCTTATTTACAATGGGTCCACACCCACAAAATGAGAACCAGGACCAAGAACACATGCCCAAACTGGAGAGCACAATTCACACCAGAGGAATGAATTGCCCCACAGTTTTGGAGGCTAGAAATCCAAAATGAAGGCATCAGCCCAGCCATTATTTCTCCCCCAAGTGTGTAGGATTCTGGTGCCATCTTGCCATAATCCTTGGGGTTCCTTGGCTTGCATGTGTGCCTCCCATCACATGGTGATCTCTCTCTCTCCTTGCATCTGCTCTTCTGGATTCCTCTGACTTCTGGCTTCCTTCTTTGGCTTTACTCTGGTTTCTGGTTTCTTTCTATAAGGCTTTCAGTAATACAGATTAAGACCTACCCTGACTCAGTTGGGTCAAATCTAAACAGGATTTTAGAATACCCTAATCACAAATGAGACCACACCTTAACCGATAATACATTTTCAAAGGGTCCTATTTACAAATGGGTTCACACTTACAGGAACAAGATTTAAGATTAAGAACATGTCGGGGTTTTGGTGGGGGGTGTACCAAATTTAATTTACCATAGTAGGAGACAAATAATGTGGATCCTGCAAGATCAGGTTAAGGTACTCTGAGTATCCTCAGTGAAGTGGCAAGCCATTGGAGGGATTTAATAGAGAAGGTGAATATAAATTGGAGGCCAGAATGAATGGGGTAATCTAGTAGGGGCCATAGCAGTAGCCCAAATAAAAAGTGAGAGTAAAAATATATGGTTAACTAATTATTCTAAGTTAAGTAAGAGATTCTTTATTTGATCAATATTTATTGAAGAATTAATTATATCTGGAAGCATTACTGTGATGGTAAGTAAAAGTCTAAGTCCATAGTTGGAGAGAGATTGACGTTATTTACCACAGGGATTATTTGTTCCTTAGTTAATAATCACATGCATAATAGAAAGTTCATAAAGTACTAAACTTACAAAAGTGCTAGGGAAAAAAATAAATCAGGGTAGTTACATGGAAATTGTTAGCATGAAGTTGAAATTTTAGATAAGATCAGGAAGCACCTCACTGAAAAGGTGACATGGGAACAAAGATCTGAAGGAGAAAGAATCATAAAATACCAGGGGAAAGAGTATTTCAGACATAGGGAACAGCATTCCAGGCATAGGAACAGTGGATGCAAAGGTTCTGAGATAGGAGAGTTGTCTAGAATGTTCTAGAAATATGAAGTAGGCCACTGGGTCTACAGTGCAGTGAACGAAGGACAGTGTTAGGAAATGATGTTGGAGAACTTTTAGGAGATCCTGTTGAACAGAAAGTCTTTGGCTTTTTTAATGACATAGAAAGCTCCTGGAGGGTTTTTTAGAAAAATATTTTTATTGAGAAATCTTCACACATGTACAGTCCATACATGGTATATGTATCAGTTAGGGTTCTCTAGAGAAACAGAATCAACAGGGAACACTCACAAATATAATATTTATAAAAGTGTCTCACGTGACCATGGGAACACAGAGTCCAAAATCCACAGGGCAGACTGTGAAGCTGACAATTCCTATGTAGGGTCTGGACAAACTCCACAGGAGAGGCTCACCAGCCAAGACAGGAAGAACCTGTCTGTTCTGAATCCTCCTTATAAGACTTTCAGTGATTAGATTAAGCATCACTCATTGCAGAAGACACTCCCCTTTGGCTGATTACAAATGGAATCAGCTGTGGATGCAGCGGACCTGATCATGATTTAGTTCTATGAAACGTCCTCATTGCAACAGACAAGCCAGCACTTGCCCAACCAGACAAACAGGTACCATCACTTGGCCAAGTTGACACATGAACCTGACCATGACAGGATACAATCAGTGGCTTACAATAGCATCCATAGTTGTGTATCGAGCATCATGATCATTTTTCAAACATGCTTCACTCCAGAAAAAGAAATAAAAAGAAAGAAGAAAAACTCATACATCCCATACCCCTTACCCCTCCCTCTCCTTGACCACTAATATTTCAATCTACCCAATTTATTTTACCCTTTATCCCCTCTATAATTTATTTATTTTTAATCCATATTGTTTTACTGACATGTCCCTATCCTGGATAAAAGGAGCATCAGACAAAGTTTTCACAATCACACAGTCACATTGTAAAAGCTATAGAGTTATACAATCATTTTCAAGAATCAAGACTACTGGAACATAGTTCAATAGTGTCAGGTACTTTATGTCCTGAAGAGTTTTGAATGGAGAAATTGCATGATCTGTTTTATGTTTCAATGCTTCTGGTTGTTATATGGAAGCAGCTGAGAAGCCAACACTACAAACCATGCAGGAGGTGATTGTGACTTGGATTAGAGTAGTAACAGTAGATGATGTGAAAACAGATTCTGAATATATCAATGATTGAGATGGAGTGTAAAAGAAAGAAGAATTAAGGATGACTCCAAGGGCATGATGACTTTCCGAGTCAGGAATATACTAATAGTATGGAATCATTTTTTTTAAGGAACACCTGTTAAAGTCTCACACAATTAGTGTTCCCCAGAATACCATTTGGGAAATGAGGTTAAAGAACACTAAGTGAATTAAAAGCTGTGCCAAACTATTGAGGAACCAAATAAGGTTGGACAGCACTCAATTGTAATAAAGTCTCTTAGGCTGCTGTTCTGTTTAGCAAAGATGAATAGTAGATTATAAGCCTCATGTATGGGCAGCTAAGGGAATCCAGCAGAAGGTCAAGAAAACTAGGAATGCTACAGGAGTATATTGATGGTAATGCTGATCTTGGTTTATGGGTTCCATAGGAAGGCAGAAAAATCACTGTGGATTCCAAATCCATAGAAACAAGGGACCAGAAGAGGTGGTAGGTAGAGAGATTAGGCTTTGGTCAATAGAGATGGACAGTAGTGAAAATAAGAGATACAGGAAGTGCCCTTAAGAAGACTGGGACAGATAGAATGTCTCACTTTGAAATAGAAATCTTCAAAGTTTAATACAAACATCAAAGCCTCCCTTGGGCTTAAAATTCCCTCTTGAGATAGAGAACTCAGAAATGGCCATGACAAGTATGGCCAACTGATTTTTTGACAAAGGTGCAAAAGCAATTTAAAGGAGGATGGACAGTCTTTTTTAACAAAGTTGCAGCTATAGGATATCCATAGGCAAAAAAAAAAAAAGAGCCTTCATCTAAACCTCACATCATATCAACTGAAAATTTAACCCACAAAAATTAACTCAAATGTAAAGTGTAAAATTAAAAAATCCTTAGGAGAAAATTTTTGGCTTGGCAAGTAGCTTTTAGACATGACACCAAAAGCACAATCCATAAATTTAAAAATTCAATAAACTGGACTTCAAAATAAAAAAAAAACTTTTGCTTTGTGAAAGACCCGGTTAAGAAGATGAAAAGAGAAGCTACAAATGGGAGAAAATATTGGCAAATCACCTATCTGATAAAGTATTCATATCTAGAATATATATGGTACTCTTAACACTGAATAGTAAAAAACAAAAAAACAAATAATGCAACTAGGAAATGGGCAAAAGACAAGAGATATTTCACCAAAGAGGATATGCAGATGGCAAATAAGCACATGAAAAATTATTCAACACCATGGGCTATTAGGGTAATGTGAATTAAGACTGGTGAAATATCACTACACAGTGACAGTGTCAGTACCAAATGTTGGCAAGCACGTACAGAAATGATATTTCATACATTGCCATTAGGAATATAAAATGGTACAGCCATTCTAGAAAATAGCTTTGCAGTTTCTTAAAAAACTAAACATACATATAAAATATCATACAGCAATTGCATTTCTGGTCATTTCTTCCAGAGATATGACAATTTATGTCCACACAAAAGCTTGTACATGATTGTTCATAAGGAAACTTTATTTGTAATAGTAAAAAACTGGAAACAAACAGTATGCTTTGCAATAAATGAATTCTAAACAAGCTGGTATATCTATACCTTGTATTACTATTCAGCAATAAAAAGGAATGAACTCTTGATATAGGTAATTGGAATAGATCTCAACGGCATCATGCTGAGTGAACGAGGTCAATCTCAAAAGGGCACATACGCCATGAGTCCATTTATTTATGCCATTATTGAAATGACAAAGTTTTGAATATGAAGAACAGATTTAGGGTGGTGGGTATAACTAGAGAAAGGTGGTATGAGGGACACCTTTGTGGTAATTGAATATTTTGTCTTCATTGTAGTGATGGTCACACAATTGACACATAAAATGACACAGAACTATACACACTTTATACTTTTGTCAACTCCCAGCTTTTAACATTGTACCAAGTGTTAAGTGGGATGTAATTATTGTGGAAAACTGGGTGCAGGATACAAAAGGCCTCTTTTTGCAACTTTCAGTGAATCTATGATTATTCATAATAAAAGATTAAAAAAAAATCCCTTTGAGGTATCTCTCCCTCACCTTCCTTCATCCTTCTGTGCATTTTCTCTCTCCCTGGACGTATCTCTCTTTCCTTTGACCCTGAATTTTCTTTTCCCCCTTTCTCTTTTACGTGTATAGTGTTCCTCTAATTGGCTATAATGTAGATACAAAACATTCCCCATTCCTCGATTTTGTTTAATAAAGGTTATGTTTTGGTGGACTTAATTTTAAAAGCAGGAGCATTCTTATTCTATTTGAAACATCTTTTAAAAGACAAAACCCCTTATGCTGCTTTTTATATAATCCGGTTACTCATTGTTCTTAAAATCAGTAGCTCACAATGCTAGTAGGTTTCCAACACTTGCCCCAGCGCCTAATTTTTGTTTCAAATGCACTGAGTTTCAGTAATATTTTCTGTACTCTATGTATCATGATCATACATTCACTGATCTTAATAGTAATATCAAATATTCTATTCCATTGAGTTTTCAAAAAATCCACACATTAAAAATAATCCTTTGCCAGGCCATGTGTCCATATTTTTCGTTTGGAAAATATGATTATAACTACAGGACATCAAACAGAATACAGTCCTGTCCTGAGGGTTTGCAGACTGAATCTGGCAACACTTTGGAAAAGTACTACTTCAAGTTTTCAAGGACCCAAGGAACCCTCTGGCTTTCCCAGTGAGTTCAGCTCCAAATGTTCTCAGTCCTTTGAAAAAATTATAAGTTGCAGGTGTTTAAATTTCCATTTATTTTCTTTTGGTCTTTTCATTCTCATTGTAAATACCCAGTACTGACAACTGACAAAGATTATAGTTTAAGGCGTAATGTTTTCACTTAATGTACTTCTGCATTTTTTTCCTTGCATCCACTTTCCTTATTACATCTATCCACCAAAAATCTTTCACGACTTTTCTGAACTCCGGTATTAAAGAAAGAAAAAAAAAAAAAAAAACCCAGCCCACACTCCGTTACGTTGCACTTGCACACGCTTGAGAACGAAGGAAGTTTGTCCCTTGCGGTGACCCATCCTCCCATCCCGGCGTTTGCCTGCAGCAAGATGGCGGCAGTCTCAATGTCAGTGGCGCTGAAGCAAGCGATGTGGGGGAGAAGGGCAGCAGCTCTAGCTGCCATTTCCGTTTCCAGGGTTTCAACCAGGTAACAGGATTGTCAGGCTTCTTCCTCAAGATTTTCGGGTCCTGCCACTATTGTGGAGGTCTTTTCTCACTGGTTTCCGGAACCTCCGGGAAGCGTCCCCTGCTGACCCTGTCTTGGGAGAGAACTGGCGGATTTGGGACTAATTGCGATTATGGGGCCGCAAGCCAGGCGAGTGGGGGCGTGAATGTGAGGAGGGGGCGGAGGATCTGTGTTTCTCGGAAACCTTTGGCCTGTGGCAGAGAGAAAGAGAAAGGAAGAGAGTGGGAGAGAGAGAGAGAGTTAGTTAGTTTGTGGGGGATGGGTCGTCTCAGAAGCTGCGAGCAAGACCCCTTCTCCCCAGAAACGGGAAGTGTCTCATTGGTTTTTCTCCCCACTTTTCACATCCCTCCCCCCCGCATTTTCCACCTCTTTTCCTGCCATTTGAGCCCTTATAGGAGGTCTACGTCCCTCTCTTCCTTCCACAGCTTTATGTGGAATTAAGTTTCGAAGAGAAAGGTTGTTTTACTAAGTTTGGGAGGAAAAGTTGATTTCAGTTCAATGCTAGGTAGAAAACATCACTGCCAATAATTTTGGAAAGTAATTTTTAAAATACTGGTGGTAATGCTAGGAGGTTTTCCATCCACGTTTTTATTAAAGCCTCACGGTAAATCAAAGATTTTTGTAGTTTGTTTTTTGCCTTGAAGCTTTTTTGGGATAATTTTCAATTGCGTTGCTTAATCCTCTATTTCCATGTAACCTCAATTTTCCCCACTTTATTATAATACTAATGCTACAGCATACACAGACACGCACATACATTTTAGCATTTTTATCTGTAAAGTAGTATGTTTTATTCTTAGTGTGGTAGCCTCTTGGTATAACTACTACACTTAAGTGTTTCAAACAGTGATGGAAAGACTGGATGGAGGGATGTCAAGTAAGTGAGAGAAATGGGTATAGTAAAAATGTAACAGGGTTTAATCAAATTCTGATTAGTGGTATATTAAAGAAATATAAAGGTAATGCAGAGAGTCAAAATCAGGTAAATTATAAAGAATTTTTGGAGTTGACTTTTAGATAGTGGGTGTTGCATGACAAAGGGAGTATTCCAAGTAGTTATCCTGCTAGGATCAGTGGCTTATTAAATAGCTTGAAAACAATAGAAAGATACCTAATAAAGAGTCACTGAGAAATAAGGGTGCTGAGACTGGGGAAAGGTAAATGATCATTTTGTAGGCAGCTGTTCTATATATGGGGATCTTGAAGAATGAGAAGTGTTTCTTTAAGGTAAATTACTCCACTGGTTTATTTAGAGCTAGAGTAGATGTGACCCAGTTTAGTTCTTTTTCTCCAACATATTATGGGGATTAATTGTACATTCCCTAGAGCCAAAAACAAATTTGAAGAGATCCACTGGTACATGGTTAATCAAAACATGGCTGTGAATCTTAGCTTAAAACATAGCCATTTTATCAGCAATTATAGTTATTGAAGTTAGAATGATATTAGATTTTGGAAACTATGCTAGATAGTTATCACTACTTACCCTGACTTGAGTTTCTATTTGCAGGTGTGTTATGAGAAATTTGAAAATAAAATGATTTTTAAGATCATATAATCTTTGTTTAATACTTTAAAAAACTTAAAAGCAAAGGAAACTGAATTTTAAATAAAATTTAAACACAAAATTTATTTACTCTCTAAACCACCTTTTTACCCTAAGAGCTTATGATAGTCATCTCCTTGGGGGAAATCTATGGCCCTTTTCTTTTGCATAATCTTTCTTTATAATCTTAAACACTTCTATTATGGCTTGAGGGTAATGAAGATCTGAAAAGATTGAATGAAAAGAGGACTAATTAAGAGGGCCATCTACTTCTAAAATTCATCTTATTCTAATGCTTAGGAAAGTATTTGCTAATGATGAAACATTTCAGATCATTTGAAAAGAAGTAGAATGAGGGAGAGTGGAATCAGTAAGGCCCATGGTAAGGTAGGGAGTAGGGAAAAAATACAAATATTCAAGAAAAGGAACTATCAGAAAAAGGGAAGCAATTAGCTGCTAATTAATTTATATCAACTTAACTATATCTGTAAAATACAAAAAGCAAAACAAAAAACCAAACAGCATATACACATGGGAGAGAAACGGTTATTAAATGGCATTGGTAATTCAGTTGATCTAGTTACTGAGTGTGTGCTCTAGAGTGAGTATGACATGGCACATCGCAATTGATCTCGGTTTCCATGTACTTCTCATTTCTCTGGATTGAATGGGGGAGGTGGCATAAATAGTCTACATTTATCCTTACTTTCCTAAAGGATTTTCTAGGGTAATTTTTACTAATAAAATGATACACTATTTCAAAATAGTAGTACTTGGGACTCAGGAGATTTGATGCAGGTTTTGTTCACCTGTGTGTGTACTGTTCGTCTGTGTGTGTACGTATCTGTTTTATTACTTCTCAGTTGGGTCTGGGTCTTGGGGTTATCTCAAACATAGCTCTCTAGGGTGGTAGATCCTCAGAGGGTGTTAATAACTGGTGGGAATGGTTATGGGATCTCTCTGTAAAGCCTATTTTGTGCTTGAATCTCTGGCAATATTTTGTTGCTTTATTTCCTTTTTTCAGCATTAGTTAAGCCTGTGTGAAATTATGAATCTATAGGGACCTCCAATTGAATGAGAGGTCCTATGGTTGACAAGATTTCTGCGTATATTACACCTTGCTAGGCAGCTAGCGCAGCCCAAATTTGAGAAACATTTAGGACATTTAAGATCAGTAGGTTGGCCTCTGCTTCAAATAAGCAGCATAAATAAATAGATTCCTGCCCAATGGAAAGCTACTTTTTCTGTCTTTCTAACATGTCAAAGCCAAGTTTTGAGAGTTTGAAATACTTCTAAAGTGTCTTTTAATAGGTTCCATTGTTTTGCTTATTTTCCTTATTACAAAATATCCATAAGTGATTGGTCAGTTTTCATCCATTGTAGACATCTTGACTGAATTCTTCCTAGGAGAATTAAATATTTTAACACATAAACTATTAGAATAGTACCTGGCATGTAAAGAGCCTTCTCTAAATAGATGCCAGCTGTTTTTGTTACTGATTTGAATACCTTGAATAATACTCTTTTCTTTAATCCTGACTATGGGTATTGTGGTAGACTGTATTGTTTAAAAACACTACCATTTTCTATGACAGGATTATGTATTCTGACCTTAGTGGTCAAATGACTTGCTTTGGCCATTGAAATGCGAGTGGAAATGATAGGCCACAGCCAACTGAGGCTTTAAGAGCTATCTCATGTTTTTGCTGTTTTCTTTCTGCTCTAGAGATGGGCATATCCCAGGTTGGGGCTGCCCTTTCAGCCTGGATCCTTGAGTGAAGACAACATGGAGCAAAGCACAAGCTGAACCTTATTGGTTATGTTAAGTGAATGAGAAATAAACCTTTGTTGTTAAGCCACAAAGATGTTTGGATTGTTGATTATCTCAGGTTAACCACCTATACTGGCTCTTTTTTTTAAATTCACATGTGCGCATTTGCATATGAGCAGGCTTTAGCACATGAACTGATATATCAGTAATGAGGTCACAAGCTTTTGGAAAATAACAAATTTATTTTCATTTTTGTATACTTCATGGCACCTAGTGTATGGCTTGTGTGTAGCAGGTAAATGCTTGTATAAATGAGTAAATACAGATTTACTGTAGTTATGAGGAAAAGCAGGAAGCCATAGGCATTATTATTTTTTTTTACCTCATTAAAAAAAACTTTATTGTTGTAAAAAGTATATGACACAAAATATCCCATTTTAACCACCTTCAAGTGTGCAATTCAGGAGTTTTTTTTGGTATATTCATTGTCACGATCATTTCTTAGAACATCTGCATCAATTCAGAAAAAGCAATAGAAAGAAAACAAAAACATTCATACATACCATACCCCTTACCCCTCCCCTTCACCAATATCCAGCATTTCAATCTACTAAATTTATTTTAACATTTGTCCCCCCTATTATTTATTTATTTGTAATCCATGTGTTTTACTTGTCCATCGATAAGGTAAACAAAAGGAGCATCAGACACAAGGCTCTCACAACCACACAGTCATACTGCAACAGCCATATCATCATACAATTATCTTCAAGAAACATGGCCACGGGAGCACAGCTCCACATTTTCAGGGAGTTCCCTTCAGCCTCTCCATTATACCTTAACTGAACAGGTGGTATCTGTTTAATGCATAAGAGTAACCTCCAGGATAACCTCTAGACTCTGTTTGGAATCTCTCAGCCACTGACAGTTTATCTTGTCTCATTTCACTCTTCCCCTTTTTGGTCAAGAAGGTTTTCTCAATCCCTTGATGCTGAGTTCCAGCTCATTCTAGGATTTCTGTCCCACGTTGTCAGGAAGGTCTGCACCCCTGGGAATCATGTCCCACGTAGAGAGGGAGAGGGCAGTGAGTTTGCTTGCTGTGTTGGCAGAGAGAGAGAGAGGCCACATCTGAGCAACAGAAGAGCTTCTCTGGGGGTGATTCTTAGGCCTGATTTTAAGTAGGCTTAGCCTATCCTTTGGAGGATCAAGTTTCATATGAAAAATCCAAGATTGGAGGCTTGGCCTATTGCTTTAGCTGTCCCCACTGCTTGTGAGAATATCAGGAATTCTCCAGTTGGGAAAGTTGAATTTTCCCCCTTTCTCACCATTTTCCCAACTATTCCCCTATTCGTTGTTCAAATAACTCTGGGATTTATCTGGGCATCACTCTGGACAAACCTACAAAATGTCATGCCCTACGCAACATTACAAATACTATAGTGTTTGATTAAGCCGTCCACATAAGCTATATTAGGAAATGCAATAGTCAAAATATAAATTTTGTACCAAATAAACATTTTTTCATAAGCATAATTTTTTTTTAATAGCCTCATCAGTAAAAGACAGGTCGGCACTAATCTGCATAAATTTGAATATAAAATATCTACAAATCATAATTTTTCCTAATTATTTGTAACTGAGTTTAGGATAGTCACCTAGAATACTGTTAACTTCTGGATTGAAATTGCTATGTAAATAGTTCTAATTGTACCCACATATCTCTCCACAAGTGTCCTGACTCCTCCTTTATATACAGGTTAAAAAAAGAAAGGTGAAAATGAATCTTTTTTGGAAAAGGTAGTCATGGGCCATAAGAGGTTGGAATAAGAGCAACTAACTGTGATTATTAGACTTGTTTTCTGCAAGCTGTGCTCTTGATCTTTTTAAAAGTTAATACTACATAGCCTTAATGGAGAAAGATAGAGCAGCTTGGTTTCATATGCTAGAAGAGGTCTCCGATTTTGAGTAGGATAAGTACAGAATAAGACAATTTCAAATAGGAGAGCTTCAAAACTAACATACCATATGGTTTGCTAAAAGCTGAGGGTTGTTTTTTATGGCTGCTTTTTTCTGAGGAAAAATTAATAATAGGAGCTAACATTTATTTCTCACGTATTGTGTATCGACCACTGTGCCAAGGAGTTTACCGAAATTATCTCATGTATTTTTCACAGGAATTTTATGAACTCAAGTGGTCTCATTTTTTAGATGAGGAAATTGAGGTTCAGATGCTAATTTCTTCAAGTTTATATTGCTAGGAGATAATCTGATTTAGCTGTCTAAAACATTGACGTTTGCACTATTTATTATGTCTGATAATAAATCATAATAAAACCTCAGTGTTTTCTTACATTCTTTTTTAAAGGTGTGTTCTTTATTTCAGATGCGCTTATATTATTGATGCGCTTATATTTACTTTCACTGCACTGTACCTTTTGTACAGTGAGGGTTTCCAAATGTGGTATTAGTTCTATGGTATTTTTGCAGCTGAGGATTTTTTTTTTCTCCAAATTTTGGTGAGGTTTCCTATAGGTGACTTACACTTTCTTACCCTCTTAAACAAAATACATGTAATATATATATTCAATAGGGTATACTGAACATATTTTTCTTCTCCATTGATCATTAGAAAAATCAGTGTATTCTGCTACCTTTAAAAACTATCAGTGACTGCTATGATTTCTGAGTTCTTAAGTCTGCCTTGAGTGTTTTTCTGTCTTTCTTGACTGGTCTGCTTCCCTTAGCAGTTTCACCACCACTTTTAATTTATCATAGGCTTGAATATCAAGCAATTAAACCTGTTGGAATGTAAAATAAAGTAGGCCTTAATGAAGGTCTGAAGATGGCCACAGTTTACTTTGTTGTTATTGAAGCCTTGAGCTCTTTTAAGATCCGTAGATAATTACATTTAGTACATGAACTCTTATAATTTTCTGTTTTGATTTGCAGGGTCAGAAGTCCCTAATGGAACCTGATTCTGATTGTACCTGAGCCATTCAGTGGCCTCATTCATCATAATCCTTTTCATATAAATATTTGATTATTTTAACAAACTGTTCTAAGTCTTTTGTCCTTTAAGTAGTGACAGTAGAGCAATTCAGAATTCCTGTTCCAAGTCCTGTACTATTGTCTGTCATTTAGTAGTTTGATAGATAAATACAACCTTAGATTCTTTAGAACTAGTTAGTTGCTTGAATAAGAACTACTTAGTTACTTGAATGTGACCTTTTCTTCTTGCTGGACTCCTACTATAGTTAAATTTTCCTTTATGGAATTATTGTCTGGTTCAGTGTTTTTTTTATAAACCCTTGCTGTGCCTCAATATCACCTTTCGTAGCCATTAAAAAATTCAGATGCCTTGGCCTCCACCAATGTTCAGTAACATTGGGTTGAGATTTAGTTTTATGGTGATTCTGATGGAAAGCCAGGGCACAAAACTGCCTTTTTGAAAAAATAGTTTCCATGCTATATTTTGAAAACAATTTTTCCTTGGTGGAGAAGATTTCCAACCAATCAACAACAACAACAAACTGCTTCTGTTTTTGCATATTTCCTTAATCTAAATTGTTTTAAGTTTTATGCTTTTCCCCTATGCATTGTGTAGAGGCTTTTCTTCCCCCCCCCCTTTTTTGGAGAAACTTTCCTTAGAGGCAGAACAGGCATTTTGGTAATTTTGGAGAAAGCAGGCCATGTTACTCCCTCTCTGGAGACTCTTGTTCTTCCTTTTGGAAGGGCTCAGGTTTAATATAGTGCAGCTGTTGAACTCTGCCCTTCAAAGTTTTAAGAAGTAAGTGTTTTATCCTTTAAAATGGAAATGGCTTTTTTAGGGAGGTGGTCTTTGGCTGGTTATAGTTCTCTAAGAAAGTTTCATGCTTCTCTAGAGTTCTTTTGTTTCAGTGATTTCTTAGAATTGTTTCAGATATTGAGAGCACTGTCTCTTAGAGGAAAGATCTGACTGCTTTTCTAATATGTTTTGCTATATCTTAAAGAAAGTTAGATGAAGAATTTATTTCTTTGTGTTTCTAGGACTCAAAAATATGTTCTTTCCTTTATTCAGCCACTCCATACATAAGTAAATGGTGCTTGAATAGGGCTTACTAGACAAAAGATGCTGTTCTAGATGACTGTTCAGTAAGCCATATGCTTCTCCTAAAAATGTCAGTCTGTCTTGATGAGGTTTAAAGTGAATGCAGATGTTTGGGCTCTTTTGAGGACTACCACTCTTTGTGTGGAAAGAACACTTCTTTTTCAAGAGATTTCTTCAGTATACTTATAGAAATTTGCATGAAATTTGTATTTATTTATTTTTTGTCTTTTACATCTAAGGAAATTAGACTTAGACATTAGAAATTTGAATTCAGTAAATTAATATTAACATCCTTAGTATAAATGAGATTTAGAGATGTAAAATAGATCTCATAATATAGCTGTTGTTAAGATTTTGTATTTAAATGCTTGCTGTAGTATGTCCTTTATAAAAATTTGGAAAGTGTTTTGTAGTATTTGTGCAATGATATTTTGCACAAAATGATATTTTGGCACGAAGGGATACCTTTGTAGGTGTTCAATGCATTCTACCTTGGCAGATTAAGTTATAGTTCATAGATTCATGTAATGTTTGAATTGGAAGAAAACTGTAGGATTATCAAGTCTAACACTTGATTTAATGCAGGAATCTCTAAAACGGCCTCCCTCTTTATAATCTAGCTGTTGAGGAGGATATCATGACTTTCTGGTAGCCCTAGAAAACATTCTATACTTTAAGATTCATTGATAAATGATGTTTCTCTTTAATGCTATATAGAGCAAGTCTAACTCCTGATGCATGTCAGCCCTTCAGATAATTGAAAACATTTGTCATCACTCATTCTCCTGCCAAATCCTGCTTTAAGTTTAGCATCTCCAGTTTGTTTACTCCTTATTAATGACCAGATACCTGATGCTTTGTAACCTCCTGATATTCCCTAGGATGTATCCCATTCTATCAGTATCTTTCTTTGAACTATATATTCCATTCTATCTTTATTTTTCTTTGAACTATATATATTTAATTAAATAAGATGAACAGTATTGATGGCTTGGTAAGCTAAACTAGAGAAAACACTTTTGACTCTAAGTTGGATTTTTTCTTTTAAATTTATCTTAAAAATATCATACAGAAAAATACACTTTTTTTCCTTTTCATGTACAGTTCTTAGAATTTTAGCACGTGTATAGATTCATGTAACTAGCACCATAATCAGGGTACAGAACAGCTCCATCACCTCAAGAGACTCCTTCGTCATGATATCCCTCCTCTACCCCTGTAATCCCTGGCATCATGTTAACCCTCTCCTGCCCCTGTAGTCCCTGGAGACGTTATCTGTTCGTCATCATTATAATTTTGTCATTTTGAGACAGTGATATCAATGGAATCATATAGTATAAAGCTTTTGATATTAACTTTCACTCAGCACAATTTTTTTATATTCATCCAAGTTGCTGCATGTACCAATAGTTTGTTCCTCTTTGTTGCTGCATGTATTCCGTTCTATCTTTATACTACAGTTTGTCCATTTACCCATTGAAGGACATTTGGGTTATTTCTAGTTTGGGGCAACTGTACATAGAGCTGCTATAAATATTTTTGAGCAGGATTTTGTGTGACCATTATTTCGGTTCTCTAGGATAGATATGTGATGGGAAATACCTGGGTCATATGAGAAGTACATGTCTTACATTAGATCAGTGATCCATTTTGAGGAATTTTTGTATAAAGTATGAGGGTTAAATCAAGGTTAATTTTTTTTTTTTTGGTTAACGTGTATATCTATTTATTGATTTATTTCTTTCACTGGTGTTTTGTTTTGAATGTACAGATTCCTTATATGTTTTAATAGTTTTATACCTAAGTATCTCAGTTTGGGGGAATATGGTAAAAATCATTGTTTTTGTGCATTTTTTTTTTTAATTTCAGTTTCTAATTGTGGATATGATTTATAAATACTATTGGTTTTAGTGGGTTGACTTTGTATCCTGAAATTTTGCTATATTCATTTGTTCTAGAAGGTTTTTTTTGTAGATTCTTTGGGATTTTCTAAGTAGACAATCATGTAGTCTGCAAAAAGGAACAATTGTTTTTTTCCCATCCTTTTCCTGAAGGATATTAAGTAAGAGTGGTGAGAGTATGCATTCTTGCCGTTTATCAGTCTTAGAAAGAAAACCTTCAGTCTTTTGCCACTGAGTATGATGTTGGCTATTGGCTTTTCAGGTAGGTGTCCCTTATCAGGTTGAGGAAATTCTCTTCTATTACTACTTTGCTAAGAGTTTTTGTTGTGAATAGATGTATTTTTTTCTGATCTCTTTTTTGCAGCAATTGAAAAATCACTTGGTTTTTCTTCTCTAAACTGTTAATGTAGTGGATTACATTGATTCATTTTCAAATATTGAACCAATCTTGCATTCTCAGGATAAACTCTATTTGGTTGTGTTGTTTAATTCTTTTTAAAAATTGCTAGATTTGATTTGCTAATATTTCATTGAGCATTTTCCCATCTATGTGTATTAGGAATAGTGGTCTGTAGTTTTCTTTTTTTGTTTAGATTTGGTATCAGAGATATTGGACTCAAAAAATGAAATGGGAAGTGTTTCTTTCCTTTCTGTTTTCTTTAGTTTCATCCCACAAATTTTGATATGTTTTCTTTTCAATCTATTCAAAATATTTTATTTCCCTTGAGATTTCCTCTTTACCTATGAACTATTTAGAGATGTTTAGTTTCCTTTCCAAGTATTTTGACACTTTCCTTTTTCCATTATTGATTTTTAATTTAATTCCATTATGTTCAGAGAACTCAGTCCATGGGACTGTGTTTTTCATTTTTCCGTCTAAAACTTGTGACTTTGTAGCACAGATACTATTTTACAGGGCCAAGGGAACAGGAGACAAGTCAGAAAGAGATAGGGAAAAATAGAACACTGGCATTGCCTACCTTCTTATAAATACGCCTCTAGTGAAAGGAGAGGAAGATTTACCTCCCTCAGGGTTTTGCCTCTTGCATATTTCCATTGTTACTACTGTCATGTGACCATGGGATTACCAAGGTTTTGTTCATCCTACCTGAGAAAACAGAGAAATGAGGGAAAAAATGGACAATTTCAATACTCTTTCCAAGAGTTACTTCCCTTTTCAACACCTTGGGGGCAAAGTATTTCTCCTAGAGCTATTTCTGCATATCACAGTACTTACTTCCTGGTTTCCATCTGCCTTATGTTCAGGCAGGGGATACTAGAGGAAAAACAATGTGGTAAACCCACTTCACATAGCTGTCCAGATTTTATAGTTGCATTCAGTGGAAATGAAAGGGTGGAATGTGCTTACTCTATCTTACCCTGGGACAGGCCATCTTAGAATAGATTTTTTAAAAAGCTTAATTCTATTATTTATTGCATTTGAACACGTCTGAATAGATGTAAAGGATCTAAAATGATTCCAAAAATTTTTCATATAATCAAACTATTAATCACTGATTCTCAACTGAGGGAGGAATTAATGTTCCAGGATCTTGGAAATGGAACAGAGAAAGGGGTTGGTGCTTGGTTGAAAATCATGGCATCTAATAAAAGATGGCAGTTTGTAGCCTATGTAAATTGTGTGGAAGCAGAGAATATATTTAGAATCATTGGTAAAGTCCATCAGCAAAATGTTTTTTTGAGGGTATGGGAGTGAGAGATCTGTTTTGATTAACTGATGAAAGTTTTGGGGCTATGACATCAGAGTAATTATTCTAGAGGCTTCTTGGATCCCATGTTTTCTAGCCCTTCCATAGAGAGCAGTAGTATGTATTCAGGACTTTGTTTATATTAACTCTTGTGTTGGTCCCTTCTCAGTTGCAAGTGACAGAAATCCAGAAACTTAGTTTAATGGTTTAGGCAAGAAGAGGAAATTGGTTTATATTATCAAAACAATGGGAAGGCCAAAGGTACAGCCAGCTAGTCTTAGTTTACCAGCCTTTCTTTATCTAACTTGTCCATATCTTAATGTGGGCGACAGCTACTACTTCAGATTGTTTTTTCCCCATGTGGCATATATCAGCCCTCCAAATGAAGTTTAATGAAAGTTGGGCCTATGGTCAAAAGTTAAAGAACAAGGAGAGTCTCTTCAACATGCAATCTTGGGAAAACTATCTCCATTTGCAAAAGAATGAAGGTGAACTCCCTACCTCTCCACCTTATATAAAAGTCAACTAAAAATGGGTCAGAGGCCTAAATAATATGTTTCTTTCTTCTGTGAGACTCCTAGAAGAAAATGTAGGGAAGCATCTTCAGGACCTTGTATTAGGCAATCGTTTTTTAAACTTTATACCCAAAGAATAAGCAACAGAAGAAAAAATAGGTAAATGGGACCTCATCAAAATTAAAAAGTTTTGTACATCAAAGAACTTTATCATGAAAGCAAAAATGACTGCTTACACAATGAGAGAAAATATTTGGAAACCACATCTCTGATAAGGGTCTAATACCCAGAATATATAAAGAACTACTATAATTCAACAGCAGAAAGGCAAACAACCCAATTAAAAAATGGAGCAAAGACTTGAACAGATGTCTCTCCAAAGAAGATACAAATGGCCAGAGAGCTCATGAAAATTCTCAATATTATTAGGTATTAGTGAAATGCAAATGAAAACCACATGAGATAGCATTTCTCACCAACTAAAATGACTATTAGAAAATGAAGAGTACAAGTTTTAGAGAGGACGTGGGAAAATAGGAAAACAAATCTATTGTTGGTGAGAATGTAAAATGGTCCAGCCAATGTGAAACACAGTTTGGCAGTTCAAAGTTAAATACTGAATTACCATATCACCTGGAAATCTGACTTCCAGGTATATACCCACAAGATTTGGAAGCAGGTATCTTCCAAATTTGAACAGATATTTGCATACTTGTGTTCTTAGCAGCATTATTTACAATTTGCCAAAAGATTGAAGTAACCCAAGTGTCCACCAGCTGATGAGTGTTTAAACAAAATGCAGCATATAGACAATGGGTGGAATATTATTCAGACAGAAAAAGGAATGAAGTTCTGATATTTGACAACATGGCTGAACCTGGAAGACATCGTGTTGAGTGAAATAAGCCATACATAAAAGGTAAACACTGTAGAATCTCACTGATATGAACTAATTAGAAAAAGCAAACTCATAAAGTCAAACTCTTGAATATAGGTTACCAGGGGATGGGTTGGGGATAGGTATGGAGAGTTAATGCTTAAGTTGTCCAGAGTTTCCCTTTGGATTAATCTTAAAGTTTTAGTAATGAATGGTGGTGCTGGTAGCACAACATTGTGAATGTTTGTGAAGCACTGGTATGTATATTTGAATGTGGTTAGAAGGGGAAATTTTAGGTTGTATGTATGCTATAGAATAAAAATTTTTAAAAAATCCATGGAACTGCACAACACATTGAAACCTAAGTTTAACAATGGGCTGTATTAATGTAATGCTTCAGTTATAAAAATTTGCTTTCATAATTTGCAACAATATACCACACCAATGCCAGCTGTTAATAATGCGATAGTATATGGGTATCCTGTATTTGATTTATGATTTCAAATTGTTGATGTGGCCAACTATCTTTAAAATAAAATAAAAATAAAATAAAAACGCTTTTACTAATGCCCTTGATTTCAACTTTGGAAAAAACTCTTTTGCAGAGATTTTCTATTAATTTCACATTATTAGCCATGCTGCTAGGCCACATTCTTAGCCTTCTACTTAACCTACTTCATTGGATCCATTACATCTGTCTAAGGTAATTGTTACGAGCACAAGCTTTGAAGTCATATCTACCTACATTTGAGTCCCAGCTCTGATACTTCCTAGCTTTGTGCCTTCTTTGTACCTGTTTTCTGTTATCAGATGGACATAATAATCTCTGTTTTATTAAGTATATGACATGCTCAGCCCAGTGCCTGGCATAGTCTAAGTGTCGTAGTAAGTATAGTCATAGTATAAGATCATCATTATCGTCAGTATCATTATCCTTATTCTTTCTTCTGTGGCCTTTTTTCTTTTCTTTCTCATTTCTGTTCTTCCTTCCCTGTCTTTTTTGCTTTTTTTTTTTTTGTAAATCTTGCCTAGATCATAGTTCCTCTTTCTGGATTACTAGAACATCCTGGATTTTGTCTTATTTACTTACTGTAGTTTATTTGTAAGTATATGGAAGAATTTCTTTGTACCTGGCTTTTGCCAGATTGTGGAGAGCTCAATGTAATCTGTCTTTTGTATCCACCATTTCACTGAAGTAAGCTTTCATCATGATTAACAGTGACCCTGTTGATAAATTGAATGGCTTCTTCTCAGTCTTTATCATATCTGACTTTTGCAATTCGTAAAGATGACTTTCTCATTTTGGAGTCTTCCTTTGACATCTGTTTTGACTTTCCTCCTTCTGAGTTACCTTTGAAAGCTCATCATGTTTTGCCCATTCCTTGAACTGTCAGTATTTCCTAAGTTTAATTTAGTTTTTTTACTCTTTTGGAAATGTTTACAATTATGTAATAGTTGATATACATTCAAATATATATAGCATATGTTAGGAAACATAATAACAAAATGAATTTCTGTGAACCCACTATTCAATTTAAGAGCTAGAACATTATCAATACCTTTATTTACTGCATACTCTGTGGTAGGCTGAATGATACCCTTTGCCTCCCCAATATGTCTATATACTAATCCCTAGAACTTGTGGATTTTTACCTTATATGGTAAAGGAACTTTGTGGATGTAATTAAATTAAGGATTTTCAGATGGGGAGATTATCCTGGTGGGCCAGATGTAATCACGATGGTCCTTATGAGTGAATATAGGGGAATAAGAGGGGAAGATATTGTGATAAAGGGATCAGAGATTGGAATGATGTGACCACAAACTAGGGAATACAGGCAAGTTTTGGAAGCTGGAAGAGATAGGAATGGATTCTCCACTGAATTTTCCAGAAGGACCCAGCTCTGTCCTACACTTACTACTAGGCCTGTAAGGCTAATTTCAGACTTTTGACTGCCAGAACTGTAAAAAAAAAAAAAATTGTGTTGTTTTAAAGCTTTAAACTTGTGGAGCAGCAGTGGGTAATTAATGCAGAAATTCCCCTGTATCTTATTATTTGCTATAACTTAAGTTATCATCTGTTTACATTAAAGTCCAAATGTATACAGTTTATATGCATTATATACACTTTTCACTCAAGTAAATTGAACACATATGCCTGGCAATTTTAAAAAGATGTTTTTTAAAAAGTTTTGAGTGCAAGTTATTTCTCTCAGTCTATTTAGTGATCATTTAAAAAGAAGCAGCACTTTGTTCCAGTGCTGGAGAATGGCTTATTAAGAACTGATATATGGGTCTCCATTGGAGAGGTCTTCCTACAGAATTTCGAAAGTTAAAATTTCCTATTTGTAATTTTTGCCTAACACACTGACTTTACAACCTGCTCTCCCATGTAAGATGTAACTCTGCATCTTTTTCTTGAACTCTAGGTGCTTATAGGTATACCAGAACATCACCATTTGCATTTTCCACAGGCATCTCATGTTCAGCATATCCAGAACAGTTTGTTGATCATCATCTCTACGACTCCACTCCTGTTTTCCCTGTTAGTTGCTGTCACCAATACCCAGTTAGATATCTAAGCCAGAAACCTATATGCCATTCTTGTCTCCTCCCTCTGTTAAAACTCATATCAGTTAGTTGTTAAATCCTAATATTCATTTTCCTAAGTCTCAAATTCATTTTCATCCTTATTACAACTGTAGCTACCATCATCCTGCCTCCTAGCTAGTTTCCTTGTCATCGGTTTTAATTTGTTGTCTTTGCCTACATGATAAAAGTCCAAATTTCTCAGCATGCCAGAGAGTCCTTCATATCCCATGCTAGCATTTCTGTTTATTCCTTGGCACTCATCCTTTCATCAATCCCCCTCCTAGCCCAGCCTCCAGCCATACTCTATATATTAGTGATTCTGAACTACATGCTGTTGGTTAACGTTGTTTCTTTCCTCTGTAATTAAGGTTCTGTTTGCCTAGACTGTTTCTTCTGCTTTCTGCTCTGTGTCCACTCCCCTAACCCCCTTTCCTCAGTACTCTTTGCCTCCTAGTTAAGTCCTATTCATCCTTTAGGTGGAAATTTAGACATCACGTTCTCTGAGAAGCCCTGCTTGAGAAGCCTATGTTAAGTACTAATCCTGTGTGGTCTTAGAGGCCCCTGTTCTTATGTTTTTTTTAGAAACTGTAATTGTCTATTGACTTGTCTGTATTTTTCTCTAGACTTAAGTACTTTGAGACTGTTTCTTCTTTACTTTTGTATTTTCAGAACATAACATAATGCTTAGCACATAATATTTACTTGGTAAAGACCTGTGGGCTTATTTGATTATGGAATAATATAGAAATAAAAAAAGAGTATTGCATAGCAGCGTCTCTGAATGCAGCATTGCATTTTAGTTTTTTTTTCTGAAATGCTGCTTGGGTTTTAAATACAACAATTATGGACAATGATGTCACAGATTACTGAAAAATTAATCACATGGCTTTATGATGCTTCTTGCTTGCTTCTATCCTATTAAACAATAGATAGCATTGCAGATTGTATCTTAAGGTAGTATTTATTAAAATATGTAAGTGGAATTATGTCAGAAAGATAGCTATTTGGGTCATAGGGTTTAACTAGGTCACCAGAGTTTTCTATAAAAAAAAAATTGGAGAGATTGCAAATTTAAATAATTGGCAATAGTACTTTCATCTTCTGTAGTAAATAGCTGTGTAGCTGTTATGCTATAGATTTTAGAATCTATAGGCAGATTGCCTATTATGCAGAATAAATGCTGAATTTTGAGATTGAGGTTGCATGTTCTGTTGTTATAGTACACATAAAGGAAAACACATTATTTTATTTGATTAAATTTGCTAAATTCTTTTTAGAAATAAAAAGCAACTAAAAATGTAAACTATTAGGGTTTAAAGACATTTCATAATATTGTAGATATTGCTATTGTAGATCGCAAATCTAAGAGATCTATGGTAGGAGTACAAACATTTCACCATTTGTACAACTTACTGGAACGGAGTTGGGAAGAGACAAAATAAGATACATTGGTGGAAATACATTTGGGAAAATAAAAAATTCCTGACTTTGCAACTAGAATCTAAATTGCTGCTTATGTGGCAGTATACCTCCGTTGAAAAATAAATTATGAACCTGTTTGCTAAGGCTATATGTACCACATATAATATGCACTGAATGTGTGACTCAATCTAAGTAGTATGCTAAATCTTTTGAAATTCCCCTCTTAACTCTGAGGCATTAAGTAGATGCTCAGGGAAAACAAAAGGATAGCATAGGCAACATTCTTAAGGAATTTTTACCTGTCTTTCTCCTACTCTCCCCACACAGATGTTCCCCAGTGCATTGAAAAGCACCATGTTTAATTTGTATAAACCTTTATCATAGCAATTACTCTTAGCATTCAAACCAATGACACTGAAATTATTGTTAATAAATCTGCCTTCCCCTAATAAGCCAGACAACCATTAATGTCAGCTACTGTGTCTAGCATTGTGTGTAGTATATAGTAGATGTTTCAGTAGGTGATAAATTGAGACTAGAGATTAGAAACTGGTATACACTCTTAGGTATATATGGTAGACAGGGTTCAAGTGGGTTTATTGAACATACATACGCTATTTTTTTTAAAAAGTGGAACGTTTTATTGCTTTTACTTATCAATAAAATAAATGCTACTTATAACAGTCTTGCCTGAAATTGCAGAGGGTTAAAAAAAATAATTTTTCTAATGAATGTATGTACCATTTAGCTTTGTAAGAAACAACTTTTTTCATTATTATATAGCATTTATAAAGATGTCTTAAGATTTCAAATCTAAGATGTCTATGGTAGGAGTCTAAAAACCTGCAAAACTGCCTAGTTGAGGTATACTTTTAAATATTAATATATAAATATTCCATAATCTGAATCTATTTAATGTGAACATTAGCTTTTTTTCTGCTTTGTTTATCTCCTGCAATTATGGCCTGACTTTGTAGAGCAGAGGTTCTCGACTGGGGGTGACTTTGACCCCTATGGGACATCTGGCAATATCTGATATCATTTTGGTTGTCACAAATCGGGCATGTAATGGGTAGAGGCCAGGAATGCTGCTGAGCATCCTACAATGCACAGGACAGCCCCAAAACGAAGAATTATCTGGCCCCAGATGTCAACAGTGCCAGGGTTAAGAAACCTTGTTGTACAGTATGACCCGATTCCTAATTTATGTATAGCCCCTCTGTTCACTGTGATTCGGAAAGAATAAACTTTGCTAATTGACAAGAGTATTAAAAGATTTAACCTAGTCATTATAAATGTCTGCTTATTACCAAAAGCAATGATTAATTTAAATACCAAATGATATTCCAGAATGATTAAACTGCAAAATCAATTTAGAATGATAGAGATTAGGGTATATACCATTTAATTTCCCTTAAATCTACTAGTTTCATCTGTTAAAACTGAAATTTAATTACACTGTTTTGAGGTACCCAAGCAAATAGCTTCTTTGCACATTTTTCTGGACCATGATGTAATAAAAGAAGTCACTGCTATATAAAGCATTTGGCAAATAGCAAAGTGTTCTACAAGTGTTCTGAAAATGTTTATCACACCAGTATCGAAAATGAAGAGCTTCACTAATTTGTTTACATTTGTCATGAGCATGTTTTTTAATACATTAAATTAATTTTGCAGTATCTCATAAATGTCTTCTTTTACAAACAACAGTGCGTATATGGCATGTATGATATAAAATTAAGAATTTGTAATCTTTTCTACCTAAATTCTAGTTGTAAAAGCATGAGTGTATGTCTTCCTAATAGCCATTTTTTAAAAATAAGGCATTCTAAGTTTACTATATAGAAAATCTCAGTACTTTACTAATTACTCATCTCTGTGTTCACATTCTATATATTATCCCATATTCAACAAAGTGATTCAAATAATTTAAATTTTCCCACCATTTAAAGAGAAAAGTCTCTGCAATAATTTTAAACCATAGAATTATCTTAATTTCACTATTGGCTGCTTTTGTCAGAAGTTCTTCTAGTTCTCTGATGCAACAATAGCTTCTAATCTCATTTCTTCCTTATAAACAAAACATAATCAGTTTCATGTTCACCCCAAATACCGTTAGACTGAGCACTATAGTGAATTCGTGTTACGTAATTTCTTCTGGAGGAATCTCTACCATGGAAATTCTTATTTCAGTTTTTAAATGCCTCTGTGCTATTTGTCTTACTCCAGTTGCATCATTTTCTTCCAAGTTCTCCTGGATTACTTAATGGATGGCTGCAATAAGTATTTATAAAACAACCTGGAAAGGTAATTCTAGCATCTGATCTCTGTTATAGTAGGAGCTTACTTTTGTTGTTGAGTAAGAAGATACTAAAATCTTGATGCAATAATCCTTTGTGTCATGGTCAGGTTCATGTGTCAGCTTGGTGAAGTGGTGGTACCTGTTTGTCTGGTTGGGCAACTGCTGGCCTGTCTGTTGCGATTAGGACATTTCATAGAATTAAATCATGATCGTGTCAGCTACATCCACAGCTGATTCCATTTGTAATCAGCCAAAGGGAAATGTCTTCTGCAATGAGTAGTGCTTAATCTGATCACTGGAAGCCTTTTAAGGAGGGTTCAGAAGAGACAGGCTCTTCCTGTTCTGACTGGCGAGTCTTTCCTGTGGGATCTGTTCAGACCCTCCATCAGAATTGTCGGCTTCACAGCCTGCCCTGCGGATTTTGGACTCTGCGTTCCTGCGGTCATGTGAGACATTTTATAAATTTTATATTTACGAGTGTTCCCTGTTAATTCTGTTTCTCTAAAGGACCCTAACTAATACAGTCAGTGTTTTCATTTAGGTGACCGTTCTTTTAGTCTTGGATCCAGTTTTATGGTCATTTTCATCAATAATAATACATATTTCTTCCAGAAGTTGAACCTATTACTTATTGATATTGTTCGCGTTACTTTCAGGCATCGTTACAATATATCTGAGATGTCCTAAAATACTGCTGTTCCAGTCATAGCAGGCTGCTGGGTTGCTGAGCTTAGCAATGAGAACGCCAACTCTAGATACACTATTTTGTAGTTGATAATAATAAACCTTGCCAGGTCTTTAGCTGTTCTCTTCGAAGAGTATTTTATTGCCTGTGTATTCACTAACATAACCAAAAATATTTTAAAATTACAACATCATCTTTAGGTGATTTTCAAAAATGAGCTGTTATTTTAAGTCAGTAGAAAAGTACTGGTTTCATGTCAGAATATAACTCTATAAGAAACAATTTAAATAAAATTAAAAAAACTTTATTGCATAATATACCATATATATAAAACAAAGAAAAAAGTAATAGTTTTCAATTAAAGTTTTTTAGTTTGAAAAAATTTAGTTTTGTTTAAAAGTGAAAAAAATCTCAGATTAAAATTTTGCTCTTTTTTTTATGACAATTCATCTCAAAGGATTTTTTTCCATGCTATTTTTAATCCAAGTGCATACATATAGTTCACCTTCTTCCCCTTTTTGGGGTATGGGAGTTGTTTGTTAGGGTTTAGCCCCTTTTTGGGTTTCAGCAGTACTTTACAAATTTTTTTGATTGGTTAGTTTTGGGAAGCTCTCTGTTTCAGCAAACTTATAATACTGCTGATTGCTAAATCATGTAATATATAATATCCCTGGATAAGTACTATGATAATGATGAATTCAAACATTTTACTACTTCACTTGATTTCTTGGTCAAGGTAGGTATGTTTTTGGTCTCAGAGTATTTAAAACTTTTTGAATTAGTTGTGAATGCTAAAACGTTGTGGGGAATTGCAACGTTCTGAAGAGTCCAAAATCCCTAAAGCAGGTTGTAAATCTTGGCAGCTCTGATGAAGGGGCTTGATGATCTCCACAGGTGAGGCTTGCTTGCTGAAGAGGCAGTGAAAAAGTCTCTTCTTTAATAGTCTTCACCTGATTGGATTATCTCATTTGCAGAAGTCAGGCCCTTAGTTGAACATGGTAGATGTAATCAGCCACAGCTGCAGTCAGCTGACTGATGGCTTAATAAACTAGCTTTCCAATTTATCACACAGCCAGGAAAATATCATTGCACCAACAGTTAGGCCAGTGCTTGCCTGACCAGAAAACTGGGCACATCACCTGCCCAAGTTGGCACTAGAACCTAACCATCACAGCTGTCCTTTCCTGGCTTCTGGTTTCAGCTTCTGATTCCAGTGTCATCCTCTTTCTGCGTGTCTGTGGGTTCTTTCTTTAGCTTCTCTGGGCTGGAGTGTTTGTGTATGCATCTCCAAACATCTGTGTCTGAGTTTTCTCCAAAATATTCCCCTCTTAGAGGAATCCAGTAAACTAATTAAGACCCATCAATCAACCCATTCACATTTACCATAACTACTAACAGTAGAAGACTTTCTTCCGCCATTTTGCTATTTGTTTCTTTGTAAATCATATATTTTTTGAACCTCAATTCTCTTTTAAATGCCTACTTTCATGTTTAGTTTTTCATATTGTACCATCTTTAGTCCCTTCTCATTTCTTTCTAAATACATTTTTCATGTATTTCTCTGTGGTTACCATGGGGTTAAAACTTAACATCTGAAATCTATAACAAATGTATATGATTTAAGGGCAACTTCCACTTTCTGTACCCTTTCATTCCTCCACCTATTTTTTGTACTTGTTACAAATTCTATCCTTATACATTGTACGTATTCAACACCATTGATTAATCATTAGTTTCATGGGTTTCTAATTTAGTACCAGTAAGAAGTGGTGTTCAAAACCAAAAAATTCAGTAATACTGGCATTTATAAGTACCCATATGGTTACTTTTACCTGGCGTTTTTGTTTCTTTATGCTGCTTTGATCCAGTGTCTAGTGTTCTTTCCTTTCTGTCTAAAGAACTCCCTTTAGCATTGCTTGTTGGACCAGACTAGTGGTAATGAACTCCCTATGCTTTTTTTTTTATTATTAATTAACGGAAAAAAAAGAAAAAAAAGAAATTAACCCAACATTTAGAAATCATACCATTCTACATATGCAATCAGTAATTCTTAACATCATGACATAGATGCATGATCATCGTTTCCTAGTACATTTGCATCGGTTTAGAAGAACTAGCAACACAACCGAAAAAGATATAGAATGTTAATATAGAGAAAAGAAATAAAAGTAGTAATAATAGTAAAAACAAAAACAAAAACAAAAAAAACCCTATAGCTCAGATGCAGCTTCATTCAGTGTTTTAACATGATTACTTTACAATTAGGTATTATTGTGCTGTCCATTTTTGAGTTTTTGTATCTAGTCCTGTTGCACAGTCTGTATCCCTTCAGCTTCAATTACCCATTGTCTTACCCTGTTTCTAACTCCTGCTGAACTCTGTTACCAATGACATATTTCAAGTTTATTCTCGAATGTCCATTCACATCAGTGGGACCATACAGTATTTGTCCTTTAGTTTTTGGCTGGACTCACTCAGCATAATATTCTCTAGGTCCATCCATGTTATTACATGCTTCATAAGTTTATCTTGTCTTAAAGCTGCATAATATTCCATTGTATGTATATACCACAGTTTGTTTAGCCACTCATCTGTTGATGGACATTTTGGCTGTTTCCATCTCTTTGGAATTGTAAATAACGCTGCTATAAACATTGGTGTGCAAATGTCCGTTTGTGTCTTTGCCCTTAAGTCCTTTGAGTAGATACCTAGCAATGGTATTGCTGGGTTGTATGGCAATTCTATATTCAGCTTTTTGAGGAACCGCCAAACTGCCTTCCACAGTGGTTGCACCATTTGACATTGCCACCAACAGTGGATAAGTGTGCCTCATTCTCCGCATCCTCTCCAGCACTTGTCATTTTCTGTTTTGTTGATAATGGCCATTCTGATGGGTGTGAGATGATATCTCATTGTGGTTTTGATTTGCATTTCTCTAATGCCCAGGGACATTAGCATCTCTTCATGTACCTCTTGGCCATCCGTATTTCCTCTTCTGGTAGGTGTCTGTTCAAGTCTTTTTCCCATTTTGTAATTGGGTTGGCTGTCTTTTTGTTGTTGAGTTGAACAACCCTATGCTTTTCTTATCTGGGAATGTCTTAATCTCTGTATAATTTTTTTAAAACATTTTCATTCTCACACCATACAGTTCATCCAAAGTGTACAATCAGTGGCTCTAGATATAATCACAGAGTTGTGCATTCATCACTACAGTCAATTTGAGAACATGTCATTGCCCCAAAAGAAAAAATCCCATATCTCTTATACCCTCCTATTATTGACACTTGGCATTGGTATGATACCTTTATTACAACTGAAAGAATATTATGATATTACCATTAACTTATATTCCACAGCTTGTATTTTTCCCCATTAACCACAATATTATTAACACCTTGTAATTGTGAAGTACATTTGTTCTAGTTCATGGATGAATATTCTTATATTTGTACTATTAACCACATTCATCATCCACACCAGGGTTCATTATGTTAATTATACAGTGTCTAGTGTTCTTTCCTTTCTGTCTAAAGAACTCCCTTTAGCCATAAAATATTTGTCATTTTGTGTCTAGCTCATTACACTAAACATAATATCTTGAAGCTTTTATCCATGTTGTTGCATCTGGACTTCATTCCTTTTTAAGCTGAATAATATTCCATTGCATATATGTACCACGTTTTTGTTTATCCATTTATTAGTAGATGAACACTTGTATTGTTTCCATCTTTTGACAATTTTGAATAATGCCACTGTGAATATTGGTATACATATGTCTTTTTGCACCCCTGCTTTTAGTTCTTCGAAGTATATACCTAGTAGCAGGTTGCTGGATCTTATGGCAATTCTATACTTAACTTCCTGAGAAACTGCCAAAATGTCTTCTACTGTGGCTGCATCATTCTGCATTTCACCAGCAGTGAATACATATTCCTAATTCTTCACATCTTCAACACTTGTAGTTACCTGATATATATGTATTTTTAATAGTGGCCATTCTAATAGGTGTGAGATGATACCTCACTGTGGTTTCATTTCCATTTCCCTAATAGCTAATGTTGTTGAACATCTTTTTACGTGCTTTTTAGCCATTTGTATTATTATTATTTTTTTAATACACAAAGCTTTTTGCATTTTATTTTTCCCTTGGGTTGGAGATTCATCTTAACCTGCATGCATTTTAAAACAGTTACAGGGTCTCAAACTGTTCCAAGCAGACATTAGACAAGCACAGACGGTTGAAAATTCCTATTTAAAAAATGGGAAATCAAGAAATAACATACATATAGTGGGGTGGTAGTTTATCCACTTCCCCAAAAGTGGACTCTAGACGTCATTCACATTTTCTAATTGCAATAACCCACCTGCCTCTGGGCCTTCCTGCAAAGGCTGTGGCTCCCACTCACAGAGTGGCTCTGAGCAAGTGGAAGGGACTCCTTTGAAAATTTCCTCCCAAGCCTCCGTCCTGGGATCTTGGCACAGCTCATTTAAGGGCTATGAAGGAGAGGGATGGCTAAGTCTCTCCTTTCCCTCGGGCATTCTTCACAAGTATTCATTCTCAGAGGAGGGCTAGGGCCATGTCACTGATACTTGCAGACCTGGGGGGCAGTTATCTGAATGTAGTTTTCCCTTTGTTCACTGAACTCAGGCCGGGTACAGCTCTCACATTACTGCCAGAAACAGGCAAGATCTCTAGATTTGGGGGGAGCCACAGGTCTAAGGCCAGAGCTGAAGGTTGTTTAAACACATTGTTCCTTCCAGCCCTCAACATCTGAGTTGCTTAAGTGCTGGAGGGGTGTTGAAGTTTCTTTCTCCCTCCCAACTTGAAATGCTCAACAGACAATTGAGGAGTGGGACTGTCTACTAAGAAAAGTCTTGGGTCTCTGGTATTTCTCCCCAGGACATAGCCATTTGTATTTTGTCTTTGGAAAAGTGTCTATTCAAGTTCTTTGCCCATTTTTTAAATTGTGTTGTCTTTCTTTTTGTTGAATTGTAGGATTTCTTTATATATTCTGGATATTAAACTCTTATTGAATATGTATTTTCTAATATTTTCTTCATTAGAGTAGGCCTCTTTTTCACTTTCTTGACAAAGTCCTTTGAAGCACAAAATTATTTAATTTTGAGAAGGTCTCATTAATATATATATATATATTTTTCATCGCTTGTGCTTTGGGTGTAAGTTGTAAGAAACCACCACCTACCACAAGCTCTTGAAAATGCTTCCCTACATTTTCTTCCAGGAATTTTACTGGCTCTTATATTCAGATATTTGATTCATTTTGAATTAATTTTTGTATAAAGTTTGAGATAGAGGTTCTCTTTCGTTCTTTTGGACATTGATATCCAGTTCTTCCAGCACCAGTTGTTAAACATATTATTCTGTCCCAATTAAGTGGATTTGGCATCCTTGTCAAAAATCAAGTGACCGGGTGGGCCACGGTGGCTCAGCAGGCAAGAATGCTTGCCTGCCATGCCAGAGGACCTGGGTTCGATTTCCGGTGCCTGCCCGTGTTAAAAAAAAAAAATCAAGTGACCATAGATGTGAGGGTCTATTTCTTAACTTTTAGTTTGATTCCATTGGTCTATATAACTATCCTTGTGCCAGTGACATGTTGTTTTGACCACCCTAATGTGAGTCCGCCAATATTGTTCTTCTTTATCAAGATGTTTTTGGCTATTTGGGGCTTTTCCATTTCTGCAAAATGGGCTGTTGAAGTTTTGATTGGAAGTGCATTGAATCTGTAAATCAATTTGGGTAGAGTTGATGATATTTCATCTTCCAGTCTAGGAACAGGAATGTCTTTCCATTTATTTAGATCTTTTATCAAAATCTCATAGGTTTATGTGTATAAGTCCTTTACATCCTTGGTTAAATTTAATCCTTGGTATTTGAACCTTTTAGTTGCTATTGTAAATTGAATTTTTTTTCTGGCACCGAAAGCTGTTCCAGGAGCCTAAGCTGCTGTCCCCTCTGTTGCCTGCCATGAGACTGGGGCAGGGGGGATTGTAGCCACTGCAAGAAGGGTGAACTCACTGCTTTATCCAAATTACCAGCCTCTTCTTCCCACTTCTCCCTGGATACTGCACAAAGTTTCACTAGATTTCAGAGTTTAAAAATAGTTGATTCAGACAGTTCCTGCCAGTTCAATAGTTGTTTTCGTGGAGGAAATGATTCTTGCAGCTTCTTACTCATTCCTGGTATATAGAAACACCATTGGTTTTTGTCTTGCTCCCATACCCTGCCTCTCTGCTGAATTCATTTTATTAGCTCTAGTAATTAAAGGGGGGCATTACAACCAACCCAGTGGGAAAAAAAAACTATAAGAGGATACTGTGAACAACTGTATGTCAATATTAGAAAACCTAGATGAAATGAGCAGATTCTTAGAAACACACAAACAACCTATGTTGGCTTAGGAGAAATAGAAGATCTCAATAAGCCAGTTCCTAGTAGAGAGATTGAATCAGTAATCAAACGCCTTCCAACAAAGAAAAACCTAGGACCAAATGGCTTCACAGGGAATTCTACCAACCATTCCAAGAAGACTTTATTCTGATTCTGCTCAAACTCTTCCAAACAATTGAAAGAAGGGAGCAACCCCTAATTCATTCTGAGGCCAACATCACCCCTGTACCAAAGCCAGGTAAAGATACCACAACAAAGGAAAACTACACATGTGAAAAGATGTGGAGAAAGAGGCACATGTGTCAAATGGTACAACCACTGTGGAAGGCAGTTTGGCAGCTCCTCAAGAAGCTAAGTATAGCATTGGCATATGACCCAGCAATACCATTGCTAGGTATCTGTTCAGAGGACATGAGGGCAAAGACACAAACGGACATTTGCTCATCAATGTTTATAGCAGCATTATTTACAATTGCCAAGAAATGGAAATAGCCCAAATGTCCTTGATAATTTTTAAGTATGTAAAGGTTCTACAAATTAAAAACTTTGAAGACTTCCAGATTATAGAAATGTTGTGTTCATGCTGGATATACTTGAGGTTTATGGTAATCAGTATAAAGGGAGATCAGCACAGTTGGGTGTTGGAATGGTTTGTTTTTTTTTTTTTATTTCTCTATGTTTTGTGGTTCAAGAACGAATATGGAAGACAAGACTAAGATTAAGCTAGTTCAAGTTTTGTCTGATTGTGTGATAGAGAAAAAGAGGATGAAGGTAATTGAAGATGTATGATAGGCAATGACTATAATAACTGAGTAATGAAATCGATGGAAGTGAGTAGGTGAGGGTGATGAACCCTATAAATGCTTGGTTAATGAATGATAGGCGTTGCCATGAAGTTGTCACAGTGCCAAAGATTGTTGGAATGGATTAACTAGAGCAAGAGTGCTAGAAGGATTAGTGGTGGTCATCAGAGTGGATCATTTGGTACTTAGATTTTTGAAGTCATGCAGTTACTAGGTAATGAACAAGGCCCAGGACATGATCATGGGAGTGGTGGTCAATGTAGATTATAGGAAAAGATTGTTGGAAATGAGGAGGAGGGAGACCAAGGAACTGAGAGGCCAGAGTGGTGAATAAATTAACTATTGATGTTGAAGTCACTAAAGATAGAGACAGAAATAGTTGGTAAAGAAGAAATTGAGCCAAGTATTAAACTCTTTAATGAATAAATGAGGAAGACTGACTTAACAGAGTCACAGTATTAAGGCTATTTGAAAAATACTCTAGATCCTGGAAAGTAATGTTTTATTTTATTACCTGAAGTCCAGTTCTGAGTCCATTGCTGTCTACCAAGTAACCCCCAAATTTAGTATCTTGAAACAACACGAATGTATTATCCTATAGTTTCTTTGAATCAGGAATTTGGTCCTGGCTTAACTGGGGTCCCCTCCTTCAGTGAGGTCTATCACAAGGCTATAGGCAAGGTTTAGAGATTATTGGATTCAGTTCCTTGTGGGCTTTTGAACTGAGGAATTCAGTTCCTTGAGGGTTGTTGGCAGGGCTGGCCCTCAGATCCTTGCCACATATTCCTCTCCAGCATGTGAATTTGGCTCATCAGTGCAGGCACACTGAGAAAGCAAAAGAGAGCATCCGCTAACAAACAGAAGCCACAAACTCTTGTAACATAAAGATGGAAGTGACATTCCCATCAACTTTGCTGTATTCTGTGGGTTAAAAGCAAGTCACTGAAGCTGGCTCACACAAGGGAGAGAATTATATGAAGGACTGAATACCAAGCAGGGATGATTGGAGGGCACCTTAGTTGTTTACTATTTATTCCCATCTATTGTTTGGGGATCTCATTTATAAAATAAAATTCAGTTAAAAAGGAGTATTTTAAAAAGTATCAGAATGCTAATTCTGGCAGTTCCTAACCTCTAACTAAAGGTATTTTAAAAAGGCATCTTCAGGGCAGTACGATGGTGGCTCAATAGCCAGAATTCTCACCTGCCTTGCAGGAGACCTGGGTTTGATTCCCGGTGCCTGCCCATAAGAAAAAAAAGTCATATTCAGAGAAGGAATATCAATGGAAGATTATGTTGTTTGGAAGACATGCAATCTGTCCCTTTCTCTAGAGCAGTCAAACTTAAACATGCATAAGAAATCACCTTCAAGGCTTGTTAAAACAGTTGCTGGGCTGTACTACCAGAGTTATTTATTCATTAGATCTGGAGTGAGGGCCAAAAATTGCATTTCTAACATGTTTACCAGATGATGCTGCTGGTCCAGAGACCATGCTCTGAGAATCGTTACTCTAGATATTCATTGTTGGGTCAAGCTCTTTTACCGTCAGAGAGTGTAATTTCTTGATTTCTTCCTCACTCTTACTTTTGCCTTGCCAAATATTTTCCTTTGCCCCAAATATTTCTATGAATGAGTTTTATTTTGAGAAATAATCATTTCATTGAGAGGTCATATAAGCTACAGATCCATTATTGCTCTAGGGATGTAGTTAAGGATCTTGTCCTCTATATATCCATGTCCTCTGTATATTCCCTACCTTGGAACCTATTTTAGAGTGCAGAACTGGTGAAAAGAAGTTTCTCATTTGGACAATAAGCTTATTTGGTGAGAGTACCATTTTAGTTTTGGCCATCAGCTAGCTCAGGTAACTCTGAGTTGAGGGCTCAACTTTAGCATTTGCGTACATATTGCCAATTTATTTGTGGCTTATCCCTGCACTCCTTGCCCCTCCCCACATGTCACCACCCCTCATCTTCCACACACCTGGTCTGAACTTCTTTTTAATTCACATATTGCATAGTTTTATTTCCATGTTTCTATTTTTTAAAATGCATTTCCTTTGGACTATCTCAAGCACTTGTGATATTATGCAGAATACAAAATAATAGGACATTTGGAAATTTATGATAGCTGGAAACAAAGGAAAAATTTTTCGAAATAACTGTCCACTAGCTTAGAATTCTGTGCCTTTTAAAATAAAATGACAGCCCTTCATACTTAAGTATTCCAAGGTAGGCATTTGTATCTCAGTATCACAGCTTAGTGATAGTTGTTTATGATGTTTCAAGAAATATTATTTCACCTTTTTGAATTTGACTGTTTACTGAGCAAGTCCATGAGGTCTTTGATACTTTCAAGAAATGGAGTCTAATTCCCTTCCATTGAGAATGGATGGGACTTAGTAATTAGCTTCTAATTAATAGAATAAAGCAGAAATGACAGTTTATGACTTTGGAGACTAGGTCATAAAAGGTACAGAAGTTTCCTCCTTGATCTGTTGGAGGACTCACTCCAGAAAACTATTTATTTGCCTTGTCCTGAGGACACTTCAGAATCCCTATAGAGAGGCATGTGATGAAGAATTCAGGCCTTTTGCCAATAGCCAGTGGGGAACTGAAGCTTCCATCTGAAAGCCGTATGAGTGAACCATTCTAGAAGAGATCCTCTTGGTCCTGCTAAGTCTACATAAGACTGTAACTCAGGCTGACATCATGACTACAGACTTATAAGATACTCTGATCCAGAATCATTCAATTAAGCCTTTCCCAGAGACAGTGTGAGATAATAAATTTTGCTTTTAAACTACTGAGTTTTGGAATAATTTGTTGTGCAGAAATAGATAACTGTTACAGAGTCCTTTTTTTATAGAATAGGAAACTGAGACCTAAAGCAATATAATAAAATAGCTTATTATTTTCAGAATTAGACTAAATCCATACTCAGACTGATATAATAGATAACAAAACAATGCATCAAGATGGTAAAAAAAAATTTAAGTGCTAGAAATTTGAAGCATTGGTTTTCTAAAAAAAGCGCTTTTGAGCATAGACTAGCTCATTGTAATTTTAAATTTCCTAGTAGCCACAATTAAAAGAAGTAAAAATAAGCAGGTGAAATTAATTTTAATAATATTTTATTTAACCCAATGTATCCAAATACTATCATTTAAATGATGAACATTTAATCAATACAAAATTATTAATGAAAAAAAATTTTTCCATTCTAAGTCTTTGAAATCCAGTGTGTATTTTACACTTCAGCATATCTCGATTTGTATTAGTTACATTTTAAGTGCCAGTAGCTACATGTGGCTAGTGCTTACCGTATTGGATGGTATAGGTCTTGATTGATTAGTCTCAAGGAATATACTACTGTAATGAGAAGCTTTATAACTCAGCCTTCAGTTTTACTTATGTATAGGATAGTTAGGAGGCTTAAAACAAAATTGGGTGATACCTCTTTTTTTAATATTCTTTTAATTATTTTTTTAATTGAACCAGTACAACTAAAATTAAATATATACACTACTGTTTTTTTTTCCTCATTTGACATTTCTTTTAAACTGCAAATTCTACAAAGATGTAGTATAAGCAAAATTATTTTCTTGGCTAATTAATTAACAGTGTGGCATGATATTTTATAGTTCTAGTTAAAGTTCTTTTGTGTGAAAACCATTTTTGCTAGGTTAACAAAAATGACATTTATTATATATGCCATTCCATTCTATTTAAGCTGGATTTTCTGTCTTCATGAACATAACAAACTTTGTCTCTTCAAATTGTGTTTCAAGTTCAAGTGATCTGCTCAAAATGAATAGAATAGCTATGTCCTAATCCTAAATTTTTAGAAGAGAAAAGGAATCTCTGGCCCAGCTTGGTTTAGTTTATATAAACACCATGGTTAGGACAGCATAGAAACATAGCAGCTATGCTCCACCTCAGAGATGACTAGTATGATTAGACAGTCACCCCCAAAATTATTAGTTATGGTTCCTTCAGGATAATCACACAGTTAATCTACAAATAAATATTTTCAAAATTTATCTTAAAGCTTTTTATTTGACCCATGTTTTATTTAGAAGTGTTTAATCTGCAATTATTTGAAGATATTCCAACTGTATCTCTATCATTGATTTCTATTTTAATTCCATTGTGGTCTGAGAGTAAATATATTATGTGATTTCTATTATTTTAACATCTTAAAGTGTGTATATGGCTCAGAATGTGGCATATCTTGTTGAATGTTTCATGTGATCTTGAGAAGATTGTATATTCTGCTGTTTCATAAGGGCAAGCCTCAAGATCAAGGACATGGTTTACTAAATTGGGAGTACCTAATGTTCGAGAGATTATTAGGAATCCCTTAGGTGTGGAAGTTTAATAGTTCACATTTTCCCCCACTCACTCAAGGGACTTTGCAACTTAAAAAAAATCTGCCCAAAATACTGTGCAGTGTGTCAGGGTATTACATTAACCTGTACAAAATAACAAGATCTCATTTCCTATTCTAGGTTCCATGTAATTAAGTTGTTTAAATAAACTGACTAGACAGATTAAATTAGACAGTGTGCTACAGAAAATTTAAATTTTGGACAAAATAAACATCTCTTCCTTTGGTCTTGGACAGAACTTGAAGTTTTAAAATACCGACAGTATCATCCTTTTCCCTTTATTCTGAGTTCCAGGGACTTACCAGGTTATACACAAAAAGCATAGTATCTCAAAATTTAGAAATAACAGTTAAAATTCGGGAATAAATATGACTGCTGGAAAATTTACAGTCTAGGAACCTTCATAATGAGCCATATTAAACATTCTGGACTCCTTAATGATCAATTGTCCAATTTCTGCCCACTTTCTATCCCCTGATAACCTATGTTTTCAAATTCAATTCTCAGAGTTTGCCCATTATAGTTTATATTAGTGAGACCATACAATATCTGTCCTTTCATTTCTGGCTTATTTCATTAAACATAATGTCTTCAAGGTTCATTCACCTAGTTACATGCCTCATGACTTCATTCCTTTCTGTGGCTGCTCAATATTCCATTATATGTATATACCAGTCTGCTCTTCCCTTCACCTGTTGTTATACCCTTAGGCCATCTCCATCCATTGGGCAATTGTGAATAATGCCAAAGAAACACCATCATGCAAATGTCTTTTCCTGTCCCTGTTTTCAGTTCTTCCAAGCACATACTCAGTAACAGGTTGCAGGATTATATGGCAACCCTATACTTAGCTTCCTCTCAATTGTTTTTTAATTCTCTATTTATCTCCACTCTAATCTTTTTTGTTTCCTTCCTTCTGCTCACTTTGGGTTTAGATTGTTCTTCTTTTTCTAGGTCTTCCTGTTTTGAGATTAATTCTCTGATTTGAGATCTTTCATCTCTTTTAATGCAGGCATTGAGAGCTATAAATTTTCCTCTCAGCACTGCTTTCACTGCATCCTATAAATTTTGGTATATTTTGTTCCTATTTTTGTTTTTCTCAAGAATTCCATAGTTTTATTTTCAATTCTTCTTTGACCTATTTGTTCTCTAATTGTATGCTCTTATTTCCACATTTTTGTGAATTTTCCATTTCTCCCACCATTAATGATTTCTAGTTTCATTCATTGTTGGAGAAAACATACTTGTATGAATTTGATATTTAAAAAAATTATTGAAAGCATATGTCAAAGCATATGATCTGTACTGGAGAATGATCAATGTGTATTAGAGAAGAATGTATATTTTGCTACTGTTGGGTGACATGTTTTATGTGTGCCTATTAGGTCTAGTTGATTTAGAGTATTATTCAAGTCTCCTATTTCCTGTGTGTATATATATATATTTTTTTTTTTTGCATGGACAGCCTCCTATTTCCTATTTTTATCTTCTGAGTGTTCTTTCCATTATTGACAATTGTGCATTAACATCTCCTGTTGTTGTAGAACCGTTCATTTCTCCCTTTTAGTCTCTCAGTGTTTATGCCATATATTTTGGGGTCTGCTGTTAGGTGCATATATATTAATAGCTGTTTTGTCTCTTGTTGAATGAATCCCTTGGTCAGTATATAGTAACCTTCTTTGTTCCTCATAAGAGTTTATTACTTATAGTCTCTTTTATCTGATATTAATATATCTACTCCAGCTCCCTTTGGTTACTACTTGCATGGTATGTATTTTTTCCATCCTTTTACTTTCAGTAAAAGTAAAAAGAGTGGATTGCACTCTTTTATCCATTCTGTCAGTCTCTACATCTTGTCTGGAGAGTTTAATCCATCTACGTTTAGACTAATAATGCAGGACTTCTGCCATTTTACTATTTAGTCTTTTTTTTTTCCGTGAACAAAATGCTTTATTTTCATTCCCTGATTTCCATGACAACTGAATTGCTACATATATTGATTTGTCCATTTCTCTTACCTATATGTTTATAAAAATCAAATCATCTGTTAATTGGATTTACATGCATTCTGAGATTAGTGTCCTATACCTAAATAAATAATATTTACTGTTAAAATACACGTATGTAAGTTGAAGTTTTTTTGTTTTTTTTTTTTAAATGACCAAGTATAGAAACAGTGAGCCTGAAAATCAGATAGCATTGTGAAAAAAACATTATTTCAAGGAAGTCTTTCAATTCACAGCATATGGGATAGTTAATGTATATAACTGATTTCCGTTTTCCTCCAACAAAATTACTATTTTGTTTTGCTACCCACTGAGACTGAAAACAAGTTGAACAGAACACCTTTAAAGCAACTTTCTTTTTTGACTATTTAGTCTTTATAGCTCTTTTAGTCATTGTAAAGTCAAGTATTTTCTGACCTTCAGTTCTTCTGTTAATGTCTATTTTCATATTTTTTTTTATTTTTTGTATGGTAACATACAAAATTCTTTCTCATTTCTTCCTGGATATGTTTTCATATCTTTCCTTTGTGGTTTACTATGGGGATAAAATTTCACATCCTAAATATGTAACGTTCATTTTTCTTTTGATTCCAACTTGTCTATAATCACATACACATACACATACACATATCTCTCTGTTCCCCCACTTTTTTTGTATTTATTATTAATTTTATCTTTCTATCTTTTATGTCCACAACCATAGATTGAACATTACTTTTTTTTTTTTGACATGGGCAGACACCTGGAATTGAACCCAGGTTTCTGGCATGGCAGGCGAGAACTCTGCCACTGCACCACCGTTGCCTGCCTGATCGTTACTTTTTATGCCCTTATATTTTAGCACCCTTAAGAAGTAAGAAGTGAAGTTGTGTTCCAGAAAATGCAATACAGTAGTTCTGATATATATATTTTTACACCTGTGTTTACCTTTTTTGGACGTCTTATTTTTTTTATGCTGCTGTTATCAATTGTCAGGGTTCTTTCCTTTCTGTCTGAATTGCTATTTATCATTGCTTCTGAAGCAGGTCTTGTGGTAATGGACTGTCTCAACTTTTGTTTATCTGAGTGTCTTAATGTTCCCTTCCTTTTTGAAAGTAAGTTTCCTGGGATATATCTTACCAAATATAAAATTCTTGGTTGACAATTATTTTCTTTCAGCTCTTTAAGTATTTCAACTCTCTGCCTTCTTGCCTCTGTGTTTTCTGATAAGAAATTGGTACTTAATCTAATTGGGACTCCCTTGTACATGACATGTTGCTTTTCTCTTGCAGCTTTCAGAATTTGTTTCTTGTCCTTTGCATTTGATAGTTTGACCACTGTGCATCTGGGCACATTTCTGTTCACATTTATTCTGTTTGGTGTTTGTTGCCCTTCTTGGCATATTCATGAGTTTCCCCAAGTTAGGGAATTTTTCTCTAATTATTTCTCTTAGTATTCCTTCTGCTCCTTTTTCTTCTTCTTCTCCCTCTGCTACACTCATAATGCATATATTGGTATGCTTGATGGTGTACCACAGATTTTTTAAAGTATCTTTGCTATGGGTAATTAATTTATCTTTCTTTCTGCCCCTCAGCCTGAGTCATTTCAGTTGTTTTGTCTTCAAGTTCATTATTCTTTCTTCTGCTAGCCCCAGTCTGCTGTCATAAACCCTCCTGGGAATTTTTCATTTCAGTTATTGTGTTCTTTAATTCCAGTATTTTTTTTTTTTTTAATTCCTGTCTGTATATTGAGATTCTCATATTTTCAGTTATTGCCTTCCTTGTATCCTTTGGTTCTATTTATTTTCTTTAATTTCCTTGAGCATATTGAATATAATTTTTAGAAAATTCTTGTATGGTATGTCCACATTCTGGTCTTCTTTGTTGATGTTTTCTTGATTTTTATCCTCTTCTTTGGATAAGCCATGTGTGCTGGTTTGAAATGATGTATGGTCCCTAGAAAAGCCATGTTTTAATCCTAATCCCATTTTGTAAAGGCAGCCATTTCTTCTAATCCCTATTTAGTATTGTATGTTTGAAACTGTAATTAGATCATTTCCCTAGAGATGTGATGTAATTGAGAGTGGTTGTTAAGATGGATTAGGTGACGACACATCTCCACCCATTCGGGTGGGTCTTGATTAGTTTATGAAGTCCTATAAAGGAGGAAACATTTTGGAGAATGGGAGATTCGGGGAGAGCAGAGCAGAACGGCATAGCCACGAGAAGCAGAGTCCACCAGCCAGGGACCTTTAGAGATGAAGAAGGACAATGCCTCCTGAGGAGCTTCATGAAACATGAAGCCAGGAGAGAAAGCTAGCAGATGATGCCATGTTCGCCATGTGCCCTTCCAGATTAGAGAAGAACCCTGACTTTGTTCACCATGTGCCTTCTCACTTGAGAGTGAAACCTTGAACTTCATTGGCCTTCTTGAACCAAGGTATCTTCCCCTGGATTCCTTAGGTTGGACATGTCTGTTAGACTTATTTTAATTGGGACATTTTCTTGGCCTTGGAACTGTAAACTTTGTGGCCTATTGCATTCTGGCAGCCTTCAAACTAGAACACCATCATTTTCTGTTTGTCTGTTTGTCTTGTATTCTTTTGTACACTGTACATTGTAATATCTTAAAATGTTATCTCTGAGATTTTGTCCTGAGCTATCCGTTTCTTGAGTGTGTCCAGCTAGTGACATGACAGATTTTCTTAAATGCCAGGAGCTAACAAAATCAAATAAACCAATGCAAAAAAACATTTCACAGTCTTTGGAAACAGGCTTTGGCTTGGCTGCTTAGATGGTCAGCCCAAGGTGAATACAAAGTGCAGGGTACTCTGTCTGTCCTGAGACTGTGTTTTGTTGGTTTGTTTTTGCTCATGAGACTTTAGGTATTCCTTTGTTTACAGGGTTTTGAATGTCCCCTCTATTTCATAGGAAATAATACCTTCTCCCTCTCCTGGATGCTCCCCAGTAAGATTTAAAACAAGTAATCTTTTGCCCCAGTTCTCCTGACTCAGAGTTTCTTACACTGCTTTTAATGTCCAAAGGTTTTTCCCTGGAGGAAAATTCTAGGAAGTAGGTGAGCCAGAGGAGTTTTATAGGTTAGTTTTTCCCAGCCAGAATATCCCACAAAGGGACTGCTGGCTGGTTCCACACCACCATGGGGAGGGGTTGAGGAAGAGTCTGGCAAGGGTGCCAGGAACTTCTCCTGTGGCTCTTTGAAGCTTTTTTTTATTTGACATTGTCCAGTAAATGAAGCTCTTTAGCTCTGCTTCATAGTTTTGAGAAAAGATACTGTCTTTAAATTTCCTCTGCTGCCTGTACCTGAGGCACGTTGGAACAGTCGCTACCCTAGAGCTGGGTGCCCAGAGATCTGAAGTAGCTGGGGTCAGCCATCTGACTTCATATCACTGAAATTTGGGGAACTAGGTTTTTATACCCTAGTTCCAGTAAGCTGTACTAGGGCCGGCATTAAGGATCTCACAGCTGTCTGATGAAGGGATGGACAGTGATAACCATTGCACAAAGCGTGGAGTTCATAGGTATTTATCAGTTTACCAGCCTCTTCCTTCCACTCTTCTGCAGATGCTATACAGTGTTCTACTGAACTCTGCAGTTTCAAAATAGTTGATTTAGACAGTTCCTGTTTGTTTATAGTTCTGGTGGAGGGACTGATTCTTGGAGCTTTCTACTCCCCTATCTTCCTAAACTTAGATGATGGCAGTTTGCTGCTTAATAAACTTTTTATCTTGGAATAATTTTAGATTTATAAAAAAGTTGCAAAGATAGTGCAAAGATTTCTTGTATACCCCTCATCCAGTTTTCTCCAGTGTTAATAGCACATTTGTCAAAGCTAAGAAACTGACATTGGTTTCATTACTATTATTTAAACTCCAGATTTTATTCTGATTTTACCAGTTTTTCCACTCAATTTTTCCCAATGTTATGGAATCCAATCTGGGGTATCATGTTGCATTTAGTCATTATGACTCTAGTTTCCTCTGATGTATAACAGTTTCTCAGTGTTGGCTTCTTTTCCATGACCTCAATAGCTTTATGAGAATACCGGCTAGGCGCTTTGTAGAATGACCCTCAATTTGGGTTTGCCTGATGTTTTCCTCATGAATAGGTGGGGTTATGGGCTGTGAGGAATAATACCACAGAGGTGAAGTGACTTTCTTCTCTTGTTATATCAGGGAGTACCTAATGACAGCATAATCTAGCAGTTATGATATTAATCACGATTATTTGGTTGAGATAGTGTTTGCTAGATTTCTTCACTGTAGGGTTACTATTTCTTCCCTCTGCATACTCTCTTCATTAGAAGCAAGTTTCTAAGTAGTGTTCACTCAAGGGGCTGGGAGGTGAAATTAAATTTCACCTTCAGCAGAAAGGAGTATTTTTTTTTCTTTTTTAAAAATTTTTATTAATAAAACCAATCACATACAATATGAATGTTGTTTTTTTAATCACATAGTTGTATATTCATCATCATGATCATTTCTTAAAACATTTGCATCAACTCAGAAAAAAAATAAAAAGAAAACAAAAAAAAGTGTACATACCATACCCCTTACCCCTCCCTTTCAATGATTAGTAGCATTTCAGACTACTAAATTTGTTTAAACGTTTGTTCCCCCTATTATTATTTATTTATTTTTAAAAAATTTATTTTGTTATTTGTGATACATAACTACTTACAAACACATTCTTATCATATGATCATTCCGTTCTTGTTATATAATCAATAACACGCACTATCATCACATAGTTGTATATTCATCATCATGATCATTTTTTAGAACATGTGCGTCAATTCAGAAAAAGCAATAAAAAGAAAACAGAAAAAAATTCATACATACCATATCCCTTACCCCTCCCCTTCACTGATCACCAGCATTTCAATCTACTAAATTTATTTTAACATTGTTCCCCCTATTATTTATTTATTTTTAATTCCTATGTTTTACTTGTCTATCGATAAGGTAGACAAAAGGAGCATCAGACACGAGGCTCTCACAACCACACAGTCACACTGTGACAGCCATATCATCATACAATTATCTTCAAGAAACATGGCCACTGGAGCACAGCTCCACATTTTTAGGCAGTTCACTCCATCCTCTCCATTATACCTTAACTAAACAGGTGATATCTCTTTAATGCATAAGAATAACCTCCAGGATAACCTCTCAACTCTGTTTGGAATCTCTCAGCCATTGACACTTTATTTTGTCTCATTTCTTTCTTCCCCCTTTTGATTGAGAAAGTTTTCTCAATCCCTTGGTGCTGAATCTCAGCTCATTCTAGGATTTCTGTCCCATGTTGCCAGGGAGGTCCACACCCCTGAGAATCATGCCTCACATGAGGAGGGGGAAGGCAGTGAGTTTGCTTGTCGTATTGGCTGAGAAAGAGAGGCCACATCTGAGCAACAAGAGGTTCTCTTGGGGGTGACTCTTAGGCCTAATTTTAAGTAGGCTTAGCCTATCCTTTGTGGGATTAAGTTTCATATGAACAAACCCCAAGATTGGGGACTTAGCCTATTGCTTTGGTTGTCCCTACTGCTTGTGAGAATATCAAGAATTTTCCACATGGGAAGTTGTATTTTCCACGTTTCTCACCATTCCTCCTGAGAGCACTTTGCAAATACTTTTTTATTCATTGTTCAAATACTTCCGGGATTTATCAAGGCATCACTCTGTACAAACCTACAAAATCTCATGCTGTGCTCAAGGTTCCATGTACTTATGGTGTTCAATTAAACTGTCCACATTAGTTATATTAGGAAATGCACTAGGAATATTTTCTTATATTACTTGGAATTCTTCTGTATGTAAGGTTCATCTCTTCTACCCTATTTTAAATTTTATTCAGTCATTTATTTATGTCATAATGAACTCATATTTCTTTTACAGTTTGATTTATAATACAATACCACCCTGTTTATTTTTAACTCAAATTTTTCTAGCTTTTGGTGTTGGGAGCTTCTTCAGTAACATATGTTTTTTGTCATGCTATTTTGTGTTTATCCTTTCAGATTCCTTTTTAAGCTTGTGCTGGTTTGAAAGGATGCATGTACCCTAGAAAAGCCATGTTTTAATCCTAATCACATTTTATAAATCCAGCTGTTTCTTCTAATCCCTATTCGGTACTGTATGTTTGAACCTGTAATTAGATCATCTCCCTGGAGATGTGACTCAATCAAGAGTGGTTGTTAAGCTGGGTTAAGTGGAGAAGTGTCTCCACCCATTAGTGTGGGACTTGATTAGTTTACTAGAATCCTATAAAAGAGAACAACAGAGAAAGCCAGGAGATTCAGAGAGAACAGAGAATGGTGCAGCACCATAAAGCAGAGAGTCTGCCAGCTAGCGACCTTTGGAGATGAAGAAGAAAAATGCCTCCTGGGGAGCTTCATGAAACAGGAAGCCAGGAGAGAAAGCTAGTAGATGACATTGTGTTTGCCATGTGCTGGTCCAGCCGAGAGAGAAGCCCTGAAGTTCACTGGCCTGCTTGAACCAAGGCACCTCTCCCTGGATACCTCAGATTGGACATTTCTGTAGACTTGTTTTAATTGGGACCTTTTTCTCAGCCTTAGAACTATAAACTAGCAACTTATTAAATTGCATTCTGGCAGCTAGCAAACTAAAACAAAGCTTTCTAATTAATGTCTTCTTGATCTCCTTTATGTCATCAGCCATCCCATTTATTTTATTTGGTAGATTTTTGTGAACATCTTTGATTGGTTGTTCCAACGTCTGTGTTTCTGTGGTTTTAATTTGGTCGTTAGACTGGGATGTAACTCTGCATCATGATGTGCTTAGTTGTTTTCTGTCGTCTTCCCAGCATGTAAATATCTTGATTGATTTACTTTGAAAATTGATTTTCTTCAGTAGTCTAAGGCCTTGTATTTGTGGGATGGATGTGGAGCAGGATGCAGGGCAAGGGGTGGGCCACAGCAGTGCAGTGGTGCATTGCAGCCTGAATTGGGCATGCTACACTGATGCCTGTGAGCATGGGCACCCAGCGGTGGGGAGGATGTGGCTGTGCGGATGCACGGGTCTGGTGGCAGGTTACTGGTGTGCACTGGTCTACGGAGCGGGACCCTTTGTGCACATGTGCAGAGCTCAGAGCAGCAGGTTGAAGTTGCACCTACGTGAGCTCAGAGCAGCAGGTTGAAGTTGCACCTACGTGAGCTGAGGACAGGTATGGCCCAGCTGCACAGGTCAGCACTTGACCAGACCTGGGGGTGTGACTGGAGGCCATGTGCATGTGTAGATCTGAGAGGACCATAAACCGATGAACATGTGCGCAGTGCTCAGCAGTCTAGGTTCAGGTTACACGAGTGTATGGGCTTGCAGCGGGTATAGCATGGATATGGAGGTAAGTGCCCACAGCCTTTATTGCTGGTGAGCACCTGTAGAAGGCTGGGACTGGGAGGTGGGTGTGGCGGGGCAAGACTGCACTTTTGCAGGTGATGTGGGTTGGCTTGGGTAGGCGTTCGCATGCTTGTGGTGGAGGCGTGGGACCAGTTTGTGTGCAGGGGGTTGGCAGGGCAGGGGCTCTTGGAGTGTGGGGGCAGCGGGTGATGGGGTTCAGGTGTGTGGGGTATGGGGCGGGTCATGGGTCATGAGCTGCACCATTGAGGGCAGTGGGTTCAAGGAAAACAGCTTGGCTCACTTTCCAGTCCCCTTCTTCCCTGTCTGTGCACTCCTAAGTGCTCTGGGCTCCCGTGTTAGGCTGTTTGTACCAGCTGCACGGTCTCTGGTTCTCTGCTTCTCAGTTCTTCAGCTTTTGCAACCAAGGCCTCCCTATGTGGTTTAGAAGACCCTCGCAGGTCACTTGCACCCTGGAATTGCCATCTTAGTCACCCTCCCATCCCTTCTCTAGCCATTCCTTAGATTACGGATGAACCCGACCTATCCATCTTCCCGGAACTCCTGGGTACATAGATGTTTTTCATTTTTTATTTGTTGTATTTATTTATTTTCATTTAAGAAAACAAATAATACATGTTGAACTTCCAAAAGATGGATGTCTTAGTTAACTTAACAATAGGCATATTTAAATAATGTATCAGTAATCATTGTAAAGCCTGTTAAGTTTCCTAAACCAATTTAAAATAGAGGCAACAAGGAAAAAAAAATCTATATATTCAGGTAGCAAAGTTCTTAAATTCTAAGTATTAAACACTAACTTTGATGCCATTTGATCAGCTGTCAAAACCGTGAATATTTTCAAAATATCAAGTAGAAAGTTCTTACATATATCATTATCACTATATTAATGACCTATGTTACTAAATATTTTTTCTTATTTCAGAAAATATGAAGATACAAATATTTTTACAATGAACATATGGAAATTTTAACCACTGAAAATGGATATCTTTGTTTGCTTATCCATAGGCAAATTAAAAAAAAAATTTCTAAGTAGTCATTGTACAGTATGTTTCATAAACCAATTTAAAATTAAAGCAAGGAAGGAAAATAATCTATAAATATAGATATCAGAGTTACTTGATTTCTAAATGTTAATCAGTATCTTAAATACCATTTAATAAACTATTGAAACTGTACTTTCTCAAAATATCAAATAAAGAGTTATTACAAATATCAATTTTACTATAGTAGTATGCTATGTTACTAAATATTTTCAAATTTTTGATTTCAGGAATTTATTTTATCTAATATTGCTATAACTGCCTACAGGTTTTTAAAACTATTTTTTAGTTGTAAACTATAAGATATATATATATATACACAAAGAAAAGAAAGGAAAAAAGCAATAATTTTCAAAGCACACTTCAACAAGCAGCTACAGATCAGTTCCCAGAGTTTGTCATCGGCTACCATGCCCTCAACTCAGCTTTTTCCTTCTAGCTGCTCCAAAACACTTGCAGCTTTATCACAGTCATAATAATGGAATCATACAGTATCTGTCCTTTTGTGTTTGACATTTCACTCAGCATTATGTCCTCAAGGTTCATCCAAGTTGTCATATGTTTCGGGACATGATTTTTCCAAGATGCTGCATAATATTCCATCCTCTGTATACACCACATTTTGTTTATCCACTTATCTGTTGTTGGACATCGGTATTGTTTCCATCTCTTGACAGTTGTGAATAGTGCTGCTATGAACACTGGTGCGCAGATGTCTGTTTGCGTCACTGCCTTCTATTCTTCTGGGTATATACTGAGTATTGATATTTCCAGCTCATAGGGCAACTCAGTATGTTATTTTCTGAGAAATCGCCAAACTGATTTCCACACCGGCTAAACCATTTTACATTCCCACCAGCAGTGAATAAGTGTTTTAATTTCTCTGCATCTTCTCCATCATTTATAGTTTCCTGTTTTTTTAATAGCAGCCATTCTTATACGTGTGAGGTAGTATTTCATTGTTATCTTGATTTGCATTTCTCTTATAGCCAATGAAGATGAACAGCTCTTCATGTGCTTTTTGACCATCTGTATTTGCTCTTCAGAAAAGTGCCTATTTTCCTCTGCCCATTTTATAATTGGTTGTTTGTTCTTTTGTTGGTGAGCTGTGTAATTCCTTTATGTACACAGGATATCAAGCCTTTATCTGATATGTTTTTTCCAAATATTTTCTCCCATTGAGTTGGCTGCCTCTTCACCTTTTTAACAGAGTCCTTTGAAGCACAGAAGCTCTTGATCTTAATAAGTTCCCATTTGTCTATTTTTTCTTTTACAGCTTGTGTTTTAGGTGTGAAGTTTAAGAAGCTCCCTCCTATTACTTGATCTTGAAGATGTTTTCCTACATTTTTTTCAAAAAGTTTTATGGTACTGGCTTTAACATTTAGATCTTTGATCCATTTTGAATTAATTTTTGTATAGGGTGTAAGGTAGGTTCCTCTATCATTTTTTTTGGCTATCATAATCCTGCTTTCCCATGTCTATTTATTGAAAAGACTATTCTGTCTCAGTTTGGTGGATTTGCAGCCGTATCGACGATCAAATGTCTGTAAATTTGGTGGTCAATCTCTGCACTCTTGATTCTTTTCCACTATTCAGTCCTTCTGTCTTTGGGCCAGTACCATCCTGTTTTGACCACTGTGGCTTTACTGTAAAGCTTTACACTGTAAGCTTTAAAGTAAGGAAGTGATAGACCTGGTTCGCTCTTCTTTTTTAGGATATCTTTAGCCATTTGAGGTCTCTTTCCCGTCCATATAAATTTGATAAGCAGTTTTTCCATGTCTTCAAAATAGGTTGTTGGTATTTTTATTGGTCTTGCATTGAATCTGTAGATCACCTTATGTAGGATTGACATCTTGATGATATTCAACCTTCCTGTCCATGAGCATGGAATATCTTTCCATCTATTTAGGCCATTTTTTAATTTCTTTTAGCAATTTTTAAAAAAATTCCTGTTTATAAGTCCTTGACATCCCTGGTTAGGCTTATTCCTAGTTACCTAATTCTTTGGGTTGCTACTCTGAATGGAAGTTTTTCCTTAGTTGTCACCTTAGATAGGTCTTTGCTTCTGTATAGAAACATTACTGATTTTTGTATGATAATCTTGTATCCTGCCATTTTGCTGAATTTGTTTATTAGCTCAAGTAGTTTCAGTGTAGATTTTTCAGGGTTTTCTAAGTATAAGATCACGTCATCTGCAAATAATGAAAATTTTACTTCTTCCCTTCCTATTTGGATGCCTTTTATTTCTTTCTCCTGTGTAATTGCTCCAACTAGTTCTTACTAATACAATATTGAATAATAGTGGTGACAGTGGGTATCCTTGTCTCGTCTCCAGTCTCAAGGAGAATGCTTTCAATTTCTCACCATTAAGTATGATGGTGGCTATGGATTTTTTATATATACCCTTTATGGTCTCGAGAAAGTTTCCTTCAATACCTAACTTTTGATGTGTTTTTATCAGGAAAGGATGCTGGATTTTGTTGAATGCTTTTTCAGCATCAGTCGATAATGATCATGTTATTTTTCCCTTTTGATTTGTTAATGTGCTGTGTTACGTTGATTGATTTTCTTATTTTGAACCACCCGTGCATTCCTGGTATGAATTCCACTTGATCATCATGTATAATTCTTTTAATGTGGCGTTGGATACGATTTGCTAGTATTTTTATTTTGTTAAGAATTTTCGCATCTATGTTCATTAGGAAGAATGGTCTATAGTTTTCTTTTTTTGTATCATCTTTATCCAATTTTGGTATTAGAGTGATGTTTGCTTCATAAAATGAGGTAGCATTTCTTTTTCTTCAATTTTTTGGAAGAGTTTGAGCAGGATTGTTGTCAGTTCTTTTTGGAAAGTTTGATAAAATTGTCCTGTGAAGCCATCAGATCTTGGGCTTTTTTTTTTTGTGGGAAGATTTTTGATGACTGACTGAATCTCTTTACTTGTAATTGGTTTAATGAGATGTTTCTTCTCGAGACAGTATAGGTAATTTGTGTTTTCTAGGAATTTGTCTATTTCATGTAAGTTATCTAGTTTGCTGGTGTATAGTTGTTCATGATATTCTCTTATCATTTTTAAAATTTATTCTTCATCTGTGGTAACAATCCCCCTCTCATTTCTGATTTTATTTATTTGTATCCTCTCTCTTTTCTTCTTTGTTAGTCTAGCTAGGAGACCATCAATTTTATTAATTTTGTCAAGGAACCAACTTTTAGTTTTGCTGATTCTTTCTATTGTTTTATTGTTCTCCAGTTTGTTTATTTCTGCTTTAGTCTTTACTATTTCTCTTCTTTTATTTGCTTTGCGGTTCGTTTGCTGTTCTTTCCCTAAATTCTCCAGGTGAACAGTTAGATCCTCAAGCTTAGCCCATTCTTGTTTTTTTTAATATAGGCATTTAGGGCAATAAATTTCCCTCTCAGCACTGTGCTTGCTGCATCCCATAAGTTTTGATACGTTGTGTTCTCAGTTCATTCGTCTCCAAATATTTTCTGGTTCACCCAGCAATTTCTTCCTTGACCCACTGATTATTTAAGAGTGTGTTTTTAATCTCCATATATTTGTGCAAGCCCTGGTTCTTTGGTGATTATTAATTGCCAACTTTATTCCATTGTGATCAAAGAAAGTGCTTGGGATAATTTCAATCTTATTAAATTTATAGAGACTCAGTTTATGTCCCAGTATGTGATCTATCCTGGAGAACGTTCTATTTGCACTAGAGAAGAATGCGTATTCTGTTGTTTGGGGATGTAATGATCTCTCTATATCTATTAGCTCTAATCCATTTATCTTACTGGTTTAGGTTTTCTATTTCCTTGTTGATCCTCTGTGTGGTAGTTCTATGTATAGCATAGAATGGTGTATTGAAGTCTCCCACTATTATGTTGATATGTCTTAGCTCAGTTCAGTTTTTCCAATATGTGCTTCATGTACTTTGGAGCTCCTTGATTGGGAACATATACATTTATGATTGTTATTTCTTCCTGGTGAATTGTCCCTTTTATTAATATGTAGTGTCCTTCTTTGTCTCTTGTGACGTCTTTACATTTAAAATCTATTTTGTCTGATATTAGTATAGCTACTCTTTCTTTCTTTTGGTTATAGCTTGCATAGATCTTTTTCTATCCTTTCACTTTCAATCTAACTGTGTCCTTGAGTCTAAGGTATGTCTCTTGTAAACAGCATATAGGTGGGTTATGTTTTTTAATCCATTCTGTCAGTCTGTATCTTTTAATTGGTGAGTTTAGTCCATTAACATTCAAAGTAATTACTGTAAGAGCAGTTCTTGTTTCTACTATATTGTCCTTTAGTTTTTACTCATCAGATCTATATATTATTTTCCTTCTCTCTCTGTCTCTCTTTTCCTTTAAATTACCTTTACTCATGTTCTTCTATTCTGTGCCCTCCTCTGGATCTCCTCTCCTGCCTTTTTTAAAATCAACTGACAGGGCTCCCTTTAGTATTTTTTGTAGGACTGGTCTTTTGTTGACTATTTCTTTCAATCTTTCTTTATCTTTGAAGATTTTAGTCTCTCTCTCAATTTTGTCCAATAACTTGGCTGGAGAAAGAGTTCTTGCTTGAAAGCCTTTCTCATTCAGGATCTTAAAAATATCATAGCACTGCCTTCTGCTTCCATGGTGCCTGTTGAGTAGTCTGAAGTCAGTCTTATGTGTTTTTCCCTTATATGTAGTAGATTGCTTTTCTTGTGCTGCTTTCAAGACTTTCTGTTTCTCTTCAACACTGACAGTCTGATTAATATGTGTCTTGGAGTGAGGCTGTTTGGATTTATTCTATTTCGCTGGGCCTCTTTGATATGCATATTCATGTCTTTTTATAAGGGCTGGGAAGTTTTTTCCAGTTGTATGGTCAACTAACTTTCCCAACCCTTTGCTTTTCTCTTCACCTTCTGGGACACCAATAATTCTTGTATTTTTGCACCTCTTGTTGTCCATCATTTCCTTAAGATCCAGTTGCATTCTTTCCATCTTTCTTGCTCTTTGTTTTTTTGTGATCTCTAGTTCTGTTCTACTTCTAGCTCACTAATTCTTCTTTCTGCTTCTTCGAAGCTGCTATTATGTGTCTTCAGTATATTTCTTATTTGGTCTACTGTGTCTTTCATTTCTGTGATATCTGCCATTTTTCTATTTAATCTCCTGAATTCTTCTTTATGTTCCTCTAGAGTCTTCTTGATGTCCTTTATTTCTTTATAAATATCCTTAATTAGTTCTTATTCTGTGTCCCCTCTGCAATTTTGATTTGGTCATTTTGCTGGGCCATTTCTGCTTGGATCTTTATGTCCTTTGTGATTGTTGTTTTCTGGCCATTTGTTTATCTTGTTATGGTTATTGTGCAGTTGGTTTCCTTCACTCTTCTAAAGTTTTGTACTTATTTGGTTTTTGCTGAATGTTTCCTTTTGCACTTTGTCAGTTATTTTCTGTCCAGTCAAAGTCCGTTTCTCATGTAGGGGATACAATTCAACTTAAGGGTCTATTATAACGTAGGCCGGAGTGCATGGGTATACCAGTGGCAGAATGGCTGACTACCAGAGTACATAGATTTTTAAAGGTTCTTGATTATACTTCTTTAGTATTATAACAATAGGAGTATATATTTTAACTGTATGTAAAGGATTTAAAATAATTTCCATGAAATTTCTGTGTAGGCAAATTCTGAGCAGGGCATTTGAAATGATAAAGAATTATATAAGATCATTAGCTTAAATTTGGAAAATAATTGACAGATACTTTTAAAGATACATGTTCATAATGTGAAAATGCCTTTTGTGTTACGAATTATCTTTAAATTATCTTGTTAGAGAGTAAGTTTTCTATAAAGCTGTGCACACATTTTGTTACTAAAAATTAAACTTCTGGCATAAAATTTTGTTTCCATTATTGGTGATTATGTTGCATTGAAATTATGATGTGATTATGTTATGTTAGAAAAGATAAGAGTGAATATGCTGTATAGTTGGTTTGAAAATTTGATCTCTAATTATATATGCTAACTTACTCTTAAAAAATTTTAACTTAGTTCTTTGTTTATCAAACTTATATGTGCACATATTTAAAGAGGTAAAGAATTGTACAAACCTTGTATGAAAAACGGCTGTCTCCACCCCTCACCTCACCCATTTCCCATTCTCTGAAGGCATCCGCATTTGATTTTTCTAAATTATATTTACATTTGTCTATCTAAATCACATGCTTTCATCGATACTTCTTGAATTTTCACTTTAAAATATTATCTGTTGACTTCCTATTACAGAAAAGTCTGATGAGATTTTGTATTCTTTTATTTCCTCCCACCACTCATATTTATGAACCATCACCCTCCAACTGTGTACTCCCAAGTAGTTTTACATGCTTTTAGTTAGATCAGTCTGTAAGTTACTACTCTTGGCCATTTAAAATGCTATTGACAGCTTAGCTCTATAATATTACATACTATGATTTGCCTTTTTTCTAAAACGTATTGTTTTCCCTGGCATTAATAATGTCTTGCTTTTTCTTTTGCTTGGTTTTCTATATATTTAAATAATCCCCAAACTTTCTTCCACTTATGAGAATATCTTCTCAATATACTCGGACATGTTAGGTATTCCATCAGAAATTACTCTTAGGAAATCCAGATAGGATTGATTGATCCCTAGGCTGGTTACATATCTGTTGACATGGGATATCTCATTACCACCATCTTGGGGATCACCTTAGCTTCTGTCTTGCATTGAATTCCCTATTCCCTGGGCCTATTGTCTTCCTCTTTCATTACTAACTTATTTTTTTTAATACTAACTTTTTTTTTTTTTTTTTTTGCATGGCAGGCACTGGAAATCGAATTCAGGTCTTATGGCATGGCAGGTGAGAACTCTGCCTGCTGAGCCACCATGGCCTGCCCAATACTAACTTACTTTTGAAGGAGAAATTTACATAGAATGGCTTAGTATTTTAGAAATCTTTAAAATGTCACAAACAGGGATAGCTATGAAGTTCATTAGTGCAAACTACGATGTGTACATGAAAAAAAAATTTGTTAGCTTTTAGTAATTTCTTGTGGCGAGGGTGAAGGGTGCTAATATAAAGGATCTAAGTCTGTGCTCCTTTTACTTCTGACTTAATATTTCTGTTTTAACCATTTAGGCTTTCTTCAGTTATGTGAGTGGGATACTTAACTAAAGTGAGAAATAACTTGTTTAAATGATTGTGCAAATTATTCCTCTTTGTGTTGCTTTATTTTGAAATCAGAGTGAAGAAACTTTTTGTTTAACATTTTATAATTAAATTCTGCAGCTTTAAGCCATTAAGAATAGTTTTGAGATTTGTTTTCCTTTCTAATGCCTTCATTTAGGAATCAGAGTTCCAGAACAATTGGTATACTTTCACATTTTTCTGTCTGGTCATGATAAACCAGTCACTGTACACTCAGAGAGCAGTATAGTCCTTGTCACTGGTGCCCTTTATGTGACAGAGAGCCTGTAAACTGACAGAAAGTACAGCCTGTCGTGAACCATCAAGTGAGCTTTTGCCAAAAACTCAGCAAACAAAACTAATTGGAGAGAAAAAAAGGATTTTTGTGCCCTCATATATCTCTCTGTCCTCTCCCTTCCCCTCCTCCTTCTTTCTTTCTCTCTCTCTCTTTTTCTTTCTTTCTTTCTTTGAGATACATATTGTTAAAGTAGCTGTTTCATTAAGATTTGTCTTCCTCTGTTTTCTGATTGCCTGGATCATTTTTTAATTTAAAGTCTTTCACTGCAGGTTGCTGAGCACTTCCACATGGAGGTTAGCACAGGATCAAATTCAAGACACGCAACTCATCACAGTTGATGAAAAATTGGTAAGGATTTTCTACCACATACTGCTATGATTCTGCCTTCAGGGTTATTTTTGTACAATATATGTCAGTATAACATTCTGGGTTCTTCTAGGAACATGATTTGAATTCAGATTGCTAGATTGATCATAAATTTTAGGAAGAGGCATTAGTTACAGAAAGTTAAAGGTAATTTATATTAAGCATTTGTACGAATATTGTTATATACAAATATTAAGTAATTAAAATTATGAAAGGCTTCCATTTTGGTGGTTTTATAAGTAGCAATCAGAACATTCTTATTTTTGTAATTAATGTTCTGATTTTTTTTTAATTTCCTCAGTTATTATTTAATGAAGTTATATTTACCATTATTATCTAAAATTAAGTATATTGGGTTTTCCTGAATCATGCAATGTTATTGTTATGTACACACACACACCATTTCTACATTGCCAGGAGGGTTAAATTACAACTAGTAACAGATGAATAACATTCTTCTCTTAATCGACAGCAGGTTAGAATTTTGGCAGCCATTGCTTATTCAGTTTTTCAATGTGTGGTCCATTACTTTAGATGCAACTTGATATTTATGCTTATATTGTATAATAGTACAAATTTTGTGATGTTTCCAAGATTTCTGGTGAAAATGTGTGATAGCATAAGCATGCTTTTCATTTTTTTTATCTGGTTTACTGTAATCAAATATATGGATATATTTATTTACCACCCCCCTTCTATTTGTTGTGTAGTCTTTTTATCACTTGACTTTGGGCCTGAAAGCATAATCTAAACAATAGGCTATACTTAAAATTTCTGTTTGCGCCATTAAAGATATAGAGAGATAAATAAATAGAAAATTGGGAAACACATCTAATACTCAATACTAGTGGGTTTTATCTTCTGATTATCTCTTAGGTCTTCTTACTGGTTATGCCATCATCCTAGTGTAGATTACCATCATCTTTCACATAGATTACTGCAGTATCCTCTTATTTGATTTCCGCAGACACTTGAATCTGCCTGCAATTCATTTTCCATAACAAAGCTGGAATGGTCTTTTGAACATGCAAGTTTTGCAATTCTCTTGTGTAAAATCCTTAAGTGCCTTTCTATTGTCCTTGTTTGTATTAAAATTGTAACATGGCCTTTGAACCACCCACATAATTTAGCTCCTGCCTTCCTCTCTAAATTTATCTTGTACTACTCTTTTTCATACTGTGTATTCCAGCTATACCAAGCCTGGAACTTGCTATTCTTTTTCCTGCTTCTGGGTATTCAGAGATCCTGTTCACTTTGCCTCAATACTTTCTGCCAATCCTTTCTCTCTTCATCCTGCTAAGATCTGATTATTCTTCAAATTTTAAGGAAGTACCACTTAATTTAGTCAAGTATGCCTAGGTTAGGTCCCCATTTAAATATTCTAAAAATACTCATTTCTTTTATAATGCCATATCACCATTTATTGTTTTATATTTATTTCTGTAGAATGGATTATGTAGTTTTATTCCATAATTCTATCCCAGCATGCTAAGGGCAAGATGTAGGCATTCTCAGATGTGACCTCTCACACTAAGCCACCTTGGTGGGTGAACTCACTGCCCTCTCTTCTATGTGGTACATTACTCCCAGTGGTGTAAATCTCCCTGGGGGGATGTTGCTTCTGGGGATAAGCTGGGATGCGGCATCATGGGAGTGAGAAACCCTTTTTAATCAAAAGGGGAAAGGGAGAAATGAGACAAAATAAAATCTCAGTGGCTGAGAGATTTCAGAGTCGGGAGGTTATCCTGAACGTTATTCTTGAACATTTTTATATAGATGTCCGTTTTTAATTTATTGTGTATTGGACTGCCTAGTGGGAAGTACCTAAACTGTTGAACTGTGTTCCAGTGGTCTTGTTTCTTGAAGAAGACTCTATAACTGTATAGCTTTTACAGTGTGACTGTGATTGTGAAAACCTTGTGCTTGATGTTCCTTATATCCAGGGTATGGATAGATAAATAATAACAAATAAGGATAAAACTAAATAAGTAATAGGGGGAAATAAAGGATAACAATTGGGTAGATTGAAATGTGGGTCAATGAGAGGAAGGGGTAAGGAGTATGGGATGTATGAGTTCTGTTTTTTTTTTCTTTTTATTTATTTTTCTGGAGTGATGCAAATGTTCTAAAAATAATCATAGTGAAGAATATACAACTATGTGATGATATTGTGAGCCACTGATTATATAATATGGTTGGACAATACCTGTGTGGGGATATTTCTCAATAAAAATTTATTTTTTTAAAAAATAGGCATTCCAGAAATACTGGCTGAATAAAATGAACTAGAGTGTAATTTTATCCATCACCTTCACTTTTCTTCCTTGCTTAAAGACTTAATATTTTCAGTGTAATATATTTATTTTTCAGTATAGTATATTTAGTATATTAATATGCTAAACACATTTTAATAACTGAAACCTATAGTGTGAATATTTTTGACATATGATATACTATTTCTATACATTTGTACAGGCAATAGTGTTAATAGAATTGAAAAAGGTATTTAAACCTAGTTTTTGAAACCTAGTCTTTTGGAGTTACAACTGGTCCAGGATCAAAAAAGTATCAGCTATGGTTTTTACTTTAATTGATTATGAATTAGGTTTCACTTATTTATAAAATAGGGATATTATTTTTTTTTTCACCATAACAATCTTTCACAATGTATTGTAAGCTTAAAGGAGATACTTGGTGATTTTCAAAGAGCCATAATTTTAATTTTGGCTGTGAGTCTATTTATTAAGTGAATTATATTGGGAAAATGTTATCTTATTCTGCTTTCTCATAAAATATTAGGTTTACATATTTAGGGCCTTTAGCTTAATGAAAAGATGCTCTTTACTCCAGGGGAAAGCCCCTGACCATTCCCCATGTGGTTTCTTAGTTTTGTCCATTCTTTGAGATGCTTTTATTGGTCACTCTTCTGACCCACATAATTCTCCTAAGGCTTTACTCTAGCAGGGTTAGATGGACCCATTGTCCAGTGACTTATACTGTTAATGTTTACTTAGCAAATACTTATTGATGATAGTGTACTTAGCTACTATATTAGATTCCTAACAGCTCTTCCTGTTGCCAGTTTCCCTTTTGCTCTCCTAAACTACCCTAATACCAATTAATTCTACAAAACTAAGGGATTGTAATGGTAAATGCATACCTATATGATGATATTGTGAACCATTGATTGGACCCTTTGGATAATTACATGGTATGTGAATATATAATATATATCAATAAAAAATAAATAATTAAAAAAAAACCCTAAGGGACAAAATTACATTACTCAATGGTAGTTAAAAGTGCATGCTCTAAAAACAAAAGTGCATACTCTAGGGGGTGCATAGGTGATTCAGCGGTAGAATGCTTGCCTGCCATGCGGGAGACCCGGGTTTGATTCCCAACCATGCACTCCCCTAGAACACACACCCCCACGCCCCACAAAAGTGCATGCTCTAGAATCACATTTCCAGAGTTCAAATCCTGGGTCCACTACTTTATTGCTGTACGATATGCACAAGTTATTTTATCTTCTCTGTGCCTCTTAATCTGCGTAACAAGGATAAACAGGTTCTATCTCTTCTTGAGGAAGAAATGAGAATATAACATAAAATACTTAGCACAGTATCCTCATTAAATTAAACATTTAATACGTATTAGTTGTTGTTATTATTATGTGAAAAATAATAATAAAATTGCTCTCATCTAGCCCTTCAATGTATGATCATTTCTTAAAAAAATAAATTAAGAACCCTATCTTTGATCCCTATAAATTGGGAAAAGGATTAAAGGAGGAGGAGATATAACAGAGAAAATGGGATTTAACAAACAAGTATGGCAGCTGAATTATTAACATTCCTTCTAGCTTCCAGTGTTTTGGAGCAGCTAGAAGGAAAAATCTGAGATGATGGAATGGTAACCTATGACAAATTTGGAGATCTGTTTTGTAACTATTTATTGAAATATGCTTTGAGAAGTATTGCTTTTTACTTTCTTTGCTTTATATCTGTGTTATTTTATATAATTAAAAAGTTATTTTTTTAAAAATGTACACTGTCTTTAAAAAATCAGTATCTAATGAGACTGTCTAGCTATTTGGTTTAGTGTTTTAACAGCTGACCTGTTTAGTTTCATTTTAGTTTAATGCAGCAAAAGATAAATACACAAAAATTCAAGAATTTAAGTTAGAATATTGAGATATAGTGGAGTAAACCAACTTAATGTCATAATTTAGGAAAATACTTTTCTAAAAATATTTATATGGTGGAAATGCCATTTTAAAAACTTCACATTTCAACTGATATATAAATTATAAACTTTGAAGTTATCTTTAAGTCTATATTTCACATTATGCAAGGGTTCTATATGTTCTACTTCTTAAATAACTCTATTCTATCTCTCTTTCATTTTCTCTGTCCATTCACCCCCAATGTCACTTCCTTTATTTAACCCCTCCTCATATATATATTCTGAATATCAACCATAGCTTCCAAATCTGTCTTTCTTTGATCATTCAGTTCTTTGCTCCACATGATTCCCCTATACATTTACCCTCCTACTGGTAGCTCCCTTTATATTATGCAGATCTGATCAAATTGTTTCCCCTGCTAAAAAATCTTTAGTGGCTCATTTTTGCCTGTATGAAAAAGTTCACAGACTTTAGTATATGCATGCAGCCCATCAAGATCTTCTACATACTCTATATTTCATTCACCAACAAATTTCTCAGAACATATTCTACATTTCTCTTATGTGCCTGTGTCTGTAATATTTGCTCAAGGTTCTTTCTCTTCTTTCATCATCCACCTTTCAAAATATAGCTCACAAGTTAGTTCTTCACTATAAGTACATGGAACCTTGAGTAGGGCATGAGATTTTGTATGTTTGTCCAGAGTGATGCCCTGATAATTCCCAAAGTGATTTGAATAGTGAATAAAAAAGTATTTGCAGGGCCACGGTGGCTCAGCAGGTAAGCATGCTTGCCTACCAAGCCTGAGGACCTGGGTTCGATTCCCGGTGCCTGCTCATGTTAAAAAAAAAAAAGTATTTGCAAAGTCCTCTTGGGGGGAATGGTGAGAAAGGGGGAAAATTCAACTTCCCCAAGTAGAGAATTCCTGACATTCTCACAGTCAGTGGGGACAACCAAAGCAGTAAGCTGAGCCCACAATCTTGGGGTTTATTCATATGAAACTTAAACCCTGAAAAGGATAGGCTAAACCTATTTAAAATTAGACCTAAGAATCACCTGCAAGAGAACCTCTTTTGTTGCTCAGACGTGGCCTCTCTCTCTCAGTCAACACAATAAGCAGACTCACTGTCCTCCCCCTCTCTACATGGGATATGACTCCCAGGGGTGTGGACCTTCCTGGCAATGTGGGACAGAAATCCTAGAATGAGCTGGAACTCAGCATCAAGAGATTGAGAAAACCTTCTTGACCAAAAAGGGAAAGAGTGAAATGAGACAAGATAAAGTGTCAGTGGCTGAGAGATTCCAAACAGAGTCTAGAGGTTATCCTGGAGGTTATTCTTATGCGTTATATAGATATCACCTTTTTAGTTAAGGTGTAATGGAGAGGTTGGAGGGAACTGCCTGAAAATGTGAAACTGTATTTCAGTAGCCATGTTTCTTGAAGATGATTGTATAATGATATAACTTTCGCGATTTGACTGTGTGATTGTGAAAATCTTGTGTCTGATGCTCCTTTTATCTACCTTATCGACAGACAAGTAAAACATCTTGATTAAAAATAAGTAGATAATGGGGGAAGAAATGTTAAAATAAATTTAGTAGATTGAAATGCTGGTGATCAGTGAGGGGGAGGGGGAGGAGGGTAAGAATTTTTTTTCTTTTAATTTTTTTTTCTGGATTGATGTAAATGTTTTGAGAGGTGATCATGGTGATGAATATACAACTGTATGATGATATTGTTTATATACCAAGAATGGAATGATCGTATGGTAAGAGTGTTTGTGTTTGTATGTTATGTTTAAAAAAAAAGTTCTTGGGCGGGCCGCGGTGGCTCAGCGGGCAAAGTGCTTGCCTGCTATGCCGGAGGACCTCGGTTCGATTCCCGGCCCCAGCCCATGTAACAAAAACGGAGAAACAAAATACAATAAAACAAGAAAATGTTTAAAAGATGTTTCCCTTTCTTCCTCCCTTCCTTCCTTCTATCCTTCCTTCCTTCTCTCTGTCTTTCCTTTGAAAAAAAAAAAAAAAAAGTTCTTGTGAGTCTTCTCCCAACCCACCCAAATAATCACTCTCTGCTCTGAACTCCTTTAGAAATTTGTGTATACTCCCAATATAGCATTAGAAGTATTTATATTTTAAAGAATATTCCTTTCAGTGTTTATTTTACATGTTTATTCCTTCTGAGCACTACCAGGGCCTGGATTTTATTCAAATTTTTATGCAGTGTTGAATGACCTACTCATGCTTCAGCACGTGATAAATACAACATATGTTATTTTCTCCTCTAAAAATTTCATTAAATTATGTAAAATGAGTTTGCTTATTATCATTTTTAAAGTAATTTATTTTTGATGTATAGAGTGAGATCTATTACCAGTATTTTGCACAGTTGTTTTATGGTCAAATCTTTGTTATTTAAAAAGGTAAAATTAGGGGTTATGTAAAGAGAATTAAATTTGGTAGCAGTAATAAAACATTGCTTCAGTAATTTTTTTCTTTAATTAGTTACATCTTAGCCTTCACTGTAATATTAGAAAGCTACTTTAGTAACATAATAACAGAATTGAAACATTAGAAAAATTTCGTAGGGATCTTTAGGATTTTATAATGAAATATTCTTGAGTTTGTAGTAAATGAGGATATATCCATTAATATTTTTACATTCTAAATATAAAAATCCTTCATATTTTTACTCCTCCACTCCTCTGGCACTTTCAAATACATTTTAGAAGTTTAGATTGATGACAAAATAGCGCAATGCCTTAGAGGTATAATTATCGCAAGAAAATAATATAGTGTTGTAAAACTGTTTTGGGGGAAAGCATCAATTAATTGTATATTAAAAGCAATCAAAACTGAAGTCATAAAGTAGGATTTCATTTGGTCATGGCAAATCATGTCCTGTGGCACTAAAGATATTGTAGTTACTGTTGGCCCTGAATTAAAATCCCCATTATTTATTTATGACATCACCCAATTGCCTCTATTCTCCTCACTTTATTTCTTGTATAGGTAGGTATATGAGAGAAGGGTGATTTAGACTTGCCAAATGTTTATTAATTAGTGATGGTACTATTATTTTAGTTTTTTCTATGACCATCAAGCCCCACAAGATTGTCTCTTTGTTCCAGTATCATGGTGTACACCCTATAATATCCCCAGATTTTATCCTTCTAAGTTTTCTTCTTTCTAATTTGAAGAATGAGTGAGTCAGCCAGCAACACATTACTCTAAACAAGGTGCTATAAAGCATACCAGAGAAGTAAACCAGACTGGTTTGAGTGTATTGTTTTTAATTATATCTCACAAAAATCAGTCACATACCTTTGATGGATTTTGTTGCCCTATACAGATTTTCTCCAGCTTTATTATGTCTTTCTTTGAAGTATATTAATCAGAGTGCCATTATGGTATTCTAGGTGAAAATCGGTTGCAGTCTATATGTATAGTTATTCATAATCTATAAAGTAATGCTTAATATGGCTAAGTGAATCCCATAAGTCATTCTCAAGCCTGGGTTTTAGCCATTTATTTTACAAATGAAAGGATTGATTAATTCATCCGGTAGCATAGTACTGAAAGGGGTTTCATGACTTCTTCCTATACACCCTCTGATGAAGAGAGTTTAATGAGTAGCATAGTGATAAGCCTAGGGATTTAGAAGGGCAATTACAGACATACTGAGTAATTTGAGTTGCATATATTTGCATTCTGAGCAAAAATGATTCTAAAAGTATATATCAACATTAAAGAAAAAATATTTCAAAATGTGAAGTAAATCATTATTTTAAAAGGAGATAAGAAAAAGCATTTTATTGTTGCTATTATGTAGTGTGAACCAACTTAATTAGATTATTATGCCATTTTTATTAACTATACAACATTCCATTATTCTCATATTTGTACCTGGAGTTGAATACAATCTAGAGTCTTAATTGTACTTTAAGAGAAATAGCTATTATCATGATTTCCATTGAATATTTATATAGAATGTTTTTTTTTTAAATGCATATAGGTAATACTTGGTGATATCTGTATAGCCCACAGTAAAACTATGGGAAAAACTCAATTGATTTTAATGGTTATTTTAGTGGCTATTTCTAGTTTCTAAAAATGAATCTTAGGCATTTAAAGCCAGATTATAACTTTCTGTGTTACCTAGTGATGTTACTAATTCCATTGGTTTTTAATTTTAAAAAATTGTTCAAGGAAAATCTTATATGGGAACCCAGTTAGTAACCACTAAAAGGTGAATGTTGGGAAAAAGACAGGAGCTCATACTTACAAGCCTTCCTCAGAGTAGCCTTCTGAAGAGAATTCTTAAGTGAGATTTGGAAATGAAAGGTAGTTTATTCTTTTGCCCTTTTTTGTTAGACTGAACAACTGGTTTTTGAACTCCTTTTTTTAAGATGTCCTGTTATCAAGCTCTCACTTCTTCTCGAGGCTGCCCTTTACAGTAGCCATAATTATTAGCAAGCACTTTCTAATGCAAATAGTCTTTTCACAGATGATGCTGAACAATTGTATATCCATATGCCAAAAAAGGGAACCTTGGTCCATACCTTGTATCATATGCAAAAGTGAACTCAAAGTGGATCATAATTCTAAATGTAAAACTTTAAAACTTCTAGAAGAGCTTTCTCCGCCGGCCCGCCGCGCGGCGCCCACGCCCCGCAGCAGCCGAGCCGCCCGCCATCCTTCTCCCCTCTCTTTCTCCGCCGGCCCGCCGCGCGGCGCCCACGCCCCGCAGCAGCTGAGCCGCCCGCCATCCTTCTCCCCTCTCTTTCTCCGCCGGCCCGCCGCGCGGCGCCCACGCCCCGCAGCAGCCGAGCCGCCCGCCATCCTTCTCCCCTCTCTTTCTCCGCCGGCCTGCCGCGCGGCGCCCACGCCCCGCAGCAGCCGAGCCGCCCGCCATCCTTCTCCCCTCTCCTCCCCCTCCTGCTCCGGCTGCTCTCCAACCACCACGGTGCCCTCTTCCCCCGCCTTCACCGTGCTCCTCCACCACCAGCCTCGACAGCCTTGCCGCCCTCACCTTTCCTCCTCCAGAACAGCTACTGGGGGAGTGGAGATAATACAGAGCAGCTCCCGGAACCACGAGGGAGATCAAAGGGACAGCGTACCCCATCCTGGAACAGCTGACTATCTGGGAGAACCAGCTCCGGTGAGATCACCAAGGGGCACGGGCTTTCCTGGGTGGGACGGCAAGCGACCGGAGTCCCTCCCTTCCACCTTCCTGGGCCAGCTGGTAGAATTGGACAGGCGGTCCCCTTAGGCCATGGCGGCTGGTGCCCCCACCACACGAGGCCCCCCGGAACAACTGAGATAGTTGGGTCGGAAATCCCCAGACTGTGGAGAACAGTGACCGGGGGATCCCTTCCAAACACGTGACTCCCCCGTCGGCTGGGAACAGTGTACTCTCCCGGGCTGCGACAGCTGGCGCCCTCCCGCCACGCTTGGTGCCCCGGGCCGACTGGCTAATTTGGCCGGACGCTCTCCTGTGCTGCGACGGCCGGCGACCCTCCCCGCGTTTGGAACCCCGGGCCGGCTGGCATTCTTCCAAGACGCTTCGGTTGCCGAAACTCCCCTACGGCGAGAGTTTTCCAGAGTTGAGGGACCCACAGCAACTTTCGCTGGTGGAACCCACAGAAAGGCGTGTGCCACGAGCGCCACCTACTGGGCAGGATAGGAAGAACAGAACCCAGAGATTGCACAGAAAAATCTTTCAACCTGTGGGGTCGAACACCCGGGGAAATCTGACTAAATGGCCAGACGCCAGCAGAAGATAACAGATCACGCTCAGAAAATTGAACATATGGCCCAGTCAAACGAAGAAACCAATAGTTCAAATGAGATACAGGAGCTGAAACAACTAATGCTGAATATACGAACAGAAATGGAAAACCTCTTCAAAAACGAAATCGATAAATTGAGGGAGGACATGAAGAAGACATGGGCTGAACATAAAGAAGAAATAGAAAAACTGAAAAAACAAATCACAGAACTTATGGAAGTGAAAGATAAAGTAGAAAAGATGGAAAAAACAATGGATACCTACAATGACAGATGTAAAGAAACAGAAGATAGAATTAGTGATTTGGAGGATGAAACATCTGAATTCCAAAAAGAAACAGAAACTATCCGGAAAAGAATGGAAAAATTTGAACAAGGTATCAGGGAACTCAAGGACAATGTGAACCGTACAAATATACGTGTAGTGGGTATCCCAGAAGGAGAAGAGAAGGGAAAAGGAGGAGAAAAACTAATGGAAGAAATTATCACTGAAAATTTCCCAACTCTTATGAAAGACCTAAAATTACAGATCCAAGAAGTGCAGCGCACCCCAAAGAGATTAGACACAAATAGGCGTTCCCCAAGACACTTACTAGTTAGAATGTCAGAGGTCAAAGAGAAAGAGAGGATCTTGAAGGCAGCGAGAGAAAAACAATCCATCACATACAAGGGAAACCCAATAAGACTATGTGTAGATTTCTCAGCAGAAACCATGGAAGCTAGAAGACAGTGGGATGATATATTTAAGTTACTAAAAGAGAAAAACTGCCAGCCAAGACTCCTATATCCAGCAAAATTGTCCTTCAAAAATGAGGGAGAAATTAAAACATTCTCAGACAAAAAGTCACTAAGAGAATTTGTGACCAAGAGACCAGCTCTGCAAGAAATACTAAAGGAAGCACTAGAGTCAGATACAAAAAGACAGAAGAGAGAGACATGGAGAAAAGTGTAGAAAGAAGGAAAGTCAGATATGATATATATAATACAAAAGGCAAAATGGTAGAGGAAAATATTATCCAAACAGTAATAACTCTAAATGTCAATGGACTGAATTCCCCAATTAAAAGACATAGACTGGCAGAATGGATTAAAAAACAGGATCCTTCTATATGCTGTCTACAGGAAACACATCTTAGACCCAAAGATAAATATAGGTTGAAAGTGAAAGGTTGGGAAAAGATATTTCATGCAAACAACAACCAGGAAAGAGCAGGAGTGGCTATACTAATATCCAACAAATTAGACTTCAAATGTAAAACAGTTAAAAGAGACAAAGAAGGACACTATATACTATTAAAAGGAACAATTAAGCAAGAAGACATAACAATCATAAATATTTATGCACCGAACCAGAATGCCCCAAAATACGTGAGGAATACACTGCAAACACTGAAGAGGGAAATAGACACATATACCATAATAGTTGGAGACTTCAATTCACCACTCTCATCAATGGACAGAACATCTACACAGAGGATCAATAAAGAAATAGAGAACCTGAATATTACTATAAATGAACTTGACTTAACAGACATTTATAGGACATTACATCCCACAACAGCAGGATACACCTTTTTTTCAAGTGCTCATGGATCATTCTCAAAGATAGACCATATGCTGGGTCACAAAGCAAGTCTTAACAAATTTAAAAATATTGAAATCATACACAACACTTTCTCGGATCATAAAGGAATGAAGTTGGAAATCAATAATAGGCGGAGTGCCAGAAAATTCATAAATACATGGAGGCTCAACAACACACTCTTAAACAACAAGTGGGTCAAAGAAGAAATTGCAAGAGAAATTAGTAAATACCTAGAGGCAAATGAAAATGAAGACACAACATATCAAAACTTATGGGACGCAGCAAAGGCAGTGCTAAGAGGGAAATTTATTGCCCTAAATGCCTATATCAGAAAAGAAGAAAAGGCAAAAATGCAGGAATTAACTGTCCACTTGGAAGAACTGGAGAAAGAACAGCAAACTAATCCCAAAGCAAGCAAAAGGAAAGAAATAACAAAGATTAGAGCAGAAATAAATGAAATTGAAAACATGAAAACAATAGAGAAAATCAATAAGACCAGAAGTTGGTTCTATGAGAAAATCAACAAGATTGATGGGCCCTTAGCAAGATTGACAAAAAGAAGAAGAGAGAGGATGCAAATAAATAAGATTAGAAATGAAAGAGGAGACATAACTACTGACCTCACAGAAATAAAGGAGGTAATAACAGGATACTATGAACAACTTTACGCTAATAAATACAACAATTTAGAAGAAATGGACAGGTTCCTGGAAAGACATGAACAACCAACTTTGACTCAAGAAGAAATAGACGACCTCAACAAACCAATCACAAGTAAAGAGATTGAATTAGTTATTCAAAAGCTCCCTAAAAAGAAAAGTCCAGGACCAGAGGGCTTCACATCTGAATTCTATCAAACATTCCAGAAAGAATTAGTACCAACTCTCCTCAAACTCTTCAACATAATCGAAGTGGAGGGAAAACTACCTAATTCATTCTATGAAGCCAACATCACCCTCATACCAAAACCAGGCAAAGATATTACAAAAAAAGAAAACTACAGACCAATCTCTCTAATGAATACAGATGCAAAAATCCTCAATAAAATTCTAGCAAATCGTATCCAACAACACATTAAAAGAATTATACATCATGACCAAGTAGGATTCATCCCAGGTATGCAAGGATGGTTCAACATAAGAAAATCAATTAATGTAATACACCATATCAACAAATCAAAGCAGAAAAATCACATGATCATCTCAATTGATGCAGAGAAGGCATTTGACAAGATTCAACATCCTTTCCTGCTGAAAACACTTCAAAAGATAGGAATACAAGGGAACTTCCTTAAAATGATAGAGGGAATATATGAAAAACCCACAGCTAATATCATCCTCAATGGGGAAAAATTGAAAACTTTCCCCCTAAGATCAGGAACAAGACAAGGATGTCCACTATCACCACTATTATTCAACATTGTCTTGGAAGTTCTAGCCAGAGCAATTAGGCAAGAAAAAGAAATACAAGGCATCAGAATTGGAAAGGAAGAAGTAAAACTATCACTGTTTGCGGACGATATGATACTATATGTAGAAAACCCAGAAAAATCCACAACAAAATTACTAGAGCTAATAAATGAGTACAGCAAAGTAGCAGGCTACAAGATCAACATTCAAAAATCTGTAGCTTTTCTATACACTAGTAAAGAACAAGCTGAGGCGGAAATCAAGAAACGAATCCCATTTACAATCGCAACTAAAAGAATAAAATACCTAGGAATAAATTTAACCAAAGAGACAAAAAACCTATATAAAGAAAACTACAAAAAACTGTTAAAAGAAATCACAGAAGACCTAAATAGATGGAAGGGCATACCGTGTTCATGGATTGGAAGACTAAATATAGTTAAGATGTCAATCCTACCTAAATTGATTTACAGATTCAATGCAATACCAATCAAAATCCCAACAACTTATTTTTCAGAAATAGAAAAACCAATAAGCAAATTTATCTGGAAGGGCAGGGTGCCCCGAATTGCTAAAAACATCTTGAGGAAAAAAAACGAAGCTGGAGGTCTCGCGCTGCCTGACTTTAAGGCATATTATGAAGCCACAGTGGTCAAAACAGCATGGTATTGGCATAAAGATAGATATATCGACCAATGGAATCGAATAGAGTGCTCAGATATAGACCCTCTCATCTATGGACATTTGATCTTTGATAAGGCAGTCAAGCCAACTCACCTGGGACAGAGCAGTCTCTTCAATAAATGGTGCCTAGAGAACTGGATATCCATATGCAAAAGAATGAAAAAAGACCCATCTCTCACACCCTATACAAAAGTTAACTCAAAATGGATCAAAGATCTAAACATTAGGTCTAAGACCATAAAACAGATAGAGGAAAATGTTGGGAGATATCTTATGGATCTTACAACTGGAGGTGGTTTTATGGACCTTAAACCTAAAGCAAGAACACTGAAGAAGGAAATAAATAAATGGGAGCTCCTCAAAATTAAACACTTTTGTGCATCAGAGAACTTCATCAAGAAAGTAGAAAGACAGCCTACACAATGGGAGACAATATTTGGAAACGACATATCAGATAAAGGTCTAGTATCCAGAATTTATAAAGAGATTATTCAACTCAACAACAAAAAGACAGCCAACCCAATTACAAAATGGGAAAAAGACTTAAACAGACACCTACCAGAAGAAGAAATACGGATGGCCAAGAGACACATGAAGAGATGCTCAATGTCCCTGGCCATTAGAGAAATGCAAATCAAAACCACAATGAGATATCATCTCACACCCACCAGAATGGCCATTATCAACAAAACAGAAAATGACAAGTGCTGGAGAGGATGCGGAGAAAGAGGCACACTTGTCCACTGTTGGTGGGAATGTCAAAGGGTGCAACCACTGTGGAAGGCAGTTTGGCGGTTCCTCAAAAAGCTGAATATAGAATTGCCATACGACCCAGCAATACCATTGCTAGGTATCTACTCAAAGGACTTAAGGGCAAAGACACAAACGGACATTTGCACACCAATGTTTATAGCAGCGTTATTTACAATTGCAAAGAGATGGAAACAGCCAAAATGTCCATCAACAGAAGAGTGGCTAAACAAACTGTGGTATATACATACGATGGAATATTATGCAGCTTTAAGACAAGATAAACTTATGAACCATGTAATAACATGGATGGACCTAGAGAATATTATGCTGAGTGAATCCAGCCAAAAACTAAAGGACAAATACTGTATGGTCCCACTGATGTGAACGGACATTCGAGAATAAACTTGAAATATGTCATTGGTAACAGAATTCAGCAGGAGTTAGAAACAGGGTAAGACAATGGGTAATTGAAGCTGAAGGGATACAGACTGTGCAACAGGACTAGATACAAAAACTCAAAAATGGACAGCACAATAATACCTAATTGTAAAGTAATCATGTTAAAATACTGAATGAAGCTGCATCTGAGCTATAGGGTTTTTTTTTGTTTTTGTTTGCTTGTTGGTTTGTTTGTTGTTGTTGTTTTTTACTATTACTACTACTTTTATTTCTTTTCTTTATATTAACATTTTATATCTTTTTCTGTTGTGTTGCTAGTTCCTCTAAACCGATGCAAATGTACTAAGAAACAATGATCATGCATCTATGTGATGATGTTAAGAATTGCTGAGTGCATATGTAGAATGGTATGATTTCTAAATGTTGTGTTAATTTCCTTTTTTTTTTCTTTCCGTTAATAAAAAAAAAATAAAAAAAATAAAAAAATAAACTTCTAGAAGAAAATGTAGGAGAAAATCTTTGTAACCTTGGACTCAATAAAGATTTTTTTAGATATTTTATTAAAAGCGTGATCCAATTTTTAAAAAAAATTATGACACTGTACTTCGTAACAATTTAAAAACTCCTGCTCTTTGAAAAACATTAAGAGAATGAAAAGACAAGCCACACATTGGAAGAAAATATTTATAAAACATTAGTAAATAATGTAAAAAAGGAATTATATCTAGAAAATATAAGAACTCTTAGAAATAAATAATTAAAAAATTGCCCAATGAAAAGTGATCCAAACATTTGAGCAGATGCTTCACCAAGATCATAGATAACAAATGAGTTCATGAAGAAGTGCTTAGCATCATTATTCATTGGGAAAATAAATATTAAAAACACAAAGAAATACCACTATTCATTTATTCAAAGGTTTAAAAAGAAAAACTGACAATGTTGAGTGATAGCAAGGATGCAGAGTTACTGGAACTCATACAGTGCTGGTGAGAATGCAGGCATAAATACAGTACTTTTGGGAATGCAGAATGGTACAGCTAATTTAGAAAAATTTGGTTGTATCTAATAAAATTAAACATAGACTTATTACCAAATGACTGAACAGCCCTACTCCTAGGAATGTACCCAAGTGAAATGAAATCTGATAGTCACACAAAATCTTCATGCAAATGTTTGTAGTAGCTTTATTCATAATTCTCCAAACTAGAAACATCCCGTATATCCTTCAGTATATCTAAACAATGGATTTCTCCTGAGCAAAAAAAAGAAAGAAAGAAACATGAGTGAATCTCAAGTGCATTAGTCTGAGTAAGTGAAGCCAGACACTATATGATTTCATTTATATGGTATTCTAGAATGGACAGATTCTAGGGACCAAAAAGTGATTGGTGGTTGCCCGGGACTTGGTATGGGAGGAGAAATTAATAATAAAGGGGCATGAGGGAATTTTGACAGTGATATAACTATTTCTTATCCTGATTGTGGTAGTCATTTGTTTGTGAAAATGCATATTTGTTTGTATTCATTTGTCAAAACCCAGAGAACTGTACACAAAAGAGATGAATTTTACTGTTTGTAATTTATACTTCAATTTTTGTAAAGAGGTAGAAAGGTTATTTCTTCATTTGGCTGAAGTCCACTTTTTTATAACTTCTAGTCATTGGTTCAAAGTCTGCCAGTTTCTACCTGACAGTCTTCTGTATATTTGAAAACAGCTCTTTCATTCCTAAATAGTGGTTCTCAATGAGTTGTTTTCAGACCCTTATGTGTGTCCAAGATCCTTTCAGGAGGACCCTAAAATCAAAACTATTTTTATAAGAATGCTGTTTTAGTTTGTAAAAGCTGCCAGAATGCAATATACCATAATGGAGTGGCTTTTCAAAAGGGGACTTTTGTTACGTTCCAAGTTTGTGTTCTAAGGCTGTGAAAATGTCCAAACTAAGGCAGTCAGGGAACCTTGATTCAAGAAAGACAGATGGATCCAGAAGACCTCTGTTATCTGGAAAGTCACATGGAAGTATCTGCTAGCTTTCTGTCCTGGCTTTTTGGTTCATGATTCTCCTCTGAGGGCATTTTCCTTCTGCATCTCCAGAGATCTCTGACAGACAGATGGAATGCTCTGTCTGGCACTGTTGGCTCTAAAATTTTTTCCAAAATGGTTCCCTTTTAAAGGGCTCCAGTAAGATACCCCACCTTGAATGGGTAGAGATACTTCTCCATGGAAACCAACTAATCAAAACCTATCCCCTACAATTGGGTGGGTCATATCTCCATGGAAACAATAAAAATGATCGCACCCAGAGATACTGAATGAGGATTAAAGAAATGGTTGTCCCCACAAGATTCAATTAGGATTAGAACATGGCTTTTCTTGGGTGCATAATAGCTTCAAACCAGCACAAGTACTGAAGATTTTATTTTTCTTTTTCACTTTATGTTGACATTTGCACCTTAGCACAAACCAGGGTAGCAACCCTACACTTTCTTACTAGTCTTTGTATTCTTCACTTCCTTACATTCAAGGTTAAGAAAAAGAAGGAAAAAACCAATTACATTGTGTCCTTGATGAAGCATTGAAAATTAACAGTTCTTAAAAATCTCAACCCTTGCATACACTCTTTTTATATTTCCCGTGGCAGTACAGAGTTTGACTAAAACATTTCTACTACGTACCAAAGTACATGATTATCTCTAGGAAAAGTACCTGTATGGTTGACATTTTTTTTACAAACTGAACTAGCCACTTTTTAAATGAAACATCTTTTAATTGGAAGAACAATGACTACTGACAAACTTTGGTTATTCAGTCTTGGTTATATGACAGATATTTTCTCAAAAGTGAGCCTGTCACTTCAAGGAATTGTGGCCCATAGTAAGCTTTCCAGTGAAAAATTAGAATTTTTATAGAATTTGATTCTGCCACTGATTTGTTTGAGCTTGATAACTTTCCAATATTTAAAGACTTTTCTAATGGGATTGGAGGTGGTGTTAAGTAACATGATTTTTTGATAGTGTGTAATGAAATATGTCAACATTTGGAAATATATGTATGCCTCAGTGAACCAGTATTTTCCTTATGACCAGGAACATGGTGTAATAAAGTCATAAATTGGTAGAAGTTTAATTTAAACTGCAGGCTAGAACGATGGATTTTAATATAACTGAATATGAAAATATTAAGGCTATTAAAATAGTGCTTCTTTTTCTAGTTACATATATCTTGTATGAGGCTGAATTTTTTATATATATTGCAACCCAAACAACCTAGCACTACAGTTTGAATGCAAGTATAGATGTTACAATTCAGCTGTCTTCTGTTGAGCCAGACATTAAAAAAGAGATTTTTTTAAATGCTACTCTTTTTACTTAATATTTTTAATTTTTGAAAATAGTTATTTGTCATAAAATGCTTATTTTTTTTTCTTCTAATTTTTTTTGCATGGGCAGTCACCAGGAAGAATGTTTATTTTAAATTAACAAATACATATTTAACTTTACTCCATTTTAATTTCTAATATGATAAATATCAATAGGTTTATTTCTCATTAGGATCACAATAATTTTTATGAATGTAGAAGAGTCCTGAGACCAGAAAGTTTGAGAATTGTTGTCCTGAGTCTTCTCTCTTCTGCTTTAACATCCCCAGGGCTTTGATTTATTTTACTTGAGTTCCAGTTAATTCATCACCTTGATTACTTTCCATTTTGACTGTATCCCTTTTAAAATACTACCAGAATTTCTCATAATATGTACAGTGTAGAGTATGGTGGGAATCATTACCTCTTTTCTTGCTATTTACAGCAGTTCCAGTAAAGCAATTTAAAATTTAGGTTCTCATACTTCTTAAGTGGATTTCATGGAGAGTTAAAACCTCAGATACTTTTTTTGTGTCCAGTTACAAGTCATGTTTCTTTTCTTCTATCTTGAGTATAGCTATTTATTATTTTTAACTTATTCTCAGATATGCTCAAAGGGCAAGTTACATTTGTCTTAACCTTAAATTTGTTTTAAATACTACAGCTAACAGGCAGAATTTAATAGAGAACATAAAAAAGTTTTCATAGTGTTTCATGGGATGTCAGTATCATTATTAAGTACAAAAAAATATTGTTTTATTCTGAGCATCAATTGTTTACTGACAACATGGAATCTACCTTTTTCTTTAGGCACAGAATATAGAGGAGAAAAGTCAGATTAGCATTTTCTAGTTTAAAGAATCCAGTCTCTCTGTTTTAAAACTATTTCCAGTGTTGACATTTTTTAAAAGCAAATTTCCTAAGAATAAAATTGTAGTAATTTCTGGATTATTGTTAATAAAAATTTATTTATCAATATACATTATAAATTTCTACTCCGTCATTTGTTAGAATGTCTCCTCTCTTAGTCCAAAATTTGTTGTGTATAAACTGCTAACTACTCTTTTTATTTATTCTCTGAACAAATAAGATTTTAAATAATGAATAGATGGCAGAACCTTAAAATAAGCTTGCAAATTTATGAAGCACGTGTTTGAAGAAATCTTTTGTGGGTTGCAACATTATTTCCAAATATGTGATAGTTCCTATAGATAATAAGGAAAGCTTGCAAATGGTTGTTTGCTTGGTCCTTGGTTTTGTTACAAGAGTAGCTGTGCCATGGAGGTTGGGTGAAGAATGTCTTTGCCTTTGTGCTTTATTAAGAGGGTAACTTTTTTTTTCCTTTTTGCGGCCCCTACCCCACCCACTCCAATCTCCTTTCAGTATATTTGATGAATACCCAAGCCCAATGAGCCTGTTGTCTTTTTATATTCACTTGGACTATACAAAAGAGAAGTTAAATTTGCAGTACTTTTTAAAGATTTTGAGTAAGTTGCCCCCCGACCAAAATGACTGAAGTGTGAATTAGACATACATAAGTACACTTTTGATTTGCTTTTTAATCATATTTATTACCTTTTTAAAATATTGACTCGTTTGTCACATTTGCCTTGCTGATTATTATTACAGTTAAGATTTTAATCCAAAAACAGTAAAATAAGCTCATAACATATATGAATTGTTTCAATTTATTAATAAATGTATTTTAAAAAGCCTTAATAATTTGAATATAATACTTTCTGTAAAATAGGCTGGCTGCCATTTTTCCTTTATTCTTTATTTATATATTTAATAAATACTTATTGAACACTTATTTTATGTGCTTGGTACTGTTATTGCATTTATATTGACACTTTCAATGGTTTTCATTCAGGTGCTTAGTTTTTCTGTTTTAAAATTATTAAGCACCACCTGTTTTAATTTAAAGTATATGAGCAAAGTGTATTATCATTATTTATACATGCATCCTCAACATAAATACAGTGAAAAAAAGAATATTTAGTAATATGTAAATCTCAAAATCTTTTTAGGAGGTTGATTTTGAAGGACAGCTATCATTTCAAAGCTTTTTTGAGAAATTATTTTATAGTACACTGCAATTAATGTGCAATCATAAAATTTGGGGCATTTTTAGTAATGTGCATGTAAAATATATAGTCATTGTTCTCAATGTTGCTGGTTTGTTGTATTCCACTACTTGATAATTTCTTCCAAATAGCACTAACTCAGCAGTTAAAGCTTTGGTACCTGCTGATGCTTGCAGTAAATAATTGCTGTTTGATTATGTATATGATAGTGATAGCACACTCAGTTGAGTGAGTGTTAATACTGCTTTTTTAGAATGTCTGCAGGTAGCAACAAGTTGCTTAAAACAAATTTTCGTCACTCTTACACTTTAAAAAATTTTTTAAATTTTTTCATTGCTTGAACTTGTTCTAAGAGTTTTATAAAAATGACTGATTTTTGCAGGCTTTCAGATTATATTTGCTGCACAGGTATTTGTGTTATGTTGCTTTTGCTTCCTAACATACTAAAAGTTTATAGATGAAAACTTTTTATGAGTTTGCAAACTTGAATTAAAAATAGGTCATTAAGGAGTGACCTGCACAAAAAAGATAAAACATTTGTTTTGACTGTTTGCTTTTCTTTTAAAGGGTCAGTTTTCTTTTGGTGAGATTACTTTCTTTTGGTGTTTGGCAGCGCTATCTCTGCTAGATTATTGGAAGCAGTAGTGTCTGCCATTGGAGTTATACAGCCTTCTAGCATCTCAAGTGTCTGTTTTGTCTGGACTTTCCTCACGCAGCATTCTTGTGCAAAAATTTCAAGGCTTTAGTCTGGAGCACTGGGTCAAAGGATATGTCTCTTTGAAGGGTAGACAGGAGTTTTTTATGTTTTATTCACTAAGTAGTATTTCATTTTATATCAAAGAATAGCAGCCTTTGAGAACCTACCATATTGGCAGTTCGTGTGTGGATTTTTTTAAAGACTTTCACTAAATATGTAAAAATGTTTTAAAGTTTTTCAGCCTAAAATGCTTATTTACATTCTTTTACTCATATGAGGCTATTAAATAAAAAGAGAAAAAAGCATTAACTAAATATGAAGGTTAAGTTTTAATATACTTTAATATTTAAAAACAATTATGATTTTTAAATATGTGCTTCCCTTGGTCAGTTTTCACACTACTTAACAAGCTACTAGAAACAGCAAAAAAAGATGAATAGCAATTTTATTGCTTAAAATTCTAAGTAAGAAGAAATGACTAATGATTTGGGGAGGTATACATTTTATAGTGAAATGTTGATTTCTTAATCATCCTTTTCTTAGTGCCTCTGGTGGGGGGAGTATGTTCGGGAGTGTGTGTAAGAAAGATTGACTGGCTTTGGAAAATATCAAAGAAATCAAGTAATGAAAATATTAAGTCTTGGTAAAGCTATTACTAAATATTCCTCTTTCTGTACTTCTTGAGTAGGTTGGTCAGTAAATTAATTGTGTACCAATGACACTAATCACATAATAAAAGGTGATTGCTCATATATTTAGAAAATTATTAAATTACATTTGATACTCCTTTCACATGACATATATAACTAAGCATATGAACTAATATTAAAATAACTTATTTTATGATTTTGGGTAATGCTCTTAAATTATTGAAAATTTATTTAGATAGAATTAATTGATCATTTAAAATGGAAATGTTTCTACTTTCCTAAATTAATGATATAATATTAGTTTGTTTTAAAATGTTTTTTCAGTAAACTCTTACATTAAACAATGTTGGTGATTAAAATAAGTCAAACTATTATATACAGTTATTTCTAAATAAGATTATACTGCTTTTGTTTTCTAAAATATATTCTCAATGAAAATAAGGCACTTTTTTACACATTATCAAGTTATATAAAACTTCTACTTATTAAATACAAAGCAAATGAATGTTAAAAATAATAGTTTTATATGCAGATAAGAACCATTAACACATTAATAAAGAATGATTCTTCTATATTAAAATTGTTAAAGGAACAAAAGATCTTTCCCCTACAGTATTCAGCCATCTCTATTATCTGTGATTCTTCAGCAATTAAAGCAGGTTTATTTTCCTCTTTGTTCCTACTTGGAATACATGAACAGTGCTGGAGAATTGAACTGACTGGAATGTTTTATATTTCAAAAGCTTTAAAGTTCTATGTACCAATTAGCAAAATACAGTAAAGGTTTAAACTGTTAATAGCCACAACATCTTTAATGCATAGACCTGTAGTATGCTAGAGCTGTATAACAGTTCTCCATTGTATGTCTCTTTTAAGGAGAGTAACTGTGTCAGTTCTTTTCTTGATTTACTACCTGCTGTGTATGGAAATTGTGTATAGTACTTGACACTTGCTTTCAAGAATTTAAAATTCTTGCATATTATTATGTAGGAGCTTTGGCTCTGAGTAAAGTAGAATTGATAATATTTTGTTTGTATTTTATATTAAAGTTTTTTGTCATATTTTTTAAAGTTTAAACAATTTGTATTTGAAAAGGCATTATCAGTGTTTAACCCTTTAATGAAGCCAAAATATAAGCCGTATTTTATCTGAACTCTTTGGAAATTGCTCATTCTAATTTTATTCATTTAATTGAATATAATTATAAACTAATCATCAAAGTTTTTATAGGCTATGTAGATATATAGATGCTTTATTTGTATTTGATTGTAGTCTTTGTTTAATGTGTGTCTTTGATAGTAAAAAAAAAAATTATTTTGTTTTTACAGTTATAGCCTTTTTAATTGGCTAGCTTGCCAGATAGTTTCAAATCCAAAATTTATCCAGATACCATCTTAAACTAATATCCATTATCTTATAGTAAGTTCTCAATGAAAGTAGGGGTGAGAAGAGGTAAAGAAATAGGATTAGCATCTTTTGTTGCCAGTTAATATTTTCTCCTTATCATGTATTTCAGGGAATAGAATTAGAGAGCAAGAAAGGAAAAGGAGAGGCAGACCTCAGAATTTGAGACTAGGAAACATTAATTCTGTTTTTTTATTCAGGTGTTTTAACCATATATCACCTATTTTCTGCATTGATTTTAACTCTTTAAAATGCCACTTGCAAGCTGATAAGTATCATTCATATTTTACAAGATGGGAAGTTTAAAAATATCAGGCAGTAATATGGACACATATTGGATGCTGTGCACAATGCTTCCACAAAACTCTGCCTCTTTATTAAAGCATACTTTATACTTTTCAAGAAATGTGTGAATAGGCTTTTTAAAAAATTCAGTTCCTCTTTTAATGTTCAGATCTGTACTTTTTTCAGCTTTGATTATATTTTATTCCATGGAGGTTTTTTAGTGTAATGCTTCTAATAAAATAAACATCAAAACTGATTTTGGCTTTCTCTGAGCAATACCGAAGACACAGAGAAATACCAAAAGGTTTGGCTGTGACTTGCTGATTTAAATGGAAGAATTGAGGATCTGATTAGCATCCATAACAGTGACTACTGAGTATATATTTATATAATTAAAATCTATCAATTAAAAAGATTTCTAAACCTAATTGGATAGTTTTCAGTTTGACTACTAAAACAAAGTTATTGACTTGGCTAGTATTATAATTTATTAAACAGTCAAGTGTGGTTGTTGTGGTCTGTGCCTATTTTGTTTAGAAATTAAAACTCCTCTAGGTGGTATTAAACTTCAAATTCTGTAGTTTGTAAAGATCCTTCAGGGGATTGGGAGCTGGTTTCTTATTTCTAGTATAAAATATTTAAAATACTACTGCACTTTTTTCATTGCCATTGATTTGATTTTTTTTGAGTACCTACAAGGTACCACATTCTAGGCCCAGGGGGATATAGTGAACAAGGGACAACATCCTTGCCCTTAGAGCATATATCCTCAAGTGTAAGTAGACACCAACTTTGTTTATAAATAAATAAGATGCTTTTATAGATTAATGTTAATGTTATGAAGAAAAAGCAAGGTGATGGGATAGAAAATAGCTGGAGCAGGAGGTTGGGGTCGAGTAAAATAGGGGCTATATAAATAGCATAATCAAGGAAAGCCACTTTAGAAAAGTGAAATGTGAATGAAGATCCAAACGATGAAAGAACCAGCTGGGTGATTATCCGAAGTAAGAATGCTCCAGAAAAGGGAAATAGCCAATGCCTGAAAATGTGAACTAATTGGAAGTAGTCATAGGCTAGTGAGAAAGCTATGACATAATGAACAGGGAGAGAAGTTAGAGAAGTAGGCAGGCGGTGAATGAAGATTTTTACACCAGAAAGTTGGAATTTTATTTTAATTTATCAGAAGGTTTTATATAGAGGGGTGGTATGATGATTTATATTGGCGAAAAAGCTTGAGAATCACTTATCTCTTAATGGTTAATAGTCACTTCAGAACAACTTAAAGGAAGTGATTGTTGCTGTTTTTATTTACCCTTTTAACTTTTTTTACAGAGGTCATTTTTATAGTTTTCATTGTTTTCTACATAATGATACAAATGATTTAATTCTTAATAGACTATCGTTGAAAGGATATCAGTTTTTGTCTTTGTATTTTAGATCATATATAATACTACAATACAGTGATTATTCTTTTAAAGGATCTCCTAAATTTGAAATTGCTTTTTTTAAAGGTCATATTGAGACCTGAAGTAGTAAATTCAGTCTCCCTCCTCTAATTTACCATCCCAACTCTCCCCCAGAGAAAAAAGTTAGTGGAGGTTTACAAACCCAAGGGTAAAGATGATGAGAAGAAATTGACTGAGCTGCTGTCCACCAGGTTGGTGCTGACAAGCATCAAATACATTTAAGCTTCTGTACCTTGCTTCAGCTGACAGCATGGGTGGGTGCTAATGGCTGTTGTCTTCATTCTAACTTTAACTCTACTTCTCTGTCTGCCTCTCCTTTTCTCCCTTCTTTCTGCTCTTTTGCACTTTGCTTTTCTTCCCATTGCCTGTATGTTCTTTGCCTTTCTCCTTGTGACTCTCTCTTCCTCTTGTATAATTGGTCATCTTTTTATCTCTTTTTGGCTGCTCTTGTGCCCACCACCTTGTTTCCCTCTTCATCAAGTGGCTATTTCTGTCTCTTCCTCTGTTCCCTTCTTCCCTCTCTCAAAAACCTAAACAGTTTTGATTGTCTGGGTTTCCTAGGCTATGATCATTTTTTTCCCCATTCTCTTCTCTCTTCTTTCCTTGTAGTTCTTCCTCTCTTGTTTCTTCTACACTTCTGTTCCTTTTGTCCATTCTCTTTCTTTACCTCTTATTTCCTCTCGCTCTACAAAAATGACAAGGTAGCTGCATCAGATCTAGAGGGAAAAGACACTGATTTCTGAACTCTATAAGAGCTGTTTTTCTTTCATTGACTTATTTTCTCTGGAAATGCAAAGGACTTTTAAAAACATTTACTAAATGGAAAAAGAAATGCTGTCAGTTGTACATTTTTCACCCTAGTGTGAAACATGGGATAGAAGAAAGGCATGAACTTACAGATACAGTTTTAGATCTTTAATTTCTTCTTTTCACTATTTGACCTTAAGCATCCTTATCTTATAAAGGGAAAATAACACCTTTTTAGGGTTGTTTTGAGAGTTAAGAATATTTGTGTTAAATAATAGAACACCATGCCTCATTTATGTTCATCATTCAAAACATTTATTTTTTCCCCTTTGTTTTCTGTTTGGAGTTGTTCTGGAGAGAGAAGCAACCTGGAATTGTCATTGTTATCTTTAAGCAAATCTTTAATTGCAGTTACACTTCTGAGCCACATTTGCTGTTCAGGTCTTGAGTTCCAGGGCATTTTCAAGAAAAATGTTAGCCTCAAGTACAATGGTCTACATTAGTTATATTTGTTCATTTCTGTATGTAAGTATAGTTGGCATTTATTGTTTTTTATCATGTAATTTGCCTTTTCTAATGGCCTATAGCACTTTCCTAAACCACTATGAAGTTACATAGCTCCTGACAGTCAATTGTGTAATTCTTTACTAGGGAGATGTGTTACTGTATAGTTTTCATTCAAGGAAGACTTTTTTTAGTCATTTATAACGTATTTTTAATGATGGGAATTGTAAACTGTATTAATCCAAAAAAGTTTCTGTAGGCTTTATTCTTATTAATAAACATTACATTTGGTCAGTAAACTCTGTGTGATTAAAAATTTCTTTATTGATTTTAATATATGCACATTGTAGGAACATTAATTTTTAAATGATAAAATGTAAAGAAAATTAAATTCACCTCTAATCCTGCAATTTTGGTATATTTACTTTTTTATATGCATATTTAAACCAACATCCAACATATTCATATATAATATAAATCATGTGTTACTTGCATTATATTATAATACCTTTCTGTCTTTAAATTTTTCAAAAGCATAATTGTAAATAGATATTGTTTCAGCTATATCATAAAGCATTTATCCAACCATCTATTGTTTTACTTCAGGTTATTTCCAGTTTTTAAATTGTACATAATGTTAGAATGAACGTCTTTATCCTTAAGTCTGAATTTTTTATCACAGCTCTATTTTCTTAGGATCTGTTCTTTGAAGTGGGATTACTAAATCTAAAGGTTTTGTATTTACATATTAAATATTTTTGCTGCCTAAAGATAATTGATTCAGAATATTTCTAGAGAGGTATTTGCCAATTGGTAATTTACTCTATGTAATTTTAGAGATATGGCTCTTCATAGCCTGGTGCTGTATCTCTAATATACATGGCCCAGTTCGATAGATACCTTCCAGGCTTTGACTTGCGGGGTGTAGCAAATTCTTCAGAATAGGTAGCTGCCATATGTATAGGCATTAGAAAACAGTAAAAGCACATAATTCTTACATGCCATAGTGTGGAATTAGAAGGTCCTCAAAGCTTAGCACATTCTGAGCAACAACATTATGTATTTAGCTATCACTGTACTATGAATTGTGGATACGCTAGTTGATGCCAATTGCCATAAATGTATATAAAATATTAGGCAAATGCACAGTGATTAGTGCCGTATCTGTTAACTCTTGCTACTGGCACTATACTTGCACTCTATTACTCTATTATTAGTTCTACAACCATCATTTTTTATACTGCCTTTCAACAGTTTGTAGCAGAAGAATGTGTCTGATGAGGTAATGACATTCTCTCCCTGTTCTTACATGTCAGTCTGTGTTCTCTTTTTTGTATAAAACCTTTCCAGAGCAATTCAAGGTGATCGTCATTCTCTTCAGTATTACCTACAATACTTATCTTTGCTTTTCAATAATTACTTTGTTATTGATTTCTTATTTAATTTCATTGTATTCAACAACATTCTCTGCATGATTTCAATCTTTTGAAATTTCTTGAGACTTTTTTTAATGGCCTAGGATATAGTCTGTCTTAATTAATATTCTGTGTGTATTTGTAAAGAACTGTTTTCTGTAGTTGGTTTTGGTGTTCTATAAATGTCTCCCTCCTGGGAATGGCGAGAAAGGGGGAAAAGTCAACTTCCCCAAGTGGAGAATTCTTGATATTCTCACAAGCAGTGGGGACAACCAAAGCAATAGGCTGAGCCCTCAATCTTGGGGTTTGTTCATCCTGAAACTTAACCCCGTAAAGGATAGGCTAAGCCTACTTAAAATTAGGCCTAAGAGTCACCCCTGGAGAAACTGTTTTGTTGCTCAGATGTGGCCTCTCTCAGCCAACATGACAAGCAAACTCACTGCCCTCCCCCTCTCTACTGCCAGGGGTGTAGACCTTCCTGGCAATGTGGGACAGAAATCCTAGAATGAGCTGGGACCCAGCATCAAGGAATTGAGAAAACCTTCTCGACCAAAAGGGGAAAGAGCAAAATGAGACAAAATAAAGTGTCAATGACTGAGAGATTCCAAACAGAGTTGAGAGGTTATCCTGGAGGTTATTCTTACATATTATATAGATAACCTTTTTAGTTAAGGTATAATGGAGAGGCTGGAGAGAACTGCCTGAAAATGTAGAGCTGTGTTCCAGGAGCCATGTTTCTTAAAGATGGTGATTGTATGTATAACGATACAGCTTTCACAATGTGACTGTGTGATTGTGAAAACCTTCTGTCTGATGCTCCTTTTATCTACCTTGTCAACAGATGAGTAAAACATATGGATTAAAAATAAATAATAGGGGAAACAAATGTTAAAATAAATTTATTAGAGTGAAATGCTAGTGATCAATGAAAAGAAGGGATAAGGGGTATGGTATGTATGAATTTTTTTGTTTTCTTTTTGTTTCTTTTTCTGAATTGATGCAAATATTCTAAGAAATGATCATGATGATGAATATACAACTATGTGATGATACTGTGAGTTATTGATTATATATCAAGAATGGAATGATCATATGGTAAGAATGTTTGTATATGTATGTTGTTATATTTAATAAATTAAAAAAAAAATGCCACCTTCTTTATCCTGTCATGTATATATTTGGATCTTGCTTTTTTTTAAAGACCTAATTGACAATCCCTGCCTTTTGATTAGACTGTTTAGAACATCTGTATGTGATGTATTTATTGATATGGCTGAGTATAGGTCTACTATCGCTATTTGTTTTCTATTTGTTCCATCCCATTTATTTTCTTTTCCTGTCTTCATTTTGGATTGAATATATTTTTAGGATATAAAATTAGCTTTTCTGTTCATGTTGTGCTTATACCTTTTTCTCTTATTTTCTTGGCAGTTGCTTTAGGGATTACAGTATGCATCCTTAACTTTTCACTGTCTACCATGAACTAATATCACTTTACATGTAACCTAAGAACCTTACCACAATACTTCCATTTATCATTCCGGTCCTAATGCTGCCATATATTTTACTTTCACATGTTATAATCCCCATAGTGAATTATTATTTTTGCTTTGTCTATCAGTTATCTTGTAAATAATTAAGAAACAAGAAGAAATATTTTTAATGTTTATCCACAAATTTATCATTTTGGAAGTTATTTATTCCTTCATATAGAAACAAATTTCCACCTGGTGTCCCTTTCCTTCAGCCTGAAGAACTTCCTCTTATATTTTCTGTTGGGTGCGTCTGTTGTCTATTAATGACAAAAAATATCTCAGCTTTTATTTATCTGGAAACACCTTCGTTTTGACTCCATTTTGAAAAACCTTTCATTAGATAAAGAATTCTAAGTTGAAGATTTTTATTTAGTACTTTAAAGATGTCATTCCATTTTATTTATGATTGTTTCCCTGTATATAATGTGTCTCTTTTGCCTCAAACTACTTTTAAGCTTTCATTTTTGTTGTTCTCTATAACATGTCTTTTTTCCATCAGAGTGCTTTTGCGATTTTTCTTTTTTTATCTTTATACTTTAGAGATTTCATTATACTGTGCTTCTATGGTGGCTTTCTTTGTGTTTATCTCAGTTGTTGTTCATTAGGTTTCTTGGATTTTTTTGTTGTTGATAATTTCATCAAATTTGTGGTTATTTCTTCAAAAAATTTTTCTCCTATAATCTCTCTTCTCCTTCTGAGAACTAATTAACACTTATGCTACTTATTATTGCCCAACAGGACACTGGGCTTAGTTTAATTTTTCACATTCTTTTTTCCCCATGTGCTTGGTTAGTTCTGTTTGGTTAGTTTCTGTTGCTCTGTCTTCAAGTTCCGTGGTCTTTTCTTCTGCAGTATACGATTTTCTGTTAATCCTGTACATTTATTTTTTAATTTTAGTTGATATATTTTTTAGATATAGAATTTTTCTTTTTTTGTAGTTTTCATTGCTGTATTGAAATCCCCCATTTCAATACTCATTGTCCATCATTTTCTTTGGATCTTTGATCATATGTGTAATAGCATATTTAAAATCTTTGTCTGCTATTTCCAGCATGTATATTATCTCTGTGTCTCTTTCTATTGACTGCTTTATTATTGTTATAGTTATTTTAGGTCAGATTTTTGTTTGTTTGTTTTTGTTTTTGTTTTTACATGGGCAGGCACCAGGAATCAAACCCGGGTCTCTGGTATGGCAGAAATCTGCCTGCTGAGCCACAATGGCTCACTCTGTAGGTCAAATTTTTCTATTTATTTACATCTCTAGTAATTTTTGAGTGTTTAATGGACATGGTGATTGCTGTATTGTTAGGTGTCAAGATTTTTTTGTCTTGATCTTTTAAGGATTGATTTTAAGCATTTAAGCATTGTTTAGGTGGTCTTCTCATTGTTCTACCATTTGGCCATTCTCTTGTCTCAGTGGAATGTCTCAGGGTGTTCAGCAAAGTCTCTCTACTCTGGCTGGTTAGAACTTTCCATTAGCTGTGCTCCTTCACCTAGTCTCCTTTACACTAAGGTTATGATGATTTCTGAAGCTCATTTTCTGCTTAATGCCCTGTTCTTAAAAACTCTGCATCAAACATGTCCATCACCTCAGCAACCTGAACTCCAGTTCCCACCTCCTTTGCTTGGAAAGACTGCTTAGTTTCTACCTCTCTGCACTATGGTCTGGAATGTGCTTCTAGGTATAAATCCTAGACAAATTTAAGATTAAATCAAGAGTTTTCTTCCTTTCAGGGATCATACAGTGCTATGCTGTCTATTCTCTGGTTGGCCAATATATAAAAATAGCTGTTTTAAATAATTTCCCCCAGTTTATAGTTATATATGACAGGAGTGGTACTCTGGTACATATTACTCCATAACGGATGGCAATAGAGGTCTGTATGCTGAAGTGTAACTTTTTTTTTTTTTTTTTTTTTTTTTGCAATACTGGCTTTGTTAACAACATCTTTGTTCTAGTTTGCTAGATGCCAGAATGCAATATATCAGAAACAGAATGGCTTTTAAAAGGGGGAATTTAATAAGTTGGTAGTTTACCGTTCTAAGGCTGAGAAAATATCCCAATTAAAGCAAGTCTATAGAAATGTCCAATCTAAGGCATCCAGGGAAAGATACCTTGGTTCAAGAACACCCATGAAGTTCAGGGTTTCTTTCTCAAGTGGAAGGGCACATGGCGAACACAGTCAGAGTTTCTCTCTCATCTGGAAAGGCACATGGTGAACACCATCAGGGTTCCTCTGTCATCTGGAAGGGCACATGGTGAGCACAGCATCATCTGCTAGCTTCTTCTCCTGGCTTCCTGTTTCATGAGGCTCCCTGGGAGGCATGTTCCTTCTTCATCTCCAAAGGTTCCTGGCTGGTGGACTCAGCTTCTCATGCCTATGTCATTCTGCTCTGTTCTCTCTGAATCTGTCTTATTCTCCAAAATGTTTCATTTTTTAAAGGACTTCAGAAACTAATCAAGACCCATCCAAATGGGTGGAGACACGCCTCCAGCTAACCCAGCTTAACAACCACTCTTGATTAAATCACATCTCCAGGGAGATGATCTAATTACAGTTTCAAACATACATTACTGAATAGGGATTAGAAGAAACAGCTGCCTTTACAAAATGGGATTAGGATTAAAATATGGCTTTTCTAGGGTACATACATCATTTCATACAAGCACAATCTTATTTTTTTTAACCAATCTTTAGCAATTGCTCAGTTATTAATGTTCTGAATTCTCTCTGTATAATATAGAAACATCCTCAACACAGAGCATAAAATAGCTTAATTTAGGCTCCTTTTCACTCTGTTGTCAGACTTCAGCTCTCAGTAGTTGAGTCATATGTTTACCAAGAATCAGTTACGCTTCTTTCCACACCTTTTTCTGCCAGTTGTACTAATGATAATTACATAAATTAATGAAAACTTATGATCTGTTTCTTTGTGAGGACAAAAAAGAAAAGAGTCATTTCTGTGACAGCTGTATTGAGTGCTTTGAAATGTCTTTAAAGATGAATTTTTAACAGACAACTACAGTCAAATTTAGGTGGAGGAAAGAATTGTAAGATTGTGATGTGAAAGGGAATCATAATAGTCCAGACAGATTTTTCATTCAGATTGTCTCAGAAACATTCTTACATGCTCACATCACATTAAAGAAACCAAAACTATAAATTGTAAATGAAGGATTTTTGAGGTAGTTTATGAAAGAAATAAAACCTGAAGTTCTAAGTGTAGGGCTTATACTTAAAAATCATTGACCTTATGTCAGGAGATTGTTAAAAGAATGTTCATGTATAATTTTTTTTTTTTGGCACAGACAGGCTCCGGGAATCGAACCCGGGTCTCCAGCATTCATGTATACTTTTTTGAGTCACAACACAGTTTAAGGGATGTGGGTGTATGTATTTATTTGTGATCTGTTTTCACTAGTATTTTCAGTTAACTCACCAATTGCCAGTTTCTGACATAATGGAAAGGAGGACTTTTGTTGCATACTTTAACTTTTATTTCTGTGCCAAATTAATAGGAATTGTCTTAAACTTTGTTATGTATCTCCTTACATTCTAGTTTGATTTTCACATCATTGCCTCATGAATATGTCTTTATTAAACCAATAAAATTCAGCTTTTGATCTGTTAAATTATTTTCTAAGACTACCACTTTCCTCTTCAGATTTAATTAATTTCATTTAGTGCTTATATCATCTCCCGATTGTAGGAAGTTTACTTATCTTCTGTGCCTTTGCCCTGTTTATTCAAGGATTATTTTATGCTTAGTTCTCTGTTGCTGTGGCTTTTGTTCTCATAGCTCTTAATGTATGCTGTGTATATGCCAAGGCTTTTAATTTATTGCCAGAAAATGAGGAGGACTATTTGATTAAGTAATAGCAGATTGGATCTTTTCAAAATGTTAATACCCTATATAAGTTCCAAGTGCCACATGGTCAAACTTTTTTTTCCCATTTCATTTCAGCACATGAAAAAGGTAGTAGAGCTACACTACTTAATGATTTAAAAATCCAGAACATCTGGAGCATTGGGCTAAAGAATAAAAAGCAAACAAATAAGCCATTTTTAGCTATTAAAAAGTTGATCACTGTTAATGTCATATCTTTGTTTCTGTAAGTTTTAAACATTTGTCTAATAACTTTCAAAATGCTTCATTTAAGCATACTAGTTTTCATTGAGGCAGTGCTGATCCATTTATTTGTTAAGCATAATTTTTTTTTCTCCCTCAACTTTTTTTTTCTGTGAAAAATAACATATACATAAATTTAAAAGCGTACCACAGCAATTCGTTGTCTAACAGATTTCAGAGTTTGACATGGGCTATAATTCCAGAATTTTATATTTTTCCTTCTAGCTGCTCCAGGACACTGGAGACTAAAATAAATATCAATATAATGATTCAACAGTCATAGTCATTTGTTACATCATATCTTCTCTGTTATAACTCCACCTTCTCTTTTGGTCTTTTTCCCTATCTTCAGGGGTATTTATGGGCAAATTCATATTCATGTTGGAAAGGGCTGTTGATAATACAGGATGGGGGATGGAACTAATAGATGTTCTGGAGGGGCTGACCCCTCTGGGTTTCAGGATTTATCTGGCCTAGGAACCCATCTGGGGGTTGTAGGTTTCTGGAAAGTCATCATAGTGCATGGAACCTTTGTAGAATCTCAAATAAAGCCCTAGGTGTTCTTTAGGGTTGGCAGAATGGTTTTGGTTGGGGCTGGCAAACCATGGTAAATAGCAAAGTCTAGCTGAAACTTGTGTGAGAGTAGTCTCCAGCGTACCTCTCGACTCTATTTGAACTGTCTTAGCCACTGATACCTTATTTGTTAAATAATTTTCCTCCTTTTAGTCAGGAAGGCATTATCAATCCCTCTGTGCCAGGGCTAAGCATGATATTTTTCAACAACTTCACTTTCAGTTATTTCAAGTTAATAGAAAAGAAAAATTGTTTCAAGTACTTTCTTTTTAAAAGGAAATAAATTTTCCTGCTTTTTAGGGGAAAAAAACCTTTATTTCTGTATCATGTTTTTTTAATTGTGGAATTTCTTTATAGAGTAGTTCCTTAGTTGACTTGGTTTGCCTTTGCCATGTCAAATCATGTACTACAAAATATAACCTCTATCCAGTAAAATCTGAAAATTTTTACAATCCCTTATACATTCCAAAAATGTTATACATTCCATAGGTATTATGTTCCATAGGTATGTTTTGAACAGTTAGCTGTTTTTAAGTGTTTCCTTTGCATCCTACTTCTTCTGGTAGCCATTCTTATAAAGTAAAATTATATGGTTTAGGGAGAAGATGGCGGCTTAGTAAGACGCGCGGGTCTTAGTTCCTCCTCCAGAAAAGCAACTAAAGAAACAGAAACAATACGAAACAGCTCCCGGAGTCACGACAGAGACCAAAAAGACAGCGTACCCATTCTGGAACAGCTGAACAGGCAGGGAGAATCCGCTGCGGTGAGATACCCGAGGGGCACGTGTTTTCCCGGCCGGGGCGGCTGGCGACTGGGGTCCCCTCCACGCACGTGGCTCCCCGGTCTGACTGGGAACGTTGGATAGCGGGGCCCTCCCATCACGCTTGGCGTTTCGGGCCAGCTGGGCAATTAGGAACGGCGGCCAGCGAACCCCGCCTCCAGGCGCGGTTTCCCGGGCCGACTGCCGTGCAGACAGACGAGCGCCACGAGCGCCACCTACTGGGCAGGAAAAGAAAAACAGAGCCCAGAGATTTCACAGAAAAACCTTTCAACCAGCTGGGTCCCACACCCAGGGAAATCTGATCAAATGCCCAGACACCAGCAGAAAATAATGGATGACGCTCGGAAAATTGAAGATATGGCCCAGTCAAAGGAACAAACCAATAGTTCAAATGAGATACAGGAGCTGAGACAACTAATGCTGAATATACGAACAGAAATGGAAAAACTCTTCAAAAACCAAATCAATAAATTGAGGGAGGACATGAAGAAGACATGGGCTGAACAAAAAGAAGAAATAGAAAATCTGAAAAAACAAATCACAGAACTTATGGGAGTGAAGGACAAAGAAGAAAAACTGGAAAAAACAATGGATATCTACAATGGTAGATCTAAAGAGACAGAAGCTACAATTAGTGAACTGGAGGATGGAACATCTGAATTCCAAAAAGAAACAGAAACTATCGGGAAAAGAATGGAAAAACTTGAGCAGGGGATCAGGGAACTGAATGACAATATGAAGCGCACAAATATACGTGTTGTGGGTGTCCCAGAAGGAGAAGAGAAGGGAAAAGGAGGAGAAAAACTAATGGAAGAAATTATCACTGAAAATTTCCCAACTCTTATGAAAGACCTAAATTTGCAGATCCAAGAAGTGCAGCGCACCCCAAAGAGAATAGACCCAAATAGGCGTTCTCCAAGACACTTACTAGTTAGAATGTCAGAGGTCAAAGAGAAAGAGAGGATCTTGAAAGCAGCAAGAGAAAAACAATCTGTCACATACAAGGGAAACCCAATAAGACTATGTGTAGATTTCTCAGCAGAAACCATGGAAGCTAGAAGACAGTGGGATGATATATTTAAATTACTAAAAGAGAAAAACTGCCAACCAAGACTCCTATATCCAGCAAAATTGCCCTTCAAAAATGAAGGAGAAATTAAAACATTTATAGACAAAAAGTCACTGAGAGAATTTGTGACCAAGAGACCAGCTCTGCAAGAAATACTAAAGGGAGCACTAGAGTCAGATACGAAAAGACAGAAGAGAGAGGTATGGAGTAAAGTGTAGAAAGAAGGAAAATCAGATATGATATATATAATACAAAAGCCAAAATGGTAGAGGAAAATATTATCCAAACAGTAATAACACTAAAAGGTAATGGACTGAATTTCCCAATCAAAAGACATAGAATGGCAGAATGGATTACGACCCAGCAATACCACTGCTAGGTATCTACTCAAGGGACTTAAGGGCAAAGACACGGACATTTGCACACCAGTGTTTATAGCAGCATTATCTACAATTGCAAAGAGATGGAAACAGCCAAAATGTTCATCAACAGACGAGTGGCTAAACAAACTGTGGCGTATACCTACGATGGAATATTATGCAGCTTTAAGACAGACTAAACTTATGAAGCATGTAATAACATGGATGGACCTAGAGAACATTATGCTGAGTGAGTCTAGCCCAAAACTAAAGGACAAATACTGTAAGGTCCCACTGATGTGAACCGACATTCGAGAATCAGCTTGGAATATATCATTGGTAACAGAGACCAGCAGGAGTTAGAAACAGGGTAAGATAATGGGTAATTGGAGCTGAAGGGATACAGACTGTGCAACAGGACTAGATACAAAAACTCAAAAATGGACAGCACAATAATACCTAAGTGTAATGTAACTATGTTGGAACACTGAATGAAGCTGCACCTGAAATATGGTTTTTTGTTTGTTTGTGTGTTTGTATCTTTTGTTTTTGTTTTTTTTCTTTTTCCTTTATATATATATATATATATTATTAGTACTATTATTTTAATTCTCTTCTCTATATTAACATTCTATATCTTTTTCTGCTGTTTTGCTAGTTCTTTTCCTAAATCGATGCAAATGTACTAAGAAATGATGATCATACATCTATGTGATGATACTAAGAATTACTGAGTGCATTTGTAGAATGGAATGATTTCTAAATGTTGTGTTAATTTCTTTTCTTTTTTTTGATTAATAAAAAAATTAAAAAAAAATTATATGGTTTAGGCAATTTTGAGGAAATTCAGTTGTAATTTTTAAAGTGTTACTACATGTCAAAAACCAAACACCTTCTGTCTCCTTTATAGTTCTGTATAAAGAACACACACTAAATAAATTCAAGACAATTAATATATACCTGTTTGCCTGTGCCTTAGAGAATAAAGGGAAATTGGCATACCTAGATATGCTTGGTGGCAATATAGTATTCTATCACTCTTTTGGAAAGTTATCTGATAACATTTTATGGACCTTGAAAATTCACATAACTCTGAATCAGTTAATTTTACTCTTAGAGATTAACCTTAAAAGGATTAGGTTTCTGAGAATTTCAGTGTAGCAATCCATATTTCAACAGTAATAACAAAACTTTGATTTTTCAATAATAAGGAATTGTCTAAGAAACTGTAGCATATGGGCTTAATAGATTATTAATGGAGCCATTAATATGAGAAATATGAACACTGGGTAACCACATGGGAAAAAAATTAGTGAAGTGATGTTACTTGAAAAAATCAATGTAGTTTACTACTATTATAACCGTGTAAAATGAATATGTATATGGGTAGTTGTTGATAGGAAATGCAGATTAGAAAATAGCTAGGATGATAAATGTGTATGTTTTTAAAATTTCGCATTAATGTTATGTTTTAATCATTTTTTTAAAGTCATAATTTTCCTAAATCATCTGCCTTCCCCCTTGGCCAGGTATTTTCTAATACCTTTCCACTCTCAAAACCAAATTGATCTCTTATTTGACCCCCATGGCATTTTTTCATATTTTACTTCATAACTACTAGAAGCAACAATTACTATTTATTCAATACTCACTGTATGCTTATTTAATCTTTTCAAACAGTGCCATGAGGTAGGTTTTGGTGTATATTTTTCTAAAGAGAAAGAAACTAACATATAGAAAATTTGAGCAGCTTGTCAGAAGTCTTATACATAGCAAATGGGGACGTTTTAGGTTTTTCTGAATTAAAATGCCATTCTCTTGATTATTATTGTATTTCACCATCTCTCTTCCCCCAACACTATCTCTCCACCGCCAGGAATTATAGGCTTATTAAATTTAGGTATGAAGTCTTATCTTTATATCCCCTGCCACTCCCAGCATAGTTAATTTGGTATAGTAGGATCTTTCTATTTGAATTGAGATCAGTAAGGCACTTTTCCAAACTACAGTAAATTATAATTTATTCCTTTAATTTCATGGATGTCAGGCCCTGTGTAGTTACATATTTAATGCAATAAATTTACTTAACATATAATGTATTTCATTTTTTTGTAACATCTACAAGAAATGGAATATTCATTCTTTATTTTTAAAAAAAAGCTAGACAACTTGGTGCTTTAACAATGCAAATTTATTATTTTGAAGTTCTATAAGTCAGAATTCAGCCATGGGCCTCAATGGGCTAAAATGAAGATATCTGCAGGGCTGTGTTCTGGAAGCTCTACAGGAGAATCCAGTGCTTTGCCTTGTTTCTTGGATGGTGTCACCTACTTTCCTTTTCAAGGAAAGCTACATTGCATCTCTCTGACCCTTCCTCCATTATCAGATCTCTCATTTGACTGTAGCTGGGAAAGGGTCTTCACTTTTCAGGGGACATATGATTAGAATGGGCCCACCTGAATAACCTAGGATAATCTCCCCATCTCAAGAATCTTAACTTTTTAGTCACATCTATAAAATTCCTTTACATGTAAGTAATATTCACAGGCTACAGGGTATTATAGTGTGGCCATCTTGGGGAGTGGGGGTGATGGTGGTGTTACTCTACATTTCAAAACCATTTTAACAACAATGTAGGATGGCAGGATCGTTCTTTATGTTATTTAGGGTACTGCCATTCTGTTGACTTTAAAGATCATGCTTCAATTCTTAAATCATTCACAGATAAATAAATATAAATGCTCATGCTCATGGGATAACCTTACAATTTCTTTGATTAGGAGATATGAATATATCACAAATGGGAAATATAGTTACATTTTTAAAGTGCTTTACTTTAATTTAAGTGCGCTAATATCAATAATCATATTTCACTTTTTCCTTACTATTTTATGAAATAAAATATTTAAAATGCCAAAAAGAGGCTATATATTTCTGTTCTTCAGACTTGAAGTGATCTATTGACTCTAATTGATAAAACCTTTTCTTTGTAGAGTAGTTTAATTCCTAACTAATATTTCTCAACAAAGATGAAGATTTTTCTCAATCTTGACACTAACTGCCCATTACTTGTCCACTGCTTCCTTTTTTTAAAAAGTTGAGTAGTAATTTTCATGACAACCGAGATGACATTTGTAATGTTGAGCATTTTGTCATATCTGATAGCTACTAAATGTTGAAAAATATGTTGAATAAATGAGAAATAGTTTTTTTGTTGCCTAAGCTAAGCACTTTGCAAAGTCTAAAAATTTGCCCAAAATTGAGGGTTGGTATTCTAACTCATTTTTGACTCAGTCCTTTACTTCTAGCCATTGCTCTTCCCAATCCTGCTGAGAAGGATCTAGGCTGGAAATAAGGAAAGTAGTTTGAGAAGGAAAAATATGACTATATATATAGTTTTTTTACTCTTCATATTATCAGCAGCATCATTTTACATGATGCATTCAGATTTTATCAACAACGTTCCCTTTAAATTTAACTTTTGATTCTACCTTATATCTTTGCCTCATATGCAAAACATAGTGGATGTCATATTTCAACACCTGTTTCATTATTTGGTCAGACTCCCACATAAATTTTACTTGAATAACAACAACAAAATAGGTTCTACTAGCACACCTCTGATTTATTTTTACAGTTTTGATTATATCTGAATTGCTGTAGTCACTAACTTCTTAGAACTGCTTTAAGTTCTTTTGTGGAAAGTAAATAGACATGATTAGGCTGCCAAATTTTTATGTTTTTTCAACTGTAAAATTTATGCTGCAAAATTAATTTTAAAATGTTCTTAATTATTTGAGACCATTCAGTGAGTTTCTCATTCAAAGTATCTGTAACGTTCTTGAAAGGAAGTTTTCATTACACATCCTAAGATTGTTTTTGCTTTTATCATTTTTCATGTTTAAATGTAATCATCAAATTTAGATTAGTTTGTAACTCTGAAATAAATTAAAACACATAAATTGGCAAGTAACAATTCACAAGAGAACAGGTTTCTATAATCACTATTTGCACTTAATGTTCCAGTAAGTGCTCTATTAAAACTTTCAACATTGATCCATGGTGCCATTCAATTTAGTGAACTTACTACCAAAAGCCTAATAAAAGTTTTTAATTTTCTGGGTATACTTAGAGATCTATCAAAGATTCATCCAAAGTGGCAAAAACACTTTTCATTTATTTCTCTTTAAGGCAAGTGTAAACTGTTAAGGTTAAGTGGGTGGGGCAACCGGAAGTAATTACTAAGGCCAGTGGCATTTTTGTGGTTTAATAAAGGCAGAAACTAATTATTCAGTTTTTATTTAAGTGAAATGGTGCCAAAAAAGGAGGTTCCTGCAGAGCAGCTGCACTCCTTCAGTGTTACCCTAATTTACCAAAGACACAACTGTCACAAACAAAACTTTTAAACTTGATATATAGCCACAAAAGTAAGGAGGCTTTTGTTTGGAGTGCATGCAGAAGAACTCCTTTATACAAATCAACCGGCAGATGACGGACAATGATGAAAATTTGATTCTTTGAAGTCATAATAGTCATTGAAATGTGTGAAATTCTGGTATTGAAAAGAGAGCGGCAAGCAAGACTCTAAATCCTGGGTGGTTGCAAGAACCTTGCTGGGAGGTTTTTCTGCATTTTGACATCAACTTCCCATTGCTTGTTCCCTGCTTCCTTTGTTAAAAAAAAAAAAAAAGTGAATTCACACAATATAAATGGGTACAATTGATAACCGAATCATACAATTTTTACAATGGAAATAGAAATTTAAAAGAATAAAATTTGTTTATAATAGGGTATATAACTTAATGATGTTTAAAATTCTTTGCCCATTTAACTTGACTTATGAATTGGAAGGTTAGCTATTAGTTGCTTCAGAATTCAAAATGTTGAAGAGGTGGTGCTGAAAGAGCGGAATTTCAGATTTTTGATATGCATCTTTTCAGTAGCAAATCTTGATTTGGATGCCCTTTAAATCTGTTAATTATTAACAACTTTTAAAAATTAGTTACCAATGTTTAAAATAGCATATTGTATATAAAGTTGTGTTTCTGAAATTTTATCCTAACAAGATAATGGTGTTCCTTAATAAGAATATAGATTTCATGCTTGACGCAACTGTTAAAAAATTGCAAGCTTTATAATTCGTTCTCTTATGCGTGATTATTATGTATAGTGTAACTTGCTTTATCAACAGGTAATTCCTAACTGTTGAGTCTTAGGTAAAATGCACATCTTGAGGTTGGTTCTTCAGATGCCAACCTGAAGGCTCTTATACCTTATGTGATTTAACATTTTTGTAATCATAAGAAAATGTATGAATTATTATTTATATGTTATTTAGCACTATTTTATCAATAAAATGAGAAATATGTAAAGGCAGTATTGAAATCTTCACTGCACTTGTGTATTTTATAAATAGACACAAATCACAAGTGGTACATATTGCAATACAGAAGTAAAAATCTATGGAGAATACCATTAGTTTAATATAGTTTAACTTTTTTTTTTTTTTTTTAAACTTGAGTCATAGGTAGCTCAGTGAGAACCTAGAGGGAAAGCAAAGCATTGAAAACACAAGTACACAGTTCAACTTAGTGTCTTAAAGTTCTTTTCAGGTATTATATTGTTTTAATGGACTCTTGGAGCAGGTGCCTTAACCCATTGAAATGTTGCTTGAAGCACAGGTTCTTCTGTCACCAGCCGAAGCTCTGTGGATGAAATGATAACAAAAGGCTGCCTTAATGCATTTTAAAAGTGTGAGAAATCAGTTTGTCTAGACTAAGAGTGTGCCTACAGGGACTAGGAATTTTAGAGCTTCTGTCCCTTTAAGTGTCAAGTATGTGAGAGATGCCAAGCCATTTTTATTCTCTATCTTTGGCAACAGCTCAACTCAGCTGCAGTACCTTACGTTTCTACTGCAGGCAAAAACAAGGATTCTGTGTTAGACAACGTGTAGGCTTCAAATTTCACAAGCCCATTGTCTTGGGAACCATTTGTTCGAATGACAACTTCACATTGGGGGATGACATCAATATATAATTGCCATATTTCAAGAAGGCTAGGAAGCATTAGTAATTATAAGTTTAAAATGTAAAAAACTTAGCCACATTTTGTAGCCAGTTACTTCAAAGTTTTTCCATCCTAAAAGTCACTCTATCCTTTTCTACTTTATTGATAGTACAAATCAAGATATGCGAATGATTGTAAATTTTTAAAAACTTTATTGATTTTTAAATACTCTGTCATATGCACACCACAGTATAGAAATATAGAAAGAAAGCATGTCTGTTTCCTACAGTTTCATCTTCCTGAAGTATTTAATGTTAAGAGTTTGTGTTTGCTTTCATATAAATCTTAATTTGAAGAAAGTCAAAAAATGTATGGTTATAGTTTTTATGAATCCAATTCAGAATGGAGGGGATACTGTGGGATTTGGGCAAAATATCCTACCCCATACTTCTGTAACATTCCTATGTGCTTGTTATACCCTTCTTCAGCTACTACTAAACAAATAAGATGTCTATCAAACATATATAATATTAAATAATAATGTGGTAGATTATAAGACCCATTCCCACTGTCCTCTTACCCCTGCCCCACCTCCCAATATACCATTTCTGAATATCATATAGCACTTTATATGGTAAAAATAACAGGATTGTGAGATAAATATATTTAAAGAAATGGTTTGTAACATTTGAAAGACCCTAACTCTTTTCATAGTGTAATTCTTTGGGAAAAATTGGCTGATGCATATTTAGAATAAAAATTCTAAGCCAAGCCAGAAAGCCGAAAACCCAATTTAAAAGAAATGTGAATAGAATTGGAACGTGTTTCTTTGCTTGTTTCTCTGTAGGATATTACAACTTTAACAGGCGTTCCAGAAGAGCATATCAAAACTAGAAGAGTTAGGATCTTTGTTCCTGCTCGTAATAACATGCAGTCTGGAGTAAACAATACAAAGAAATGGAAGATGGAGTTTGATACCAGGGAGCGGTGGGAAAACCCCTTGATGGGTTGGGCATCAACGTGAGTATTTTGGTTTAATTTAAATTTTGTTTTCACCTCTTTTACTATGTAGATTTTTATTTTAAAATAACTCATTTTTAAACACTTTCATATGAAATATGCTTTATGACAGTACTTTTTAGAAACAGTTTGGTTTAGGTGTCACTATGCTCAAAGACATGTGCATACATTTATCTACATGCAAAAATACATATCTACGCACATAAATCTGGCCCAGCACAACAAATCACTGAACCAGTCTTTTCTTTTTTTGTTCTTTTAATTAATTTTTTAATTTTTTAAAAACATATGACAACAAACCGATACAAACATTCTTAAATATGATCATTCCGTTCTGCATATATAATCAGTAATTCACAATATCATCACATAGTTGCATATTCATCATCATGATCATTTTTTAGAACATTTGCATTAATTCAGAAAAAGAAATAAAAAGACAACAGAAAAAAATTCATACATACCATACCCCTTACCCCTCCCTTTCATTGTTCACTAGCATTTCAATCTGCTAAATTTATTTTAACATTTGTTCCCCTATTATTTGTTTTTATGCTATATGTTTTACTCATCTATTGATAAGGTAGATAAAAGGAGCATCAGGCACAAGGTTTTCACAATCACACAGTCACATTGTGAAAGTTATATCATTATACAGTCATCTTCAAGAAACATGGCTACTGGAACACAGCTGTACATTTTCAGGCAGTGCCCTCCAGCCTCTCCACTACATCTTGACTAACAAGGTGATATCTAGTTAATGCGTAAGAATAACCTCCAGGATAGCCTCTCGATTCCGTTTGGAATCTCTCAACCATTGATTTGTCTTATTTCGCTCTTTCCTCTTTTGGTCGAGAAGGTTTTCTCAATCCCTTGATGCTGAGTCCCAGTTCATCCTAGGATTTCTGTCCCACTTTGCCAGGAAGGTCCACACCCCTGGGAGTCATGTCCCATGTAGACAGGGGTAGGGCGATGTATTTGCTTGTTGCGTTGGCTGGAGAGAGAGGCCGCATCTGAGCAACAAAATAGGCTCTCTTGGGGGTGAGTCTTAGGCCTGATTTTAAGTAGACTTAGCCTATCCTTTACGGGGTTAAGTTTCATATGAACAAACCCCAAGATTGGGGGCTCAGCCTATTGCTTTGGTTGTCCCCACTGCTTGTGAGAATATCAAGAATTCTCCACTTGGGAAAGTTGAATTTTTCTTCCCTTTCTCACCATTCCCCCAAGGGGACTTTGCAAATAATTTTTTGCTCACTTGAACCAGTCTTTTTCAGAGTACTATTTATTGGGTAAAAATGGCTGACTTTGTGAGCACTCTTAGCTTGGTCCCCAAGCTATGTATACTTTTTACCCATTGCTGAATTAAAACAAAACATCCTTATAAAACTTTACTTTTGTTTCTGGGGGGAAAAATGAGGTGAGTTTAGAAATTAGCTACTTTGAGAAAAACTTGTAAGTTCCTAAGATCTTGTGATTAATAGGTTACTTTTTACAGAGCATTGGAATAAAGTAGTCATAATTCTTGCATCACCAATGAAGTCAGTGATCTAAATCTCCAAGTTGAATATGGCCCAAATGTTAAATAGCAGGATTGTAGTTAAATAAAAGTTGCTGCATTAGAGAAAAACATTAACTATAAATAGGCTAGAAAATTGTTGCTCTTAAAACTCTTAGAATATTTCATATGTCCAGTCTCCAGTTTTAAGATAGTTATTGGCTTAAATTATACCCCTTTTTAGAAAAATATGATATTTAACATTTCTTCTGTCAATGAGGCTGGGAGAATTTTTATTAAAAATACCCGCCATATTGCTATTTAAATAGAATTATATTTTATTAACCAAAATATATTCAGGCACAGGTTTTTAGATGTTTTGTTATCCTGGAGATTTTGTTCATATAAAAGAGGGTTTTGTAAATCATTTGCTTAAAGAGACTAAAGAAATTTATAAGGAAAAACACAATATGATTGCTCTTTTGAGACACTTGAAATTTTAACATGTTCATCAGTGCTTTTCCAGAACATTCACTAATATATCCTTTTTCAGTTTTTTTTTATTCAACATACAAACACAAAGATTCTTACTGTATGATCATTCCATTCAACATATATAATCATTAATTCACAGTATCATCAAATAGTTGTGTGTTCATCATCATGATCATTTCCTAGAAGGTTTGCATCAATTCAGAAAAAAAATAAAAAGAAAACAGAAAAAAATTCATACATACCATACCCCTTACCCCTCCCTTTCATTGATCACTAGCATTTCAATCTACTAAATTTATTTTAACATTTGTTCCCCCTATTATTTACTTATTTTTAATCCATATGTTCTACTCATCTGTCCATAAGGTAGATAAGAGAAACATTTTGAAATCCAAAAGGTTTTCACAATCACACAGTCAAATTGCGAAAGCTATATCATTATACAATCATCTTCAGGAAACATGGCTACTGGAACACAGCTCTACATTTTCAAGCAGTTCCTTCCAGCCTCTCCATTACACCTTAACTAAAAAGGTGATATGTATATTATTTGTAAGAATAACCTCCAGGATAGCCTCTCGACTCTGGAATCTCTCAGCCATTGATACTTTATTTTGTCTCATTTTGCTCTTCCCCCTTTCGGTTGAGAAGGCTTTCTCAGTTCCTTGATGCTGAGTCCCAGCTCATTCTAGGATTTCTGTCCCATGTTGCCAGGAAGGTCTACACCACTGGGAGTCATGTCCCACGTAGAGAGGGGAAGTTTGCTTTTCATGTTGGCTGAGAGAGAGAGGCCACATCTGAGCAACAGAAGAGTTTCTCTTGGAGTGACTCATAGGCCCAATTTTAAACATGCTTAGCCTGTCTTTTGCCGGGTTAAGTTTCATATGAATAAACCCCAGGATTGGAGGCTCAGCCTATTGCTCAGTTGTCCCCACTGCTTGTGAGAATATCAAGAATTCTTCACTTGAGGAAGTTGAATTTCGCCCCCTTTCATCATTCCCCCAGGGGGACTTTTCAAATACTATTTTATTCACTGTTCAAATCACTCTGGGATTTATCGTGGCATCACTCTGGAAAAACCTACAGAATCTCATGCCCTATTCAAGGTTCCATGTTCTATGGTGTTAATTAAGCTTTCCACATAAGTTATATTAGGAAATGCACTAGTCAACATAGAAAATTTTGTACCCAATAAACATTTTTTGCTTTAGTCTCACATATAAGTTAAAGTTTTAAAATATTAATTACCATCTATTTTCAGTACCCTGCAGTACTGACATTTCTTTGTTCTTCCTCATGCAAAAACATTTTTAAATTTGTACATTTAGTCACTATCACTATTCTCTAGGTATTCCTAGATTATACCATCTTAGTCTTTATTGTCTATCTTTCCTTCTGATTTCATTTGTGTCCCCAGGCCCCCTCCCTCTATCCTTCTCACATTCAGCTTCATTCAGTGTTCTAACATTATTGTATTACAGTTCGGTAGTATTGTGCTATCCATTTCTGAATTTTTACAGTCAGTCCTGTTGCACAGTCTGTATCCCTTCAGCTCCAAATACCCAATATCTACCTTATTTCTTTCTCCTGACAGTCTCTGTTACCAACTGAAGTTTTCCAAGTTCATTCACTAATGTCAGTTCATATCAGTGAGACCATACAGTATCTGTCCTTTTGCTTCTGGCTAATCTCACTCAGCATAATGACTTTAAGGTCTATCCATATTTTTGCATACTTCATAACTTTATTCTGTCTTACAGCTGCATAATATTCCATCATATGTATATATCACAGCTTGTTTATCCACTTTTCTGTCAATGGACATTTTGGCTGTCTCCATCTTCTCACTATTGTAAATAATGCTGCTATAAACATTGGTGTACAAGTGTCCATTTGTGTCCTTGCCCTCATGCCTTCTGAGTAAATACCTAGTAATGGTATTGCCAGGTCATATGGCAGTTCTGTACTTAGCTTCCTGAGGAATCGCCAAACTGCCTTCCACAGTGGTTGTACCATTTGACATTCCCTCCAACAGTAGCTAAGTGTGTCTCTTTCCCCATATCCTCTCTAGTGCTTGTTGTTTTCTGTTTTATTGATAATGGCCATTCTGGTGGGTATGAGATGATATCTCGTGGTTTTGATTTGCATTTCGCTAATAGTCAGGGAAGTTGAGCATCTTTTCATGTGCTTTTGGCCATTTGTGTTTCCTCTTCTGAGAAATGTTTGTTCATGTCTTTTATCCAATTTGTAATTGGGTTGTTTGTCTTTTTGTTGTTGAGTTGAACAACATATATTCTGGATACTAGACTTTTATCTGATATATCATTTCCAAATATTGTCCCCCTATGTGTAGGTTGTCTTTTTACTTTCTTAATGCAGTTCTTTGATGCACAAAAGTGTTTAATTTTGAGGCGTTCCCATTTCTTTCTTTCTTTCTTCAATGCTTGTGTGTTGGTCTAGGAAAACACCTCCTATTATAAGATTTATAAGATATTTCCCCACATTTTCTTGTAACAGTTTTATGGTCTTAGATCTAATGTTTAGGTCTTTGATCCATGTTGAGTTAATTTTTGTATAGGGTGTGAGATATGGATCCTCTTTCATTCTTTTACATATGGATATCCAGTTCTCTAGGCATCATTTATTGAAGAGACTGTTCTGTCCCAGGTGAGACTTGTCCCAGGTGGCTTGACTGCCTTAGCAAAGATCAATTGCCCATAGATGATAGGATCTATATCTGAACACTCCATTCGATTCTGTTAGTCTGTGTATCTATCTTTAGGCCAGTACCATGATGTTTTGACCACTGTAGCTTCGTAATACATCTTAATGTCAGGTAGTATGAGACCTCTGAGTTCATTTTTCTTTCTCAGGATACTTTTAGCTATTCAGGGCACCTTGCCCTTCCAGATAAATTTGGTTATTGGTTTTTCTATTTCTGAAGAGTAAGGTTTTGGGATGTTAATTGGTATTGCATTGAATCTGTAGATCAGTTTAGGTAGAATTGACATCCTAACTATACTTGGTCTTCCAATCCATGAATATGGTATGCCCTTCTATCTATTTAGGTCTTCTGCGATTTCTTTTAAGAATTTCTTGCAGTTTTCTTTGTATAGGTCTTTTGTCTCTTTAGTTAAATTTATTCCTAAATATTTTTTTCTTTTGGTTGCAATTGTGAGTGGAATTTTTTTCTTGATTTTCCCCTCAGATTGTTCATTACTAGTGTATAGAAACACTACAGATTTTTGAGTGTTGATCTTGTAACCTGCCACTTTGCTGTACTCATTTATTAGCTCTAATAGTTTTGCTGTGGGTTTTGGGGGGGTTTTGTCCTATGGTATCATATCATCTGCAAACAGTGAGAGTTTTACTTCTTCCTTTCCAATTTTGATGCCTTGTATTTCTTTTTCTTGTCTAATTGCTCTGGCTAGAACTTCCATCACAATGGTGAACAACAATGGTGACAGTGGACATCCTTGTCTTGTTTTTGATCTTAGGGGGAAAGTTTTCAGTTTTTCCACATTGGAGATGATGTTAGGTGTGGGTTTTTCATTTATTCCTTTTAGGAAGTTCCCTTCTATTCCTATCCTTTAAAGTGTTTCCAACAGGAAAGGATGTTGAATTTTGTCAAATGCCTTTTCTGCATCAATGAAGATGATCATATGGTTTTTCTGCTTTGATTTGTTGATATGGTGTATTACGTTAATTGATTTTCTTATGTTGAACTATTCGTGCATACCTGGGATGAATCCTACTTGGTCATGGTGTATAATTCTTTTAATGTGCTGCTGGATTCAATTTACAAGAATTTTGTTGAGGATTTTTGCATCTATATTCATTAGAGAGATTGGTTTGTAGTTTTCTTTTTTTTGTAATATCTTTGTCTGGCTTTGGTATGAGGGTGATGTTGGCTCTATAAAATGAGTTAGGTAGCTTTCCCTCCTCTTCAGTTTTTTTGAAGAGTTTGAGCAGGATTGGTACTAAGTCTTTCTGGAATGTTTGGTAGAATCACATGTGAAACCATCTGTTCCTGGACTTTTCTTTTGGGGGAGCTTCTTAACTTTTTCAGGGTTTTTGTGTCTTATATACTCTAATAATTTGTTTCTGTATAAAATACTTTAAGAATATAAATTTGAGAGGGTTTAGATAAATGTTTCACCTTTCTGTGCTTGTACAAAGGTTCATGCAATCATTTTTATAGCATTATTTATCCTACAAATAGTACAGTTTAATTTTTAAATACATAGTGATTATTTTATACCTTGTTGCTTTAAAATCAAAACTATAACCTGTTATCATTCATGAATACAGAAATGCTGTTTTTATAACATATTGGATGAAAATGAGATATAATGTACGTTGTGAATGAAGAGTTCTTTTCAAAATGTTTTTCCAAAGTAAAGACTGTTTTTGAAAGATAGACCCTGTCTGCAAGAGGTGGACATTGCTTTGAAGTTTTTTTTGTTTGTATGCTGTATGGTGGGGGTAACGTTTCATTCTTTTTCCATGTGTGTATCCCATTATTGCAGCACAGTTTGTTGAATTTTTGTTGTGTTCTTTTTCCTTTGTTTGTTTTGCTTGTTTGTTTGTTTTTGGGAAGTGCATGGGTTGGGAATCAAACCCGAGCTTAGAATTTTGAGTATTAAAAGTCAGCTGATGGGTGAGTGGGCAGGGCCCACAGAGGTGCTCCACTAGGTTTCTACTTAGGATTCCTGGCCTGACCAGGTGGGCAGGGCCTGGAGGATGCAGCTTGCCTCCCTACCCCCAGCCCAGCAGTGGCACTTGTGTCAGACCCAGGGTAGGGACCCTGGTGTGCCTGAAGTGGGCCCCCAAGTCCATCCTGTACCTACTGCCAAGTGAGCAGGTGCAACATCAGGCCAATGCCAGGGGTGCCCAGTGTGTGCAGCAAGACCAAGAAGCAACACCTCAGGAAGTGTAAGAACCCTGTGGATGTGGTTGGAGGTGCATGCAGAATGGGAAGAACCTACTTCATCTCCATGTAGCAGTTGGTCACAATGTCAAGCTATGAGGACATCCTGTGCCACAAGGATGTGTAGCCAGAGCTCATGGGCTGCTGCCGCCACAGGTACCACCTGTTGTGCCCTGTGGCCACGTACACTAATGACAACAAGGATGGCAGCCTGCAGTGCCTCCTACCTGCAGGGTCATCCATAAGAAGATAGGCACCCATCTGCCTAGGAAGATGGAATTCCACATCACCCCCAACTCACTTCCTGTTTTCACTGACACCCCAACCATCTGTATCATCTACAACATTCCTGTCTTCACCATCCATACATCCGTTACTACCAATGAGTTGGACTGGACACCATGGTGGAATGAGATACACCATAAGACCTGACCTCATGGGCCATGGCTTCCCAGACACTAGCTGTCTAGACCATGTGCTGGCCAAGCTCACAACCCAGGGTGTCTCCCACACTCCGGGCCAAGGCCTGAGGCCCAAAACTGCCCACTTTCCCTCCTACCTTACCCTGGTCTCGCACAAGCCTCCTTCCACCAGGGTGGCAGGCAAGAATGAGAGTATCCTGGTGGCCAGACTCAGAGCTGGTTAAGAGTCTGCAGAAAGATCCAGGCACATTCAGATATTTGACTGGTGGCAGTTGAAATCATGGGAGGATGTCAGGCCAGCCAGCAGCAACCCAAGGTTTCTTGCAAGAAATATATACAAAATATCAGAAACCACAGCGACCTCCCTACCAAAAAGACAGAGATCCACCCCCTCACACATAAACGCTACTTATTCCCAGACTTGGGGAGACACGAAAAGATCCAGTGATATTCCATGTGGATTCCTGTCTCTGTCTCTACAAGTCTGTACAGGCTTGTCTGTAAACAGAATTCAGGGCAAGCCTTCTGGGGCAGTTGGGGTTAAAGGGGACTTGGGAAGCTTAGTTTGTCCCCATGCCTCACCCATTCTTTAGCCATCTACCCATTTCTTCTACCCAGTGGTCGGCAACTGTGTGTCCTTGTGGTGAGGGCCTCAGGTTGAGTAGTTTCCCAAAGTGGGTGGGCCAGAAAGGAGGGACTAGAAGTATCTCATTTTGTGCTGGTGACTCTTCATCTCTCTGGGATTGTGACCTACTTCCTCTCCCCTCTGATCCCTCGGCCATATGTCTGACCCAGATAAAGGCACTGTTCTCTGTCCTTCCCACCCCATCTTCTTTACCACATCCCTCCCAACTGATAGTCAGAGGTCAGATCTCTGGCTTCTGGAGCGAGAAGAGAAGAAGTAGAGAAGTTTAGGCAAGTGTGTTTAAATAGCAGAGTATTGCTATTTAAAGAGTCGATTTCCCTTTCCTTGGGAGTGGGCAGTGAGGTAGCTAATAGTTTGGGCCAACTAGAGCCCTGTTGCTCAGGCAACTCACCAGCTCTACCTGTTGATAGGCTGTCTTGGTGGAAGTCAGCCAAGATTTAAAGAGACACCAGTAATTGCTGTTTTGAAAAAGCTCTCAGTCCCACTGTGTGTGGAGAAATAAACAGTTTTTCTCCTCCTGCTCCTCAAAAAAAAGTTCTTTATTATTTCTCTTTGTTCTGATGTTAAGAAAAAACCCACTAACATTAAGAAATACAGTAAGAAATAAATTTTTTAAAAATTTTACTTGATTAAAATAGGGACTCTGCAATATTGTTAATAATAAAATCAGGCCTATATTTTATTTTCCTGCTCTTTAACATTTTAGTGACAGAAAATATGGCATATAGTATTAGTTAATGCTTAGACATATTGAATTCTTTTTGTACAATATTTAAAGCATTTATAAGATTGTTGGAGTTTTGAGCTGAAGTTTCCTTGTTATCATCTACTTAAAGTTCATTTAACCAAGGAAAACCTGTGGCCCGAAGAAAATAATGACTGGACCATAGTTTGGGCTCTTAATCTGCTTGTATTTCATTTTATGATTATGTATCTAATATTAATATATGAAGCTTGAGAAAAATTTAAGAACTGGCTAGGTATATCCATGTAGTTTTTAGTTTTTGTTTTTATGAAGAGAACCACCTTATGTATGAGGAAAAAAAGAATGCTAATATTTTAATGTAAGATTTTTATTATTGGTCAAAGAAATGATTTGGGGACAGAATAAAAGAGAAATTACTTTGTCCCTACTATACATAACAATATATGTTCAAAGTCACTGTTTCCAAATGTAGAGAATCTAGTACTTAACTATATTCATTTATTCTGATAGATATACAGTTATCTCTGTGACTAATTATCAGAGATAATTATCAGAGAATAACAGATAATTATAAGTAATTATCTGTTACATGTGAATGGATTGGCTTAGAGGCTTTAATGGACACCTAACCCCGATAACACAGGAGGTTCAAAGTATACAGAATAAGAAACAGGATAGATATTACTTACAGACATATTTTCAAACCCTGGAAATTTTTTTGACAGACTTATTATGAATACATAAAAAGAAAAAGACCTTTAAGATATTTCCTCAGTACTAGAGGCAGGGCTAATGTAGAAGGTAATTTTATAAAGTTATTGTGGTCATGTGATAAGGTTTTCCCATACATTTTTCAGGGTGAGATGTTATTGTGAAAGTGTACTTCATGGCTGTGAATACTTTATTTTTTTAAATATACAGAATAAATTTCATTGTAAACTGTGTACAGTTTTTTTTTTAGTTTTGAAAGGCCACCTTTGTTCACATGTTAGAATTTTAAGATAAATTGTGCTTGACTTAATAAGCATACCAAAACTTTTATATTTAAATGAGTTTTTTATCAGATCTTTGTGTTTAGATGCTAAAGTACTATATATTTCTTACGCTCTTTTAAATTTTTTTAACTTTTTTTTATTGTACAGTATCACATATATACAAAGCAAAGAAATAAAAAAGCAATAGTTTTCAAAGTACTCTTCAAAAAGTGGTTACAGGATAGATCCCAGCAGTTTGTCATGGGCTACCATACAATCCTCATGTTTTTCTGTCTAGCTGCTCCGGAATATAGGAAGTTAGAGGGCTTAAATACATTTTTATCATCACAATTGACTTTTTTCCCTTCTTTTTTTGTGAACAATAACATATATACAAAAAAGCTATAAATTTCCAAGCACAGCACCACAATTAATTGTAGAACTTATTTCAGACTTTGACATGGGTTACAATTTTAGGTTTTTACTTCTAGCTGCTCTAAAATACTGGAGGCTAAAAGGGATATCAATTTAATGATTCAGCATTCACATTCATTTGTTAAGTCCTATCTTCTATGTTTAGTTCTACCATCACCTTTGATCTTTCCATACCTCTCTTTGGGTTTGTTTGGGCTATGGCAATTCTAAATATTTGATATTGGAAGGGTCTGACACTAATATGGGGTAGGAAGATGGAACTATCTTGTGTTCTGGAGAGGCTGGGTTAGGTTTCAGGACTTACCTGGACCAGGGATCCATCTTATGCTCTTTTAATTACCTGTATCTTTAGATGTTAGAACTCAACGTTAGAAGGTTTGTGTTTGCGTAATATTAAAAATATCTTAAGATGCAAAATCATCCCTTGTGTTTGATCCAAGGTTTTTAAGCTACCCCATCATCTATTTTTCAGTGAATAGTTAGAGATGACTTACCATGTTTAATTTTTGTAGCTAGTTGCGTAAGATTACTTTGCTTATGAATTTAGTGTATTTCTTGACAGTCTTTTATCCATTACATTGGCAAGTTTTTACATTTGTTTTATTTCTGTCCGCAGTACTATAATTTTGATAAAACCAAAATATGAGATATTTATGTTTTCTCTTAGTTATATTAATGTGCACTGATCATGGAAACTGATTAGATTCAATAATTTCTGGGTTAAGACTGTGTAAAGGATGATATTATCCATATTTTAAACCTCAACTTCTGTGTGAGACTGAAGGAGAGATGTTTATTTGGTGCAAAAATAATGTTTTGGATTGTGCATTTCCCAGTTTAACTTATGTGGTCAGTTTAGTTAACACTGTAAGTACATGAAATCTTGAATAGGGCATGAGATTTTATTGGTTTGTCCAGGTTAGTGTGATGCCCCAATAAATCCCAGAGAGATTTGGACAGTGAATTAAGAAGTATTTTCAAAGTCCCCTTGGGGAAATGGGTAGAGAGGGGACAATATTCTACATCCCCATTTGGAGAATTTCTGATATTCTCACAGACAGTGGGGACAATTCAATAGGCCGAGCCATTGATCTTGGGGGTTGCTCCTATGAAACTTATTCCTGAAAGTAAAGGCTAAGCCTACTTAAAATTAGACCTAAGGGTCACCCCCAGATAACTTCTTTTGTTGCTCAGATGTGGCCTCTCTCTGTAATCCAACTCAGTACGTGAACTCACTGCCCTCCCTCCTATGTGGGACATGACTTCCAGAGATAAAAATCTCCCTGGCAACATGGGACAGAAATCCAGGATAAACCAGGACCTCACAATAAAAAGTTGTAAAAGGCTTCTTGACCAACAGGGGGAAGAGTGACATGAGACAAAATAAAGTTTCAGTGGTTGAGAGATTTCAAACAGAGTTGGGAGGTTATCCTGGAGGTTATTCTTATCCATTGTATAGATCTCCCCTTCTTAGTTTATGGTGTATTGGAGTGGCTGGAGGGAAGTACCTGAACTGTAGAGCTGTGTTCCAGTAGCCTTGTTTGTTTAAAATGTTTGTATATTGTTATAGCTTTTACAATATGATTGTGGGATTGTGAAAACTTTATGTCTGATCCTTCTTTTATCTATGATATGGGCAGATGAGTAAAAAATATGGATAAAAAATGAACAAATAATAGAGGGAACAAATTGGGTAGATGGAAATACTAGTGATCAATGAGAGGGAGGGGTGTGGGGTATGGTACGTGTGAGTTTTTTCTTTTTTCTTTTTTCTTTCTTTTTGTGAAGTGATGCAGATGTTCAAAAAAATCATCATGGTGATGAATACACACCTATGTGATGATATTGTGAGCCACTGGTCATATACCATGTATGGAATGTTTGTATATGAAGAATGTTTGTATGTTTTATTAATAAAAATACTTTAAAAATAATTTCTGGGTTAGATTAATCATTTTTGATAAATATAATTTGCATTTTTTATTTTTTAAATAATTTTTTTCATTAGAGATTTATATATCTTTTATTGAACTTCTAGAAACAAGGGTTTCTTCATGTCATCATAGCATAGAATGTCAACTAATTTAAGGAGATATGCTTACTAATTCAAATGTTTACTAATTCTCTCATCACCTATCTAAATAGTAAACTTCATTCTCAATTTTAATCCACTGTGAGCAGTGTTTATCAAACATAGGCTTGGAGATTGTCCTTTTGTTTATAAGTAGCAGGTGCTGCCAAATGAGGCTACTTTCTATATAGTCTTTCCTCTTTACATTGTTCCATCACATTGCAAAGGCTTTTTATCTGCCTTAATCCAAGGAGCTCAATTAAAAAAAAAAAAACTTTTAATATTCTACTTTTCTTCTCCTTATTTCCCTTATTGCTCAGATAAATTAACATGTCTCATAGGTTTAACCAATACACATATCTATAGAATATGCCGTGAAAGTTACCAATCACTACTCTTCCCTTCCTCTCACTGCCTTCTTGCCCGCATACCCTCACCCTCCATAGAAGTAAAGCTTGTAGAATTTGTTGTGCATCCTGGCAGACTTTTTCCTGAGCATTCATACACATATATGTGATTTTTAATATCCTTTTGTGTATGTATCAGCATAAACCAGATCATACTATAAATTTTGTGCTGTGACTTGATTTTTTTCCATATGTCTTGACTCTCTCCATACTGATATACAGATCTACCTGCTTCATTTAGATTTCGTCATAGTATTTTGTAGTATATATGTTTTATCTTGATTCTTGAATGTGATCTTTGCTCCATTTAGTCTTACATATCTTTTGGCAAAAATTGATGGTTTTCTTGATAGAAGTTTTTTTTACATTTAGTAAAATTATTCCTAGATATTTTATAGTTTTTATTGCTACTTTGGATGAATTTTTTGTTTTAATTGCATTTTGTAATTGTTGCTAATATTTAAACTTGATTTTGTATATAGCCACCTTATTGCATTGTCTCTTAGTTCTTATGATTTTTCAAGAGATTCGTTTTGTCTAGTTGTAAAATCTAAAAGTAATACCATATTTTTTGTCTTTTCTTATAATTCATTTCCTTTTCTTGCCTTATTGCAATGGCTAGAATTTGCAGGCAGTGTTGAATATAGTGGCAATATCCAACATCCTTATTGCCTTTTTTTCCTCTTTAGTGGGAATTTGTCTCGTATTATGAAACTGAGAAATTACTTTTCAAATTTTGACTGAGGATTCTTTTAAAAATCAGGAATAAGTATTGAATTTTATTTAATGCTTTTCCAGCATCTATTGAGATGCATTTTTTCCTTTAATCTTTTGATTTTTGACATTGCAATGATATGTTTTCTCGTTATGTCATACTTTGACATGATTTTATTATTTTTAAATACACTGGCTTGATTTGGTTTGTTAATGTGTATTTAAGGTTTTTGCACTTGATTTTTGTCATTATCCAACTCTCTGACATTCCTTACCTGCATAAAATTTAAAAACAGCGAAAGCATTCATTAAAATGTTGGTTTTATGTAAACTTTTTTTCTACATTTTCATTTTATATTTCTGTTTTATTGTATTCTGTGTGCTAAAAGATGACCATTTAACATTTCTATGGGGTACTAAATAAGTTAACAGCATTTAGGGCTGTTCATAAAAATTAGTGTTACTTCAACTGGACAAAGAAAGCTAAGCTCTCCCAAGTAGAAACTTGTTCACTTGCCATTTTCTGCCTTTTAGAAGCATCTTCTAAGAATTCTCAGTGCCTAAATTTTCAGAAATATCTTTCTTACAAAAAATTAGGAGTTTGGTTGATATTCATAATACTAGTTCTCATATTGTACTGATATTTAATTTTGTTTTAGAGAACCCTTAATAGGCTCTGCCCATAAGCAGAAAATCATAATTGCCCTTCACAAATGGTAGGTATCTTCACAAAGTCTGTTTTATATGGAACAAAAGACAATTTTTTGACCAATGTTAAACATTATAATTAATGATGAAATAATTTTTTATAAATATTTTTTGATTTAGTGATATCTAGTAAGTACGTTAAGAGGATATAATTGAATAGGGGAAACTATATATATGAGGAAGAACAGGTTATGCATACTCTGTATATTCTGTGCAATTTTTCTATAAACCTAAAACCGCACTGAGTATAATGTTTGTTGAAAGTAATAGTAAATGAAAACTAAAAATTTAAAACAGTATGAAAAATATCTCATTGAAGGAAAAAAAAATCAAATCAACCTTGGAACTCTAGGCAAACACAATGTAATAATTGCCAAGCTTATATTACTTTTGTGAAAAAATTTTGTTGGAAAATAAGTACAGAAAATTATACAGATAAGTGCACAGCTCCATGGATTTTCACAGCCTAAACATACCATTGTGAATGATATACAGGTTGACTTTTGATAGTATCTCAAAAGTTTTATCCCATCCCATGCCCCTTTCCAATTCCAACCCTCCAAAGGTAACTACTACACTGAACTCAAACAGCATAGATTAGTTTGATCTGTTTCTGTATTTTAAAGAAAATCATCTCTGGCATGCTCTATTGTGACTGGATTTTTTGCTTAACATTATATTTGTGAGAATCATCCATTCTGCTATTTATTAATGGACATTTAAGTGGTTTTCTGTTTGGGTGTATTACAAATCATATTAAAATGAAGATTCTTATACCTTTCTTTTATTTAACGTGACTTCCTGTTAATATGATACAAATGAAAAGTCATCAGTTAATAATCAGTGTAATTTATACTAAGTATCAATTATCTATTCATTCTCTGAAACCTTTTGTTTGTCTAGTTAATGAGAGTAGTAATATGATGAGCTTTGCTCTAGCAGGCTGTTAAATTACTGATAGATCACCTTGAACTTGTGCAGAATTGATTTTATGCTTTGTGTGAGTGTTCTTTTTCAGTATTGTTCAGAGTCTTAATCCTAGAACATTGTATTTACTCTTCTTTTTTTTTTGCATGAGCAGGCACTGGGAATCGAACCTGGGTCTCTGGCATGGCAGACAAGAACTCTGCCTGCTGAGCCACCGTGGCCTGCCCTGTATTTACTCTTCAGACCTTTTTCAGGTTTCATTGGAAAGCCCAAAGTATTGACCAAGTCCTTCTAACTTTGTGGAACTGAACTCCAATCTCAGTCTCACCTGTTGAAATATCTGCTCACCTCTTTCAGGTTTTGTGGCTATTGTTTATAGCCTTACTATAAACTAAGCTAATGTCTCCGTCAACACTTATCAAATTACGAGATCATTTTTATGGTGACCCTTCTATTCTCAGTATAAATAGTTATTTAACTATCAACTGAGAATTAATGTATTTGAAAAAGAAGACAAATGATAATGGTAATTTTACATTATCATTTGTTATTAGTACTAGTGTAGCTATTCATATGAAGGTCTCTTGCTTTCAAAGAGGGGTTATGGTAAAAGTACATATGAGAAAATTCAGGTAAAATTTAACATTGTAGGAGGCAGGGCAAGATGGTGGCGTAAGGAGGTGTGGAATTTAGTAAATCCTCTAGAGCAGCTAGTAAATAGCCAGGAACTCTCTGGAACAACTTTGTGAGGGAAGTCCGTGACCAGACACATAGTGTACACCAGTCTGGAATTCGTGGAGGGCCAAGATCACAGCACAGAACTGTAAATAACACCCCCAAATTATGGAGGCTGGTGCCTCTCCCCCACTGGCACATTACTGATCTATCAGTAATGTTGGAAACATTTCTCCATGGGAAAGTGAAGCGGTGTCTGCTAGGAGCACGGGAACATAGCTCAACCCAGCTCTAAATGTGGTATGAACTTATAAATTTGGACGGCTAAGTATAAGCTTCTAGCACAGATAAACCCAGAGCAAGCAGAAAGGAGCCCTGAGGTCTCTCCCAGCAAAGAAGAGACAGGGCTGATGGGAAACAAAACAAATAAGCTAAGAGTCAACCAAGCTCAGAATACTGGAAAAGGGATGTGCCCCAAGAAAAGCACATGGAGCCAGGTACCAGCTCTGACTCTCAAATCGTGAATCTTGGGAGGTGGGGACTGGCTCTGAGAGGCATTTCTTTTTTTATTTTTCAAACTTTCTAAGCAGGAAGTTACAAAAGCCTCAGGCATTTTCTGTTGTCAGGACTGACCCTTGTGAAGGTGAAGTTAAAATAAGCCTCAGAGACAAGATAACATGTTACGTCAAGGATATAATTCCCTAAAGGGTATATCTTACCCAAAAGTAGAAGTGGTGAGGTCCAGCTTAAGTGACAATCCTCATTCAGAGACTTCAGACCACAGGGCCTAGAGAACAGAAACAGCTTAAGCTTGATTTCTGCCTCACCCTCTGTTTTGCCCATACCTATGGCAGGGACAGGGTCTGCTGAGAATTAAAGGCACCACACCACTTTAATGGTGTAACAGGAGTCACAGGGCTGACAAGCACCACCTGCTGGACAGGATAGTAAAAGTACAGAATCTAAAGGCCTCACAGGAAGATCTGACGACCTACTGAATTTCATCCTCAGGGAAACTTGATATGATTACGTCCTCCTTCTGAGACCTGGGCTTGCCTTGTCTGGGAAAATCTGATTGGGATTAATCATATCTGGGGAGACCATGCTCAAAAAAAGTTCCATATAGGCAGGGCAAGAACAAGAAAAACAAGAGCTGAAATATTCTGATCAGTTAAACAAATGTTATAGGTCTAGGGTAAGTTGAACTGAATGCCAAAGAATAGTTAGAGAACAAAGCCAAACAACAAGAAAACTCTAGGTAAAAGAATGAAAACAACCTGCAAAATAAACTCATCGTGGAAATCAGATGTCTAGACATCACCACCACCAACAAAAAACTAGGCCATACTATGGAAAAGGAATATATGACCCTAACACTTAAAATAAGATACAAGAGTTGAAGCAACTAATTAAAGCTGCAAAAATCAGTAACATTTCTATACACAAGCAGTGACCCAACTGAGGAGTCAGTTAAGGAAAAAATTCCATTCGAAATAGCAACTAAAAGAATCAAGTACTTAGGAATGAATTTAACTAGGAATGTAAAGAACTTGTACACAGAAAACTACATAACATTGCTAAAAGAAATCGAAGGTCTAAATAGGTGGAAAGACATTCCTTGCTAATGGATAGGAAGGCTAAATATAGTTAAGATGTCAATTCTACCCAAATTGATATACAGATTCATCACAATACCAATCAAAATTCCAAAAACCTACTTTGAAGACTTGGAAAAGCTAGTTACCAGATACATCTGGAAGAGAAAGAGACCCTGAATAGCTAAAAGCATCCTTAAAAAAGAACGAAGTAAAAGAATTGACACTCTCTGACTTTCAAAAAAGCCACAGTGCTGCTCAAAACAGCATGGTACTGGCACAAAGGCAGAAGCACTGACCAATGGAATCGAATTGACAGTACAGAAATAGACCACCAAATCTATGGACAAGTGATTTTTGACAAGGACCCCAAATCCTCTGAACTGGGACTAAATAGTCTTTTCAATAATTGGGCATGGAAGAACTGAATATCAATAGCAAAAAGAATGAAAGTAGACCCCCATCTTACACCCTACACAAAAATTAACTCAGAGGATCAAACACCTAAATATAAGAACTAGCACCATAAAACTTCTAGACGAAATGTAAGAAAATATCTTCAAGACCTAGTAATTGGAGTTAGCTTCCTAAACTTTACACCCAAAGCACAAGTAACAAAACAAAAAATAAATAAATGGGAATTCTTCAAAATCAAATGCTTCTGCACCTCAAAAGATTTTATCAAACAGGTGAAGAGGCAGCCACCTCAGTGGGAGAAAATATTTGGAAATCACATATCGGACAGAGGTTTAATATCCTATATCCAGAAAGAAATTATACAACTCAACAACAAAAGACAAATAACTCAATTATAAAATGGGCTAAAGATATGAATAGGCATTTTTCTGAAGAGCAAATACAGATAGCTGAAAACATGAAGAGACGCTCATTTTCATTGTTTAAAAGGGAAATGCAGATCAAGACTACAATGAGATACTACCTCACACCTATAAGAATGGCTGCTGTCAAACAAACAGGAAACTATAAGTTCTGGAGAGGATGTGGAGAAATTGAGACACTTAGGCACTGCTGGTGGAAGACTATTTGCAGTTCCTTGGTAAGCTAAATATCAAGTTGCCCAATGAAGCAGCAATAGCACTACTCAATATATGCCCAGAAGAGCTGAAAACAATTACACACACACAGACGTTTGCACACCGATGTTCTTAGAAGCATTATTCACAGTTGCAAAAAGACGGAAACAAACCAAATGCCCATCAACAGATGAATGGATCAACAAAATGTGGTATATACATATGGTGGAATATTATGCAGCAGTAAGATGAAATGATGTCTTGAAGCATATGACAAGATTGATGAGCCTTGAGGACATAATAGTGAGTGAAATGAGCCAGACAAAAAAGGATAGATACTTTATGATTTCACTTTTATGACCATCATAAATATATAATCAGAAACTTTTAATATAGGATATAGGGGACTTAGAGATACATAGAACCTAGAGATGGATGAACAGTTAGCTAACGAGGTTGAACGCCAATGTAAGAGAATAAATAGAAGTAAATGTGGTTCTCTAATGGGTCTATAACTAATATTACTGTATTGAAGATGAACAAGATTGAAAGGGATTGTATAGACCTACATGTCCCACTGATTAACACTAGAAATATAAATTAGTTCTTGCAAGAGTTACTTCAAAGATATGATCTATGTATAAAGAGTGTTTATGTCCGGGGAAAATTGCTATTGCATGCTATGGGCTATGTTCAGAAGGGAAACATCAACACTACCACAGCAACAGCAGAGGTAAGTAATGGGATGGACAAGAGTTAAGAAGAAGTTTAGATTTCCTATTTGGCAAGAGTGTGTTTATTGGTTTTCTTCATCTTGGGGACAATGAAATTATCTAAAATTTAGAATGTTGATGAACTGTGGACTTTCAGCACTATACATGATGCCTGATTAATTCAGGTGGCTGAAGGATGCACTGACTGAGAAGTAGATTGGCAAACGATGGTGTATACTTACTAATGAAGGTTGTGCTGCTACAAAAAGCAATGAAGTTGTGACGCATGTGATGATGTGAATGAATGTGTGGGATATTTGGTGAGGCAAAATAAGCCAGAAACAAAAGAACAACAATGGTGATGGTCTCCTTTAGAAAATGCATATAAGAAAACAGGGGCCTAGATTTAAGCTTTTATAACAGACACATTAAGTCTGGAGTAGTAATTATCTCTGGTTTTTGAGAGGCTGTTATATATTTCCATATATATATATATATATATATATATATGGAAATATGTACATACAATCTGGTATTTTTAAATAAGAACAAAGGCAATCAAGTTGAGTTTAAAGTAATTTAGAGCACAGGGGTAAGGAAGACATTGTCTGTATTTTAGAACCATACATACTCTTTGAGGCCACAGGAAGAAAGATTTATTTGGTCTAGAACTGATATTTTCTATAGCACATAATCTAACTCAATCTATCTGTATAGCTCATTTCAACAATTGAAATAAAGGGAGCCCAGAATAATAAAGAGGTCCTTTAACCCTGTATAGGCTAACGTAATGCCTGAACACATCCTAGAGTATATTAAGCAGATAATCAAAAAGTATTGGGAAAGTCCCTTGAGGGATGGGAGAAAAAGTATGAAACTATTAAACCTTACCATCAGGGAATCCCTCTGATATAGTGTCAAACTTTAGGGACACCTAAATCAGTAGGCCATGCCCTTGATCATGAGGCTTACTCTTGTGACGCTTATGTACGTAGTGGAGAAGCTTACACCACCTATAAGTATGCCTAAAGATTACTTCTGGAGGACCTCTTTTGTTGCTCAGATGTGGCCTCACTCTCTTTAAGCCCAACTCTGCAAGTGAAATCATTGCCCTCCCCCTATACGGAACATGACATCCAGGGGTGAAAATCCCCTGGCAACATGGAAGATGGCTCCCAGGGATGAATCCAGCCCTGCCACCATGGGATCAACAATTCCATCCTAACCAAAAGGGGGAAAAGAAGTATAATTAAAAGTATCAGTGACAGTTCAAATAGGCTTAAGAGGCTACTCTGGAGGTCACTCTTATGCAAGCTTCAATTAGACTTTGCTACCTATCATAACCTGCCCACCCCCAACCAGGACCATTCCAGCCAATCCTAAAGAACACCTAGTGCAGTATATAAGATTCCACAGGGGCTCCATGCACTAGAGTAACTTTCCAGAAACCTGCAACCTCCATATGTTTCCCTGGACCAGATAAGTCCTGAATCCTAGAGGGCCCAGTCTCTTCAGAACATCAGATAGTTCCATCTCCCTACCCCATATTAGTGACAGATCCTTCCAACATGAAAAATTAAAATGGCCATAGCACAGACACCCCTAAAGAGAGGGATGGAAAGATGAAAGGTGATGGTGGAGTTATACAGAGAAGGTATGATTAAGAAATGAATATGAATGCTGAATCATTAAATTGATGTCTCTTTTAGACTCCAGTATCTTAGAGCAAATAGAAATAAAAACCTCAAATTATGAAATTGTAACCCATGTCAAACTTGGAAATATATTCTACAATTAATTGTGGTTTTTTATTTATTTATTGCTTTTTTTGTATTTTGTTATCTTTCACAAAAAAAAAAAAAAAAAGAGAAGCCAATTGTAGTGATAGAATAATTTAAGCCTTCTAGCCTCCTAAATTCTTGAGCAGCTAGAAGGAGAAATGTGAGGACTCTTATGTTAGCTCATAACAAACTCTGGGATCTTTCCTGTAACAACTTCTTGAAGAGTACTTTGAAAACTATTTTTATTTATTTCTTTGCTTTATATATTTGTTTAAAAAGTTAAAAAAAAAATCCAAAAGAAAGAATTGTAGAAGAAAGTACTGCCTTTATATTAATAACATTAGCGTTAATGGATTAAACTCCCCAGCCAAAAACCATAGATTTGCAGGATGGATTAAAATATAGGCCCCATCTATATGCTGTCTATAAGTGATTCAGTTTCGACTGAATGATAAAAGCAGATTGAAAGTGAAAGTTCGGGAAAATATTTCACTTAAAGAACAACCTGGAAGGAGCAAGGGTAGCTATATTAATATCAGACAAATTAAATTTAAAATATAAAAACAAAAGAGGTGAAGAAGAACACTGTATATTTATAAAAGGGACAATTCATCAACAACATAAAAATCATAAGTAAGTACTTATCCTCTGAGCCATTGTGCCCCAAAATACATGAGGCACACATTAACAACCCTGAATGGAGAAGTACTGCTTTGTAATAATATTTGGAAACTTCAGTACACTGCTCTTATCAATAGATAGAACATCTAGACAGAGGTTCAGTACGGTAACAGATTTTGAATCATATGATCAATGTACTATACTTAACAGACATTTACAGAACATTACCCCCCACAGCAGTAGGAAACACATTTTTCTCAAGTCCTCATGAATCATTCTCCAGAGTAACTCATACAGTGGGTCACAAGGCATATCGCAATAAATTTTAAAAGATTGAAATTATAGAAAATGCTTCCTTGGATCATAATGGAATGAAGCTAGAAATCAGTAACAGTCAGAAGACTGGAAATTCACAGATGTATGGAGGCTAAACAACACACAGTTAAACAATGAGTGTCTCAAGGAAGATGTTAAAAGAAATCATTAAATATCTCTTTTAATGAATGTGAAAACACAACTTATCAAAATTTATGATAAAACAAAAGTGGTGCAAAGAGGGAAATTAATTACCTTAAATATCGATATTAAAAAAGAAGAACAAAAATTGAGGAATTAACTGTTCACCTGGAGGAACTAGAGAAAGAACAGGAAGCTACCCTGAAAGCAAACAGAATGGAGGAAGTAACAAAGATCACAGCAGAAATAAATGAAATTGAGAACATGAAAATGATAGAGAATCAATAAACCAGAAGATGGTTCTTTTAGAAAATCAATCAAATTGATGGACACTTAGCTAGGCTGGCCAAAAAAAAGAGAGAGGATGCAAATAAATAGAATCAGAAATGGAAGAGGGGTCATAACCACTGATCCCATGGTAATAATGGAGATTTAAAAAAAAAAAGGGATGCTATGGGCAAGTATATGCTAATTAAGTAAAAAACGTAGACAAAATGGAAAATTTTGTAGAAAAACATGAACAACCAATCTTGACTTGAGAAGAAATAGATGACCTCAGCAAACCAATCACAAAGAGACTGAATCACTCATTAGAAAGCTCCGCAAAAGAACTGCAGGATGAGATGCCTTCATATGTGAATTCTGCCAAGCATTCAAAAAAGAATTGGTACCAGTTCTGCTCAAACTCTTCAGAAAAATTGAAGAGGAGGGAAAGATGCCTAATTCATTTTATGAAGCCAAGATCATCTGAATTCCAAAACCAGACAAAAATACTACAAGAAATGAAAATTACAGACCAATTTCTTTAATCAGTATTGATGCAAAAACCCTCAATAAACACTTGCAATTCGAACCCAACAGCACATTAAAAGAATTATACATCATAACCAAGTGGGACATATTCCAAGTATGCAAGGCTGGTTGAACACAAGAAAATCAATTAATGTAATACATCATGCCACTAAAGATCAAAACAGAAAAACCACATGATCATCTTATTGAGTCAGAAAAGGCATTTGACAAAATTCAACATCCCTTCTTGATAAGAACACTTCAAAGGATATGAGTAGAACTTCTTCAACATGATAAAGGGAATATATGATAAACCCAAAACATCATACTCAATGGGGAAAGACCAGAAGCTTTCCCTCTAAGATCAGCAACAAGGCAAGGATGCCCACTGTCACTACTGTTATTCAAAATTGTGTTGGAAGTTATAGGTATCACGATTAGGCAAGAAAAAGCAACAAAAGGCATTCAGATTGAAAAGGATAAAGTATAACTTTAACTCTTTACAGATAGAAAGTAAGTTTATGTAGAAAATCCTGAAGATTCTACAGCACAGCTTCTAGAGTTAATAAATGAGTATAGCAAAGTGGCAGTATACAGGGTTCACACATAATAATGAGTAGTGTTTCTATATATTTGCAATGCACAATCTAAAGAGGAATTTTGTTTTTTAATCCATTTACAATAGCAACCAAAAGAATTAAACATTTAAGGATAAATTTCATCAAGGACATAAAAGATCTACACTCACAAGACTATAAAGTTTGCCAAAAAGGAGTCAAAGGAAACCTAAATAAATGGAAAGACATACCACGTTCATGGTTTGGAAGACTAAATATAGTTAAGATGCCAAGTCTACCCAAATTGATTGACAGATTCAATGTAATACCAATTAAAATTCCAACAACTTACTTAGAATAAATACAAAAACCAATAACCAAGTCTGATAGGAAGGGTAGGTGCCCCAAATAGCTAAAAGTATCTTGAGAAAGGCATGAAGTGAGAGGTCGCAAATTACCTGAAATTTTTTTAACACATTTTCAGTTAATTTATTTTAGAAAAACAGAGATTACATTACCTGACTTTAAAGCATATTACAAAGCTACAGTTGTCAAAACAGCATGCCACTGGCATAAAGATATATATAGTGACCAGTGGAATCAAATTGAGTGTTTAGAAATAGAACCTCTTATTTACGACATTTGATCTTTGATAAGGCAAATCAGTTAACTCAACAGGAACAGAGCAGCCTTTTCAATAAAAGGATGAAAGAAGACCCCATCACACACCTTATTTAGAAATTACCGTGTCTGAAAGACCTAAACATTTGAGCTAAGAACATAAAAGTTTTATAAGAAAATGTAGGGAAATATCTTAGCAATCTTGTAATAGGGGGTGGTTTCCTAGACCTTATACCCAAGTGCAAGCAGTAAAAGAATAAATAAATAAATGGTATCCCCTCAAAATTTAACATTTGTACATCAGAGGAGCCAATATTTGGAAACTACCTTCCAGGTAAGGGCTTAATATCCAGGATATATAAAGAGATCCTGCAACTCAACAACAAAAAGACAACCCAATTAAAAATGGGCATGAATTATCAATAAAACAGAAAACGACAAGTGCTGGAGAGGATGTGGAGAAAGTTTTATAAGAAAATGTAGGGAAATATCTTAGCAATCTTGTAATAGGGGGTGGTTTCCTAGACCTTATACCCAAGTGCAAGCAGTAAAAGAATAAATAAATAAATGGTATCCCCTCAAAATTTAACATTTGTACATCAGAGGAGCCAATATTTGGAAACTACCTTCCAGGTAAGGGCTTAATATCCAGGATATATAAAGAGATCCTGCAACTCAACAACAAAAAGACAACCCAATTAAAAATGGGCATGAATTATCAATAAAACAGAAAACGACAAGTGCTGGAGAGGATGTGGAGAAAGAGGCACACTTATCCACTGTTGATCAAATGGTACAACCAGTGTGGAAGGCAGTTTGGCAGTTCCTCAAGAAGCTAAGTATAGAATACCTAATGACCAGGCAATGCCATTGCTAGGTATCTACTCAGAGGACATGAGGTAAAAGACACAGACATCTGCACACCAGTGTTTATAGCAGCATTATTTACAATTGCCAAGAGATGGAAACAGCCAAAATGTCCATCAACAGAGGAGTGGCTAAGACAAGGTGTGGTATGGGCATACGATGGAGTATTATGCAGCTGTAAGACAGAATAAAGTTATAAAGTATATAAAACATGGATAGACCTTAAGGACATTATGCTGAGTGAGATTACCCAGAATGTATGGTCTCACTGATAATGAACTAACATTAATGAATGAACTTAGATCATTTCAGTTAAGAACAGAGGTCATCAGGAGATAGAAATAGGGTAGATATTGGGTCACTGGAACTGAAGGGATACAGATTGTGCAACAGGACTGATTATAAAAATTCAGAAATGCATAGCACAATACTACCTAACTGTAATACAATAATGTTAGAATCTGAATGAAGCTGAATGTGAGAATGATAGAGGAAGGAGGCCTGGGGGCACAAATGAAATCAAAAGGAAAGATACATGATAAAGCCTGAGATGGTATACTCTAGGAATGCCTAGAATGTATAATAATAGTGACTAAATGTACAAGTTTAAAAATGTTTTGCATGAGGAAGAACAAAGGAATGTCAATAATGCAGGGTGTTGAAAATAGATGGTAATTAATAATTTAAAACTTACTTGTGAGACTAAAGCAAAAAATGTTTATTTAGTACAAAATTTATATTTCAGCTAGTGCATTTCCTAATATAATTTATGTGGACAGCTTAATTGAACACCCTAAGTACATGGAATCTTGAGTAGGGCATGAGATTTTGTAGGTTTTTTAGAGTGATGCCCTGATAAAATCCCAGAGTGATTTGAACAGTGAATAAAAACGTATTTGCAAAGTCCCCTTGGGGGAGTGGTGAGAAAGGGAGAAAATTCAACTTCCCCAAGTGGAGAATTCTTGATATTCTCACAAGCACTGAGGACAACCAAAGCAGTAGGCTGAGCTCCCAATCTTGGGATTGTTCATATGAAACTTAACCCTGCAAAGGATAGGCTAAGCCCACTTAAAATTAGGCCTAAGAGTCACCCCCTGAGACAACCTCTTTTGTTGGTCAGATGTGGCCTCTCTCTCAGCCAACACGACAAGCAGACTCACTGCCTTCCCCCTCTCTATGTGGGACATGACTCCCACGGGTGTGGACCTTCCTGGCAACATGGGACAGAAATCCTAGAATGAGCTGTGACTCAGCACAAGGAATTGAGAAAACCTTCTGGACCAAAAGGGAGAAGAGAAAAGTGAGACAAAATAAAGCGTCAGTGGCTGAGAGATTCCAAACAGAGTCGAGAGATTATCCTGAAGATTATTATTACGCATTAAATAGATATCACCTTTTTAGTTAAGGCATAGCAGAGAGGCTGAAGGGAACTGCCTGAAAATGTAGAGCTGTCTTTCAGTAGCCATGTTTCTTGAAGATGATTGTATAATGATATAGCTTTTGCAATGTGGCCTGTGATTGTGAAAACCTTGTGTCTGATGCTCTTTTATCTACCTTATGGTAAATGTATTGGATTAAAAATAAATAATAGGGGGAACAAATGTTAAAATAAATTTAGTAGATTGAAATGCTAGTGACAGTGAAAGGGAAGGGTAGGTATGGTTTTGTATGATTTTTTTTCTGTTTTCTTTTTGTTGTTTTTATCTGAATTGATGCAGGTGATCATGATGATGAATGTAAAACTATGTGATGAAAAAAAGAATGTTCATAGTGTTCATAGTTGACTGGCTTTATTAATAAAAAATGGGCAAGAGACATTGACAGATATTTTACTAAAAAGGAAATACAAATGGCTCAAAAACATGAAAAGATGCTCAACTTCAGTGGCTACTAGGGAAATGCAAATCAAAACCACAATGAGATATATCTCACATATACTAGAATGGTCATTATCACTAAAACACAACTGCAGGTGCTGAAGAGGATTTTTAAAAAGAGACATGCTTATTTGCTATTGGTGGTAATGTAGAATGCTGCAACCATTCTGGAAGGCAGTTTGACTATTCCTCTGGAAGCTAATAGACTTGCTGTATGATCCAGCTATCCCATTACTAGGTATATATTCAAAGGAACGAAAGGCAGTGTCACAAAGTGACATTTGGATACCGATGTTTATATCTGCATTATTCATGATTGCCAAGACATGGAAACAGCCCAAATGTCCATCAATGGATGAATGGTTAAACAAACTGTGGTATATGGGTATGATGGAATATTATGTAGGTGTAAGGAACAGTGAAGTCATGAAGCATGCAACATTGTGGATGAAACTTGAGGACATTATTTTGACTGAAATCAGCAGAAACCAAAGGCCAATTCCTATGTGGTCTCACTAATATGAACTAACATTAATGATTGAACCTTGAGAGTTAAAATTAAGAACACAGGTTATCAGGAGATAGGGGTAGAGATTCAGCTTTTGATGCTAAAAGAGTACAGAATATTCAGCAGGATTGATTGTAACCCTCCTGAAATGGACATCACAATACTATCTAATGGTAGAACAATATTGCATGTATACTGAACAAAGCTGAGTGTGAGTATGGTTGAAAGAGGAAGGCTAGGGACATTTATGACACGCAAGGAAAGAAATAGAAAATAAAGACTGGGACTGTATAACTTAGTGAAACCTAATGTGGACAATGATGGTGATTAAAAGTATACAAATATAATAAAATATTTACATGAGAGAGAACAAATTAATGTCAACATTGCAAGGAGTTGAAAATGGAATGGTATGTGAAAAAAATACAGTCAGTACAAAGTAAGGTCTATGGTGAACGTTAACATAATATGCTTCCATTAAATGTAACAAAGGCAATTACCTAACTAAATATCAATAAAAAGGGATTATAAGGGAGGGGGCATTCTTGGTGGTAGTATTGTTCTCCTTTTTATTTTATTTTTTTTATACTTTATCTGTCCCCCCCGCCCCCCCCTTCTGTGCAGAATAAATGGAAATGTCTTTCATATAGGTTGTGATTGTAAATGCATAACTGTGTGATTATACATGGAACCACTGATTGTCTACTTAGGATGGTTTATATGGAGTGTGGATAAAACTGTTTAAAAAATAATCAGAAAGATACAAGTACTGGAGAAAATGTGAAGAGAGATATGTACCTATTCACTGTTGTAGAGAAGTAGAATGGTGTAGCCCTCTGGGGGACAGTGTGGAAGTTCCACAGGAGGGTAAGTATAGCATTGTCATATGATCCTGAAATCCCATTATTAGATATATGCTTGGAAGAACTGAAAGTAGGGACAAAATGGACCTTTGCACACTGGCATTTGTGGTGGTGATTGTCAAGATTTGCAGTGGGTGGGGTGGCTAAGGGTACATCAACTGATGAAGAGGAGAACTGTGGTGTATATATACATACAATGTAATATTGAACGGCTGCAAGAAGGAACGAAGTTGTGAGGCATACAACTAGGTGAATGAGCCCTGCAGACAATGTGTTGAATGAAATAAAGGAAAAGACAGATATTATAACACCTCACTAATATGAACTAACTATAGTGTGCCAACTCTGAGAATTGAATTCATGAGCCTTCAGGGAAAGGTTTATTGTAAAGGTTCCTAGACTGTAAGCTCTTAACAGCAGTCACATCAATTCTAGAGTTGTAATGGTTATTTCTAAATTCTGAGGTGCTGAGTTCTCTCTATATAACCTGGTCATTCCATGGAACTTCAGGTATCTATGACACCTCAGACTCAGAACTAGAGTTCTACAGCTATGAAAGTCAGCATACAGCAACTGTTTAAAAAGGTGAAAAAGAGATCAGACTTCAGTTAGAGATGTGAATTAATCTTATCTGGTTAGGACTGAGGTATATCAGACTAAAAGTAATGGATTATATTGACTGCTTTAAACTTCACCTTTTTGTGAGATCAAAGTAAGAGATACTTATTTGGTGCAAAATTTGTATTTCTGTGGCATACTATTTAATTTGTGTGTTCTGTTTCTTCGAATACCATAATTATATGAAACTTTGAATAGGGAATAAGATCTTCTAGGTTTGTACAGATTAGAGTGATGACCCGATACATCCCAAAGTAATCTTGGCAGAAAATAAAAAAATGTCTTCAAAGTCCCCTGAGGGGCTGGGGAAAAATGTGGAAATATTAAACTTCCCTACCTTGGGAATTCCTAATATTCTCATAAGCATTGAGGACTACCAATATATAATAGATCAAGTCCTCTATCTTTGGACTTGCCATTTATGAAACATACTCCTGCACAGGGGAAGCTAAGTTACTTACAATCATGCCTAAGTCATCCTCAGAGAACCTCTTTCGGTGTTCAAATGTGGCCCATCTCTCTAAACCAACTCCACAGGTGAACTTGCTGCCCTCCATGACTCCCACAGATGTAAATGTCCCTGGCAGCATGGGACATGACTCCCAGGGATGAGCCAAGACCTGGCATTATGGAATTGAGAAAGGCTTCTTGACCCAAAGGGGGAAGAGAAATGAAATAAAATTTCAGTGGCTAAGAGGTTTCAAATAAAGTCAAGAGATCATTCTGGAGGTTATTCTTATGCATTATATAGATATCCTTTTTTAGTTTTTTGTTTGTTTGTTTTTGTTTTTACATGGCCAGGTACTGGGAACTGAACCTGTGTCTCTGGCATGGCAGGCAGGAACACTGCCACTGAGCCATCGTTGCCTGCCTCCACTTTTTTAGTTTTTAGGGTATTAGAATAGGTAGGAGGAAACATTGAAACTATTGAACTGTAATCCAGGAGACTTGATTCTTGAAGATAATTTTATAACTGTATACCTTTTATGGTATACCTGTGTGATTGAAAAACCTTGTGACTGACATTCCCTTTATCTAGTGTGTGGACAGATGAGTAAAAAATAACAAAAAATAAGTAAATAATGGGGTTAAAGGGCATGGAATGTTCTGGGTATTCTTTTTATTTTTATTTTTATTTATTTGGAGTAGTGAAAATGTTCAAAAATTTATTTTGGTGATGAATGCACAACTGTGATGATACCATGAATCACTGATTGTACACTTTGGATGATTATATGGTCTGTGAATTTATCGTAATAAAATTGCATAAAAACAAGAATGAATATGATAACAGGAATCTTACACAGATCCCAGAATAATGACCATAGTGTGTGACCAGAGTTTCTTCAGCAGCAATATGTGGGTCCTCATAATATCTCATATTTCTCCACACCCAAATGTTATTTCCTGAGCCCTGTTTTCATTACATTTTTACATTCACATTTCCTAAACAATGTTTCATAGAATCATCTATTTACCTCTTAGAGATTCACAATAACATTTTATAGCAGTGTTTTTCCTTTTTATAAACCTGAGTGTCACTTCCGAAATTATATGATATCTTGAAAAATACCATGTATGTAAATTTATAAACATTGCTACTATCCTAGATTGAAAAACTCAATAGGACGCCATATCTTGGATCTTTATATATTTAAGTGGTGCTTTGCTTTAGAGAGTTATCATCATTAGTGATAGAAGGTTCTTTAAAAAGAGTAGGTGTTTTTGCCATCTATTTTTTGAGGAAATAATAGTGGTAATTACATCATCAGTAATCATCTTGATATGGAATTTGTTAGGCCAATTTGAGAATCCTCTTGTGTTTAAAGAGTTGAATAAAATGATTTTATAGTCTAAAAATAGCCGAAAGTCTTTGGAAGTATAAATTTTATTTGATAATATATTTTAGATAATATCCCAAATTTAACATAGAAGAGGGTATTCAGACTATTGTTTTTTAGAGATTAGTAGAAATAATATATTCCACCAATTGTATTTAATATTATATAATGACAATTTAGTTTTTAAATATTTTATGTTTTATTTTTAATATTTTTTTTCTAGCCAAAACTTAATGCTAAACCCTGGAAAAAATATTGTTCTTACAGGGCTGATCCTTTGTCCAACATGGTACTGACCTTCAGTACTAAAGAAGATGCAGTTGCCTTTGCAGAAAAAAATGGTATGTTTGATCTGTTTTGTTTTTGTTTTGAAAAATAAAATCAAGATATGATTTTATATTTTCACTGAACCGTAATAAAAAATTCAGAAATTTGCAACTTCCCCAAGTGGAGAATTCTTGATATTCTCACAAGTAGTGGGACAACCAAAGCAATAGGCTGAGCCTCCAATCTTGGGGTTTGTTCATATGAAACATAACCCCGCAAAGGATAGGCTAAGCCTACTTAAAAGTAGGCCTAAGAACCACCCCCAAGAGAACCTCTTTTGTTGCTCAGATGTGACCTCTCTCAGCCAACACGACAAACAAACTCACTGCCTTCCCCCGTCTACGTGGGGCATGACTCCCAGGGGTGTGGACCTTCCTGGCAACATGGAACAGAAATCCTAGAATGAGCTGGGACTCAGCTCCAAGGAATTGAGAAAACCCTCTCGACCAAAAGGGGGAAGAGCGAAATGAGACGAAATAAAGTGTCCATGGCTGAGAGATTCCAAACAAAGTTGAGAGGTTATCCTCAAGGTTATTCTTATGCATTAAGTAGATATCACCTTGTTAGATAAGGCGTAACAGAGAGGCTGGAGGGAACTGCCTGAAAATGTAGAGCTGTGTTCCAGTAGCCATGTTTCTTGAAGATGATTAAGTAATGATACAGCTTTCACAATGTGACTGTGTGATTGTGAAAACCTTGTGTCTGATGCTTCTTTTATCTACCTTATGGACAGATGTATTAGATTAAAAATAAATAAATAATAGGCAAAACAAATGTTAAAATAAATTTAGAAGATTAAAATGCTAGTGATCAATGAAAGGGAGGGGTAGGGGTATGGTATGTATGTATTTTTTTCTGCTTTCTTTTTATTTCTTTTTCTGAATTGATGCAAGTGTTCTAAGAAATGATCATAATGATGAAAATACAAGTATGCGATAAAAAAGAATGTTCATAGTGTATGTTGATTGGTTTTATTAATAAAAAAAGAATGCTTTATAATACCTATCAGATTTCTATCAAATTTTTAAATGTGTATTTTGTATCTTATAATTCCATTTTTAGAAATTTTACACATACATTTGCACAAAGACATATACTAAAGATATTTATTGCAGCCCTGTTGTAGAAATAAAACATAGAAACAAATATCCAACATGGTATTTCCCTGGAACTTTGGGTACCTGTGTGACACCTAAGACTTACAGTTGGAGTTCTGTAGCTCTGAAAGTCAGTATTGCTACATACAACATCTGTTAAATAGAAAAAAAGATCAGACTTCAGTTAGTGAAAACAAAGCCCATCTAATTGGAACTAAGGTAAATCAGAATACAGGGTAAGGATGACAGTGTCTGTATTTTAGAAGTTCACCTACTGTGTGAGACTAAAGGAAGAGTGTTTTCTTTTGTCCAAAGCCTGAATTTTCTGTAGCACACAATTTAACTCAACTGGATAATTCATTTATAGAACCCAAACACATGGAGCCCAGAATGGTAAAGAGGGCTTGAAATTCAGAATAGCTTAATGTAATACCCAGATACATCCCAGAGTATGTTGGGAAGATAATTTAAAAATATTGGCAAAGTCCCTTGAGGGACTGGAGAAAAAAATATGAAGTTATTTAACTTTCCCACCTGAGAAACCCCTGATACCCTCTCAAACATTAGGGACTCCCAAATTGACAGGCCAAGCCCTTGATCTTGAGGGTTGCTCTAATCAAACTTATTTCTGCAGCAGAGAAGCTAAGCCTATAACTGTAATTATGCCTAAGAGTTACTTCCAGAGGATCTTTTTTGTTGCTCAGATGTGGCCTCTCTCTATGCCCAACTGTACAAGTAAAATCGTTATCCTCCCTTGCATGAGACATGACATCCAGGGGTGAAAGTCTCCCTGGCAACGTGGGACATGACTCCCAGGGAAGTGCATGACCCTTGTACTGTGGGATTGGCAATGCCTTCCTAACCAAAAGGGGGAAAAGAAATGTAACAAAATGAGGTATCAGTGGCTAAGAGAGTTCAAATAGAGTTGAGAGGCTATTCTGGAGGCCACTCTTATACAAGCTTCAGCTAGATATTGCTAATTTCCATAGTTTGCAAAATCCCACACATCATTCCTCTTAATGCTAACCAGCAGGGCTCTATCGGAGATCCTACGAAAGTTTTTTATGCACTAAGTAAGTTTATTTTTCAGAAACCTAAAACCTTCAGATGGTTTCTTGGCCAGGTAAATCCTGAAACCCAGAGGTGCCAGTCTCTCCAAGAACATCAAACAGTTCTATCCTCCTGTTCCATATTATCAACACCCCTTTTCAACATAAAAAAATTTAGGATGGGTATAATCCAAATATCCCTAAAGATTGGGAGAAAGGTCAAAGAAGAAGGAGGAATTATAACAGAGAAGTTAGGATTTAGTATATGAGTATGACTACTGAATCATCCTATTGATATTTATTTTTAGTCTTCAGTGTCTTGGAGAAACTAGAAGGAAAAACTTGAAATTGTGGAACTGTACCACATACCAAACCTTAAAATCTGTTCTATAATTACTTGTTAAAATGTACTTTGAAATTTATTGCTTTTGTGTATGTATGTATTTATTTCACAATAAAAAAAAGTTTTAAAAAAAAGCATTCAGGAATTTGAGTTGAAAGAAATCTTTCAGTGTATCTAATCCAGTGGTTTTTTAAAACTTTTTACATCATCAGAATCCATCCCACTACAAAAAATAAAAATAAAAAATGGAATTCCAGTATACTAGAATAGGTAAAGCCATTCTGTTCTAATTTGATGTAAATACCGGTAATAAGGCTCCTTGTCTGTCAATTTGTCTCCTAAATCATTTGATATTTGGGTGTCTAAACTCCAGTTGAACATTTCATCAGGCAGCTAATTCCAGTTTTGACACCTCCATTTATTAGAAAGATCTTTTTCTTTTTTTTTTTGAGCCCAAATCTCATGCCTGTTATTCCTTATGATATTCCTTCAGTGTCTAAAAATAGTTATCATTATCTTATACTTGAACATCTCCTTTTACCCTAAATGTCTCCATTTACTAGTTTTCTAGATATGGTGGACCTCATATCAAACATAATCTCAACTCTATAGTTATAATAATGTTCCCTAAGAGTATATAATCATTTGGGGCAGCTGCCTAAATCTACTGGCTTACATTGAACTTTGATAAATAAAAACTCTTAAAACATATTTTTTCTCATTTTCTGCTGTTAAGCACTTAATAACTCTTAGTTCTGACCCTCACTTTCCTCCTCCCTGTATTTTTGCTGTTTATCTTTCTTGAATTTGAATGCATTACTGTACATTTATACCTAATGCATTCTACTGTTCTAATTGATGAAATTAAATTTGGATCTAATTTAGTTATTATTCATATGAGATCGTGTCTATTTAAGTGTATTGTTACTATAAGGCAGGATATACATGTAAAAGATTAATATTATCTACCATATTTGACATATAAGTGTGAAAGTACTATAAAAGTTTTTATTATTATCTAAAATGTTTCCTTTTTCTCCCAACTTATGATTAAGAGTCTGAAACCAAACTCTAGGTTGGAATCCATATTTGTTTGGCCCTGTGCTTCAGTTTCCTTATATATACAGTAGGGAATTGTTGTGAGGATTAAATTAATTAATAAGACTAAAGTGTGTACAGCAGAGTAGGACAACTAGTAAGCAAGGATATAATTGTATAAAACTATTATTTTATTAATAGCAGATAAAAAATTAAAAATTTTTTACAAATTACAATTATACAAAGATTTCTTAAGAAATATTTTATTAACTCGTTCTTGGCAAGTTCCTGATTTGTTAATTGTATAGCTGTTCTCAAAGTGGTGATAATCTTGAAAATATTATTTTGCTTAAAAATTTGCAATTCTGTCTTCTTCATTGACCTGTAATGTAACTTACCAAAAACAGTTCCATTAATGTTTTCCATCTTTGCAGCCTACCATATTTCATTTCCGGCACCTTGAAAATTTTTCTTTTGGGTCTGTAGTTCTTTTGAGCTGAATAACTAGAAATCAAACTGTTAAATCACTGCTTAGTGTCTCTCTAAGTGGGTACAAAGAATGAATGACTATAGTTGCCATGTGGATTGCAGGTGTGAGCTAGCCACTGCTGCTGTTGAAATCAGGTGCCTTTCCAACCTGATTCTACCTCCGGAAGGAATACTGAGGAACATTTACAAAATCATCAGAAAATATAACTTGAAAAAGCTTACTGGATAATGACTTCCAAAATTGTAGGGTAACAGTGAATCAGGAATTTTGCTCTACAAGGCAGCAAGAATTACGTCTGTTTTGGTCACTGCTTTGTCCCCAGCATCTAGCACAAAACGTCCCATATAATACACTCTCAGTATTTGGTGAAATTAATGATTTTCTGAAATATGTTCTTTTACTCAAGAATTTGAAGCCACTTTCATCTTCTGGTAAAGTCCTCAGTGATTATTCTGCCTTTGAATCCACTATAGTACTTGTGATCTGCCTCATTTATTTCACATTGAGTATTATATCTTTAACTAGGTAAGTCCTATTTTTCCAGCTACAGTGAAGTAAGGTCTGAATAAACACCATGAGGATCAAAATAAACAAATTTGAAATTCCACAATACCCCCTCCATTCTGATTTGCTCCCCTTGAATAAGTGGATGTTTTGGGGTCACATACAAATGAATACCCCCACTCCCACCTCACATCATTTCATTGTGAGGCAGTATCATTGAAGGTTGGATGAACCAATGTTCTGGTAAGTTAAGGCATAAAAAATAAAGATCAGAAGCACTAGTATGGAAAGATGTCTGGATTGGGAGGCTGTTACTAGTATTTTTAATTCCATAATTTCTCCCCTATGGAATGACTTGCTTGAGCAAGTCATGTTTTCTAATACTTGCTTTAATAAACATGTTTTTTCATTTTTAAAATGAGAAGTTAGATTGGTAATGTTCTAAAACTTTGAACTTAAGGATGTTAAGGCCATGGACAATCTTGGATATTTTTATTTATATATTTATTTACTATCTATCCCAATAGCTATTCACTATATGCTCTAGAGAGAAAAATGTGTTTTTTGTTGATACGGGGGATTTTGTGTTGATAGTAAAACCTGACAAATATCTATTCAGGAACATAAGATGATTGTCCTTCAATAGTGTCTAGAAATAGGAAGTTAGAGTAAAACTGCCATAAGATAATTTGTACACTCAGGGACCTTTCTGAAAATAAACAGTTAAACCTTTCATAAAACCTTACTTCTAAATGGTGGACCAAAAAAAAGGAAAGGAAAAGAAAAGCCATAACCGTCAATTCCCTTGTGTTTTAGTTTGCCAAATTGCTCAAAGCAGATACCATGAAATGCATTAGCTTTAACTATGGGAATTTATTAGCTTATAAGCCTACAGTTTTGAAGCTGTGAAAATGTCTGCATCTAGGCATCATCAGAATGATGCTTTCTTTCTGAAAGACTGGCTGCTGCTGCTGATCCTGGACTCCTTTGGCACATGGCAAGGTATATGGTGGAGTCTGCTGGACTCTCCCTTTTCTTCCAAGTTTTGTTGCTTTTAGCTTCTTGCTTCTATGGCTTTTTTTTTTTCCTCTTTCTGTATTCATCCCATTTATAAAAGATTCCAATAAGAGAAGTAGGACTCAGCCCTGTTTCACACCTTAATTGAAGTAACCTATTCAAAAGGTCCTACTTACAATATATTTACACCCACAGGGATGAATTAGCTTTAATAACATGATTTTCTGGGGTACATACAGTTCCAAAACACCACATTTTGACTTATATTATAGAGAATTAATACAATATTGACTAAGATTCTCAGATTTAGTTGCTTTTGAGACTTAGGTAATAGGGAACGTCATTGTCATCATCTCAGTAGCCAGCAGTTCATAAACACTGTCATAAACCAGTCACTATATTATATGCTTTTTATTCATTCTCATTTAATATCACAATGATCCTCTGAAATAGGGACAGTTAATTATCCACATTTTATAATTAAAGGAAACTGAAGTTCAGAGACATAATGTAGCATTAATTAACAAGGTCACATACCTTGTTGGATGAGCAAATTTTGCTTTAATATAATCATGCATATTGATTTATATATTGTCTATGATGGCTTTTCATCTACAATTACCAAGTGTAATTGAGATAGAGACCATATGGCCTCCAAATCCTACTCTCTGGCCCTATATACAGAAAAAATTAGCTGACCCCTGGTCTAAATCATGTAGACTTCCTCAATAGGGAAACTCTTTCTTCTCTGATATTTTTATAAATCCAAAAATGTCCTTTATTCAAACACCTTCAAAGGGCTATGGCTTAAAAGACAAATTCCTCAACTGATAATTCCAAGTTCACAATATATGCACTAATATCACTAAAGCGCTACACTAACCTTTCTAGTTTTATCTTACTATGCCCGAACTTTTCTTTCTGTCCTTGTACCCCAAACCTTCTATAAACTTTCTTCCATTTACAACCTTACTCAAGCTTACTGCATCCTTATCCCTGCCTATAAACCTCCAACCTAGTCTTCAGAATACGTTTTAAATATTTTCTCCTTCTTGAACCCTTATTTCCTACCACCACTTAGACGTGCTCCTTTTTCTTTTTAACTTCCATAATAATTTTTATTTTGTATTCAATGATAAATATGTTGAGTCCCCTTTTGTATGCCGACACAGAGTAGCTAGACTCTGGGGATAAATAATTAAATAAAGCAAAGTCCCTCATACTCAAACTGATACTTTATCCTGCCTACCAGGCTATAAAATCCAGGATAAGCCCAAGTCTCATTCATCTTTATCTTTTACTGTTCTCAATAAATACCAGTGATTTTGAACTGTAGGTTAAGTGATGTTGAAAATTATTCCCCAGATCATGCTTTACGCTTTTAAAGAAATCACTTTAAATTAATTTGGCTACTTGTGCTATCTTTTAAAAGAACTGTTAATTCCCTTTAATTAGAATCTGAAGAAAGAAAGCTCTAATACACTGGTTAACAGTTTCTTATATTTTAGTGTATTTGTAAAATATTCTATAGTCAATAAATATTTTTCTGCCAAATTTATTTGGAGCTTATCCTGAGTTTATTAAGGGTTGGCACCCTGAATTTGAGTGTACTTAATATGATAATTTCATAATGTTAGAGTTGTTTCTAAGCTGTACAGTATTTATTCTAAACTCTTCATTTTATAATAATAATGAGTCCAGAGAAATTAAAAACAAACAGAAAAGGCCAAGACAAGATCTGTCACATAGCTCCTAACTGATGGGATTCAGACTTCTAGATTCCTCAGTCCACTGTTTTTTCTGTAATACAGTGCTGCTGGTAGATCTTAAAAATTAATCATTTAGATTTGCACTGTCCATTCTGATAACCATGAACCACATGTAACTGTTTAGCACTTGAAGTGTGTCTAGTTCAAATTGAGATGTAATGTAAGTGTAAAATACACATTGGATTTTGAAGACTTACTATGAAAATATGTAGGTATTAATAATTGTTATATTGATTACATGTTAAAATAAGGATGTTCTGGATATATTGGATTAAATAAAATATGTGGTTAGATAAATTTAACTGTATTTTAATAAATTTAAAATAATTATTTTGTAATGTGGCTACTAGAAAATTAAAAATTACACGTGTGGCTCATATTCTATTGGACAGTGCTGATCTAGAGTAGTTAGAAATATACATGCTATATACTATATACATATTATAAATATTTCATAATACATATTCTATACTGAGTATGAAAAATAAAATCCAACTTTGAAAAACTTTTATTTAAATTTTTAAGCAGTACAGTTCTGTTCTTCAGATAATGTTAAGCATTATAAAACAAGGATGAGAGGAAATCCTTATGTTAAATATAGTATGATAATATAAAATAATTAAAAGAAACCCATATTAGTCACAAAATCTCTATTAATCAACTGTTTTAAATTTCTTAACCAAATAAAGTATTGTGCAAGTCCATCTTTTTTATATATAAGAACACTTGCATTTCTAAAACTATTAAGTTCTCTTCCTCCTGTAGCCACCCTTCTGCTTCTATCTTTTTTTACTTAGTTCTGTCTATTCTCCAGACCTCACACACACACACACACACACACACACACACACAAAGTAAAGAAAGTATAAATACCCCTGTTTCTTTTGGCTTCTTTTTTCCTCCAGGATCTCAACCTAAATGTCTCCCTTTCAGCTCAGCATCTATTCCAGAGGAACTCGTCAAAGATAACTTTTCTCTGTAAAAAAGGGAAAAAAGTATCTGACGTTTCCTCTGAAATGTAGATGAGCTTTATTTTAGTTCTTTGTGTACTGAAGAGACCCGTCTTTCTCACTCATTTGGTTTTTGTCTTTCCTTGTGTTTTGTGGTGGGTTAGAAGGGTAGGGAGGAGGTAGAAGATAGCTGTGGAAAACTACGTAGAAGACTAGGATCTGCTACCATTTATATGCTAATGAAAACTAGAAATGGCTTTTTCCCCCGTTTGATCTGATTTAAAACTTTGTGACTTTCTTCTGGTATGTCATTTTACCCCCTGTCTGTTTCTCACTATTGTTAGCTGTAAAAACTCTTTGAAATTCTCAAAATAGAATGGGCTTTTTTCAGGAATAGGAAGACAGAGGGCAAGCTGTGAAAACACATTCTATTGGAGGGGAAAACCTGCCTCTGAAGTAATAGAAGTAGAAGTAGGGAAGGAATCAGACAGTTCTGGGCCCAGAAACAGAACAATAAAAAAAGAAGATAATTGGAGATACAGCCCAGGATAACTATTCCAGAAGTGGACAGCATCAACAAGATCTGGACTTCCACATAATTTAGACTCTCTGATAAGTATCTCATCCTCACTCCTTTATATCTGGTAAAGCACAGTTTTCAGAACAAAGCTAAGAATCGTGGCTCTCATATAGAAATATAGTGTGTTTTAAAGAGTTTATTTACTTATATGAGGGAATCAGTCAGATACTATATACCCACTCAAAGAAAAAGTTAAAGCAGCAGAAATTCATATTGAAGTTAAGGAATGTTGAGATGAATTGCAAAATAGAGGGAAGTCAGAAGAGGTGAAGTCAATTAAATCTCTACCAGTAGGACCCAGGACATAATTTACATATCTGTCAGTCATGTACAACTTTTTTTATAAAGAATTGCAGATAGATGAAAGACAAAGAACAAGACTAGAATCTGGTAACTCAAGGGTGAGCTGCAGATGAAGCCTAGATTTCCATTGAAACACAAATTTTGTTCTGTTCTTCCCCTTTTGATAAAAATAATCACAAAGATTATTCATTTTGACAAAATGAGATTATTCTCATATTTGGTGTGATTATTTATATAGGTATACCATGATATTAATTTGCCCTATTAATTTTCTTAAGCTTGCTTTGTTCAAAGTTTTCTTAAGGAATCTCAGATTGGACTTTGAAAAGCACTTAAGGCTAAGAAGCCAAACCAAGAACTTGCCACGAGATTTTACCTATGATATCTGTTTCATCAAATTCTTACCTTTTATAGGTCCTCCAAATATGCTAAGGTTCCTGGACTGCCAGAAAGTGATCTTCCTTACCGCCTCTAAGACTAGGAACCCTGTAAGCCAGGTGCCAGGCCAGTTTTCCTGGGTTTTATAATCATTGGCCCAATGAAGTCATCCTTAGTTCCTTAAAATCGCCTAGTCATATCGGATTGAGCATTATTCTCATATATGGCATTTCATGTAAGGCCTTGGTTGCATAACCAATGTTTATCATTATGTCCCAGTAAAAACTTCGTGTTGAACATTTGCAAATAACATGCTATAAAAATAAAAATGTTCAATTAGAGTTTCTGAATTCTGAAGGGGTCACATAGGGTGAATATAATTTACAGATGTTTGATTTCAAGTTACAAAACAGAGTCTACTAAATTATAATGAGTTAAGAGGAAATGGAAAAAACTTCATTACATATCTAAAAAATAGAATATCAGCAGTATTCCAAACAAAAGTTACAGTCACCCCTGCATCAGTTCATTCTTTCCTATGTAATTAATTCTTGTTCTACTTGTTCAAATAACGCACAAGATATTTATGGGAGCTTATTTGAGCAGTTTGCAATTCATGAATCAGGCAACACTCAAACTACACATGGAAAGGAGCTCTGCCAAGGAAATGGACAGGAAAGCTTAAATAGGGCAAATGTGGAAGCAAGTGAGGAAATGTTCTGACTGGCTGACATTGTTTCCATTTCCCATATGAAGGGTCTTACAGAAATGGCCCAGAGCAGATATGCATTGTTCAATGGTTTGTCCTGATAAGCCCTCTCTTCTGGAGGAAACTGGTTTGTCACCAGGTCTTGCTTATCTGCATTTCTGTGGGGTACAGCCCATAGTTCCATTTTCTCTTAGAAAGCACCTGCAGGTTAGTTGTTTTTGCTTTCTGAAAAATCCTTTCTCGAGATGGTCACCCCTGGCAATGCACAGTGCAGGTAGCCATTTTATTTTACTTACCACGCTGAATCATGAACTCGTCTGCTTCTCAACTAAAGTTCTGGAAATCCTGACTCATTTCACTGATCTGGTTTTAAATTGTTTGCAATTCCATCAGAAGCCTCTGCCCAAAAGGACCTATCATAGTCTTTTCCACAGACTATGGCACAGTCCTTTTTTGTTGAAATTAAAACATTCTGACCTGTATCTGATTGCAAACGTTTTCAGGGAAGCGTCAGAGTGAAACAAAAAGCTAGGTGACAAAAGGCTTTAAGTGGCTGTGGTTAACATTACTTATAATTTTCAAAAGTGAAAAATATAATGAGTTCATTACAAAAATAATACAGCTTAAAAGTCAGTCCATTGCTTCTTTTATCTACGTTATGGACAGATGAGTAAAACATATGGATTAAAAATAAATGAATAATAGAAGGAACAAATGTTAAAATAAATTTAGTGGATTGAAATGGAGGGGCAAGGGGTATGGTATGTATGAATTTTTTTCTGTTTTCTTTCTATTTCTTTTTCTGAATTGATACAAATGTTCCAAGAAATGATCATGATGATGAATATACAACTATGTGATGATATTGTAAATTATCAATATGTAGAATGGAATGATCATGTGGTAAGAGTGTTTGTGTTTGTACGTTGGTGCATTTAATAAATAAAATAAATTTTTTTAAAAAGTCAATCCAAAAAAGTTGTAGACAAAATATAAGCATAGTCATTGAGCCTATTTTCAAAGAAGACAGTGAACATAACATCTAATTAATAAAAGTACCTAAATACAATCTTTACAGAGAAAGAAATCTTGAGATGTGATATAATAATCCTAAGAACATAATGCATACCATGAATATGCAAATCACATAGTAAGAAAATACCAAAAATATATCAATAATGTCAAGTAAAAAGAATAAGTGTGGGGTGGATCTTAAACATTGTATATTAATAAAACTCCATAGGTAAGTGATATAGATCCCAAATTGTCATCTACTGACCCAGAAGATGATAGATTCAAACTAACGAAGTAAACATGCAACCAAGTTAACATTTAAAAAAATAACTGAAATTATGACTGATGACTTATTCCTTTATTGTCTAACATCAGGCAAAACAGTACCAAGACTCTTATAGATAGACCATATATTATGGACAGTGAAGGCATTGATAAATCTCTAGAAATTTCTTATATAGCACACAATTTCTGAAATGTTTATACTAATTTATCTGTACAAATTTAACCTCAGGAAACTAAGCATCTTATTTGATTTGACAACTCTTCCCATGTATCTCATCAATAGTGATATATCCCATAAACCTATAGTTCTATCTATCTTTTTACAAAGCAAAAGAACACATCTTTGAAATTTTCCAGGGGCCCTCTGGAGAATCTCAAAGACAGTTTTAGTGCAAAGATATCCTAAAAGCTGTATTTAATTTTATTCTACAATTAGGATTCAATCTTGGGAAAGCTAAAAAGTTATCAGGAGAGTTAAACACTTAAGAAAGGAATTGAATTATAGATGCCTGAGAAAAAAATCTGACTATTCATTTCAAAGTGACAATAAAACTTATCAAAATAAACATAGAAGGTAGCATGATTGTAAAAAATCTTAGCACTTACGAAAGTGATCAGGGACTTCAAGTCATTTATAAAGCATAAATGATTATTCTAATAAGCCACAGATAGTCACCTTTGCTATCTAGGCAGATTACACGTAAAGACGAATAATTCTTCATATTGTATATGACAGCAAACATGAAACAGGCCTTTCAAAATTGAGAAAACTTTGCTAAGATTTTAACATATTTCATAGCATTTCAGGCTTACTATTTGCACATACTATAATACAGTCAAATATAATTTCCTTTCTGTGAACTTTCTATATCCATCCAGATTTTTTCCTTCACCATTTTTTCTCATTCTGGAATAGCCAGTCATTTTACTTTAAGATGTAACTATTCTCATTTTCCTTTAATAAACAAAAATACATTTCATTACAATGTTTACAAAGATGGACCTCTCTGCCACTGTTGCTCCTATAGAGTTTCATTCATGTATATTAATTATAACTTAACCAATGTAACCTTAATTTCATAGAGAAAACTGGGAGATGGATAACTGAAAACTGTTACACATCAGCATTTTAGCAGACTAGCAGAACCCATGAATATGCATTAGCACAACTTTGTATAACCATGTGCATTCTTTCAGCTACTCCACATCACAAAAATCGATACATTCATCCATTGGGTCTGTACCCAATGACATAGACTTTCTGTAGCATATAAAAACAAGAAGCAAAAGTATTCAAACAGAAAATTCTGCTTAGTAATCAATGTTTCAGTATTCTATCTTACTTAGAAATAATCTAGATATTTAATAAATATCCATTAATATTTGTCTAAGGTTTTTAGTTGCCTAAAGATTTTTGAAATTGATTTTTTAAGGTGACATGCTCTGAATATAATTACTGTTAAATAAAATTTAGTCAGAATAATTAATACATTCAGTTAAATACAAATTTACATTTTTCATAATAAACATGAAATAGATGTAATGCTAGCTTATTTTATTACTAAACTTCTATAACTTTAGGAATAACATATCCAAAAAGAATAAAAACCTATGTGTATATTATGTTTAACACTAATAAATCAAGGAAAACATAGATGTTTCTTGTTTACCAAAGATTTACCTACATTATATGAAATTGAATTCTGAAAATATTTGTGTTAGTTTCTATAAGAATAATTTTTCAGTCCAAATATTGAAAATATTAGAAGTTCAATATCCTTGTTTTCTCAGTTATTGTAGGAATATTCATTTTATAAATGCTTTTTCTTTAGTTCTGTAATTCAATCAGAACAGAGGCTTAAAGAGGTTTTATAATCCAATTTAAGAATATTCAGAAGTAGAAAAACTTTACACAAAATGATAAGCTAATGGATTTGTAATGAATTACAAATACTTGGAGCTCTTATACCTTTAATTCTAAAATTTCAGTCATGGTCAATAGCAAACAAAAAATTACAGAATTCTTTGGTCCATACCAAAGAGCTGTTCTCATTGGGTACAAATTCTTAATTGTTTTGAGCTCAAAATAGATAGACAGATAACAAACCAAATTCTGTAATTTCTCACCCAACAGAGAAAAGCTCTCTATGATAACGATTAATCCTTTTACAAGGGATCAATTAATAGGCAGACCATAAAACCGATTCCCAGAATTAGTAGTGGGCAAGATTAAAATTAGAGGAACAGAGAGTAAGAAAATTTTTCTTGCTGCTTTGGATTCACCCCTGGGAATCAAGAAAAAACTTTGGTGTACCACTTCTCTGGTGAAGAAGTTTGCCTGGCTCTTGTTAGAGTGATGTCACCTGCCCCAATCATTCAAATGACCAATTCCCAAGACACCGGGGTTTCAAAGAGGAGAAAAAGTTTATTGCTAGGCACAAAGCAAGAAATCACGAGGCCTATTGGTCTAAAAATCTATCGTCTCAAACTGCAATAATTCTGACAGTTTTATGATATCAAAACATGAGTAGGTTTTAGGATAGGAAGACAAAGCTTTAGATGATATAAGCAGAGATTATCTAATTATTGAGCAGGTGCAGATTGATTACATGCTTAGTCACAGAACTTATGTAAGAAAATGGCAGCCTTAATATGATGATGGGTGTGATTTTTAGTATTATAATGAGGTAGAGGTCACTTACAAGTTAAAGTTTAAGTGACTGTGCATGTCAGGGAGCCCATTATGGTTAAATCCAGCTGTGTTTATCAAGATAATTTTGGAATTGGGCGGGCTAGTCCTGGGCTGACTCAAGGCCGTTCATTGATAAACATTAGGAACTGTCTTTAATGATCATAAGACCCTAAAGTCCAAAAACCGGATAAAAGATGTACAAGTGAGTGTCAGTCAAGGTTTTTATAATCACAGGAGCACAAGATAAAGGCTATTTAATTATACAATCACTATCAAAGATCAAAGCAACTAGATTACAGTTCAGCAATTTCAGGTATTTACTTCTGGCTGTTCTAAGCTATTCTACTTAGAAGGTAAAAAGAAATATCTATATAATATTTCAGTAGTGAAAATCATTTGTATATTCCTAACTTCTTGGTTACAGGTAAATCTATTTGGAGTCTCAACGGGACCTCCAAAACTGTTAAAAATTTCCAGTAAAAGTAAAATCATTTTCATATAGATATAAAAAGAGCATATATTAAGGAATGTTTCTTAAGTGATATTAAGGACTCACTTCAAAGGAAAAGCCAAAACAGAACAAATGTATATGGACTAAAGAAACACTGAGATGAATTGCAAATGGAAACAAAACTGTTTTTTCCACCGTAGGGAGGTGGGTAGTAAGGTAGCGGAAGTCAGTTAAATACTACCAGAGAGGTCAATTTATATGTTTATCAATTACCTACAACTTAACAAAGAGTTGTAAAAAAGCTCAAAGACCTAAATAGGACTAAGATTTGATAACCCAGAAGGATGTGCTATAAGATATGCATAGGTTTCCATTGAACCACGATTTTTTTCTTCCTGCATTTTTCTTAATTCCTAGTCCTGTCTTGTGTCTAGGGAAGTGCTGAAGTTACTTGTATATTATAGGTTATTCTAGAAATCCCTGTGAACAGATGATACTCTGCACCAATTATATCAAAATCACTGGAAGTGATTTTTGGACACCCAACCATCGTGTATAGTTTCTTTATCTAGAAAAACACGTTGTATATTTATTTTACAAAAACCGGAATAATTTATTAATATCCTGCTTTGTTTTGTGGCCGATTCCAAATAGCGTGGTTCCAGTTATTGTTTTGGAAGTGAGAAAATACTCTGCAGCAACTCTGTTATTTGAAAAGATAAGATTTAAGGGGGGCAATGACTATCACATCAAAGATGTCTTTAGGTTTTTTTATTGTTGCTTGAGAGGTGTTGCAGCTGGGGCAGATACAGTGTGTTATTAATCTAAAACTATTCCAGGTGCCTCATGTTTCACCTTATTTGCTTATTTAACTCATTTTATATAATTTTGGAGGAAAGAAATGCTTCGCCAGTGTATCCAAAACCCTACTATTTCTGCTCCATAGTATTTTTTTTAAGTCTAAGATAAATTATTTCCTTTCTCCTCCCTAAAAATTAAATACTTGGAAAATTTCAAAGGAGAGGTAAATTTAAAATGAAGCTCCTAAAAACTATTTTTCTCCCTTTATTTCTCCCCTTAGATTAGATTTTAGGCTTATGGAAGAATAGAAATCATCCTTTTGTTTTCAGTCAGGCATAATGTGAGAAATCTTAAAAATTTTCAAGTACCGTCGTTCTTTAGTTAAGCCTCCCCAAACCTTTGCTCTTCTGATTCCATGCCTCAGTTAGCAATGACTACCAAAGTATATTGTGGTGGTTCTTTGATGCACACGTGGAGAGTATGAGAAATCATTATACTGTTCACTTCTAAGCTAATATCAGAGTTTGATATTAGTTTATTAAAAGAGAAAGACCTTTCACAGGACTTGAACCAAGATTTTTAGAGGTAATACATTTTACAAGCAATAAAAACACTGATTAATGTTTCTATGTTTGCATTATTGGACCATAAATAGAATGATTCTGTAAATAAAAATGAATGAATTAATTTTCCTTTTCTGTCTCAGACATGTAATTCATAAGTTACTTGTTGTAGTCTGGTTTTGCTCAGAAACTTTTTTTGTTTTGTCTTTGGTGGAATTTGAAAAGATTACACCAAACATTCATATAATAGGAAATAGAATATCCCATTTGCAGCGTGGAGATCTACAAAACAAAAACTGGCATATTTCTGAAAAAGAAACTGAGCCTAGGATATTACAGATTACATTTTAAGTTTACTAGAATACTTGCCAGAGGCACTTCTCTGATACTGGGACTTAAAGTTCAGAATATCTTTGTGAAAGCATTCCAGTGTGTGAAACACCAAAGGAAGTCAGCTTCTCATCATTTAGGTGCTGGTTGTTGGATTTGTGGCTAATCCATGCCATATGGCTGCTCTCCTCAGTGGGAAGTGACGGCAGTCCTGGGAGCTTTACCCCATCCCTGGGGCAGCTGCCTTGGACTCAGTTGCTTTGATCTTCTTCTGTTGCACAGCTGGGAAGAGCAAGGGCTGGTTTTCAGTGTCCTAACAGGACAACATATGGGACCATTGTCATTGTAGACTACACTACACCTTGATTTTAGAGAAATAGTGCAAGTGTTTTCACTTCTGTGATCTCATTCAGAAACATAAGTTTGAGTTATTTTAAAAAACAAAAACAACTTCTTTTAGGGTTGAAAAAGTAATTTGTATAGAACTTAAAACATTTGACACGTAAACTTCCTTTCTTAAATTTCTGTATTCTGTTAGAAAATTATATTGCATTCTTTCTTTTTAAGATCAAGTTTCAAATGGGAATTAGAAAAAAGGAGTACAATTTATGTAATCCACCCCATTGTTAAAGACAGTGTTTACTACCCTTTCAAATGTTGTTATTCTTAAATAATTATTTTGTCTTTTTAGCTAAAGGCTATTCTTGATTCAATAGTTTTTATATTGCCACATTATTTAGAAAAAAGTAGTTTGGGAAAGAATATTGTATGAAGTGTAGTGAGACCAGTAAATTCCTTCATCTGGGTACTTTGGGGAGGAATGCTTGGAAATTTGATCAGATTCTTAAGTGCTCCAAGAAGAGAGAAAATTTCCATTATAATTGTGAGCCCTGCATAGTAAAGTTTCCTGAATGATGGATAGGAAATCCGATGAGAGTTTATGTGGGCTCTAACTTTAAGTTCAGTCTCTTCAGATGATTAAAAAATATGGATAAAAAAATAAACAGTAGGGGGAACGAAGGTTAAAATAAACTGAGTAGATTGAAATACTAGTGGTCAATGAGAGGGAGGGTTAAGGGGTATGGTATATATGAGTTGTTTCTTTTTTATTTATTTTGCTGGAGTGATGCAAATACCCCCCAAAAAAGATCATGATGATGAATACACAACTATGTGATGATGTTATATATTGCTTGTTAAGATTTGACAATAAAAAAAAAAGTTCAGTTTCTTGTGAGTTTTCATCAGCCTTCCTTATACTCTCCTTTGCTTTTACTTTATCAGAGAAGCTTAGTTGGTTGTACAGCTTTTAGAACAAAGTTGTTTTCCACAGAAAAATATGAGAGAAATAGACTTTATTTGCTATACATCCCAACAATTATGTGTGGTAGTTGGGGTAGAGTAGTAATGTAGAAATGGATCCTATTAGTAAACATGGGTTTCTTCCATGTGTTTTCTTGTTTATCTCAGGGTGCTTTGCCCATCTGCATTCCACTCCCTATAATGATACTTCTATTTATTGTTGTTATCACCATCAACAGCAACTATAATCTGGCTCACAATTCCCAGGAGTCAGCTCACTCCCTAGTTACCAGGAGAAAACCCAAGCCAGTTGTTTCTTTTATATGTGCAAAACCCCAGTCTTCTCACATTGCAGTGACCCTGACAGCATTTTAGACTCCATAACCAGAACAAATAATAGAACTATGTTTGAGTTCTGAATCAGTTAAAAAAAAATTCTTTTTCTCCCTGGTGGTTAAAAGACTGAATAACTGCAGGTGAATCAAAGAGTTATTATTTGGGTATGTGTTTGAATATAGTACTCATTCCTAAATATTTCCAAGGGCATCTCATTTCTTCACTTCCTCCTATCATGTCTTTATTGGACTGGAGAATTTGGGAGGAAGTAAATGGGGAGAAAGCATGAGTTCTCTCCCCTTCAGTTGGTAAGAAAAGATCATGGAGGTCTTGGCTAACTTGCCAATGATCCTTATAACCAGACAGTCGTAGAATCTACACTAGAAACCGTTTCTGGGGAAAAAATGTGGGAAACATAAACCTGTTTTTCCAGGGATTCTGAAAACAGTGTTTCAGCATATTTTAAAAATGAAAAAAAAAAGTTACAGATTCACACTGACTGAAAGAAAGAAAGTGAAATAGATAAAAAATTGGAACTCAGAATATTTTTATAAAGAAATGCAGTTTCATTGATGAGGTGGTTATATGCATAGCTCTAATGTCACCTAGGTTAAAATCCTGGCTTTGCCTCTTATTAGCTGTGTAGCATTAGGCTGCATGTTTATCTTCTCTATGCTTTATTTTTCCTGATAAGTAAATATAGTACCTATCTCATAAAGCCAAGCAACCTGTAATTCAATGAAAGAGTACAATTTAAAGCACTTAGCATAGAGCATAGTACACCAGGCACATTCCTGCCTCCAGGCCTTTTTTGCATTTTCTGTTCTCTGCCTGAAACTCTTTTTCTGCATATGCACATGGCTTCTTGTTTTCCTTCAGGTCTTACTCAAATGTTACCATCTCAGGGAGGGAATCCCTGTCTGCCCTATCTAAAATGTTTTCTCCTTAGTGTTCATTACCGTGTAAGTATTTTTAATCATATTTATTCATGTGTTCACACCTACTATTCTATACATTTACTTATGAATTTTTCTTCTCTATTAACATAAAGAAGTCTGGGGATTTTTTCTGTTTTATTCACCATTTTATTTCCACTGCCTAAAACAGTGTCTGACACAGAGTAAATAATCGATAATATTTATTAAATATCAAATGCTCAGTAAATATTATTGTTATACTTCATTGAATTGAATATTTTTTTAAATTATCAAGAGTATTTGCAAGACATGCTTGAGGAGTTTATAATTGTAATTATTGATTTAGTTTCCTAGGCTGCTTAAAGCAAATATGAAATGGTTATAAGGCCGAGAAAATGTCCAAATCAAGGCAATGCTTTCTTCCCAAAGACTGGCTACCAACGATCTTTGGCTCCTCTACTGTGTGATAAGGCATGTGGTTGCATCTCCTGGGGCTCCCTTTTCTTCTAGGTTTCATTGATTTCAGCTTCTTGCTTCCCTGGCTTTCTCTTTCTGTGTCTGCATTTTATTTTCTTATTAAGGACACCAATAAGAGGATTAGACCTATTCAGATTGAGGTGGCTCACCCCTTAACCGAAGTAACCTCTTTGAAAAGTCCTACTAACAATGGGCTCACACCCAAAGGAATGGATTAAATCCAAGAGCATTTTTTTCTGGGGAGTACACAGCTTCAAAACACCACAGTTATCAAGTACAGACTTGTTCACAATGTTAATTTGCTTACCCAAACTACCTTTTTAGGTAATAACTGGGTCAAATTGTACCTAACTATACCCAAAATACCACAAATTCAAAATCAAAATTAATGGGCTTCAGTGTGATGGCAATTTTATTTACACACATACTTCAAATTATATAGAAAATATTTTGTTAAGAAATTAATGAAAAAGTTAAGCTTGGGAGAAAAATAGTAACTTAACATTTACTATAAACCACCAGAGATAGTACAGGATAGTAGTTAATTGCACAGGCTCCAGAATCAGGCTGTGTGCAAATCCTGATTTTGCCTCTTCCTAGCTAAATGATCTTGTGCTAGTTACCCTCCATGCATCAGTTTTCTCAGCTGTAGAAAGGGGATAATAATAATTCACATGATGGTTTTAGAAAAGTAGCTTTCTCAAAGAGCTAAGTAATGATTGTGTATTCCTCACATGAATTAACTTGTTTAATTCTCATGACAACTGTATGGAATAGCTACTACTTTTGTGCCTCTAGTAATTTTCTTTGAAATGTAAATAGCTACTTCTTAATGAAATTATTTTATAAATTCAGGTTCTCTTAAAGTAATATATGGCTTTGTGATTTTTTTTTAATGATTAAAAAAGTACTTGATAGATTTTTAACTGGAAGTGAGGAGAAGAGACTAAAACTTGATTAGAAGAGTTTTACTGGGAGGCTACACACAGAAGGGCTGAAGTCTAAGATGGCGACATCCCTGAACAAGGAAAAGGACACAGATTATATAATATGATTGGCGGGAAAAATGGGAAAGGGAAGTGGCAGGTTTTCTTTATCTAGCTTGGGAGTGGGAAGTTGGCAGATTTCCATTGGTTGTTTTTGGAAGCAGGGGACTAAGTTGTGAGTTGGCAACTTTCCATTGGTGGGGTTTAAAAATTAAACGCTGCTGTGGTCATATAGGATTGTAACTGCTGGAAGATGAATGTTGTGTAAGGAGGTTATCATAGGAACAGTTGCTAGAGGGTATTGGGTAAGAGGGCTATCGCAGGAATGTAGTTGCTGGAGGGCAGACGTAGGGGGAATTATGGAACTACTGTGTGGGAATATATGTTAAGGGCTAGTCACATGTGGGGGAAGGGATCCTGCCTAATAGTACTCAAGCCATTTTTCTTTACTCTCTAAGGCAAAATAAATTTAAGATGAGCAGGAATTGAATGAGTTATTTCTCTTCTTGATTCTTGAGGCCTTTGTATTTTAAAAACATTTGTTTCATTTGCTTTCCTGATTCTCCATTTCCTTATATAGCAAACGGGCTTTCTTTGAAGATATATGGAATTCTATAGTAGAAATATCATTTACCTTCATGGATAAAATAAAAGAGTAAATTTGAAGTATTCTGTTAAATGTTATTAGACAGTTTCCTTTTCCTTTTTCAACATTGAAATAAGCAACAGTAGCAGTATATTTTGATGACTTGAGTTTCATTGATTTCACTTTTCTGGCAAAATTGAATTACATCTATTGAGATGTAAACTTTGCGGCAGCAGGAAGTATACTTGTCAGGTGACACCAGCACTTATAAGAACTCACATAATCAAGGAGCTCACTTAATTAGACTGTATAATATTCAGTTTAGGCATTTTATACATGAGTGCACAATTCAACCTTGACACTTCAAATGTTTCAAAATGAGTTATTAGAAGAATGATAAAAAATTAAAGGGATGGAAAATGTGTGAGAGTTTTAAGAATGCGTATTAGTCAGACTTCTCCAGAAAACCAGAACTAACAGGAGATATGTTTGTTTATTATAAGAAGTGCAACTGCTGTGGCTGTAGTGTTGGCAAGTCCATATTCTGTAAGCACAGACCGCAAGCTGGAAGCTCCAGTAAAGGTGATACAGAAATCCTTAGTCCGAATTCCCCAGGAGAAGCTTGTTGGTTAGAAATTCCAACAAGAGCCAAATGCTGAAGTTGAAGCAGAAATTATTCTTCTGACCTTTGAAATCCTCAATTCTGGCTTTTCAGACCACCAATTGTTCTGGCTTTTTAGACCACCAACTTTGTTGACTAGATGCAGTCGACTGATTATAGATGAAAATTGCATCTATGAAGTACCTCACAAATAACTAGAGGGGCAACCAGTGCTTGACCAAACAACTGGACACCATAACCTAGTCAACTTGACACATGAAATAAACTATGACAGAGTTCATTAGCTCAGGGAGTAGAAAGGTGACTTAAGTATATTTTCAGAGAGAAAGATGATGATTCAGTTGTTCTCCATATCTGAGGGGAACTGAAGTAGAACTGGACTTAAAGCAGAAGATATAGACATAAGTAAATCCACCTTTAAAAATTACAACACATTATAAAGGGCTTTGGAGAAAATATATAAATTCTCAGAAGACAATTAGGCCTGTGGTTTTTATGTTTTATTTAAACATAAAAATGTCCTGGGATGATAGTTAAAAGTGCATATTCTCAGGCCCCCACCAGAGATTCTGATCCAATGGGCCTTTGAAATGAGGCCTACAATTTTTCATTGTTTCTTCAGGTGTACTTTCATTTCATTTTGATGCATATAGCATTTAAAACAAACATTGAACAACTTTCTGAGTTTAGTCTTTGGCCTGTCAAAGTCTAGGAGGCTGAACTGAATCTCTCATGATCCACACCAACGCTGTAATTTCCTGTAGATATGTATGTACATGTATTTCTATATCACTTCGGATAAGCTTCAAACAGTTGTAAGACACCAGCTTTTAGAAGAACAGTGAGAGAGGTTATATTGTTCAGTGTTCCTCACTGAAGTTATTAAAGAAGTTATATGTTAAACCACCTAACTGAATGGAAACTTTTATATAATATATAGCCATTGTTAAGTGAGCAAGGAGTATTAAGGAAAAATCAAATCATGGTTTACACTTTTAATTTGAGTTATGGTAAATCATCACCAGGCAATGTTTTTGGACCCTCTTGTTACAGAGGATTAAAAAGGAACAAATTACTAAATAAGCCTTTAAGATATGTTGACATTTACTTATGATAAATGAACACAAAATTTATAAAAATTAACCTCTGTTTGCTGTGTCCTTCAGGTATCCTCTTTAATTCTGTTCCTGTGTTGTTTCTTTTCCTAGGATGGAACTATGACGTTGAAGAGAGGAAGGTTCCGAAACCAAAGTCCAAGTCTTATGCAACTAACTTTTCTTGGAACAAAAGAACAAGGGTATCCACAAAATAGGTTGGCACTGACTATATCTCTGTGCTTGACTGTAAATAAAGTCAGCTGTGCAGTATTTATAGTCTGTGTATAATATATCTCTTAATCTCCTAATAAATTTGACCTTTAAACTACAGATACATTTTGCTGTGTCTATTTAAAATGTTTTTGATGTCTCAAATTGAACATGTTACAAATTTCCTATATATAGAAGAGATTTGAGGTGATTATACCTCTAGGAAATTTTGGTACTTAGAATCTATTAAAAGGAGTATTTGAAATCACTTGCAACATTGAAGTTTTATGCTTGCTTTTTATAACCATTCCTAACTTAATAGTGTTAATAAACTTCCAGCCATCATTATTAAAATGCTGTCTTAGATTTCTTTTATTATATGTAGAGAATTACATGCTAACATTACAGACTGATAAATCTAAGCCCAAATCTCCTTATTGAAATTTTTCTCTTTAGTTAAAACTGTATATTCTCTAAGCTTCTTTGAGGCTACGTGAATTCTGTTCCATCCTAATATCTACCCACAAATCAATACATAATGTCTGTGAGGGGTTCAGGTAAAGATTTTATATTATTTTGAAATTGAGAGACTCAGAAAATAAATGTTTAATCTTGGAGATTTTGGGTGTGACTATTGTTTTTTTAAATATAAATATATGTTTTTGTTTGTTAATTGTTTGGATCATTTGGTATGTGTTATTGTGCTCATACTTTTGTCAGCCTCTTCTGTAAACACTTTGTATATTAATCCTCATAGTAACTCTATTAAATTAGCACTATTATTACTCCCATTTTGTAAATACGTAAGTCAAGGTTGGAAGGATTAAAAAACCTGCTCAAAATCACACAGCTCATAAGTACCAAAGCTGGTCCTTAAACCCAGGTCTGTCTATCAGAGTCCATACTTTTAATCACTGTAGTTATAAAGAAAGAAAGTTGATTAACGGTATATGATTTCCTTGAATTGCTAATATATTCCCAATGTTTCAAAAATGTATATAAATACATATTTTCTCTCATTTCAAAGAAACACTAATAGCTCACTAACCCATAGAAAACCAAGAAAACATGTAAGAGTATATATTTGTACAGTCCTGTCTTGAAGAGCATATTAGCAATATTTTTTCAAAATGTTAGCTGCATATTCCATTTAATTCTAAAATCTCTCTTCTAGGTATACTTGGTTGAGAAGACTGTTAGAATTCATACCCAGAATAGTCTAGAGATCAGATTTTCCATTCCTGTGGTCATTTACAGTATGACTAGAATGGTCCATGTGGAACAAGACAAAGTGAAGAAATGTTAGAAGAAATATTACTCAAAATTGGCATGTGCAAAAATTGAAGAATATGATATTTCTCTAGTTTTCCCTTGTGTAAAACAAATTGAAGTTAATATGTAATTTGATAAAACATTCATTTTCTGGTGTAATTTGGTTTTATGTTTACAACTCTGTGCATGGAAAGATGAATTCTTTCTAATTATTATTGAACACAAGAGTCCAATAAACCAAAATCTATATTCGTTTCCTGGGGCTGCCATAACAGTACCACAAGCTGGGTGGTTTAAAACAACAGTAATTTATTTTCTCAGAATTCTGGAAGCTAGAAGTCAAAACTCAAGATATTAGTAGGACTGTGATCTCACTGAAGGTTCTAAGATAGGATCCTTCCTTGCCTTTTCCTAGCTTCTGTGGTTACCTGCAATCTTTGGCATTTCTTTGGTTGTTACAGCATAACTTCAGTCTCTGCCTATGTTGTTATATTGCATTCTCTGTGTCTGTGTGTGCATGTTTCTCTGTCCAAATTTCCCTCTTCTTCTAAGAATGTCTTATCTAACTAATCACATCTGTAAAGACCCTCTATCCAAGTAAGGTCACATTCACAGCTTCTAAGTAGACATGAATTTTGGGGAGGGGGATACTGTCCAACCCAGTACAGTCTGCCCTCAGGTGCCCCCAAACTCACATCCTTCCAATGTGCAAACCATTTCACCCCATCCCAACATCCCAAAAGTCATAATCCATTTCAGATTGCATCAGTTGCAAAAACTCCCATCCATTTCTGTAACCAGACCACCAACTACAAATACTGCAGTAACTCAATTCAATTCTATTCTAATTCAACCTAAAGTTAGGCCAGACTCCTCAGGTTAGGGACAATTCTCTACAAGGTTACCCTTCAAGCACCAGTTGAAATTTGGGGTCTAAACCAACTTCACTTCTGACCAATTGGCTGCAAATTAAGGGGTGCCCACCAGCCCCTCAGGTTCTATAATTTGGTAGAATGACTCACAACTCATTGAAAGTGCTGTAATTATGATTATAATTTTTTGTTTGTTTTGTTTTTGGCATGGGCAGGCTCCGGGAATGGAACTCGGGTCTCCGGCATGGCAGGTGAGAATTCTGCCACTGAGCCACTCTTGCACCACCCTATAGTTTTATTATAGTAAAAGGGTACAAGTAGGAAGTCAAAAATAGGCAGGTGTAGATGGGGTTTATGAGAGTCTCAAATGCAAGTCTCTATGTCTTCACCATATGGATTCAGAAATGTCATTCTCTCAGCACAGTGATGTATCTTCTCAGTCATGGAAGCTCACCAGAACTTCAAGGATCACAAGTTTATATGGGCTTTTATTAGTAAGCATGATTTGTGATATCAATGCCCACATGATTATCTACAGATAGCCCCCTCATTTTGTTAGAATATGAATGTGGTCCTAGGCTCACCCTGAATAGCAAAGACATTTTTATCACAGGAAATTCCAAAGCTATAGCAGTTAGCCTTCCCAGCAACTATTTCAAGGGACCAGCCAACTTTTTATTAATGCTACACATCCTAAACTTACATCCAAAATCTCTTTTAAATATCCCGTCAAAACAGTTCTAATTCTCATCATCTAAGTCAAATCAATCAAGTATGGGTGAGACTCTGGTACAGACCATCCTGGAGCAAAATTCATTTCCATCTGACAGACCTGTGAAAACTAGAAATAAGTTGCAGGCTCCTGAAATACAATGGTGGGACAGTTACAGGATAAATATCCTCATTCTAAAATGGGGAAATTGGAAGGGAAAATGAAGTCCTGTGTCCCAAGCAACTCCAAATCCCAACAGGGCAAATTCCATTGGATATCAAGGCCTGATGGCTTGATACTCTGTCTTTTGGACCCACCTGGGCAGTGGTCCCACCCTCTGGGCCAATGTGGGAGTCCAGCTGAAGATGCACAAAGCAGACAATTGGATATTGGGGTCTGGAGCTTAGGAAAAGAGTCAAGAGACATTGGCTGTAAGGTGAAATTGAAATTGTGACAGTGAATAGGGTAAAAAAAAGCAAGATTATGAGGAAGAATGAAGAGCGGTCAAGGACAGTCCATTGGAAAAAAATGTTTCTAATCAAAAGTAGGTGGTAAACAAGGAATAAAAGAAATCAATAAAGGTTTTATAAAATGAAAAGATTTGTCTTTAGGGTCAAAGTCTATGTGCCTTTTTATAGGTTGCTAGGGACTTACGATTAATATTACTAGTATCAGAAATGGAAATAGAGCAAAATTAGATGCAATTTCCTAAGAAAATGTAGTTCTGCTAGTAAGTACAAGTCTTATTAGTCTCGGTATTAGTTTCCTATGGCAAATTTCTAAGTAAAATTATAGCAAATTTGATGGCTCAAAACAATCCACATTTATTCTCTTACATTTTTGGAGGTCAGTAACTCAAGTGCTTTTCATATACCAGCAATAGGCAATGACATTTGAAGTTAAAAAAAGAAAAGAAAACATTTCCAATTGCACTGAGAGAGACAGAGACAGAGAGAGGAGGAAGAGGGAGAAGAAAAAAATGAAAAAAGTTATGAATCTAAATACATTAATACATATGCATTACTACAAAACTGGTGAATTAATTTTTTAAAAATAAATTGATATTCTGTATTCATAGAGTGGAAGACAATATTAAGATGTTAATTTTTCTGTACTTGATCTATAGACAACATAATCTCATAATCCCATTTTTTCTTTAGTAATTAGCAAAAGTTCTAAAGTTTATATGGAAAGGGAAATAACTAAAGTAGCCTCTGAAACATTAAAGAAGAAGAAAAAGAAGGAGGAAGATGACGGGGATGATGAGGAAGAGGAGGAAGAAAAAAGAAGAGGAAGAGTATAGATATTGAAGAAGGAGGAGGATGGGGGAAAGGACGGAGGAGAAGCAGAAGATAAAAAGGAAAGAAGACAAAAAGAGGAGGCAGGGGAGGATGGGAAAAAGGAATGGGAGAAGAGGACGAAAGAGAAGGAGGAGAAGGAAAAGGAAGTTAGTGGACTCATACCACGCAATTTCAAGACTTAGTATATAAAATTACACTAATAAAACAGCATGGTATTTGGAAAAGAATCAATACATTGATCAGAGAACAGAATAGAGACAACCCCCACCCCCAAATAGATCTAATCTTTGACAAAGTAGCAAAATCAATTCCATGGAGAAAGGATGGTCTTTTCAGCAAATGGTGTTGGAACAATTGGATGTCCATATGCAAAAGAAACAGAGAAAGGAAGAGGAAGGGAGGGAGGAAGGAATAAAGCTGGAGATCAGACCTTACACTTTTCACAAAAATTAACTAAAACTAGAATATAGACCTAAATGTAAAATACAAAACTATAACACTATTAGAAGAAAACATAGGAGAAACTAATCTAGATGATCTCAAGTTTGACTATGAGTTTTAGATACAACATTAAAAGCACAGTACATGAAAGGAAAAATGATGTTGGACTTTATTAAAATCAAACACCTGGCTCTGTGAAAGACATTGTTAAAGAGAATGAAGAGACAAATCACAAACTGGGAGAAAATATTTCAAGACATATTTGATAAAAGACTTGTATGCAAACTATTCAGAGAACTCTTAACTTTGAATAAGAAAAATAACCACATTTTTAAATGGGCAAAAGTTATGAACAGACCTAAAAAGAAGATATACAGATGCCAAATAAGCATATCAAAAGATGATCAATATCATTTATCTTTAGGGAATTGCAGATTAAAGCAACAATGATATATAACTACACACCTAATAGAATGGCTAAAGTCTTAAAAACTGATGATACCAATTTCTGGAGAGGATGTGGAACAAAAGGAACTTTCATTCATTGCTTTCAGGAATGCAAAAAGGTACAACCACTTTAGAAGATAGTATGGCCATGTTTTACAAAGCTAATCAATGTCTTACTAAAGGATTTGGAATTACACTCCTAGGTATTTATTCAACTCATTTGAAAGCATATTCACACAAAATTGACTCAATAATGTTATTAGCAACTTTATTCATAATCATACAAATCATTCTAATAATCAAAGAAATCAAGATATCCTTTTATGGTGAATGGAGAAACAAACTCTAGTACATCCATATAATGGACTATAATTCACATAAAAATAAATTAGCTACCTAGCCACAAAAAAAAAAAACCATGAGTGAATCTTAAATGCATACTGCTCAGTGAAAGAATCTAGTCTGTATGATTCCAATTATATGACGTTCTGGAAAAGGCAAAATTAAAGGGATGGCAGAAAGACCAGGGAAAAGAGTGATATCAATGAAAATGATGGAATAAGGACCTCTGAAAAGTTTCTCTGTATAAATGAGAAAAAAAAGAAAGTGGGAAAATTGTCAAAATCAACATTTTCAGAACTCTGGGAATTAACCAAAGGTTTGCAGCAACTCAGGGAGTATTTATTCCCAAGAAAAAACAGTGGAATATTAGTAAGACTGGTAAACTTGGCATTTTAACTTGCCTTACTTGCATTCCCCACTCTTCTCAGTGATTGCCTTGCAGAAGAGCTCACATTGCAGCCTGGCAACCAACAGAAGGAGCAAAATAGTGCTGACCTACGTAACTTTGGAAATAAGTCTGTTAAGACTACAGGCAAAAGAAACTGCATAAGCACTGTATTCTACTTGATAAAGTTATTTCCTGTTTCCCATGGGATTATATGTTAATCCTCATACTGCTATGCAAGTATGCTGAAATTTGGACAATTAAGTAAATAGATCGCAGATGGTAAGAGCCAGATTTCTCACTGTTGGAAGCAAATTTACAGATAAGCAAGGGATGAGACAAGAATGATCCTTGGGATATTGGATTAGAGTTTGAAACATCAGTATGATTTCATCTTTAGCCTAATATAAATACAGATGGTCAAATATAGAAATATTAATATGCAGATTGTACTAGTTTGAAGCTGTTATGTACCCCAGAAGAGTCTCTGTTCTTTTAATCTATTATTATGGGTGCAGGCCTATTGGTTAGTTATTTCAGTTGAGATGCAGTCCACTCCATTCAATTGTGTCTTAATCCTTTTACTCGAGTCTATCATAAGAGGATAAAGGACAGAAGAATGCTGAGAGAGAAAGCCTTGTAGGAGATAAGAGAGGACCCACAGAGGAAGCCACTGGAACCAGAGCTAAAGACAATGAAACACAGGAGCAAGGGACCAGCAGATGCCAGCCATGTGCCATCCCATGTGACATAGGTGTCCCAGATGCTGGCAGCCTTTCTTCAGAGTCCAGGTATCATCCTGTTGATGTCTTAATTCGTACATTTTCATGGCTAAGAAATTGTATAAGTTAATAAATCCCCATTATAAAAGCCAACCTATTTCTGGTATATTGTATTGTGGCAACTTTAACAAATCAAAACACAGATAGAGATTCATAGATAAAGATATTTAGATATACAGGTATATATGGGGGTTAGTATGCATATATATGTGTTTTCCTGTTTTGTCAGGTGAAAGAGTCTAGAAACAATGACAGTCCACCTTCAATGAGCACACCTGGTACACAGATCTTGGTTTCTAATACCATTCTCAAAAAAAAAAAAAAAATGAGAGAGAGATCCCCAGACCATGCACACACACCCCCCCCCCCCAAAAAAAGGAACCCTGACTCCTTAGGAAAATGGATAATGCTAGAACTAGGGCAGGTAATATACAAGAAAATCCTGGAGAAGTATGTAGTGCCAGAAAGTAAGGTAGCGTTCAAAAATTAAAAATCAGTTTTGTAGGTATGTGAAAGGGACACAGGAGTCAACTAAAAGAGCTCCCAGTGGCCAAATATGAAACTATTTGAGCAATAAAATAAGTGAAATGGTATTGGATGTAATCCAAATTGTAAAATACATAGCCAAGCATCCACACTGTTATGATTAAATTTTTGAATGCATAAATGAGTATGTTGGGGGGGAGGGGTGAGACAAATCTCCCATGCAGAGGGGTTCTAAAAATGTATGTACATCTTTAGGTAAGGGCTGAGCCTGGTGACTTCCTTCCAAGATGTACAATATGACACAGGGATAGGAAAGTAACATTAGAGTGGAGAAACCTGACAAATACAGCCTCAGTCAGGTGATCAAGGTCAACATCAACAGTGATAGGTCATGTTAACTGTATGTACCCTTAATATGATGTGATAAAATGATGGCACTTTACCTCTGTGGGCTTCTTCTGCAAAACCCATAACTCCAGTCTAATAATCATGAGAAGAACATCAGACAAATCTCCATTGAGAGCCATTCTACAAAATACTTAACTAGTACCCCCCAAAATTATTAGGATCACCAAAAATATGGAAAGTTGAAAAACTGTCACAGCCAAGAGTAGCCTAAGAAGATATAACAATTAAATGCAATGTGGTACTCTGGAAGAGACTGTGGAATAGAAAAAGGATTTTAAGGAACTAGAGAAATCTGAATAATTTATGGCCTTTAGTTAATTATGTATCAATATTGATTCATTAACTGTAAGAAATTAATCATACTAATGTATAATGTTAATATAAATTAACATAATACATAATAATATATGTCTAATAATACATAATAATGTGGAGTACACAGTAACTTTATCTGCAATTTTTCTGTAAATCTAAAACTGCTATAAAAAGTAAAGTTTATTTAATTAATGAGGCCTCAGTAAAGGAAGTCAGTTAGATGCCATAAAATTAACATGCAAAAATCAATAATAGCATTGGGTGCCAAGATGGAGGCTTAGCGAGGTGTGGGATTTAGTTCGTTCTCCAGAACAGCTACTGAATAGCCAGGAACAGTACAGAACAACTGCTGGGGCCACGACAGTGACTAGAGACACAGCATACCCCAGTCTGGGCCAATGGATCGGCTGCAAGCCCCCCCAAGGCTTGCTATGACTTCCCCAAGCCATGGCAGCCGGTGCCCTTCCCCCACAGGCTGCTTCCCAGAGGGGAAAGGAAAGGGACTTTACCAGCAGCAGGGGCTGAGCCCAATTAAGCTTCAATTGTGGAATTAATTCACAAATTCTGAATACTAAAAATAGACCCCCAACTCAGCTGAACCTCATCAAAGTGGAGGTTGTTGATTTTTGCCCCAGCCCCAAGGGGGCAGGGCTGATGGAAAAAGAAAAAAGAAAAAAAGAAACAGATTTTTTTAGATTGGATAGCACATAATACTTGAAAGGGTCTGGGGCCTGAAGGAAAGGATGGGGCATATAGGATCTGAAGATACACAAAGCAACATACCAATGTATGCTCTTGATTGGCAAACCTGAGGAATGGGGATCCTGCTCTGAGAAGGATTTTTCTCTTTCTTTTTTTTTTGTGGCTGTGTTTCTACAAAGGCTTGACTGCCTTTGGATACAGTGGTGGAGCTTCTCAGGCTGCAACTGCCCCAGGCATAGGCAGCAACAAGCTTGTTTGAGACCTTGTCTGGAGCCTGTGCCTTCCCCAGGAGAGGGGTGGGGCCCAGGTGAAGTGGATTCCCTCCCTCAAGGAATTCAGACCCCAGAGTTTTGAAATTTGAAGTGATTAAAGTCAGCCTACAACCTCTCCTCTGTCTCCACCATGCTCCCAGCAGGGAGAGTCAGCTGAAGTTATAGGTGCCACATCACCTTATGCTGGTGGGACCCGCAGGCAGACAAGCACCACATATTGGGCACGATAGGAAAAACACAGAGTCCAGAGACATCATAGGACAGTCTTTCAACCTACTGGGTCTCACCCTCAGGGAAAACTGACACCGGTGACTCTTTCCTCCTTACAGGAGGCCAACTTGGTCTGAAAAAATCTGGCTGGAGTCCACAATACCTAAGTAGACCCTCCTAAGGGTAGGGAGGGGGGTGGAAGGCACCATAGAGGCAGGGCAGGAAACAAGAAAACAAGAACTGAAAAATTCCCCTCTGTTAAACAAAACCCAAGCTAGAGGTCAAGAATAAGCTGAACTGAATGTCAAAGAACAGATAGACAACAAGGTCATCCAGCAAAAAAATCCTAGGTAAAAGAAGTGAAAACAACTCCAGAAAAAACTAATTAAGGTAATTAAATACCTAGACACCAGCAAAAAATAATGACTCATTGGGGCGGGCCGCGGTGGCTCAGCGGGCAAAGTGCTTGCCTGCCATGCCGGAGGACCTCGGTTCGATTCCCGGCCCCAGCCCATGTAAAAAACAAACAAACAAACAAAATACAATAAAACAAGAAAATGTTTAAAGATGTTTCCTTTCCTTCCTTCCTTCTCTCTGTCTTCCCTTCCTCCCTCTCTCTTTAAAAAAAAAAAAAAAAAAAAAAATAATGACTCACACTAGGAAAATTGAAGATATGGCCCAGTCAAAGGAACAAACCAACAATTCAAATGAGATATAGGAGTTGAAACAATTAATTCAGAATGTTCAAACAGACAGAGAAAACCTCATCAAAAATCAAATCAATGAATTGAGAGAAGATATAAAGAAGGCAAGGAGTGAACAAAAAGAAGAAATCGAAAGACTGAAAAAACAAATCACAGAACTTATGGGAATGAAAGCCACCATAGAACAGATGGAAAAAAATAAAACAATGGACACCTACAATGTCAGATTTCAAGAGGCAGAAGATAGGATTAGTGAATTGGAGGACAGAACATCTGAAATCCAACAAGCAAAAGAAAATATAGGGAAAAATATGAGCAGGGAATTGAAAGACAATATGAAGTACACGAATACATGTTGTAGGTGTCCCAGAAGGAGAAGAGAAGGGAAAAGGAGGAGAAAAACTAATGGAGGAAATTATCACTGAAAATTTCCCAACTCGTATGAAAGACTTAAAATTACAGCTCCAAGAACTGCAGCATACCCCAAACAGAATAGATCCAAATAGACATACTCCAAGACCCTTACTAATCAGAATGTCAGATGTCAAAGAGAAAGAGAGAATCTTGAAAGCAGCAAAAGAAAAGCAATCCACCACATACAAGGGATGCCCAATAAGACTATGTGTAGATTTCTCAGCAGAAACCATGGAAGCGAGAAGACAGTGGGATGATATATTTAAGATACTAAAAGGGAAAAACTGCCAACCCTGAATTCTATATCCAGCAAAATTGTCCTTCAAAAATAAGGGAGAAATTAAAACATTTTCAGACCAAAAAATCCCTGAGAGAATTTGTGACCAAGAGATCAGCTCTGCAAGAAGTACTAAAGGGACCATTAGAGACAGATATGGAAAGACAGAAGAGAGAGATGTGGAGAAGAGTGTAGAAATGAAGACTATCAGTAAAGGTAAAAAGAAGGAAAATTAGATATGACATATAAAATCCAAAAGGCAAAATGGTGGAAGAAAGTACTACTCGTACAGTAATAACACTAAATGTTAATGGATTAGACTCCCCAATCAAAAGACTGGCAGACATAGACTGGCAGAATGGATTAAAAAACAGGACCCATCTATATGCTGTCTACAGGAAATACATCTTAGACCCAAGGATAAACATAGGTTGAAAGTGAAAGATTGGGAAAAGATAGTTCATGCAAATAACAACCAAAAAAGAGCAGGAGTAGCTATACTAATATCCAACAAATTAGACTTCAAATGTAAAACAGTTAAAACAGACAAAGGATACTATGTATGAATAAAAGGAAGAACTCAGCAAGAAGACATAACAATCATAAATATCTATGTACTGAGCCAGAATGCTCCAAAATACATGAGGCAAACACTGTAAAGAGAAATAGACACATCTACCATAATAGTTGGAGACTTCAATTCCCCACTCTCATCAATGGATAGAACATCTAGACAGAGGATCAACAAAGAAACAGAATTTGAATAATACAGTAAATGAGCTAGACTTAACACACATTTATAGAACATTACACCCCACAACAGTAGGATACATCTTTTTCTCAAGTGCTCATGGATCATTCTCAAGGATAGACAATATGCTGGGTCACAAAGCAAATCTCAATAAATTTAAAAAGATTGAAATCATACAAAACACTTTCTTAGATCATAAAGGAATGAAGTTGGAAATCAATAATAGGCAGAGGGCCAGAAAATTCACAAATATCTGGAGGCTCACTCTTAAACAACCACTGGGTCAAGGAGGAAATTACAAGAGAGACCAATAAATATCTCGAGGCAAATGAAAATGAAAACACAACATATCAAAACTTATGGGATGCAGCAAAAGCAGTGCTAAGAGGGAAATTTATTGCCTTAAATGCCTATATCAAAAAAGAAGAAAAGGCAGAAAGACAGGGATTAACTGTCCACTTGGAAGAACTAGAGAAAGAATAGCAAGCTAACCCCAAAGCAAGCAAAAGGAAAGAAATAATGAAGATTAGAGCAGAAATAAATGAAATTGAGAACATGAAAACAATTGAGAAAATCAACAAGACCAGAAGTTGGTTTTATGAGAAAATCAGTAAGATTGATGGGCCCTTAGCAAGATTGACAAAAAGAAGAAGAGAGAGGATGCAAATAAATAAGATCAGAAATGGAAGATATACATAACCACTGACCCCACAGAAATAAAGGAAGTAATGACAGGGTACTATGAACAGCTTTATGCTAATAAATACAAAATGTAGATGAAACGGACAACTTTCTAGAAAGGCATGAACAACCAACTTTGACTTGAGAAGAAATAGATGACCTCAACAAACCAATCACAAGTAAAGAAATTGAATCAGTCATTAACAAACTCCCCAAAGAGAAAAGTCCAGGACCAGATGGTTTCCCATGTGAATTCTACCAAACATTCCAGAGAGAATTAGTACCAATCCTGCTCAAACTCTTCAAAAAAATTGAAGAGGAGGGAAAGCTACCTAATTCATTCTATGAAGCCAACATCACCCTCATACTAAAGCCAGACAAAGATTTTACAAAACAAGAAAAGTACAGACCAAACTCTCTAATGAATATAAATTTAAAAATCCTCAACAAAATTCTAACAAATCGAATCCAGCAACACATTAAAAGAATTAAACATCATGACCAACTAGGATTCATCCAAGATATGCAAGAATGGTTCAACATAAGAAAATTAGTTAATGTAATACACCATATCAACAAATCAAAGCAGAAAATCACGTGATCATCTCAATTGATGCAAAGAAGGCATTTGACAAAATTCAGCATCCTTTCCTGCTGAAAACACTTCAAAAGTTAGGAATAGAAGGGAACTTCCTCAAAATAACAAAGGGAATATATGAAAAACCCACAGCTAATATCATCCTCAATGGGGGAAAACTGAAAACTTTCCCCCTAATATCAAAAGCAAGACAAGGATGTCCACTATCACCACTGTTATTCAACATTGTGTTGGAAGCTCTAAGCTGGAGCAATTAGACAAGAAAAAGAAACACACGGCATCAAAATTGGAAAAGAAGAAGTAAAACTCTCACTGTTTGTAGATGATATGATACTATATGTCGAAAATCCTGAAAAATCCACAGCAAAACTACTAGAGCTTATAAATGAGTACAGCAAAGTGGCAGGTTACAAGATCAACATTCAAAAATCTGTAGTGTTTCTATACACTAATAATGAACAATCTGAGGGGGAAATCAAGAACGAATTCCATTTACAATTGAAACCAAAAGAATAAAATATTTAGGAATAAATTTAACTAAAGAGGCAAAAGATCTATACAAAGGAAACTACAAGAAATTGTTAAAAGAAATCACAGAAGACCTAAATAAATGGAAGGGCATACCGTGTTCACGGATTGGAAGACTGAATATAGTTAAGATGTCAATTCTACCTAAATTGATTTACAGATTCAATGCAGTACCAATTAAAATCCGAAAAACTTACTTTTCAGAGATAGAAAAACCAATAAGCAAATTTATCTGGAAGGGCAGGGTGCCCCGAATTGCTAAAAGTGTCCTGAGAAAAAAAATGAAATTGGAGGTCTCATACTACCTGACTTTAAGGCATATTATGAAGCTACAGTGTTCAAAACAGCATGGTACTGGCATAAAGGTAGATACATTGACCAATGGAATCAAATAGGGTGTTCAGATATAGACCCTCTCATCTATGGACAATTGATCTTTGATAAGGCAGTGAAGCCAACTCACCTGGGACAGAACAGTCTCCTCAATAAATGGTGCCTAGAGAACTGGATATCCATATGCAAAAGAATGAAAGAGGATCCATATCTCACACCTATACAAAAGTTAACTCAAAATGGATCAAAGACCTAAGCATCAGATCTAAGACCACAAAGCAGTTAGAAGAAAATGTAGGGAGATATCTTATAAATCTCATAATAGGAGGTGTTTTCCTAGACCTTAAACCCAAAGCTAGAGCACTGAAGAAATAAATAAATAAATGGGAATTCCTCAAACTTAAACACTTTTGTGCATCAAAGAATTTCATCAAGAAAGTAAAAAGACAGCTTACACAATGGGAGACAATATTTGGAAACGATATTTACAACTCAACAACAAAAAGACAGACAACCCAATTACAAAATGAGCAAAAGACTTGAACAGACACTTCTCAGAAGAGGAAATACAAATGGCCAAAAGGCACATGAAGAGATGCTCAACTTCCCTGGTCATTAGAGAAATGCAATTCAAAACCACAATGAAATATCATCTCACACTCACCAGAATGGCCATTATCAATAAAACAGAAAATGACAAATGCTGGAGAGGATGTGGAGAAAGAGGCACACTTATCCACTGTTGGTGGGAATGTCAAATGGTATAACCACTGTGGAAGGCAGTTTGGCAGGTCCTCAGGAAGCTAAGTACAGAATTGCCATATGAGCCAGCAATACCATTGCTAAGTATCTACTCAGAGGACATGAGGGCAAAGACACAAATGGACGTTTGCACCCAAATGTTTAAAGCAGCATTATTTACAGTTGTGAAGAAATGGAAACAGCCAAAATGTCCATCAACAGATGAGTGGCTAAACAATCTGTGGTATATACATATAATAGAATATTATGCAGCTGTAAGACAGACTAAAGTTATGAAGTAACTTTATAACTTTATAAAGTTATATAAAGTTTATATATAAACTTTATATGGATGGACCTTAAGGATATTATACTGAGTGAGATTATTTTATAATGACCATGTTTTCATCTTCTGATTATTAAAATATTCATATTTTTATATTAAAAACACCATACAATATATCATCTGTGTAAAAAGAAAGTCAACAGGATCTTCATTTTCTGAGAACTTTGGCTATACACTAAGTGCCCTTTTTCATAAGGGAAGAAAACTGTGCATAAAGGAATATGGTATGTATGTCTTTTTTTTTCCATTGGATATTTTGTTTATTTCTTTTTTTTTAATGTTTTTTTATTGTGAAATATAACATATATACAAAAAAGCAATACATTTCCAACTAAATTTTAACAAGTAGTTATAGAACAAATTTTAAAGTTTGGTATGGGTTACAGTTCCACAGTTTTTCAGTTTTTCTTCTAGCTGCTCCAAGACACTGGAGAGCAACAGAAATATCAATATAATGATTCAGCAGTCATATTCATTTGATAAATCCTATCTTTTCTGTTATACTTCTCCTTCTCTTTAAATAACATACATACATAAAAGCAATAAATTTCACAGTACATCACGACAATTAGTTGTAGAACAGATTTCAGAGTTTGGTAGGGGTTACAATTCCACAATTTTAGGTTTTTATTTCTAGCTGCTCTAAGGTACTGGAAGCTAAAAGAAATATTAATATGATTATTCAGTGCTCATACTCATTTGTTAAACCCAACCTTCTCTGTATAATTCCACCATCACCTTTGATTTTTCTCTCACTCTTCAGGGGTATTTGGGCTATGCATTCTAACTTTTTCGTGTTGGAAGGGGCTGTCGATAATATGGGATGGGGGATGGAACTAGTTGATGTTCTGGAAGGGCTGGCCCCTCTGCATTTCAGGATTTATCTGGTCCAGGGACCTATCTGGAAGTTGCAAGTTTTGGAAAGTTACCTTAGTGCATGGAACTTTTGTAGAATCTTATATAATGCCCTAGGTATTCTTTAGGATTGGCAGGAATGGTTTGGATTTTACCTATTTTGAGAATCATCTTTTTTTTTTTTTAAATTTTTTTTATTAATCAAAAAAAAGAAAAGAAATTAACACAACATTTAGAAATCATTCCATTCTACACATGCACTCAGTAATTCTTAGTATCATCACATAGATGTATGATCATCATTTCTTAGTACATTTGCATCGATTTAGGAAAAGAACTAGCAAAACAGTAGAAAAAGATATAGACTGTTAATATAGAGAAGAGAATTAAGATAATAATACTAATAAAAATATATATATATATAAAAGGAAAAAGAAAAAAAAACAAAAGATACAAACAAACAAACAAACAAACAAAAAACTATATTTCAGGTGCAGCTTCATTCAGTGTTCCAACATAGTTACATTACACTTAAGTATTATTGTGCTGTCCATTTTTGAGTTTTTGTATCTAGTCCTGTTGCACAGTCTGTATCCCTTCAGCTCCAATTACCCATTATCTTACCCTGTTTCTAACTCCTGCTGGTCTCTGTTACCAATGATATATTCCAAGCTGATTCTCGAATGTCGGTTCACATCAGTGGGACCATACAGTATTTGTCCTTTAGTTTTTGGCTAGACTCACTCAGCATAATGTTCTCTAGGTCCATCCATGTTATTACATGCTTCATAAGTTTAGTCTGTCTTAAAGCTGCATAATATTCCATCATAGGTATACGCCAGTTTGTTTAGCCACTCGTCTGTTGATGGACATTTTGGCTGTTTTCATCTCTTTGCAATTGTAGATAATGCTGCTATAAACACTGGTGTGCAAATGCCCGTCTGTGTCTTTGCCCTTAAGTCCTTTGAGTAGATACCTAGCAGTGGTATTGCTGGGTCGTAATCCATTCTGCCATTCTATGTCTTTTGATTGGGAAATTCAGTCCATTAACTTTTACTGTTATTACTGTTTGGATAATATTTTCCTCTACCATTTTGGCTTTTGTATTATATATATCATATCTGATTTTCCTTCTTTCTACACTTTACTCCATACCTCTCTCTTCTGTCTTTTCGTATCTGACTCTAGTGCTCCCTTTAGTATATCTTGCAGAGCTGGTCTCTTGGTCACAAATTCTCTCAGTGACTTTTTGTCTATAAATGTTTTAATTTCTCCTTCATTTTTGAAGGACAATTTTGCTGGATATAGAAGTCTTGGTTGGCAGTTTTTCTCTTTTAGTAATTTAAATATATCATCCCACTGTCTTCTAGCTTCCATGGTTTCTGCTGAGAAATCTACACATAGTCTTATTGGGTTTCCCTTGTATGTGACAGATTGTTTTTCTCTTGCTGCTTTCAAGATCCTCTCTTTCTCTTTGACCTCTGACATTCTGACTAGTAAGTGTCTTGGAGAATGCCTATTTGGGTCTATTCTCTTTGGGGTGTGCTGCACTTCTTGGATCTGTAAATTTAGGTCTTTCATAAGAGTTGGGAAATTTTCAGTGATAATTTCTTCCATTAGTTTTTCTCCTCCTTTTCCTTTCTCTTCTCCTTCTGGGACACCCACAATACGTATATTTGTGCGCTTCATATTGTCATTCAGTTCCCTGATCCCCTGCTCAAGTTTTTCCATTCTTTTCCCGATAGTTTCTGTTTCTTTTTGGAATTCAGATGTTCCATCCTCCAGTTCACTAATTGTAGCTTCTGTCTCTTTAGATCTACCATTGTAGGTATCCATTGTTTTTTTCATTTTTTCTTCTTTGTCCTTCACTCCCATAAGTTCTGTGATTTGTTTTCTCAGATTTTCTATTTCTTCTTTTTGTTCAGCCCATGTCTTCTTCATGTCCTCCCTCAATTTATTGATTTGGTTTTTGAAGAGTTTTTCCATTTCTGTTCGTATATTCAGCATTAGTTGTCTCAGCTCCTGTATCTCATTTGAACTATTGGTTTGTTCCTTTGACTGGGCCATATCTTCAATTTTCCGAGCATCATCTATTATTTTCTGCTGGTGTCTGGGCATTTGATCAGATTTCCCTGGGTGTGGGACCCGGCTGGTTGAAAGGTTTTTCTGTGAAATCTCTGGGCTCTGTTTTTCTTTTCCTGCCCAGTAGGTGGCGCTTGTGGCTCTCGTCTGTCTGCGGGGCCCACCAGTAAAAGATGCTGTGGCTCCTTTAACTTGCCAATCCAAATCTCGCAGTCGGCCCAGGAAACCACGCATGGAGGGTGTTCGCCGGCCACCGCGGCTTGGAGGAGTGCCGGTCCAAATTGCCCAGCTGGCCCGAGACACCAAGCGTGGTGGGAGGGCCCCACTATCCAACATTCCCAGTCAGACCGGGGAGCCACGTGCATGGAGGGGACCCCAGTCGCCAGCCGCCCCAGCTGGGAAAACGCGCGCCCCTCGGGTATCTCACCGCAGCGGATTCTCCCTGCCCGTTCAGCCGTTCCAGAATGGGTACACTGTCTTTTTGGTCTCTGTCGTGGCTCCGGGAGCTGTTTCGTATTGTTTCTGTTTCTTTAGTTGCTTTTCTGGAGGAGGAACTAAGACCCGCATGTCTTACTAAGCCGCCATCTTCTCCGGAAGTCTGGTATGTATGTTTTTTAATCACTTTTTTTTAACAGATCTATTTTGATTGACAAATTGTCTTCCAAAATTTGGGAATGTTTGAAGATTAAAGACTTTGATGTACCTTCTATTTTTATGGAAAGTAATTTTAAAGTGGCAATTGGTGTTTCTAAGCAATTAACTAATAAAATACAAGGTTGGTTAGTAATTATTTTGTTAACTTGACAAAGTCAAATATGATTTATTTATTATTTATATATTTGAGAGGACACTATTAGGATATTGAGTTGTATAGATTACATTATATCTGTTACTTTTACGTTAGTGTATTGTACTTCCAACAAATCTACTTGTGGCTGCCATTTTTTTGCTTGTTTCACTTTACCTTTAAAATACTTTTAAGAGTTTATAAGACTCAGTCAGAGCTGTGTGTATGTGATTATCTCATACATTAATAATATGTAAATTTTACTATTATGTTTCAATCAGGGGCAGGCCACGGTGGCTCAGCAGGCAAGAATACTTGCCTACCATGCCAGAGGACCCAGGTTTGATTCCTGATGCCTGCCCGTGTAAAAAAAAAGGTTTCAATCAGCATGATTCAACTTGGTGAAAATTTCATATTGGTTACTAAATATTACAGTATTATTGCCATCTTTTTCTCCAGTATGTGAGGGGTGGATTTTTTGTTCTGTGGTTTGTATCTTTAACTTTCTCGAATTCTTTGTTACATGTAATATTTTTAGTTTTTTTTTTTTTTGACCTTAGCATGCAGTTATTTAGAAAGCCTAAATGTCAAAGAATTTGAACTTATTTTGCAGTGCATGGATGTGTACATCTGCCTGCTGTGAACTTCAGTTTTAGTGGTATAAGATTAGGAAGGTTATTGTCTTGCTAAACTGCTTGCATTTTCTTGTCCCAAAGATTTAAACTATGTATGTACCTTATATGCAACTCTCCTGCCCAATTTTTGATTTCTGAACTGAAAATATTTACTAAAATTAGGAAAAGTGGCCTAGCTAGCTTCCTAACTTTATGATTTTCCAAACTGATGGAAATTTTTAAGGATAAATTTAATGTGTAAAATACTAATAATTACTTCAGGACACAAACAAACAGGATATTACTTTTCCCAGTGTGGCTAAGAGAATACATTCTTATTAAAGTATAAAGGGGTGCTAATATGACCTTTTTCCTGACAGATTATGAAAACATTATGATTTGTAACAAGTTCCCTTATATATTACTGAACAGGCTTAGAAGACATAGATTTAGTGTGTTTTGCCTACATGCTTTATGTAAATCTATTAATATTTTCCTATTGCCTTTTCTAAAAATGCACATAATGTGTATAATAAAAGAGGTGGGATAAATAAAGCAATTTTAGTAAAAAAAAAATTAACTACTTATTTCATGGAGGCAAGAAGGTAGTGGGATAACATATTTAAAGTGTAGAAAGAAAAAAAATCCCTGCCAACCGGAATACTGTATCTGGCAAAATTGCGATTTTAAAATGAAGGTAAAATCATCCCAAAGTATGTTGGGCAGATGATTTAAAAGTAGTGGCAAAGTCCCTTGAGGGACTGGAGAAAAAAATCAAAACTATTAAACTTTCCCACCTGGGAAATCCCTGATATTTTCCCAAACCCTAGTGACTCCCAAGTTAATAGGCCAAGCCCTCGATCTTGAGGTTTGCTCTTATGAAACTTATTTCTGTAGCAGAGAAGCTAAGCTTACCTATAGCTGTGCCTAAAAGTTACTTCCAGAAAACCCTTTTGTTGCTCATATGTGGCCTCTCTCTCTAAGCCCAACTCTGCAAGTAAAATCAGCCCCTCCTCCCACCCCCTAATGGGACATGACATCTAGTGGTGTCAGTCTCCCTGGCAACATGGGATATGACTCCCAGGGATGAGCCTGGCCCTGGCACTGTGGGAATGACAATGCGGTCCTGACCAAAAGGGGAAAAGAAATGTAACAAAATAAAGTATCAGGGCGGCGCACCAGTCATTCAGTGGCAGAATTCTAGCCTGCCATGCCAGAGACCTAGGTTCAGTTCCCAGTGCCTGCTTATGCTAAAAAAACAACAAAATAAATTATCAGTGGCTGAGAGAGTCCAAACAGAGTCAAGAGGCTATTCTGGAGGCTACTTTTATGCAAGCTTCAGCTAGATATTGCTGATTGCCATGGTTTGCCAATCTCCAACTGACATCACCCCTGTTAACCTAAAGAATACTCAGGGTTCTATCTGAGATCCTACAAAAGTTTGACATGCTAAGTTTACTTTCCAGAAAACTACAACCTCCAGATAGGTACCTAGGCAAGATACGTCCTGAAACCCAGAGGGGCCACCCTCTCCAAGAACATCAACCAGTTGCCTACCCCATATTGTTGAGACCCCTTTTCAATATGAAAAGGAAAGAATGAGCATAAAAATAACCCTAAAAATTGGGAGAAGGATCAAAGGAGAAGGAGGAGCTACAAGAGAGAAGTTAGGATTTAACAAATGAATATGACTACTGAATCATTAGATTGATATTTCTTTTAGTCTCCAGTGTCTTGGATTAGCTAGAAGGAAAAACCTGAAATTGTGGAACTGTAACCCATACCAAGCTCTGAAATCTATTCTACAACTATTTGTTAAAATGTACTTTGAAATTTATTGCTTTTTTCTATATATGTTGTATTTTGCAATAAATAATGTTTTAAAAAGAGACTTTAAGAAAAAATGAAAGTAAAAGTAAGATTTCCAGATAAACAAAGGCTGAGGGAGTTTGTTACTACTAGACCTGCTCTACAAATGTGATAAAGGAAGGCAACAGAGAGTAACTTGAAGCCATGTGAAGAAACAAAGATCTATAGTAAATATAACTACATGAGTAAATATGAATATCAGTATTATTTGTATTTTTGGTTTGTAACTCCACTATTTGTTTCTTATAGGACTTAAATACAAATGCATAAAAAGAATTATGAATTTATATTATTGCACAAACAATGTATAAGGATAATATTCAGACCAATAGAGTATAATTGAGAGCCCAGAAATAAACCCTCACATCTATGGTCAATTCACTTATTGACAAGAGTCCCAAGTCCACACGATGATGAAAGACTATTCTCTTCAACAACTGGTGTTAGAAAAACTGGATTTCAACATGCAAAGGAATGTTAGACCCTTACCTTACACCGTATATAAAATTAACTCAATATAAGATGTAAAATCATAAAACTATTAGAAGAAAACATAGGAGAAACTCTTCATGATTTTCATGCAATGGATTCTTAGTAATGCAATGGATTCTTAAACATGAGAGACAAGAACAACAAAAAATAGATAAATTGGACTTAATGAAAATTAAAGAATTTTTCACAACAGAACACTGTCAAGAGATAAGACTTCCAGGAAGACAGCCAAGTAGAGTAGCTCGAGATTAACCCTTTTCCACGTTAAAATTAGAGAAGGGACAGGAGGGCAACTGAGGTGGTGATTTAGGAGTGTGGTTGACCTGGGAGAGCCCCTTCAGTACCTCATAGGGCACCCTGCTTGCAGAGGCAGAGCAACTGAGAGGCAGAAAGCCTGGTGTGGAGACACAGACCACACAGGAGTGCATGGAAAGGAGCCGGGCACTAGAAAGCAATCCAGGCCATGTTCCTTGAGCATGCTACCCAACCAATGCAGCCCTTGACCAGCGACACCCCATACCCCAAGAACCCAAACCTGGTCACCCACTCCCATTCCCCATGCTCCAGGTGCCCCCACCCCACCACCCCCAGTGCACATACCTGCCCCAACCCCCCACCCCAACCCACCTCTCCTACACCCCTCCTTAGCACTACCTTCCTCTCCCTGTTCCCTGCAGGCTGTGGCCAGCACATGAAGGCTGTGGGCACTAACCTCCATACCCAGGCTACCACTGCCCCCTGCCCATAGTGTTGCACAGCCTCATCTCACCCTCCCTGAGCTCTGTGTATCAGCTTACGGCATTCCTAGACCCACCAGGCACACGGGACCCCAATCACATCATTCAGCTCTCAGAACTGCACTTTACAGTCTTAGAACAGCATGTGACACAGCCCTCAGCCACACTTTCCAGCTCTCAGAAAGTGCTCACCTGCCCAGCCAGTCACATCTGCTCCCAATCCACGAAGGCATAACACTGACCTGCTGCCACAGCTCTATGCATGCACACAAGTGTTCCATACCTTAGATCAGTGCACACCAAGGTTATGCCCCAGACTGGTGCACCCACACAGCTATATCCTCCCTGGCCACTGGATGCCCATGTCACAAGTATCAGCATAACACCCCCAACCTATGCCCATATCTGCCCTGAAGCAAATCACCACACTGAGCACCCCACCCCATACCCTTCTTCCTGCTGTACAACCATCCTGCAAACAAAAGGCCTTAGACTACTGAAAGAAATCAACTCCCAAAGTAAATCAAACAAGATATTTACATGCCATAAAGACAACAGACGATCACTAAGCATATCACAATGTAGACAGGTACAGCCCTACCTAATGCCTAAATTAAAACACCAGAGGAGACGCAGACACTGAAACAACTAATCAAAGATGTTCATACAACTCTACTTAATAAGTGGGATAGCAAATGACATAAAGGAGATCAAGAAGACAGTAGAAGAGCATAAAGAGGAATTTGGAAGAATAAATAGAAAAGTAGTGGATATCACAGAGATTAAAGACTCTGTTGACCAAATAAAAAGCTTACTAAAGGCACACAACACCAGATTTGAAGAGACAGAAGAAAGAATAAGTGATATAGAGGACAGGATAACTGATTTCAAAGACTCAAAACAACAAATGGCAAAAAAGATGGAAAAATTTTAATTGGATCTCAGGGAAATGATAGACAAAACAAAGCACACAAATATAAGAATCATTGGTGTCCCAGAAGGAGAAGAGAGGTGTAAAGGGCTAGAAAGAGTAGTTGAGGATATAATGGGGGAAAACTTCCCAACCCTCATAAAGGACATAAATATGCAAGTCAAAGAAGCCCAAAGAACTCCAAACAGAATAAATCCAAAGGCCTTCCTCAAGGCACATACTAATCAGTCTGGCAAATGTTGAAGAGAAGTAGAAAATCCTGAAAGCACCAAGAGAAACACAATCTACTACATATAAGGGAAACCAGATAAGACTAAGTTGAGACTACTCAACTAGCACCCTGGAGGCAAGAAGACAGTGGTATGATATATTCAACATCCTGAAAGAGAAAGACTTCCAGCCAAGAATTCTGTACCCTGCCAAATTGTCCTTCAAAATTGAAGGAGGGCGGGCCGCGGTGGCTCAGCGGGCAAGGTGCTTGCCTGCTATGCCGGAGGACCTCGGTTCAATTCCCGGCCCCAGCCCATGTAACAAAAACAAGGAAAAACAAAGTACAATAAAACAAGAAAATGTTTAGAGATGTTTCCCTTTCTTCCTTCCTTCCTTCCTTCTATCCTTCCTTCCTTCTCTCTGTCTTTCCTTTAAAAAAAAAAAAAAAAAAAAAAAAATTGAAGGAGAGATTCAAGTTTTCACAGACAATGAGGACCTGAAAGAATTTGTCAACAAGAGACTGGCCCTATAAGAAATACTAAAAGGAGTTCTGTTGGTTGAAAAAAAAAAGACAGGAGAGGGAGGTCTGGAGGAGGGCACAGAATTGAAGAGTACCACAAAGGAAAATTTGAAGAATAAAAAGAGAAAGAGGGAAAAGAATATATGGATCTGACAAATAAAATAAAAAAGATAAGATGTTGGATTCAAGAAATGCCTTTTCAGTAATAATTTTGAATGTTAATGGACTAAACTTAACAATTAAAAAAATACAGATTGGCATAATGGATTAAGAAACATAATCCAGTTATATGCTGCTTACAAGAGACTCATCTTAGACAAAAGAATACAAATAGATTGAAAATGAAAGGATAGAAAACAATTTTCCATGCAAGTTGTAACCAAAAGAAAGCAAGAGTAGCTATACTAATATTGGACAAAATAGACTTTAAATGTAAAAACATCATAAGAGACAAAGAAGGACACTATATACTAATTAAAGGGTCAATTCACCAAGAAGATACAACAATCATAAATGTTCATGCTCCCAATCAACGAGCTTCAAAGTACATAAGACAGATATTGGCAAAACTGAAGGGAGTAAGAAATGATGAATATGCAACTAAGTGATGATATTGTGAATTACTGATTATATATGTTGATGTTTTATTTGGTTTGTTAATTTTTTTAATTAATAAAAAATTTTTTTAAAAATAAATGCAAAGAATGGGAGAAAGATCAAAGGTGATGGTGGAGTTATACAGAGAAGGTAAGGCTTAACAAATGAATATGAGTGCTGAATCACTATATTCATATTTTTTAATCTCCAATACCTTAGAGCAGCTAGAAGTAAAAAGCTAAAATGGTGGAATTGTAATGTATACCAAACTCTGGAATCTGTTCTACAGCTAATTGTTGTGATGTACTTCGACATTTATTGCTCTTCTGTATATGTTATTTTTCACAAAAGAGAAGGAGAAGTATAACAGAGAAGATAGAATTTAACAAATGAGAGTGACTGTTGAATCACTTTATTGATATTTCTGTTGGTCTCCATTGTCTTGGAGCAGCTAGAAGAAAAAACAAAAAATTGTGGAACTATAACCCATATCAAACTTTAAAATCTGTTCTATAACTACTTGTGAAAATGTACTTGGAAATTTATTGCTTCTTTTGTATATATGCTACATTTCACAAGAAAAAAAATTAAAAAAAAAATAAATGCAATGATAATGACCAAAAACAAAACAAACAAACTGAAGGGAGTGATAGATGTTTCAACAATAATAATAGGAGACTTCAATATAACACTCTCCTCTATAGATAGAACAACCAGACAGAAAATCAACAAAGATATAGAGAAGTTAAAAACTTGATAAATGAATTAGACCTAGCAGATATATATAGGTCATTGCACCTCAAAGCACAAGGATATACATTCTTCTCTAGTGCTCATGGAACATTCTCCAAGGTAGATCATATGCTGGACAAAACATGTCTTTTTAAATTTAAAAACATTGAAATTATTCAAAGCACTTTCTCTGATCACAATGGATGAAGCTGGATCTCAATAACCACCAAAGAATGAGAACATTCACAAATAAATGGAGATTTAAAAAAACACACTCTTAAACAACCAGTGTGACCAAAGGAAGAAAGTTTCATTTCTTCTGGAACTGAAATTTTCTGTAGTGTATAATCTAATTCAACCTATCTGTATAGCTCGTTTGAACAACTGAAATACAGAGAACACCGAATAAGAAAGAGGTCCTTTAATCCTGTATAGATTGTTACAATGTCTGGAAACATCCTAGAGTATATTAAACAGATAATCAAAAAGGACTGGCAAAGTCCCCTGAGGGATAGGAGAAAGCATATGGAACTATTAAACCTTACCATCAGGGAATCCCATGATACCGTGTCAAACTTGAGGCACATCCAAATCAATAGGCCACGCCCTCAATCATGAGGCTTACTCTTGTGATGCTTATGTAGGTAGTGGAGAAGCTTAGACTACCTATAGGCATGCCTGAGAGTTACTTCTGGAGGACCTCTTTTGTTGCTCATATGTGGCCTCAGTCTCTCTAAGCCCAATTCTGCAAATGAAATCATTGCCTTCCCCCCATGTGGGATATGACATCCGGGGGTGAAAGACTCCCTGGCGATAAGGGAGAGGACTCCCAGGGATGAATCCAGCCCTGGGACCATGGGATCAACAATTCCATCCTGACCAAAAGGGGGAAAAGGAGTGTAACTAATAAAATATCAGTGACAGAGAGAGTTCAAATAGAATTGAGAGGCTTTTCTGGAAGTTGCTCTTTGCAAGCTTCAGTTAAACCTTGCTACCTGTCATAACCTGCCAAATCCCAACCAGGACCATTCCAGCCAATCCTAAATAACATCTAGGGCAATATATAAGATTCCATGCACTAGAGTAACTTTCCAGAATCCTACAACCTCCAGATGGGTCCCTGGTCCAGATAAGTCCTGAAACCTAGAGGGGCAAGCCTCTCCAGAACATCAGATAATTCCATTTCCCTAACTCATATTAGTGGTAGACCTTTCCAATATGAAAAATTTAGAATTGCCATAGTCCAAACACCCATAAAGAGAGGATGGAAAGATCAAAGGTGATGGTGGCATTACACAGAGAAGATAGAATTTAACAAATGAATATGAATACTGAATCATTAAGTTGATATCTCTTTTAGTCTCCAGTATTTTAGAGCAGCTAGAAGTAAAAACCTAAAATTGTGAAATTGTAATCCATGTCAAAGTCTGAAATATGTTCTACAACTAATTGTGGTACTGTACTTTGAAATTTATAGCTTTTTGTATATATGTTATTTTTCACCAAAAAAAAAAAAGAAGGAAAAAAGTTGACTGTGATGATAAAAAAAAAAATTTTAAGCTCTCTAGCCTCTTATATTCTGGAGAAGTTAAAAGGAAAAATCTGAGAGAATTCTATAGTAGCCCCTGACAAACTCTGGGATCTGTCCTGTAACTACTACTTTAAAAAAAGTTTTAAAAAAAACTATTAAGAAAGTAAAAATACAGTCTACAGAATGGGAGAAAACAGCTGTAAATGATTTATCTGCTATTGTTTAATATTATCTATTATTTATAAAGAATTTCTACAATTTAGCAACAAAAAGACAGTCCAACTAAAAAACGAGCAAAGACTTGAATAGACATTTCTTTGAAAAAGATATACAAATGGCCAATAAGTACATGAAAAAATACTAAACATCATTAGCCATTATGGAAATGCAAATTAAATACACAATGAGATACCACTTCACACCCACTAGGATGGCTACTACAAAAAAAAATATGGAAAATCTTTGTTGGGAAAGATGAGGAGAAAGTGAAACCCTCATGAATTACTGACGAGAATACAAAACGGTGCAGCTGCTGAAGAAAATATTTTGGTATTTCCTCAAAATGTTAAACATCGAACTACTATATGTCCCATTAATTCCAATTCTAGTTATATACCAAAAAAATTGAAAGCAGAGACTCAAACTGATAATTGTATATCAGTGTTCATTGCAACGTTATTCAGAACATCCAAAGGGTGAAATCAACTCAAGTGTCCATCAATAGGGAATGATATATAAAATAGTATATGCATATAATGCAATATTATTCAGTTATAAAAAGGAATGATACTTGATACAATGTGGGTTAAACGTGAAAACATTATGCTAAGTGAGATAGTCCAGGCATAAAAAGACAAATATTCCTTCCACCTATATGAAATATCTAGAATAAGCAAATTCATAGAGACAAAATGTAGATTAGATGTTATCAGGGTCTGGAGGAATGGGTAGTTATAGTAAATGGTTCTAGTTTCTGCTTGGGGTGATTAAAAGATGTTTAATAGATGCTGTTAATGGTTTCACAATTGTAAAAGTAGTTAGTGCCACTTAATTGTACGTTTAATAATGGTTGAAATAGCAGGTTCTATGTTACATATATGTAACACAGTAAAAAGTTTTAAATCCACAAATTTATTTATTTATTTATTTTTACCATTCTATAAGTTAGACATATAAACATGGGTCTCATGGGGCTAAATCAAGATGTTGGCAACACTGTATTCCTTTCTGAAGTCTCTAAGAAAAAATCTCTTTCCTTGCTTTTTCCAGCTTCTGAAGGATGTCCACATTCCTTAATTCATAGCCCCCATCCTCTATCTCTAAAACCAGTAATGTTACTTTTCTCTGACCATTCTTATGCAGTTACATATACATTTGACCCTGATTCAGCCAGGATAGGTTTTTTGGGGGGAGGTTGGGTGAAGGCATGGGGCAGGAATCCAGCCTGCATGGCAGGTAAGCATTCTACTACTGAACCACCAAAAGATATTTTCTTTTAAGGACTCATGATTAGTTTGGGCCCACCCAGAAAATCTAGGGTAATTTCTCCATCTCAAGGTCATTAAACTTAATCACATGTGCAAGGTCATGTATTCACAGTATTCAGGGAATAGGACATGAACATTGTATGCATGGGTAGAGGCATTATTTTGCCTACTATAGTAACAAAAAAAATTCAAAAATATAATAGCTGAATACTACCCAAATGATGAAAAATATTAATCTACACACCAATAAGCTCAGCAAACTCCAAACTGGACAAGCAAAAAAATATCTGCACCTAAAATTCATATTTTGGGTAATTAAATTAATTTAACTTATACGGAATCTTGAATAGGGTGTGAGATTTTGTTGGTTTGTCCAGGTTAGTGATGCCCCAATAAATTCCAGGGTAATTTGGACAGTGAATAAAAAAGTATTTGAAAAAAATCCCCTTGGGGTAATGGGGAGAAAGGAGAAAATATTCAACTACCCCATTTGGAGAATTTCTGATATTCTTTCAAACAGTGGGGACAACAAAATCAATACGTCAAGCCCTCGATCTTGGGGTTTGCCCCTATGCAACTTATTCCTACAGAAGATAGGCTAAGCCTACTTAAAATTAGGCCTAAGAATCACCCCCAGAGAACCTCTTCTGTTGCTCACATGTGGCCTCTCTCTTTAAGCTAAAGGCAAGTGAAGTCACTGCCCTCCCTCCTACATGGAACATGACCCCCAGGGGTGTAAATCTCCCTAGCAATATGGGACAGAAATCCTGTAATGAATTGGGAGCCAGCATCAAGACATTGAGAAAGGCTTCTTGACCAAAAGGGGGAAGAGAGAAATGAGACAAAGTAAAGTTTCAGTGGCTGAAAGATTTCAAACTGAGTCAAGAGGTTATCCTGGAGGTTATTCTTATTTAATATATAGATACTATTTTTTAGTTTATAGTGTATTGGAGTGGGTGGTGGAAAGTACCTGCAACACTTGAGCTGTGTTCCAGTAGCACTGATTCCTCAAGATGATTGTATAATGACACAGCGCTTACAATATGACTGTGTGATTGTGAAAACCTTGTACCTGATGCTCTTTTTATCTTGGGTATGATAGATGAGTAAAGAAATATGGGATAATAAATAAATAATAGGGGGGCAAAAGGTAAAATAAATTTAGTAGATGGAAATACTAGTGGTCAATGACAGGGAGGGTTAACGTATATGATATACATGAGTTTTTTCTTTTTCCTTCTAATTTCTTTTTCTGGACTGAAGCAAATGTTCTAAAAAATCATGGTGATGAATACACAACTACATGATATTGCGAGCCATTGGTTGCACACTGTGTATGGAATGTATGTGTGTGAAAATAACTCAATAAAATATTTTAAATATATACATATATATTAATATGTCTATTTGTAGCTAGACACATCATAGGCAAGTTGTAGAAATCCCAAGGCAATGGGAAAGCCACAAAAGTAACAAGAAAAAAGCAGCTCTTTATATAGAAGGTACCACAATCAGTCTGTTGACTTTTCTCATCAGTAACCATAAAGTCCAGAATTCAGTGGGCTGATATAGCCAAAGTACTAAAAGAAAAAAAATTCCTATATTCGGCAAAACTATTTTTAAGAAATGAAAACAAAATAAAGGCACTAGCAGATAAACAAAGCCTGGCAGAATTCATTGCTAGCCAAAGTACCTTTAAAGCTATATTTTAAGGCAGTCCTTCAGGCTGAAAGAGGTGACACCAGAGAGTAATTAAAATCTACGCAAAGCAACAATGAGTACCAGTAAAGGTAGTTTTGACGTAACTATAAAAGAAAGCAGGATTACATATTTTTCTCTTTTCTTCTCTTAACTGATTTTAAAAACAATTAAATAAACTATAATTATGCAGGTGTAATATATATGAAAATAACATCATAAAGGAAGGGAGAGTGAATGAATCTACCTTGAAGCAAGAAACTATGACCAGAGAGTAACTTGAACCTTTGGAAATGAAGAGGGCTGAACGTGTTGATTAAGTAAATTGGTTGTATTGTGTTTATAACATATTGATGTACTATGTATGACAATAACAGCAAAGAAGAAAGAGAAGGAAATGGAGTTCTATTGTAGCAAAGTTTCTGTATCTTAGTGGAATGAAGTTATTGTTAATTTGAAATAGATAAATTAAGATGTATAGTGTAAGCCCTAGAGCAACCATTAAAGGAATAACTCAAAATATATTTTAAAAGTTAATAAAGGTAATTAAATGGTATGCCAGAAAGTAATCCCATAATACAAGAAGGCAATAAAAGAGAAACAGGCAAACTAAAAGGACATGAGAACCATAGAAATCAAATAGTAAAATGACAGACATTAATCCAACTATAACAATATAGCATAGAAAATGAATAAACCAAACACTGCAAAGAAAGAACAGATTACCAGACTACATTAAAAAAATAAGATCCAATTATGTGGTGTTACAAGGGATACATATAAGAGAATTTCAAACTCTGAGTCAATGTTTTTTATCATCATTAGTTCACTGAGGTATCCTAAACTGGTGATCTGGTGATTTTTCCACTTACTTAGCAATATCTTTCCATGAAAGATAAATTGCAGAAATCTTGTTGGTACTGAAAGCTTTATAGTTAGTTCACAGTGTGTATTAGAAGCATTGAATGAAAGATTCTTTACCTATGTTGTGACTGTGGGTTCTTGTGGATGGTTGTTCACAAGGTGCTAAATAAAAGACCATGGTTAAAATAAATGTAAATCAAAGCCAAAGAAGTGGCATGCAGTGAAAAGATTACTATAACAGTTCTTGGTAGTACCAGTATAATTAAGATTCTATTAGTTTTCCCAGAGTTAATTCCATAGTGAAAATACACTCAAGGCTGAAATGTGGCATATACAAATTTTTAGCCCAGAGAAATCCTTTTAAGGAAAATCTAATTAAATTAGTCAGTGAAGGGGGGCTAAAAAGGGGTGATCAGAAAGCACAGAAAGAATTTTTACCCCCTTAAAAGTCTTGTCATGTCTGGCAGTGGTAAGTAAATTCTTTGGAACTTATTACTGAAAAAAAATCCAAATTTTCATCTCCCTTTCCTATACCAATCCTTGTTCCCCATGATGTAGAATAATGCCATTCATTAATCCCTTTTCCCTGATTTTTTTTTTTAATAAGTTTGGAAGACTCCAGCAAATGTTGTTTAGGACCTAGGTAGCAGAAGTGAAACTTTAGATTTGGGTGCATGTTTAAACATCTGATAATGTCGTGGTTACTTTCATCACATAAATATCAGATTGAGAAGAACCACCCTCTCAATGATACTTAAATTAATAATATAATTCCACCCAGGGTTATGGTTTGGAACTGAATTATTCTGCTTTTGCAGAATTTTGATCCCAGAACCAGTGATTTGTTTCAGTGGCCACAGCCAGTCACAGCCCAGATTAAACAATTTGAGTGCGAAGAGAGGCAAGCCTCTGGCTTAGAATCTTTCAATATCATAAGGAGAATCTCCTGGGCTGTGGAGAAGATGAGTGAGTGAGTTAATGGAAACTGTTTCAATTTCATTTTGTTATTTTTTAAAATTTCTTTATAAATTAAAAAAATTTAACAAACCAAATAAAACATCAACATATCTAATCAGTAATTCACAATATCATCACTTAGTTAAATATTCATCATTTCTTAGAACATTTGCATCAATTCAGAAAAAGAAATAAAAAGACAATAGAAAAAGCAATAAAATGAAAACAGAAAAGAAGAAACAAAAGATTATACTTACCATACCCCTTATCCCTCGCTCTCATTGATTGCTAGCATTTCAAACTAAATTTATTTTAGCATTTGTTCCCCCTAATATTTATTTTTATTGCATATGTTCTACTCATTTGTTGACAAGGTAGATAAAAGGAGCATCAGACACAAAGTTTTCACAATCACACAGTCACATTGTGACAGCTATATCATTACTCAATCATCCTCAAGAAACATGGCTACTGGAACACAGCTCTACATTTTCAGGCAATTCCCTCCAGCCTCTCCATTACATCTTGAATAGCAAGGTGATATCTAATTAATGTGTAAAAATAACCTCCAGGATAACCTCTCCACTCTGAAATCTCTCAGCCATTGACACTTTGTCTCATTTCACTCTTTCTTCTTTTGGTCAAGAAGGTTTTCTCAAGCTCTTGATGCTGAGTCTCAGCTCATTCTAGGGTTTTTCTCAATCCCTTGATTCTGAGTCTCAGCTCATTCTAGGATTTCTGTCCCATGTTTCCAGGAAGGTCTACACCCCTGGGAGTCATGTCCCACGTAGACAGTGGGAGGGTGGTGAGATTGCTTGCTGTGTTGGCTGGAGAGAGAGGCCACATCTGAGCAACAAAAGAGGCTCTCTTGGGAGGTGACTGTTAGGCCTAAATTTTAAGTAGACTTGACCTATCCTTTGTGGGGTTAAGTTTCATATGAACGAACCCCAAGACTGGGGGCTCAGCCTATAGCTTTGGTTGTCCACACTGCTTGTGAGAATATCAAGAATTCAACTTGGAGAAGTTGAATTTCTCCCCATTCTCACCACTCCCTGAAGGGGGCTTTGCAGATACTTTTCCACTCACAGATCGAATCACTCTATGATTCATTGGGGCTTCACTCTGGGCAAACCAACAAAATCTAATGTCCTATCTGAGATTCCAAGTACTTATGGTGTTCAATCAAATTATCTACATAAGTTATATTAGGAAATGCACTAGTCAAAATGTAAAATTTGTGCCAAATAAACATTTTTTGCTTTAGTCTCATGCATAAGGTGACATTTTAAAATATTAATTACCATCTATTTTCAGCACCCTGCAATAATGACATTCCTTTGTTCTTCCTCATACAAAAACATTTTTTAAATTTGTACATTTAGTCACTATTATTATACACTGTAGGCATTCCTAGATTATACCATCCAATCTTTAATATCTATTTTTCTTTCTGATTTCATTTATGCCCCCACCCCTCCTCCCTCTCTCATTCTCACATGCAGATTCATTCAGTGTTTTAACATAATTGTATTACAGTTAGGTAGTATTGTGCTGTCCATTTCTGAGTTTTTGTATTCAGTCCTGTTGCACAGTCTGTATCCCTTCAGCTCCAATTACCCAAAATCTCACCCTATTTCTATCTCCTGATGGTCTCTGTTACCAATGAAATATTCCAAGTTTATGCACTAATCTCAGTTCCTATCAGTGAGACCGTACAGTATTTTTCCTTTTGTTTTTGGCTAGTCTCACTCAGCATAGTGTTCTCAAGGTCCATCCATGTTGTTACATACTTCATAATTTTATTCTGTCTTAAAGCGGCATAATATTCCATCGTATGTATATACCACAGTTTGTTTAACCAAATGTCCATTGATGGACATTTTGGCTGTTTCCATCTCTTTGCAATTGCAAATAATGCTGCTATAAGCATTGGTGTGCAAATGTCCATTTATGTCCTTACCCTCATGTCCTTTGAGTAGATATCTAGCAATGGTATTGCTGGGTCATATGGCAATTCTATATTCAACTTTTTGAGGAACTGCCAAACTGCCTTCCACAGAGGTTAAATCATTTGACATTCCCACCAACAGTGAATAAGTGTGCCTCTTTCTCCACATCCTCTCCAGCACTTGTCATTTTCTGTTTTGTTGATAATGGCCATTCTGGTGGGTGTGAGATGATATCTCATTGTGGTTTTGATTTGCATTTCTCTAATGGCAAGGGACGTTGAGCATCTCTTCATGTGCCTTTTGGCCATTTGCATTTCCTCTACTGAGAAGTGTCTGTTCAAATCTTTTTTCCATTTTGTAGTTGGATTGGCTGTCTTTTTGTTGTTAGTTGAACAATCTCTTTATAAATTCTGGATACTAGACCTTTATCTGATATATCATTTCCAAATAAATTCTCCCATTGTGTAGGCTGTCTTTTTACTTTCTTGATGAAGTTCTTTGATGCACAAAAGTGTTTAATTTTGAGGAGTTCCCATTTCTTTCTTTCTTTCTTCAGTGCTCTTGCTTTGGGTGTAAAGTCTATAAAACCACCTCCAATTATAAGATTTATAAGATATTTCCCTACATTTTCATCTAACTGTTTTATGGTCTTAGACCTAATGTTTAGATCTTTGATCCATTTTGAGTTAACTTTTGTACAGGGTGTGAGATATGGGTCCTCTTTCATTCTTTTGCATATGGATATCCAGTTCTCTAGGCACCATTTATTGAAGAAACTGTTCTGTCCCAGGTGAGTTCACTTGACTGCCTCATCAAAGATCAAATGTCCATAGATGAGAGGGTCTGTATCTGAACACTGTATTCGATTTCATTGGTCAATATATCTATCTTTATGCCAGTACCATGCTGTTTTGAACACTGTAGCTTCATAATTTGCCTTAAAGTATATCTATCTTTATGCCAGTACCATGCTGTTTTGAACACTGTAGCTTCATAATTTGCCTTAAAGTCAGGCAGCATGAGACCTTCAGCTTCATTTTTTTTCCTTAAGATACTTTTAGCAATTTGGGGCACCCTGCCCTTCCAGATAAATTTGCTTATCTGTTTTTCTATTTCTGAAAAGTAAGTTGTTAGGATTTTGACTGGTATTGTGTTGAATCTGTAAATCAATTTAGGTAGAATTGACATCTTAACTATATTCAGTCTTCCAATCCATGAACATGGTATGCCCTTCCATCTATTTAGGTCTTCTGTGATTTCTTTTAACAATTTCTTGTGGTTTCCTTTGTATAGGTCTTTTGCCTCTTTAGTTAAATTTATTCCTAAGTATTTTATTCTTTTGGTTGCAATTGTAAATGGAATTCGTTTCTTGATTTCCCCCTCAGATTGTTCCTTACTAGTGTATAGAAACACTACAGATTTTTGAATGTTGATCTTGTAACCTGACACTTTGGGGTACACATTATTAGCTCTAGTAGTTTTGCTGTGGATTTTTCATGGTTTTTGACATATAGTATCATATCATCTGTAAACAGTGAGAATTTTACTTCTTCCTTTCCAATTTTGATGCCTTGTATTACTTTTTCTTGTCTAATTGCTCTGGCTAGAACTTCCAACACAATGTTGAATAACAGTGGTGATAGTGGACATCCTTGTCTTGTTCCTAATCTTAAGGGGAAAGTTTTCAGTTTTTCCCCATTGAGGATGATATTAGCTGAAGGTTTTTCATATATTCCTTTTATCGTTTTAAGGAAGTTCCCTTGTATTCCTAACCTTTGAAGTGTTTTCAGCAGGAAAGGATGTTGAATTTTGTCAAATACCTTCTCTGCATCAATCAAGAAGATCATGTGATTTTTCTGCTTTGATTTGTTGATATGGTGTATTGCATTAATTGATTTTCTTATGTTGAACTATCCTTACATGACTGGGATGAATCCTACTTGGTCATGATGTATAATTCTTCTAATATGTTACTGGATTCGATTTGCTAGAATTTTGTTGAGGATTTTTTCATCTATATTCATTAGAGAGATTGGTCTGTAGTTTTCTTTTTTTGTAATATCTTTGTCTAGTTTTGGTATGAGGGTGATGTTGGCTTCATAGAATGAATTAGGTAGCTTTCCCTCCTCTTCAATTTTTTTGAAGAGTTTGAGTAGAATTGGTACTAATTTTTTCTGGAATTTTTGGTAGAATTCACATGTGAAGCCATCTGGTCCTGAACTTATCTTTTTGGGTAGCTTTTGAATGACTGATTCAATTTCTTTACTTGTGATTGGTTTGTTGAGGTCATCTATTTCTTCTTGAGTCAATGTTGGTTGTTCATGCCTTTCTAGGAAGTTGTACATTTCATCTACATTGTTGTACTTATTACCATAAAGTTGTTCATAGTATCCTGCTATTACCTCCTATATTTCTGTGGGCTCAGTGGTTATGTCTATCTTCCATTTCTGATCTTATTTATTTGCATCCTCTCTCTTCTTCTTTTTGTCAGTTTTGCTAAGGGCCCATCAATCTTATTGATTTTCTCATAGAATCTGCTTCTGGTTTTATTGATTTTCTCAATTGTTTTCATGTTCTCAATTTCATTTATTTCTGCTCTAATCTTCATTATTTCTTTCCTTTTGCTTGCTTTGGGGTTAGTTTGCTGTTCTTTCTCCAGTTCTTCCAAGTGGACAATTAATTCCTGAATATTTGCCCTTTCTTCTTTTTTGTTATAGGCACTTATAAATTTCCCTCTTGGCACTGCCTTTGCTGCATCCCATAAGTTTTGATATGTTGTATTTTCATTTTCATTTGCCTCAAGATATTTACTGGTCTCTCTTGTAATTTCTTCCTTGACCCACTGGTTGTTTAAGAGTGAGCCTCCAGATATTTGTGAATTTTCTGGCCCTCTGCCTATTATTGATTTTCAACTTCATTCCTTTATGATCTGAGAAAGTGTTTTGTATGATTTCAATCTTTTTAAATTTGTTGAGATTTGCTTTGTGACCCAGCATATGGTCTATCTTTGAAAATGATCCATGAGCACTTAAGAAAAGGATGTATCCTACTGTTGTGGGGTGTAATGTTCTATAAATGTGTGTTAAGTCTAGCTCACTTATTGCAATATCCAAATTCTCTGTTTCTTTATTGATCCTCTGTCTAGATGTTCTGTCCATTGATGAGAGTGGGGAATTGAAGTCTCCAACTATTGTGGTAGATGTGTCTATTTCTCTTTACAGTGTTTGCCTCATGTATTTTGGAGCATTCTGGCTCAGTACATAAATATTTATGATTGTTATGTCTTCATGCTGAATAGTTCCTTTTTTTAGTACATAGTATCCTTCTTTGTCTCTTTTAACTGCTTTACATTTGAAGTCTAATTTGTTGGATATTAGTATAGCTACTCCTGCTCTTTTCTGATTGTTATTTGCATGAACTATCTTTTCCCAACCTTTCATTTTCAATGTATGTTTATCCTTGGGTCTAAGATGTGTTTCCTGTAGAGAGCATATAGAAGGATCTTGTTTTTTAATCCATTCTGCTAGTCTATGTCTTTTGATTGGGGAGTTCAATCCATTAACATTTAGTGTTATTACTATATAGGTAGTACTTTCTTCTACCATTTTGCCTTTTGGATTTTATATGTCATATCTAATTTTCCTTCTTTCTACACTCTTCTCCACACCTCTTTCTTTTGTGTTTTCATATCTGTCTCCAGCACTCCCTTTAGTATTTCTTGTAGAGCTGGTCTCTTGGTCACAAATTCTGTCAGTGATTTTTTTGTCGGCAAATGTTTTAATTTCTCCCTCATTTTGGAAGGACAATTTTGCTGGGTATAGAATTCCTGGTTGGCAGTTTTTCTCTTCTAGTAATTTAAATATATCATCCCACTGTCTTCTTGCCTGCATGGTTTCTGCTATGAAATCTATGCATAGTCTTATTGGGTTTCCCTTGTATGTGATGGATTGCTTTTCTCTTGCTGCTTTCAAGATCCTCTCTTTCTCTTTGACCACTGACATTCTGATTAGTAAGAGTCTTGGAGTACGTCTATTTGGATCTATGCTCTTTGGAGTACGCAGCACTTCTTGGATCTGTAATTTTAAGTCTTTCATACGAGTTGGGAAACTTTCAGTGATAATTTCCTCCATTAGTTTTTCTCCACCTTTTCCCTTCTCTTCTCCTTCTGGGACACCCACAACACGTGTATTTGTGTACTTCATATTATCATTCAATTCCCTGAGTCCCTGCTCATATTTTTCCATTCTTTTCCCTATATTTTCTTTTGCCTGTCGGATTTCAGATGTTCCATCCTCCAGTTCACTAATCCTATCTTCTGCCTCTTGAAATCTGACATCGTAGGTGTCCATTGTTTTATTTTTTTCCATCTCTTCTATGGTGGCTTTCATTCCCATAAGTTCTGTGATTTGTATTTTCTGACTTTTGATTTCTTCTTTTTGTTCTTTCCTTGCCTTCTTCATATCCTCCCTCAATTCATTGATTTGGTTTTTGATGAGGTTTTCCATGTCTGTTCGTATATTCTAAATTAATTGTTTCAGCTCTTGTATCTCATTTGAACTGTTGGTTTGTTCCTTTGACTGGGCCATTTCCTCAATTTCCTTGTGTGATTTGTTATTTTTTGCTGGTGTCTAGACATTTAATTAGTTTAATTAGCTTAATCTGGATATTACTTTCACTTCTCTTACCTAGGGTTTTCTTACTGGATGAATTTGTTGTCTATCTGTTCTTTGACATTCAGTTCAGCTCATTCTGGACCTGTAGCTTAGGTTTTGTTTAACAGAGGGGAATTTTTCAGTTCTTGTTTTCTTGTTTCTTGCCCTGGTTGTATGGTGCCTTTCACCCCCAACTCTTAGGAGTGTCTATGTAGGTATTATAGACTCCAGCCAGGTTTTCCCAGACTAAACTGGCCTCCTATCAGGGAGAAGGAGTCACCTGTGTCAGTTTTCCCTGATGGTGAGACCCAGCAGGTTAAAAGACATTCCTGTGAAGTCTTTGGCCTCTGTTTTGCTTATCCTACCCAGTATGTGGCACTTGTCTGCCTGCAGGTCCCACCAGCATAAGATGATGTGGTATCTTAAACTTTGGCAGGCTCTCCCTGCTGGGGATGTGGTGGAGACAGAGGAGAGGTTGTAGGCTGGTTTTAATGGCTTCAAATACCAAGCCCTGGGGTCTGAATTCCTTGAGGGAGGGATTCCACCTGAGCTGGGCTTCACCCCTCCCCTGGGGAAAGCACAGGCTTGAGACAAGCCCTGAAAGGAGCTCGTTTCTGCCTATGCCTGGGACAGTTGCAGCCTGAGAAGTCCTGCTACTGAATCCAGAGGCAGTTAAGCCTTTGTAGAAACACAGCCACAAAAACCTCTGTTTCTTCTCTTTTTTTCTTTTTCCATTAGCCCAATGAGCGACCTCTGTTTTGACCAGGTTCACTTGAGCTGGGGACCTATTTTTGGAAGTCAGAATTTGTTAATTAATGCCACAATTGGCATTTGGTTGGGCTCAGCCCCTGCTGCTGGTAAAGTCTCTTTCCTTTCCCCTCTGGGAAGCAGCCTGTGTGGGAGGGGAGTCGACCACTGCGGCTTAGGGATCTCATGATTCTGGGGAGGCTTGCAGCCAGTCCAGCTGGTCCAGACTGGGGTATGCTGTGTGTCCAGTCACTGACACGGCTCCAGGAGCTGTTCTATACTGTTTCTGGTTATTTAGTAGTTGTTCTGGAGGACGAACTAAAACGCGCACATTGCTAAGCTGCCATCTTGGCCACACCTCTCATTTTTTTATTATTTTATCAGGAATCACTTTGAACAAACACATGGTTTAAGTATAAAATAAGTCCTCAAGGTTCCTACTTTGCATAACTTCTCTTAGTAATCCATGTAGGATAAAATAGGGCAGAAATACAGTTTACCCTTCAGGAAAATAATAACAATTCCCTGTTTGAAAAATTTAGTCTGCTTTTATTTACATGATCTTATCCGTACATAGGATAACACTGAGTTTTATAGATGGAGGGACTGAGCACAGAGACAAGGTAGAAAGAGAAGTTAGCAAAGATTATGTCTGTAGCAGGACCAGAGGACAATACTAAGGTGAAAAGAGTTTGACTGGCACACTATATAATAACCTCTTATTTTCTGTACCTCAACGCATCCCTTCCTTCCACATGGAAACAAGTTAACAAATAAAACAAGTGAGTCAACACAATTCCTAAAATAACAACACCTGTTGGGTACATACAAAATACAAGCAATATTCTAAGTGCCTAAAATGTAATAAATTATTTCATCCTCACAACTCTATAAATTACAGATGGGAAAGTGAGACACTAAGAGGTTAATTAATTTACCCAAGGTCACAGTTAATAAGTAAAAGGCCTGGGCTTGTGAATCTAAGCTTCAGTGCCCTCTTAGCCATAATGCTGTGGTCAACTTGGCACCTGTAATCCTCTTCAGTGCTCTTTCCTTTTGCATCAAATATGTACAGTGGACCACAAGTATGACTTTAGCTAAGATATAAGATTTTGCATTAGTACCAGTCCACAATTCCTTATCCTAAAATTCCAAAGATTAAAAAGCTCTAAAATCTGTAAGTCTTTTGGAGTTTGGAGGAAATCTCATTTCACAAGAATACGTGACTTAAGACTACTTGTAGTTTTTATTTATCTCACTAGTTCAAATGATCATATATTTACTGCAGAAATAATTAACATATTCAATTATGGGACATTGCCCCAGACTCTGCTGAAGATACTATGTCATATATAAGGTATAAGTGTATTACATTAGAAAAAACCAACCAATTCTGAATTTCAAAGCATATAAGTGTATTACATTTAAAAAAAACAACCAATTCTGAATTTCAAAGCATATTTGGGCAGAGTTCTCACCTGCCATGTGGGAAACTCAGTTAGATTCGATTCCTGGTGCCTGCCCATACAAAAAAAAATATATATATATATAAATTTGGACCAAGGACTTCTGAGTAGTAGACCTATATGTTGTGCTTTCTTTCTCTCTCATAACTTAGAAAAGGAAAGATGGTTTAGGTTAAGTTCTAGAAGATGCTTCCTGACATACACTAATCAAATACACAAGAAAACATGTTCCCCCAAATGTTATGAATTTACAATCAAATAGCTAGTTAGTGGTACAATTGACATGGGGGCCCAGATCTTGAATCCCGATCCTCTAGAACTCCTGATAGCACTGCTATGCCATGGAATTGATGCTTCTTTGGCTTAGGCCAGAACTTGTAATTACTGTAACAAGCTGACCAGACTCTGAAGCAGGCCATGCCAGAACTTATCTAGAGCAGAAGCTCAAGCCTCTGTGACTTGGAGTTTTACTTAGGGGTATAGGATAAACAGTAGTCGGTAACATCACCTAAATGTAGTTAGCCTGTATTTCTTAATTTCCCAGTCTACTATGACAGCTATCCTATACTGATTGGCTTACCAGAAGGAATTTATTGTCTCACAGTTTCAGAGGCTGAAAGGCCAAGACCAAAGTGTTGGCAAGACCAGGCTTTCTCCCCAGAGACTGTAGCATCCAGTTCTGGCTTGCCACAATTCTTGGGGTTCCTTGGCTTATATCTCTATCTCCTGTCACATACTTATCTCTTTCTCCCAGTTTCCACTGACTTCTAGTATCTTCGTGTGGCCTTCTCATTCAGTTGAGCCACACCTTAATTAAAAATAACATCTTCAAGAGGTCCAATTTACAAATGAGTTCACATCCACAGGAACATGGATTAAGGTTAAGGCCACGTCTTTGTTGGGGCACATAATTCAACATACCATAGCATATGTTGCCGTTGTTTGTCAAGCTGAAGTGTACCAGGAATTAACTGCAATACTTATTTAAAATAGAAACTCCAGTTCCCATATCCTCCACCCAGTCTAATTCTATAGGAATCTGAGTTTCAATCAGAGCTCCAGTGACCCCAGGCAGGGAGTTCTCTGAGCATACTTGGTTCAGCACAATTATTCTCAAGCAAAGGCTAAATCCCAGGGCCTCCAAGTTGCGTGGCTCCAGGAACATGGTATAATATTCACAACCTCTTTTTGGAGCTGTGTAGTACTATACAGCCTGTGCAGCCCTATACTGAGCTCTATATCAGCAGGCACACTTCCCTTCATGAATGCCAACCATTCAGATCCAGCCCTGGGGTAAGGCATCAACAAGGGACAGCCAGTGAAAATGAGAAAAGTTCAGCTCTGATGAACTTATCCAAAATGCTGTACATATGCTTTGTTTTACAGTTTAATGTTGCTTTTACTTTTATTTCCAGTGCTTAAATCTCTGAAATTACTCTAATACTGTTGGCATCTTTTCATCTTTCCTTTTGTCAGGCTTCCCTAACTCTTTACCACTTACCTACCTTCTTCCTCCCCAAATAAACTACATTTCCACCTCCTACCCCCACAAATACACATTAAAAAAAAAATCTTCTCAGCCACTTTCTGACAAATCTTGACTGCCCCAAACACCCCATCCTGACCTGCAATCAGATGGCCCAGTCTGTGTTTCCTAAACTATTAACTTGCTGGGATGTCTGGAACTGGGGCAAGTGGAATGAAAGGTTTAGAGACAGGCATTTAAATCTTGAAGTTGATATTTGTAGTGTTTTGGAGATGTATGTACCCCAGAAGAACATGTTCTTAAACTGAACCGATTCCTGTCCTTGTAAGAAGAACTTTTTGATGAGGTAACTTCACTTAAGGTACGGCCCAACTTAAAAAGGATGGATCTTAATCCTGTTTCTAGAGTCCTTTATAAGCAGAATGAAGTTCAAACAGAGAGAGAGAAAGAAAGAGAGAGCCACAGGAAGCAAAAGGCTTTTAATGGAATCTGGAAGAGAAGGTACAGATGAGGAGATGCTGCCATATGCCTTGGCAGATGGCAAACTAAGGACCAAGGATCACCAGCAGCCAACCCCACAATGCCACAGTCTTCAGGGAGAAAGCATTGCCTTGATGAGGCCCTGATTAAGACTTTCTTTTAGCCTCAAAGAAACTAAAACACTTGATTAACACTTCTCAAATCATACCATGTGCCAGTTTGAAAGGATGCATGTACCTTAGAAAAGCTATGTTTTAATCCTAATCCCATTTTATAAAGGCAGCCATTTCTTCTAATTCCTATTCAGTACTGTATGTTTGAAACTTTAATTAGATCATCTCCCTGGATATGTGACTCAATGAAGAGTGGTTGTTAAACTAGATTGGCATGTCTCCACCCATTCTGGGTAGGTCTTGATAGGTTTTACTAGAATCCTTTAAAAAAGAAGCACTTTGGAAAAAGCTAGAGAATGATAAGAGAGAAAGCCATAAGATTCTGAGAGAGCAGGGAATGCCACAGCATCACATAGCAGAGAGTGAATGAGCCAGCAACTTTTGGAGATGTAGAAGGAAATGCCTCCCAGGAAGCAGGAGAGGAAGCTACGCAGATGGCACTGTGTTCCCCATGTGCCCTTCCATCCAAGAGAGAAATCCTGATTGTGTTCACCATGTGCTTTTCCATTTGAAAGAGAAATCCTGAACTTCATCAGCCTTCTTGAATCAAGGTATCTTTTCTTGGATGCCTTAGATTGGACATTTCTATAACATGCTTTAATTGGGACATTTCATAGCCTAAAAACTGTTAACTTGCAATTTATTAAATTCCCCTTTTTAAAATCCATTCCATTTCTGGTATATTGCATTCTGGCAGCTAACAAACTAGAACATACCACATATCTACCTAATTACTCATACATATTGATGGAAAATCTAGTTCCTACTTGCTGTTCAGGGCTGATCTTTTATTTATATTGAGAACTTGCATTCAAAGCTTTCCTCAATAGGCAATCTACCACTAAGCCAAAATGAAAGGCATTTCTCAGAGAAAAATTTGGCCACCTCCAACTTAGATTTGACTCCATTGCTGTCTTAATCAAGGTTGTCAAGGAAACAGAACCAATAGGGGATATCTGTAAATATTATGAGACTTTATAAAAATTATCTCATTTGACTGTGGAAATGCACAAGTCCAGATTCCATAGGGCAGGCTGCAAGGTGGGAACTCAGATGAAGTTTTTGGATGAATTTCCCAGGAGAAGCTGGCTGACTGAAGCAAAAATGGAAATTCTCTCTTCTGACTAGCCCCCCACTGCTTTTTGATCAACAAACAAGCTAAACTTGAAGAAAATTATGTTCATCACATACTGATCAAGCTGTTAAATTCAAAGAACAAAAAGAATTCTGAAAGCTACAAGGGTAAAGCAGTGTGTTATATGCGAGGGAGTCCCAGTTATATTGTGTTGATTTCTCATCAGAAACCCTGGAGGCAAGAAGGCAGTGGATTGAAATACTTAAACTTCAGAAGGATAACAACTGCCAACCAAGAATTTTATATCTAGTAAGACATAAGAATAAGGGCAAGATTTAAGACATTCCAAGATAAACAAAAGCTGAGGGAGTTCATCACCACTAGACCTGCCCTACAAGTAATGCTAAAGGGAGTTCTTCAGACTGAAAGGAAAGGATACTAGAGAGTGGTTCAAAGCAACATAAAGAAATAAAGAGCTGCTCTAAAGGAAACCATTTGGGTAGTTATAAGTGCCAGTATTATTCTATTATATCGTATTGTGTGATATGTAACTCCACTGCTTTCTTCTTTCAAGTATTAAAATGCAAATACAAAAAATTAATGATAAATGTATAGTTTTGGACACCCAATGCACAAAGACATAATTTGTAACAGGAATAAAAAAGGCAAGATGCATATGAACAGTGTATATGTATGCTATCAAAGTCAAATTAGTATAAATTTAAATTATTATATGTTTAGGAAATTAAATTTTAACGACTTCCTGGAAGATGGCGGCTTAGTAAGACGCGCGGATCTTAGTTTCTTCTCCAGGACACCTACTAGGGGAGTAGAAACGATACAGAAAGTGCCCAAAGCCACAACAGAGATAAAAAAGACAGCGTACCCCATCCTGGAACGGCTGGCTGGCTGAGAGAAGCAGCTCGGGTGAGATCGCCGAGGCGCGCGGGCCTTACCGGGCGGGGTGGCAAGCGGCCGGAGTTACTCCCTTCCCCCTTCCCGGGCCGGCTGGGAGAATTGGAGAGGTGGTCCCCTGAAGCCAAGGCGACTGGCGCCCACACCACGCGCAGCCCCCGGACCAACTGAGAGAATTGGATCGGAAACCCCCAGGCCGCGGAGAACGGTGACCCCGTGACTCCCGGGGAACGTGCACTCTCTCGGGCGGGCCGCTGCCGCTGGCGCCCTCCCACCACGCTTGTTGCCCAGGGCCGACTAGGAAATTCGGACGGGCTCTTTCCCTGGCTGCGGCGACCAGCAACCCTCCCTGCGTTCGGACCCCGGGCCGGCTCAAGCCGCTTCGGCTAGCGAACCCCCAGGACGGCGAGAGTTTTCCAAAGTTTAAGGTCCCACAGCACCTTTTACTGGTGGGACCCACAGACAAACGTGTGCCACGAGCACCACCTACTGGGCAGGATAAGAAAAACAGAACCCAGAGATTTCACAGAAAAATATTACAACCTTGCTGGGTCCAACACCAAGAGAAATCTGAATAAATGCCCAGACGCCAGCAGCAGAAGATAACTGTCCACGCTCAAAAGATTGAGAATATGGCTCAGTCAAAGGAACAAACCAATAGCTCAAATGAGACACAAGAGCTGAGACAACTAATGCTGAATATACGAACAGAAATGGAAAACCTCTTCAAAAATGAAATCGATAAATTGAGGGAGGACATGAAGAGGACATGGGCTGAACATAAAGAAGAAATAGAAAAACTGAAAAAACAAATCGCAGAACTTATGGAAGTGAAGGATAAAGTAGCAAACATAGAAAAAATAATGGATAGCTACAATGATAGATTTAAAGAGACAGAAGATAGAATTAGTGATTTGGAGGATGGAACATCTGAATTCCAAAAAGAAACAGAAACTATAGGGAAAAGAATGAAAAAATTTGAACAGGGTATCAGGGAACTCAAGGACAATATGAACCGCACAAATATACATGTTGTGGGTGTCCCAGAAGGAGAAGAGAAGGGAAAAGGAGGAGAAAAACTAATGGAAGAAATTATCACTGAAAATTTCCCAACTCTTATGAAAGACCTAAAATTACAGATCCAAGAAGTGCAGCGCACCCCAAAGAGATTAGACCCAAATAGGCGTTCTCCAAGACACTTACTAGTTAGAATGTCAGAGGTCAAAGAGAAAGAGAAGATCTTGAAAGCAGCAAGAGAAAAACAATCCATTACATACAAGGGAAACCCAATAAGACTTTGTGTAGATTTCTCAGCAGAAACCATGGAAGCTAGAAGACAGTGGGATGATATATTTAAAATACTAAAAGAGAAAAACTGCCAACCAAGACTCCTATATCCAGCAAAATTATCCTTCAAAAATGAGGGAGAAATTAAAACATTCTCAGACAAAAAGTCACTGAAAGAATTTGTGACCAAGAGACCAGCTCTGCAAGAAATACTAAAGGGAGCACTAGAGTCAGATACAAAAAGACAGAAGAGAGAGATATGGAAAAGAGTGTAGAAAGAAGGAAAATCAGATATGATATATATAATACAAAAGGCAAAATGTTAGAGGAAAATATTATCCAAACAGTAATAACACTAAATGTCAATGGACTGAATTCCCCAATCAAAAGACATAGATTGGCAGAATGGATTAAAAAACAGGATCCTTCTATATGCTGTCTACAGGAAACACATCTTAGACCCAAAGATAAACATAGGTTGAAAGTGAAAGGTTGGGAAAAGATATTTCATGCAAATAACAACCAGAAAAGAGCAGGAGTGGCTATACTAATATCCAACAAATTAGACTTCAAATGTAAAACAGTTAAAAGAGACAAAGAAGGACACTATATACTAATAAAAGGAACAATTAAACAAGAAGACATAACAATCATAAATATTTACGCACCGAATCAGAATGCCCCAAAATACGTGAGGAATATACTGCAAACACTGAAAAGGGAAATAGACTCATATACCATAATAGTTGGAGACTTCAACTCACCACTCTCATCAAGGGACAGAACATCTAGACAGAGGATCAACAAAGAAATAGAGAATCTGAATATTACTATAAATGAACTAGACTTAATAGACATTTATAGGACATTACATCCCACAACAGCAGGATACACCTTTTTCTCAAGTGCTCATGGATCATTCTCAAAGATAGACCATATGCTGGGTCACAAAGCAAGTCTTAACAAATTTAAAAAGATTGAAATCTTACACAACACCTTCTCGGACCATAAAGGAATGATGTTGGAAATCAATAATAGGCAGAGTGCCAGAAAATTCACAAATACGTGGAGGCTCAACAACACACTCCTAAACAACGACTGGGTCAAAGAAGAAATTGCTAGAGAAATTAGCAAATACCTCGAGGCGAATGAAAATGAAAACACAACATATCAAAACTTATGGGACGCAGCAAAGGCAGTGCTAAGAGGGAAATTTATCGCTCTAAATGCCTATATCAGAAAAGAAGAAAAGGCAAAAATTCAGGAATTAACTATCCATTTGGAAGAACTGGAGAAAGAACAGCAAGCTAACCCCAAAGCAAGCAAAAGGAAAGAAATAACAAAGATTAGAGCACAAATAAATGAAATTGAAAACATGAAAACAATAGAGAAAATCAATAAGGCCAGAAGTTGGTTCTATGAGAAAATCAATAAGATTGATGGGCCCTTAGCAAGATTGACAAAAAGAAGAAGAGAGAGGATGCAAATAAATAAGATCAGAAATGGAAGAGGAGACATAACTACTGACCTCACAGAAATAAAGGAGGTAATAACAGGATACTATGAACAACTTTACGCTAATAAATACAACAATTTAGAGGAAATGGACGGGTTCCTGGAAAGACATGAACAACCAACTTTGACTCAAGAAGACATAGATGACCTCAACAAACCAATCACAAGTAAAGAAATTGAATTAGTCATTCAAAAGCTTCCTAAAAAGAAAAGTCCAGGACCAGATGGCTTCACATGTGAATTCTACCAAACGTTCCAGAAAGAATTAGTACCAATTCTCTTCAAACTCTTCAAAAAAATCAAAGTGGAGGGAAAACTACCTAATTCATTCTATGAAGCCAACATCACCCTCATACCAAAACCAGGCAAAGATATTACAAAAAAAGAAAACTACAGACCAATCTCTCTAATGAATACAGATGCAAAAATCCTCAATAAAATTCTAGGAAATCGTATCCAACAGCACATTAAAAGAATTATACATCATGACCGAGTAGGATTCATCCCAGGTATGCAAGGATGGTTCAACATAAGGAAATCAATTAATGTAATACACCATATCAACAAATCAAAGCAGAAAAATCACATGATCATCTCAATTGATGCAGAGAAGGCATTCGACAAGATTCAACATCCTTTCCTGTTGAAAACACTTCAAAAGATAGGAATACAAGGGAACTTCCTTAAAATGATAGAGGGAATATATGAAAAACCCACAGCTAATATCATCCTCAATGGGGAAAAATTGAAAACTTTCCCCCTAAGATCAGGAACAAGACAAGGATGTCCACTATCACCACTATTATTCAACATTGTGTTGGAGGTTCTAGCCAGAGCAATTAGACAAGAAAAAGAAATACAAGGCATCAAAATTGGAAAGGAAGAAGTAAAACTATCACTGTTTGCAGACGATATGATACTATACGTCGAAAACCCGGAAAAATCCACAACAAAACTACTAGAGCTAATAAATGAGTACAGCAAAGTAGCAGGTTACAAGATCAACATTCAAAAATCTGTAGCAGTTCTATACACTAGTAATGAACAAGCTGAGGGGGAAATCAAGAAACGAATCCCATTTACAATTGCAACTAAAAGAATAAAATACCTAGGAATAAATTTAACTAAAGAGACAAAAAACCTATATAAAGAAAACTACAAAAAACTGCTAAAAGAAATCACAGAAGACCTAAATAGATGGAAGGGCATACCGTGTTCATGGATTGGAAGACTAAATATAGTTAAGATGTCAATCCTACCTAAATTGATTTACAGATTCAATGCAATACCGATCAAAATCCCAACAACTTATTTTTCAGAAATAGAAAAACCAATAAGCAAATTTATCAGAAGGGCAGGGTGCCCCGAATTGCTAAAAACATCTTGAGGAAAAAAAACGAAGCTGGAGGTCTCGCGCTGCCTGACTTTAAGGCATATTATGAAGCCACAGTGGTCAAAACAGCATGGTATTGGCATAAAGATAGATATATCGACCAATGGAATCGAATAGAGTGCTCAGATATAGACCCTCTCATCTATGGACATTTGATCTTTGATAAGGCAGTCAAGCCAACTCACCTGGGACAGAGCAGTCTCTTCAATAAATGGTGCCTAGAGAACTGGATATCCATATGCAAAAGAATGAAAGAAGACCCATCTCTCACACCCTATACAAAAGTTAACTCAAAATGGATCAAAGATCTAAACATTAGGTCTAAGACCATAAAACAGTTAGAGGAAAATGTTGGGAGATATCTTATGGATCTTACAACTGGAGGCGGTTTTATGGACCTTAAACCTAAAGCAAGAGCACTGAAGAAGGAAATAAATAAATGGGAACTCCTCAAAATTAAACACTTTTGTGCATCAAAGAACTTCATCAAGAAAGTAGAAAGACAGCCTTCACAATGGGAGACAATATTTGGAAATGATATATCAGATAAAGGTCTAGTATCCAGAATTTATAAAGAGATTGTTCATCTCAACAACAAAAAGACAGCCAACCCAATAACAAAATGGGAAAAAGACTTGAACAGACACCTCTCAGAAGAGGAAATACGGATGGCCAAGAGGCACATGAAGAGATGCTCAATGTCCCTGGCCATTAGAGAAATGCAAATCAAAACCACAATGAGATATCATCTCACACCCACCAGAATGGCCATTATCAACAAAACAGAAAATGACAAGTGCTGGAGAGGATGCGGAGAAAGAGGCACACTTATCCACTGTTGGTGGGAATGTCAAAGGGTGCAACCACTGTGAAAGGCAGTTTGGCGGTTCCTCAAAAAGCTGAATATAGAATTGCCATACGACCCAGCAATACCATTGCTAGGTATCTACTCAAAGGACTTAAGGGCAAAGACACAAACGGACATTTGCACACCAATGTTTATAGCAGCATTATTTACAATTGCAAAGAGATGGAAACAGCCAAAATCTCCATCAACAGAAGAGTGGCTAAACAAACTGTGGTATATACATACGATGGAATATTATGCAGCTTTAAGACAAGATAAACTTATGAACCATGTAATAACATGGATGGACCTAGAGAATATTATGCTGAGTGAATCCAGCCAAAAACTAAAGGACAAATACTGTATGGTCCCACTGATGTGAACGGACATTCGAGAATAAACTTGAAATATGTCATTGGTAACAGAGTTCAGCAGGAGTTAGAAACAGGGTAAGACAATGGGTAATTGAAGCTGAAGGGATACAGACTGTGCAACAGGACTAGATACAAAAACTCAAAAATGGACAGCACAATAATACCTAATTGTAAAGTAATCATGTTAAAACACTGAATGAAGCTGCATCTGAGCTATAGGTTTTTGTTTTGTTTTGTTTTGATTTTACTATTATTACTTTTATTTTTTTCTCTATATTAACATTCTATATCTTTTTCGGTTATGTTGCTAGTTCTTCTAAACCAATGCAAATGTACTAAGAAATGATGATCATGCATCTATGTGATGATGTTAAGAATTAATGATTGCATGTGTAGAATGGTATGATCTCTAAATGTTGGGTTAATTTCTTTTTTTCCGTTAATTAAAAAAAAAAAAAGAGAAGGGATAATTGGAGCTGAAGGGATACAGACTGTACAACGGGACTGGATATAAAAACTCAGAAATGGACAGCACAATACTACCCAATTGTAATGCAATTATGTTAAAACACTGAATGAAGCTGCATGTGAGGTATAGGTTTTTTGTTTTTGTTTTTTTTGTTTTTTTTTCTTTCTATTATTGTTTTAATTCTTATTCTGTTGTCTTTTTATTTCTTTTTCTAAATTGATGCAAATGTACTAAGAAATGATGAATATGCAACTATGTGATGTTATTAAGAATTACTGATTGTACATGTAGATTGGAATGATTTCTAATTGTTTTGTTAATTCTTTTTTTAATTAATAAAAAAAAAAAAAAGAAAGTTGTTGGAGACTAAAAAAAAAAAAAAAAAAAAAAAATTTTAACCACATAATGACTACAAGGGAAATATCTGAAAAATATATCCAGAAAGAAATGAGAAGTGACTTAATATGATAACATACAAAAAATAAAAAGATAAATATGAAAGTAGGCATTAATGGAAGAATTGACTGAAATAAAAGGATAACACAAAGAGTAAGTAGCAAAATGGAAGAAAAAAGTCATGCATTATCAGAAGAGACTTTAAGTGTATATAGTCTAAACTGTCCAGTCAAAAGGCAGAGATTGACAGAATGCATAAAAAAGCATGACACAATGAAAGGAGGAAATTGTTTTATGCAAATTCTGGTATATATGACTAGCAATTGAAAAAATAAAGTCGGGGGTGAGGGAATTGAAATTTTAACTTTTCTATGACTAATTTTGCTTACTTATTGTACTAAAGTGCTTATTTACCTTATTTTTTAAAAAAGTGTGAAGGTATGTTCATATAAGAAATATAAGATCGTGGGAGATGACTCCCAGGGATGAGTCCAGCCCTGGCATGTGGATTCAACAATGTCATCCTGACCTAAAGGGGGAAAATAAGTGTAACAACTAAGGTATCAGTGGCTGAGAGAGTTCAAATAGAGTCAAGAGGCTACTTTGGAGGTCACTCTTACACAAGTGTCAGTTAGACATTGCTACCATCATAATTTGCCAAACACCAACCAAAATGATTCCAACCAATCCTAAAGAAAACCTAGGACAATATATAAGATTCTATAAAGGTTCCATGCACTAGGGTAACTTTCCAGAAACCTACAACCTCCTGATGGGTCCCTGGACCAGATAAGTCCTGACACCTAGAGGGGCCAGCCTCTCCAAAACATCAGCTAGGTCCATCTCCCTGACCTATATTACTGACAGCCCCTTCCAACATGAAAATGTTAGAATAAGCATAATCCATTTTTTTCACCTTAAAGAGTGGGAGAAAGATCAAAGATGATGGGAAGGTTGTACAGAGAAGTTTGGCTTTAACAAATGAGTATGATTGCTGAATCAAAAATTGATATTTCTTTTAGTCTCCAGAATCTTAGACTGATTAAAAGTAAAAACCTACATTTGTGGAATTGCAACCCATACTAAACTCTGAAATCTATTCTACCAACTAATTGTTGTGGTGTGCTTTGAAATTTATTGCTTTTTTGTATATATGTTATTTTTCACACACAAAAAAAGAAAAAAAAGTTGATTGTGATGATAAAAAAAAATGTGGTCCTTCTAGCCTCCAGTAGAGGATAGAGCAGCTAAAAGGAAAAATCTGAGATGATAGTGTGCTAGCCCAAAACAAACTCTGGGATCTGTTCTGTAACTATGTGTTGAAGAATGCTTTGAAAGCTATTGCTTTTTTCTTTCTTTGCTTTGTATGTAAGTTATGTTATACAATTAAAAATGTTTAAAAAATGAGCAGGAAGTAAAAGAAATATAAGATCATGAACAAGACAAGGGATTCCACTGTCACACTGTTATTCAACATTGTACTGAAAGTTCTGGCCAGGCCAATCACAAAAGAAAAAGAAATAAAAGTCATCCATTTAAACAATCCAAACATAGGGAACTGAGAATAAGAATGAGGGCCTATAATCCTGTATAGCTTAATGTAATGCCTGGATAGATTCCAGATTATATTAAGCAGATAATAAAAAAAAAAATTGGCAAAGTCCCTTGAGGGATGGGAGAGAAATTATGGGACTGTTAAACTTAACCACTGGGGAAAACCTGGATACTGTGCCAAACATCAGGAACCACCAAATCAATAAGCCAAACCCTCAATCTTCAGGTTTGCTCTTGTGAAACTTATGTATGTAGTGGAGAAGCTTAACTATCTATAGATGTGCCTAAGAGTCACCTCAAGAGGACCTCTTTTGTTGCTTGGATGTGACCTTTCTCTCTCCAAGCCCAACTCTTCAAGTAAAACCATTACCTTCCCCACTATGTAGGACATGACATCTAAGGTTAAAAGTCTCTCTGGTGGTGTGGGAGATGACTCCCAGGATGAGCCTGACCCTGGCCTTGGCACCATGGGATCAACAATGCTATCCTGACCAAAAGAGGTAAAAGAATTGTAACAAATAAGATATCAGTGGCTGAGAGAGTTCAAATATAGTCAAGAGGCTATACTGGAGGTCACTCTTACAATATGCTTCAGTTCAGACATTGCTACTTATCATAACTTACCAAACCCCAACCAAAACCATTCCAGCCAATACTAAAGAACACCTTAGGCATTATATAAGATTCTAAAAGTTTCCATGCACTAGGGTGACTCTTGAAAACCTACAAGCTACAAATGGGTCCCTGGACAAGATAAGTCCTGAAACCTAGAGGGGCCAGCCTTTCCAGAGCATCAGCTAGTTCTATTTCCCTACCCCATACTATTTATAGCCCTTTCAACATGAAAAAGTTAGAATGGGCATAGCCCAAATACCTGTAAAGATGGGAGAAAGATCAAAGGTGATGGTGGAGTTATACAGAGAAGACTGGGTTTAACAAATGAGTATGAGTGCTGAATCGTTAATTTGATATTTCTTCTAGTTTCCAGTACCTTAGAGCAGCTAGAAGTAAAAACCTAAAATCGTGGATTGTAAACCCATGCCAAACTCTGAAATCTGCTCTACAGTAATTATTGTGATGTATTTTGAAATTTATTGCTTTTATGTATATATGTTATTTATAGAGGAGGAGTATAACAGAGAAGATAGGATTTAACAAATGAGTATGACTGCTGAATCATTACATTGATATTTCTGTTGGCCTCCAGTGTCTTGGAGTAGCTAGAAGATAAAACAAAAGAACATGGAACTTTAACCCATACCAAACTTTAAAATCTGTTCTACAACTACTTGTTAGAATGTACTTGGAAATTTATTATTTATTGTGTTTTTGTATATATGTTATATTTCACAGTAAAAAACATTAAAAAAAAACCCAATCCTAATTAGAAAGGAAGAAATAAAGTTTTCCTTCTATGCAGGCCACATGATCCTATGTGGATCCTATGTGGAAAATCCTGAAAAATCTACAAGGCTACAGGAATTAATAAGCAAATTCAACAAATTGGCAGGGTACAAGGTCAACATCCCCAAATCAGTAGTATTTCTATATACTAGTAATGAGCAATCAGAAAAAGAAATCAAGAAAAAAATCCATTTACAATAGCAATTAAAAGAATCAAATATATGGGAATAAATCTAATGAAGAACGGAAAGGACTTGTACACAGAAACCTGCAAAACATTGCTCAAAGAAATCAAAGACCTAAATGAGTGGAAGGACATTCTGTGTTCACAGAATGGAAAACTAAATGTTGTTATGATATCTATTAAACCCAAAGAAAATTATAGATTTAACACAATCTCAATCAAAATTCCTACAATTTTCTTTGCAGAAATGGAAAAGCCGATCTTCAAATTTATATGGAAGGGTAAGGAACCCTGAAAAGCCAAAGCCCTCTTGAAAAAGAACAAATTTGGAAGACTCACACTTCTCAATCTTAAAATTTATTATACAGGCACAGTAATCAAAACAGCATGGTATGGCACAATGACAGACACTTAGACCAATGGAATCTAAGAGCTCAGAAGTCAAACCTCACATTATGGCCAATTGATTTTTGAAAAGGGACAAAGACCACTCAATGGGAAGGAATAGTTTTTCAACATGTGCAAAAGAATGAGGTCGACTGCTACCTCACAACATATACCATAATCAATTCAAAATGCATCAAAGACCTAAATATAAGAGCCAGAACTATCAATTGCCTAGAAAAAACAGAGGGAACATCTTTAGAACCTTGTGTTAGGCAATATGTTCTTATACTTTACATCCAAAGCAGAAGCCACAAAAGAAAAGATAGATAAATGGACCTCATTAAAATAAAAGCTTTTTGTGTATCAAAAGACTTTATCATGAAAGTAAACCAACCTACACAATGGGAGAAAATATTTGGAAACCTCATATACAATAAGGATAGCCATATGCAAACAAGTGGTATACCCTTACCTCACACCATTTATGATAATTAACTCAAAACAGATCAATGATCTAACTATAAGACCCAAAACTATACTACTCCTAGAAGAAAACTTGCAGATGTGTCTTAGGGATGTTGTGTTAGGTAATGGTTTCTTAAACTTTACACTAAAATCACAAGCAGGAAAAAGGAAAAATAGATAAATGGGACTATTAAAAACTTGTGTGCATCACATTCCTTATTATACAGGTAAAAGGCAACCTATAGAATGGGAAACATTTTAGAAATCTTATATCTGAAAAGGGCTTAATATCTAGAATATAAAGAATTCCTACACTCCACAACAAATAGATAAACAACCCAATTTAAAAATGGGCAAAAAGTTTGAATAGACATTTCTCCAAAGAAAATATGCAAATGATTTATAATCACATAACATATGCTCAAAATCATTGTCATAAGGAAAATGCAAATCAAGACTTTTATGAGATAACATCTCACAGACAGTGGAATGACTGATATTTTAAAAACTGAAAATAACTAGTGTTGGAAAGGATGTGGAGAAATAAGACACTTCAGGTACTGTTGTGGGAATGTAAACTGATGCAGCTGCTGAAAATAATCTGGTGGTTCTTCAGAAAAGTATGAATAGAATTACCATATGACCAAGCAATTGAAAGTAGAGTCAAACAGATATTTACACACTGTTGTTTATAGCTATATTATTTACAATTGCCAAAGGTAGAAACAATCCTACTGTTCATCAACAGATGCATGGATAAACAAAACATGGTGTATACATAGAATGGAATGTTATGGGTCCATAGAAAGGAATGAAGTTCTTATGCATGAGTCAACATAGGTGAACTTTGAAGACATCATACTGAATGAAATAAGCCAGACAAAAAAGACTAACACTGGATGATACTGCTTAAATGAAATAGTATAAATTTATAAAGTCAGAATCTAGAGTACAGGTTACTAGGGACCAGGTGGGAGTGGGGAATGGAGAGTTAATTCTTAATTGGTAAGGAGATTTATTTTTGGATGATGGAAGTGGCTTGGTAATGGATGTTAATACAATATTTTGAATACAACTAGCTCCACCCTATTGTATAACTGAAATTGAATAGAATGGTATATTTTAGGTTTTATATATGTTACCAGAATAAAAATTAAAATAGAAAACCAGAACTGTTTAACACAAAGAGTGACATCTATGTAAAGAAGATGTCAATGATATCTTCTATAGAAGATAGTCAATGATACATATGATATTGTTTCCTCAGTTGTAAAAAGGTTACCATGTTAATTCAAAATTTTAAAAATAGGGAAAACTGGATGCATGGAGATAGTATATGGGAACCCTGTGCTATCTGCATTTTTCTGTAAACTGCGACTGCCTTAACTAAAAATGAACAAACTAATTCATAGCAAAGTACAAAGGCCCTCAAATGCCGATTCAATTTTGAAAATGAAAAATGAAGTTAGAGAACTCAGACTTCCTGATTTTAATACTTATTAAAAAGCTACAATAATCAAGATGTTTGGTACTGGCACAAGACAGACATATTGACTGATGGATTCAAATTGAAGCCCAGAAATAGACCCTCACATACATGGCTTATTGATTTTTTAAATGCAATTTTATTGACATATATTATATATTCACATACCACATAGTCATCCAAAGTTTACAATCAGTGGTTTACAGTATGATGATAGTTGTGCATTCATCACAATACATTTTTGAACATTTTCGTTACTCCAAAAAAAGAACAAAAATAAAAATTACACACAGAACATTCCATACCCCTTATTCCCCCATTATATATTTATTTTTTGTCTTTATTTTCTTATTTCTTTTCTGTAAACTGGATAAAGGGAGTGTGAGTCACAAGGTTTTCACAATTGCATGATCACACCTTAAAAGCTATATAATTATACAATCATCTTCAAGAGTCAAGGCTATTGATATCAGGTTATTTCCCTCTAGCTACTCCAATGCACCAACAACTGAAAAGTGATCTCTCTATATATGATAAGAATAACCTCAAGAATGACTTCTCAACACTATTTAAAAGCTCTCAGCCACTGAAACAATTTTGTTTCATTTCTCTTCCTCCTTTTGGTCAAGAAAAATTTCCCAACTCCACAGTGCTTGGGCCAGGCTTGTCCCCAGAAGTCAGGTTGCTAAGGAGATTTACACCCCTGGGAGTCATGACCCATATAAGAAGTGAGTTTACCTGCAAAGTTGGTTTAGAGAGAGAGGCCACATATGAGCAAGGAAAGAGGTTCTCTGGGGGTGATTCTTGAGCCTAATCATAAGTAGGCTTAGCTTTTCCTTTGCAGGAATAAGTTTCATAAGGACAAGCCCCAAGATGGAGTGTCTGGCCCATCAACTTGGCGGTCCCTAATGCTTGTGGAAATATCAGGTCTTCCCCAGGTGGGGAAGTTTTTCCCAGTCCCTCAAAAGGAAAGGAGTTTGCAATCCTAGTTTTTAAAAAGCATCCTAGTTTTTTTATATTCTGCCCAGCTTATTCTGGGATTATCAGGGCATCACACTAACCTGTATAAACCAACAAGATCTCACTCCTTATTCCAGTTTTGATGTAATTATGGTGTTCAAATAAACTGACCATACCAGTTAAATTAGATATTATGCTATATGTGGTAGTTAGATTCAGTTGTCAACTTGGCCAGGTAAAGGCACCTAGTTCTGTTGCTGTGGACATGAGCCAATGGTACGTGAACCTCATCTGTTGCTGATTACATCTGCAGTCATCTAGGTGTGCCTGCTGCAATGAATGATGTTTGACTTAATTGGCTGGTGCTTAAATGAGAGACTCAACATAGCACAGCCCAAGCAGTTCAGCATACTTCATCTCAGCACTCGCAGCTAAGCCGAGGCCTTTGGAGATGTAGAAAGGAATCACCCCAGGGAAAGTTGTTGGAACCCAGAGGCCTGGAGAGAAGGCCAGCAGAGATTACCCTGAGCCTTCTAACATAAGAAAGAACCTCAGATGAAAGTTAGCTGCCTTTCCTCTGAAGAAATAATGAAATAAATCTCCTTTTATTAAAAGCCAATCTTTCTCTGGTGTGTTGCATTCCAGCAGCTAGCAAACTAGAACACTACCAAAAATAAAAATTTTACACCAAATAAACATCTCTTCCTATGGTCTTACACAGAAGTTGAAGTTTGAATATACAGTCAATATCATCCTTTACCCTTTGGTCTGCTTTACCTTAGTCCTACTTGGACCATCTTCGTTCATATCTCTAATTGAAGTCTGATCACTTTTTCACTGTTTGTAACAATTGCTGTATGGGGTAATGCTGACTTTCTATCTGCAAAACTCTATCTTTGTGTCTCAGCTTTCACACACATACCTGAAGTTCCAGAGAATGACCAGGATATACACAAAGAGCTCAGCATCTCAGAATTTAGAAATAAGTTACCACTGCAGAATAGATGTGACTGCTGAAAGAGCTTACAATCTAGAAAATTTTACAATAAGCCTCCCCCGATAACCTATGCTCTCAAATTCAATTTTCAGGGTTTGCACATTATAGCTAATCCATATTAGTGAGGCATAATAATACTTCCCTTTTTGTTTCTGTCTTATTTCATTCAACATATTGTCAAGATTCATTCACCTAGTTGCATGCCTTACAACTGTATTCCTTCTTGCAGCCACTCAATATTCCATTGTATGTTTACACCACAGTTCACCATTCTGTTCATCAGTCAATGCACCCTTAGGCCACCTCCATCCATTACAAATCATGAAAATTGCCACCATAAACACAGTATGCAAATGTCCATTCACGTCTCTGCTCTCAGTTCCTCCAAGTATACACCTAACAATGGTGTTGCTGCATCATACAGCAGCATTCAATAAGTACATTTCTCTCTCCACATTTTCTCCAGCATTTGTATCTCTCTGTTCATTTTTAAACAGTTTTATTCACAAACGATACAATCCAACCTAAGCAAAAAATTAATGGTTCCTGGTGTAATCACATAACCATGTCTTCATCACCACAAATCTGTATGAGGACATTTCCATTTCTTCTGCAAAGAATCCCATACCCCCTGTTTATTGATTTTAGCTTTGGTATATTGCCTTTGTTACAGTCAATGGAAGCGTATTACAATGTTACTGTTGACTATAGACCCTAGCTTGTGTTGATGGTACTTTTTCCATAACCATCCAATTTTAAATAAATAAATAAATAAAATTAAGGAACTCATGCTTCCTGATTTTAAAACTTATTGAAAAGCTACAGTGATCAAAACAGCTTGGTACTGGCACAAAGACAGACCTATCGACCAAAGGATGAAATTGAGAGTTCAGAAACATAACCTCACATCTACGGCTAATTGATTTTTTTTTTTGGACAAGTTTTATGATATAGAAAAAATGTAAAGTATTCTGTGGTTTTGAATTTTGGGGGGGCACGTGTTATTTTTCTCTTAAGTTATTTTCTCACTTGGCATTTTCCATTAAGATTCATTTTAAAAAATTGTCTTGAAGATTTAAAAATCCCTGACTCTAAAACAAACAAAAACCACGGTTTTATAGATACTTGGGCATGAAAGCATTTGTCCACTGACATATTTTAGTCTCACTGATGATCACATTTATCTTCTGTTACATAAAATTTCAAACATATATAAAAGTAGACAGAATAGTGTAATAAACCCCTAATGAATTCATCACTCGACTTCAGCAGTTGTGGTCAGTTTTCTTCCATCTATTTTTTCTCTGGAGTACGATGTCAGAGTTTCTGGTTTGAGCTTCCTCTTGCTTAGCAGTTGACCAACAACTAAGTGCAAAAACCCCATATGATAAGCCACTAAGGCAAATAACAAAGATATTCAAAGACATGTTCCTAACTCTTGAAAAAGGGAGCTCTCTCCTGATTTCCTTTTTTTGTGTGTGTGAGGATTTTTTTTTTAATTTATGATACATAACTACATACAGACACAAACATTCTTATCATATAATCATTCCATCCTTGTATAATCAATAATTCACACTATCATCACTTAGTTGCGTATTCATCATCATGATCATTTCTTAGAACATCTGCATCAATTCAGAAAAAGCAATAAAAAGAAAACAGAAAAAAATTCATGCATCCCATATCCCTTACCCCTCCCCTTCACCCATCACCAGCATTTCAATCTAAGTTTATTTTAACATTTGTTTCCCCTATTATTTATTTATTTTTAATTCATATGTTTTATTTGTCTGTCGATAAGGTAAACAAAAGGAGCATCAGACACAAGGCTCTCACAACCACACAGTCACACTGCGACAGCCATATCATCATACAATTATCTTCAAGAAACATGGCCACGGGAGCACAGCTCCACATTTTCAGGCAGTTCCCTGCAGCCTCACCATGACACCTTAACCAAACAGGTAGTATCTATTTAATGCGTAAGAATAACCTCCAAGATAACCTCTCGACTCTGGAATCTCTCAGTCACTGACACTTTATTTTGTCTCATTTTGCTCTTCCCCCTTTTGGTCGAGAAGATTTTCTCAATCCCTTGATACTGAGTTCCAGCTCATTCTAGGATTTCTGTCTCATGTTGCCAGGACGGTCCACACCCCTGGGAGTCATGTCCCATGTAGAGAAGGGGAGGGCAGTGAGTTTGCTTGCTGTGTGGGCTGAGAGAGAGAATAGCCAATTGATTTTTAACAAGTTCACTCAATGAACATAGAATAGTCAATTCAAAAAATTGTGTCAGGAAAACTGAATTTCCACATATAAAGGAAAGAAGTTGGGCATGTACCTCATCCTGTAAACAAAAGCTAACTCAAAATGGATCAATAACCTAAATATAAGAGCTAAATCTCTTAGAATAAAACATAGAGAATATCTCTAGGACCTTGTAGGAGCTAATGAATTCTTAGACTTTATACTGAAAGGATGAGCAACAAAAGAAAAAATACAGAAATGGGTCTTCATCAATATTAAAAATTTTTGTGTATCTAAGGACAGTATCAAGAAAGTGAAAAGACAAGTTACATGATGAGAGGAAATATTTGGAAGCTAATTTATCTGATAAGAGTTTGATATACAGAATGCATAAAGAACTACTACAAGTCAACAACAAAAAAGACAAACAACTCAGTTTTAAAATAGGCAAAGACTATCTAGTCCATTAACATTCAATATTATTACTATAAAGGCCGTACTTACTTCAATCATTTTATCCTTAGGTATTTATACGTCGTATCTTCTTTTTGTCACTCTTTTTATCCTTTCAGTTACTCTTCCTATAATCTTCATTTCTACACTCTCCTCTAAGCCTCTCTCCTATCTTTTCTTTTCAGACTTCAGAACTCCCTTTAGTATTTCTTGTAGAGTGTGACTCTCATTAACGAACTCTCTTAGCTTCTGTTTAACTGGGAAAATTTTAAACTCTCCCTTAATTGTGAGGACAGTGTTGGCAGATAAAGACTTTTTGGCTGGCAGTTTCTCTCTTTCAGGTCCTTAAGTATATCATACAACAACCTTCTTGCGTCCATGGTTTCTGATGCAAAATCTGCACTTAATCTTATTGCAGTTCCCTTGTAATTGATAGATTGCTTTTCTCTTGCTGCTTTCAGAATTCTCTCTTCATTTTTGGCAGTTGACAGTCTCATAAGTACGCATCTCAGAGTGGTTCTATTAGTGTTTATTCTCTTTGTAGGTACATCGCTTTGTTGGTCTGTGTGTTTTTTTTGTTTTTTTTTTTTTGGTCTATTCAAATTCAGATGCTGAGTCTTCTAGCTCCCTGATTCTTTTCTTCTATCTCTTCAAATGTGCTGTTGTGTGTCTTTAGTGTATTTTAAATTTCATCTATTATGTCCTTTATTCCCATAAGATCTATTATTTTTCTTTGTATGCTTTCAAATACTACTTTATGCTCACTTATTGTCTTTTTAATATCCTTTATCTCTTTAGTCATCTTGGTGAATTTGTTTAGGAGATTTGTTTGAACATCCTTGATTAGTTGTTCCATATTTTGCATCTCTGAATTTCAGTCTTCTAATTTGATCATTTGGCTTGCTCATATCTTCTTGTTTTTTACTATGTCTTTCAATTTTTTGCTTATATTTTACCATCTGATTAACAAGATTATTTTGAAAGTCAATTTCCCCCTCTTGTCTAAGATTTTATTATTGATTGAGTTCATGTTAAAGCTCTTCTTTGGCACCTGGCTCATCAGTATACCCCTGCCAAAACAGGGTCAGAGTCCCACACAGGGGATGAAGGTCAATTCCAAAGGAGAGAGGGTCAGGGAAGCAGCTTCCCAAGATTGCACTTTCCCACTTTTCCAGAAGATTGTTCTCTTCGGCAGCCTATTCCCCATGGCCCTAAAAAGGTAAGTGGTTTTTTAGCCTCTGTCCCCTCTGCTTCTGAGGCAGGTGGAAATAATGGCCTTAGTCCAGAAAGAACCAGGGCTGTGGAACTCCACAATCCAATTTCACCAACCAACAATTGTATCAGAACTGTGTCATGTTTCCCTCTGATCCCAGGTGGGAGGACTTCCCTGACTCTATCAGTCCATAGCACCAATAGGGCAGGGTCCAGGCTGACTAGAAGGTGCAGCTGTCAAGGGTGGAAATGTGTGCCAGGAGCCACAGCCAAGTCGAGTCACTCACCACTATTTCTCCATCTATGGAATCAGTGGTGCCACAGGTTCCACAGGTCCTAGTCTGGAAAGGACCAACTATGCAGGACACAAAGGATCCATTTTGCCCACCAACAGTAGGATCAGAACTGTGGCATGTCCCCCTCTGTTCCCAGAGCAGAGGGTTTTCTGACAGCTCTGTGTTGTCATACAATCCTGTGAGACCCTGCTCATTTTTTCCCGTTCTTTTCTCTCTCTGTTCTTTCTGTACAGTTTCGGATGTCCCATTTGCTAGTTCACTGGTCCTGTCTTCTGCCTGTTCAAATTTGCTGTGGTACACCTCTAGTGTATTTTTAATTTCTCCCACTGTGTCTTTCATTCCCAGGTGCTCACTCAGTCCTTTCTTAGGATCTTTTATCCCTTTAGCCGTGTGTTCCTTCATACCCTTGGATTGATTTAGGAGATTTGTTTGAGCATCTTTGATTAGTTTTTCCAAATTCTGCATCTCTTCCAACTTTTAAATTTGCTCCTGTGGGCTCTATCTTTCTGTTTCTTGTCATGATTTGTCATTTTTTGGATGTCTAGCCAAATGGTTATCTTTATGAGTTTATGCTGGCGATAAGTTTCTCCATCTTGCCTAGGGTTTTGTTGTTGATTGGCATTGAGTTAAGGGTCTTCTTTGACACTTGGTTGATATCATTCTAGATCTTTAAAATTGCCCATGTTTAATGATCAAAACAGAGTCAGGGACCCAGGAAGGTGGCAAAAACTGGTTTCAAAGGACTCTGAGGAGACATCAGGAAAGATGCCACAAAGCCATTTTTATTGGCTCCCCAACACTGCACTTTACTGGTCTTCCCAGCAGATGGTAGCCTTTAGTAAATTTTGCCCCAAACCCTAAGGAGGGTTTGTGTTTATTCAAACACCACAGGCTCCACCCCTGGGATGGGTGGTGCTGAAACAGTGTCCAGAGGAAACTCTGTCTGGGGTAGGCTGGAAATGCAATTCAGGGCTAGGAATCAGCTTTCCAAACTCACCGATCAGAAGCCATGCTTGGCACTTGGTCATAAAAAAACAAACAACCCTGATACCATGGAGGAAGGCATTCACATCCTTCTCCATCCACATCGGCCAGCCATTGAGTGTACCAGTGTCGCTTGCCTCAAAGGTGGGGAATAGGCACTGGCCACTACCACAGCATGATTCATTTACAGCTTTTTGCCACAGCTTCTCAGTCTCCCCATACCACTCTTTCCTGGTTACTGTGCAGCACTCCCCTGGCCTCTGAAGCCCTGGAACTATTGTTTCAGTTTCTGCTTATGCACTAACTGGTTTTGGAGGAGGAGTGTGTCCTTCAATTCCGCATTCTGCTATCTTCCCCTGGAAGTTCTTTCTTTTTAAATGTAAACATTTAGGGTTATAAATGCTTACATTATAACCCTCTCAGCACTATCTTTGCTGTAGGCCAAAAGTTTTGACCTGTTGTGTTCATGTTTTAATTCATCTCAAGATATATACATATTTCCCTTGCATTTTTTTCTTTGACCCACTGATTGGTTAGGAGTTTGCTATTTAATTTCTGTATAGTTGTGGGTTTTTCAGTTTCCACCTGTTATTGATTTCCAGCTTCATTCCATTATGGTCAGAAAAGATGTTTTGTATAATTTCAATATTTTAAAACTTATTAACACTTGTTTTATGACCTAACGTATTGTCTATCCTGTAAAATGATCCATGAACACTTGAAAAGAATGTACATCCTGCTGTTTTGGGGTGCAGTGTTCTGTATATGTCTCTTAGGTCTAGTTAATTTACCATATTTTTCAAGTTCTCTGTTTCTTTATTTATGCTCTGTCTAGATGTCCTGTCTATTGATGGACAGCTGTATTGAAGTCTCCAACTATTACTGTGCAGGTGTCTATTTCTCCCTTCAGTTTTGCCAGTGTTTGCCTCAGGTATTTTGGAGCACCTGGTTAGGTACATAAATATTTATGATTGTTATTTCTTCTTGGTGGATTACCCCTTTTACTAATACATCATATCCTTCTTTGTCTCATAAAGAAATTTTAGACTTAAAGTCTATATTGTCATATTATTATAGCTACCTTAGCTCTCTTTTTGTTACTATTTGCATGAAATATCATGTCCCAACCTTTTGCTTTCAACTTATTTGTGGCTTTGGGTCTAAGGTGAGTCACTTGTAAACAACATATAATTAGATCATGCCCTTTTTTTAAATCTATTTTGACAATCTGGGTCTTTTGATTGCAGAGTTCAATCCATTAATATTCAATGTTATTACTGTAAGACAGCACTTGCTTTAGCCATTTGGGCCCTTGTTTTTTGTTGTTGTTGTTTGCTTTGTTTTTGAGACACTTCATTTTTTTATTGATGTATATTATCTATTCATGTATCATGTAATCATACAAAGTGTCCAATTATGGTTCACAATATCATCATATGGCTCTGCATTTATCATCATAATCAACTTTTTTCTTTTTTGTGAAAAATAACATATATACAAAAAAGCAATAAATTTCAAAATACAGCAGAACAATGAGTTCTGGAACAGATTTTTGACTTTGGAATGGGTTGCAATCCCACATTTTTAGGTTTTTACTTCTAGTTGCTCTAAGATACTGGAGACTAAAAGAAATATCAAATTAATGATTCAGCAGTCATACTCATTTGTTAAACCCTACCTTCTCTTCTTCCCCACCATCACCTTTGATCTTTCTATCCCATTCTTTAGCGGTATTTGAGCTATGGCCATTCTGACTTTTCATGTTGGAACTTTTTCATGTTTCATATTTTCAATAATGTGGGGTAAGGAGATGGGACTAGTTGATATTCTGGAGAGCCTGGCCCCTCTAGGTTTCAGGACTTAAGTGGACCAGGGACCCATCTCAAGGTTATAAGTTTCTGGAAAGTTACCTTAGTGCATGGAACCTTTGTAGAATCCTAATATATTGTCCTAGATGTTCTTTAGGATTGGCAGGAATGGTTTTGGTTGGGGGGTTGGCAAGTAATGTTAGGCAGCAATGTCTAACTGAAACTTGGGTAAGAGTAATCTCCAGAATAGCCTCTCAACTCTATTTGAACTCTCTCAGCCACTGATACCTTAGTTATTACACTTCTTTTCCCCATTTTGGTCAATATGGAATTGTCATCCCCATGGTGTCGGGGCCAGATACATCCCTGGGAGTCCTCTCCCACACCACCAGGGAGACTTTCCCCCCTGGATGTCATGTGCCATGTAGGGGCGGGGACAATGATTTCACTTACAGAGTTGGACTTAGAGAGAGTGAGAGGACACATCTGCGCAACAAAGGAGGCCCTCTGATGTAACTCTTAGGAATGCCTGAGAGTTTATAGCTAAGCTTCTCTGCTATAAACATAAGCTTCATGAGAGCAAGCCTCAAGATCCAGGGCTTGGCCTGTTGATTTAGGCGTCCCTAATGTTTGACCAATATGAGGGGTTTCCCCTGATAAAATCTAATACTTCCTTATTTTTTCTCACATCCCTCAATCGACTTTGCCAATACTTATTATTATTATTATTATTATTATTATTTTTGGGTGCATGGTCCGGGAATTGAACCCAGATCTCTCACATAAAAGGCGAACATTCTACCACTGAACCACCCTTGCACCCACCAATAGTTTTTTATTATTTGCTTTATACACTCTGGGATATCCAGGCATTACAGTAAACTATGCAGGATAAAAGACCCTTATTCTTATTCTGGGCTCCCTGTGTTTGGATTGTTTAAATGGTCTATTGTGACAGGTTGAGTTGGATTATGTGCTACAGAAAATTTGGGTTCTGGACAAAATAAACCTTTCTTCTTTTGGTCTTAAAGAGTAGATGAAGTTCTAAAATATAGACAATGTCTCACTTACCCCTGTATTCTGAATTACCTTAATCTTAACCTGACTGACTTCATTTTTATCTCTAAATACCAGGTTGCACATATATAAAACCACCTCTCAAAATCCAGAAGTAGCAATCACTGCTCCAGAATAAATGTGACTGCTATAAGAGCTTACAATCTAGGCCCCTGTTTTCTTATGAGTATTTTCTAAATGAGACCATACAATATTTGCTCTTTTGTTTCTGGCTTATTTTGCCTCATCAAGTGTCCCACAGATTCATTCAGCAGCACAATATTTGATCATATGTATACAGCATCTTTCACCAAACTACTTCTCAGTCAGTGCATCCTTCAGCCACTTCTATTCATTGGGCCTCACGTGTAAAGTCCAAAGTCAACAGTCTATCAACACTTTCAATTTTAGATAGTTTCATTGTTCTCAAGAGAAAGATAACCAATAAACACACCCTCACCAAATGGAAAATCCAAACTTCCCCTTAACTCTTGTCCCTTCCCCCATTATTTACCCCTGGCCTTGCTGTGGTACTGTTGATGTTTTCCTGTTAAACATAGCCCATAGCATGTAATAGCAATTTTCTTCCTATACCCCAAATGTATGCACTCTTTGTACAAGATTCATACTTTTGCAGTAGTTCATGCAAGAACTTATTTATATTTGTAGTGTTAATTGGTGGGACACATGGGTCTATAAAACCTCTTTCAAAATCGTGTTCACCTTCAATATGTGCTATTATTTATAGAATAGTGAACTTCCTTCACTTCTATCAATTCCCTTACATTAAGTTCAACCTCATTAGCTGACAGTTCACCCATCTCTAGCTTCCATGTATCTCTAGGTCCCCTATACTCTGTATTATAAGCCTCTAATTTTACCTTTACTATGGTCATAAAAGTGGAATCATGCAGTGTCTATCCTTTTGTGCCTGGCTTATTTCACTCAGCATTATGTCCTCAAGACTCTTACATCTTGTCATGTGCTTCAGGACATCATTTCAACTCAATGCTTCATAGTATTCCATTGTATATATATACCACATTTTGTACCACATTTTGTTAATCCAGTCATCTGTTGGGTTGTTTGTTCTTTGGTTGTTGAGATTTCTTTTGGTTGTATGATTTCTTTATGTACACAGGATATCAAACCTTTATCCAATGTGTGCTTTCCAAATACTTTCCTGCATTGGGTTGGCTGCTTCTTCACCTTTTTGGCAAATCTTTTGAGGTACAGAAGCATTTAATTTTGAGGAGTTTCCATTTATCTATTTTTCTTTTGTTGTTTGTGCTTTGGGTGTAAAGTTTAGGAAGGTGCCTCCTATTACTAGGTCTTGAAGATGTTTCCCTACATTTTCTTCTAGGAGCTTTATAGTGCTAGTTCTTATATTTAAGTGCTTGATCCACTTTGAGTTAATTTTTGTATATGGTGTGAGGTAAGGGTCCTCTTTCATTATTTTGGCTATTGATATCCAGTTCTTCCATGGCCATTTATTCAAAAGACTATTTTGTCCCAATTCAGTGGATTTGGGGGCCTTATTGAATCCCTTTGATCACAGATTTAGTGGTCTGTTTCTGCACTTTCAATTCAATTCCATTGGTCAATACTTCTCTCTGTGTGCTAGTACATTGCTGTTTTGACCACTGTGGCTTTATAATAAGTTTTAAAATCAGGAAGTGTTAATCCTCCCACTTTCATTCTTTTTTAGGATGATTTTAGCTATTTAGGATCTTTTTCCTTTCCAGATGAATTTGGTAAGTAGCTTTTCCAAGACTTCAAATTTTGATTGGTACTGTGTCAGATCTGTAGATCATTCTGGGTAGAATTGACATCTTAACTACATTTAACCTTCCTATCCATTAGCAGGGGATGTCTTTCCACCTATTTCAGTTTTTTATTTCTTTTAGCAATGTTATGTAGTTTTCTATATACAAGTCCTTTACATCCCTAATTATGTTAATTCCTAGATACTTGATTCTTTTAGTTGCTATTTTGAATGGAATTTTTTCCTTAATTGACTTCTCAGTTAGGTCATTACTTGTGTATAGAAACATTATGGATTTTTGCACATTAATTCTATATCCTGTCACTTTGCTGAATTTGTTTATTAACTGAAATAACTTTTCTGTAGACTCTCAGCATTTTCCAAGTATAGTATCAGACCATCTGTAAATAATGAAAGTTTTACTTCTTCCTTTCCAATTTGAATGCCTTTTATTTCTTTTTCTTGCTTTATTGCTTTAGCTTGAACTTCCAGGAAGATGTTAAATAATAGTGGTGACAGAGGGCATCTTTGTCTCATTCCCAGCCTTAGGGGGAAAGCTTTCGGTCTCTCACTACTGAGTATGGTACTGGTTATCAGTTTTTCATATATGTCCTTTATCATATTGAGGAAGTTACATTGATTCCTACCTTCTGAAGTGTTCTTATCAGAAAAGGATGTTGAATTCTGTCGAATGCTTTTTCAGCATCAAGATGATCATGTGATTTTCCTGTTTTGATTTGTTAATGTGCTGAATTACATTGATTGATTTTCTTGTTTTGAACCATCCTTGCATTCCTGGTATAAATCCCACTGGGTCATGGTGAATAATTCTTTTTATGTGTTGTTGGATTTAATTTGCTAGTATTTTGTTGAGAATTTTTGCATCTATGTTCATTAGGGAGAGTGGCCTGTAGTTTTCTTTTACTTGTGACCGGTTTATGGAGAAATCTATTTCTTCTTGAGTCAGTATAGCTTGTTCATGTGTTTCTAGGAATTTTGTCCATTTCATCTAAGTTGTATAGTTTGTTGGTGTATAGTTGTGCATAATATCCTGTTATGATTTTTGTATTTCTTCGGGGTCTGTGGTAATGAACCCCCTCTCATTTCTGATTTTGTTTATTTGCATCCTCTTTCTTTTTTCTTTGTCAGTCTTGCTAGTGACCCATCGATTTTATTGACTTTCTCAAAGAACCAACTTTTGGTTTTATTGATTCTGTCTATGGATCTTTTGTTCTCCCATTCATTTAACTCTGCTTTAATCTTTGTTATTTCTCTTCTATTTGCCTTTGGGTTAGTTTGCTGTTCCTTCTCAAGTTCCTTGAGGTGAGCAATTAAGTCCTTGATTTTTACTCTTTCTTATTTTTTAATATAGGCATTTAGGGCAATAAATTTTCCTCTCAGCACAGCCTTTGCTACATTTCATAAGTTCTTATATGTTATATTCTCATTTTTATTCATGTCCAAATAGCTACCAATTTCTTTAGTACTTTCTTCTTTGACCCACTGGTTGTTCAAGAATGTGTTATTTAATCTCCTTATATTTGTGAAAGTTCTCATTCTTTGGTGGTTATTGATTTCCAGCTTCATGCCATTGTGATCAGAGAAAGTGCTTTGAATTATTTCAATGTTTTGATATTTATAAAGACCTGTTAGTGTCCAAGCATATGATCTATCCTAGAGAATATTCATGAGCACTAGGAAGAATGTATACCCTGGTGTTTTGGGGTATATAGCCTATGTGTTACTGTTAGTTCTAATTCATTTATTAAATTGTTTAAATTCTCTATTTCTTTGTTGATCCTCTGTCTGGTTGTTCTGTCTATAGAGGAGAATGGTGTATTGAACTCTTCTACTATTATTGTTGAAATATTTATCACTCCTCTCAGTTTTGCTTATGTTTGTCTCATATACTTTGGAGCTCCTTGAGTGGGAGCATAAACACATATAATTGTTATTTTTATTGGTGAATCATCCTTTTCATTAATATATATTGTCCTCCATTATCTCTTATGATGACTTTACATTAAGAATCTGTTTTGTCACATATTAATGTAGCAACTTTAGCTCTCGTTTGGTTGCAGCTTGCATGGAACATCTTTTCCCATCCTCTCACTTTCAATCTATTTGTATCGTTGTGTCTAAGATAAGTCTCTTGTAAGCAGCATATAGCTGGATTTTGTTTTCTAATCCATTCTGCCAATTCGTATCTTTCAATTGGTAAATTCACTCTTTTAACATTCAAAGTTTTTAATGTAAAGACATTTCTTGAATCCACCATCTTATTTTTCTATTTTATTTGTCAGATCTATCTTCAAATTTTCCTTTCTTTTTAGCAGATATGGACTTCCACCTCTCTGAGCACTTCTTAGAAAACTCTAAAAAGTTGACTGAAGTGTCTGGATGCTTCTTCTCGTGCTCCTCCCTGCAAGTTTTTACAAAGGCATATGCTGACATTTTGCCTCCCGGTTTTTTAGAGTCTCCTTTGCCCATGTCTAATTATTTTTCATCATGAGGATCAGAGTTGCCCAGTGCACACCTGGCCTGCACTTGCCATGGTGCTGTCTCTATGGTGCTCAATGTACTGCATCTCTAATGTATTTTTAATCTCTACTATTGTAACTTTCATCCCCATAATGTCTGTTATGTTTCTTTTTATATTTTCAAATTTTTCTTCAAATTTTTCTTATGCTCACACATTGTCTTCTTTTTTTTAAATTATATTATCCATTTTTATTGTGCATACATACTTTAAAATGGGTTTTACAATATAGTTTTATCACCTAGTTTATAGCTAAATATATTGTAAACATTTTCTCGTGTCTTCTATAAGAGTTAAGATAATTGCACAGTATGGAGAAAACAATTTATCAACCAGTCTTATTGGGAGAAATTTAGATTTAACTTTTTTCTAAGAAGACTTTTTCCTCCTTACAATGTCTTGAGAAACAAGGATATTTTGTCTTATGTAGCTTTCTAGAGGTGATAGAAAATTGCTCTTCAATTTAGCTTTTTAACTTTCTTCTCTGCATCCATCTAATCATTAAGCAAGTAATTATTTTTCTCTTTTCCACTGTCTCTCTGTTTGCTTTCTCTTTTCTTCTCTGTTTCTCTGGTACAAAGGCATTCTTCCATTTCTTTTAAAGATACTGTCTTTATTGATTTTTATCATTGCTACTCAAAACTTTATCTTCTGTATCACACTAGGATTAGACTTTAATAAACTGGAGATAGAATTGAATTGTTTAAAAAAATATATTAACTACTTATAATTAGTTAGAGCTAATGATTCAAAAAACATGACAAGGGCACCATGTAGATACAGCTGACTTTATTTGAAGTGTTTTTTTTTATTGAGGGGGTAGAGTTAGAGTGAGGAAAGGAGCTGGTACTTCAAGGAAGTATTAGGGACTGTTATGGATATGTACTTATTATGTCAAGGCAACTAACAAATGATCATCTTTTTGTTATGATGTTAGAGCAGCAATTTCAGAGGCTGCCATGAAATTTCATGGCATCTAATCTTGTTCCAGAGAAAGGCACATGTTGATGAATAGTAACTTTGGGTAGAAAGATAGATGCCAGCCAGTAGAGGAGTATTATATGCAAATGGCACCAATTCTGGAGTCCTGGAAGCTGTGAGGGGCTTATCCATCACACGACCATCACAACCAGGTAGAAATGTTTGGGAGAACCAGTGAAGCCAGTGGTGCCGGCATTTGCACATGGAAACCTCCTTGGGAGCCAGGTGTCATAGGGTATAGAGCCACAGTTGTTTCTGCTCATCATGCTCACAGTTCCGTCCATAGAAGTAGGAGGGGGCAGGCACAAGAGGACCCCAGCATGCAGGTTTCCCCATTCAGACAGCAGGCTTTATTGAGCTCCTGAGTGTTCTGGATTCCCAGGAATGACACCAACTGGAAAGACTGATGACAAATTGCAGGCTCCTCCTGGGACTGAGAGTCAGCACCCCTGAAGTCCAGGCCTCCCTGTGACATCATGCCAGTTAATGGTGGCCCAATGCAGCAACTAATCCCAATTCAAATACTTTGGAAATGGCCGTGATTAAAATCACACTAGAAGAAAAACACTCCATCTTCCTGCTGTCCATAGCTCTCAATTTAAGGGGAAAAAAATGATAGCATGGCTTTAATTGACCTGTGCATCACTAAAACACCCAAAAAAAACACATAAATTTCTTGAAGTGAAAAAGGGGAATCTATAAAGAAAAATATCCAGAACAATGAATGCACGTTCCCGAAAAGAAGCTAGAGTCAGGATGCCCAAGAAACTGGGGCTCATCACACTCTTTGGCCCTAATGAATGCTTTGACCTTAAACCTGGCATTTAGTCTTTCCAGGGAATCTACTTCTTCAACCGCATTATCTTCTTAATATCCTTTATCTCTTAATGCATATTTTCCTTCATCTCCTTGAATTGATTAGGACATTTATTTGAACTTCTTTGATTAATTACTCCAAATTCTGTGTCTCCTCTTAAATTTTATTTAGTTCCTTTGACTGAGCCATATCTTCTTGTTCCTCAGTGTGGCCCATAATTCTTTGCTGCTCTCTAGACATATGATTGTTTTGATGAGCAACTCTGAAGATTAGTTTCTCCCTCTTGTCTAGAGTTTTATTGTTGATTAGCTTTGTGTTGAGGCTCTTCTTTGACACTTACCCAACTTAGTCTGGACCTTTAGAATGACTCAAGTTTAACTGATCAGATTTTCTCAGCTCTTCTTCATCAGATTCTTGCCCTGGATATGTGGTACGATTTTTAAGATTGCACTTTTTATGGAATTGTTTCACCTCCATGAGGAAGCTTCCTTTCCTCCATTCCTTCTCCAGGAGTCGTGATCTGTACTGTTTGTTTTTGTGCAGAATCTTCTCCCCAGTTCCTATGATTTAAATTATTTTTTCTCACTCAGTGCCCCATTTTCCTTACACTGTTTTGGGACCCTCTTGTCTATCACAATTCAGTTTATTAGCCCCTGTTTTTTGTTTTTTTGAGTGAAATTTTTCTACCTCTGGTTTCTTCCCTTTTAGGGTATCCAGACCTAGGGGGGGCTACGTGAGGTCAATCCAAAATGGTGAGTCATTCCAGAAAAGTCTGTTTTGTCTTTAGGTGGTCCAGTTGACAGTAACTGGATTTATTGAGTGCTGCAGTTGGCAACTGTCATTCTAGCATGGTCTCTATCCACCACCAACACCACCACCCCCACTTTGGGGACTTTTTTGTATGCGAAACTCCTCAGTGGTTTCTGTACTGCTTTGGGTCTCTATGGACTTGGGTCCCTGTGCATGAATATGCACAGGATTCTAAATCACTGATGTAAGTGGCTTTATAGTCAGTGTCCACAGTGAGAGGCAAGCAGGATCCAGGTGACTGCCTCTGAGCAACTCCAAAGTTGCACAGGACTGAATGAGGGGGAAGGATGAGGACTGATGGGTTGGGACAGAAGTTAACTACCAGCTATTTTTCTCTTTCTTCTATTCAGCATTTCTAGAGTCTTCCTTCCATGTCTACTGTCCATCCATCAGATTTCTAAGCAAGTGGGATTTGTCCTTTTACTCATTGAATCTCTTGTAAGATTTTTTTAGGGGTTATCTTACCTCACCAGCTTGATGACATCACCTTGGTGGAAAAGTTCTGGTGATGGATGGTGGTGTCGGTAGCACAAAAATAAGAGTATGATTAATGCCACTAAGTTGTTTGCTTGTGGGTTGCTGAGATGGGGAATTTGATGTTGTATCAATTTTACCACAAAACAAAAACAAACGAGATTACACAGACACTGACAATTAAATGTAATTCATGATCTTGGACTGTATCTAAAAAAGAGGAGTAAATGCCCAGCAGGGTATTATTGACACAATTGAAAGAATTGAATATAGAGCATATGATTTCTATCAAAGTTAAAATTCTTGAAATTGATAACTGAATAAAATTACATAAATGGGTATCCATATTTTTAGGAAATGTACATGGAAATATTGAGTGTTATATGAGTCTTATGTATGCAACCCACAAATGTTTAAAGATGATAAATGATAGATAGATAGATAGATAGATAGACAAATAGATATTTGATGGATGGATAGAGAATGATATAACAAATGTAGAAAAATATTAAAAGTTGATAATCTGGGTATCTAGAGTGGGGAGAATATTGGAGTTCTCTATTTTTTTGTATTGTTTTTGCAACTTTCCTGTAAGTTTGAAATTATTTCAAAATAAAATGTTTAGGAATAAAATCAGTTGTGATGCAGATTCAATAAAGATTTTTTGGGATTGAGGTCCTCCCAAAATTATAAGAATTTCAGATAAAATTTATGATTTTTTTTTTCTGTGACATAAAGTCAGAATATATTTCTAAGTATGCTTCTTTTATAAGCTATGAAACCTCAATCCACCATGTTCACTTTGAAAGACTGACTAGAACATTACATTTCCAAGGAGCAAAATGGGGAGGAATGTCAGATAAAAATTAGGCTGATTCTTAAAAGATCTGAAGATTATGTAATTCATTGGCTGGAATTGCCAAGTGGCAGGGAATGGAAATCACACAGAGAAGTGAAATGGAAGGGGCCAAAGTTGTGGGGCCTGTTTTTCAGTTTGGAAGGAAATCCCAGAAATCCATCCTATGGGCTTTCTGTTTCCTTCTTTCCTATCAGGAAAAGCATGTGGGAAAAAAGCAGATTTTTATAGGATTTAGAGCTATAATTTGTATTCATACCAATAAGAACACTATTTCCAATCCCTGGACAGGCAATGTAGCCAAAATATAGTAAAAGCTACTGCAGAAGCAAAATTTTAGGTAAATACAAACAGTCAAAGCAGCCCAAAGGTTGACGTTTTCCAGGAGCAAGGAAGTTGGAGATGGACAACTAAGATCCTTCAGGGTATTTGGCCTCGAAAAAAATTCCACTAGCACATATTTATGTAACTTTTTAAATGAAGGCTAAATATTTCTGGAGCTCTTCATGGATAAGAAAGTGTTTCATATCACCATTTACTTAAGAACATCAAAAAAGTTACATTTACATGTTTTCATCTATTAGAGAGAAGGAAGAGTGTTCAGATAGATTCGAATTGAAGAGGGCAAGTCCTTATAAATTGGCATTTGAAAAGATTATGCAAACAACAGATGCTTCACAGCCCCACCTTTCCTCTTTTGCTTGCTAGGCTGCCCCTCTGAAAGTGCCTAACAAATTAATGGGACTTTTTAGGAACATGAAAACAACCCTGACTTCACTGACTGCCAAGGAAGTTAGCAAGAAAACCTCATTTTTCCATTAGTTATACTCCCCTCTGAGAGGCTGAGATTTCACATAAATATGCTCTAACAGATCCAGCAACAGCTGTACCTCTTGATCTCCTCTATTTCTGGTCTCTACTTTGGGCAAGTTGCTTCAATTTCCTCATCTGTAAAATGGGGGTAGCGAATGTACTTATCTCTGTCTACTATATGGATTAAATGGGAGAATTATCTCACTTAGAGAAAAGCCCTGGCACACAAAGTACTTAATAAAATGCAGTAATATTTTCTGAATGAGTAGATGAATGGAGGAGGAAATAAATGAATGCATTCATTACCCACCCATCGGAAAGCTTTAACTCCCTATGTTATATCTGATGTTCGGGCATTTACTCTCCTAAATATTGGAGGGCTGATAAACAGCAAGAATATTGTTTCAAGCTACCGGTAGCAAAGTTCCCACATCTAACAAAATCAAACTCCAAAATGTTGCGAGCCTGCAGGGCAAAATTTGAGCTGGTTTCTAATTCAAATAAAACCCTGCCTCTCTTGTCCCTCACTATTTCAGAGAACTTTTCCTACTTTTCATCCCAAATGGAATAGTATACCTTTGAAGAAATGTCCGATTAGTTTGCTTACTCGGAAGCCATCTGGCACTATTAGATCATTTAGGTCCCAATTTGTCAGATCAAAGGGAAGTTGGGTGGAATCTCAGAATGGGGGCTGCATGATTTCTGCTTTATGTGCTGGACCCTAGTTACCCACCTCAGCCCCAAAAGTGTAGGAATAAAGAGAACATGTCCTTTCACACAGCTCTGCCTGTCTCTGCTGGGATGGCCATTCAAAGGATGTCAACACCCTGCTTTCCTTGCTAGAAGAGTGACCTATTTTTCTCTGTTAACTCCATGGTTGGTCTGCTTAGCCAGCCTGGGCCTCCTGAGTAAACATGAAAGCTAAGGTGCTCTCCACCTACCTTCTGAATCTGATAATCATGTACCTTGTTCACCTCTCTGCTCACTACCCCCAAATTCTCAGGCTCTCCCCTGGTTGCATTCTAAGTACTGCAACTTACTTTCTCTTATTGCCTGCCAAGACCACCTACCTGTCCCTGCCATTTGCTCAGCTGCCTCACCCCGTGTTTACTCTCATTTGGTCCCCCTTCTATAGACAGACCAGGCTGTAACCTTTAGCCCTCAGAGTTGAGACCTGGACATCAGAAGCTTGATGTAGGGAGTCTGAATTTGATTCAAATTGTCCAATCTTTGGGGTGAGGAGTTAGAAGGGAGCACTTGTGTTATCTTACTTGAAATCTCACTTTGCAAGCAACAGCAACTGTGGCTGACATGCAGAAAAAGAATAGTTTTCAAAGGATAGGAGGTGGCCTACAAACTCTTCAGGAACTTGTTGCTCAGACAGCAGGCAGGAGCACAGAATCAGTCCACTGTGGTCATCCTGCTGTGGGGCGGAACGTGGCAAGCAGGATGTTAGAGCTGTTGCTACCACCCTCCCCAAATGATTTATCTACTGTTTCTGCTTGTGCTATGGCTCCTGTTTAAAGGCTGGGATTTTGCATCTGAGAGACCCACCTTAAGTCTCATATTCTAGCTTTAGCTTCAAGGGGAGGCTAATAAGGTAGGTTTCTGGGCTTTAGGAAGGAAATTTCTAAAGCACAGAAATACGGTTCACATATTAGACAGCAAAACAATGACAAATATCAACCACATGTGTCTCACCATTCTCCATTCTGTCCCTCATTCACGTCTTCTGCAAACAAGCACTATCCAAATGCCCTTTCCATCTCCTATCTACAGAATGTCCTGGGATTCCAGGCTACAGCTCCTTCTTTGGCCACAGGGTGTGGCTTCTCAGCCCAGGGTCAGTGACAAACAAGGCTTCTAGTTTTCTTTCCAACATTTTCCTTGTGCCAGTTTTTTAAAAGAAAGAAATGTCATCCCTTTTAATTCACCCTGACAGACAGACAAGGAAGACTTAAGCTGTCATTTTTCCTTCTCTACTTTCCACATCCGTACTCGAAAATTTAACACATCTTTACAAACTGCCTGCATCATTGGTATTGGTTTCTTTGCTTTATTAGTTTTACATTTACTGGAAGATCCTAGGGCTGGGTCCAGTGTGCCAGAAGCCATAGGGGTGGTAAAAACATTTCTGGGTGTGAAAACAACAGCCCTTGAAGAAAACATATCCCTTTAGAGGATACTGTTTCCTGGATGTCAAAGCATCTCCAGAGACTGAGAATTAAGAGGTCATCAGCTCAAGAAGAAGATGCTCCGATTGCCCCTCCTCGATGATCACTAGCAAACAGCTTTGTGTTGATGCCATCCTCCTGCCAACATTTGGTTCCCAAGCTTGTTCTCTTGTATCTGTCTACCCAGGTCCTGGAATGCAGCCAGCCTACCAACACTGAAAGGATGGATCCTAGTGTAAAGAGACTGCTTGTCTGGCTATATACAGAGAGAGATGACAGCAGGACACCAGAACAGCTGCTGGAGGGCAGAGGAAGTAGGCAGCTGCAAGCAGGGTGGTCAGAAGAAATGCCTCAAAGATGCTCTGAGATGCAACAAATTACAAAGCACCACATCTTTAAACAGCAAAGCAGGCAGAGCAGCCTGTGGGGAAGCAACAAGGAATGAGGGATTCTTTTCTGAGCAGAAGTCTGGGTCAGGAAGTGAGCAGCAGGACCAGAAGAGGTGAGGTCCACTGTAGACTGGCAGCAGTTCCAGTGACCAAACCAAAGACCTCCTCTGTGTGGGCTCCTGCGGAAGGTTCTCCAAGCACCTCTGGTGCAAGCAAGGGTGGGTAACATTTCCTTAGACGTAGATTGGTGTAGAGCAAAACAGGAGATTTAAAAATCCTTCCCTCTCCATTCAGGTGCTTTCTAGCACATTTACTCTGTCTCCACCAGAGGCAGCATGCATGGTCTTGAGAGTAACACTTGTAGTAATAAGTGTTGGAACAGATACATCGATACCTTTGACTTTGGAGCCCCAAGACCAAAATGATATCAGGCTGTTTCGCATGGCATTTTACCTCACCTACTTCCCAAAAGGACGTAAGACTGTTTACATGAAAAGCTTAAGTGCAATAAAACAAAAAACTATAAACACAGGTAAAAATCAAGGAGCAAGTGTAACGGGGAAAAATCCTACCAAAAAGCTTGGGCAGATGAAAGATAACAGCAATGAGCCCACACCTTGGTCTTGGATGCTGGCAAACTCAAATCTTATGGAAAAACCAAGTGGGCAATGTAATCACTGTTGTCCACCAGGAGGATGCAGAGCCGCCAGCTCGTGAGACTGGCAAACTTTTCCTTGCCCTCAACTCTATGTGAAATTTATCATATGCCTCTGTGTGAAGTAGTAAACAACATCCTCCAAACAGTTCTGGATAAATAACGACACTTAAAGGAGTGTGTCGTCTCTCTTATATTGCCTTCCTTTGCCCCCCCAGGTGTGAAATTGTTATGTATCCCAGAAAAGCCATGTTTTTCTTTTTCTTTTTTTTTTTTTTGTCCTAATCCAATCTTGTGGGGGCAAATCTTTTGTTTAGGGTGGAAACTTTGACTGACTTTTTTCCCTGGAGATGTGACACAACCAATTGTGGGTGTGACTTTTGAGTAGGTGGAGATGTGACTCCAGTCATTCAAGGTGGGTCTTGATTAGTTTATTGGAGCCTGTTAAAAGGGAAGACATTTTGGAGGAAGCTCAGATGCTTGGAGAACAGTTGCTAGAGAGCCGACAGAGGTTTGGAAATGCAGACGCCCCAGGAGATGCCGGGAGCTGAGAGAGATGGCAGAAGCTAGACAGGAGCCAGAAGCAATGTAGACACAGACATTTGGAGATGCTTGGAGTGCTGACAGAGAGAGCAGATGCCTAGACGTGGACGTATGGAGATGCAGAGCCCAGTAGACATCACCATGTGCTTTCCCATGAGATGCTAAGCAAGCCAGAAGCAGAAGGATCAAGAGGGACTGAGAGAGCCATTTGAAACCAGAAGTCAGGAAAGTATGCAGACAATAGCCACATGCCTTCCCAAGTGACAAACATCGGCCTCTTTTTGTCAAGGTATCTTTCTCTGGCTGCCTTAGTTTGGACATTTTTATGGCCTTAGAACTGTAAACTTGTAACTTTATAAATCACCTTAATAAAAGCCAACTCATTTCTGGTATATTGCGTTCTGGAAGCATTTAACAAACTCATACAGTCTGGTTCTGTAAACCTGACTCTCTGGTGGTCCAGAAGAACATGAGCCAAGGATATAACTTTCTGGCAATCTGGATGCTTAAAACTAAGGGAAAGCACTTGCAAGCTCAGGTCAGTCTGTGTTTCAGATTGGACTCCTTAACCTGCTCAACACTCAAACTCCCTCTATTATCTTCTCCAAATCCCAACTGAGCCATTTATTTTGAGATCGTTGCCAGCTAAACAAATGTACTTTTATTTGGGAAGGGCCTCGGTAGCCATGTCATGAACAAATGTTTCACTTCCAGTACCCTTTCTGAAATGTTGACAGTAGCCTCCTTGCATTAAACGGTCCCTCAAGAATATTCCTTACCTCACCCTAACGTTTCGTAGAAGACATTTTGCCAGATGAATGTATTAAGTTTGAGGTACCTAAGAAATGCCTGGACATGTTCAAGTTGTTGGCTGAAGACAACCAAAAGGGTGGACTATGAGGGTTTCTGTGTGAGCAGTCAAGAGTCTGACTGGTATTAGCACCTTCACAGAGGGGCCCCAGGTCTGGTCAAAGCCTTTGTTCTGGAAGCACTGACGGTTTCTGTTCCAACAGATCATAGTTCAAACTCTCAGCTTTTGTATCATAAAACATAGCAGTCGGGTGCACAGGAGGTTCGGGGTAGAATGCTCTCATTCCATGTGGGAGACCTGGGTTCGATTCCTGGACCATGCACCTAAAAGCAAAAGTAAAACATAGCAGTCAAGCCCAGGCCTGGCACATTATGAGGGCAGGGGTGGTTTCCAGATGTCCCAGCACAATTTTTTCTTTTTTTTAATCAATATTATAAATTCACGTAACATGTAATCATCCAAAGTGTACAATCAATGGCTTACAATATCATCATGTAGCTGTGCATTTATCATCACAATCAATTATTTTTTTTCTTTTTTGTGAAAAATAGCATACAAAAAAGCAATACATTTCAAAGTACGTTGCAACAATTGGTTGTAGAACAGATTTCAGAGTATGGTTTACAATTCCACAATTTTAGGTTTTTACTTCTAACTGCTCTAAAATACTGGAAACTAAAAGAAATACCAATATAGTGATTCGGTAATCATGCTCATTTGTTAAACCCTATCTTTTCTGTATAACTTCACAATCATCTTTGCTCTTTCTCGTACTCTTTAGGGGTATTTGGGCTATGTCCTTTGCAGTTTTCCCATGTTGGAAGAGGCTGTCGATAATATGGGGTAGGAAGATGGAATTAGTTGGTGTTCTGGAGACTGACATGGCATTTTTATTTTTTTGTTTGTTTGGGTTTTTTTTTCCCCAGAGCATTTTTAAATTGCAGTCTTCTTTGTACAACTGCAGTTTATGTCCTGCCCCAGTCTCTAAAAGCTTAATTGAGGCAAGTGAGGAATGTAATTGACCCATTTTGCCACTGTACCTCTCACCCCCACCCCACTCCCAGGTAGTGCATAGCCAGGCCTCATAATCAGTGACATACCCTCTAATAAGGATTTTAGGAAGGATAAAGAGCTTCATATTCTAGTTCTCCTTCTAATTCCCCATACCTAGCATGACTACTAAAGCCTGACACTCCTATAATTTTAAGGGGATTTAAAGGTAACATGTTCTCTCATTGAATAACAGTGGTTAGAGAAATTCTAAAGCCTCCTACGGTGCTCCTTTGTTTCTCTGACTCTAGTCCTAAAGTCCTCACCTCAGCCTCTAGGTTCCTCTCTCAGCTTCATGCTGACAGCAACTGTTTTCTCAGTTAAGGGCCAGACAAGGACTGATATTTTGATGGGCAATGAGGTTTGCACATAGAATCTGGTTTAGACAGCATTTCTTCCCAACAAAAGTGAAGTCCCTCTCCCCCTCCCTCCCTCACATGTTGATGGGACCCAGAGAACACGCTTCTGTTAAATGTTACCTTCCAGGCTCTGTTGCCTTCTCATACCCATCTCCTTGAGCCATTCACCAGTAGGTTTGAGTGGCGCGTTTTGGGTGGCTTGTTCCTATGAAGGTGGCCAGCAGCGGCTCCACACATTTTGTCTGAACGACACTGTTGAGTCCACCAAGAAAGTTGACCGCACAATAAGTCAACCCACAGCGGAGATTTGAGTATTAGCCAACTGGATATTACTGCGTGTCTCTGTGTAATTAAAATTCAGGTGTCCTTCCTCACAATGATTGCCCAGTGACTAAGACTGGGACCAGATGGAAAGGGCAGCTGGGTAGAGGCGGGCACTTGGAATAACAAAACAAAAAAGTCAAGACAGCAAGTAAAGTAAAGGGACCAGCTGATTCTACCCATGCAAGATAGACATAAGGAGGTGGAAGTGGGGTCATGAGAGGGAAAAAACAGAACACAAGAGAGGGAAAAAACAGAACAGAACCCTTGGAGGGAAAGAAGACATGTTCTAGAAAAGTCCAGGTTCTTCACAAAATAGGATTTTTTTTGCATAGGCAGACATCGGGAATTGAACCCGGATCTCCGGCACGGTAGGCAACAACTCTGCCTGCTGAGCCACCGTGGCCCACCCACAAAGGATTTTAATCAAGGGATCCCAGGTTGCTGGATTCCCCCCCCCCCACACTTCCCTTCCAGATCTAAACCGCTCACATCTCTTTTCTTTTCCATAATATAAAGTTAAATTATAATGAATACGAGTGCTGAATACTATATTCATATTTGTTTTAGTCTCCAGTGTCTTGGAGCAGCTAGTAGTAAAAACCTAGAATTCTGGAATTGTGACCCACGCCAAACTCTGAGATCTGTTCTACGACTAATTGTTGCAGTATACTTTGAAATTTATTGCTTTTTTGTGTATATGTTATCTTTCGCAAAAAAAAAAAGAAAGTCAATTGTGCTGATAAATGTACAGCTATATGATGATATTGTAAATCATTGATTGTACAGTTTGGATGATTACATGATATGTGAATATATAATATAGATCAATAAAATAGCATTAAATTTTTTTAAAGTTACATTATAAACTTAGCTGGTATTCATTGAGAAAACTATAATACTGATTTAAAATATATGTCCCTGCAATGTATAAATCCTTTATCAAGTAATCCGGGAATGACAGTAAGAATATGTTGTATTTAATGTAATACCCATTTTCCAGTTTTGACCACATCCTTACGCTCAGTTATGATTTTGTTCTGGAAGACTCAATGGAGAAAGAAAAAAGGAAGTCCTGGGGACCAGTTTGGAGAACTGCTTCCATCTGTTGAGGGGCAGAATAAAAGCCTCCCTTTGATGAAATGAAAACACAATGTACTTCTACCTAGACCTAGTTAGCCCTAATAAGAGAGGAAAATAAATGACGACGGCACGTGACTAGTACTGTTCCTTGGAAGCCCCCACACGTAGGACCATATCAAGGGCTGCTCCAGCCCCGCGGCCTCTCGGGGTGAGCAGGTGACAATAAGGGATGACTGGAGAAGAGAGTAAAAGGGTTTTTATGCAGCAGCTGTCTTATCAGAGCACAACGTGTGAACGTGCCCTGGGATGGATGGTTCTGTGCCTGCAGATTTCAGGCCCTTCGTCTCCTGAGACAGGAGAAGCAAACGCGTGGCTCCTCTCCTCTTCTAATAGGAAGTGGTGCTCCCCTAGTTAGCAATTTCTGGGGGAGTGCAAAGACATGCTGACACTTTTAAAGGAAGCCAGAAAGCAGTGGAGGCTGTGACAGCTGGCCACCATCTCAGACTTTCATTGAGTACATTCCCCATTTACCTATTCCTGTGTCTTCAGAGCTTTGACAGGTGCCAAGGCGGGGGAGATGCAGAGAAGCATGGTCTACTGGGCCCAGCCACCCAGGCTGAACCCCTATCGCACAGGTAGAAGGTGATTGTACTCTTGAGTGCTGGCCCTTCCTAGAGAGACACACAAAGCCTCTGTTAAACTCCTAGACAAAACACCTGCCTTCAGGGTCTTAAATTCCCTTTGTGCGAGTCCTTATCTTTTTCTGAACTGAAATCTTAGATGTTGAATCATGCTGATGCCAGACATTGGCATCCCATACCAATCCCTGGCTGCTTTGTACACTGAACACATTTATCAGAAAGTGCACGTTATAAAATTTAAATTGCTGAGTATTAACTCCATACTGGGCCGGGCACCTTTCACATTGGTGGGTGGTTATCAAAATATTTTATCATGGTCAATAAGGTTAATGTATTTGCATGATCCTGGCAAAGGTAATGCTCAGTACATATGCTATTATGCCTGGATATAGTTATGCCTCTGATCTGTTTTCTTGGGGGTTAATACTCCATTGATAGTGGATATTAATATCCACCAATATGACACATCTGTCTTCTCTCATTAAGTTGAGACTGCTGACAATACAAGCCTACCTTTGCATAGTTTTATGCTCATTACCACTTTAATCAAATTAAGAAATGCTATTAACTCTGGGTGATGGAGGTGTCTAGTCATCCAGTTGGCTAGGACTAATGCAGAGGGTGACTTCTTTGATGTAATGAAAGTTATTTAAATGAGTCTGAGTACCGCGTGGGAAGTTGCCCTAAAACAAATCATCCAGAGGTCTATTTTCCAATTTCTGCACATGGAAGAAAGGCTGAGCCCTTGCAGCCAGCAGTCATCTGGGGGGAGGTGGGCGGAGGGGCTTGGGAAGCCCTCACCTACTAAAGGAAAGAATATAAACCAACACAGAGTGAGCTATGCTACTCAAGAATGGTTTTTTTTTTTTTTTTTTTTGTGACCGAGACTGTGTGTGTGTTAAAACTATATGAGCTGTGAAAGATTTTAGTGGAGGCTGGAGTTTAGTTTCTGAATAGGATTGGCCTATACCTGCTGGCATAAATCATCCCCATCTGAGGGAACTGGGCCCACAGCTTTCTCAGACACCCATTGTTGGGGGCAGACTCAGGCTGACAGCAGACGAGGCTGCAGAAAAGGTTCTCAGGGGTAAACAGAAAGGAGGAGGGGTGGGGACATTTTGGGGAAAATCCCTCGCCCCCTCCAGCCAGTGGTTCTTTGAGGTCCATCTTCAAAGGCAAAGCCAGGTCTCAGGAAGCCGGAGGCACATCCCACCCTGATCTGCTCTCCTCTTTTGCCTCTGTCTCGTGGCCTCTATTCACACACCCGACACTCCTCAGCCAGGCCCCGGGCCGGCTGGAGCTCTTGGAAATCCTGCTTCAGCCAGCGCTTCTGCTTAAGCGTGATAGTCTGTCCCTTTGCTCCTTACTGGTGACCTCTTGCCCAGGCCGTCACCTGCTTTCAAAGGGATTTAATGTGGGGTGTGGGGGAAGGAGATGTACAAAGCCAGAGTGCATCTCCCTTTATATGCACGTTCTTTCTTCTTCCTTCCTCCCATCTTCGCATGTTCTTTGCCCCTCTCCCCTTCTACCCCATTCACTCACTCTGTCTGGAGGGGCAAGGCTTTCGGACTCCTGAAGGCACCCCCCATTTCCTCAGTCCTCCCCGTTACCCCTAAAGTCATCTTGTCTCTATGCCAGCTCATCTCTGACATCTTTGTGCCCCTGCCCTGGGGAGTGCACTAAGCATACACTTCTAAGGGAGAAGCACCCGGCAAACCGCTTCCAGCTCCCCACAGTGTTATAAGGGGATGGGGCACGCGAGCGTCTGTTGCTAAGGATGGGGTTCAGAATCTGACCCTGAAGAGAGACCTTCTAAATCTTGAAAGCTCAGCCCAGCAGTGAAGGGGTTACTCTCCTGGTGGCAGGGATGGGGGGCAGTAGAAAGTTGCTGGATGCTCTTCTCAACTTGTCTGATGGAGATGCGGCCTGGCACCACTGAAAAGCTTCAAGATTAATGGAGAAAAGGCGAAATCTGACAGCTTTTCCGCTAGTTTCAGTCCTTCTGGGTGGGCCGATTGGTCTTGAATGTCACTAGCTACTTAATCTTGTGTATCTGAAACAGACTGGCGTGTTTGGGGAGCCCTGCTCGGTCTGTATAGACATCAATTGGAAAGGCAGATAAAAGGAAAGTGCATTGAATTTCTCCTTTAAGCCTTTCACCAGGCACTTTCTGACTGCAAAATAATTAGTGGCCCCAGCAGACACCTCCATCCATGGTGGGCACTCCTACCAGCTCTGGTTGGCTGCGGCTGCCTTCTCTGCCAACCTGCCTGTTCTTTTCAGTGCAGACTTGTGCCGCCCTTACCTTCCTCCTTCTCACCACCTTCTTCTTTTCTTCATCTTTTTTTTTTTTTTTCAGCATGTGGCCTTGCTTACTATCCATAAACCATGGGTGTCTGCTGGAGCTCATGGCTGAGCAAATGGATCTCCAGAGGCATATTTTAAGAAAACAAGGAGAAACAAATTCCACAGGCACAGATGTGGAAGGCAAAGGGAATGGGGAAAACAAATCCCCAAATGCACCAATTTACCTGCTTGCATGTCCCAAAGAGATAGGATTTAACTGTTGTTTTATGCCCAAAGTATCTACCCAGGAAAAGCGATTTAAAATCAAATGATACACTCTACATCCTGTCTTGACAAACTGAACACATAAAAGAAGCCATTCAGGTTAAGTACTAAGCATCAAAGAAGAATGAATAAATAAAATGACAGTGTTTGCCGAGGAGGTTATAATAGGTTGGCTTCTTATATTTAAAAGATAGGAATGTTTTTGTGGTTACTGTGTGTCTGGTCTGGTTTGGTCGGGTGCAAGGAGCCTCTGATGTGACTTACACAGGCTAAACTCTGAACAGAATGGTTTATGAGGAACCTGTCATAAACCTAAACAATAGCTCCAATCAGAAATGAGCTTCCATTGGTGTATTTCTGATCATTTGCCCTTGTCCTCTCACCATTTTCTGAGTTTCTAAACCCACGAGCATGGCTGAGTGTATCATCAAGGCTAAGTGATGAAGGGCTCTGGATTGGCCAAGCCCAGCAGACTGTGTATTAATTGTCCTCAGCCTGGCATCTGGGAATAAATGAAAGTCTCTGTTCTTGCAGACCCAAGAGAGACTGTTTGCCACATGACAAGTACACACAGGTCTATGCAGGGTGTCTGCCCTGCGATGTGTGTTTGGCTAGGGTGAAAGGTCTCTTTAAAGCAGAACATTTTCCAATAAACATACACAAAACTCATCATAAACCAGACTAATTCTTCTGTCCGCCTAAGGAAGATGGAAGACATAAACTGAGCCCAACACTCCAGCAATGTGTCACAGTTCTCCATTATGCCTTTGAAATATCACCAGATAGCTGGCTATTTTTAAATTACCAGCTTTTCCTCTCTGGCCAAGGATGTCTGCTTAACAGAAGAGTCAGGAAGTTACTGATGGGACCTAAAATGGAAAATGAGTCTTCAGTATACCAAAGCAACCTCATTCCAACAATTATCTCAAATATAAGAGGTGACCTTTATTTCATCTGTGTTTCTTTCTCTCTTAAAGACACAGACTCACATAGTGTCAAAGCAGAAGTCTAGAGCTGACTGAAGTGATGTGAGAACACAGACCCATCTGTGTGGCAAGGGAGGATTTGGGAGGTCAGTATAGTTTCCCCAGGTGTGACTATGCTGTAAGAGGACTGGAGATAGTCAGCCAGAGAACACAGAAGAATTTTGGGTGCAAGTTTCCTGAATATCAGAAAGTAGAAAGGAAGTAAGGAAGTCATGCAAACACAAGGAAGTGAAATGAGATAGACTACCTGATGGAAAGCATCAATTGACCTGAGGTTTGGCTTTGGATATTTTTCAACCTCCACTGAATCTCCATTTTTGCTATCTGAAACACCTCCTACCTTCCAGAAAAACAACAACAACAAACACAACAAAATGGTGACTGCAGCTATGAAACAACAACCAGGTGAGTCTACAGAAGGGGAGACCCAAGTTTCAGCCTGAGAGTAGCTGCGAGTCTCTGCAGCCCAGGTTCTCTCTAAGCCACCCTTTGACTGAAAGATGGAGATTGCCACTGTGGTAGTTAGAGTCAGTTGTCAACTTGGCCAGGTGAAGGCACCTAGTTTTGTTGCTGTGGACATGAGCCAATGGCACGTGAACCTCATCTATTGCTGATTTACATCTGCAGTCGGCTAGGAGGCGTGCCTGCTGCAATGAATGACGTTTGACTTAATTGGCTGGTGCTTAAATGAGAGAGCTCAATGTAGCACAGCCCAAGCAGCTCAGAATACCTCATCTCAGCACTCCCAACTCAGCCCAGGCCTTTGGAGATGCAGAAAGAAATCACCCCAGGGAAAGTTGTTGGAACCCAGAGGCCTGGAAAGAAGGCCAGCAGAAACCATCTTGTGCCTTCCCTCATAAGAAAGAACCTCAGTGGAAAGTTAGCTGCCTTTCCTTTGAAGAACTAACAAAATAAATCCCCTTTTATTAAAAACCAATCCGTCTCTGGTGTGTTGCATTCCGGCTGCTAGCAAACTAGAACAGCCACGCTCACGAAGAACCAGTGGATCCAAAACAAGAGCACTGATGTTACTCTTTTGTTGGATTGTTCTTGTCACTGTCATTTTATTCTTAATGGGTTTTACAGGTAGCAAATATAAATTTAGCTTAAATTATGAGATTCTCTCAGGTTCTCAAGAGAATTAATCCAGGACTTTTTTTTTTTTTAATTAGAGAAGTTCTAGGTTTATAGAAAAAATCATGCATGAAATATAGAGTTCCCATATTACACTCTATTAATAGTATAATTATTAAAATATTCTTCCATAAATTGTAACAAATGCACCACATTAATGCACAGGACTCTTTAGATAGGTCGAAGGGCCTGAGAAATAAACATGATGGCCGTTGGAACTGGGAAGAGATGAACTCAAGACCTTGGTGGCCTGCAATGCTATTAGTCCCCCAGTGAAATGTCATTTGACAAACAGAAGAAAAGAATCCTCTGCTCACAAATATTGTACCACCTGGTCTACCTAGGTGCTTTTCGGTTAAGGTTCTGTGTCACCCAGAGTCCCCTATGCAAGGGCAAATAACCCTAATAAGGGTGCCACGTGCATGCATTGATCCAATAAATACTTTTTTAGCCTCTCCTGGGTGCCACACTTTGTGTTTGGGGATATAGCTGTGGTCACAACAAACATGATTCCTTCCCTCATGTATCTTAAAGCCTATTGAGAGAGTCAGATGTTAGACTAGGAGTTGTAAATTTGAGGAACATTCAAAAAGTGACAGTCCAGGGTGCTATGAGAGTTTAGGCTAGAGGGTCAGGAAAGCCTCCCTGGGACCATTAAGACCTGAGTGACACCTTGGTGATGTCCTTGAAAGAAGGAACAGAAGACCTAGAGGCAGAGAAGAGTACACACAGCATGCCTAAAGAGCTGAAAGAAGACAACACGGATAGGTTTAGAGAGCAAGGGAAGAATGATGTGGCATGAAAAGGCTAGAAAGGTAGGCAAAGCCAGGTCAGAAAGGACTTAGAGGGTCGTTTTGAAAACTTTAGTCTCTATTCTAAGAGAATAGATTTTTAACAGAAAGTGACATGATTTAGATTTCAAAAAAGATATCCTGGGACTGCTCAATGAAGAAAACATTGGATTGAGGGCAGGGAGAATTCCAAAAAGAGTTAGGAAACTGTTGCAGCAGTCCCTGTGGGAAACAAGGATGGATTGGACCCAGGCGGTGGCGAGGTTAGAGACAAATTCAGCTAAGATACCTCAAAGATAGGGCACAGTCAGGCAAGAGATATGCGTAGTCACATCCTATCCTGACAAGGTTAAGTCTTAGCAAATCTGTTGGTGACGGGTCTGACTAGACAGGGGCAGCGAGAGGTGAAGAGGGTAATTGGGAAGGAATGAACTGAAGATAAATTTGACCAACTTCATGATTTTGCCTGAAACTGGTCCTACAAATTTGCTTCAGGAAATCCATATCTGAAAGTTCTAATTATGATACTAGGAGGAATTTAGTCATCCTAGAAAAGGATTCAGCAAAGGCCTACTTTAAAGGGGGAGCTTGTGTATATTTCTAATATGAAATGGCCTGTGAACTTAGGCATGGACAAGACAACTCTAAACGACTGAAGAGGAAAAAACCAGACATAGTCAGCACTCGAATTCCACAGCAAATGCTTAGGACAAGGATCCCTGATCATAAGACCAGAAGACTGTGCAAACGAATACCTGTTTTAGGTTGCACTCTATAAAAGTTTTGTCTTGAATGTCATAAGCATTTGAAGACCAACAATTTCATAAGCCTATGTGAAACTGATATGTTTTAAATAAAAATCAGATGTAAAGGTACATAGGTATCTTTTGCTTAGGTTATTCCCCTCTTTAGCTACACTTTTTTCAGTGATCTGATTAGTCCTCATCCTAACCATCAGATAAAAATCTTCCACCATAGCACTGAGGGCCCTGATACAAAGAAGCCACTCTCCAAGTATGGACTGCTGAGATATGATAATAGTGCAGGAAACTGAAGAAGAGTATCAGAACCCTGACTCAACCAGAACAGAGACTATTTTCTCAGCAACACACGATAAGATTTCACTAGCAACTAGTGAGAAGAATTGAAAACTCTTATCAGAATCCTCTGTATATCATTTATAGCCTATAGTATAAACACACTGCACATGGTTAAGTTTACTGTATAGTAAACTGCACTTAGTTCTTATTTTTACTATGTTTAGCCACTCTTATTTAATCCTTTGGTATCTTCATAAAGTCCTAAAAGAAAGAATCTCTGCAACTGTTCTTGGAGATGGTGGTTTGTAGTCAGGGGATCTACTTGATCATTGTGGACTTGCTGTGCTTGAGGTATGTTCCCAGGCAGACGCCCCGCCTTACAGAATCCTGTTGTAATGGGGCCCGGCTGGATCAGTTACATGCACACAGGGAAGACAGCTCCTTGAAAAGAAGCACCATTGAAAGTCATGTGTGAGTTTTACTGGCAAACACTTACAGTTATTCATTTGTACTGAATTTCATGGATGGGATAAAGGATCCAGGCACCTTTGGAAGCTATTACATATGTATGTTTGCAGAGGGAAGGCTGCTTAAATTTCATCAGACTCTCAAAGGACTCCTTAATCCCAAAAAAGGTTAAGAATCCGTGGAATAATAAAAAGGAATCAAGTACTCTACAGGCTGTAATATGGATGAAACTTCAAAGCATTATGCTAAGTGAAAGAAGTTAATTGAGAAGGACCACATACTATATGATTCCACTCATATGAAAACCCAGAATAGGGAAATCTATAGAAACAGGAAGTAGATTTGTGGTTGCTTAGGGCTGGGCGTGGCATGGGGGGTGGGGGTGATAGCTATATGGAATTTATTTGGGGGATGGTGAAAATGTTCTAAAATTGAGTGTGGTGATGGCTGCACATATCTGTGAATATATTAAACAACATTGAATTGTATACTTTGAATGAGTGAATTGTACAGTATATGAATTCTATCTCAAAGCTGTTAAAAAAAATCATTGGTATAGACATAGAGCCTGCTAAGATCATTCATATCCTTCATTTCAAGAGGTAAGCTTTATAATCCCATTTTACAAAGGGGTAAATGAATATCCAAGAGTTACTAATACATAACTCTCAGAGTCTTCTGATGGCAAGTCCATTTTCCACCATGCAACATTTAGTGCCTAGTGGCACCATAGGGTGGAAAGAGCATGGACTTGGGAACCTTAGTGTCCTGTGTCCAAATCTCCACTATTCTTATGTATTAGCTTACTAAGCTGCTCAAAGCAGATATCATGAAATGTATTGGCTTTTACAATGGGAATTTATTGGTTTACAAGCTTACAGTTCTGAGGCCATGAAAATGTCCAAATCAAGGCATCATCAAGACACTTTCTCCCTAAAGACCAGCTGCCAGTGATCCTGGGCTCCTCATCACATGGCCAGGTGCATGGTGGCTTCTGCTACTCTCTGTCTTCTTTTCTGGGTTTCATTGCTTCCAGCTTCTTGCTTCCATGATTTTTTCCTCTCTTTGTCTGAATTTCATTCTCTCATAATAGACTCCAGTAAGAGGGTTAAGACCCACACTAAATGAGATGGGTGCTGTCTTAATTTAAGATCCTACTCACCAAAAGATCCAAAATGGGTCCACACCCACAGGAATGGATTAACTTTAAGGACATAATTGTCTGGGGGTACATACACTTCAAATCCTCCCATCTTGCTAACCATATAACTTTGTACAAGCTACTTAATCTTACTTTCTTGTTCTGAAATAGAGTAGCATTATCCAAATGAGAATACTATTGTGAGGAGTTAATGAAACATTCTATGTCAAGTATCTAGCAATGTGCTTGGTACATGGTGGATATTCAACAAACAGTAGCTCTATGTTTATGTTTCTGAATATATTAATACTAATTTGGTAGTAAGTGACAGAAAGACAATTTAACCTTGTTGAAGCAAAGAAGAAAATGCATGGATTAGTATCACTGTGAAGTCCATTTAACGTCAGGGGACTCGGTGGTATCTCAGGACATTATGTCTCTCTTCTCCCAGTTGTTATCTGGATCAATTTCATCCTCAGGCTGTCTTTCCACATGTGAAGACAAAGTTGCCAAAGCAGCTCTGAGCCCACAATTTACCCATTTAGCAGTGCTTATGGAAGAGCACACCTCTTTCCTGAGAGTGCCAGCCAAAGTCCTGGGAGAGACTGTCATTGGCCCAGCTTAGACTATGTGCCCATCTTTGAGCCCATCATTTTGGCCAGGGGGGATGGAATTGTGCTGACTGGTCAGACCTGAATCACGTGCCCTACCTGGGGTTGGAAGATGGATCAACCAAACCCAAATCATTATATTGCATACAGGTCTACATAGCTATATATTTATTCTCTTTCCCAAGGTGAGATAACTTTTTTAGTCTGAATACTAAGTGTTTTAGTTCCCTAGGCTGTTCAAGAAAATACCATGGAATGGGTTGGGTTAAACAATGGGAATTTATTCATTTACGGTTTGAGGCTGGGAAAAAATCCATATCAAGACGATGTCAAGTCGATGCTTGCTGTCAAAAGACTGTGGCATTCTGGCAGCTGTTTGCTGCTGATATTTGGTCCTTAGCTTATTACATGGCAAGGCATATGGTGGCATCTCTTGGTCTCTCCCTTCTCTTATGGTTTCCATTGATGGTCAGCTTCTTGCTTCCTGTGGCTTTTTCTTTTTTTTCCGAATTTCATTCCACTTATAAAGGACTCCAGTAATAGGACTGAGAGCAGTCTTTTTTTTTCCATTTTTTAACCAATTTTTAATTTTTTTTTAAATACCAAAAAAACACCAAACAAACGCAAACATTCTTTTGATCATTCAGTTCTACATATATAATTAGTAATTTACAATATCATTACATAGTTGCATATTCATCATCATGATCATTTCTTGGAACATTTGCATCAATTCAGAAAAAGGAATAAAAACAAGACAGAAAACAATTAATACATACCATACCCCTTACCTTTCCCTTTCATTGATCACTAGCATTTCAATCTAAATTTATTTTAACATTTGTTCCCCCTATTATTTATTTTTATTCCATATGTTTTACTCATATGTTGATAAGGTAGATAAAAGGAGCATCAGACACAAGGTTTTCACAATCACACAGTAACATTGTGAAAACCATGTCATTATACAATCATCTTCAAGAAACATGGCTACTGGAACACAGCTCTACATTTTCAGGCAGTTCCCTCCAGTCTCTCCACTACATCTTGACTGACAAGGTGATATCTATTTAATGCTTAAGAATAACCTCCAGGATAACCTCTCAACTCTGTTTGGAATCTCTCAGCCATTGACACTTTATTTTGTCTCATTTTACTCTTCCTCTTTTTGGTTGAGAAGGTTTTCTCAATCCCTTGATGCTGAGTCTCATCTCATTCTAGGGGTTTTCTCAGTCCCTTGATGCTGAGTCTTAACTCATTCTAGGATTTCTGCCCACATTGCCAGGAAGGTCCACACCCCTGGGAGTCATGTCCCATGTAGACAGGGGGAGGGTGGTGAGTTTGCTTGTTTTGTTGGCTGGAGAGACAGGTCACATCTGAGAACCAAAAGAGGTTCTCTTGGGGGTGACTCCTAGGCTTAATTTTAAGTATGCTTGACCTATCCTTGGTGGGGTTAAGTTTCATATGAACAAACCCCAAGATTGGAAGCTCAGCCTATAGCTTTGATTGTCTACACTGCTTGTGAGAATATCAAGAATTCAACTTGGGGAAGTTGGATTTTCCCCCTTTCTCACCATTCCCTGAAAGCGACTTTGCAAATACTTTTTTATTCACTGTTCAAATCACTCTGGGATTTATTGGGGCATCACTCTGGACAATCAACAAAATCTCATGTCCTACCCAAGGTTCCATGTTCTTATGTTGTTCAACCAACTATCTACATAAGTTATATTAGGAGATGCACTAGTCAAAATAAAAATTTTGTACCAAATAAACATTTTTTGCTTTAGTCTCACACATAAGTTAAAATTTTTAAATATTAATTACCATCTATTTTCAGCACCCTGCAGTAATAACATTCCTTTGTTCTTCCTCATGCAAAAACATTTTTAAATTTTTTACATTTAGTCACTATCATTATACACTCTAGGCATTCCTAGATTATACCATCTCCGTCTTTATTGTTTATCTTTCCTTCTGATTTCATTTGTGTCCCCAGGCCTCCTCCCTCTATCATTCTCACATTCAGCTTCAGTCATTGTACTAACATTATTGTACTACAGTTAGGTAGTATCGTGCTATGCATTAATGAATTTTTACAATCAGTCCTGTTGCACAATCTGTGTTCCTTCAGCTCCAATTCCCCAATACCTACCCAGTTTCTATCTCCTGATGGTCTCCGTTCTTAACTGAAATTGTCCAAGTTCATTCATTAGTGTCAGTTCATATCAGTGAGACCATACAGTATCTGTCCTTTTGTTTCTGGTTAATCTTACTCAGGATAATGTCCTCGAGGTCCATTCATGTCTTTACATACTTAATGACTTTATTCTGTCTTACAGCTGCATAATGTTCCATTGTATGTATGTATATATATATATACATTATATATATATATATATAGCAACTTGTTTAGCTACTCATCTGTAGATGGATACTTGGGCTGTTTCCATCTCTTGGCAATTATAAATAATGCTGCTATAAACATTGGTGTGCAAATGTCTGTTTGTGTCTGTGCTGCTTTGAAAGGATGTATGTCCCCTAGAAAAGCCATGTTTTAATCAAAATCCCATTTCATAAAGGTAGAATAATCCCCATTCCATACTGTATGTTTGAAACTGTAATCAGATCATCTCCCTGGATGATGTGATTTAATCAAGAGTGGTTGTTAAACCGGATTAGATGATGATATGTCTCCACCCATTTGGGTGGGTCTTGAGAAGTTTCTGGAGTCCTATAAGAGAGGAAACATTTTGGAGAATGAAGGAGATTCAGAGAGAACAGAGAATGCTGCAGCACCATGAAGCAGAGAGTCCATCAGCCAGCATTTTGGAGATGAAGAAGGAAAACACCTCCCAGGGAGCTTCATGAAACAGGAAGCCAGGAGAGAAAGCTAGCAGATGATGCTGTTCTCGCTATGTGCCCTTCCAGTTGAGGGAGAAAAACTGTGACTGTGTTCGCCATGTGCCTTCTCGGATGAGAGAGAGACCCTGAGCTTCATTGGCCTTCTTGAAGAAGGCATCTTTCCCTGAATACCTTTGATTGGACATTTCTATAGACTTGCTTTAATTGGGACATTATCTTGGCCTTAGAACTGTAAACTTTCAACTTATTAAATTCCCCTTTTTAAAAGCCATTCTGTTTCTGGTATAGGGCATTCAGGTAGCCAGCAGACTAGAACAGTGTTCATGCCCTCATGACCTCTGAATAGATACTTAGCAATGGTATAGCTGGATCATATGGCAATTCTGTACTTAGCTTCCTAAGAAACCACCAAACTGCCTTCCACAGCGGTTGTACCATTTGACATTCCCACCAACAGTGGATAAGTGTGCCCCTTTCTCCACATCCTCTCCAGCATTTGTCATTTTCTGTTTTATTGATAATGGCCATTCTGGTAGGTGTGAGATGATATCTCACTGTGGTTTTGATTTGTATTTCCCTAATAGCCAGGGAAGTTGAGTAGAGGCAAAGAAATTTTACAATTTTATTCTACATTTGCACCCCAACTTCTCTCCTGCCCGGTGGGAGGCACTTGTCTATTTGTCTGCTGACCCCTCTTTCCACATTCTAAGTGTATGCATGAACCCTCCACACATGGGGAGCCTGCCAGACGCTCAGCCAATGAGAATCTTGTATAAACAATTGTTTACACATTTCATAACAACAGTAATCCCTTCCTGATGGCTTCAACTGGAAGTTGAAGTCTGGGGGAGACAACCTTTGTAATAAATGTGGATAAAATTATATGTCATGGGTAATTTTACTTATTCAATATTTTCTTGGTTGTGAGTTTCGGAAAAAGAACAAGAAAACACAAATGATGTTTCGGGAAGCCCCTGCAGAGTTAGGCAGTGACTGATGGGAAGGGCCAGTAGAGGGTTTGCATTTGGAAACAGACAAACCCTGCAGTAGTGGAGCTCTGGTTTAGCTGAGGATCAGACCCCTGGGGAGCCGGCACGGGTGTAAATCAAGTGCATGACATGGCTCATTCTTTGGGCCATTTTGTTAGAGGTTTGGATTTAATTTGTGGGTGTCTTTTCCATTTCCAAAAGCAGAGTTTAGAACATAGAAGAAATTTAAGGTTGCAGGATGTGCTGCTGAGTTGTGGTCTCCCCTGCGGCCTGTTTCCCATCTTTAAGTATTTTCATGGGTGAGTTTCATTATGTTCAAGACATGTTACACATATGTGTTTCTTGCCTCAGGAAGTGCCCAGACCAAGTTGCTTATTATCACTAATGAAAATAGTTTCTTTGTAGATTCCCCGTGGTCAAAACACCATCGTAGAAAACTGTAGCGTAGAGGTTTCAAGTGCAGGTTTTGAATTCTCACCTTTTGCTATCTTTTCTTTTTTCATTATTTGACACACTTATTTATTTGTTGTGTTTCTGGGATGCGTCTCTCTTCCCCAGTTAAGATACAAGCTCTGAGAGGGCAGGCATTTCTGTTTTGTTCACTGATGTATTCAGGAACTTAGAATAGTTTCAGGCACTTTGAAGTCATTCAATAAAAATTCATTGAGTGAGTCAAACTAGAATATACCATTTAAGGAATAGCAATATTTGTTTAACCTCTCTAGAACATAATTTTCTTCTTTATAAAGTGGAACTAACAAAAGTACCTATTTTGTAGTGTCACTTGACAATTAAATGAGATCATATAAACAGCTCAGTGTATTGGTTGGCATCTTATTAGCCATTACCATAATAGAGGCTGAAGAAGTGTTGGGTTGGGTGCCAAAGCATGCCTTCCTTCTATTTCTTGATACTGCATGGGCCTTTTTCTTTTCTTGGTGCTTTTGTGAACCCTGTGTCATTCACCCTTCCAGAAGACAGGGTTCTGGTTTCTGAAAATTCAGTAGGATTGGGGTAGGGTGTCTCTTCCAGGATGCTCTACTGTGTCACTATTGGAGAGACATACCTGGTCCTTATAGCTTCTCTATTGTGCCCAGGTACCTGGGGCTCAGGTATAACAACTAGAACATTAATTAACCATTATTATTCTAGATGTTATTGTGTCTATACAGATTATTTCATTTAATCACAATAGCCTTACAATAAAAATATGATTTTATTCTCCCTTTACAAATGAGGAAACTGAGGAACAGAAAGGGTAAATTACTTGTCCAAAGTCATGTAGTTAATAAGTAGTGGTCTTAAGTGGACTATAAAAGTACACTTTCTGAAGGAACATCTTATAATTGTCCTCTCTTATTTGCCATTGATTGTGGTCTCAGTCTAAAGGATACAAGAATTTCTCTATAGCACCCCAGGCCAAGCTGACTTCTTGTGTTCACAAGGCTGAAATACTGAACTAGAATACAAAATTATTGACTTATCATAAGAAATCAACATTACAGAGAACTTCTTGCCCTATAAACAGCTCTACCTGGGAGGGAGTCTTACTAGGGACAGTTCCTCACAATGAAGAATTATTCTGACTCAAATGCCATTCACAAAACTCCACAAGCTAGGACAATCTAATGCGCAATGTTCTTAGAGCTATATAGACTTTTGAAGAGGTGCCTCAGGCAACCCCCTCCCAAGACTGGAGTGCTCTAGGGACCCTGTGCTCTAGGGACCATAATCAAACCAGTGCCACTTTCCTTGACTTCTTATGTCCCAGTTTACACTTAGATATAGGGTCTCTTTGCTCCCCTCCCTCTCACAAGAGTGATGCCCTTGTGAGTGACTCTTCTTCTGGGTCCTCAGACTAATGGCTAAGGGCAGAAAATAGGCATGGTCAGCTTTTGCCTTGGTGAGAGTTACTTTTCTTTGGTGCAGTGGGTTTGACTTTTATACAGTCCACAAATCCAAGTGTCCACAAACGGACTTTACTTTTCTCCTAGAGCTCAACTGAGCTAACAAGTATCTGTTTGTGCTGATGGCAGGAATCTTCATTTTGGCCATTCAAAGTTATTCAGCCAATTCCTGTTTAAAACCCAGGCCCTTCCAATAAATCCCAGAGTGATTTGAAAAGTGAATAAAAAAGTATTTGCAAAGTCCCCTTGGGGGAATGGTGAGAAAGGGGGAAAATTCAACTTCCCCAGTTTGAATTCTTGATATTCTCACAAGCAGTGGGGACAACCAAAACTATAGGCTGAGCCCCCAATCTTGGGGTTTGTTCATATGAAACTTAACCCCACAAAGGATAGGCCAAGCCTACTTAAAATTAGGCCTAAGAGTCAACCCCAAGAGAACCTCTTTTGTTGCTCAGATGTCACCTATCTCTCAGCCAACATGGCAAGCAAACTCACCACCTTTCCCCCCTGCCCACATGGGACATGACTCCCAGGGGTGTGGACCTTCCTGGCAACATGGGACAGAAATCCTAGAATGAGCTGAGACTCAGTATCAAGAGCTTGAGAAAACCTTCTCGACCAAAAAGGGGAAGAGTGAAATGAGACAAAATAAAGTGTCATAGCTGAGAGATTTCAAACAGAGTTGAGAGGTTATCCTGGAGGTTATTCTTACACATTAAATAGATATCACTTTGCTAGTCAAGATGTACTGGAAAGGCTGGAGGGAACCACCTGAAAATATAGAGCTGTGTTCCAGTAGCCATATTTCTTGAAGATGATTGGATAGTGATATAGCTTTCACAATGTGACTGTGTGATTGTGAAAACCTTGTGTCTGATGCTCCTTTTATCTACCTTATCAACAGATGAGTTAGCATATAGAATAAAAATAAATAATAGGGGGAACAAATGTTAAAATAAATTTAGATTGAAATGCTAGTGATCAATGAAAGGGGTATGGTATGTATGAATTGTTTTCTGTTTTGTTTTTATTTCTTTTTCTGAATTGATGCAAATATTCCAAGAAATTATCGTGATGATGAATATGCAACTATGTAATGATACTACGAATTACTGATTATGTATGTAGAATGGAATGATCATGATAAAAAAAATAAAAATAAAAAACCCAGGCCCTTTTAATCAGGTAGTTTGTTCATTTCAAATTCTCCCCCTTTCCCTTCTCCCAGGCTATGACATATGCTTGGAGATGGGTTGGGGATGGGGGTGGCTATGGAGATTACTGGTAATAATTATCAATCTTTATAGCCTCCCAACTTGTCTATCCTCCTGACTTGGCTTGTTATTCATTGCCCTAGACTGCTGAAACTGATTCAGATGGTCCAGGCCCCACACCAGCTTATGCTGGCACTGCCAGTCTGTGCCACGTAACTAAGTCTTCCATCCAGGGCTTGACTTGGACTGAGTAGTCCACTAGTCTCTGCCATGGATCCCTTTACCCTCTGGCCAACAAACCCTTGCAGGCCTTTGGGCTTCACTCTCAGCTTCCTTCTTTGCCATGCTCTAGCACATAGAAACCTATCGCTTCTAAAACCCAGGGGAACCCAAAAGGACTTGGGATGGCAAAGTCTACCTCAGCCCCCACCCCTGTTTAGACCAAAGTGGGGGCCAGTTCTCCCCAGCTGTGCACTCCAGTTGCCCCATGTTGGCATGGGGCACTCTGTAAACCTTTGTGGTCTCAGAGTTTAGTCGAAACAGGATGTAAACTTCCTCTGCTTTGAGGTCAACAAATCTATTTGGGTGTTTCCATTATCCCTTGGGTTCCACCCTGGGCATGTTGGGTCAGGTGGTTGACAGGAAGCATAGCCCAACACTGGTATCTGAATGTTCTCTCTTCTTCCTATTGTCTCCCTACTCCTTTATCTGCTGAGAGAGGGGCCTTATCTTCTCTTGTATAAACCAGATACGTGTGCTTAAGCCAGCAAGCATTTTTCCCTGCTCTTTATAAACTCTATGTGATAAGTTCTCTAACTTTGCTCTTGATATAAAAAACTAGAATTTGGAATCATAGCACAAATTCATTCCTAACAAAGCCTTCCTTTTGAAAATAAAAAATAGAAAGCACTTTGACTTTTAGACTACAATCTCTTCTGTGGACTTAAAAACTCAGACCAAGCAAAGACTTCTTTGTCTTAGACTGCGTCTGCCTTCTCCCTGAAATTGGACAGATGAAAAGCTATCAGTTCTGCCCAGGAAACAAGAACCTCTCAGTAGCTCAGCATATTTCCCTGCTATATCCACTTCCATAACTGACCAGCATACTTTCTGATGGACCCTTCTTTATTTCGCCTTGTAACACCTAGATCTAATTACTGGCCTGAGGAGTCTCTTTCCTCTTTAATATCCTTTCGCAAGTCTTTGCTTGACCCATGATCTGCTGATTTCATTCTTTAGCTCTAGTGGGGAATCTCTAACCGGAGCCTCATAAACTGACCCGAGGCTCAGGAACTGCTGCTGCCATGGAGTTCAGATCCTGCACTTTAAGGTCTGTTCCCTACCTGGTCTCACTTTAGCCGATACTCATCCACAGAGGTTTGCCTGGGAAGGCAATTTACTCTTACCCCACTTGCAACTAATGAATGACTCTGCAAAGAGCTGAAATGGAGGAAGTCACGCGGAGTGCGTTACAGTGCATATAGAGTAGCTGAAACCACCAGGCTCCCTTCCACTGGCGAGACTAATTTACAGAATATTTGTCAGAGCGCAAAAGAGAAAGAAAAGTACGTCTCACTAAACAAAGCCTCCCCAGGCTGCAGTCTTTCAGCACCCAGCAAGTAAAGCCACACTGGCTGGCAGGCCAGGGCAGAAGGCGCTATGTGGACCCAGGAAGGTGGGAGGGTAAGAGTGGTAGTTTCTCCCGCCGCTCTCGGGCCTGCCTCCCCCACCTGTCAATACCCATCCTCTTCTCCTTCCTCCCCACACACAGTGTGGACCCTGGGAGGACTTACTTCAGAACCCAGGCCATGGCATCTGCTGAGCAGAACGGGGAGTCTCAAGTAGATTATGATTTTAGAAACCTGGGAGAAACTTCTTGGTTCTCATGTCTCAAGTCCACCTTAAAGATTCCTAAGTTCCCCCAAAAGGAGTTCATATTTAGTAGTGCTCACCTCATAGAACTTAGGAAAACGGATGACCTCCCTGCAGGAATTAATTGTCCAGTGGGAAATGGATGCATCAGACATGGGTCCAATGCCATTTAAATTATTTAATTGACTTTGAGTCTTTGCTCACACACTTGGCAATCTTCTGACGAAATTTGGCTTCCCCGTTTTTATTTTTTGGCTGTTATTAATGAGAAAATTAATGGAAACTGGCTTAAACAATAATGGATATTATTTTCTCAAAGGAAGAGTAATCTGAGGTATGACAGATATAAGTTGGTTAACTTAGTGGTTCAACAAAGTCAGCATGGACCAGATTCTTCCCATAATTCTGTTCTGCCATTTTCAGGGTGCTGGCTTTGATCCTCTAGTTATATAGCAACATGGCTAAAAGATGGTGCAACAGCTGTAACCATAATATCTTTACACAACAAAACCCAAAGGTCGTAAGCAAGTATGGCATTTCTTTGTAAGCAGGAAAACTTCTCTAGTCCTTCTCCTACCCTTGTCCACAAACTTCCCCTCATGTTTTATGGGCCATTATTGCTCCTATGCCCATCTCTAAGCCAACTGCTGGAAAAGGAGAATGGAGTCACTATAATTAACTTAGACTTATCAAGATTCACCCCTTTTGGTACCTAGGCTGGACCCAGCACCCTTGAAGCACACAATCACATGGGAACATATCAGAATTCTACTTATCAGAAATATAGGGGAAGTGGTTATTGAGTATCCACTGTAGCCAAAAGTATCTTCTATACCATGAACACTTCTTGAAAGAAAGATGAATTGACAGAGAGTTCAACTGTTTGGTTCCGTGGCAGTTATTCATCTCATTATTTTTAAAATGATATTCTTGCTCACTTAAAAAAAAAACTGTTTGCTCCTCTTCAGATATAAAAAGCTCCTAGAAGGAAGAGGGGGCTTGTTAAACTTCAAAGTATCAGCCACTTATTGGATCTATCCTTTTATAGTCTAGATAGAGAGATGACTAGCCCATGATGCAATCTCAGAACCAAAAATCTTACCTACTAAAAGGTATACCATTTGCCCATTGGGGGTCCTCAGTGTATCAGACCTAGGAGGTAGGGCATAATCTCTGCCCTCAGAAAAACCCACAATCAGCAGTATGAATTTGCCTGGGGACATTCTCTATTGCAAGGGATAGACTCAACAAGTCGAGGAATCCCAATCCTATCCAGGTGACTTGGACTTCTGGCTGCCCAGTCAATGAGCATGGTCAGTCTGCCATAGTCAGAGCAACAGAGACAGAAGGTAGTCCCTTAGCTGTCCCCCTTAGTTGACCAGGGTCTGGTGGGGTGTGTGTGTATGACCTTTATTTCAATCCGTGGATGGGTGTTCTTCTTTCCCTGTTCCACAACAAGGCATTGGGTCAAATCTCTGCTATCTAACAAAGCACTGGTAGCATTTCTTTTGAGTAATCTCTATATAAGAATGCCTTAAGAACACCTTAAAGGAGGGCTAGAGATAAGCTGGATACAGGGAGGAAGGGGAGTGGGCAGAATTCCAGGAGGGAGTGAACAATGCTGTATATAAGAAAGCACAGTATCAGGAATGGGGCATGTAATAAAGGGCTTGCACCAATTTCCTTTGTAAGGCAATGGTAACAGGTAAAGAGCAAATTCAAACAACTTCAAGACCTCAGCCCCTATAAGAAGCAGTGTGTCCTCACCATGAGTCCTTATTTAATAGATATTTTCAGCCTTGCAAGTATATTAGACTGAGCAGAGGGTAGAATTTAGTTACTGTCACCATGGTTTAAAAGTAGTTTGAATAAACCAGAAATACTAAAGGGAAAATAAAGCATAATCCCAGGAAACATAACCATATCTATTATTAATGCCCTGTGGGTGAATTATTTCAGTATCTACTGCTGCCCATATGGATGCAGATATTTGCCCATGCAATGATCATTATAGCACCATCCAGAAAAAATTCTACCTCTGCAGACATAAACAATGGAAACTTACCAGAGCTTCTAGTTAGTCATAAACCATTATTTCTTCTCACATTCTTTCTTGATAAAGAAAATGAACTGAACAGAGATTCTATCACACAAACCAAAAATTAAATCCATTCTCTCAACCTGGGCAAAATGCTTATGCAATTGGGATGAAGTTGTTACCCACCACAAGAATGTGCCTTAACCAGGATACTATGAAGTGAGACCCCCAACCAAGAGACATTTCAAAGACTAAAGGTGACCATTGTCATAGCTAAATTTAAAAATCATAGAGGATTGATAATAGCTCCCCTCAAGGTAAAGGAGGCAAGACAGTAAGTTCCTGCAATGAAACAAATGCAGATCACACCAGAGCAGCTTACCCACTACACATTCCACCCGTGATTTGGTGATGCCAACAACGGTATTAGGGCCTCTGAACTTGCCAAGTTTTGGAAAAGATCATCGAGATTTGTGAGGGTCCTCTAGGTTTTGGATGGTTGGTATGAAATGGTATAAAATGTGAGCACCTTGTCACATTTGAAAATGGAATGCTGGATGTGATGTGAAGATATGAAGAAATGATATTAAGACTCAGTGATGTGAGATGTGTGATGTGAAATGCTGTGAGCTCCGTGAGGTAGGCACTTGGTCAGTCACTATTGTATCCTTATCATCTACAGCTATACCTAGTACATAAAGGGTGCTTAATAAATATCTGTGATGAATAAATAAATGAACAATGAATGTTAACTAATTGACTGGTCCAACCATCCCTGCATCCCATTCCTTTGCCCTCTCTTTTGCAGTGTTCTTCCTTCCAGCTCTCCTTTCTTTTTACCCAGGCCTGTGTGGTCACCCCTCTTTTCCCAGGTTTCTCTTTCCTATTTACTTTTGTCTAGCCAATTGATGGGGCTTCTCAGCAAATGTTTTGACTCCAATTGGGAAAACACGCTTTTGGTGCCATCATTGTCGCCTGGCCCAGACTTCCAAAACAAGTCTGGTGTTGAAGGAAATGTCCATTTAAAGGGTTTTGTCTGCTCCACTTGTAAATTACCCAGGGCTTAAAAAACACTTAACTCATCTGGATATTGAATCTGAGACTTTTCATTGCCTTTCCAGAGAAACCCCTCCTGACTCCACACATAGCCATTTCCACCTGCCGTGGCTCTAGAACTCTTGTAAGACAGCAGCTTCCTATTACCTTAAAAAAAAAAGTGGGGATCTATGATGGGTAGAGTTAAGATGATACTTCAACCATAGCCACTCTCTATCCTGGAGCTAGAGGACTAGAAAAACCAGACTCAATTTCTTTATAATAGGAAAGGGTTGGATTAGATTGACTTTCTACTTTCAAGCTATTCTTTAAAAAAATTTTTTTTTTTAATTTTCAGTAGTTTTCTAAATTCTTTTTTATAGTTCTATATTATAGATACACTGTTTTCTTTTCTTTCTATGAAAATTAATCATAGCATTTAAAAAATTACACTTTAGTTTTCTTCTGCTCACTATAGTTTTGTTACCTCTGATTTCCTTCTTTGTCATTCCCAGCCCCTCCTTTTTTGTAATCTCTGTGTTTCATTTTAAGAGCTTTAAGAATTCTTAAAAATATTGTTGGCATTTAAACCCAGTTATATATTTACAACAATTATTTAGATTTAACCCTTGATGAAGCTATTTTCTTTTCTCCCTGCCAGTCTTTGGTACTATGATTTATTTCTTTGTTCTTGAAATCCTAATTTCGATTCATCAGTTAGTCAGTGAGGGTACACTTTTAAATAACTTTTCAAGATGCAATACATGAGAAGTACCTTCTTGGAACCTGTCTACATCTGGGAATGCATGTCTGTTGCCTTCATGGATGAAAAATTGAGCACAGAATTCCTGATTTATAAATTTTCCCTTGAAACCTTGTAAACAAAGCACCGTTGTCCTTCTGGCATTTGAAGTTGCAGAAGAAAGTCAAAAGCTTGTCTGGTATTTTTGTAGGTAAGGTTTTTTTTTGTTTTTGGCTAGATGAATGGGGATTTTATTCACTTATCCTTATAATTAAAAGTTTTGCTATAATAATTTCTAAGAATAACTTTGGCTAAACCAGGGTGCTTTTTTACATCTGTAAAGTCAAGCCTTTCCTCTCTCTTGAAAGGTTTTCTTTTTCAAAATAATTTGGATGATCACTGCTGTTCTAACTACTTTAGTTTCTTTTTTCAGGAAATCTGTGGTTCTTAGGTTGGCTTTCTAGTCTCTGAATGACAGCATCTTCTTATCCACCATTTTTGGTTGGTGGATCCATCATTTCATTTAATATCTCGTCCTCCCACCTCCTTTTATTTCTATCTTCTGGAATTGTCTCTAGGCTTATCCTCCATGTTGCTGATTTAAATTCTACTCCATCAATCTGCTGTCTACTGTCTCTGGGGCATATTTTAATTGTGCTACTGCAGTGATTGTTTCTCTGCTGTCCTTTTTTATCACTTACAGCTCCTTTTTCTTCTCAACTTTTTCACTTTATGTTGTATCATGTGATAGACATGGTGATTGTATCTGGGTAGCCCTTTCTTCAGAATGCTCTCATCTACGGCCTTTTGTTCCTACTTCATTGTGGCCACATGTTATTGAGGATGCCAATCATTTTCTAATAATTTATTCTTAAAATAAGTCATTTCTATTATCATGCAGTCCCCTTCTAGGTCATTGGTGCTTTAACTGTCAGAATCACCTGGAAACCTGGTGGGGAACTGGTTCCAACCCAAGAGACACCGATTCAGCAGGCTGCGCTGATGCAAATGGTGCCCCAAACTCACGAGGGTCCCCTGGAGGCGGTTCAACCCGCTTAGGTCTATGACCAGACATGAGATGAATATGTACAGCATACAACACAGTTCCTGATCACTCACGGGCATTCCTCATGTTGGCTCTCCTAGAAAGAGCTATGAATTTTCCCCCCTATTTCCAAGACCTTCACCTCTGAAATGCTGAACCAAGTAAGTACATTAAATCTCTGATCCACAGCAAGCACACTATCAGAGCTTTTGATCTCTGCCCCTGCCCATGGTGGTTTATGTGAGGGTCTAAGTCAACAGTACTCTACCATTCATTCCCCAGCAGGCTGATCCTGAATGAAGGTAGCTGTGGTGGAGAAGGGAGCCCAGATCCATTAAACAGCAGGAGTTCTGTGGTCAGCAATGTACATGTCTCTGAATGGAATGCAGAATCTTCTTCCTTTTCTCTCTCTGGTGAGCAGTGTTGCCTTATGCTAAAAGGGTGTGTATAGGTAGTGTGTGTTTATGTTTCTGGCTTATTTTCTACTTCAGTTCAGGTCCACAAGCCATATTAAAAATCCCTCTCATCTTCCAGCAATAGAATTTGTTTTGTTTTGTTTGTTGCCAATCTTATTCTGTGTATTTTCATAGTTACTTAAGTCTTCACAAATATTTTTGGAAAGTAGGTTAAGAAAGGCCAAATCAGTTGCTACTAGCCAGTTAGCATAAGTTGAAAATTTTAGCATGAACCATCTGGAAATGGCATAGAGGATGCTTTGGAAAGAGGAGGAGGGGATGAAAGTATGGAAATGAACTCTTTTTACCCAGTTGTTCTCATAGTTGTGTTCCAATGTGCGCATGGTTTCAGAGCATCCCATTTGCTATTGTTCTTTCTCTTTGCAGTATTACAGTGAAGCTTTCTCTTATTTCTCCTCTTCCCTTTTCTTCCAGAGTATGCCTGGGAGAGAATTTCATGCTGTTTCTCTAGTCTTAGAACCCAGGAACCCTTAGGAGGGCTGCAGCATGGCCAAATGAGCTGACGTAAACCCCCCTTGGTAGGAGGCTCCTAGTTCAGGTCATGCTAATCCTCTGCTTTCTATTAATTTACTTTCTACCCACAACCTTTTCCAAATACCTCCTTGAGCCTTCTTCTTTCCTGCCTGGCTCCTGGCTCCTCAACTAGCTTTCTTCACTTAGGCATGTGGTTTGTTCCTACGTTACTTGGATTATGTGTATATCCATTTCTATATGTCCTACTTCCACAGCTCCACTGCAAGCTCCTTTGACAAGAAGAGCTCCGTCTTCCATTTCCTTTGTGACTTTTCACAGTTGTGTGTGCTCCACACATGGAGGGCCCTCAAATGTAAATGATTTCACATTTCCTTTTGGGCATACACACTAGCATATAGTGACATACTTTCTCCTCTGTGTTTCTTAATCACCTCTGATTTCCCTCCCCATTAACTTCAGTTCTACAAGGCATTGGCGTATTGGACTTGAAGTCATAAAACCTCTTCTCCACTTCTATCTGCCTAGAACCTTGCACTGTTATACAAGCCACTTAACATCAGTGAGCTGTGCATGCTATTTTTCTTTGAAATGGAAAAAAATGCTACTGGCTTTCACTTAGGGTTCCTGAACTCATATTGTATTTCTAGCCCTGTTGAGCTTTCAGAGCTCCTCATCAGTGAATTTTTGTTCCACTTTCCCCTTCCTCTGAGCCATCAGTGTACATGTTTATTGAGATGGTTTTCCCACTTGACAGCAAGTGGGCACAGCACGTCAAAGAGGAAGTCCTTGTGCCTGTCACAAATCACAACAAGCATGGCCTTGGACATTTTTAGTAGGGCCTTTGAGAGCTCCCAAGACCAACAAGGCCTTCTCTGAGCACTGTGCCCTGAATAGCACAGGAAAGGCCTTTCCATATGGGGAGGAGATGCATGACCCAGGGTTCAAGCTCACACTTCCATTCCCTACCCAGAATCGAGCTTTTCCCAAACTCTCAGTGCAGTCCCTACCCAGAATCAAGCTTTTCCCAAACTCTCAGTGCAGTCATACAATATCTTCTATGACTGCCATTTCATTCCAAAATAATGTGTACTTAGCCTTTATCCCAGAGTGGCTCAATGGTGTCAAATTCCTTCCAGTAATAACATTGGCTTTTCCATTGCCTGACTCCAAATAAATCAAATATGGTCTCATTTCTGAAGTTGACTTCAATTGACATTAAGCTTGGGATTCCTATAATAGCTAAGATGTTTATGGGCACCATTCCATCAGAACCTTCTTCTCTCATACCACAGTGTCCTCTCAGATGAGAGCTAGGTTGTGATTCTAGATCTCTACTGTTGGCTGGAGCTTCATGCAGTTTCTGGGATTCCAAATCTAGGTCTTAGCACTGTGTCTGCTTCAAAATATGTTCTCAATAAAAACTTAGGTATGCATAAGCCCCATCAGGAGGAAATTATTCACTCATTTCAGTGGGAAGTATATGGAAAAATTGGTCCACACCTCCAGATAGCAAGTGATAAAAGTGGCCAATTCCCTCATTCCCAAGTGTGACTTGAGCTGGGTGGCAAAGAGACTTCCAACTTGCTAAGCTCCTCTTGTTAGCTTGATCCTTCTCTTGCAGGAGGCCTTTGGTGTGAGTTCGTGTTGGAGGTTCCTGAAAGTTGCCAACAGTGACATTTCCTAATGGTGGTATTTCCTATGGCTGGCCTGGAAATGTCAGCCACTTCCATGAAATCTACATTGTCCTTTATGTTCCTGATGCTGCTCCCTGCAACATTTTCAGAACCATTCCAATGGCAGTCTCAAGTTGGAGCACTGTGTATGCCCCACATTACCTCCAGTACTACAATAACCTGTGGCTGCTCCCAAAGCAGGACCCAGATAATTGATGCTCCTTTAGCCTAGGACACTGTCCTAGCTGCACATCAGAATATGGTGGACAGTTTTCTTCAGTCTGGCCTATCCTCAGAGTGTCTGATTTGAATGATGTGGGATAAAACCTATCCATTGGAACTGTTTTGAAATTCCCTAGGAGAGTCTAATGGATTGAGAACTATTGGCTAAGAGTGAGCTCTTAAAATCAATGAGTGTTCCCTACTTTCACCTTCTACCAAATTCTCTTACCCCTCCTGGCAGGGTATAATCTTTTATACTGGAAGACTTTAGTTAAATTCTCAATTGCCCTTCAAATGCCCACTACCCTTCCAAAAGACACAAGAACATTTGTATAAATCAAATTCTAGTAGCCCCTGAGTGGACATGCTAAGAAAGCTCCCTTAATGACCCATGGGTGCCCTGACAGATAATTCTTCTTAATAATCCAGACCTGCTTCACTGTGAAGTTAATCTTGAAGGCACCATTCTTTAAAAGGCTCCAAGATGAACCTCCATCCTTGAGAAACCTTGTCTTCCTATTTTATTTGTTGAATGAATTCACCTAGGAGGAAAGTAGATGGTTCAGCTCTCCTGTATTCTTCTGCATCTATTCCTCAGTGTCCATACTGGTCACCGATTGCTTTTCTACATTGCTTCATTTCTTTTCTGTCCTCATGGTCTTCTCCGAGAATTTTTTTGTCTTGCTTCTCAAACACACTGCACACAGTGCTGGAGTTTGAAGATGATGATTAATTATTTTCCTTCTTTTCCTTTCCAAGCCTCAAAACAATCGAGACATGGACAAAGGATGCAAAGAGCTGGAGACAAGAATTTAGCTTTATTGCTGATAAAGCTAGATTAGAAAACAAACCTAGGATCTGAGTCTTCAGTGGGCTTCGGGATACTTCTCACATACCCCTATCTGTCATTTGCCATCCAGAGCTGCAGGCCACATCTCTGCACAAGCAAAGTCCAGTCCCAAGAAACTTACAAAGAATAGAAGAAACTTCTCAGAAAGTGAGAAAGGAAAGGGTTAAACAACAAAGGACCAGTTCTGCATCCAAACTCACCAATTAGAGAAGAAGGAAGGGAATAGAGGCAGTCATCCTGTATGTGTGTCTCTGTGTGTGTAAAAGAGATTTAAGAGTTGGCTTATGCAATTGTAGGGGCTGGAAACCCCAAAATTTGTAGGGCAGGCTGGCAATCTGAAAACTCAGACAAGAGTTGATATTGCAGTCTTGAGTCCAAAATCTGTAGGGCAAGAGTTGACGCTGCCGCCTTGAGGCAGAATTTCTTCCTTTCCGGGAAATCTAAGTTTTAACTTTTAGGGCCTTCAACTGATTGGATGAGGCCCGCCCACATTTTTGAGGGTAATATCCCTTACTTGAAGTCAACTCGTTGCAGATGTTAATCACATCTTCAAAATACCTTCGCAGAAATATTTGGATTAGTGGTGGATTAAATACTTCAGCCTGGCCAACACAAAAATTTGAATACATAAAATTAGCCATGACAGGCATCTTCCCAACTTTGTAGTGAGGTGGATTGGAAATTTCCTCCTTTGGGGCGAAGATAGAAACTCCAAGAGAGAGCGCTCCTGCAGGTAGCAGCCATTTTACAGTGTCAGGGCTGTAAATCCTCATTGGTCCTTGACTTTGGAAATTTAGTAATAAAATAACTGGCCAATCTCGGCCCTCCCCCCATGCCGTGGTCTTTCCCCTACTTCAGACTGCAGCAGCAACAGCAGGGATAGGACTCCTAGGTTCGGTAGCCAAAGTCACATCAGTCCATTCTAATGGTGCTTTCACCAGATGTGATGGACTTGGGGAGAGCTCTGCTGCTTCCCATTTGTGGTAGAAATGTGGAGTGTTTTAAAAGAAATCTATTCCCTTCACACTCACCCGCACTCAGCCAGCAGTGCAGTGTGTGGGCCAATGGGAGCTTGATGGTGCTATAACTGAAAGAAGAGATGCTTGGTGCCAAGTTGTTTTCCAGTAAAATGCTTTATAAAAAGAGACAGAGGTTTAAAAAAAAATAAGAGAAAATACAATGATGACCAGAGGAAGGAGTGGATTTTTAAGAAGACACTGGAGAAAACTGCTGAGCCTAACTCCAGAGAAACATTACGATTAAGAGGCCTGGGTATTCGTATTCACATTTCTACTGACTAGAAATAGGATGGGGAGAAAGAGGAGGGAGGGGCAAGGGGTGTCCATGGAGCCCAGGAGGGTTGAAGTATAATTAGAATTGGGTTTCTGTCTGTCTCAGACTTGAGTTCCTTTCTGGAAAATTAGCAAAATTATAAGATCTTTGGTTTCAAAAATATTCGTATAGCTTCCTAGAAGCACAATCAAGGTCAGCCAGGCCATTTCTCACGGAACTCATTTTCTAAAACTGAAAATTTATAGAAGGACAGAAACTCAGTACCGTGAATGGTGACTAGAAACCAGAGCTGGGTGATTCTTCTACATAATTAGTTCCAGAAAGTATCACCATTTTCTTTCATTATCAAGTAGACCTGGAGCACCTTTAAACCAATTTATGCATTCAGTTCCAAGCAGTCAGGGATGCAGAAGAAAACATGAGACCTGCACACTCCTTGGCCATACTGTAAACAGGCCCTGCGTTAGGACTCATGTGTTTGTTTTCTTTTCTTTTATCTCTCTGAACAAAAATACAAATTGTGAGTGGGGACTTTTCACAGCACAAAACTTGCGTCATATGTTTTAAAGCTGTGGCAAAATCATCTTTTGGCAGAAGATGCTTAAACTCAGACAAGCCATGCCCTGGCGTGTGTCTTTCAGCAGAAGGCTGGTTCTCAGAGAGATTTACCATATGGTGCATCCAATAAACTGCTAATTCATTTTGGACCTGGCACTGGGAATTGGGAAGGGTTGGCACAGGGTTGAGAAGGTACAAAGTAGGCAAGTTATCTTGCAGACCAATGCTCACTGCTCCCCAGTGAGGGGAAGCCCTACGAGCTTGCAAGCAAAGCCCAGGCCACAGTTTTCCAAACATAGTGGCCTGCAATTTTGTCTCCTCTGAAAACTTCTGGTCACTCAGCAGTTCAACCCATGGTTAGCTGTCCAAACCTTAATCCTTTTCCTCTTAATGTACATCACAAGCCTCCTATTAGTCTCTTAATTTGGAATTATTTTCCCAAATATATTTGAGAGGAGATGGAAAGAATTTTAAAGTAGGTGGATTTCACATGCAAACTGAATTGGCTTTATCTGTGGACTCAAGAATCTTTGAATGGAAGGTTGAAGGAAACTTGAAGGTCAACCAGTACACCATCTCCTGCAGATAAGGAAACCCACACAGGCATGCAATGAATGCTGAACAAATCTGAAATTGTCCAACTTCACTGAGAATCATTCAGAAGCACTGCTGCAAATAATTTTAAAAGCTGCGTGGTAATTAGCAATACTATAGAAAAGTAGGATTACCCATGAACAGATAAGATAATATTCAAGTTCTCAACAGAGCAGAAATGAGCTTTTCTCTTCTATGAATAACATTTGACCCTGAAGCTAGTAAATGGACCATACAAGTCCTTGTTCATGAACACCTTGATATATCTGTAGTACACACACACAGGCACACACACTTATAGACAGACATAGAGAGAGATAGAGAGAGATGGAGAGTGGGGAGAAGCTTCTTTCCCATTAATCCCACCTGGTTGTTTTTAGGATTCAAGCCACGGTTCCATGAAGTAGAAGGGCTTAATTTCAAGAACGTACTAATGGTTGGACTAGAATGCAATGCATGAGTCTTCCTCAACATTGTTTGTTTTTGCTAATATAGAGATATATAATGGTAGATGTATATTTGTACTTAAGTGTATTAGTTTCCTTGGGCTGCTCAAACTAATTCCATTGCTATGGGTTGGTTTAAATAAAGGAAATTTAATGGCTCACAGTTTAGAGGCCACGAGAAGTCCTAATCAAGGCAATATCAAGGTGATGCTTTCTCCCCAAAGACTGAGGTGTTTGGGGACTGGTGCTGGCCATCTTTAGTCCTGGGCTCCTCTGTCACATGGCAATGCACCTGGCAGCCTCCCTGGTCTCTCAGTTCTCTTCCCAGTTTCACTGAATTTCAGCTTCTTGCTTCCATGGCTTTCTCTGCCTGAATTTCATCCCACCTAGTAAGGACTTCAATAATAGGCTTGAGACCCATCCTGACTGAAGCGGGCCACACCTTAACTGAAGCAACCTCATCAAAAGTTCCTCTTTACAACGGGCCCACCCTCATTAGAATGAATTAGGTTTATGAAGATGTTTTTCTGGGGTAGTTTCAAACCACCATGCCTAACTATGACCACTGCTGGCATTCTGCTGAACCACTAGGGCAGCCTAACGAAAGTCCATCTGCCTAAGGGCTGCTGATCCTCCTGGGTGAGCTAAGGGAATATGGACCAGGAGGGGCTTGCCTCAGTCAGAAATTCTTAGCTGTTGAAAGGAAGGGATGGTGGACCATCTCTATTTATCTTATGACCTCCCCCAGCTGGACTCCGGACCCAGTTCTGGGGAAGATGGGCTCATAGTAAACACTGAAAGACACTGTGCTGGGCATGTGTTGTTTTGTCTGGAAAAGCACTCTCCTCCTTTCAGTGGGACTCTGATAGGGCCTGGCCACAGTGACTGACCAGTGATGGCCTGTGACCCCGGCATTGAAAACAGGGTTTTCCTAGAATGAGCTGAGACTTAGCATCAAGGAATTGAGAAAACCTTCTTGACCAAAAGGGGAAAGAGTGAAATGAGACAAAGTGTTAATGGCTGAGAGATTCCAAACAGAGTTGAGAGGTTGTCCTGGAGGTTATTCTTATGCTTTAAGTAGATATCATCTTGTTATTCAAGATGTAATGGAGAGGCTGGAGGGAACTGCCTGAAAATGTAGAACTGTGTTCCAGTAGCCATGTTTCTCCAGGATGATTGAATAATGATCTAGCTTTCACAATGTGACTGTGTGATTGTGAAAACCTTGTCTCTGATACTCCTTTTATCTACCTTGTCAAGAAACGAGTATAACATATGGAATAAAAATAAATAATAGGGGGAACAAATGTTAAAATAAATTTAGTTTGAAATGTTAGTGATAAATGAAAGTGGGGGGTAAGGGATATGGTATGTATAATCTTTTTTTTCTGTTACTGTTTTATTTCTTTTTCTGAATTGATGCAAATGTTCTAAGAAATGATGAATATGCAACTGTGATGATACTGAGAATTACTGAATATATATGTAGAACAGAATTATATGTTAATGTTTAATGTTTTTGTTTGTTTGTTCTTAATCTTTTTTAATTAATAAATAAATTTAAAAAAAAAAAAGAAAACAGGGTCTTTCCTAACAACAGCACTCTGAGTTCTGGGTTGCAAAGTTTTGAGGATGTTAAGTCCAGAACTGAGAATGTCCAAGCTTTCTGCTTCACAGGGACAAGTCTGGGAGACTGTTTCGTGCTCTTCCCCTGGCCTCTGGCAGTAGCTGACAATCCCCAGTGTTCCTTGGCTTGTGGCAGCATAACTCAATTCCTGTTTCTGTAACGTGGCCTTCTTCCTTCACATTAAGGAAGGGTCTGTATCCTCACATTAGACTAGGGTCCACCCCAAACCAGTTTGGCCTCATCTTAGCTAAAAACATCTTCATGTTTCCAAATCTGGTCCTTTCACAGCATCTGGAGTTAAGTCTTAAACATGTCTTTTTTTTGGTGGGGGGTGCACAATTTGACCCATGACACCTGCCCTTTCCTGATTTGGTTATGTCAATCAATAAAACTCCCCACTTTAATTAATTTAGGTCAAATTGGGTCTCTGTCACTTGCTTCTCCATAAAATGTTAGGAGCACAAACTGCACCTTTGGGAGGCATTTCTAACAGAGGATTCATGAAGGCCTTCTCATCTTGGGCCATTACAAAACTTGCACATTAAAGACAGACAGAATATATAATCTGTCTATACAAACCAGGACATTATTGACATTATTGATTATAAAAGGGGGTGTTAATAGCAATTAAACCAAGAGAGTAGGCATAAGCTCAAAATGTATGGGCACCTGATGAAGAGTCAAGCCTGATGCTGTGGGCATACCCAAAGAGCAGCCGCACAGACCATGATGCCTGCAGGGGAACTGAGGTACCACCTTTTGAGCTCAGATGAACACTCAAAAAACCCTGGTGGGCCAGGCACACAGGTCAAGTCCTGAACTATTCCAGTGCTGTAAGAAGGCTCTGTTTGTGCCCACAGCTGATGAGATGGGGACATTCAGCTCCAAGCAATTAAGATACAGAGCTCTGGAGAGCTCTCTTTCGGAACAGGGGCTGACTGCTTGGGTTATGGACCATTCTCATTTCTCTGAGAAATTACCCCTGATGCCCAAGACTGAGACCCCAGCCACCACATTTGTGGTATGTGACCTGCTCCTTTGTCCATGGCTGATTAGGCCACTGAAGACATCTGATTTAGGTTGAACAAACCAGATTCTCCCTCCCAAGAACTGGAGCTAATAAACAGGTATTTAGTCTTTGAGTGGCTGGAAAGATAACATGTGGATCCAGGAGCTTGGGAGCAGCCGTATTCTGCAAAGTGATCAGAGAACCAGAGAAAGCTGGTCTGCAGTGAGAGATAAAAGGAGAAGCAGATGTTCAGGGAGCAGCAGAAACAAGAGACAGAATTAGTTCCTGAGTTGCTGACAAGCGTCCCTCAGGTTGGGTTGTATTCCTGCTCAGTTTTCATGAGATACCCCTTTATCCTTATAAATCCCCCTCCCCCCTCCTATTTTGCTTAAGCTAGCTCAAATTGTTCTCTATTTCTTTCATCCAAAAGTTGTCTTAACTAATACCAGGAAATATCTTTTTGATGATTTAAGAGCTCATATATTCCCTCAATAGTTTATGGTCCAAACAATTCTCTCTCTGTACTGTACCTCTGAATCCAAACATGGAAATGTTCCTTCTCTAATTGAAGCAGCACATTAAAGGAAAATATGAAAAATAAATAAAGAAACATGGTCCGTGTGCTCTGAAGTCACATGGGATCCATATGGACTTAATTAAGACAAGAGACAAAAAGACAAATGTCCGGGGGTGCCTCCTTCCCATATATTTCATAACATTGTACCAGCTTGTAAAATTAGGATGTCAAGAACTATTTGGCTAACTTGCTCCCTCAATTTTTCCTAAGGTAGACAAGTGCTGAAACATAAAGAGTCATGAAATTCTAACCGAAATACAGAGAGGTGATACTAGGAAAAAATTGGGAAACAAGTGAATTTTGTTAATGTTTCCCCAGCTCCACTTTTCTGTGTTTTTCTTGTATTTCAGCCTCTGCATTTCCCTACCCACTTCCCCCAGAGGGAAGTCATCTGACAAACTAAATTTAAGTGTCAGTGGCGATTTGTTACTCCTGTTAGGTATATTTGCATTTCTTTTTTTCAGTTTTTTTTGGGGGGGGGCAGCACAAAACCAATGAAATGATTCTCTAACATCAGCACTTTTGTTTCAATGCAAATTGCTAGAGGAGCTGTTTTGGGAGGGATTTCTAATTGTTCTGAAAACTCCCCTTCTCACCTGTAAAGCCAGACTGACAAGATTCAGAGCAGCCATTTGCAGCCAATCTTAAGGGGTTTTACCCTTTACTTTTCCCTTTGGAACTAAGAATCCCAAGTGAGAAGCTGGAAATAGAACAAACTGGTTGGAAGCGGAAAGTAGAGGCTGAAAAGGGCAGGAACCCTCAGCACGTGCGTGCGTGTGTGTGTGTGTGTGTGTGTGTGTGTGTGTGTGTGTGTGCTTTTGTATTGGCTGAAGGAGCATCTGAATTGGGATTGGGGGCAGGGAACCGGTGGATGAGAAAAGTGTGCAGAAGACACACACACCTCATCCAAGTCATAAGCTCCTAGTCAAGACCAAAACCCACATCACTCCAGAGACAGCCCAGGAGAAAGGATTCAGTTGTACAATCTCTCTGTAAGTCTCACTCCATCTTCTGCAACATTAAGGAGATGAGCTTTTCCAGCAGAAGACCAGAACTCCTCCACCTGAGCAGGTGGTCCGCTAACCACCAAGCCCCTTCTGACTGCCAGGCTGTCCAGAAGTGGCCAAGCTGCACTCAATGAGCCACCACCCCCACAGGAAGAGAGCAGAGTGCCTGCCTGACTTCAACACCAGCATGGGTATGGGTAGTCTATGATAAGGCCAGGAGAATGACACTGAGGACCCAGAGAGGCTGGGAACAGCAGAATTCCACTTGGCAGAACGTACCAAGATGCCAGAAAGGTTCGTCTGTAGATGGAGGGGGATGGTGCCAAGTGCTTGCGTTTGTCTATGGGATTGCAAGAACACAACAGAGCATTAGAGATTGAAAAGGAAAGGCCCATGTTTTCCTTTGACTTGGGTCTGGCACAAAGGCCAGCCGGCTGTGAGTTCCTTGCTCAGTGGTATTTCTCTTGGAGGAAAGGAACCTGCTACAAATTCTAGATATGGGTGGTTGGTATAGAAAAGATGTAGGACTATCAAAAGTGAAACCAAAAGCTGGGAGCCAAGGGCCTGACATCTCAGCCTATGGGCACCTCAAAAATACCTGACAAATGGTCTCTGAGGACCAAGTAGAGTTTCTTTTGTCTGTGGAGAGGGCTGGACAGGGAGCCAGCTGGAAGTAGGTCAGGAGGGAGAGGAAGGAGAGGGTCCGCAGGTGTCTACCTGACATGAGAAAATGGTTCTGTTTAACAAAACCAGGGCTGACCCTGGGGCAACCAGTTTCTGTTTCGTTCCTCTGCCTTCTTCTTCACTCATTGGGAAGTAAACAAAAGTGGGAGGCTCCCTATTCTGGGAAAAAGCTGACCAAGTGATCCAACTGCCCCTCCTCTGCAGCCCCGAGAGAGGTACCAGGAAATACAGATTTGGCTGAGAAAAGGACAGACATGAATAAGGGAGCCTGTCATGAAAACCACTTCCCACTCTGCTCCCCTCCTCGGCCTCTGCAGGCTGACCCAGGACAGGTATCAGCCAGCAGGCTGGAGTCAGGCCCGGGGCTCGGAGAGCGCTGACGCCCAGCCTTCCACTTCTGCAGTTTGGAAAAGAAACTGTCTTCTTTCCCCACGTCCCATTATTCAGTGGGAGGGAAAGGACCCAGAGTTAGGCAGGAGGCAGGGAGAAGACATCACTGTGAAGGTGGGTTGCAGCACACAGAGATCCCTTTGGGCGTCTGTACATCCAAACCCCCATGAAAAGTTCCCTGACTTGCTCCCAAGTGATGCTCTTGGCCGACTGAGGTGGGAGGGAGGAGTAAGGGCGGCGGGGAGATTTGCTTCTCCCTAACTGGGAAGCGGTGTTCCTGTGACCCCATTTCAGCCTTGGGTAATGAACCATTTCAGAACAACTGAAGTCATTGGAGTCACTGATAATTACATAAATTTCTTTCCTTTTCTCACTTAAAACTTTTAAAGCTCCATCCACAAAGACCCATTTTTAGTAACACAGTGAGCCCTGCCAACAACCCAGAGCTGATTTTGTCTTTACACTTCTAGGAATTTTCAAGGACATGGGGGAGGGGGGAGGGGTAGGGGCTCAGGCTGCCAAGACGGATGTGAACGTGTGTGTGACCAGAAAGGAGCTTCTCGTGTCCGAAGACAGGGAAAGTCAAGGGTCCGGTTCTCCTTAGCCGCAGAGACCGCGTGGCCCATTCTCAGGTCTTTCCCCTTCAGTCCTTCTCCTGCAAGCTCTTGAAAACAGGATCTTCACTTCGGCTCAGCCACGAGGTGATCCAGTGCTGACTGTTTTAAGTCACTCGAACCAGTCCCCAGGGCCACATCAACGCAAAGTCCAAAAAGTCCAGCATTTGGAACTCTGAAATCCCCTGGAGACAGCAACATGACTCTGTGATGATGTGGTTTATGGAGTCTCATTTTAAAAAGCTGACATCCTTACAGCAAAAGTTGCTGTGGAAAATAATTGGATTTATTCCAAACCCCTTGCTATTTATTGCCTTGGATGGCATGAGGGTTATATCAGAACTCAACCATAAGGGGAAGAGGATTTGTAACAACCAAAACACATTTCCCCTCCAGAGTGGATCTTTCTACATTAACCCTTTGTAAAATGTAAGCAATGTGATGCTTAAATAGTGTTTTCAAAATATCAAGACAAAATTAACAAACCCAAGAAATATTATGCTCTAATTTGGGGGTATGCACATGTTTTGTAGTCCCTGATGTTTTTACAATAGGGTCTCTCATAGCCAAACTCTACCTTTTGTTGTACTCAAGCCTTAAGACTAGGACCTTCCTTTCCCACTTCTGGCTCAGGACCCACCATGCAGAAGCTTGGAGAGTCTTCTCTAACTGAGAAATCAGGATTTAAGGGATGATTTTGATTACCGAATCATTGCATAGATATTCCTTTTTGCTTTCTGGTATACTGGAGTAGACAGAGGGAAATACCTGACATCTCTAAATTGTAATCCAGCTGCCTTGATTTCTAATAATGATTGTATAGCCCTTATCTTCTGTCCCTGTGATTGTAAAAACCTTGTGACTAATCTTCATTTGTGCATCCAGCTATCCAGTTTTTCTACTTCGTTGATTTTGGGCCTCTAGGCCATCTACTCTCCTACTAGACACCTAGTAATAGACTCTCTCTTTGAAATCCTGGTGTCTTAGAAATTAGATATTGAGTGCATTGAGCAAAAGAATTCACAGTCTTTGTCTGATAACACTTCCTTTTGCCAATCTTATTCACAGGAAACTAGTCCAGGGAAGCAAGTTGCACTAAGCCTTATTTTACTGTAGCTCGCTGCTTGTGTTCCAGGACCTCAGTATTTGCTGCTCCTAAACTGACATCTCCAATCCACTACAGCTTGTGGTTGCAGTTAATAAAACTACTCAAGGATCAGAACAGTTGCCTGCAGCAGGACAAAAATCTGACAGCCATTTCCCAGGCAAGATTCCATAATTGGAACTTTTCCCTTACAGCTGGCCACAGGTCAACACCTGGCTAGCCTCTTCCAAGGTTCTGCTAAGATGTTTGCAGAGCTCCCAAAGCCAGTGGATTATGGCTCAGTCAAGGATGTCAGATATGAGGTTGCTCTTCCTGCCATGGATCCAACTGTAGTCAAACAAGTTGGACTAACTGAGCCAGGTATTAGCTTAAGTTTGCACAGCCATGCTTGAGGATGCAACAAGAAATCTACTTTGGAACATTCAAATCAAAGACCATAGAGATCAAAAGTCCTTGAAAAGGCCACCTGGGAACTTTTATGTGTTGACAAGTTTGCTCTTGAAGCTCACACACATACTTGCAAGATGACAAGCAGACACCGTGGGTTTCTGGGAAAATTCAGTACCACACCATGGCCTGATGAAAAGCCACAAACTGTCTAAAATCATGCAACACCCACCAACGCAAGACCTACCCATCTATCAACAATGTCGTCAATGGCTTTCATTGGAAATAGAGCTGACACTTCCATGATGATGCCCTAGTGATGTGCTGGTTAACAAAGAAGTAAAATAATCTTACTTGAACCAGTCCCCAGGGCCACATCAATGCAAAGTCCAAAAAGTCCAGCATTTGGAACTCTGAAATCCCCCGGAGACAGCACCATGGCTCTGTGATGATGTGGTTTATGGAGTCTCATTTTAAAAAATCTGACATCCTTACAGCAAAAGTTGCTGTGGAAAATAATTGGATTTATTATCCAATTTGATTAAGTATTTGGTTAAGTATTCTGCACATATAATTTTGCTGAGCTTTTTTTCTTTTACAAATGCCTTTATTTTATGGGATTAAAAATAGCAAATTATATAATGGAAAAAATTAGAAAAGTATATAAATTTACATACCAAACATAGACAAGCACTTCAAGCACATGCATTTACCAATTATTAACTATTTGTACGTGTTTACATATGCAGAATAAGTACGAGAACATTATTGTGGCCTTTATAGATCAGAGTTAATAAACTCTATCTAGATTTTCTCTTCTTCAAATACATATTTTTTTCCTACCATTTGAAATGTTCACTAACGTATTTAGCTATTTTTTTAAGCAATTAGGTGTATTTAAAGTTTATTTTATTAAAAAGATGTTGAATCCATGTATAGCACTGTTCTATTTTCCATTTTTTATAACTCTTTAAGCCTCTTGAAGTACCTTACAAATAAATAATAAGCTTTTCTAGTTTCTTGGCAATGCTACGGAGGTATAGAGGAATGAAGTGATTTTCCAAGGAGCCATAAGAAAATACAACAAATGAGAGAGTGAAAGCCAAGGACTTTTGACAGCTAGTCCAGTGCTTGACCAATAATCAAATATGTTTCTGTCTCATAATCTACACCTGCGAACTCATTGGCACTGGATGTCTTTGAAGCAAATGGCCAATATGAAAAATTTTAAAGAATTAGTTTTACAATTTATGAATGAAAACTGCAGCTGTGGTTATGTAAGTGAGGAAAGCAATTACAAGGCCCATCAATTCCCAAGCCTGAGAGCCTCATCAACTCACCAGCTGGAGTAAAGAAACAAAATTTCTCCTGGTAGAATATATGAAGTTACATGGGGACTAGGTAAAGGTATTTTTTTTTTCTACCAAAAATTAAATTCAATTATTTGTTTCTGCTGATCATGTGTACGTGTGATCATTATGGCTTGAAGGTAGGTAGGTGTTCTAGTTTGCTAGCTGCTGGAATGCAGTATACCAGAATTGGAATGACTTCTAAAAAAAAAGGACAGTTGCAAATTTACAGTTCTAAGGCCATGAGAATGTCTAAATTAAAGCAAGTCTATAAAAATGTCCAAATGAAGGTTACCCTCACTCAAGAAAGACTGATGAAGTTCAGGGTTTCTCTTTCAACTGGAAAGGCAGATGGCGAACATGGCGACTTCTACCAGCTTTCTCTTCTTGTTTCATGAAGCTCTCCCGAGGGTGTTTTCCTTCTTTATCTCCAAAGGTCTCTGCTGCATGGGCTCTCCTGGTTCTTGTGACTCTAAAAAAAGCTTTGCTGAGCTTTTAACATACACAATGTAATTGCTCTCCTTAGTAATTCTATGAGGTAGGCATTAATATCTCTACCTTCTAGATAAGAAAATCAATGTTCAGAGACGTAACTTGTCCCAAGGAATAAAGATTTATGTTGTACATCCCAGACTCAAAAGCATCTAAGTTTGCCTTGTCCGCAATACTGCCTCAAAAAAAATCAAATGACCCTAAAATGTCATATTTTTCGTCTTTGAAAATTACATTGGTTGGATTTTTTTTCAATACTTTTAACATTCTTTTCAGCAGTAGAAGCAAATTTTTCTACTGTTCATCCAGTACATGTCAGTCAAACCTGCTCCTTCTGTGTGAAGAATTATCGGTCTTCTCTAGGTTTATCTGTATGTTCTTTCTGCAATACCTTTAAGACGTAATACATAAAGTTGGAATGGCGATAATATTATTTTATTTGTAATTGTGTGTCTCCAGGACCTTCTTGGGGGAAAGATCTATATCTGTGTGACCATATGTCCCTACAACTGACCAAATGTTTGGCACAACCAACACTCAATAAATATTATTGGATGGACAGATTAACAAACAGCCTAGATCCCTAAAAAGTGCCACATTTCAATGACAGCAAAAGTATTAGACTGCACCATAGGAAATTGCAATTGTTGTAGGTCAAAAAGAGTCTACTATTGGCACTTTTGTACATTTCAACCTAATGAATCTATTATAGTGACTATTCCAAAAGGTTACTGGTTTTTAAACAGTTGTATTAAAACTAAAACTTCTAAATGAATGCTTTGAACAACCTGTTGTCACACTTTATTGCAAATCTCATTTATTTTTGTAGTTCTGAAAAGATTAAGTCCTGCTATTCACTTTAAATCAGCTGATCTTTGGAAACCCTTTCCTTGCACAAGGAAGGCATTTTTCACAAGATGTTTGACATGCTTGGAAGGACAGTATCATGTAATGGCTAAGACTATGGACTACTTTGTTTGCCTTGGGCAGTTAACATACTTACTTTTCTCTTAGCTTCCTCAATAACAAGAGAAAGACAATAATAGTATCAATCACTTAGGGTTGTTGTAGGGATTAAATAAAGTAACGCATAGACTAAGAACAATGCTTGGGATATAGGGAAAGCTCAATGAATGTTAGCTGTTATTATTACTATTATAGGGTTTGGTCCGTATAGAATGCACATATGTTGAAATAGCAACAAAGAGCCCGAGTAACCAGTGATAGTAACTAAATAAAGGAGGAAAGTGATTGAAATCAAGACTATATTTCTATCTAGATATTTCTTGGTAGAATAGATAAATAAAAAAGTTTCCCATAGAAAGTGAATTACATAAGAGTGAATGAATTTTGCAGTTTTCTGGGTGTCTGAGGTCTCTGCATGGTACTACAGCACTTAGATTCTTGCTGGTGCCATTTACAGCTCCATAAATTCTTTCTATTGTACAAATGGAAGTCCAGCTATGGTATTTGAAAATAATCAAACTGGCGTCACCAATACTTCTTCCTTTCTTTCGCCCCAAAGTCCGTTTCTTTCAAACAGTTTTGAAATTCCATTACTAAATTTCCATCTTGTCTTTTAAATATATTACCCATTGTGTCATGTATTTGTGGTTGAGATAATCACATGAATCCATTTGTTTTAAATTAAAACAGTTTAAGCATCAAAAACTCTCCAACTGTCCTGGTAAAAGCCTGCTCTGCGTGCAATATGGGCAGAGCCTGGGGCCAAATAATTAGGAACTAATTTGTCAGATTCATAACCTGATCACAACTTTTGAACACTGTCTAAATTCCCACGTAGAGATAAAGCTCAGATTTCTGTAAGTTCAGCACAGTCCAGTAGCAAGGGGTATGTTAAAGTTAATAAGACCACTTCTAAATTATAACCAGACACAGGACACTCTCTTTGTGTTCTGTGTTGGGTACTGTCCTACATTTTTCCCAAACCAACTCATGTTTGGGGACAATTAAAAAAATAAATTAAGTCCAATGTATCCTCTATTGCAAGTCATGAAAGAAAAAGGCAAGCAAGCTCTTCAGAGATATAGGGCAAGAGCTAAACATCAGGGGTGAAGTACCAACAATAACATAAAAAAAAAATCCCCTATCCTAACTTTCTTAAAGCCTACATGAATACACACTCACATATTTTATTTATATAAATATATAGAACTATATATATAATTGACTATAATGCAGAGAACTGTTCTAATCTAATGTTTAAAACTGAATATTAAAATATACGCCTTCTGAAGGAATTAGGTTAAGGAATCGGTGGTAGATACCTAGTGTCTGCTATGGTACATTCAGTGCTTTTAAAAAAAATCATTTATAAATTCTTCATAATTTAATTTTTTAAAGAACAAAAATAAACATATTAGCCCAAATGAGTGAAATAAATGCAGTGTGTTTGGTAGAGCTCACCTGCCAGGAAACAGTAGACATGAAGAGAGGGAAATGCTGACTATCACCCTACCACCACTTGTTTTTCAGGGTTTAAGTCTATAAAATCAAAGAAATGCAGCATTATCTACACATCTGTGAGATTCTCTTCCAGACATGATTGAGACCTGAGGTGTTTGTTTTAGCCTGCAAAAGAAGTCATGATGAAAGCCACAGTTCATTTTTAAGAAGATGGATATGAGTTTAAGAAAACACCTCTCTGTTCTCATGGCAGTATCTTTAGAGGGAAATACATTTGGCAGCCCCATTTTGCACTGTTTAGGGCCCCTCAGCTTCACCCAAAGCTTTTGCATCCTCAGAATCCTCTTCCCTGTCCACATCACCACATTATCACTTTCATCCACCCAAGTCAGCAAAACTCCATAAGGAAACAGACCCTTAGTTAGAGGTAGAACTGTCATTCAGAAATCTATGGTTTTTCTAGTAATGACTGTGTTAATAATGATAAGGAGGAAAGGTGGGCATCAAAGGCTTTGAGGAGAAGCATTAAGTTGCTGTCCATGGGCAAGTAGCCAATGATTTCTTTGGATTTGAGTTGCTCTCAATCAGCATTCCTTGTTTCTAAATAATTGCTATGTCTGTGCTTGGTTGAGAAGTTGAAGCTAAAGAATCAATTATGAAAACTAAAATCACAACTTTTGCATGGTAAAAGAAAAATACCACAAGCTTAGTAAAAAGACAAATGTCAAATTGGGAAAAACATTTTCAATTTAAATCACAGACAAAGTTTTTTAACAACCTTAAATATGAAGACTTCTAAAAACAGAAGAAAAAATTCAACTACTCCATAGAAAAATAGACTAGAGAAATGAACTTTATTTAAAAAGATATGCAAATGGACCTTGACCATATGAAAAGATGCTTAAAATCACTTCTAATGAAATAATTATTAATTACAACTATAAGAAGTTACTGTTTGTTACCTACCAGAATAGCAAACAAAGAGAAAAACAAAAAGTGTGACAGAATATAGTGTTGGTGAGGCTGTGCACAAATAGTTACTTTTTTTACAAAATGCAAAATGGTACAACTTGTTTTTGGAAGCTTGGCAATACTTAATGGAGTTTCATATGTGGTTATTTTTTTGAATAATCAATCTTACTTCTAGAAATCTATATCACTGATACATTAGTAAAAATATGAAAAGATTTATTACAAAGTTAATTCAGTGCAGTATGAGTTGTAATAGTGAAGGCCTGGACAAAATTCAAATTTCTGTTGATAAGGGACTGGTTGAATAACATTGGAATATCCACTTAGCAGAGTACTGTAAAGCTGTAAAAATGATTGAGAACTATATCTACTCATACAGACTCTTCTCCATATAAGTCATTCTGTGGGGTCAGTAGTAATGCCTCCTTTTTCATTTCTAATTTTAGTTATTTGCATCCTCTCTCTCTTTTTTCTTTGGCAGTCTAGATAAAGGTTTGACAATTTTATTGATCTTTTCAAAAAAATGAACTTTTGATTTCATTGATTCTCTCCATTTTTTTAACTTCTTTTTTCATTTATCTCCACTCTAATCTTTGTTATCTCTTACCTTCTGCTCACTGTGGGTTTAATTTGTTCTTATTTTTAGAGTTTCTCTAGGTCTGAAGTTAGGTCTCTGATTTGAGAGATTTCTTCTTCTTTTTCCTTTTTTTTTTTTACAGCTCAAAACTTTGTGTAGCAAAAGTACATGCTCAAAGGAAGATTAGTGTGGGCATTCTCCAAAGGAGGAGAAGAATTTCTTCTTTAATATAAACATTTAGAGCAATAAGTTTCTTCTTGGTGCTGCCTTTACCAAATGCCATAAATATTGGCATGTTGTGCTTTCATTTTCATTTGCCTCAAAATATTTTCTAATTTCTCTCTTGAATTCTTCGTTGACCTATTTGTTGTTTAAGAGTACATTGTTTAATTTCCACATATTTGAATTTTCCAGTTCTCCCTCAGTTATTGATTTCTAGTCTCATTCCATTGTAGTCAGAGAAGATACTTGTATGATTTCAATATTTTTTAATTGAATGAGACTTGTTTTGTGATCTAATATATGGTCTTTTCTGAAAAATGTTCCATGTGCACTGGAAAAAAATGTGTATTATGCTGCTGCTGGGTGAAGTGTTCTAAATATGTCCATAAGTTCTAGTTAGCTTATAGTATCATTCAAGTGTTCAATTTCCAGAACTGATATTCTGCATGGATGTTCTATCTATTATTGGAAGTGGTGTATTGAAGTCTCCTACTATAATTTTAGAATCATATATTTCTCCCTTCAAATCTGTCAACATTTATTTCATATATTTTGTGCCTCTGACATTAGGTACGTACAGATTTATAAATTGTTATGCCTTTTGTTGCATTAATCCTTTTTTCAATATATAGTTCCCACTTCTGTCCCTCATAAGAGTTTTTTAGTTTAAGTTTATTTTATTTGATATTAGTATATCTATCCCAATTCTCTTTCAGTTACTTTTTGCATAGAATGTTTTTTGACATCCTTTTTTTTACCCTGTACTTGTGTCTTTGAATCTCAGTTTAGTCTTTTGTAAAGGACATGTAGTTGGGTCATGAATGCCCCCTCTACCCCCTATGAAATGGAATTTTCTCTCTCTCCTGGGTATTGTATTGTATTGTATGTGTAAAAGCTGGTAACCTTTTACCCTAGGCATTTTGATTTAATTGTTTCTTACACTGCTTTAGCTGTCTGTAAGCTGCATCTGCCTGCAGGGTAAGTTCTGGGAGGGCAAACCAAAGATGTGTTTCCTGGTTCAGTCATACCACTCAGTGGATTAGCACCAATATACAAGCACCCCAGGATGCACATAGGGGTTACTTTGCTCCCTCCAGAACAGGGCTAGGGACCTACAATGGGATCACAGACTGGCTCTATACCACAATGAGGAGGGGTAAGAAAAGGACCAGTAAGAGCACCACAAGTTTCTCATCGCATTTTTAAACCTGCATTTTCTTGATGCAGCACTTGCTCAGTTGCTGTAACCTCTGCTTTCCAGAGTTTTGAGAAGAATGGATAGTTGTGTTTGCTAGTTATTAAAAGACTCTGTGGAGGATCAGAATCCTTGTGTTTTATCCTACCGCTATGATTGGTTGGACTCCAGGATATACTCTTAAGTGAGAGAAGGAAGAGAAAGAAAATGTAAAAATTTGCTCCTGTTTATCTTAAAAAGGTGGAATGTGTATATATTTTTGTGTGGTAAAATATTTGAAGGCCTCGTCCAAGAAATAGAAAAGGAAGGAACTCTTCCCAGCTCATTCTATGAGGACAGTGATAGAAAATCCAGATAAAGACAACACAAGAAAAGAAACCTAAGGCAAATTACATTGTGGATATAGAAATGAAAATCCTCAATAAAATACTAGCAAAGTAAGTCCAACAACATTCAAAAGCATTATAAATACAAGAAAGTGTGATTTATTCCAGGAATACAAGCTTAATATTCAAAAATCAATTAATCCACTCCTTATTATTGACAGTCCTTCCAACATAAAAAAGTTAGAATGGGTATGGCCCAAATACCCCTGAAGAGTGGGAGAAAGATCAAAGGTGATGGTGGAATTATACAAAGAAGGCTGGCTTTAACAAACAAGTATGATTGCTGAATCACTACATTAATATTTCTTTTAGTCTCCAGTATCTTAGAGCAGTTAGAATAAAAATTTAAAATTGTGGGATTATAATCCATACCAAACTCTGAAATCTGTTTTACAACTAATTGTTGCACTGTGTGTTGAAATTTATTGCTTTTTTTTTGTTTATATGTCTTTTTTCAGAACAAAATAAAAAAGTGATGATAGAAAATATATATTCCTACTAGCCTCTAATGTCCTAGAGCAGCTAGAAGGAGAAATCTGAGATGAAGGAAAATACCATACACATGGGTATGGTAGCCCATGACAAACTCTGGGATCTGGCCTGTAAGTATTTGTTGAAGAGTGCTTTGAAAACTATTTAGAGTGGGAAAGAACACTCAAAATATCCCATATCCCTTATATGGGATTTTCTTGATGAAAAATATCCCTATTATTTATTTATTTTTTGTCCTTACTTTTTTACTCATCTGTCCAGACACTGGATAAAGTGAGGGTCAGCCACAAATTAAAAGCTATATAGTTACACAATTATCTTCAGGAATTAAGGTTACCAGCCTTGATTTTTGAAGACAATTGTATAAAGATATAACTTTTACAATTTGACTGTATGATTTTGAAAACCTTGGGTCTGATGATCTTTTTATTCATTTTTTCATAAGAATAGATGAGTAAAAATATGGATAAAATAAATAAATAATGGGGAGATAAGGAGTAAAATAAATTGGGCAGATGAAAACTCTAGTGATCAATGAGAGAGAAGGGCAAGGGGTAAGGTATGTAAGATTTTTTTCTTTTTATTTCTTTTTCTGGAGTGATGCAAATGTTCTAAAAAGATGAACATGGTGATGAATATACAACTTTGTGATGATATTGTGAGCCATTGATTGTGCATCATCTATGGAATGGATGTGTATGAAAATTTGTCAATACAAATATTTAAAAAAAAAAAGAATTAAGGCTACTGGAATACAGTTCAACAGTTTCAGGTATTTCCCTCTAGCTATTCTAATATACTAAATACTAAAAAGGGATATCCAAATAATGCATATGAATAACCTCCAGAATGTTCTCTCAACTCTATATGAAATCTCTCAGCCAGAGAAACTTTATTTTGTTTCATTTTTCTTCCCTCTTTTAGTCAAAAAGTCTTTCTCACTCCCACAATGCTGGATCCAGGCTCATCCCCAGGAGTCATGTCCCACATTTTCAGGTAGATTGTCATCCCTGGGAGTCATGACCCATGTAGGAGGGATGGACAGTGAGCTCACCTGCCAAGTTGGCTTCAAGAGAGAGATGGCCAATTGATTTTTTTTTCCTACATGGGCAGGCATGGGGAATTGAACCCAGGTCTCCAGCATGGCCGGTGAGAACTCTGCCACTGTGCCACCATGGCCTGCCCACAATTGATTTTTGACAAGGGAGCCAAGGTCCTTCAATGGGGGAAAAAATAGCCTCTTCAACAAATGGTGCTGGGCAGCTGCAATTCCACCTTGAAAAGAATGAAATTGGACTCATATTTTCTTATATATATATATATATATATATATATATATATATATATATATATATACGAAGTTAGCTCAAAATGGATCAATTACCTAAATATAAAGCTAAAATCATAAAATATAGTAAGAAACATAGGGGTAAATCTTCATGACCTTTTGGTGGGCAATGAATGCTTATATATGACACCAAAAGCATGTGCAGCAAAAGAAAAAATTGATAAATTGGACATCATCAAACTTAAAATGTTTTGGATATCAAAAGGCATTATCAAAAAAATGAAAAGACATCTCATGGAATAAAAAAAGGTATTTGGAAACCATATATCTGATAAAGGTTTAATATCCAGAATATATAAAGAACTCCTATGATTCAACAACATCAAAGCAAACAATCCAATTATAAGTGAGCAAAGGGTTTGAATAGACAAATAGACATTTCTCCAAAGAAGATGGCAAATGGACAATAAGGCCATGAAAATGTGCTCAGCATCATAAGTCATTGGGGACATGCAAATCAAAAGCATAATATACCACTTCACACCACTAGAATGGCTGCTATTTTTTAAATGGAAAATAAGGAGGATGTGGAGAAATAGTTACAATTGGGCTGTTGCTGGAGAGAATGTAAAATGGTGTAGCCAACTGTGGAAAATATTTGGTGGCTCCTCAAAGAGTAAAAAATAGAATTAACCATGAATGCACCAATTTCACTTTCAGGTATATACCAAAAAAAGAATTGAAGGCAGAGATACAAACAGATACTGGTACATCAATGCTCATAGCAGCATTATCCGTAATAGCCAAAAGGTAGATACAACCCAAGATCCCAGGGATAGAAAAATGGATAAACAAAATGTGGTATGTATACATACAATAACCTACTAGTTAGTCATAAAAAGAAATGAAGTTCTGATACATTCTACAACATGGATATTGCTGAAAAACTTATGTTAAGAGAAACACATGCCAGACACAGAAGGGCAAATATTGCATGATTCCACTTATATGAAATATCTATAATAACGAAATTCACAGAGACAGAAAGTAAATTAGAGCCTACCAGGGATTGGACGGTGGAGATGGGGAAGGAAGGGGTGTGGAGTTACTATTTAATGAGTACAGAGCTTCTATTTGGGCTGATGAAAAAGTTTTGATAATGAATGGTGTCGGTAGCATAATTATAAATACAATTAATGTCACTGAATTTAAAAGTGGTTAAAATGGCAAATTTTATGTTGTATAAATGTTATCACAATAAACGTTTTAGGAGAAAATGGAAGGATATAACCATTTAAATGATAACCTCTAAGGAAAGGAGAGGACAAGATGGAGTAGACAGGCATAAAAACTAGATTTCTATGATTATACCTTGCATTGTATTTTAGAATTTGGAACTCTCAAAATAGTTTATGTACAAGGGCAAAATTTAATCTGAAAACACAACCTCTAAAAATTGAAAATTAAGTGAAACAAATGAATGTAGCATTACATCAAGTTGGTGGCAAAACTGCATACAGAGAAACTATTTCACATGGTGCTAATACCCAGAAGTTTCACTGTAGAAGAGTTGCAAAAAGAAAGAACTTAATCTACTTTCAGTAATCATGTCGTTGGTGTAGTATTATCATTTTCATTCTGAGAGAGCTGTGTGAGTATTGTGTGATAACATAAAAGAGACATATTGTGTTTCCGAGAACCAGGACTTTTCCATATGAGAAAGGAGAAATAGGTGATGATTTGATGGGCATTTTTAACCTCTGTTCTTTATAAAGGCCTAAAAGGAATAACTAAACCAGTAATAATAACCACCCCCAGTTTCAGACTGTGGTCCTTAAATATCATTACTAGCTTAGGAATGAAGGCTGATTCTGAATATCAACAGGAAAGGTGAAAAGTGAGTCTGCAACATTTCGTCTTACCAGAAAGTGATGAATTTATCAAAGACTATTGGGGCTATGTCAAAAAGGTTTGAGTCAACTTGAAGGGGCTGCTATTGGCAATGGCACAGTTTGAGCAAAACAGTAATAATTCCAATAAAGTGAGACAAGTAAGCATATTTAAATCCATAAGATCATACCGATATATTAAAAAAATTTAAAAAATGTATTTAGATACATTTGTAGGATACTAGAGAACTAATTATACTTTGATAACTAATAAATAAAGGAAAGAATCAAGTACTTATTTTGCCTTTTCTACATGAACTATATCCCTGGGTAACTACAAGTAAGAGAAGAGAACTTTTTCTTTATAGAAGAATACCAGCTAATAGGTGACAGATTAGCATATAGCAACCGTAAATTAATTCATGGATTCAGGCAATAGTCATTAATGGCAAAGACAACCATGAATCTTCTATGGGGTATGCACAACATAATATGTGAAGTATTCTTGTAAAAAAGAATTCAAACCTAAATCTATTCAAATTCTCTAGCTTTAACTACTACCTACAGAAAATACATGGGGCAGATGGATTTATTTAAAAATATTAAGAGGTGCAATCAACAAAATCCAGGATAAAAATCCTACCAGAAAAGGGATCTAGTTGCTTAACTAAATTGCAAGGGAAAACAAAATCGAGATAGTCAGGGAACCCCTAGGTTAAAAGAGCCTTGAAAGACACCAACCGGTTGTAACTAACCAATGGAATTCAGTTTGAATCCTGATTCTAAAAAAGAAACTGAAAAATAATAATAATAAGGTATTTGGAGAATTTGAACATTGACTGGATATATAAGAATTATTGGTCATTTTTTAGGTGTGATAGTTTATGTTTAAAAAGAAAAGCCTTATTTTTTAGAGAAGATGTCAAAATATTTACAGTTGATAAGAGGTCTGGGATTTGCTCTAGAATAATTCAGCAGGTTGGGAGAAAGTGGGTGGAATATAGATAAAATTAGATTGGTCCTGACTTTATCATTGTTGAAGATGAGTACGCGGGGGCTTATTACACTTTCTTCCTACCTTTGACTATTTTGAACGTTTTTCCTACTAAAAAATTAAGAGAAAAAATTTTACTAAAAGAGCCAGTGATTCTGACCCTTCAGACAGCATTTAAAATGGTAGCAAAGACCAGCTGAAAAGGTCCAGCAGAAAAGGAAACTTTGATGATCTCTCGGTCCCCACCCCCAGGCTGGTTTTTTCCCTCTGCCGGGACAGTTGAGAGTCCTGCCCTAACTCCACAGGGCTGCAGTGAAGAAGTAAGTAAAGGCTGAAGGCACATCACAATTACAAAGTGCTAAATGCTTAACAATAGTCCTTGGAAAGCAGCCCTCTTTATCTTTTGGCTGAGTTACCACTGCCCTGGGTCTTTAGACACAAAGGTAGCTCCAGACCCCTGACTGCCAGGCCCTTAGTCTAAAGTCCAGACCACCCACCCACTTCCCATGGCAACTTCCATTTCAGGAAAATATTTATGGGAAGGCACCTGTGACGAGGGAGGAAAGAAAAAACTCCAGCATTGGCTTTGAAATAATTTTCTCCCATCCTAGACTTAAACCAGGTCATGTGTTGAGGGCATGTCTAGTTGAGGTTGTCTTGTGTGAGAAAGGCAGCCCAAACCCCACAAATAATAACATTTCATCACAGGAGGGTCTTGGTCTGTAATATAAACTCATCACTACCAGAATAATACTTCAAAAATAATGCATCGTTAATGGAATAAACATCTGTGGAATTAGACATTGCAGCTGCCAAAGCAATAATTACAATTAACACTCTTACAACACATGCAAATCAATGAACCCCTTATTATTGACGTCATCTGCAGGCTTTCTGGCAGCAGTTTTAACTGAGAATTAGTATAATTAGCAATAATAACAATTACATTTGAGATCTCTATGGCCTCTCTACAAGATTTCTCAATCAGTCTACATAAGCCTATAAAGTAGCTTCATGTCAAGTATGACTGGACCCATTTCAAAGGTAATGAAACAGGGTTGGAGTTTTCTCAACATCTCAGCAAGTTAATTAAGAATATCCAGAAGGGAGTACTTAATCTTCCAGTCCCATGGGAACTGTGCTTTTATATAGATTTTAGGATATAGAATTTCAAAGTGTATTGAAATACAAATCTTTTACATAACAACAGCTGGGCTAATCCAAAAAAAATATGGTAAAAGACATGTTTATATTCAGGTTCTCCAAGAAACAATTACACGATTTCCGGCAGAGCTCCAGGATTCACTAAATGAAGTATAACTTTTTGTTCCTGAGTTAGATTTTAAGAATTGAGTAAAAAATTAACTAGAAATGGATCATAGATCTAAAAGAGCTAAAACTATAAAATTTCTAGGAGAAAATCTTTGTGACCTTGGCTCAAGCAAAAATTTCTAGGATAAGTTGCAAAAAGCAGGAACCCAAAGTGAAAAATAAGAAAATATTAATACATTGAACTTTTTCAAAATTTAAAATTTCTATCTTTAAAAGATCCTGTTAAGAAAACAAAAAGACAAATCAAAGGCTGGGAAAAACTATTTGCAAAACATATATTTGATAAAGGATTTAAATTTAGAATATATATACTCTTTTGCTTCAGTAATAAGAAGTTTCAAAAATGAGTGAAACTCAGTGTTTCAAAAATGAGTGAAAGATTTGAACAGCTACAGTAATGTAGCTGATACAATAGATGGTATAAGCACAGTAAAAGATGTTAAACATAATTTTTCAAAGAGAAATGCAAATTTAAACCACAACGAGTTACCACCGCATACCTACCAGGAAAATTAAAATTAAAAAGACTAATAAAAGCAAGCTCGGGTGAGGAAATAGAGCAGTTATAAATCTTGTATTTTGTTGGTGGGAATGCAAAATGGTACAGCTTCTTTAGGGAACAGTTTAGCAGTTTCTTATAAAGATAAACAATATTTACCATACAACCCAGCAAACCCAATCTTTTGTATTAATCTTAAAGAAATGAAAACACATGTCTACATGAAGCCTTGCACATGGATGTTTATAGCCTTATTTGTAATAGACTCAAACTGGAAATAGTAAAGCCATTGGAAATTTGGCTTTAAATGTTTTCCCGAAAGCAATGGACCAGTTTGAACTGGAACCATTGACTCTCATCTGGAATTTCCTTAACTATTTCATGTCATGGACATATCAAAATGAGGAGGTTTCTCTCCCCCAAAGGGGACTGACCCCAGAATACACATCTGCACTCCCTAAGGACTGAGGGAACTGGCATCTCAGCCCAAGTATAACTTGCTCATGGCATGCCCAATGGCTGCCACAAACTGCTTGGGAAGCTCTGCCAGTTTAACCCATTGTAGGGACCTACCTTTGAAATATGATTTTGCATAAATCAACTGTCTTTAAATGACCAAAATTGTAATTTGCACCTCCATCAAAGAAACGGGATGGGGGGCAGTGAAAGACACCCATGCTTTGGAGTTAGAAAACTGCCATTGACTCTCAGGAATGAGCCTGGCCTTGGCGCCATGGGATCCACAATTCCATCCTGACCAAAAAGGGGGGAAAGAAGTGTGACAAATAAGGTATCAGTGGGTGAGAGAGTTCAAATAGAGTAGAGAGGTAACTCTGGAGGTCACTCTTATGCAAGCTTCAGTTAGACATTGTCACCTAGCATAACTTGCCAAACCCCAACTTAAACCATTCTACCCAATCCTAAAGAATATCTATGGCAATATATAAGATTCCACAAACGTTCCATGCACTAGAGTAATTTCCAAAAACCTACAACCTCCAGATGGGTCCCTGGACCAGATAAGTGCTGAAGCCTAGAGGGGCCAGTTTCTCCAGAACATCAACTAGTTCCATCCTCCTATTCCATATTATCAACAGCCCCTTTCAACATGAAAAAGCTAGAATGGGCATAGACCAAATACCCTTAAAGGGTGAAAGAAAGATCAAAAGTGATGGTGGAATTATACAGGAAGGTAGGGTTTAACAAATGAATATGAATGAATATGAATATGATTTATGAATATAAATATCATTATATTGATATTTCTTTTAGTCTCCAGTATCTTAGAGCAGCTAAAAGTAAAAACTTAAAATTGTGGAATTGTAACCCATACCAAGCTCTGAAATCCATTCTACAACTAATTGTTGCTCTGTGCTTTGAAATGTTTGCTTTTTTGTATATATGTTATTTTTCACACACACAAAAAAGAAGTCAATTTTAAAAGAAAAGAAGAGAACGGGATATTGGAGGTTGACTGGTTATCTCTGCCTCAGTTGCAAATAAGTACTTTTTTGAAAACTATGACTGCCAAGATGGGTTTGTAGTAACAGAAGAACAAATGCCATGCAAAGATAAAAAAAAAACCAAAAATAACAAAATAAATGACAAAAAGAAAACTATAATTGTGCTCCTGTGTTCTGTACTTACTATTATATGCCTGTGCAAGTTACTCACTTTCTTTTTCTTTTATTTACTCAATTCCTTTAGCCACAGTTTACTTATTTATTAATAAGACTAATAATACCTGCATCCTAGATCTGCATAACTGAAGATAACGCTTCTTAAGTACCTAACACATGCCTGTAGGCACCCCAAAATCCTCAACAGTAGTAGCATAGAAACACTAAACTAGATATTTTTTCATGTAGCAAAGCAACTAAATAGGAACTTTCAGTTTCCTTTATTTCCAATTTCCTTCCTCCATTCATTGATTCACTCATACAATTCATATTCACTGAGTACTTATTTTCTGCCAAGCACTACCAGGTTCTGGGGTATATCCAGTGAGCCAGCCACATTAGGAGAAAATGCCTAATCAGAATATTTGTGTTTTAGTGAAGACTGTAGTGCCAGTTTGAAACTATTATGTACCCCAGAAAAGTCATGTTTTAATTCTGATTCAATTTTGTGGGGGGCAGCTCTTTCTTTTAATCCTGACTAAATACTGTAGGTTGGAAACTTTTGATTTGATTATCTCCATGGAAACATCGCATGCCCAATTGCAGGTGTGACTTTTTAAGTAGAGGGAGATGTGACTCTACCCATACCAGGGGGTCTTGATTAGTTCACTGGAATTCTTTAAGAGAGAGAACATTTTGAAGAGAGCCAGAAATGGTAGAGCTGGCAGAAACTTCAAAGCCCAGTTGACACAAATGTGGACACTTCAATAACAGAAACATGGATGTTTGGAGATGCTTGGAGCCCAGCAGGCATCACCATGAGATGCTATGCAAGCCAGAACCTGGAAAGAGCCAAAGGAAGCCAAGAGAGAAAACTAGCCCCAGAGAAGGAAAGTGAGAACAGGAACAAAGACTGAAAGCAATGGACCCCAGAAACAAGGGACCAGCAGATGCCAGTCCCACCTAACTTCCTGGCTGTCAGAGGTGTTCCTGACCCATCAGTCTTTCTTGAATTAAGGTATCTTTACCTGGATGTCTTAGTTTGGACATTTTCATAGGCTTAGAATTGTAAACTTATAACTTATTAAATTTCTTTTTTAAAAGTAGTTCCATTTTTGGTGTACTGCATTCTCACAGCTTTTGAACTAGAGCAGATTTTGGTATCAGAGAAGTGGGGTCCTACAGTTTGCAAATACCAAACTTGTTGGTACAGATTTTTAAATGGATAGGAAGACACTGGAAGAATTGTGAATAGCTTGATAGAGAAGGCCCCAAATGCTTTGAAGAGACTATTGGTAGAAATGTGGACTCTAACATCTCCAATGAAACTATGCATAGAAATGATGAATGTGTCTTTGCAAACTGGAAAGAAGGCTTCTTTGTGGATGGAAGGTAGAATTTGAGAATAATAAACTTGGATGTTTAGCAGAAGAAATTTCTACACTAAATGTGGAAAATACACTCTGGCTACTCCATGCAGCTTATTGTAAAATGCAGGAGGAAAAACCAGAAGTTGATGGTCTGGAAAATTCTGGGCTTCCAGAAAGTGAGACCCCAGTGAAGAGGGCCCCATGTGAGCATTTAAGCAAATAAAGACGCAGTAAGCCAGTTCAGAAAAAAGCCAGGATTGGAAATTGAGTTAACCAGAAAGGATTTGTGGAATATCCTATTGTCTGATGGGTACACTGCTTAGAAAGTCAAAATGATTGTTGTGGGATCTGTACAAATGAAACCATGGCCAGTCTGGACTAAAAGAGACAAATTGAAGGAAAAAATAATTTCAGAGGCAGAACCATTGAAGCTAAGGTCTGAACCAGGAACTCTCAGAGCGGACCCACCCATACATGTGGAGAAGGTAAGTTTGTCCTAGAAGCATTGGGCAGGCCTTCTACTTCATTGCTCAGGAAGAGTTGTGCCATCCCAGGCATTGGAGTGAGTGAAGCACATAAATAGGGGATTGGGGGAAGTCTGGCTTTCACCCCATTACTCTGGAGGGCTTGAGAATGTGCCTCAGAGATGACAGAGAGCTCAGGTGCTTCCCCAAAGCTTGGAAAGGGTAGAGCAAAGAAAAAGGTTGTCTCCCCAATGTTCCCCAAGATTGAAACCACCCCAGAGTTTGGAGACAACAAAGCCATTGGGTGGGCCCTTGGAAAGGGTGGGACTGCTGCTCCCTAAGCCCCAAGGATAACTGACTCTCAGACTTTGAAATCTAATGAAGTTTGCCCTGCAGGTTTTCAGAACTGTTTGGGTCAAGTGACCCCTGTTTACCTTTTGTCTTCTGCCTATGGAAATACAAACATGTATCCTATGACTGTCCCTCTTTTCTATATTGGCAGCAGATAACTTGTTCCATGTTCCACAGGTCCAGGTCAGAGGAGAATTTTTTGCCTTAGAGCAGATCATGCCAATAACTGACTGCATTTGTTTGCAAGCTGTCAGAATGTGATATACCAGAACTGCAATGGCTTTTAAAAGGGGGGAATTTAACAAGTTACAAGTTTAAAGTTCTAAGGAAGTGAAAGTGTTCAAATTAAGGCACCAACAAGAGGTGACCTACACTCAAGGAAAGCTGATACTCTCTGAAATGGCTCTGTCAGCTGGGCAGTTAGGTGGCTGGCATTCCCTCTCTCCTGGTCTTCGTTGTTTTCAGCTTCTGTCCCTTGGGGGCTCCTTACTTTGCTTCACTGGGGCTGGTTTTCATTTCTTGGCTTCCTTTGGCTCGCTCCAGCTTCTGGCTTGCTTAACAGCTCATGGCGACATCTGCTGGGCTCCAAGCATCTCCAAACATCCGTACCTCTGTTCTTCACATGTCCTCATCTGTGTCAGCTCTGCTATGAAGTTTTTGTTGGCTCTGAAGCTTCCGTCATTTCTGACTCTCTCCAAAATGTTTCCTCTAAAAGGATTCCAGTAAATGAATTAAGACGCACCTGGAATGGGCGGAATCACATTTCCATCTAATCAAAGGTCACACCCACAATTGGGTTTGTCGCATCTCTGTGGGAATAATCTAATCAAAAGATTCTGACCTAAAGCATTGAATCAGGATTGAAAGAAATGGCTGCTCCTAAAGGATTGTATCAGAATTAAAATATGGCTTTTCTGGAGTACATAACACTTTCAAACTGGCACACTGAGTTTGATGAGATTTTGTACTGTTTTATGTTTGTATTGTATTTATATTGTTACTGAAAGGTTTAAGGCTTTTGTGATATTGTGATGAAGTGAATGTATTTTCTATATGAAAAAAAATATCTTTTTAAGGGTCCGGAGAGTGGAATGTGCCAGTTTGAAAGTATTATGTACGCCAGAAAAGCCATGTTTCAATTCTGATTTAATCTTGAGGGGGCAGCCATTTCTTTTAATACTGACTCAATACGGTAGGTTGGAAACTTTTGGTTTAACTCCATGGAGATATGGCGTGCCCAATTGTGATTGTGACCTTGATTAGATGGAGATATGACTTCACCCATTCCAGGGGGTCTTGATTAGTTTACCAGAATCCTTTAAGAGAGGGAACATTTTGGAGAGAGCCCGAAATGACAGAGCTGGCAGAAACTTCAACACACAGTTGACACAGATGAGGAAACTTGGAGGACAGATACATGGATGCTTGGAGATGTTTGAAGCCCAACAGGCATTACCATGGGATGCTATGCAAGCCAGAACCTGGAGAGAGCCAAGGGAAGCCAAGAGAGAAAGTCAGAGTGAGGAGAACCAAAGTGAGGAACCCCCATAGGAACAGAGGCTGAAAGCAACAGAGCCCAGGAGCAAGGGACCAGTTGATGCCAGTCCTGTGACTTCCCAGCTGACAGAGGTGTTCCTGACCTATCAGCCTTCCTTGAATTAAGGTATCTTTCCCTGCTTGCCATAGTTTGGACATTTACATAAGCTTAGAACTGTAAACTTGTAACTTATTAAATTCCTTTTTTAAAAGCCATTTCATTTCTGGTATATTGCATTCCAGCAGCTTACAAGCTAATACAGCTTGTATTACAAGCTAATACAGCTATAACAATGTGTCTATTTTCTCGTGTTCTTTGTGATTTCTTTATTAACTGGTTGCTTAAAGTGTTCACTTGGTTTGTACTGTAGTTTAGGTCCTATATTTATTTGTTGATCTTCTGTATAGATGGTCAATGTAGTACTGAAATTGCTGTATGTAAGTTGCCAACTATTATTGTTACAACTGTCTATTTCTCCCTTCAATTCTGTCAATGTTTGCATCATTTATTTTGAGGCTCTGTGGTTAGGCACATATATGTTTATAATTGTTATATCTTCTTGTTTAATTGACTCTTTTATCAACATACAATGCCCTTCTTTGTTTTTTGTAATCGTTTCTAAATTAAACTCCATTTTGCCTAATATTAGTTTAGCAACCTCACTCTCTTTTGATTATTAGTTGCATGAAGTATTTCTTTCCTAACCTTTCACTTTCAACATTTTTGTATCTGGATCTAAGCTGTGTCTCTTGTAAACAGGTAATAATTGGGTCATTCTACTTTATCCATTCTGCCAATCTCTGACTTTTGATTGAAGAGTATAATGCATTTACATTTTAGATAATTACTAATGAGGCAAGACTAATTTCTGCCATGTTTCTTATTGTTTTTCTATGACTTCAACTTTTTTGTCCCTTCTTTCCTCAATTTCTGCCTTCTTTTTGTTTAATCTTTATTAATGAACCATTTTGAATCACTTCTCTTTTCCTTTTGTGTATATTTTTAAGATATTTTCTTTGTGTCTATCATGGGGATTACATTCAACATCTTAAATCTATTACAACTTAGTTTGCATTGATACTAATTTAACTTCCATAGCCTATACACACATTCTGTTCCTACATCCTTCTGCCTCTTGTTTATTTTGTTCTTGTCCCGAATTACATCTTTACATGTCATATGCCCATAACAAAGATTTATGCTTTTTTATGCATTTGAATTTGAAGTGATATAAAAAATAAAATATGGAGTCACAAATGAAATATGCAATAATACTGGCATTTACATTACATATAATTACCTATAACAAATGTATTTTCTTTATACAGCTTTGAGTTATTGTCTAGTATTCGTTTCTTTCAAAATGTACTCCCTATAGGACTTCTTATAAGGCAGGTCTCATGGTAATGAACTTCCTCAGCTTTTGTTTGTAGAGAAACATCTTATTTTATCCCTCATTTTTGAAGGATAGTTCTGCCAAATGTAATATTCTTGTTTGATAATTGTTTTTCTTTTAGCACTTCAAATAATCATTCCACTGTTTTCTGGCTTCCATGGTTTCTAATGAGAAATTGGATGCTAATCCTTTACATATCCCTTATATGTTATGTGCTGTTTTTTCTTACTGTTTTCAAGATTCTCTCTTTGTGTTTGGGTTTACCCTATTTGGAGTTCATTGAGCTTCTTGGATTTATATGTTCATATCTTTTATCAGATTGGGGAAGTTTTCAGATATTATTTCTTCAAATATTTTTTCTACACCCCACCCCTCTCTTTTCACCTTGTGGGACTATTATAATACATATATCAGCACACTTGGTGGTATCCCACACGTTTGTCCAGCCCTGTCGATTTTTTTTTCATTCTTTTTATTTTCTCCACCTCAGATTAGATAATTTCGGTGGTCTTATTATCAAGTTTGTTGATCCTTTCTTCTGCTTGTTCCAAGCTGCTGTCAAACCTTCTTTTGATTTTCTCATTTCAGTTATTATGCTTTTCAGCTCCAGAAGTTCTATTAGGTTGCTCTTTATAATTTCTATCTCATTATTTAAGTTCTCATTTTGTTCATATATTGTTTTCCTAATTCCCTTTAGTTCTTTGTCCATGTTTCTCTTTAGTTCATTCATTCTATTTAAGAGAGTTGATCTAAGATCTTTGATCAGTCATTCTAGCAATGGGGGTTGCTCCAGGATTGTTTCAGTTGAATTCTTTTCTTCCTGTGACTGAGCCATACTTCCCTGTCTCCTTGTATGTTTTATAATTTCTATTGAGAACTGCATGTTCTGAGGGTTATATTGTGGTTACTCTGGAAATCTGGTTCTTTCACTCATCAGTCTACCAGACCAAGAGTAAAGAAAAAAAGAAAGAAAAAGAAAAAATACCCCCCACACACATACACACAAACACATGCAAGAAATATACACTGCATCTCCAGTTTCTTGGTAGATGCTAATGGGAAGCCCAAAGCTGCCATTGTGGAGGCTGAAACCAAGGCTGGCACCCATGCAGTTCCCTCAGGTATCTTCTTCCAGGCCAAACACGCACACACACACACACACACACACACACACACACACACACACACACACGTGTGTGCACACGCCAAAAAGGACAGAAAGGAAACCAACCAAAACCACCTGGTAGATGCTGGTGGGAGGCTGGAACCCTTGCTGCTGAGGGAACCACCATCTTGGCTACCATCTATGCTTGTCCTTCAAGGATCTGCTGGACTACAAAACAAAAGAAAGAGAAAACAAAAACAAAAGCAGAGAAGTACATTTGCTCTTTATCCTGGTGGCTGCTGGTGAGAGACCGGAAGCCACTGCTGAAGCCAAGGCTGGCATCTGTGCAGCAATGGAGCTGAGGAATGGGGGCTGGCTGCTGGTTTGCGTTGGTCTTCGCTTGAGAAAGCTGAGATCTTCAGCCTCCCCCTTCATCTGGCACCCCACTGTTTGTTCTAAATTTCCAGTCCGGTTCAAGGATTGCAACTGAGCTAATTCTGATCTCTTTTACCAGCTCATTCATTTTTCTGGTTGAGGGATCAGCCTGTAAAAGTTCCTACTCCACCATTTTGTGCCTGCCTCTCAATTACTCATTTGCAAGAAAACACAAGGATAAAAATAATTTACTCATATGCCTCTGGAACTGTTTTTCAGCTTTGACCCTTTAGATCTTTATGAACCTCACTCTAGAAGATATAACTTTCAAAGGCCACAGGTGTGTCCTAAAACCTGCATGGGCCCTGGATCTCTCTAAATAAAGGAAAACTAAAACTTAAAGGTACCTGAGAAGGGATTGTCACCTTAAAAAACTCTGTAGTGGTGTTTTTCATAAGGGGCAGATTGTTAAAGTTAACTTTCCATAATCAATTGCTTGTAAATATAGATCTTGATACATTGCTAATCTCAGAAAGGGCTGGGACCAGATAATTCTCCTCAAATAAGTTGGCCACAAGATATCTAATTCTATGTTAGGAGCCTTGCTCTAGCCTCTGAATATACTTTGAAATGTCCAGGTTCCCCTGGATTCATTAATTACCAGCCTTGCGTACTTTGTACTGAGTGAGAAGAAGAAGAAGAAAAAAAAGATTTCTGTCATACTGTCCAAATAAATAAATAGTGAGGACTGATTATGTGAGACCCGATTATGAGCCTTTCCATGTGTGATTCTTTGTTCCTCATGATATCACTGCAAAATATCCCCATTTTTCAGATAAGGAAACCATGTGTTCTAGTTTGCTAGCTGCTAGAATGCAACACACCAGAGATGGATTGGCTTTTAATAAAAGGGGATTTATTTCATTAGTTCTTCATAGGAAAGGCAGCTAACTTTCAATTGAGGTTCTTTCTTACGTAGAAAGGCACAGGGTGGTCTCTGCTGGCCTTCTCTCCAGGTCTCTGGGTTCCAACAACTTTCCCCAGGGTGATTTCTTTCTGCACCTCCAAAGGCCTGGGCTGAGCTGTGAGTGCTGAGATGAGGCATGCTGAGCTGCTTGGGCTGTGCTACATCACGCTCTCTCATTTAAGCACCAGCCAATTAAATCAAACATCATTCATTGCAGCAGGCATATCTCTTAGCTGACTGCAGATGTAATGAGCAACAGATGAGGTTCACACGCGATTGGCTCTTGTCCACAGCAATAGATCTAGGCACCTTCACCTGGCCAAGTTGACAACTGAATCTAACTACCACATCATGCTTCCCAGAGGTTCAATAAGTCACCCAAATACCTAGTAACTGAGCACATTTTGAAGCAAGGTTACTCTGATGCCAAAATCTTGACTCATTCTATCCTGCTGGAAAATCCCCACCCCCACCTCAGAAAATTCTTTCACTACCTGTATCTGCACAGAAGATGGAAGGCTAAAGAGCTCTCTCTTTCCTTCTCATCATTATTACTCTCCTCTTTGGAATATGGGAAGCAGTATACTCTGAAATTTTTATGTCCAGGATATGGAAGGATGAACTGTATCCAGCTGTATGGGACATGGGGGCTTTGTTTTACGTGCTGAAGGTGAAGATTTGATTAGACGGGTGAAGTATAACTGTTTTCTTATATACCCAAGCAGCATACCCTCTCTCAAGAGGAGCCTACAGTTAGCTCTCTTTGGAATAAATTTTATTTTGACTCCACTGGGGCTGCATGCTCAGTGAGGTAGGAGTGAAAACCCCAGACCCCCAATTCCTAGTGCTAGTGTGTGCTAATTGTACGGTCTCCTTGAGGTGGGAATGAACTGCCGATTCTACAGAAGAAAATAGCTTTTCCTTCTGGCTAATGGATGAGTAGACTTCCCCCATCACTTCAAAGTTACCACGTTCATCTGCCTGCAGTGGGGCTGTTGCTATCCATCTGTAATGTCACCAACTCGGCGGTCCAGTCAGCCACATCTGGAAAAGTGAAGTGAGCCACAGAGTTTACACGTGCTGGGGAATGTTTTCAGGGTAGCATATTGACAACAAGATGGCACATTTTTCCTCCCTTTGTTTGAATAAAATCTAATAAATTAATTGGATGTTAAATTAGCTTCAAGCTTTAGGTAAGTTAACGAAGAGACTCGGCAGCTATTACAGTCAAAAGCATTTATTTGCAAAGGTTAATGAGCTCCATAAGAAGGGCGATTAGTGCAGGAACACCAGGAAGGGATCCACGTAGGGTCCAGTGTGTCCCCCCAAACAGGACAACAGGACAGATGCCGTGGGTGTGAAGTTGGATCAGAATCTAATATGCGCTGCACAGCTCTATTTTACCGGAGCCTAAGGAGCTACTGAAGACTTGAGCATGTGCACTATCTGAATGACAGCATAGTGCCCAGGAGATTTATCAGTAGCGTCTCTGACTGCCCTGGGTGGTTTCAGTTTTCTGTGTCCAACTTCCCCAAAAGCCCCTCAAATCAGGAGGAATGTCTTAATGTCGTCAGACTTTTTTTTATGTTTTCAGTCTTGAGTACAATGCCACATGGAAGGCCCTTCATAGCCAACCCCTCTTGTTCTCTTGATCTAATTTGACATTGGACATGACAACCTAGTACAGGGACAACAGAAGCAGAAAGATGATCCCGTTGTATAGTTCTATTCTCTCTCTTCTACAAGCACTCCTGCTAAGGAAGAACGTTTTATATTTAAAGCCATTTCAAGCATCATTCTGACTTACCATCCACGCACAGATTATTTCTACTGTTCTTCTGGTTTGCTGGTAACGTGTCTTTTCTCCCCAGAGTCCAAAGTACGTGGCATCTCCTCCATGATACAGCCTCATGGATGATATAAGGAAAGTGAAGGTGTTAGCTAGGGAGGGAGGGCAAGTGGGGTGGAGTAGAATATTTTTATCTGTGCTTAAAAGGTAGCAAAGCTGCAAAAGAAATTCCTTTGCCTTTCTACAAAAGTCTCTGACTCCACGGTACATTTAGCTGTTATACTGCCACCTCTTAAATCTCCTGGATCCTTGCTTACCCTCCTGTTTTCTCATTCTCTTTCCATTTCTGCTGCTCTGTACCTCCCTTCAGAAAAGGGTAATTCTGAGAAACTTTGCCATGGCTTACTTCACTCCCTCCTAGGTCAGAGAATACCGGTTTTAGAGGTAAAAGCTCAACTCAGAGACCGGCTGTCCACACTAACTCAAGAAAGGGAGACATGGTAAGAAGCTTAAGAAGTCAAGACCTTTCTTTTTTCACACATTGACCAAAAGAAGATTCTGCTGAAGACAGCTCTATTTACTCTGATATTTAATTGACTTCCTTTCTCTAGAGAATTATGGGTAGTTACCTAGTGGTGGGACGAGCAAACTGATGGTCAGTGAAACTTTCATGAGTAGTAAGTGGCAAAACTAGAGTTGGAATCTGGAACTCCTAACCCAATTCCCCAAATTTCAGATTGCTCTGTATGCCCAATGGGTTGTGTGTGTGCTCTAGGGCAACATTGCTGGGCAGGGATGAGTGAGCACAGGGCTCTGAGACACTGCTCTTCGTATAGCGATGTTTTCTGTTTAATTGAAGCATAGGATTTCATTTGAAGAGGAGGTTTCACAGTGAAAGAAAGGTTGTCTTGTCCACATCATGTTACCTCCACGTTAGGAAGATTCTATTAAGATAAAATTGGAAGCTAGTTTCAGGTAGGTCTGCCCTCACTAGACACCTGTAATAGAACACACTTCCATTTGAGTCATTGATTCACACACACATGGTCCTGGATCCCCAGGGACGGAAGAAGTTCTGATTCTCCATTTTCCTATTTCTGATGGAAGCTGTTGAGATTTTACAATTTATTCTTCCCAAGAATAGCAGATGGTTCTGAATGTGGGTGGGTTCTGGTCAAACAGCCTAGGTCTGCAGCTGGCACTACCACTTACTAATTACATAACCTTGGGCAAACACAAACAAATGGAACGACAACAAAATCCATTATGTCAAGTGGGGCTGAAGATTAAGGGAGCTAATATATTTATATATTAGAGATATGATAGGGCTCATTGGTTGTTGATATATAACACATAGGAAGTATTTTCAGTTATTATTGTTATTGTTTGGGGGACCCTTTCAGAGCCCCTACATAATATCTGGCACCAGCTTCTGAACAGAACAAATGGGCTAAGTCTCATAATCTGAAAGCTCTAAATTCTTGGCTTAGATCAGTAAATCGTGGTTGTCTTAAATAATGGTGTTTAAGAACAGTGCTTTACCTAGAGTAGAAAAAACCCTGTGGACTCAGTGTATGCATAATTCCCCACTGGAGATGAGGAACCCTGCAAACAGCTGCCTCTAGCCAAACTGGAGCTAATAATGGGAACCAGAAGCACTGTTCTCCCACCATCCGGCAACAGCAGTCCTTGGATCTGCTGAAGTTGGCTCAGCTAAAACCCACACTTCCAATTTTCATGCTATCTGTAAGCGTTAAATTCAAAAGCTTTCCTATTTAATATCAAATCAGTGAGAAAAAAAATCTCATTGGATCATTAGTGCTGGGTCAGTCTTCAGTTGGGATATGGCAGGTGATTGGAACTCAGCCATGCAGAGACCTCCATAGGATTTCTCAAATGGCTGAATGGAGAGCAATACATAAACCTACTGAAATCTCACATACCATTTGGTTTAAATATTAAAGTTCCTTTGAGGTTTATTAAGTATTAGAACCAGAAGGAAGGTATGTTTATAGTCTATCGGTCTGGCTTTCACATGCTGCAACTGTCACAAGTACATCTCTTTTTAGCAAGAAGGGCCACTGTCAGCCTCAAATGTCCCCAACTCAGTTTGCTGTTTAGAACTGTATTTTCACATTCCTATCAAACTTTCTCCAAGGCTGCTGAAGCCATAGTAGAAATATAATGTGAGTTGCAAATGCACGACATCTATGTTAATTTAAATTTTTTATAAGTCATGTCAGAAAAAGGTAAAAGCAAACAGGAGAACTGAATTTTAATGATATATTTTAACCCACATAGTATCATTTCAACATGTAGCCAATGCAGAAATTATTAACCAGATGCTTTATGTTCCTTTTCCTTTTTGAACTAATTGAAATCCATTGTATGTGTTGCACTGACAGCATACCTCAATTTGGACGAGTTACTTTTCAAGTGTCAATAGCTGTATGTGGCCAGTGGTTACTATACTGGATACTGCAAGTCTAGACTTCAGAAAAATTCTACACATTGTATATCCTCAACCTATATCCTCAATCAGCAGAGCCATGGTGAAAAGGTCCAGCAGATTCTGAAGAAGGGTCTCGGAAGGCTGAGAAGCATTGGGAAGACGCTGTGAAACAGAATCTGTCACCACAGTACCTTTTGAAGTGCATTTGTTTGCAATAACTTTTAAAAAACATCATCGGTTCTCTCCCCTTTGTTTCACAGTTTGGGGACCCAATTTATCTTTGACGGATTGAGTATTATTTTCTCAGCTGCAAATCATGTTAATTGGCAAACACATAGATAGGAATGTGGAGCAAACGCCCTTAGTACCTTTAATGTTTTTGATGGCTTTTCCAGCCCCATACTGTAGATACTGTATTGAAGGGGGAAGGTAGTCCTGTATAAAGACGGAAAAGGCTATGAACACATTCTATAGTCTGTATATTTAAAAATCATGACCCCTTGTTCTTTGCTTTTATTCGACACTCAGACAACTTGATCATTTGGCCAGAGTGAATGCAAAAAGGCAACTTACTAGGAGATTTTGAAGACAAGATAAATTCGGGAGGTTGCTGCAGTGAATAGTGGCATTTGGTTAAAACATTAATTTCTTTTCTGGACTCATCATGGCAGTTGGTTTTCTTTTCTTTTCTTTTCTTTTTTTATTTTTTTGCACAAAAGTGTTTAATTTTGAGGAGTTCCCATTTCTTTCTTTCTTTCTTCAGTGTTCTTGCTTTGGGTGTAAGGTCTATAAAACCGCCTCCAATTATAAGATTTATAAGATATTTCCCTACATTTTCCTCTAACTGTTTTATGGTCTTAGACCTAATGTTTAGATCTTTGATCCATTTTGAGTTAACATTTGTATACGGTGTGAGATACGAATCCTCTTTCATTCTTTTGCATATGGATATCCAGTTCTCTAGGCACCATTTATTGAAGAGACTGTTCTGTCCCAGGTGAGTTGGCTTGACTGCCTTATCAAAGATCAAATGTCCATAGATGTGAGGGTCTATATCTGAACACTGTATTTGATTCCATTGGTCAATATATCTATCTTTATGCCAGTACCATGCTGTTTTGACCACTGTGGCTTCCTAATATGCCTTAAAGTCAGGCAGCGTGAGACCTCCAGCTTCGGTTTTTTTCCTTAAGATACTTTTAGCAATTCGGGGCACCCTGCCCTTCCAGATAAATTTGCTTATTGGTTTTTCTATTTCTGAAAAGTAAGTTGTTGGGATTTTGATTGGTATTGCATTGAATCTGTAAATCAACTTAGGTAGAATTGACATCTTAACTATATTTAGTCTTCCAATCCATGAACACGGTATGCCCTTCCATCTATTTATGTCTTCTGTGATTTCTTTTAACAGTTGGTTTTCTTTCAATAACACTGCCGGTCTTTAAGTACTCAGGCCACTCTAAGGGACAATGAGATCTGCCTTTCTTTTCTAAACTGGGGGAAGGGTGACTGTGAAAAGGAGATAAAGGTGAAGTGACAGACTGCAGGCCCAATTTCAGGCAGACAACTTTTAGGAAAGAATACGTATGTAGGTTGAAGATCTAGAAATTACCTCCCATAAAACTATCCTGCCTTGTATCCCCTGGAACATCTTCCTGCAACCAAAGGGTACATGTAATACAGTTTGATTCCTGGCTTAGAGCATACCCAAACCTACTCATTAAAGCCATACAGTTTGTCTTTAGAGTCCTCATGTGACCATGTTCCTCTTTTGCAGATCCAGCCCCCATTCTTTTTCCATAAGATGCCATTCGATCTCAACAAGAGAAGACATAGAGCAAATTAGTACTCAGAACCCAACACTGCAGACAATCTGTAGCTTCTCATTCCAGGGCAATGCGCTGGGAAGAACCTGGCAGATACAGGCTGAGTTTACCAGCTCTTGGAAAAACAAAGGTTCTTATTCTTAATTCACCTTCGTAGTTGCTCACACTCCTCTGCCGTCTGCTGCCCATAAACACTTGAGGGGTATCCACGGTGAGAATCACATGAAGAGCTTGTTTAAAGAAATTCTTGGTCTCCTACTCATAGGCATTCTGACTTAGTAGACCTTGGAGCATGCCCAGGAATCTTTTGTAGGAGTACTTCAGATTAGTTTGATGCCAGTCGTCTATGGGCCACATCCTCAGAAGCCATGATGGCTCACTCTGCTGGAATAATGCTTTTTTAATGCCAAGTATGATGGGCACATCAACAGTGTTATTTTTTCCTCCATGCATGCAAGAAAGAACCATTATGATTTCAGAATGTGGTCTATCAAAGGAAATGTACCTGCACAGCTTTCTGAACTTCACTAGACAACAAAATCATAAACCTTGAGTCTTGCTGAACTTTCACACATCATGGCCTAGCAAACTCTGTGAATAGGGAGGTAGGGATTCACATATAGTGTCTATCTCCTCTACTCACGTGCATATTCCATTGTCTCATTGGATTTCACTGACAAAACACAAGATCAATGATAAAATTATTAAGAATTTCAAGATAATGACAGTAGAACATTAAACCAAGTGCAGGGCCCTTCTGAGTCGGGGTCTTGCACAATGCTCTGTTTGCATACCTGTGGAGATTACCTGGATGGGAGATGAATAGTAGAGAAGTTTTTATCATCTAGCTGTTGTAGGATGACTTTAATTTTATGCTAGTACATCTTTAAAAACTGTCCCATGAATGAAAAAGTATTTGCAAAGTCCCTTCAGGGAATAGTGAGAAAGGGGGAAAATTCAACTTCCCCAAGTTGAATTCTTGATATTCTCACAAGCAGTGCAGACAATCAAAGCTATAGGCTGAGCCCCCAGTCTTGGGGGTTATTCATATGAAACTTAACCCCACCAAGGATAGGTCAAGCTTACTTAAAATTAGGCCTTGGAGTAACCCCCAAAGGAACCTCTTTTGCTGCTCAGATGTGGCCTCTCTCTCCAGCCAACACAACAAGCAAACTCACCACTCTCCCCCTGTCACGTGGTTACATGACTCCCAGGGGTGTGGACCTTCCTGGCAACATGGGACAGAAATCCTAGAATGAGCTGAGACTCAGCATCAAGGGACTGAGAAAACCTTCTCGACCAAAAGGGGGAAGAGTAAAATGAGACAAAATAAAGTGTCAGTGGCTGACAGATTCCAAACAGAGTCGAGAGGTTATCCTGGAGGTTATTCTTACGCCTTAAATAGATATCACCTTGTTAATCAAGATGTAATGGAGAGGCTGGAGGGAACTGCCTGAAAATGTAGAGCTGTGTGCCAGTAGCCATGTTTCTTGAATATGATTGTATAATGATATAGCTTTCACATTGTGACTGTGTAATTGTGAAAACCTTGTGTCTGATGCTCCTTTTATCTACCTTGTCAACAGACGAGTAGAACATATGGAATAAAAATAAATAATAGGGGGAACAAATGTTAAAGTAAATTGAGTTTGAAATGCTAGTGATCAATGAAAGGGAGGGGTGAAGAGTATGGTATGTACGAATTTTTTTCTGTTTTCTTTTTATTCCTTTTTCTGAATTCATGCAAATGTTCCAAGAAATGATCATGATAATGAATATGCAACTATGTGATGATATTGTGAATTACTGATTATATATGTAGAACGGAATGATCAACATAAGAATGTTTGCATTTGGTGCTTTTTGGTATTTAAAAAAATAATTAATTAATTAAAAAAAAAAAAAAACGGTTCCAGTTACCCCAGGAGCCTAGGAATGCAGCCACAGAAATGTATTCCTGCCCATCTTATGTGTTAGCTGGTTAATTCATCGTCATACAATTAAATTTCATATTCTGAGGCAACTTGACTGTGTTCATCAGAGCACTTTCTGGGTGATCTGTGGTCACTCCTTAGTCCTTTGGAACTCCTCTGTAGATAGTGTGAGTAGCACTTTGCTACATCCACAGAATCTCTACGTATCTACATAGCATTATGGGAATTTGCCAAGTCCAGCTTTTGGAGACAATCTCATCCTATTTTCATTATTCAGGACTATGGGGCGATGGGGTGAAACAAAAGTGTTTTAGTTTCTTGGTTGCTAAAACAAATTTCATAAAATGGGTTGACTTAATAATAGGAATTTATTGGCTTATGGTTTTGAGTCTAGGAGAAATCCAAAATTGCGGCATCAGCAAGGCACTGCTTTTCAAAGACTGTGGCATTCTGGGGCTGTCTGCTGATGATCCTTGGTACTTGGCTTTTCTGTCCCGTGGCATTGCATATACTGGCATCTCCTCTTTTCTCTTCCAGGATCTGTTGACTTCCAACTTCTTGCTTCTTCCATGGCTTCTCCTTCTTTGTACAATTTCCTTTGTTTCTAAGGACTTTAGCCATGCTGGATTAAGGCTGACCCTCATTTAGTTTGGGCACAGCTTGACTAATAACATCTTGGTAAATTTTATTGTTCCTCTGACAAATATTTTCCTGCCAAATCTTTTATCTTATCACAGTTATTCTTCTACCTGTTAGTTACCTTCACCCTATATCTTTCCTTTTCCTACTCATCTTTCCCCCAGATTATTCTTCTTAAGTCATAGCTTTGATCATGCCAAACAAAACATGCTCTTCTCAAAAACATTAAATGGCTTCCCATTGAACAAATTTAGCCCAAGTTCCTCTTCCTGGCATTTGAGGTCCTCTGCAACTCAAAACTACCTTCCTCTTTATGTTGCAATTTTTTTCATTGTGAGGAAGAGAGTAACACACACATAATCCTCACCTCCTTTGTACCTCTATTATTTCTTTCCCTTCCCTCACCTGCTTTCTAATACACAGTGGACTCATCAATAGTACATGCTATTTATTTATAAATGCTTCTACCACTTACACATACACACACATACAAATTATCCATCTGTATCTATCTACCTATCCAACCATCTATCCATCTGTCTGTCCATCCATCCACCCATCCACCTATCCATCCATCCATCTATTGCATTACTGCCCTATGATCAGTGCCATGTAATGGGCGGATGGGAAGTATTTTGAGTAAACAATTTAGCCTACAGAATTAAATATTAGTCACTTTCCCCACTTCCCCAGAAAATGGAGGCCAAGGTTGTATTGTTTGTTTAAAATCTAGCTAAGATGCAAGTTATCACAAAAGCACATTAAAGCAAGATTTCATTTTTTACCTATTAAACCAGGAAAGATTAAATAATTCACTACCACAAGTTCACATGGTAATAGAGAAATGAGCACAAGCATTCAGATACTTAGAGGAGCTGTGAATTAATACATCTGAGGGGGACAATTTGACAATATGTCTTAAAAACCTTTAAAGTGTTCAGACTTTAATCCTGTCATTCCACTTCAAAGAATTTATTCTGTGGAAATCATCAAGGAATGTGGACAAATATTTTTCTACAGACATTAAAACAAATCAAAACATCCAGCAATAGGGAAGTAATTAGATAAATAGTAGTATTTGTAAGTACTATGCAGCCATTAACAATCAGTTTTGATTTCTACCCTCTTTTTGTGGTTGAGGGAGGAGGGCTGGGGCATGTATGATGTCAGAAGGAAAGATATAGACTGGAACTGTATAATTTAGTGATGCCTAGAGCGAACAATGATGGTGATTAAATGTGCAAATATAAGAATGTTTTTGCATCAGTGAGAACATATAAATGTCAACACTTCAAGGTGTTGAAAATGGGATGGCATATAGGAAAAAATATATAATCAATGCAAACTTGGGTCTATATGAACAGTAATATTCTAATATGCTTCCATTTTAACATTTAATATGTTAACAGTAACATTTTAATTGAATGTAACAAAGGCAACATGCCGAAGCTAAATGCCAATAAGCCAGGTGGGGAAGGGGGGTGTTTGGGGGAGGGGAATGGATTCTTTGTGGAAGAAATGAGAAGGTCACTGTATAGATTGTGGTAGCAAAGGCATGGCTATGTTATTGTACTGGGAACCATTGATCTTTTACTTGGGTTGAATTGTACAGTGTGTAAATAAAACTCTTTAAAAATGAACAAAGAGATCCAAATATGGGAGAAAATGTGGGAGAGAGAGAAATACACCTATTCACTGTTGGTAGAAAAGTAGACTTCCCTCTGGAGGGCAGTGTAGTGGCTCCCCAGGAGGCTGGGGGTGGGGTTGCCATATGATCCTGCAACTCCGTAGTTAGGTGTATACTTAGAGGGATTGAGAGTGGGAACACACCACGAATGGACGTTTGCACACTGGTGTTTATGGCAGCAGTGTTCTCAATTTCCAATGGATGGAGGTGGCTTAAGGTTACACCCACTGAAGAATGCGAAGGGGAACTGTAGTGTAAACACACAATGGACTACTGAGTTGATACAAGAAGGGATGAATTCTTGAAGCAAGCAACGAGGTGAATGAAACTTGAGGACAGTATGTTGAATGAAATAAGCCAGAAATGAAAAGACAAATATTATTACGCCTCACTACTATGGACTAACTATAATGTGCAAATTCTTGAGAATGAATTCCAGAGCACAGACGATCAGGTGAGGCCCCATTGTAAATGTTTCTAGATTGTAAACTCTGACAGGTGTCAAGTCTATTCTGGAGTGGTAACTGTTGCTTCTAAATTCTGAGATGCTGAGCTCTTTGTGTATAATCTGGTCCTTCCCTGGAACTTTGGGTATTTGTGTGACACCTGAGACTCAGAGCTAGAGTTCTGTGGCTATTACCCCATAAAACAACTGTTAAAAACACTGAAAAAAGTGTCCAGACTTCAATTAGAGGTATGAATGAGGCTGATCTGGGTAGGACTAAGGTAAAGCAGACTATAGGGTAAAGGATGATCTTGACTGTATTTTATAACTTCAACTTCTGTGTGAGAACAAAGGAAGAGATGTTTATTTGGTGCAAAATTTATATTTTCCGTAGCACACTATCTAGTCTAACTTGTAATGGTAAGCTTATTCAAACACCACAACTGCATGGACCCTTGAATAGGGAGTGAGATCTTGTTGGTTTGTACAGTTTGGTGTGAGGCTGATATATCCCAGAGTAAGCTGGGCAGAAGATTAAAAAATAATTGCAAAGTCCCCTTGAAGGAGTGGGGGAAAATGATTAAACTTCCCCACCTGGGGAAGACCTGATTTTCTCAGAGTCATTGGGATTGCCAATTTGATGGGCTGGGCCCTCAATCTCAGGGCTTGCCCTTATGAAACTTATTCCTGCAAAGGAGAAGCTAAGCCTACTTATGATTATGCCTAAGAGTCACCCTTAGAGAACCTCTTTTCTTGTTCAGATGTGGCCTCTCGCTGAGTCAACTTTGCAGGTGAACTTGCTGCCCTCTCCCTTTTGTGGGACATGACTCCCAGTGGTGTAAATCTCCTGGCCACATGGGACATGACTCCAGGGGATGAGCCTGGCCCTGGCATCAAAGATAGTGATAAAGGCTTATTGGCCAAAAGTGGGAAGAGAAATGAAACAAAATGAAGTTTCAGTGACTGAGAGATTGCAAATAGAGCTGAGAGGTCATTCTGGAGGTAATTTTTATGCAATATATAGACATTCCTTTTCAATTTGGGGGGTATTGGAGCAGCTACAGGGAAATACGTGAAACTGTTCAACTGTAATCCAATAGTCTTGATTCTTGAAGATGATTGCATAACTACACAGTTTTTAAGCTGTGACAATGTGATTGTGAAAACCTTGTGACTGACACTCTACTTATCCAATGTATGGATAGATGAGCAAGAAAAAAAAAGATAAAAATAAATAAATAATAGGGAGATTGGGGGTCTGGGTTGTTTTGGGTACCCTTTTTCACTTTTATTTTTACTTTTGTTCTTATTTTTATGTTTTTTGGAGTAATGAAAATGTTAAAAAATCAATTGTGATGAAGAATGCACAGCTATATAATGATACTGTGATTGTACAATTTGGATGATTATATGGTATGTGAATATATTATATATGTCAATAAAATTACATTAAAAAATCATGTTTGAGGAAAAAATTCAACAATGTGGAAAAATGTTCCTAATATATTAACAAATAAAAAAAGCATGTTCCAGAACAGTATGTTTAGTATGGTCCCAATGTTGTAAAATTATATATGGATACAAAAAAGACCGAAAGGATATACATCATGAATTTAATGTGATTTAGATTTTTCTATTTTCTCTTTTATAAACTTTGCATCTCCCACAATAAATATAAATTACTTTTATGATCATTGATGATAAAACTCACCTTATACAATTCCAGCCTTACAAAAAAATGTTTTAGATTTAAAACCTTTGCCTCTCACTTGACATTGTTTGCCAGTTAGCAATATTCATGAAATTTCTTGCATAAAGTACTATACAATTTTCAAAGGGCAACAGAAGACATCAGCATTTTTTCTATGGTTTATAAGCAAACGATGACACAGAAGATAATAGAAAAAAAATGGTGATACCTGAAGAAATAAACATATAAATAGAAAATATTTAGTACAGAGAACTATGTTAGGTTATAGCCTTTTATTGATTTTTACCTTCTCTAGTACACATAGCACAATTCCTTGCACACAATATACATATAATAAGTAGTTGCTGAAGGAATGAATCAATGAATGGTAGCTGAACGATGAAAGACTGAGGCTACTTGAGTCATCTCTGCTATAGAATGGCTCCATGATCAGGTGAGAATGGGGTTCCTGAGCCCTAGTTATCGTTGCAGCCATTGCATAATTTCATTGGTCGCAAAACTTCACCATTTGTACTTTCCAACCAACCTCAGCTTTTGCATAACTGTCTACCTAAGAAATGCAAAGGGAAAATGTTAGCTTTCAACATGTTACTAGAATTGTAATTGTCACACTTACTGAATATTTCCTATATGTTAAGCACCAGGAGAGGCAATTTATATGTGAGATGCTCATTAATCCTCATGGTAACCTTATGTCCTTGTTAAAACCCATAGAACTCACAGAACCCACAGTGAACCCTAATGAAAACTATAGATTTTAGTTAATAATAGTGTGTTGATATCAGTTCATCAGTTATATAAATGGAAGATGTTAACAGGGGAAACTGGTTTTTTTGGGGGGTGGGTGGCAGAAGGGAATGCGATAGTATGGAAACCTTCTGTATTTTCTGCACAATTTCTCTGTAAGTCTTGAGTGGTTCTGAAGATAAAGTTTAGTTAAAAAAAAAAAAGCAACCCAATACCAATACTATTACCACACCTCAAATAGTTCAGTAATCAATGATTCCTTCAGTCATACCAAATTTAGTAAGGTGTTCAAATTTTACCATCTCAAATTTCATGCATTTACATTTTGGTTGTTTGAATCAGAATCCAAATAAGATCCATACTCTGCAATTGTTTGATAGAGTTTTTAATACCTTTTAAATCTATAGGTTTCCTCTGTTTCTCTCTTCCCCCTCACCATTGTTTAAGAAACCAACTCATTTGTCTTGTCAAATTTCCAGTAGTCTAGATTTTTGACTGTTCCATTACCATGTGTCATTTAACATGTTCCTTTGTCCCTGTATTTTCTATAAACTATTAGTTAGATCTAGAGGCTTGATCAGACTTAGGTGCAATTTTTTGGCAAGCTTCCTTCCTGGGTGGGTCTGTGCATTTCTCTCAAGAAGCACATGATGTCTGGTTGTTTCCCTCATTTTCACGTTAGCTGTCATTGATGGGCACTGTGCTGATCCATTATTTCATTAGGGGTAGACACCCAATTATGAGCCACACATTTTAATTAGTTTCTAGTATTATGTGACATCATGGATCCTGCTGTTTTATCTAAAATGTTGGGATGATTTGACATTGATGATCTGAATGGAAATAGAGAGGTTTCTGTTTCATCTTACTATTGTGACCTACGTGGACACCAAGGCAGGAGAACTGGATGGAAACATATGTTGTGGGCTCGGTAGCTGGTGAGGGAAAAAGAATATGAACTTTAGGTGTTTGAGGAAATTAGAGTGGTATTGGCATAAATTTTGCGAATGTGTTCTAATCCAAAATGTGCTCTTTTTTGTTAACGGAATCACTTTCCCTGGGTTCCATGTTGGAATAAATGAGTTTAGAGGTGTCTCTCCAAGTTCCCAATCCTCAATGAAAGAAAAACAAAGCAGTTTCCTAAAACCCAATTGAAACTTGCTGCTGCCTGACTAGGTACAAAATCCAGGGGGTTCTCTAGTCTATAGGCTACTGTCTCTATCTGCACATGTGAACTGTGGCATGCTTTCACTTAGCAGCCTTTACTGTTAGGTGGAAACAATGAAACAAAACAAAATCCCCCCACAAGACTACTACTGAGTAAGAATTTCTCCCTTGGAGATTCAGGGCTCAACATTTCAAATAGAGATCGTTTGTCACACAACAGACAGAAGGATGAAACAATGCTGTTCTGGAGAAGGAGGTAGAATTCTCTGAACACAAGGAAGACCAACCTGACAGTAACCGATTGGCAGTTTCGATTTGCACTTTGGAAGCATTTTGTATCAGACAACACACTTCATTGTTGTAGCAGTAAAGTGGCAGAATAAACCTTGCCAGCTTTACAGAATTCCACTTCTAAGTTCTGTAAAGAGGAAAAGCTTTTTCTGTGCACGTATTTGTTTAGATGTTTAGTTTGATTAGTGACCTCAAAAGAAACGAAGGAGCATGGCTAAAATAATTCAAAGACAATTCTAAATTAGGAGAGGTGAAAACAGAAATTAGGGCCAAGAATAAGTATAAAACTATCTAAAAACTCAAATAATAATTTTCATTTAACAAATGACCGTCCCCTCAAAAAAAGTTATCCAAGGTCATAGAAATAATCCAATTAACGTTACAGGGATTAAAGACACACAGTCTAAGGACTCAGTAGGTCAAATTTACTACTATATTCCAAGTACTTAACTTAATGCCAGTACAAGTAGGTGCTCATTAAAAATGTAATGTCTGGATAAATTAGAATTCTAAAAGTTATTAAAACCAAGAGACAGTTCCAACTGCAAGATAAAACCTGTAAAAAGCACAATGGTAAGTTGAGTCTTGACAAGCTGTCATCTGAAAAATCCTGTTGAAGCTGTTAATAAAAGTGTTGGGTTGATATACCCCATGTCTAGAAAGTTGTAAAACAACTGGAGAAGGTCCAGAGCTAAACCTGACTTGGTCCAGATTATAGAGAATGACAGCTAGACTTACTGTTAGCATTCCTGTCTCTGCTTTTTGGTGAGCAGTTTCCGTTCCAGCAAAATCTTCTCATTTTTAATATACTCTGATATTTACATGTCTAATGGACTTAATATCACATCATATCAGTCTGGCCTTCAGGGTGCCCTTGACATGAGTTTTCCTGAGTGACCTTTTATATATATTATATACAAACCAGCCAGAAATCACTCATCTTCATGGGAACCACTCAGGTAAGAATCGTGGTTTCACGTCTCTCTCCAGAAACAGCCTTCCTCCCAGACTCCATTTAAAAACACCCCACCCCCACCTCTAACCTGTGTCTTCTGTAAGCTTGTCCAGACATGGAGTGCATCAGTAGGCCAGGTCTTACACTCATTCCATTGCTTGAAAAGCAATCATTTATAGGCATTTGGTGTTTTGTCTGACATCTGTTTGATGCTGGAGCTCCAGCCTTTGTCTCAATGAATCACTTGTCAGGGAAAGGTTGTGGCATTCTAGGCTGGATTTCACACCTTCAAGAGGGTTTGCCTGTGATATAAATGATCTTAGGCTTTGTGAAACAACCAGCCACCCTGGCACCCATCCCCCCTCCCATATCCCAGGAGGAAAACAGGAAAATAAGGGAGTCCAGGAACCTGATGCTTACCCAAGGCTTAGTTTCATTTGTCAGTGCGTACTCTGTCCCTGTGGGCTTCAGCCAGGCTTTCCTCTCTGAGAACTACGTTGCCAACCTACCTCCACAGTTGGAATGTTGCTGTTAGAATCAGGCTGAAATGTCTGTGTAGGTTATTTTATGAGCATCAAAATAAGAGGAAGAGATTTTTGAGAAAGAGAGAGAGAGAAGGAGGGAGGGAGGTAGAAGGGAAGGAAGGAAGGAAGGAAAGAAGGAAGGAAGGAAGGAAGGGAACAAGGAAGGAAGGAAGGAAGGAAGGAAGGAAGGAAAGAAGGAAGGAAGGAAGGAAGGAAAGAAGGAAGGAAGGAAGGAAGGGAACAAGGAAGGAAGGAAGGAAGGAAAGAAGGAAGGAAAGAAGGAAGGAAGGAAGGAAGGAAGGAAGGAAGGAAGGAAGGAAGGAAGGTAGGAAGGAAAGAAATAATTATCATTCTTTGGTAGTTTGTAGAAGACCATTATTTTTAAGTGTACTTTGATCTCCTGGTCTACTTTGGGCCATTGTTATGCAAATGTCTAGCCAATGCAGTGGGGGTCAGGAGTTAGGCAGGGTTAAAATCTGGGAAGGCATGAAATCTAGGAGCCCCCTTCCTTTCCGTATCGTCCAAACAGGGTATGATGATACTTAACCAGTGTTCTCACAAGGTACATATATGGTAAGTGAAGTTGCTTTGAAAACCAGAAAGACCTTGCTATTTCCTTGTAAAAAGTGATTATTCATAGAGACACTCCAGTGCGTGATCCAAGGACTTGAGGAGCAAAGCCTGAAGAGGGAGGGCGGCAAGCTAAGCCTAAGAACACTGTAGGTGGCCTTTCTAAACCAGGACTGAGTGAATAGAGCATTCCTCCTGGAGCAGAGATGGAATGCAAGATGCGAGCATAGGGAAAATCTGGTAGAAAATCATGAAGAGCTTTTTACTTCGCTGTTCTGTAATGAAAAGAGCAGGTTAGACACGTCGCATGTTGGACGTGCCTTTAAACTCTTCGCATTGGTTTTTACAAAATGTCACGTTACGAAGAGGTTGTCATGCATAGATGAACCCCCAGGATGGTAAGGGAGAATTTCCAGATTCTGTAGGTGGAAGGAAGTTTTTCATTTAGGGTTTTAATTCAAAGGGAATGGGAAAAGGGAGGGGAAGCTGATATTCCAATTGAGGCCCTCCTGTCTTACAAGGAAGGCATTCTTTTCATGTTCCTAAATTAGTACAGTGGGGGTGGGGTGGGGTGCCAAAACTTAGGCTCATCAGTCACTTCATGCAACTGAGTTTGAAGACATTTAACCCTGAGATGCAAAACATTTAATCCTGCTTGAGTCAGTGGCGACCAAAAGTTGTGAACCCTTCAGAGGGAGGAATTCCCAACATGCTGTGGCAATGCATCTCACAGTGTGAACTTCAGACCTCTGGGACCCGGGCTGGGGGTGGGTGGGTGGGAAGCGGGGAATCTATATTCTCCTACAGTTTCGGCATAATGATAACAGACCCTCCCTTCCAAACCAACGGAAAATGACAGATCCCAAAAGGCAACTCCTACTTCCCGCCCCCACATGCATATCTTTTCATTTCTGTTTGTGCCATTAGGTCAGGAGGTTAATGAAAATGCACTCTAAACTTATAAAGTGGATGAAGCCAGGCGCGATTATTACTTTTCCATTCAAGTCTGAATATGCAATCTGAACACGAAGAAAACTCCATTTGCTTTAAAATCTTACAATTCTCACCGCATTTGCTTGGATAGGTCTGAGACTCTTAGGAAGTTGATAAATGCTAATTGCCTACCCTGGAAACCAGACTAGGAATGCAGGTTGGATGGCAGCTTAGGAGTGAAGTGTTGCCAGCTCTCTTTGTAGTCAAATCAGTGTCAGGATAATGTTGCATTTGGGATAAAACAAGGACTGGGATTTGAATTTTTCATCTCCTATTAGGTATCTTTTTCTTTTTCTTTCTCTCTCTTCTCCCATTCATCTATCTTTTAAATTTTTATTTCTCACTCTTTTTTTTTTAAATAGAGTATTCTCACCCTTAAGGAAGGACCTTTAAATTACATTTAATAGTCTCTCTTGAGACACTAAAAATATTTACTTATTTCCTAAGGGCATCGCCAGTAAAAGGAAATAGTTTTATTACACCAAACTGTGCCACTCTTAGAAAATTGTTTTCACAGCAAATATTATAAAATGATGCTTTGATTGAAGCTTGTCACTTCACATTAGTATCCCAACTCTGCTCACTCCTTCTGCAGGAATGGCTCCAGTGAAAGTAAATTGCTGCTGAAGACAAACCAACTGGAAAAGACACTGGCTTTTTCTTTTTCTTTTTCTAAAGTCTTTCACAATGGCTTCAAAGGAAATGCGAATTAATCATTTGTTTTGACCAAGAGCAGCAAAACTTATTTTGAGGACTTAAACAGGCAACACAAACGTAAACAGAAATCTGGGACTCCCAAATGCTAAAGCTGAAAGGAGCCAGTCTGAAAACATTGATTCTACTGAGCGTTTATTTTCATTTGAAGACAATGGAAATCATATATAAATCACAGACAATATGAATTCTTCTTGTCTGGCAATTGTCCACGCGAGTCTGGTAACCTTGAATTGCCGATATGGTATTGTTTACTAGAAAGACAGGGCATATGGCAGTTAATTAGCAACCAATACTGTAAACTACAGTAGATACAAAGTTTTGTCATATAAATTAATTGCCATCATAAAAGGCAATTGTTTTAGCTAAGAAGGTACAAAAACTGGTAACTTCCATAAATATAACAAGAAGCTAAGTGAAGAAATACAGAACATTTCCATAATTAGTTCCTATATAATATCTGAATATGCAAACGAAGACACCTGTGGCACTTTACAGGCAAGTAGGGATACGACACACACGTCCACCCACCCACCCACACACCCCAGTCCCAGCCCCCCTCCTTTCCCCCCATGTGGATTTCCAAAACATGACAAATTCTAGAGTTACAAGGACAGGATGCCGCAAGGAAGCAGCAAGACGGCGAGCTCTGAACTGCTAGACAAAGAAGGAGCCTTATTGACAGTTGTAAAGCATTAGGCGTCAGACAGAAACTTGTCAAAAACAGCTGTTGTTGGGTACTGATTGATAATGTTTTCATTCTGACGGCTGAGACACTGCAGACAGTCGTGGGTCTGAGAAGAGGCCCATCACCGGCGCACACTTGAACACACGCACACACACACCGGGAAGTCATTTAACAGATGGCTTAGGAGCACTCAGCCACAGTATCTTCAAAAGATAATATTCTACATTTAATGAACTTGCAGGGAAAGCAGAGCCTAATGATCATTTATTTTTCATAGATGATGAGCACAACAGGACAAAATAAAAGCAGGAATTGTGTAACTGGTCGTTAGAATAAATGTTTTGTGATATTCAAGGATGAGGGGGACAAAATTCTGTATGAATTGCTATGAAGTTGTTTTTGATCCATTGCATTTTTTTAAAAAGACCATAAAGAAGTGTTTAATGTTCCAAAGGTAATGATTCCATTAAAATCCACCTACAAGATTAAACCACAGAAACGGTATTTGAACAACATTAAGGGCCTGACGTGTATCTTCTGGAGATGAACAAGGGATTACATCACCCCGTAATATAGTGTGCGTCTGTGGTATTTGAGTAGCAGTGTATAGTACCTAAAAATTACAGACATGTTTTATTGCTCAGGTGTAGGGAGCAGTTTTTTATCATTTAGCCAGTTGGTATTTTACGTGGTCAAAAGCCTACCAAATGTGCTATACTGTATTTAATCCACAAACCTCAATAGCCATAGATTATTCCTGATTTACAAAAGGTCAAAGGTCTAAAGTTTAGTAAAACTGTACAATTCTCTCTATGTAATTTTATCATTTAAATTAAATGAATTAAAAATTAGTTCCAAAGACTGAATCTGGGCCCTAAAACTATTCTCTGCAGCCCCAGCACACTTTTAAGGGCACACTGAAACCCCTGAAAATAGAGGTTTATAATAAGAAGTACTGATAGAGTGTTAATCGTTTAATAAATGGAGGCAATTAGAGACTCCATTAAACGATATTAGCACTTAATGAATGAATATACAGATGAATCTGCCCTGTGATAGCTTTGTCACAATACACGCCAACTTAAACCCTATGCCAGTTCAAAACTATGTTCAGTTCAGCTGCTTTTAAAGTCTTATCCACTACTGTAAAAATTTTCTCTGTTTCAAACTGTTGAGATTTTTAGTTTGACTTTATGCAGGATAATCTTTCCCTTCAAGATTTGAGGCTTCGTGCAAAGATTAATTAGTGATGTATGCATTGTGCCTGAATTTCCTCTGATCTTTCTCAAAAACTAAAGCAATGTTTTAGCTCTTAAAAGAGGGGAGGAAGTGAGACAAATAAAATCAAGGAAACATCAGGTGTCTTATCCTTAAGTTCTTCAAAGTTAATATGGTAGGATAGTCCTTCCTGATAAGGTGATTAAATTAATTTTTCTTATTTTTCTCTCATAGTTTATAAGGTCAGTATATAAAAACAAAGTAACTAAAAACATAAAATAAAATAATAAAAACCCCAAGAGATCTGAAAATGATAAACATATCACGTAGAGGCCCAGCCATATAACACTCCACCCCCAAACCTGGAAAATTAGCCAAGAGACTGTGAGTCTTTTTGAGTCCTTCATAAAGGATTTGATTTCCATGAGCCATGAATTCCATCCATTTTAGGACAGAGTGTACAAGAGATGCTTCGAACAACAGAGGGAAGAGACATGCGGTGAAGATAATTAGTGGTAAACAGAGAATAAATTCTCTCTCAGTAGTGTGTGCTTGAAGTTAATGCCGATGATAATTTACCTGGTTTACAGAATATTCACTGGAATAGAGAGATGAGAATCTGAGATAGCTAGAGAAAAATAGATGCTGAAGCCTTTCGAGTCTGGAGAACAAAATACAATTAAAATGAGAAACTAGCGTGATAGGTTGAAGGCCTTCTGGGAACCCGTTTTCTTTGCCAGATTTCACATTCTTACAGCGTCGTGGTCTTTTTCTTCTAACAAATGTATCAGCTGAGAGAAGCTGTCTTTCAGTGCATCCGTGTCATCCAGGGAGCAGGGCTGCAGAATCCAGCGTTTTCCACGTGCGAGTGGTTCAAGTTCAAAATATTTTTTGACCTACGGAAAAAAAAAATGTGTTATTAATTATATCAGAACTTTTCTCATACCAAAACTTTGAGAGTGATGAAGTGGGCGGATTTCCAGGAGAATGTATATGAACTGCGATGCCTACGCCTTTTCAGGATCCAATCCAACAGCTGTTGTTATAATGTGGGTTATATGTTATAACCTGGGAGTGTTTTCTTTAGGGGTGAATGACCTGCTTGCAAGCCACTCATTCACTTAACAGCATGGGAGGTCTGATGAAGTCTAAAAAAGAACTATATGCGCTTATGGCACGGGCAAAATACACTGCAGACACCAAAAAAACTTGATTCGATCAAAATAACTCTAGCGGAGCAGCTTATATCACTTTGCTGACTTATTAAGCTGGTGACAACTTTTGTATGTGCTATATCAATTATTCAAGACAATTATTTTGGCAATTAAGCACACTATGCAACAATTAAACAATTTTTTTCTCCCTCCTTTAAATTTCTAGTACCTATTTTGAGACCTGGGAAACTGTATTCTAGAAAGAGGGTAGAAACTGAGTGTATGTATGTATCGATATATATATACACAAACTTACAAAAATATATATACAGTAATAAAATCTCTCAGCTTTTTTTTTCCCAGTTCTGAATTTTTAGGGGGGGGAAAGAGATCAAAATCTTACAACTGCTAAGTGGAGTGGAACATTTGCTGCCTTAAAAACCTGTTTGATAACTAACCCTTCTTAAGTCACTCTTATATTAGTTAGGGTATTACAGCATCTAGTATTACCAACCCTCACTGCTAATATATATTAAAATGTTATGACTTCCAGAAATACAGGTGATCTTCTCTCAAAAGGCATGATAATGTACAAAGTTCATGAAGCTCCTTCACTCACAACCCACATCATGCAGGAACAGAACATCACATTTATGATCCAGCAAAGTTTTATGTCACACAAAATAAATACAGTCAGTAACAACATCAGAAGAGGCACTGTTCAAAGACATGCTTGGCCAATAAATTTCATTAAATCCCATGTGCCATGGAAAAATTCCAAGGTTTTACCTTAGTACTTGGTCCAGGGAAAAAAACAAAAAAAAAAGTGTCTTGACCTCATGTCATTCCCAAGTGTAGTTTCATTTTGCCTTATTACTGCAAGCATCAAACTATTGTCCATAGCAGAGATACACCATCCAAACTGGCCTCAGTAATGTATATATTCTTTCATGTGAGCAAGGACATGTATATAAGAAAAACTAAGTCTTTATGTTAGCTTTAGGAACCACAAAATGCTAACATTTTGCAATTCAAGTGTCTCTTAAAAGTCCTATTTGCAAATTTGTAATACATATTAATTTAAAAAACAAAACAAAACAGAAAACTCAGAAGCCTGTGTGAGACTTGAAAGACCTTCCTTAATTTTGATTCTGAAGGGTAATGAAAATCTCATTTACAGATCGGAAAATGGGTACACAATTTCAGAACAGTTTTTGCCCAAGGTATTTTATAAACCATGAATATTCTTGTTTATGGAAAATATAAAACCCACACCTTTCTTCAGTTCTCTTCTCTAGGGCACTCAGAACAATTTACCTCCAAGAGAATCTGAAACGTGCACTATGACCTGAACCAGGGAACCCACCCGGTCTCACCGGAGCAGCTGCCAGCCAGCGGCCTGAGGAAGCCATCGGCCAGCAGGGAGAGAAGAGAGTTGGCAGGAGCTACAAGTGGAGGAGGAGTTGGCCGCTCTAAAGGGTTTAAAATCACTGAAATAGTCTCCTTGCTTCTTCCACAAAGTAAAGCTTTAGATTGTACCACTGAGCTCGGAAACAGGTGACTCCTGTGCTTACGATGCCATCTGGTATTTGATCAATAATGTTCAAGAGAGGGCCAGCATGTAGCATACAAAGTATGGCATAGGCACAAAAGACCCTTGATGCATTTACAACCCCCAAGCCAAAGGACAGTGTTTCAAGTTCTGCTAATACTGGGGAGAGGGCTGGTGGTGAGAAACTAAATAAAATTAAAATGAAGAAAATAAGGATATCTCACTAATAGTATTTCCTCCAAATGGTCCATTTAAAAATTATACAGAATTGATCCTGGTAACGTATTTACAACTAATTTGAGAACAATATTCGATTTAAATAATCATAGAATATTCGTAATTTGTGATGCTTTGCAATACTGACCAGATACAAAAAACAGTGAGATCCAGCTCTCCATTATGTTGGTTTCTAGGCAACTGAAAATATAGTCTATCATGTAAGCACATATAATAAAGATGTCTGAAGGTAGCTATGTTTCAGTAATTGGTCCTGCTGAATATTAAACATGAGAAGGAAATGGAAGCTGCAATTTCAGAGTGGCCAACCAGCTAACGGCGGATGGTGGTGAGAAGCTGACAAATATAGCTGGGCAATTGAGATTTTCGGATTTGCAACCTAAGTGGGTATCTAACTCTGCCATATTCACCCTATTGGAATCTAAATGATTCCACACATTTCTGTAACTATAATATCAATTTTAAAATGTTTCAGCATTACATTGATATCCAAATACAGTGAGTAAATATTTGCCACCAGAACATAGCTTTTGATTATTTAGGAATTCACATTTCTATAAAACAAAGACTAAAATGCAGGTGAGAGGATGAAACTTAAAGCTCTGATGACTAATTTTTTTTAGGGTAACATTTTTGTTTTCTTTTATTAACCTGAACTTTAAATTTTTACCTCCTCTATATTACTACAGGAAAAGTTATTCCATCATTTTTTGACTTGCCCACCATTGCAATTTTGTCCTTCTATATGTTGACATATAACATTAAAGGATAGTGTTTATCTTTGACCAGCATAAGTCGTATGCTTCCAACTGATACTGTTTTTAAGGTTAAAAAAAATGCCTGTGATGTAAGGATCTTTTTTTTATGATACACATAATTTTTAAAAACTCTTTCTCTTATCAAGATAAACATTTAAAAAATGACAAGAGAAAATGAATCAAAGTCTTTTGAAAACTTCATCAGCTGCTTAAATGTCATGCTTAACTAGAAACTGTTGGACGGAGACAGTGATTGTTTCACATTGGTGACGGAGACGGCACTTGGGGGAGTGACAGTGGAATACAGCTGCCTGGCAACCTGTGGTCATTTAGCTATTTTCAGGAGAGTCACAGAGAGTGGGCATTTGTTAGCAGCAGCCATGTGTCCACCCTAGAGATAGGAAAACAAAGCCACCATAGTAGTCAACTTATTTTTGCCATGTCATCAAAGCCCTTCTTTACTCATGCAACTGAAGGGTGATGTGCTTTACTGCATTCCATTACTTACACACTGCATTTACTGTAAAGCCCTAATATAACAGAGATGGATTGGCAGTGTCTCACTGCAGCTAATGTCTGTAACAGCTGTTAAACCTGTGAGACATTACAAAGCATGGGTGATACACTTTTTTGATAGATGTACTTTATGTTTCCTTGAGTAGAGAAATCATGAAAACAATTATTTCTTAGGTACAGGCTCTCGAATATGGTTATAATGATACTCACTGATTTCCCTGCCTTGCCCTCACTTCAGATTCAAACACTTTACTTTCAATTCTTACAAACTTATGGTGGTGACATTTCGAGAAGTCATGCAATAGTTTCTGAGCTACAGTGAAAGGTCTTTCCTTCTCAAATACCTGCAAACCTCATTTTGTTTTTAATGTAAATCTGATTTTTTTTTTTCTGTTTTTGCTTTTAAACCACATGAGTAGAATCCACCCAGAATTGGCTTCGTTTTCCTTTAAGCACTCTGGGGAGCTGGGGGATAGGACAGAAGGGATCTACCTAGTGTTTTTATGTAAAATAGAGTTGGGGTCTAAGTTCAGATATTTATAAAAAGAGCTTCGATCAACTTGAACATGTGGCAAGACATTAAAAAGAGAGTTAGGATGTGTGGCAATTCTTCGTTGTGTGGGAGGATGCTGTGCATCCTAGAATATCTGTCACCCCTAGTTCCTTTGCACTAAATGCCATTAGCACTCACATGTCATGGCTGTAACTAAAAACTAGTCACCACCCCCACCCCCATCTTCAAAAGTGTGGTCCAGTCTTGCCTCTGCTGCGAACTGAGAACTGCTGCTCTAGCTCATGTGAAATGCAGGTGCCTTGTGGCTCCGTCTGGCACAATTAGTTTATTTTTTCACACATTCACCACCGCAAATAGAAGCTGGTTATTTGCTTCACTCATACTTCCCCCGATCCTCAGTCACATATAATATGTCTTCTCTCTGTGAAAAGCTAGCAGATTATCATCAATCCCTCTTAAAACTTGGGGGTAGAGGTGGCAGGTTGTGGTGGGGTCAGGGTCAGTGGAAGGAGCTTTAGAAACTGTCATCCCGAAAGTAGGTTTCCCATAAATTCATTCATTCAACCAACATTTCTTGAACTGAGATTGTGGTGCATGTGTGAAGGCAGCCTGAATGCACTCTAATGAGCCCTCTGTGCCAGCACTCCATTTGTCAACATAGGGGTTGTCTGATGAGAGCAGACTACAGTAAAACAAAACAAACAGAAACAAAAACAGCCTCACAAGAGGACTGTCATCATTTGTATTATAAGACTGCAAGTTATTCTTTCCTCTGGGCATTTTAGTGACCATAAAAGATTGTTTGATACTGCACAATTAGTAAGGGAAAGCAAGGAATAAGGAAAGCAATGGATTCAAAATGAAAAAAGATATAGCTATTTAGAACACTTCCCTAATCATCCAAGTCAATTGGACAAGACATATCTTGATAAAGGGCTGTTAGAAGAAACTTTAGGAATAAAGGCACACGTTTTCTTCATCTCTGGAAAAGAAATCAGGTCTCACAAGAGAATCGGATCTGATCATTTTAGCTCCTTCAAACCAATAGTGATAGGGAAGCAGCTAGGGCAATTGTGAGACTACTGGGTGAGGATTTCAGACAGAATACAGAAAGCCAGGAAAATGAACTATAGTCATGGGAGTTGGTAGAAAGCAAGCTGGAGGACAATGCAAGAGAAACGACTGACTCCATAAACCATCTTGAACCCAGTGGAGTCATTATTGCCTTCTTACAATAGCAAATACACAAAGCATCCATTGCATGGTTTATATTTTTCAAAGAACTATATGAATAATGGTTCTCGAGACAGGTTCACATCGGTTTTCGAGAAAGGTTCATATTGGTTTTGAATGCTCTGTTAAAAGTATGGTCTGGATGATAAATTTATCCCAGGATTCTAATTAAGAGGATGCTAAGAGAGTACGAAGAGGCTGTGAAATGTTGAAGTATATCTTCCACAACCATTAAAAATACTTTCTTCATCTTGACCTTGCTCCCTACTTAAATCACTAAAGCAGATGCACCCATTGTATTAACATGTCACATGGGGGTAAACTTTTGTATTGAAATGCTTCATGGTGGTGTGCTGGAGCCCACTGACTGTGGGGTCAGAAGTTGATTGTGTGCATTTTCTTCCCAGTTTTGGCCATAATGACTTCAAACTGTACAAGTAGTGAAATCTGCTACAGTTGGAGTGTTTATACCACAGAAATTGGCAAGTGCAACAAACCAGGCTTTTTCCCTTCCAGAGAGCTGTTTGTTAACCACTGAGTAAATAGATCTTGGATGTATGCTTTCAAAAGGACTCTCCAGCTTCACTGTCTTAGTTACAGAAGCTGGTGGAGCAGGCTTAGCTTGACAGCCTTCACCAAAGTTACAGAGAACTTTGCCCACTCCGTGACTCCAGGACAGTCTGGAGATAAAGTGGCACAGCATCATTAAGATTCTTCAGAGTGCATTCTTGGCAGCATGTTCAAAGAAAGGTTAGTCTAGAGAGAGCAGTACCAGCTGTTCCCCTTTTCATTGTACTGCCTGCAGGATTCTGAAACGCTTAGAAAAGTACTAAATATGTTATTAAAGGGAGAAATAAATAATACAACTAAAACCAATTTGTTATAGTCCCAAAAATATTACAACACATATGGCTATTATTTACTTTCTACCAGGTGTTAACAAGGACCAGGAAATGGCAATCTGATATTAATCAATACTACAGTTTTACTTTGGGAATGCATCTTATAATGGAGACTGGTCACTAAAATATTGTGTGCACTATAAAAGTACAGTTTTGATAAGACTGTTTCTTCTTAGGAGTTCTATGTAGTCCTCCTGACCTGAGAATAATTAAAAACCAGACAAACGACAGCAGGTTGTGACCTGTGATAGAGCCTCATCTCTACTGTAAGTCTTCTTCCCCAGTCAGTAATGTCTGACTGTACAGAATGGTTACGTGCTGTGGCGATAATTTTATAGACACCCCATCTGTCATTGGACAGGCTAACTGGGCATGTTCCAGAGGAGACAAATAAAATGGTCCCATGGTTCTGGTGGTAGAACCTGATATCTGGAAAGCATTCCTGTTTGGGGTTAAATTGGCTAATCTAGAAGTATAGAGCAAATGGCAGCTATTTTTCTTTTTTCTGATATGTTCTGGGGTATGCTTTATTATCTTAACCAAAAAGTGTGCTTATCAGACACCACTGTGCAAGGAACAAATTGGGTACGAAAGCTTCCTTCCTCCAGAGGTTAATGACAGACACTCAGTATTCCCACACCCGTACCCTCGTCACTCCAGTTATTCCACCCTGCCCTCTACGGCCTGGACTGATTCTTGCATACAAGGCTTCCTCAAACTCCTGCTTCCACTTCAAAGGCCACCTTCATCCACAGATGGAAAGGATGAGCCTATAACTAGCTCATCCTTTAAAAGCAGCTGTAGTTCTCCTCATGAAGAAGCCTTAATAATAAAGAAGAAACTTTTAGAATTAGAAGGGACCTTAGTCACAACGTTAGTTGCCTCTCAAGCCCTCAGCCAACCTCTACCTTCCAAACAGATAGACAGATAGATAAATACCCTACAAATAGTTTTATTGGAACATAGCCACATGCATTCATTTAAGTATTACTTACAAGTGTTTTCATGCTTCAATGGCCAGGTTGAGGAGTTGCCACAGAGCTGGCATGATAGCAAAATAATGCCCACCCCTGGGCCTAAAGCAATCTGCAGCTCTCCTCTTTGTCTCGGAAGAGGCAGAAGGAATGCCTGGGAGGGTTGGGGGGCAGCAGTTTGACCTCAGTTTGCCAGATGCCCACTTCCCAGCTTTGGCACACCTCAGTGGGAGTTTGGCTTTTCCAAACTGGCCAGGCTATAGTTACCATTTCATATTTTGGATTGTGGTCTAGCAGGCTACAAGAGCCATCTCTCAGCAAAGCCATATTTTATTTCCTCTTTGCCTTCAACCTGAGTTTCTTTCATGTAGAACCATCCTAAAGGCCACAAGAAGAAGCTTTCCTACCAATTCCCTAAAGCTACACTCCATTAGGCATACGGCTGTGACCTGTCAGTTTGAGGGTTTTGGTGTCCTTGAGGATAGCTTTTAGAGGACAGCAATATTATTTATTGTTACTTTGAAGTTTTAGAAATATATACACAATTTATTAAATTGACACAATCTAAAGCCTAGTTTTTCCTGATGTTTTTACACTATTTACAAATAACTAAAGTCTCATACCTTTCCACATAACAGGTCAATTCTGATATTAATTACACATTTTAAATGAGAATCACAAAATAAATCCACAAGAGTGACCTACATTTACCCGTACTTCTAATGAAAGTTTTTATATGCTGGGTTTGATTTATTTTATCATTTTGATACCGTTAATATTGACCCTTGCAGGGTTAAAAGACTTTCTCCTCAAGGAAACAATTCCCCATCTCAAATGAAATGGGCTATCATCCCATGAAATTTGAGGCTCTCATCTCAGTGGACTTGGGTTGCTTTTCAACTAGAATTTTTTGGCTCAGACATGAGATTGGAGCAGCAGATAGCAGCAGATAACCAGGGCAAAATATTTGGAGACACCCATTGACAGGTTAAGTTCTTGAAAAAAATAGTTGCTGTCGCAAAAAGGACCTCATTGTCTTAAAGGGGGTTGTTCGTGCCGGGATACAAGTTATTACTTAATTCATGGTCTACTAACAGAAGTGGGCACCTCCCCCATACCCAAATTCGAGATTATTTCCTCCTCTACTCGGGTGGATTTTACATTTCTTTAGTACATGTTTTAATATCTTTCCATCTGGTTCTACAACCATTTAATTTTCTCTTATTGAGACAAGATTTACTTATAAAATTCATCCATTAAAAACATACAGTTTGGGCGGGCCACAGTGCAGGCAGAGTTCTCAACTGCCATGCCAGAGACCCAGGTTAGATTCCCAGTGCCTGCCCATAAAAATATACACACACACACACACACACACACACACACACACACACACACACACAATTCAGTGTTTTTTATTATATTCACAAGGTTGTGCAAACATCACCACAATATAATTCCAAAATATTTTCATTATCCTAAAAGGAAATTCCTACCTATAAGCAATCACTCTTCATTGCCTCTTCTCCTGTGGCATCCACTAATCTAATTTCTTTTTGGATTTTTCTATGTTAGACATTTCATATAAATGGAATCATACAATATGTGCCCTTTTGCATGTGCCTCTGTTCACCTAGCAAAATGTTTTCAAGGTTCATCTATGTTGTTTCGTGTATCAGTACTACATCTCTTCTTATGGCTGAATAATATTCCATCGTATGGATATACAACATTTTGTTTATTAATTCATCTGTTGATGGATGTTTAGGTTATTTCTATTTTGGGGCTGTTGTGAATAAAGCTGCTTTGAAAATTACGTACAAGTTTGGTGTTAACATGTGTTATAGCTATCTTAATGAGTGTGGAATGGTATTTCACCGTAGTTTTGGTATCTGGATTTCCCTAATGACTAACAGTGCTGAGGATCTTCTCGTGCTTATTGTCTATTTGTATATCTTCTTTGCAGAAATACCTATTCAAATTATTTGCTCATTTTTAAACTGATTTATTTGCCTTTTAATTGTTGACTTCTAAATGTTCTTTATATATTCTGGATGCTAGACTCTTATTGGATAATTTGCAAATATTTTCTCTCATTTTGTGGGCTGTCTTTTTACTTTCTTTATAGTGTCCTATGAAGCACAAAAATGTAAAATTTTGATGAAGTCCAATTCATTTATGTTTCCTTTGTTTCTGCGTACTTTATGTGTCATATCTAAGAAACCACTGCCTTATCCAAGGTCATGAGGATATCCTCTTATGTCTTCTTTGAAGAGTTCAATAATGTTAATGCATATGTTAAGGTCACGGTCCCTTTTGAGGTGATTTTTGTATGTGGTATCAAGTAGGGATCCAACTTCATTCTTTTCCATTAGATATGTAGTTATTCTGGCACTGTTTGTTGAAAAAACTTTTCTTTTCCCATTGAATTTTCTTAGAACCCTTGTTGAAATCAAATGCCCATATTAATATGGGTTTATTTCTGGGGTCTCAATTCTATTCCATTGATTTTTATATCTATCCTAAAGTAACACATAGTCTTTGTATCAAATTTGAAATCAGGATCTGTGAGCCATTTAACATTGTTCTTTTTCAAGATTGTTTTGGCTATTCTGGGTTCCCTGCATTTCCATATGAAATTTGTCAATTTCTGCAAAAAAAAAAAAAAGCCATTTGGAATTCTGATAGGGATTCTTTTCAATCTGTAGATCAATTTGGAGAGTATTGCATCTTAACAATATTAGTCCTCCAATTTGGGTACATCAGACTTTTTTCCACTTTATTTTAGGTCTTTAGTTTCTTTCAATGATGATTTACAATTTTCAGGTGTACAGATCTTGCAGTTCTTTTGTTAAATTTATTCCTAAGTATTTTATTCTTTTTGAGGGTATGATAAAGAAATTTCTCTTAATTTCATTTTCATATTACTCAGAGCCATTGCAAAGAAATACAACTGACTTGTATATATGGATTTGTCTATTTTACACATTTCATATAAATTGTGCATATTGATGCTGTATCCTGCATCCTTACGTACAAGGATGAACTTGTTTATTAGATCTGATAGTTTTTTTTGTAGATTCATTAGGATTTTTAATATACAAGATCATGTCATCTGAAGATAAAGATAGATGTACTTTCTCCTCTCCTAACTGACTAAAACCTCCAATACAATATTGAATAGAAGTAGTGAGAGCAGACATCTGTGTCTTATTCCTGATCCTACGGGGAAGCTTTTGGTCTTTTGCCATGAAGTATGATGTTAGTTTTGGTTTTTCATACATGCCCTTTATCAGGTTGAAGAAGTTCCCTTCTATTTCTACTTTGTTGAATGAGTGAAGTGTTTTTTAATCAGAAAAAGGTGTTGGATTTTTGTCAAATGCTTTTTCTGTGTCTACTGAGATAATTGTGTGCCTTTTGTTTTATAGGCTATTGTTATAATGTAGGATATTAATTAATTTTCAGATATTGAACTGAGTTTGCATTCCTGGGATAAATCCCTCTTGGTCACGACATAAAATCCTTTTTATATGTTGTTGGATTTGGTTTGCTAGTATTTTGATGAGGACTTCTGCGTCTATATTCATAATGGATATTGGTCTGCAGGTTTTTCTTGGGGTATCTTTGTCTAGTTTTAGTATCAGAGTAACATTGGCTTCATCGAATGAGTTAGGAAGTGTTCCCTCCTCTTATTTTTCTAGAAGAGTTTTGAATGATTAGTGCTAATTCTTCTTTAAATGTTTCATAGAATTCAACAAGTAAAGTCTTCTGGTTCTGGGCTTATGTTTGTAGGAAGTTTTTGTGATTACTAATTTAATCTCCTCACTTGTTATATAGATCTTTTCAGTTTTTCAATTTCTTCTTGAGTCAGTTTTAGTAGTTTGTATCTTTCTTGAAACATGTCTAATTTACCTAGCTATCTACTTTACTGGCATCCAGTTATTTACAGTATTTCCTTATAATCCTTCTTATTTCTGTAAGGTCAGTATAATGTCTCTGCTTTCATTCCTGATTTTAGCAATTTGAGTATTTTCTTGTTTTTCCTTAGTTGGTTGAACTAAAGGTCTGGCAATTTTGTTGATATTTTTAAAGAACCAATTTGTGGTTTTGTTGATTTTCTCTATTTTTTTTTCCTACTATTTTGTTCCTTCTGTTAAACCCAAATTTAGTTTGCTCTTTCTTTTTCTAGTTTCTTAAGATGGAACAGTAATTTAATTTTAATGGCATTCTACGGCTCTCTAATCCCCATATTTGTAATTCTGTTTTAATTTCTTTAACTTCATTGATTAATTTGGGTAGATAGAGTTCTATATTCTTGTCATAGTTTTGCTACCTGACAAGGCTACAGCTCTCATAAATGTGAAAATGACATCCAATTGGATTGTGTCTATCTCATATTTTCGTTGTTTTTATATTCACAACAACTAATGACATATTTCAAGTAATAATAGGCAAAAAGTTAAATAATCTCTTTTGCAATCAGAGTACAGGATAGGTAACCTTACAAGTCAGGGACAGAAAAGACCTCCTTATTTCCCTCCTCCCTACATGTATCTAATCATTGCACGCTTTCATTAATTGTCTCACCTCACTTCTGTTGCCAAATTATGTATACCTGAGGAGGCCTCCAGTTGAAAGAAACAGAATGTCACACTTGAACTGGCCTAAAAAGATGAAGAAGGTTTATATTTTCACATAACTGTAAAGTCTTCTGCTATGGTGGGACAATTTGGTTCAAAGATTCCTAGGGTCATCTGGGCTGAGATTCAGGTTCTTGGTAATTTATCATTTTGCAGGATATGAATGCCAAAGGAGGTAGCTCTGGGAGCTGCTGGCAGCTATCTAACTATGATGAGGGAATGAAGTATAAGGATAAAGATGATACACGGAGGAGGAGAGCACCAAGAGAACTGCAGAAAAATTGGTCTGATAGAACCTCTGGATCAAACTGTGCCTAAAGCCCACCAACCTATGAACTTTTCAGCTATATGAGTCATCACTTTCTCCTTGAAACAGGCGCTATAAATAAATATTTTATAAACTCACGGGTCAGAAAATATTAAGACTAAATAAGGATGAAATATCTCCTTAAGTCTGTGGTGAAATTAATTTTCAATTATAGGATAACCCAGATTGGATAATTATTCACTAATTCTTTTCATGTATATGAGTCCTCAGCTCCTTGAGGGCATAGACAAGGAAAACAAATATTTTATATTCTCTAATGTACCCAGTACAACTCTGGACACAAAGACAATACTCTTTTTTGATACATTTAAATAGCTGAAAGTATATTGAAAAGAACAACAAAATATGTACTACTTTTCATCCTATATTAAAATCTTAGCAAAGGAAGGAAATTGAATATTGGAGAAAAGGTACTTCTCTTTCTAATTAATCAGGCTAGGGTTTCACGCAGGAGTTGGGATTTCATGAAAAGTTTCAGAACTGTAGGTCTAATTGGTTTAAGCTCTATTATACATATGCCTACAGGCAGCTGCAACAAATCGTTTTGCAAATAGAAAAGTAAACAGCCTATCATGGAAAAATAGAACCACTCCAGAATTCTCAAGACCCATAGGACACTCATGTTTTGAGCTATTCCTTTAATCTGTGTCCAAACAAAGCATCTAATTCTTATCTCAGAGAATGGAAAGCATTGACATATGCAAAAAGATTGTACACTTGTCTTTGCATGCAGGTGCAGGCAACAGATTTTTCAATAACATCTTTAACATAGTCATTAATTACAGATGCAGCCTGGCTGCAACAGCTCATAATTTCCCCTTTCTTTTCTCTTCTCTTCTCCTCTCTTCCTTCCTTTCTGTAATCATTTCCACTCCACTCTTTCAAAAAAGCATTCATTTTTAGTACCATGTATTTTATAGTGCTATACTTGAATATGTATCTTCCATGTTTGAAATAATACTCAGCTATGATTTAATTTTGTTTCAAGGAGACAAAACATTGTAAGTAAGAAGAACCCTATCTACGAAAACCTTTTTCTCCTGGCAATAAGAATCTGGTTGTTTAAACAGTCCCACCCATATGTATGAGAGCTAGTCAAGTATGTACGGGACAGGAAAAGGCGTTAATGAGTGAAAGTCCTAAACACATATCAGAGTCAACCAATTAGCTTGTCTGAAACACAAGCTTGTAAAGCTATCAGTGACTTATAAAATGGTCTGCTACACACGAGTAAAATGTTGTTTAAATGGCTTGCTTAACTAGATGCATTCACCATGAAATTGATTCTTTTATGGCTTTTTTTTTAAACCTAATACTCATTAACTGCACATGCTGAAATGGCAGGCTGGGAGGGAGGGTGGACGGGTCTTCTGGTATTGTAATGTACAGGCCGGAGATATGATTTCCATATTTTATGAATTTGAGTAGTATTTGAACAAAAAATCACCAATTACCAACAGTTGAGTCTGCCTTAGTAACTGAAATGGATCAGCACAATTAGATTATTTGTCTTCTGCCTTGCTGAAAGCTTAGCCTGGGATTGGTAAATATGCTTTGAGGACCTTCCAATTATGAGAATTTATGCTTTTCTGTTAAGAAATTACACTGTTTTCTTACCACAGACCATGATTCTGCAAAGTGCACGAGGGAAAGACCCCCACACCTGGTATTTTTCAAATTCAACATTTGCCTAAGAGTGAACATTAAATTTCATTCCATAAACACTAAATTTATGAAAACATTTGAGATAACATAATGTTAGCAGATACATGAACACAGTCACTGATACTATTTCATATTTTGCATTTTCTTTAAAAACATTTATCTATCTTAAAATTAGTTTTTAGCCATGACTCATTCAACTTTTTCTGTATACAAGCCTCACTACCACAAATATACTCCAATCAATTGGTACCTAATCAGACAACCAGAAAAGTATGCTTGGATTCTATCTTGTCAACTATTCTCTCTGCTTATTTGATACTGGCACCCTTGATGCCAGAATCAAGGGATTCTTTGATTCATCAAAATATTAGGAAAAAAAGATGTTAGTAAAAAGTTAAAGAATATTAAACACACACACACACACACATACACATACACACACAATCTTTTCAAAATAGTTTATATATTTGAATTTATTTGGCTTTTGGTAGTGGAAATGTGTTCCATATCTCAATCTTGCAGTTGTGGGTGTGAGAAAGCAATAGCAGTAGTAACGGATCAAAATATTAATCTATGGAACCCAAATAAACATGTTTAATATTGGCCTTATGGTACTATGGCAGCACTCTGTCCTAACAACGACAACATTTAGATATTGGAGCAGATTCAAAATTCTTGGGCCTTAAACAGGAGACAGACAAATATGGCAAGACATGGGTTGCTCAACCACCAATGGAGGGTGCCAATGGCCCTGTCCAGATGCAGGGATATTCAAAGGATGTTCCTGTCAGCAGTTTGTCCTCTGGCTTCAGCAAGATGCCACCATGGAAACACTGGGAGGAAAAGGAAAAACAGGAAGGCATAGAAAGATAGGGGGAAAAGGCAGAAAAAGCTGATAACCATCTCAACAACACATCTGAGCAAAGGGAACAGGTAACAAATGGTCTCGTAACAAACTGCCATGTTAGTCACGGACAGAGAATTTCTTTCCCTGCTGGCATTACGACCAGAAGCCTAATATCCTGGCAACTGAGAAATATGAGCTTGGAAAGAGGCTGGCAGTCAGAGTGAGGAAAGAAAAGCTGAGTGATAATCCATCCTGAAGAATTTTAGCCAAAACAAAACAAAACAAAATCAACCCACACAGGACTAGTTAAACTCGGTATAAAGTCTGTGAAAGACAAAGGTTTGGTGAACATTACAATCTGACACAAGGAGAACACCAGAAATGAAGCTTCTAAAAGCCACTGACTATAAAAAAAAAAAAAAAAAAAAAGCCACTGACTGGATTTACCCAGCATTGCTAGTCTGGCCTTGTGTCCTCGTTGTCATCCTAGGACGAGTAGGAACTACCAGTTCTTAACTAGGGGAGGAAGAGCAACTATACTTCCCAGGGGATATCTGACAATGTTAGGAGATATTTTTGGTTGTCAGAACTGTGAGGGTGGGGGGTAGGGAGTGCCACTGGCAACTAGTGGGTAGAGGCCAGGGATACGGCAAAACATCCTATAATGCCCAGCTTGCACTCTCTCCCCCACCCCCCAAAACCAATCTAACCCAAAATGTCAAGAGTACAGAGATTTGAGGTTAAGAAATCTTGCTCTAAACTGATCTTTAGATCAAAGAACAAATGTTCTGCAAATGATTCAATCCATGGTTTAGCAGCACAAATCATCACACTCCTTCCCTACAATTATGAGGAGATTCAGGAACTGACTGGAAAGGAAGGCCAGGAGTTACATTAGGAAGTACCACTGGGTGATGGTACATGCCCTCTGTCCTTTCTTGTTCAAAGGGGATCATCAATAGATCTCAGTGGGGTCAAGTCAGCACACCAAACTGGGCTGAAACAAGTACACCAAGGCAGTAGTCTCTTTTCATTCATTCTACACAATTACTGTTTGGGGAGACAACAATATAATACAGTCTCAGCCTTTATGGAGCTTACACAGTATTGGAAGAGACTGACAAGTAAGAAAGTAAGTCATCAAAGCCATACAGAAAAAATAAAGTTCTATATCAATCACAGCATTTGCCACATAACTGATGAAGGTGTAAGATGGGTTAAACACCATCTAAGCAGCCACAGATAAGGACAAATCTTTAGTTTCAGAGTGAAATTTCATATAGTTACAATAAAACTCTCTTGATGAACTTCCACTCGATTGTCCAAGATGAATGGAATCTCTTTACTGTCCTAGTACCAGATGCTACTGAGGCTGGCTCCACATGAGTTGCTCACAACTGTTGCCAGTTACCCCTAGATGCTCATGACTGTTGGGCTCCTTTCTAAGATGTCTGTTCATTTCTGTTCCTGAAAGTGGATCTGTATGCGTCTCCAACTTGTCACAACTTCAATTTAAGGCAATGGATCTTAGTATTATTAAGCAATTTAATTAATTAAATGTGGCACCTGGAAGGTGCTAGGGTAGTTCAGGGGTAGGATGCTCGCCTGCCATGCAAGAGACCTGGGCTTGATTCCTGGACCATGTACACCCTGCCTCCCAAAAGTGGCACCAACAGATGGACTATGAACTTGAAAAGAGAACTTTGATTTTATGAAAAATTAAGTTGAATGTGTTCAAAAGACTCTATTAAGGTGAATCACCAAAGACAACTGCTATTGAATTAGATATGACAATTATAAAGGACTGCAAAGGAAAGGTGCAGATTATAAGTATCTTTAACTGATGGTTCCATTTTAAAGAAACAGAAGCTGAAAATTATAGGCAATGGTTGTGTTTTATGCAAGAAGTATAATATGGAACTCTGATTAGTGGCCACACATTCAGAGAAAAGGCCTTGGGTCAGTATCCAAAGATTAGTACCATTTTTATGTTTCAAGCTAAAATAAAGATATGTGTGTGTGTGTGTGTGTGTGTGTGTGTATTTTAATGACTTCCCATTTTTACCAAATCTTGATTAACTTTTCAACTACCAGTTCAGATTAGGCCAGATACGGGGGCTTCTAACTGTGTATTTACTGCTTTAATATCAAATTGTGCTTTTCATTATGTCTGAATCAAAAGCCTTCTCAGAGGGGAAGTCATTAACACCTACTTCAGTCTGAAGTACAGAGTGTTACATAAAAACATGTCCACTGTCAGAATCAATACTAGTGTCTATCGCCTCAAACCTTTTTGTACAAGAAAGTAGAGTAAAAATAAATAAAATTAAAATATTCACACTTATACTCACATCCACACATTCACACCCTGCAATTTCCTGTAAAAACCTTTATGTACCTTCATCTATGAAAATATATATCCATCTACTGGATACCTGGCTATTAAATAGAATGTCCTTTAAAATATTAAACATTACATTATTCTGAGTGCATTTGTAAAATATTTTTTAAATGGAATTTTCCAGATCCAGAAATGGAAACAGAATTATAAAGTATGCCCCCCAGGAAAATTTCCCTGAGCTTTTCTTAGCCACTGCTGTGGACTACAATCTACTAAACTTAGTTTTCTAAGGAACAAGCAAACTTAGTGCTTTGCAGAACAGTCCTGTCTTACCTTAAAATTATTATCTACTTCTTCTTTCCACTCCTTTCACATCTTTTTTCATTGGTAAAATGGCAATACTATCACAACAGTTAAAAATCATATAATGCTATATTATACAACAAAAAAAGTTAAAACAATCATATAATGTCAAAAAAATCATATAATGCCAATGCCTGACAAATGACTATTTGTGTCAACCATCTATTTTTGAGATAAGCATCAATCACAAAATAAGATAAGATGATACATATAAATGGCATTTACTTCTGCATTTCCACAAATTTATTTTCAGTGAATGAATCAACTGATATCTTATCTTCAACATATTTAGCAAAAGGTACAGTTTTATAGTTTTAGGTGCCTAATCATAGCATGTTTATGGGTTCAATTGTGTCCCCATAAAAGATACAATGAAGTCCTAACCCCATATTTGTGAATGTGACCTGATTTTGAAGTAGAGTGATCCCTAATTCATTATGACTGCCATCCTCATAAGAAGAGGACAGACGGACAGACACAGAGTGAAGATGGCCTTGTGACAATGGAGGCAGAGGTTGGAGTAATGCTGCCATGAGCCAAGGAACGCCTGGAACAACCAGAAGCTGGAAGAGCTTCCTAAGATCCTCAGAGGCAGTGTCAAGTAACACCTTAATTTCAGACTTCTACCCTCCAGAACTGCGAAAGAATAAATTTCTATTGTTTGTGGTAATTTGTTACTGCAACCCTAGAACACTAGTGCAACATCTAATTTAATATACAAAAAGAAATAAAGATGTGTGGCTCTAGAGAAATGAAGATTTGAGAAACAGATTCTTGACTGTTTGATTTGGCTTTTGATCCAGAGGAACAGCACAGGTGATGTACACACTTCTTAGCAGGTAAAAGGCAGCACGCATTTTTTTTTATATCTTTTTAATAAAGCATATGGACAAATTGAAATCTTTTGCAGCTACCAGTGTGTTTGAATCCTGGCTTCTTATATGAAGTCACAGACACCAACTATGCAGGAACCTGGTCACAGGTTGAACTGCTTTTTGGTGCCATTAGAAGGAACAAACTGACTGGATAAACCTGTAAAGATGTCTGGTCTAATCTAAGTGCTACAAGGCTCGGATCACTAACTAAAAGCATTGTGCTCTGGAATGGGGGGTTGCCTGGTTCTGACATGACCACTGACCCTGTAAATCACCAAGACATAAGATACTTCCTATACAATCTGGGAAAAGAGAAGGAAACAGAATAAAGATGTGCAACATAATGGGCCGAAGTTCTGAGCATGAGATGTAAGTGAAATGAACTCACTGTTCTCCACCCCCACACCACTTTCTCTCTCAAATTAGGTTATTAAGCCAAGGACTTATTTAAAGCACTGAGGGACATAATTTATTAAATAGCACTCATGGAAGAATTGAAAACAGTTCCCTAAATGAGCAAATGATTCCATCCTTACAGGCAAGGCTCAATTTGGAATGGGTTGCAAAACTATCTTAATGGTTTTCATGAAAGATTATAAATTAGACTCTTGAAGTTCAGGTTTAAGAAATTCATGAAACATGTTCCTATATCTGCACAAAGCATAAAAAGCTTTGTGGAAAGCTTTTTTTTTTTTTCCATGATTTTCTCTGGAACCTTTTACACACCCAATATTCCCCTCCTCATTTCCCTCTCCCCTCCCTTGCCACACCCCCCCCTCCCCAAAGTACCCTTTGCGCCTGCCAGCTGGGTTTCATTTTAAGAATTTCACACTGAATATAAAGTGCTATTTTGACCATGTGGCTCCAGAAATGTGAATTTATAGTCTATTCAGCTTGTACACCAGTGATTGACAGATAGGGGATTAACCAACTGGATGTGATGAAGCTGCTGCCTCTTCCTTCAGGTTAGTTGAAGTTTCCAGGAAAGGATGGTCAGCCATATACTCATCATTTGTGGCTGGTGAGAATTATGGTCTCCTAGTAGGAGACTTACTTTCACTTATATTTAAGATAGAACTCTTTGTCCTATGTTCCTATACTTCCCACATTCCAATTGCATCTATTTTCCCATCTTTAAAATGGGAATAGTGAAGTTTGCTTTCTTAAACATTTTTTGCAAGGACATTCATTTACTGACACATGGCATGCATGAATCTATAAGAATTATTGTTCTTTAGGTTTAAGAGTGGAGTTTTTGTAATGGGAAAGTGTGTGTGCATGTATTTGTTTTTGGGGGGTGGGGGTAGACTAGAGAAAGTGGTTGTGGAGGAAGTGGTTGAAAGCTGGCTTAGGGTTCCTGTAATATATCCCCCTCTTTGTGTTAGCAGTGTTTTACAACTTAATTTGCAAAAACTCCCCGCACATTGTATTTCATAGATAGAAATTTTGGGCATCTAGAAATGCTTCATATACCATTGCTATTTAAGCTTTCCACACAAAGCTGTCCTGTCCTTTCCAACAGATATCTATCTTGTTTCATACTTATCATCCTAACCTATTATTATAGGCATGAAAGTGATGCTATAATTATATATTCAGTTTTTAAATTCTTGTTGGCATCTTTAAGGTCATGCTGTTCCTAGGATTCCCTATACTCTCTAAATGCACAGTAATGCTACTTACTGGAATTTCCCCCCGTTTGATCAAAGCTTAATGCAAAGCTACTCATGCACTGACTCTTTTGGAGGGATGCACAGGATGTATTTAGATTTGATATTATTATACTGAAACCAGTCTCAAAATTAATGAGCATATCTAAACTTGCATTATAGAAAAAAAAAAGTTGACATGAGAAGAAAGTTGATATCACCAGACAAATACAAGCATATCACATCCTGCCAAGTGTGGTCACGCTTAGAATAGGAAAGGTTTCTTTGCAGGTGGGGTCTTAAGCTTTTAAGTTATTCTGGAGAGTGATAACTATGCCTCCCCTCCCTTCCTCAAGACAAAACAAACAAATAAGTATACTGTAAAAAATCAGTTATAAGAAGTAAAAATTTCTTCTACGCACCAGCATAATAAATATGGCTCCATTTAAAAATCCACTAATATTACATATTTAAGTTTTAGAAAGAAAGTTATTTGAACATAGAGAAAGGTGGGGAAGAAGCCACACCAGAATGATAAGATTGGATGGTAACCCTGGGAAGTAGATGGGGAACAAAGATGATTAACTTTTTCTTCATTTATCTTTGAACTTGAAACAATAACCACCTGTAGTTTTTACACTTTAAAAACTAACAAAGCAAAGCAGACATATGAACAGATCAATGAGTAGAAAGATACCAGTTTTGAAAGCCAATAAAAATGCGCCTATATGCAGAGCTACAAGCAGGAAGGTAATCTAGCTCATCGCTGAAGTTCAATAAACATTTATTGCATGAATGTGAAGAAAACAACAAATGACAATATACGATAGCACTCATATGACTACATCTACTCATGTAGCACAAAGAATGCAGTAGCTTTTATTCATCACAGCTTATGTGGTGATTTTGATTATATCTAAGAAATCATATTTCTTAGAAATATGAATTTTTATCTTATCAAAACATTCTGGGGCTTTCCACACTAAGTCAATAACAATTTCTTTAAATTTGTCCACTTCTGGAAGGTGGAAAGCCTTCCAGGCAGGAAGAATATCACTCAGGGTTCTTAACTTGAACAGCTGAAAATCCGACACCTGCTCACCAGGCTGCAAAGTTGATATTTATATTTTCCACAATTGATGGTACCAGCGCTTAAGGTTCTAGACCAGGAAATCTATCATCTGTTATCCATTGGACCCCCTTCTAAGAGAAGATCATTTAAAGGGCCAGGCCATCCCTCTTCCCCTACAGGCAGTCTAATGCTACCCTAGAGTGAAGTTCAAGTACAGCCTGCTGAAGGCTATTACATCACTTTGCTGGATGGCATCTTGGACTAGGTTCTCAACTTTAATGTCATCACAGAAAAGAGTCACAAGTATTTCAGATCTATACTTTTACCACAAAAATGTTGACAAGGAATACTTATTACAACACTCAGTGTATCCTATAGAAAAAGTATTTTAGAGCCATGCTAGGACGGCTTTTGTCTTCCCTGTGGAAGATACATCCTCTTCTTTTCTAATAGTGAAAAATATGTCATTGATCTCAATCGCTCGCCTTCTGTTTTTCAAAAACTCAGAGCTACATATGAAACCCCATTAAAGCAATGATTTGACCATGTGGTTGGCATTGTTATAGTCTCTTTTTCTTCGTCTTGACTACTTCTATTTCAATTTCTTTTATTATTATTGTTTTTGTGTGAGTCACTTTAAGTTCTTTATAAACAGAACTACATAGACAAACAAAAATAAAGTAGTATCTCAGTCTGGAGTTGAATAACAACATTCAGTCAACATCTCTTTGCTTGGCCTTATTACTTAAAAAAACACTATCCTTCATTGAAAATCACCAATTTCGGGTCATACTCACTATTTTAGAGGTATCTTAAAAATGAACACTGTTACCATGGAGAGTGGACTCTAATTTTCTCAGCCTTGCTTTAGGAGCAGACTTTACTGAAGTTACTTCATTTTAAGAATGGATTTTATACAGCACAGTCAGAATAAATACTTCTATAGACCAAATCTCTTATAGTAAAATCCAGGGATTGTTTCAACTGTTTCTCTGCATAAAACAAATGAGGCTTAAAATATTATTATTAATATATTTATGAACAAAGGTTGTGCAGCTACAAAAAGGAACAAAGTCATGAGGCATGCAACGATGTGAATGAACATGTGGGACATTTGGTGAGACAAAATAAGCCAGAAACTAAAGAGCAAGGATGGTATGGTTGCCTTTAGAAAATGTTTATAAGAAAATAGGGGCCTAGATTGTAAACTTTTAGAGCAGACACATTAAGTCCAGAGTGGTGAATATTATTTCTGGATTTTGAGAGGCTATTTTATATATACATATAACCTGATATTTAGAAATAAAAACGAAGCCGATCGGTTTGGGGTTAAAGTAATTCAGAACACAGGGGTAAGGAATACAGTCCCTATATTTTAGAACCACACATACTCTTTGAGACCAAAGGAAGAAAGGTTAATTTGGTCTGGAACTGAAATTTTCTGTAGCGCATAATCTAATTCAACCTGTCTGTATAGCTCATTTGAACAACTGAAACACAGGGAGCCCTTTAGATTATTAAAGAACAAAAAAGAGGTCCTTTAATCCTGCATAGATTATTGTAATGCCTGGATACATCCTAGAGTACATTATGCAGGTAATCAAAAAGTATTGTCTTGAGGTCCCTGGTGACATGGGAGATGACTCTCAGGGGTGAATCCAGACCTAGCACCATGGGATTAACAATCACATCCTGACCAAAAGGGGAAAAGAAGTATAATTATAAAGTATCAGCGGCAGAGAGAGCTCAAATAGAGTCAAGAGGGTACTTTGGAGGTTGCTCTTATGCAAGCTTCAGGTAAACCTCGCTACCTATCATAACCTGCCAACCCCCAACCAGGACCATTCCAGCCAATCCTAAAGAACACCTAGGGCAATATATAAGATTCCACAAGGGTTCCAGGCACTGGAGTAATTTGCCAGAAACCTACAACCTCCAGATGCGTCCCTGGTCCAGGTAAGTCCTGAAACCTAGCAGAGCCTCTCCAGAACATCAGATAGTTCCATCTCCCTACCCCATATTAGTGACAGAACATTCTAATACCAAAAATTTAGAATTGCCATAGCCCAGACAACCCTAAAGAGAGGGATGGAACGATCAAAGGTGATGGTGGAGTTAAACATAGAAGATAGGAATTAACAAATGAATGTGACTGCTGAATCATTAAACTGATATCTCTTTTAGTCTCCAGTATTTTAGAGCAGCTAGAAGTAAAAACCTAAAATTGTAACCCATGTCAAAGTCTGAAATATGTTCTACAACTAAACGTGATGCTGTGCTTGGAAATTTATGCTTTTTTGTATATGTGTTATTGATCACAAAAAAAGTCGATTGTGATGATAAAAAGTAGGTAAGCCCTCTAGCCTCCTATATTGTGGAAGAGCTAGAAGGAAAAATATGAGAGGATCTTATGTTAGCCCATGACAAACTCTGGGATCTGTCCTGTAATCATTTGTTGACGAGTGCTTGGAAAACTATTGCTTTTTAATTTCTTTGCTTTGTATATATGTTATACTGTACAATTAAAAAAAAAGTTCCTTGAGGGATGGGAAGAATATGGAACTATTAAACCTTACTATCAGGGAATCCCCTGATACTGTGTCAAACTTTAGGGACACCCAAGTCAATAGGCCATGCCCTCAATCTTGTGAAGCTTACTCTTGTGAAGTGCATGTAAGTAGCAGAGAAGCTTAGATTACCTATAGGCATGCCTAAGAGTTACTTCTGGAGGCCCTCTTTTGTTGCTCAGATGTAGCCTCAGTCTCTCTAAGCCCAACGCTGCAAGTGAAATCATTGCCCTCCCCTTTACATGGGCCATGACATCCAGGGGTGAAAGTCTCCCTGGTGACATGGGAGATGACTCCCAGGGATGATTTCAGCCCTGGCACTGTAGGATCAACAATTCCATCCTGACCAAAAGAGGGACAAGAAGTGTAACTAATAAAGTTATCAGTGGCAGAGAGAGTTCAAATAAAGTCAAGAGGCTACTTATGCTCTTATGCAAGCTTCAGTTAGACCTTGCTACTTATCATTACTTGCCAAACCCCAACCAGACCATTTCAGTCAATCTCAAAGAACACTAGGGCAATATATAAGATTCTACAAAGTTCCCAAGCACTAGAGTAACTTTTCAGAAACCTACAACCTCCAGATGGGTCTCTGGTCCAGATAAGTCCTGCAACCTAGAGGGCCCAGCCTCCCTAGTACATCAGATAATTCGATCTCTTTACCCTATATTAGTGACAGACCCTTCCACTATGAAAAATTTAGACTTACCATAGCCCAAACACCCCTAAAGAGAGGGATAGAAAGATCAAAGGTGATGGTAGATTCATACAGTGAAGATAGGATTTAACAAATGAATACGAATACTGAATCATTAAACTGATATCCCTTTTAGTGTCCAGTATCTTAAAACAGCCAGAAGTAAAAACCTAAAATTGTGTCAAACTCTGAAATATGTTCTACAACTAATTGTGGGGTGGTGCTTTGAAATTTATTGCTTTTTTGTATATATGTTATTTTTCATCAAAGAAGGATAAAAGTCGATTTGCATGAAAATATATATATTTATGCCTTCTAGCCTCCTATATCCTGGAACAGCTAGAAAGAAAATCTGAAAGGATGGTATCGTAGCCCATGACAAACTTTGGGATCTGTCCTGCAATACCTGTTGAAGAGTGCTTTGAAAACTATTGCTTTTTTCTTTCTTTGCTTTGTATATATGTTATATTATGTGATAAAAAAGTTAAAAAATATATCATTATGCAGTTTTTTTGTCTTTTCTTTTTTTAAAGATAGTCAGTTGTGGTGTCATATAGTTTTTTTCCCCCTGTGGTGTTTTTGGGTGATGGAACGATATCCAGTTCTAGTTCTAATTATCTTCTGGATCAGATGTCATCTGGCATTTTTAATATCACATGATTAAACCCAACAACACTCTTCAAAATAACCTCTCAGGGTGGCAGGGAGGGGAGGGAGGATTGAAAAAATAGCAAAGTTCAATTATCTTTAGCCATTGGTCTTTGGCCAAACTCTCTGAGATAAATAAAATCTGCCTTTATTCCTCCTTTTCCACCTTCCTTTCCAAGAATTCCTTTTAGCCATTTCAGAAACCCTAAGTCTACATATATCCTATTATGCATCAAGCACTGTTTTCAAGATTTTTAAGAATATATTAACTCATTAACCTTGGTGACAACCCACTAAGGGAGGGCCTTTATTATTTCTTTATTTCAAATCCAGGACACTGAGACTTGGAGAGGTTAAATAACATGCCCAAGCTATGGAGCTGGAATGTGATGGTGGGGTCTAGCTGGAGAGCCTGCACACAATAGAACTCTGATGCCTGCCAGGATAGTACATCCTGAGAGAGTGCCAGTAATAAAGAAAAACCAATGATTAATAAATGGAAATGCAACCCAACACTATGCAACTTCAGGCACCTATGTTAGGGCTGAGACGAGGTCTGGTTGCCATGCCTCCTTGCAGTCCCTTAAAATCAGTCCATATAGGCAGCCATTCCTTTAGAACTTATGATTAGAACAAAGCATTTCTGCCATAGAGTTCTTTTTGATGTCTTTTTATCTCTTCAGTACAATCATTACAGTAGTCACTCCTCTAAATGGCAGCACTGAGTGCATTAACAGATAAACACATTGATTTAGCAAAGGTTTACTGGTGGCCTTCTATATGACACGGGGTCCCTAAGAGACAGTCAAAAGTTGGTGAAGTGTTGTGGGCCCTTCCATGATCTGGATTGGACTTATACACTCACTCATTCAACAGATATCCATTAGGGACCTACTAAGTGTAAGATACTGTTCTAGAAACTAAGTAGAGTGCAGTGAACAACAGAATAATTCTAGCCTGCAAGCTGCTTATATTGTGGGGGGAGAGACTGACAATAAATGTGATGAGCCAGTAAAATACTATATAATATCTCAGACTATGGTACAAAATGTTAGGGAAGTGAAGCAGAGAAGGTGAATGAAAGACCTAAGATTCAAAATGGGGGTGGTCATCTCAACACTCACAGATTCCTGTGTCTCTAACTTTATATCCAAACTGGGTTCATTTGTTCCTTAAATCCATCTTGCCCATCCCACATTTGAGTTTTTTGCTCAAGGAATTTCTTTCTCCTCTGCTCCATCTTTGTATAGATGGCTGTTTAGTGTAACAGCTAACTGGACTGGGCTCAAACTACCTATGTTAAAATCCTCACTTTACCACTTACTAGCTGCTTGACTTTGGGCAAGTTCCTTAACTACTCTAGGCCTTGTTTTTCTCATTTGGAAAAATAGGTATAATAATAATTATAAGAAGAATACTACCTAGCTCACAGGGTTCGTTGTGTGGCTCAAATGAGGTAGGATAGCACTTAGAATAGCACTCAATATTCTGCTACTGCTGTCACCACTGTTAAAGTCTAGCCTATTCTTAAGATGCAAATCAAGTGCCTCTTCCTCAATCCCCGATCACAGGCAAGATTTCCCTTCTCTGAGCTCTTGCAGTTCCTTGATTATATAATTCCAATGGTATTTACCCTATATCACTGCAAATATAAACTCTTTCTTAAAGTGCAATTATTTCTATATATTTATAAACAACCCCTCCCTCCATGAAGTCATGGGCCCTTGGGATTTAGTCTGAACATAAACTTTCTTCTTCTTCCTTATCGCCTTCTTTTCCCTTCTGTGGAATGTTTTGGTCCATTCATTATTCTTGTACACCAGAGGATGGATAAGACAAGGAAGTGAGAGTAAATTAGAACACATACACACGTTATTTATAGCTCTATATCAGTTCATCACATTTAAATCTACTAACACTCTTGATCTTCTCTGAGGAAAGCTCATCTGGGGAGCAAAGAAGGAAGAGCACAGTCCTTAACATCCAAGGAGTCACCAGCCAAATGACATAGAAATCCCAGAGGAGAAAAGAATACCTTTAACCAAACCACCCTGAGCCCAGCCATACCTGCTCCCCAAATACACCATGCTTTATTGTTCATACCTTGACCTGCTGCTTATCCAGCATATCCCCTGCTTTTGTTTTCTTTGGTTTTCCCTTCCCCCAAGAATGCATGGCTCCCTCAGCCCAAGGTTAGCCAGACACATACATGTCTCTCTCCCTCTCTCTCTATATATACTATGAATATATATTCCTTTTATCACAGGCCCTGTCTACATTCACTCATGTTGGTCAGTGCTGAAGCAGGGCCTGATAAGAGGCAGATGCTCGGCGGGTGATCACTGAATGGAACCGAATGAGTCCTTTCTTCCCTCCCTGGGCCTTGCTGTCCTGGCAGAGAAGCTGGCGCATGAAGTTGGACCAAACCAAACTTCTGGAGGGAGGAAGAGATCCACAAATACTTCTTAAAATAGGGCAGGTGTGATCATCTGTGGTTTTTATTTACTTGGTTGGTTGGGGCTTTATTATGTGGCAGGCACTGCGAGCGACACATTAAGACAAATGGGCCTGGATGCAGCCCTCAAAGAACTCACAGGCTACTGGGTGAGAAAGGCAGTGATTACAATGAGATGTGCTGCATGTGCATGAAAATGGCAGTGGGGAGCACAGAGGAGGGCAAGAGATTTACCTGTTACAACAGCCATTAATCCATTCAAAAGAGCTCATATTTATCAACTATGAGAAACTAATACAAAGGATTTTTAAAAGTGTGATCCTGAAATCGAGTATTCAATGCTTTAAAGATGTCTATACTATCTTATTTTACAGGGAATATATTGTTTTTGAAAGTATCTACATCTATGACCCCGTCAATAAGAGGCACCTATATTCCAGTAGCCATTCATTTCATATTTTAGTCTTAAGATGCCAACAAAATGAAAGGAAGAAAATTTAAATATGACCCCACTATCATCTTTAAGCTTTTTTCTTTAGAGTGATACTGATCCAAAAAGATATATTTTGAATTTCACTGTTTCGAATAAGAAAGATAAAACCACTTTAATCACAAATTGACTTTTGACGTCAGGAGATTTTAAATGATCTACTTATTGCTGTCCAATTTGGCTTCTCTTATTCCAAAGTAGAAATTCTAGAACTTACTTATTAAACCCCCAGAACAGAATTAATTGAGAGAACATCTTAAACTCAACTGGGCTGTAGCAGGTGAAGAGTCAAATATAATACAGAAAGAAAAAATGTAGGTTCCAAAATACAAAGTATTATTTTATGAAGAAAATTTTTACTATGAGAGAGGCAGATTATAAATTTGTGCTAAACCTGGCGGCAAGGACACAGGCTAACCTAAAATATTCTGATAGAAAAATAAAGGTACAGGGACTCTCCTTTGAAACAAAGAAAAGGCTAGATGGTTGGTAAAGACCCAACATAATTTCCTCCAAAGTCTGTTAACATCACAAGGAGGTACAACACATTAACATTGTGCAAATTAAGTCCTCACAGGTCATTTAGGAAACTCTTTCAAACATCCCAACATTTGATGTTTTACCATTTCACTTTACTTTGCATATCAAAGGGATGGTTTACCTCTAACCCAAACCCCCCATATTCAGTAATCGCTCTATTCATATTTATATGAAGACCACCACAAAAGGAATCCACAAAGCTTCTGTTTGCTCTGGATTCAGTATCTTAGGGGAAGAGGACAGTTTTCCTTTTCTTTTCTTTCTGGGGAACAAAAGCATCAGATAGGAAAATCTGTCCCTTTGGAAAAGGACCAGCCATTTGTTCTCTAGAAGGCAGTAAGAAAGTAAGGAGATAAGAGAAAGTGGATATCTGGACTTGCCTAAGAAAAGCCTTTTAGGTCCAATTGTAGCAACTTATTTGAGAGCAGCAACTCATTAAGTGTGTCTCTGATATCACTTAGATATGAAGATTAGTGGAACATACCAATAGATTGAATGATTAGAAATTCTCTTAGGAACTTAACGTAGACGATTTGATGGAGAATTACTCCATTGCTCAAGCCTGTATGGGACCCTGGTAGAGATAAGATACAGATATCTTTCAGACAAGGGCTTCATTCTTTATAAATGGAAGCTCAAATTGAGGCCATTCCATCAACATTATCATCATTGTTTATAAGGAGTCTACATATTCTCTCTGCTTACTAATCAAACTCATACGATCTAAAGTCTCTGCCTTCACGAAGCTCATACACTAAGAAAACAACCTCTATCCCCTATTCCTCTCCCCCTCCCCCACTTTCATTCCAGAGACTACACATCAGGGAATAGATCTTTTTAAAAAATGCTAAACAGTTTATTTTCTTAAATCTTATTAATCTAGAAAATAGTGCTCTTCAAGTCTTGGGCTTGAGAAGAGCAGCTATGATTAACCTTTTCTGATGTTCAAGAGAAGCTGCTTTGCATTGCCTCTAGAAGGATTTAACACTTCTCTAATCCCTCATTTATCAAATTCTTTTACTAGAGGAGTGCAGGGGACCCCTTTTCTCCTGATTTTATGAGTCTGCCAGGAGTGAACTGGCAATCAAAACTGATGCTAAATTCCTCAAAACGGTTTTGGTAAATAGCAGTAAGACAGCATTGTGCTTACCCATATCGCATATTCTGAGCTATCAATCTTAAACTGAGACTCAAAAGAGACTCTGAACTTCCCATTCTTAGAAATCACATGGCATATGCAGTAAGAACATATGGCAACAAGATAGCTGAGGCTTCCATTTGTACCATAGCCAAGAAAACTAGACACCCAAATGTATAACTACTAATGAATTAAGGAATAATGCAGAGATGTGTTGAGAGAAGGAAAGCAGACTTAGAAAAAGCAGACATTTTAAAGGCATCTGACAACCTGGATCAATATCTAAAAATATTTACATAAATGTGATAATGAGTGATCTGGATTTGGGGGTGAGCATGGAGTAGTAGAAGAGACTTCTCAAACTCAGTAGAATTTCAACAATTATCAAAGATGATAGTAAAAAAAAGAGAAGATGATAGTAAGGCTTTAAAAAATGTGAACAGGGGATTGCATAATCATAAATGCGAAGCACTTAAAAACTGGTTCTAAAGTAATAGCAGACCCTTGACAAATGTTTAGCAAATGAAATCAAAGGTTCTAAATATCTGAAAGAAAATTAAGTATATGAAACAGATGAGATTTTGAAATTTACTTTTTTATTTGAGGAACTTAATGGAACATAGACATGCAAGGGTGGGAGGTATAAACTGGTGTTGTAGACAATAAAAAATTTTGCATTCCTTTTGAAGGTCTGTTAAACTTTAAGAGTGTCAACATAAATCTATGATCTAATTGCACAGTTAAATTAGAACAAGCAGATAAACTTTTGGATTTCTATGGGACTTTTTATTTCCTCCACTGGTTTTGTTATCAATTGTAGAGGAAAACTTTAATGGTATATCTTATAAGCATCTGGGGTGGGTGAACATCAAAACTGGGCAAGTATACAGGACATTCATAAACCCTCTCATGACACCTCCCTATGAAGACATTTCTTATAGATCACCACCAGTCTCTGTAAAGTATGAACCACATGGCAAATATAAGCAGTTACACAGTTTTCCTTAACAACTTTAAGTACTAAAACCTAAGTCCAAGAAGTGCCCAACCAAGGTGTTATATAATATACTGAGTAGTAAATAGCAAAAGCTTTCCCGTTACTTAAATAAGACTCCCTTAACTTGGGATGAATCAGGGAGGCCATTGAAATGAATGTGGAATGGTTTGAAGAACCTTAAGTATTCACGGTAGAATCTACAAATGTAAAACTATCTATTCCTTGTAAAAATAACTGCACTCCTGCCAAGGAGGTTCACACTCCTTAGAAGAAGAATAGCATAAATACAATTTATCTTTCTAATGATGAGAAGGAAAAAGATAAACTTAGTGCTTGCCACAAACAATGAGTGGGGTAAAAAAAAAAGTAGTGGTTGAGGGAAAGAAAAGAGAATGGGAAAGGAAAGAAAGCAGAGTTAGAGCAGCATGTCTGTGTGAGAACTTTTGATAAGTAACTGAGACAAGATCAAAGAAACGTGGGAGGGAGCATATTTCCCTCAAACGCATCATGGAGGGGAGAAATGGGATGGGAGATGTGCTAGTTTGAAATGATGTATGTACCCTAGAAAAGCCATGTTTAATCCTAATCCCAGTTTGTAAAGGCTGCCATTTCTCCTAATCCCTAGTCAGCACTGTAGGTTTGAAACTGTAATTAGATCATCTCCCCGGAGATGTGATTTAATCAAGAGTGGTTGTTAAACTGGATTAAGTTGAGGCGTGTCTCCACCCATTTGGGTAGGTCTTGATTAGTTTCTGGAGTCCTATAAAAGAGGAAACATTTTGGTGAATGAGGGAGATTGAGAGAGAGCAGAGCAGAATGACATAGCCACAAGAAGCAGAGTCCACCAGCCTTGGGAGGTGAAGAAGGAAAATGCCTCCCAGGGAGCTTGATGAAACAGGAAGCCAGGAGAAGAAGCTAGCAGATGATGCTGTGTTCGCCATGTGCCCTTCCAGATGAGAAAGAAACCCTGACCGTGTTCACCATGTGCCTTTCCAGATGAGAAAGAAACTCTATGTTCACCATGTGCCCTTCCACTTGAGAAAGAAACCCAGAACTTCATTGGCCTTCTTGAACCAAGGTATCTTTCCCTGAATGCCTTTGATTGGACATTTCTATAGACTTGCTTTAATTGGAACATTTTCTTGGCCTTAGAACTGTAAACTAGCAGCTTATTAAATTCCCCTTGTTAAAAGCCATTCCGTTTCTGGTATATTGCATTGTAGCAGCTAGTAAACTAGAACAGGGGATAAAGGGAGTTCAAATTTATTGAGCATCTACTTTGTATTGGACTCTGGAACACCATCTATTTGAATTATCCCACTGGGTTCTAAGAACAACCAGTGAAATGGGTGTTCTTTTGTTTCTCACATCCGCCCTGTGCTCCCTGGCTTGGAAAAAACTTCATCCTGCCATTTTCAACCAGATAATCTTGAACAAGTCATTCAATATCTTTCAATTTAGTTTCCTAATCTTTTTTTTTTTTTAATGGGGGAATAACATTTACCGTTAAAGAGTTTTTGTAAAGATTGGGCACAAATCCAGGTGAAGTCCTTAGAAAAGTGTCTTGCTCAAACAGCAGCTCAAAATTTGGTACTTTCATGAATGAAATTTGTAACTACTTAGTACAAAAGATGAGATATGAACCTGGGCCTTCAACTCTAAAGACATGTTTGCTTTTTTCCCCATTTAAGGGTTCTCAATTTGTTTTCTTTTCTCAAGCAGAAGAATTAAAAAAAAAAAAATCAAACATGTCAAATCCCCAATCTTTCCTTCTATAAAAACACTTCCATAACTATCTTTTTGCTTTTACCACTTTTTACCATTTTTTGAGTTTCCATATACTACCCTATTATTAACATTTTGCATTAGTGCAGTGCATATGTTACAATTCATGAAAGAACATTTTTTATAATTATACTATTAACTATAGCCCATGGTTTACATTAGGGTTCACTGTTCGTGTTGTACAGTCCTATGTTTTTTGTGTTTTTAATTTTTATTCTAGTAACATATACACAACCTAAAATTCCCACTTTTATCCACATTCAAATATATGTCAGTCCTGCTCATTATGTTCAAATGTTGTGCTACTATCACCATCATCCATTACCAATACTTTTCCATCAATGCAAACAGAAGCTCTGTACAATTTATCCCAAGTTTTACAAAAGTTTTTTTTTATGTTTATACAGTTGCAATGTGGTTAGGGACATGATGGCAAGGTTCATGCCATGTCTTTTGTTCTTGTCTCTCTGCTAGACTGGCTCTCAGAATTCATTTCTAATTTTGTACAAAGATGGCTCTTCAATGTATTGTGAATGTTTCCATGGGTTCATGCTAACTTGCATAGTCTGAGCACCTGCCAAAACTGTGAGCATCATTGCAAATTGCACCATGGTGTGCTAGCCCCTGTGCTAAGTGCTTTAGATACTATGGTGGAATCAGCTACAGCAATATCTGCATTCTCTTCTTTCAGGGCTGGAAACCAGACTAGACTTTGCAGCCTTTCCATGGCTGAGCATGGTTAGGAGACTGAGTCCTGGCACACAGAATGGTAGCATAAGTGATGTGCACTGCTTCCAGACCTGGCCCAAATGAATCCTTTATACTCTTTTCTATTAAAGAATGTGCTTTCTATTTCCAAGAATGGTTAAATAAAGTGGGTCCAAGGACTTAAAGGAGAGAATAACAAGAAGGTTTCTGGATCCTTGAATAGCTACAAGGAGCAGAGTGACCCAACTGACCCACACTGAACGTGAGGTGATGAAGAAATAAAGTCATAATGATAAACCATGGAAACTGTAGGCTTTATATTGGTTGGGTTACTCGTTACCCTAACCAATAGAGAAATACAACCTCATTTAATTTTCATTACAATCCAGTCAGGTACATTCAACTTATTATATGCATTAAACTCACATAGAAACTGAAGCTCAGAGAGGTAAGTAACTTGCCCAAGGTCACAGAGCAAACAAGTGATAAAACTTATGTTTAATCCAAAAACCATGCTCTTACCTTTGGTGGTTGACTGCCTCAGTAATAGCTATATAAGTATATTTTTACAAACCCACAAAATTGACATTTCTCATTTTAAACTTGAATTTACATTCCACTGAAATAAATGTAAACATTTTATTTCCTCATTAATTATAAAGGAAAACAGTGGAAATTAACATGGGCTAATTTTTGTAAATAATTTCATTCAGACAATGACAGATTAATGCATATAAAATATTAAAAGCAGGGCTGCTCTGATTGAAGGAATGGATTCCTAGGAGGGAATAATTTGGAACCACTACATTACATCATACTGCTTCTCAATAACACTATGCTACTCAGATTTCTTCTTTTTTAATGTCTAATTCAGTTCTAGAATTCAATCCTATGGACACATCAGGGCTATAGATTGGAAGTTAATTTACATCTTTAAGGCAAGGGATACCTGCATGACAATATAAATCTGTCAAATGCCTGCTCATCAAACCACTTCCTATTTCACGTCACTTGTACAGTAGCACCATTTGGTGTGTTGATTAATTAATAATCCTCTCCAGCCAGCCATTTTGTGATGAAGAAGACTAATTCTTCTGATGTGCCTTTAGTCTGAGTTTCTGGTTTGGCCCTTCTCTAAATTTCAGTTCTTTCTCCAAAGTTCAATTCTTTCTTTCCTTACTTTTGTAGTCTATATTTAGCTCTGCTTAGTTTAGTTAATATTTACTGTCCCCTTGCTTGTGTTTTGAAATGAGGATTCAAAAGTGGTTTCATCATGACTACCCTAGGACCAGGAAAAGAATCTGATATTTCACCATAAAAGAATCATTGTTTTGTACTAGTTCATTGGATCTCTGGATGTTTTTTGTTAAATGACAATGACTTCTTGAAGATGCCCTAAGTTTCTTTGTAGATAATGCCTACCTAGTAAAAGGGTAATATTTAAAATATGTACGAACTGGTACGACATGGACACTAACCAACCAGAATGGACGGATGCTGGTGGTAGTGCTGGAGCATGGCTCTAGAGGCCCCCTGTTGAACCAGGAATTGTTCCTTTGCTTGTTGAATTGGGGAGCAGCCCAGGATGTCCTGGAGGAAGGACCAATGCAGACAGATGAACAGGAGTGCCCTTCCATGGATGGGCTGTACTTCAATATTTTCACAACTAGTACATGATGAAGTGTAGTGTAGTGATGAACAGTGACTGAATACTACACTGATCTAGTGTAACTAATGGAAAATAAGTCTTGAGAATACCATCTCCATAAGAAAAGAATAACTTCTTTTGCTAGCCAGCTGTGGAGATCTCGAACCAGAAATACAAGAGAAAAACAACCTGAAAACTGTACACTCTCTTGAGAACATTCACTTTTGATTATGCACATTTGAAAAGTATAGTAGCACTTAATAAATGTTATTGGCTGAGTGACGAATATTTATTGAATGCCCGCTGTACACAGAGCTTGTTCTGGGAAACTTGTACAGAAGATACAATTTACCCAAATTAAACTTATTATTTTCATGTTGATAAAAAAGGTAGCTTTTCAGGGACAAACAAAGCAATAGGCTGAGCCCCCAATCTTGGGGTTTGTTCATATGAAACTTATGAACAAGGATAGGCTAAGCCTACTTAAAACTAGGCCTAAGAGCACCTCCAAGAGAACCTCTTTTGTTGCTCAGTTGTGGCCTCTCTCTCAGCCAAGATGACAAACAAACTCACTGCCCTCCCCCTCTCTACGTGGAACATGACTCCCAGGGGTATGGACCTTCCTGGCGACGTGGGACAGAAATCCTAGAATGAGCTGGGACTCAGCAAGAAGGGATTGAGAAAACCTCGACTGAAAGGGGGAAGAGAGAAATGAGACCAAATAAAGTGTCAATGGCTGAGAAATTCGAAACAGAGTCCTGAGGTTATCCTGGAGGTTATTCTTATGCATGAAATAGATATCACCTTTTTAGTTAAGGCATAACAGAGAGGCTGGAGGGAACTGCCTGAAAATGTAGAGCTGCGCTCCAGTAGCCATGTTTCTTGAGGATGATTGTATAATGATATAGCTTTTGCAATGTGACTGTGTGATTGTGAAAACCTTGTGTCTGATGCTTTTTTTTATCTACCATATGGATAGATGAGTAAAGCATGGATTAAAAATAAATAAATAAATAATAGGGGGAACAAATGTCAAAATAAATTTATTAGATTGAAATGCTAGTAATCAATGAAAGGGAGGGGGTAAAGGGTATGTATGAATTTTTTTTCTGTTTTCTTTTTATTTCTTTTTCTGAATTGATGCAAATGTTCTAAGAAATGATCATGATGATGAACATACAATGATGTGATAAAAAATCACAGATAAAAATAAATTTTACTCGATCGATGTAGTTTTTGAATGATGAGATCAATGGCACTTTATCATGACAAAATGTACTATGCTGTGGGTTGAATCTAAGGTTTTTCACGTGTTACTCCTTCCTCTTTTGACTCACGATGTTATATGCAAACACGACTATGAAGAGACAGTGCTTATCATATTAACCCCCTGGTTGCTCATTCCTTAATACTTAACCCACTAGATAGCATTATGGGCAAGATAAATTACCAAATATCTTAAGCCCTTTGGCCTCCTATATTCTGGAGCAGCCAGAAGGAAAAATATGAGAGGATGGTATGGTAGCCTATGACAAACTCTGGGATCTGTCCTGCAACTGCTTTTCGAAGAGCGCTTTGAAAACTACCGCTTTTTTATTTCTTTGCTTTGTATATATGTTATACTATACCATAAAAAAAGGTAAAAAGAGGTAGCTTTTTTGGAGGTGAGTATATAATCATAACTACACCCTAATGAAGTCTTATAGAGAGATAAATAACTCCAAACTTAGAGTCAAATGTTTTGCAGAGTGCTCCCCTACTACAGCATTCAAGTTCTGGTCTTTATCAGCTGCCACTGGTAATTATCAGATAGAATGAAACTCAAGTAACTCAAAACAAATAAACAGCCACCCACCACACCTGAAAAAAAATTCTCACATCTCCCCAACTTGAAACAGAAATTTGTATTTGTGATCTGAATTTCAAGCCCTTTCTAAACCTTTACATCTGCATAAAATATGATGCAGTTGCTTCTGAGGGTCAGGCTTTTTTCCCCCCACCTTGGTAAAAGGCTACTTGCTAAAATGATCTTTAAGTACTAGAGACAAATTATATACCCTGAAATCTGTCAAATACACAAAGCTTTCTTAAGTAAGGATGATTTACTTAAATGCAATTCATTTAATAGTAACCTAGACCAAGATATTCCTTTATTTCTAGTATATCCTTGGGCATAAAAATCTTGTAATATCCAAAAAAACTTAAGTTTTAGTTTTGAACCGTTGACAAACCCCACTGATTACTTTTCCAGACCAGGTAAACACACTAAAATTAAAAAGACATACATAATGCACAATGTTAGTAATAGGGAAAACTATGTGTACGTGTGTGGGGATACATGGGCCCTCTGTACTTTCTGCATGATGTTTCTGTCAGCCTACAACTGCTCTAATAAAAAAAAGTGTAAAAAATGAAAAAGATACGCAGACACTTTGAACTAATGCTTAAGATCTTATTTGAGAACTACATGAATGAAAGTTTTCAATTAGAAAGCAGAACACTGGAGATAAATGGGACATGACTATAAGTTCTCTTCCTGGTGTTAGATTATGACTTTCAGGAAAAGGAGGTAATAAAAGTGTCGGGAGAAAGGTATTTGTCTGACATTGTGTCAGATTTCCTAAGGCCCATGAGCACCTTGAGAAGTAACAGCTGGGAGGAGCAGACTGAAAGCTTTAGCAGCATTTGGAAAGTTGCCATTATGTCTCCTTAGCTGCTTTCTTTAAAAGCATTCATTTGGTATTTGTCTTTTACTTTTATTAGCTTAAGAACATTTTTAGCAGATTGTCACAAAAACGACATTATGGGAGATATTCACAATTTTGTTGATTACTTTTCAAGCCTTTCTTAGTGTTACTTTAATTATTCTAAACAGCATTTTAAAACTGTTGAGATGAATTGAAAATAAGATTCATTCCAAAGAACAGACATGGAAAAGATTTTCTTAGCGTCAGAAGTTTAGAGCCAGAAGGAGCAACTACTTCAACTCTCTTGTTTTACAGATAAGGAGCCCAAGACCCAGATGGGTGAAACGACTAAAACAAGGTCAGCTGAAAAAGTTCAGGACATGAATCTGTATCCCTAACATTTAGTTCAATTTCCTTCCTACTAATGGTCAAACAGACACAGCCTTTCCTGTTTTCATTCCTACTCAGAGGCTGCTTGCATCAACTACTCTGCCCCTCCTACTCAACACTGACCAGCAACTAAGCTGTCTTTGGCTAACGGCGTCATCTGGTGGGTGGCACAGGAGTTGCATTCGGTCCTCACAAGGACGGATATACGGCTGTTTGGCTCTTCTTCTCTTTTGCATACTTTCTCTTTTCTCTCAATTTTTATCAAATTCAGTATTGTTTGTGAGCCCAAAATACCTGACTCAGTGCTGCTAAATTTTAGGAGAGGGGAAGCAATATATTAAATCAAGAAACCGCTAAGTTCAAAGTATGAAGGGATATTAGAATAAAGGAATAAACCCCATAAGAAGTACTTATCATGGTCTTCCAGCATTTTTACAGAAGTCTCCTACTGCCTTTAATAAAATGTTTTCTCTCAAGTGCCAGTTTTCAAGACTGGTTCTTCTTAAAAATTATTAAACTTTAATTTACTTTATTTGGCCTAATTTGCAGATACTTCAACTATTCCTTGAAACTTCTGTTTTTTTCTCATGCTGCTTACTAACTTCGGAACACTGGGCAAATCACTTAACTTTTCCTTCGGTAGAAAGAAGATAGTGTTAGACTTTAAAAACTTTAGGTTATCTTCTTAATGTAAAGGCCTATCATTCTCTAATTTTAATTTTACAATATATTAAATGAGGTTCTATAGCTAAGCTTAATTAAATATAACATTGGTTTAAAAAATTGACTTTTAAGTAGTAAAAACTTTATTAAAATGATATCTTACACAGAACTTACATACATACAATAAACTCAGGAGGGGAGTCTCAGACTGAAGCAAGGATTTGGGACCCACCCACTCAGCCTTCCCTTCTATCCATTCCCATCCTCGGGTCCCCAGCATGACCAGGGCACCTGTGTGGGACACTGAGCTTCCATAAGATAAAGAATCACTGATGGTACACTGTTTCCATGGGAAAACAGGCTCCAAATTCTGTATTTGCATTGTCTAATATGGTAGCTATAAGCCAAGTATGGCTAATAAGCACTTGAAATGTAGCTAGTGTGACTAAAGAACTGAATTTTCTTTAACTTTAATTAATTTAAATTTAAACAATCAAATGTGGCTAGTGGCTAACATATTGGACAGAACAATTCTAGATAATCAACTCACCTACTAGTTTTGAATAAATTCTTCATTTATATTTTATGTACTGCCAATAAAATCTTTACTCCTTTGGTAAGTATTATAAAGACAGGGTGAATTGAAAGTATAATAATTGAAGATGAATGTAAAATTTTTTAAACCTGTTTAATTTAAGCAGTTAAAATCTGCTACATGTATCAGTAAATAGAACAGTGGTTAAAAAGATAAAAAGGTTAAAATGATTCATGTTGTCTCTTTTATATAAATTATGACTATCATAGGAAAAAGTAAATGGAAATTCTACTGGTTCATTTGTTACAGAGGAAAGATCGATTTTGCCAATGATTATAAATTGTTATTAAATTTAACTTAACAGAGTATACTCCTGCTTTAGAAATGCAAATAGATGCATATTGAGTCCTGTTTTTCTGGAGATTTCAATAATAAATTTGTTAGTGTGTATTGTAAGAAAGGGAAAAAAAGCCAAAGACATAATAAAATATTCTTTAATGTAAGACTTTTAAAAACACAGTGACAGAATAATAAAACAAATCACAATATATAAATGCAAAATAGCTAATCTCACTCATATCTACAGTGATGGCTTAAAGGAATAGAATAGTGATGATGGTATCATAATTGAACAGAACTCATTAAGAGGAAAACAACTTTTTTTTATATCAACCTCCTTCCTCAGTATTTTATTTATGTGGCTGAAGTGATAAGGAAGGGAACAAAAAGGAAAACATAAATAAAAGTAGGCACTAGGAAGAAGTAAGGAGGTGTGGAATTGTGGGAAGTTCTAGGAATCAGTCCCTTCACTAACACAACTATTGAATTGGCAAGAACTGTATAAATCAACCACTTTGAAACTTGGAGTCTAGGGAAACCAAACTCCATCCAGGAAGCATACAGGAAGGAGTAGGAAGAAGTGGCTGGTAAAATGCAATAAACGCCTGTGAGTTTCACTCTTTCTGCAGTGGCTCCCGCCCCACTTCCTCGAGCCTTGTGGTAGGCAGCAGTGGGGCCTGGAGAGCCAACACCTAGCCCAGCTTACTGGTCCAGGTGGGACATAAAGATCTAGTGCTCCAAACTCTGGGACTGTGTGGGCCCATTCCAGATCTACCTTTGATTGGCTATTCAGATCACTGAGAGCCTACTCTGAGGGTATCCATTGTCCCCCCCCCCCCCACCCCCACCCAACCCCTATCCCAGGGGCAGAGGAATCTTAAAGAGAGTAACCTTTCTCAAAACTACTGAAAACAGTTGAAGAGCTGCATTAACTTAACTGCATTAAGAAAATGGGCCTTCAAAAGCCATGGAAAAGATCCTGGCATCCTTGTTGGTCCCTCCCCCACTGTGTTCCCACTGTGGGTCCCTGGCTGTGTTCCAGAGGGAGCAGAGTGGTCCCAGCATGCATACTTGAATATATGTACATCAGTGCCAAGCTACTGGGTGGAAGCCTGAGGGACTGACTCAGGAAACATGCCTCAGGCTCCCCTCCCAGAGTTAGTCCTGACAGCAGTGATGCAGCTTGCAGACAACAGGGACTGTGTGAGAAACAATGGAGTTGAAACAGCCTGGGACAGAGAATTACTTGCATTAAGTCACTCAAGAGAGCACCCGGGGGGGAGAGGAGGTCTATTTCAAATGCAGTGAAGGGGGCATTCACTGAAATGCCTACAAACTATAAATGGAGAATTCCTAGGGCTTCTAGCAAGCACAAGCTCATGAGAAGAAGCAGGCTCCCCAGCTTCAACTTCACACAAGCTCAGATAAGAAAGAGGACTGTGCATTTCCCATTTGTCTTGGGGCTGATCCTCTTAATAGGAGGACTAAACTCTGAAGGAGACCACGAGCCAATTTGTAGAGAGTAGAAGGTACTTTTTGCCTTGGTTTATTTGTTTTAATTAGCTCTTGGCATTCAAGAAAATCTATGTCATATCATTAGGTATACACAAACTTAAGGGACAGTCAGGTTCTAAATCTCAGAGTAATACTTTAAGATATTAAAATATACATTGTGCAACAAAAGAATACAAGACAAACATAGAAACAGGAAATGATGGTCCAACCAAAGGAACAAAATAAATACCCAGAAATGGACCACACTTTGGAATACTGGACAGAGATTTAGATATAATGATCTTCAATATGCTCAAAGAGATAAAGGAAAACACAGAAAAACTAAAGGATATGAGGAAAATAATGAATGGGCAATGTGGAACTCTCTAAAGAGAAATAGTGAATTGAAGAACTTAACTGAAATGAAAACGTCCATAGACATTTTCAACAGCAGATTGGTGGTGGCAGAAGAAAGAATCAGTGATCTCAAAGACAAGAGAACTGAAATAATTCATACTGAGAAGCAGAAAGGTAAAGAATAAAAAAGAATGAACAGAGCCCAGGAGAACTGTGAGACACCATCAAGTGACCAATGAAAGGCAAACTCAGCAAAGTCACCAGGAATGAGACGGGGAACAGAGGACTTCAAGAAAAGGCTTTATTTCAGGGAGAAACAGAGTCACCAGGCAGCATTTCAGGGGAGAGAAAGAGAGATACAGCTGCCCCAAGATGGCGGGGGATAGGCTTTTTAAGGCTTAGGGTTAGGGAGCTGGGGAGCAAGGTTTAGGCAGGTCTCTACTGGCTAGTTTTCAGAAATAAGGGGCTAAATTAGGAGTTGGCAGCTTTCCATTGGTAAAGTTTAAAATTCAAATGCTGCCTTAGGCATGCAGGGTTGTAAATGCTGGAGGGCAGACAGTGTGTAAGGGAAGTTTATACAAGAATGCATTTACCAGAGAGTGATTAATGAGATGTTATCACATGAGGGCAGCTGATGGAGGGTGAAGGAGATGCCCGGCTGGTGCGGTTTGGTGTGAGAGAGGCTTTCTGAAATATCTGCCAGAGGTAGGTTACATACCGGGGGGGGGGGGGGGGGGGGGGGGGGGGTCCTGTGTCCAGGCCTAACAACCAACATATACATTAAGAGAGTCCCAGAAGGAGAAGAAAGAGAGAAAGCGGAAGAAGTAATATCCAAAGAAATAATGGCAGAAACTTCATCAAATGCAATGAGAACATCTAGACAGGAGATCAATGTGCTGCTTTGAAAGGACTTACGTACCCTAGAAAAGCCATGTTTTAATCCTAATCAATCTTGTGGGAGTAACCGTTTCTCTTAATCCCTATTCAGCAATGTAGGTTGAAATTTGATTAGGTTGTCTCCACAGAGATGGAGACTCAATCCAATTAAACTTGATTAGATGGAGATGGGTCTCCACCTAGTCTATGTGGGGCTTGATTAGTTTTCTGGAATCCCATAAAAGGGGACACATTTCGGAGAGAGTTCCTTTTGAGAACGAGGAGAGAGCCGCAGAACCATAATAGAATAACGAGAGAACCACAGACTCCACCAGCCAGCAACCTTTGGAGATGAAGGAGAACGCACAGGGGAGCTTCATGAAGCAAAAGGCCAGGAGAGAAAGCTAGCAGATTGTTGCCATGTTCACCATATACCTTCCCAATTGGGAGAGAAATGCTAATTCATCGGCCTTTCTGAAGTGGAGGTAACATCTTGATGGTGCCTTGGTTTGGACATTTTTATAGACTTGCTTTAATTTGGAGCTTTCACGGCCTCGAACTGTAAACTTGTAACTTATTAAACTTCCTTTTAAAAAAGCTATTCCATTTGTGGTATATTGCATTCTGGCAGTTAGCAAACCAGAATAGATTTTAGTACCAGAGGATTGGGGTGCTGTGGTTTGCAAATACCAAACACGTTAGAATGGTTTTTAAATGGATAAGGGGAAGATTCTGGAGTTGTTGTAAGAAGCTTGACAGAGAAGCCCAAGAATGCTTTGAAGAGACTATTGGTAGAAATGTGGACTCTAAAGATACCTCTGATGAGGATCTAGACAGAGATGAGTCATGTGTTATCGTAAACTGGAAGGAAGGCAATCCTTGTTTTAAAATGTCAGATAATCTGGTAAAGTTGACTAGTGGTTTTGGCTGAAGGCAGATTTTAAAAGCCATGAATTTGAATAATTAGCAGAAGAGATTTCCAAATTAAATGTGGAAAGTGCAGTCTGATTTCCCCTCGCATTTATAGTGTAAATGTGACAGGAAAGAGAGAAGCTGAGATCTGAACTCTTGGGTACAATGAAACCAGAAACTGATGTTCTAGAAAATTCTGGGTATGCAGGAAGGAAGACCCCAGAGAGAAATGCCCCATGGGAGGATTTAACCAAATGTGGAACTGGTCAGCCATTTCAGAAAAAGTCAGTATTGGAAATGGAATTATCCAAAAAAAGGATCTGTAGAAACTCCTGCTGTCTGGTAGGCATGATCCTTACTTGCTACATAGAAAGTCAACAAGAATGCTGTGGGACCTGTATAAAAGAAACTGCAGCCAGTCTTGACTGACAGGGCTCAGAAAAGGGACAACGTGATGGAAAAATAACTTTAGAAGCAGAACCATGGAGGCTGGGGTGTGAAGTCAGGAAGCCTGGGCCTAGAAGAGCAGATCCACCCAACCCATGGAGAGGGTGAATTTGCTTCAAAGATAAAGGATGGGCCTTCTGCCTCATTGCAGTGAAAGAGTTGTGCTGCTTCAGGTCTTGGAGAAGGTGGACCACATTCCCTGGGGATTAGGGAGAGCCTGACTGCTACCACATGGAGAGGCTGAGCATGTGCCCTGGAGCTGGCAGAGAGCCCAGATGCAGCCCAGATGCTTGGAGAGGGTGAAGCCAAGAAAATGGTGGTCTCCCCAGTGTCCCCCAAGGTTGTGTTCAGAGAGAGGCAGGCCTCTGTGTAGGCCCTTGGAAAGGGTGGAACTGCTGCTTTCTAAAAGCCCAAGATAAGTGACTCTCAGACTTTGAAATATAATGGAATTTGTCCTACAGGTTTTTGAAACTGCTTCAGTCCCATGACCCCTGTGTGTGTTCCTTTCAATTTTTCCATATGGAAATGGGTATATGTATCCTATGACTGTTCCTCCTTTGTATATTGGCAGCAAATAACTTGTTCTGAGTTTTACAAGTCCAAAGTCAGAGGAGAACCATGCCTGTAACTGAATTTGTACTGGTTTTAACCTTGCATTATATTTGTACCGTTACTGAAAAAAACTGAAATGTTTTGTTTTTCTGATGTTGTTATAGAATGAATGTATTTTGTATGTGGAAAAACATGTCCTTTTAGGGTTCAGAGGGTGGAATGTGCTAGTTTGAAAGGACTTATGTACTCTAGAAAAGCCATGCTTTAATCCTAATCAATCTTGTGGGAGCAACTGTTTCTCTTAATCCCTATTCAATAATGCAGGCTGGAAACCTGATTAGGTTATCTCCACAGAGATGTGACTCAATCAATTGTGGGTATTAAACTTGATTAGATGGAGACAGGTCTGCACCCATTCTACAAGGGTCTTGATTAGTTTACTGGACTCCTATAAAAGAGGACACATTTCAGAGACTTCCTTTTGAGAACAAGGAGAGAACTGCAGAACTACAATAGAAGGACAAGACAACCACAGATGCCACCAGCCAGTGACCTTTGGAGATGAAGAAGGAGAATGCGCAGGAGAGCTTCACGAAACAAGAGGCCAGGAGAGAAAGCTAGCAGATTGTCACCATGTTCGCCATGTGCCTTCCCAGTAGGGAGAGAAATGCTAACTCATCGACCTTTCCTGAGTGAAGGTAACCTCTTGATGGTGACTTGGTTTGGGCATTTTTATAGACTTGCTTTAATCTGGAGATTTTCACAGTCTTAGAACTGTAAATTTATAACTTATTAAACTCCCTTTTTAAAAAGCTGTTCCATTTCTGATATATTGCATTCCAGCAGCTGCAGCTAGCAAACTAGAACAATCACTACAAAATAGAAGACCTGAAGACACTCTAAATCAGCTAGACCTAACAGACATATTTAGAACTCTTTACTCAAGAGCAGCTGAACAGACATTTTTTTCTACTGCACATAGATCATTCACCATGACAGACTACAAGTTAGGTCACAAAACAAGTCTCAATCCACTAAAAAAATATTGAAATAATACAATGTATCTTCTCCGACCACAATAGGATGAAGCAAGAAATAAGTAACATAGGGAGAACTGGAGACTTCAAAAATATATGGAAATTAAACGCTATAATTAAACAACCTATGGCTCAACGAAAAGAATCATAAGGAAAATTAGCAAATATCTGGAGAAGAATGAAGATAAAAACACACTGCACTATAAGTCCTGGGATGTAGCAAAGGCAGTGCTGACAGGGAAATTTATATCTAAATGTTTGCATTAAAAAAGAAGAAAGAAAGAAAAAAGAAGATCCCAAACCAGAGACTTTACCTCAAAACTAGAGGATTTAGAGAAGAACAAACTAAACCCAAAGTGAGAAGAAGGAAGTAAGAAAGATTAGAGTGGAGATAAATGAGATAAAGAATAAAAAAATAATAAAACAAAACCAAAAGTAGGTTATTTGAGAAGATCAATCAAATCAATAAGCCTTTAATTAGATTTAACCAATTGGAGGATCTAGAAAAAGCACAGCAAACTGATCCCAAAGGGAGTAGAAAGGAGGAAATAACAAGGATTAGAGCAAAGATAAATTAATTAGAGGATAAAACAACAATAGAAAGAATCTATAAAACTAAAAATCAGATATTTGAAAAGACCAATGAAATCAAATCTTCAGTTAGACTGACAAAGAAGAAAAGAGATAAGATAGAAATAACTGAAATCAGAAATAAAAAGGGAGAATTACTACTGCTTCGTTCACTTAACAAAAAAGACTATAAACAGATACCATGAACAACTGCACTCCAACATATTAGATAACCTAGACGAAATGCACAAGTTCCTAGAAACACACAAATGTTTTTTCTCACACATACACAACACGCAAAAACACTGACTCAAGAAGAAATAGCAAATCTCAACAACGCAATCACTAGTAAGAGACTGAATCAGTATAAAATACCTCTGAACAAAGAATAAACCGGGACCAGAAGGCTTCACAGATGAACTTGACCAAACATTCCAAAAAGAACTACCACCTATACCACTCAAAGTCTCCCTAACTCATTCCATGTGGTGAAGATCACCCCTGTAGCAAAGCCAGATAAATATACCTCAGAATAAGAAAACTACAAACCAATATTCTTTCTGGATATGGATACAAAAATCCTCAACAAAATACTAGCAAACTGAATCCAACAGCACATTAAAAGAATTATGCATCATGATCTGGTATGCAAGGGTGATTCAATGAAAAACGACAAATGTAATACATCACATTAACAGAACAAAGAGAGAAAAAAAAACACATCATCTCAATTGATGCACAAAAGCATCTGACAAAATCCAGCACCTTTTCTTGATTAGAGTACTTAGAAAACTAGGAATAGAAGGAAACTTCCTCAACATGATAAAAGGCACATACAAAAAACTAACATTATAATTATAGTGAAAGATTGAAAGCTTTCCCTATAAGATCAGGAACAAGACAAAGATCCCCACTGTCACCACTGTTATTCACCACTGTACTGGAAGTTCTATTTAGAGCAATTAGGCAAGATACAGAAATAAAAGGCATCCGAATTGAAGAGGAAGAAGTAAAACTTTCCCTATTTGCAAATGGCATGATCCAATATGCAGAAAATCCTGAAAAGTACACATCAAAGCTACTGGAGCTAATAAATGAATTCAGCAAAGTGGCAGGTAAAAGATCAAGAGGCAAAAATCAGTAGAATTTCTATAATGAACAAACTGAATAAGACATCAAGAAAAAAAATTCCATTCACAATAGTAACTAAAAGAATCAAATATCTACGAATAAATCTATCCAAGGATATAAAAGACTTGAACAACAAAAACTACAAGACATTGCTTAAAGAAATCAAAGACGACCAAGAAATGGAAGCACATTCTGTGCTCATGGATTGGAAGAATAAATATTGCTATGATGTTAATTTTGCCCAAAGCCGTTTACATATTCAATGCAATCCCAACAGAGATTCCAACACCTTCTTTGCATAAATGAAAAAAGCCAATCATTAATTTTATATGCAAGGGTAATGCACTCAGAAAAGCCAAAGACATCTTGAAAAAGAAGAATGAAGTTGGAGAACTCATACTTCCTGATTTTAAAACTTATTATAAAGCCACAGTAACCAAAACACCATGGTACTGGCACAAGGAAAGACATATAGAACAACGTAATTGAATTGACAGTTCAGAAATCAATCATCACATTTATGGCCACCTGATTTTTGAAAAGGGTGCCAAGTCCACTGCATGGGAAAAGGATGGTTTCTTCAACAAATGGTGCTGGGAAAACTGGATGTCTATGTGCAAAAGAATGAAGGTGGTCCCCACCTCACACTACATACAAAAATCAACTCAAAATTAATCACAGACCTAAATATAAGAACCAGAGCTATAAAATTCCTAGAAAAAAACATAGGGAAACATTTTCAGGACCTTGTGTTAGGCAGTGGTTTCTTAGACTTTACACCAAAAGAATAGGTAAAATAAGTAAAAACAGATAAATGGCAACTAATTAAAATTAAAACTTTCTTACATCAAAGGACTTTATCAAGAAAGTAAAAAACAACCTACAGAATGGGAGTGAACATTTGGAAACTATAGAGCTGACAAAATTTTAATATTTAGAATATATAAAGAACTACAACTCAAGAACAAAAAGACAAACAAACTGCGCTGGTTTGAAGATTTTGTGTACTCCAGAAAAGCCATGTTCTTTAATCCTCATTCAATATTGCTGGGTGGGTCTTTTTGACTGTTTACATGGAGATGTGAACCACCCAATTGTGGGTGGTAACTTTTGATTAGATGGTTTCCATGCAAATGCATTTCTACCCATTCAAGGTGAGGTTGCTTACTGGAGCCCATTAAGAGGGAACCATTTTGGGAAAAGTTCCTGTGCCAATAGAGCCCACACTGCCAGAAACCTTTGGAGATACAGAAAGGAAGCACCCTCAGGGAAGCCATTTGGGGAACCGTTTGAAGAAGCCAGTAGAGAAAGCTAGCAGATGTCACCATGTGCCCTCCCAGCTGAGAGGGATAACCTGAAGTCCATTGGCCCTTTCTTTGGAGTTAAGGTACCTTCATCTGAATGCTTTAGTTTGGACATTTCTATGGCCTTAGAACTGTAAACTTGCAACTTATTAAATTTCCTTTTTAAAAGCTTTTCATTTCTGGTATGTTGCATTCTGACAGCTTTAAGCACACTAAAACATAAACCAATTAAAAAATGAGCAAAAGACTTGAATAGATATTTCTCCAAGGAAGATATGCAAATGCAATAAATACACGAAAAGATGCTCTATGTCATTAGCCATTGGGGAAATGCAAATCAACATCACAATGAAATACCATCTCACACCTACCAGAATGGCTACTATTAAAAAACAAAAATAAAAACTAAGTGTTGGAGAGGACATGGAGAAATAAGAAGACTCATAAACAGTTGTTAGGAATGTATAATGGTGTATTCACTGTGTAAAACATTTTGGTGATTCCTCAGAAAGTTCAGTATAATAATATATCCCAACAATCCCACTTTTAGTTATATACCCAAAAGAACTAGAAGCAAGGACTTACACAGATATTTGTGCGATGATGTTCATAGTGGCATTATTCCCAATTGACAAAAGGTGGAAGCACAACAAGTGTCCATCAACACAACAGGTAAACAAAATGTGGTATATACATACAATGGAATATTATTTGGACACAAACAAACAAAATGTGGTATATACATACAATGGAATATTATTTGGACACAAACAGGAATGAAGTCCTGAGGTATGCTATAACATGAATGAAACTTGAAGACCTGTTGAGTGAAATAAGCCAGACACCATGGGACAATGTATGATCTCACTTATATGAAATAAGCAGAATATGCAAATTCATTAAGTCAGAAACTAGAATACAGATTACCAGGAGTCAGATGGGAGAGGTAAATGGGGAGTTAATGTTTAATTGGTATGAAGTTCCTCTGTGGGGCAATGGAAAATTTTTAGCAATGGATGACGATGATGGAGCCACAAGTTTGCGAATGTAATTAATACCACTGAATTGTACATTTGAAAAAGAGAGAAAAAGGGAAATTGTATCTTGTATATAAGTTACTACACAAATACACACACACTATGGAAATTACAATATAAAAGGTGAACTCTAATGTGAACAGTGGGATAAAGTTAATAGTATAATTGTAATAATATTGTTTTATTAAAAGTATCACACTAATACAAAATGCTAATAATAGGGAAAACTGGTTTGGAGGGGCTATGTGGGAATGCTGTACTTTCTGTATGATTTTTTTTTTTTGTAAACCTACAACTGATCTAATTAAAACACATTGTTCATGTGGGTTAAAAGTCAATTTATATCAGCACTCATTTACGTGACTTCAGTATTAAACAACATTAGTATTACTATTAAGCAATTGTTAAGGAAAATTACCAGTATCTACCATGTAAGCAACTTAAGAAGACCCAGTCTCAAATACTAAAAATGTGATCAAGTTGATAGTTTTAAAATGGAAAACATCTTTTCTGGATTTGATTATTCAAGACAAACCTATCTTGTTATTAACCTCTATGTCTTAGTCTTTTTTGTTTCTAACTACACAAAGAAATAAGGAAAGCCATTTTTAAAACACTGGAAAAGACACATTTGTTTTAATCCAAGTATCTTTTTGTACCTGTCAAGATCCAGGCAGGAAAACAGAAACCACTTTAGGTGCTCCAAGATATTGAATTTCATACAGAAAACTGGTTATACAGGTGATGTAGGCACTTAGAAGCCCAATCAACATGTGATACAATCTAGAGATTCCCAACAGCAGGAAGCCACTAATAGATCTAGGATTCAAGAGACCTGGGAGGAAGTCATTTACTAGATGACGCAAATCAGGTCCATCCAGTGGGACCTAGATCCATGGCAGGGACTGCCTAGTGGGATCTGGAACCATGGAAGTGATACAGCCACTGCAGAAAAAGTGTCCCTTTCCTGTGAACCACTCTACCCCAAACACAGAAAAGTAAATATACCTCATTTCTCCCATTCTCCTTACCCTCTAATGTCCTGACAGTTCTTCCCACTGGCCAAACCAAATCAGAAGCACGTTGGTAAGGGAGTCTGGGAAATGCTGTTTGCAGAAGGGAAGGGAATAGATGTAATAACAAATAGTTCCTTCTTTCTCTTAAAATGGTACCATATCTAAAAAAATAACAATCTAGCTGAAACAATAGAAAATCTGCTAATATGGAACAACTAGCTTCATGGGAAATATTCTCTCTCTTTCCCTACCAAAGGTCCTCTTCCTCTCTACTTTAGTTCACTGGAAGATATTATTATGTATGGACCTATATAAACTAAATCGCCAAAGGAAGTTGTTTCCTGGGCCAGAAAAACTACGCCCCAAGGCGCAGCAGAACCGGAAGAAATCATGCGTCAAGTCAATTACCTCGTGTGATGAACTATCTGATCAAACCTTCAATCATAATGTTAAAAAAAAGAGTCTGCCTTTCCAGTTTCAACTTACCTTTCTTCATTTAATCTTTAATAGCCTAACCTGCACTGAGCACATTAATAGGACCTCAATACTGGAAATACTAAACTCCTCACGTCTGTAAGTCTTCTCTCTTGACAACTTTATCTGTTCCATGTCTCTCAAGTATGTAGTCTGGCATCATCTATATTCCTTTTCTATTCCACTCTTGCGCAGGTCTGGCCCTATTCATATCTTGGTCTTGCCAAGTCACAAATATAGGCTCACATACATACACACATCGCCTTTCTTTTCTCTTCCTTTAGCTAAAAATTATTTCCCACATGTGGGTATTCATTTTCTATTATTTCCCATTTAAACACCTACCCCTTGGCTCTAATTCTCCTCTGCAATCACATCCTTAAGCATGAAGTATCTGCCTAGATCATCATAAAATTTCCCTCTCTAATCATCAGTGCTTTCTAATTCAGTTCAGTGCAGCTCTGTGCATGTACTAGGTTTCTAGGACCATGTTCTGCTCCCTGAAAAATAAGCATGGAAAAGGATCTTAGGGTGTTGGTACATATTATGTTTGAGATCAAAATTAAAAGGATAACAAATAGATGTTCTCCCTTCAAAATATAGTGAGGTGAAAACTGATCATCATCAAGAGCTGAACATCTATTTTTTTGAACGAGGGCTGAAGCAACTCATGGACAGTCTACCGTACGGTGCTTTCTGGGCTCAGATGTTTGGGTTCAATTTCTGGCTTTGCCCTTTACTATGTCATCTTGGGGCTTCTCTCAATCTCCCTGAGCTGCTTCAGTTTCCTCATTTGTTAATGGTGATAGTAAAAAGTAGATATCCTTTAAGGCTGTTGTGAAGACTGGGTGAGAGGCTGCATAAAAAACATTTAGCTCAGTGCCTGGTACACGGGAGGCATAGCATAAACATCAGGTAATATCACTGACCTCATTATCAGTAATAAAGACACCTTGATGGTACAAAGAGTTCCTGGAGTCTTCATAGAAGAGGCAGGATTTGAGATGGGTGTTTGATTATAATCAAGATATAAATAGAGGACCCTGAGTGCCAGAAAAGATTCTAGGCAAGGAGGAGTAGTTTATGGTTTCTTAAGTAGTTTAGATACTAAATGAGGAAAGTATTTTAGGACCAGAACTTGGATTTAATATTTATTTTTTATTGCAAAGTAAATACAAGCATTTTAGTGGAAAATCAATGTCACTGGTCTGACCCTGATGTATCTATAAGATCCCTCAGCGCCTCAGATCTTTCTTTTCACTTCTATTTCCCAACCTCACTATGGGGTGTAGCTACATAAAGGATTTAAATCCAATAAAAGTCTTCAAGTTAAGGAGGGGAAGAGGCTTTGAAGAATATCCTGTGTAAATGGGAATCATAAATTGAGACAAAACTGTGAGAACTTTATAAACAAATAGAGCAATTACCCAAATTCTACAAATTATCACCAATTTTCATTTATTCATATTCCCAGAGTCTCTCTCTTTCTCAATGTATACACATATTTAAATGGCAAACTTGAAAAAAATATTGCAAAACATTGTTATTCTAGGAAGTAGCTGTCTGAATGCCTGCCTGGTTCAAGAAGAATATTATATAACGCTAAGCAGAGTTCAAACAAAGCTTCTGTACAGTCCCTTCACCTCCAGGTGTCTACATCATAGAAAGTTCATTGCCTTAGCCCATGCCCATTTCACATTCAGGATGAAATTATTTCCAATATAAAAATGGTGTAATCCAAATACCCGTGGCAACCTGAATATCTGCTTTGAGGTTATTGGATTTGCCAGTTTGTATAGGCCCACATACTTATACTTTAGCAAAAGCATTATAATTTTCATTTCTGAAATATCATTATTTTCTTCTATCAACAGAAGTACTGAGAATCAAGGAAAATACTCTAAAAATTTTATGCAGTTAAAGTGAATCAATTCTTAGTCTCACCTATCAAGACTATCTACCTTTTTGACTAGAAAAGCATTGCAGATAGGGAGAAAAGTTATAAAAAATGAATAAGAAAAGCATGCAGATTAGCCAGACAGAAGGGAAGAAGGATAAAAGGAGGAAATGAGGGTAAATATTATTTTTCTTTCAGTGAGTGTATTTTAAAGCTAAATGCCTTGCCCCGAAGAGTCAAGAGTTATGTAAAGTATTCGCTGTGATAAGTCACTTGGGAAAAACAACCAGAAACTTATGTTTCTTTGGCTCATATAGAAGTCAGGATAACATAAGTATTCTTTGCGCTGCTCAAAAACGGTTTTAAAAAAATGTATAATGAAAATTTGAAACTATAATACTACAGTTTGCCTGCTATACACGTTTGCTAGAAAATATAACTGAGAATTTTAACCAATTCACTAAATTGGTAAAATGGGTAACAATTTGGAAAATTAGCTCTTCTATCATTTTGTAAGATAAATTCCCCTTTATTAAATTTAGTTCCTAAAAGATAATTCTCTTATCTGACGGCACTATAGAAAATAAGCATTTTAGGTTTGGTTGTGTTAATGAAATAAATCATGGGAGCTGGGATGGAAGACCCAGTGGACTGCCATAAATGGATGGATCATACCAAACCTAACTCTCCATCAAAGTACTGCCTGTAAGGTAAATGTGTGGCAGAATGGAATAGGGCAATTAAGGCACAACAAAGCTTGGGCATTTCTATTGAAGAAAAGGAAAAGAGCAAAGGATGATAATTCATCAAGGGCACATCTGTTGCTAAGCTGAAGTGTTTTCTTTCTTTACACCTTGTCCTAAGGATAGACTGATCCATTTATTATGAGCTCTTTTTTAATGTAGAGCCTAATAATTTCATGGGTAGTTTCTGATGAAGCCCAATGAAACTGAACACCTGGAGAAACTAGCGTAAATAAACATGGATTACCAGTTTTTCTCAAATTAAAAAGTTATAATATAGTAATAAAATATATTCATAAACAATGTTCTAAAATTTGCATTGCCATACAGGTTGCCTCTTCTGATCCAATGTATTACGTATTGGCTACCAAGATAAAAGAAAAAGAGAGAGGGAGAGTGAGAAGGAGAGACTTTTTACTGATGCATTTTTAAAACTTGAATGTTATCTAGAGACCTCCTAAGTGATTTCAGACATCTCTGTTACTAAGAACCTGCCAACGTTCTTCAGTCAGCCAGGAGGTATCTTCAGGGCTGCTTGGATTTGGTATCTTCAAAGAGTCTGAGAAGGAAAGGTCACTTGAGCAAGATGAAATTTATCATCATGTGGGTGAAATTTTCCCCAAGTCAGGTAAATTTCAATGATTCTAATGAATATTCCATAAAAATAGACATCACTCTTGCTGAATGTAGGAGATACGTTTGTTGGAGAGGAGGCAGAAGGTATTGCTTTGGGAATGAGAGAGCGTTTCAAAACTCCTAATTCAGTAAAGGACACACTCTGGGTTGCTTAACACAACAGGGGAGCATTTTCGTAGGTCAACTAATGCACATACTGACTATAGGAGGCATTCCTACAAGCAGAGCAACTAAGTTTCCTCTCGGGAAACTTTAAAATATTCTACACGTTTCTCCATAGAAAAAATATAAATCAATTTAAGGATTAAACCATATTTGTGCCAATTAGGCACAATGAAATCTTTTTGCAACAGAAGCAATTTAACTAAGTGGAGAGGCTATGGCACAGAACTAAAGAATTCTGGGTACTATGTCCACCCTCCATTTTTCAAAAAACGCAAATTTTATTGAGATATATTCATACACCATATAATCCATCCAAAGTATATAAGTCATGGCTCACAGTATCATCACACAGTTGTGCAATCATTATCACATTCAATTTTAGAGCGTTTCTATTACTCCAAAAAGAAAAATAACATACATAAAAAAGACACCCAAAACACTCCCCTTATCCCCCCAATTATTGACCTCTAGTTTTGGTGTGGTACAGCTGTTACTGCTAATGAAAGAATGCTAAGATAAGACTGTTAAATAAAGTCTGTAGTTTGTAAAATAGGTACATTTGTTCCATATACCACTCTATCATTAACTCCTTGTAAAAGTGTTGTACGTTTCTTCCGGTTCTTGAAAGAGCTTATTTCTATTTGTACTTTTAATCACAGACATCATCCACCACAAAGTTCACTGTGTTACATGTCCCCATATTTTAATCTCTAGTTTTCCTTTTGGTAACATACATGACTCTAAACAACCCCTTTCAGACACATTCACAGACAATTCAGCACTCTTACTTGAAATCTCAAGAATGTGCTACTGTCATCTCTATCCCTTTACAGACATTTCAGTTCAACCCAGTTAAAATTTTGTACATATTAGGCAACTGCTTCCCATTCTCTAGCTTCATCCCATCTCCTGGTAAAAACTTATATTTAAAATTTTATGACTATGAGTTGACATATTGTAATTAGTTCATGTTAGTGAAATCACACAATATTTGTCCTTTTGTGTCTGCCTTATTTCACTCAGCATTGTTCCTCGGGGTTCATTCATGTTGTGCGCTTCAGGATTTCATTCTTTATTACTGTTGAGCATATTCCATGGTAGGTATATACATTTTATTTATCCATTCATTGGTTGATGGACAGTCGGATTGTTTCCATCTTTTGGCAACTGTAACAATGCTGCTATAAACATCACTGTGAAAATGGTTGTTCATGTTTCTACTTTTAGATCTTCTGGGTATATATTGGGTAGCAGGATTGCTGAGTAGTAAGGCGACCCTATATTGATGGTTTTCTGAGGAACCATCAAACCATCTTCCACAGGGGCTGTACCATTTTACATTTCCACTAGCAGTGAACAAGTGTTCCTATTTCTCCACACCCCCTCCAAACTATCCCTTTCAGTCATATTCACACACATAATAATTAAATAATGTGCTTCTATCACCTCTATTGATATTCAAACATTTACACTCAATCTAAATAGAAATTCTGTACAAATTAAGCATCAGCTCCCCATTCTCTATTCTCATTCTATCTCCTGGTAACCTACATTCTAGACTTTAAGTCTGAGTTTCTTATTATACTTAGTTCATATTAGTGAGATCATACATTATTTGTTTTATGGTGCCTGGCTTATTTCACTCAACACAATGTCCTCATGGTTCATCCATGTTGCCACATGCATCAGGACTTCATTCCTTCTTGTTGTTGAATAATACCCCATCATATGTATACCACATTTTGCTTATCCATTCCTTGATTGATGGACATTTGGGTCGCTTTCAGTTTTTGGTAACTATGAACGATGTCATGATGAACAACAGTGTACAAATGTCTGTTCGTGTCCCAGCTTTAAGTTCTTCTGGATATACACCTAGTGGCGGCATTGCCAGATCATATGGAAATTCCATATTTACCTTCTTTTGAAACCTCAAGACTGTCTTCTACAGTGGCTACAACATTTTACACTCCCACCAGCAGTGAATGAGTGTTCTTCTTTCTCCACATCCTCCCCAACACTTGTAGTTTTCTGTTTGTTTAACAGTGGCCATACTAATGGGTATGAGATGATAGCTCATTGTGGTTTTGATTTGCATTTCCCTAATAGCTACTGAAGATGAGAATCTTTTCATGCACTTTTTAGCCATTTGTATTTGTCTTTGGACAAATGTCTACTCATGTCTTTTGCCCATTTTATAATTGGGCTGCTTATCTTCTTATTGTTGAGTTGGATGATTTTTTAATATATTCTGGATATCACACTCCTATCAAATATGTGGTTTCTAAATATTTTCTCCTACTGAGTTGGCTGCTTTTTCAGTCTTTTGACAAAGTCCCTTGAAGCACAAAAGTATTTCATTTTGAAGAGGTTCCATTTATCTTTTCCTTTCAATGCTTATGCTTTGGGTGTAATGCCTAAGAAGTTACCTCCTATCATTAGGTCTTGAAGATATTTCCCTATATTTTCTTTTTAGGAGTTTTACAGTACTCACTTTTGTATTTAGATTTTTATCCATTTAAATTATTTTTTTTATGTAGGGTGGGATGTAGGAGTCCTCTCTTATTATTTTGTATATGGATATCCAGTTCTCCCAAAATTAATTATTGAAGATACTATCCTGTCCCAGTTGATCCATTTAAAATGGACCTGATACTCCATTTTAAAATTTATTTCTACCTAAAGAGGATTCCATGAGAATAGATAACGGCATTCCTGATAGTTGAGTAAAGAAAGGGGGGTAAACACGGAATGCTTTACACCTTTTTAAAATTAGTACTTTCATAAATCATAAATTGTGATGATAAGTAGTTCAAAATCAAATCCTTATGAACATATATGCATAGTCTCAGCTTTATTTGGCTTACAAAAAAAGGAAAAAGAATTCATGTTGCTTATTAATATTAATAAATAAATAGGAATATATTATGATAAAAATTTAGGGGAAAATACTTTCCCCAATTTTATCTTTTTCACAACTAGGGTCACTGCAACTCCAGGGAACCATTCAAACAGTGATTACATGGAGGATGTTCCTCTGGAATTTGGGGATATAGCAGCCCTGCCTTCTACTTAAACAAAGGTGCACAGAGCATACAATCAAGATGTTACTGCTTAGAATAAACTTATTGTCTCATTATTTTGTTGAAACAATTTAAGAATCATTGATTTCACTTTGTCACAATGTACAGCCTTACCTAAAACCAATGTAGCAGAGAAAGATCACAAACATTGGCTGCATCCCATTTTCTGTTGCAAATTTGACTTCACTCAATACTTCCGAACAAGGCACAGAGTCTTCCAGACTGTTTGCTATTTGGTAGCACCATTTCATTGGTGTAAATTTGCTCCTCAACCCAGATGTGATCTGCTTTGGAAGGTTTTTTACTTCCTTGCTTATTTATCATTTAGAAAGTCTGGGATTGGGAATAGTAGGACCATTTTGTAACTGGTCCTTGTGCCAGAGTTAAAATGCCATTGGCAAAGCTCTTTCAAGAAGGGGAAGCTGTTGGCAGGGACAGGGGCTGGTGGGCGTTGCTCAGTTCCGTTCAGTTTATACCCCCTTGGGGGATGTACCCAAAGCTTTTTAGGTTTAATTTTCTACTGCCTCCTCTCACCCTCCCCAAAAGCATATGTTTTCTGCATTCCTGTATCCTATTTTTTCTTAACTGGAAGAAGTTCCTTTCCTTAAAAGGTTTAAATTAGTTAAAAAATGCTCATAGCTATGATTTTTTTTGGTAACGTAGCAATAAGGGCACTGAGACTGTCCCTTATTAGTTTTTGCAAGTAAGTACAAATGCCAATTTAGAAAACTAGATTTTGAGATTCAACAAAGTGTGGACTGATTTCCAGAAAGTATGGATTATGTTGAGTGGTAGCCTAAGGACAGCAAATGATTTAGGATAAGCTGGCCCATCAAAAAGTATTTTTTTAATTAAATAGCTACTGTGCTGGTGCCTCAGGGAGTACAGAAGATGTTTAGGACACAAGCCCAACCCTCCAGCCTACAAACTTATTTGGAATGCAACCCCTGAAACAAACAAACAACAACAACAATAAAACTACCAACTGGAGTTGAGAAATAGAGACTTGTGGGCTAAAGTTAGAAGAAATTAAATACCTGTTCCTAGCCATTCTCATTTTGTTTGTCTTTTATTGGGTTTTTATGCCGTTGAGGAAATTGTGGTATACTATGTAGAAAAATGTATGTAGCCTTTGAGATATCAACAATGGCTGGCAAGGACAAAGGAGGTCAGAGAATCGAGATTTGCAAATAGAGGCTAAATGTGAGTTCTTAAAAGATGAAGGAGCTCAAGAAGTTACAGAGAAAAATGTAGGAGACTTGGAGCAAAGAGCAACCAAGCTCCATCGTCAGTTTCTGATCCACTTCTAGCAAATAGAGCTTGTTCTCGTAATCCTCCTCATCCCCCAAATGTCTCCAAATTTAATGGGGGCAGTTGGGCATATTTAAAAGGATTCATACAAGTGCGAAAAGCTAAAGCCATAGTTATCAAAGTCACTGCTGCAGTTTAAAATAAAGAAACAAGTAAAAAAAAATGATTTAGAATAGGACCAAGCGTCTCTGCTCCACTCTTTTTTTTTTTTTTTTTACTTTTTTTCTTTCTTTTTTGTGAAAAGTAACATATATACAAAAAAGCAAACAGTACCACAATTAGTTGCAAATCAGATTTTGCACATTTTGATATGGGTTACAATTTCACAATTTTAGGTTTTTACTTTTAGCTGCTCTAAGATACTGGAGACTAAAAGAGATCAATTTAACAATTCAGCAATCATTTATTTGTTAAATCTTATCTTCTCTGTATAAGAGAATCACCTTTGATCTTTCTATCCCTCTCTTTAGGGATCTTTGGGCTATGGCCATTCCAACTTTTTCATTTTGGAAGGGTCTGCCAGTTATATGGGGTAGGGAGATGGAACCATCCAAAGGTCCAGAGAGGCTGGGCCCTCTAGGTTTCAGGACTTATCTTGTCCAGAGACCCATCTGGAGGTTGTTGGTTTCTGGAACGTTACATTTAGTGCATGGAACTCTTGTGAAACCTTATATATTGCCCTAGGTGTTCTTTAGGATCTGCTGGAATGGTCCTGGTGGGGGTTTGTCTGCTCTACTCTTTTGACAATTCTTCTTATCTTTTGACAATTCTTCTTAGGAGAAAACCCAGAGCTTTTTCTGACAATTATAATCCTACCTACCTTTCCTTCATGCTCTCCAAGAGTCTTCCAAAGTCAGAAAGAGGCATGGATAGAGCTACCCTCTGAGAAAAGGATTAATAGATTCTGAAAGGAAAAGAGACACAGTACATAGGGGCGGTATAATTTGAAGAGCATTCCTTCACAGGTTTTGACCAGCAGAAGAAAGCTTTCCTTTTATTAGTACAGATTAAGAAAAAGCATTCAAATGTATTAGAGTGAATACTTGGAAAGCTTGTGTCAATGTCCACCAAGTTTAAGGGTCTCTTAAAAGATGAAGTTCTGTACTTCCTTCTAACTTGTTTAGTTCAGTTTAGAAGATGATGGCTGATATATCATATTTTCACAATCGCATCTGCAGGATATTTCTCAAATCAGGCTTAAATAGCAATGCTCAAAGGCTAAACTTTGATTTTGAAGTTTGGGAGGTTACTTAAATAATCTCCCTGTGTAGGCAGACTCTCTGAAACTTTAACGCATCATCAGTCAGGATGGTAAATAATTAAGGTTTCTTCTACTCTGACAGCTTCTACAAATAGGAAACCATTATAATTTTATCTATGATTCTAAATGAACGTTGAAATTATTATAGCTATTTAGTTAAAGTCCTTTTTGATAGATATTCATAGAAATGTTACCTATAATTAGCAGGTATGCTTAGTTGGCCTATGAAAATCTTCCCTCTGTAATGTTGTTTAAACCTTCACTAAATCTTAAATTACTTGTAATAATAAAACAGAGTGAGAAGAAGAGGTTTCATATGTCTACGTACTTGGACTTGGACACTTCCACAGACTCCATGAAGGCAAATCAGAATTCCTGGATGCCAAGTGAAGTTGCCATTTAGCTCAAGGGTAACTTACTGTCAGTTCATGAGACATCAGAAATACATAGCTGCACATCAATTTAAAAGTATAATATTTTAATTGTTTAAGTGAAATTCCAGGAAGAATAGCATATAAATTGAGGGGGAGAAAAAAAAAAAGAAGAAACCTTAGACAAAGAGCTCTAAAATAAACTTAACAACAGCCCCAAGTAAATTTAAGTAAATGTACATTAAATTCTTACCACTCCACACGTACATCTTTTCCCCTATAGTCTGTAGAAAGATCAGTTCTAATAGAAGAAGGACTTGGAGGAGGTTATTACCCATTCTCTATTAATAGAATAATGCAGTAGTCAAAGACTTTCAAAAGATAAAAGCATCATTCTCTCTAAAGTTTCTGGACTCCTGCCCAAATCACAGTCATATTTTCATATTTGTCAGCTCAAAGAGGCTCTTTTATAATAGCAAATAAAAATTAAGTGTTCACACTGGGCTTCAAAGCAAAATTCCTTCAGTAATGATGCATAAAGCACAGTATACATCTTTCTTTAAGGAGGTTTACTGCCTCAAACTCAATATTCAAACTGGTAACATCACAGAGTTAAAACATACTAGGACAATGACTAGCATGATCTGATTTAAAAAAATTAGGCTAATTATACAGAAAAGAGTTCTCACATGGGTGAATCCAGAGCCTTTTCCCAGAGGTGGTATTTTCAGAAATGTTCTTAATAAAAATGTGGAACTGAAGAATGAACTGGGATTAAAAGGGAAGAGAGGATCATAATTAAGACCCCATTACCACTTGATGAGATTTTGTTTACTGATAAACATTCCCACATTTTAACAATCTGACCCAAATCGTTTTGCCACTCACTGAAGGAGGTATTTTTTCCACACTCATTCTCACCTAGGAGCAGTGTCTAAACACATGCTTTTGAGGGGTAGAAGTATTAACAATTTGTTGAATTAAATAGATTTAAATTATTGACCAACAAAACAAAACAAATCCCCAGCATAATCCTATTAAACCACTAGCCCAAGAGAGTACAAAATAAGCCTGTACTCTTTAGAGGGGTCTATCACAAATCCTTCTCTTCTTTTAGCACAGTGGGTTGACTTTTTTTTTGGTATTAATATCAATATTTCATTTTTTAAAAAAATATTTTTATTGTAAACCTTAACAAACATACAAACATACTTGACATACAAACATTCCGTACATGGTGTACAATCAGTGGCTCACAATATCATCACACAGTTGTGTATTCATCACCATGACCATTTTTTTGTACATTTGCATCTCTCCACCAAAAGAAAGAAACAAAAAAAAACTCATACATACCATACTCCTTAGCCCTCCTCCTCACTGATTACTAGTATGTCAATCCACTCAATTTATTTTAACCTTTTTTTTACTGTATTATTTGTTTATTTTTAATTCATATTTTTTACTCATCTGTCCATACCGTAAATAAAAAGAGCATCAGAACAAGGTTTTCACAATCACACAGTCACTTGGCAAAAACTATATCATAACACAATTATTTTCAAGAAACATGGCTACTGGAACACAGCTCTACAGTTTCAGGCACTTCCCTCTAGCCACTCTTAATACGCCATAAACTAAAAAGGGGATATCTATATAATGTGTAAGAATAACCTCCAGGATAACCTTTCAACTCTGTTTGAAACTCTCAGCCACTGACACTTTATTTTGTCTCATTTCTCTCTTCCCCCTTTTGGTCAAAAACATTTTCTCAATCCCTTCATGCTGAGTCCCAGCTAATCCCAGGATTTCTGTCCCACGTTGCCAGGGAGGTTTACATTCCTGGGAGTCATGACCTACGTAGAGGGGGAGGGCAGTGAGTTCACTTGCCGTGTTGGCTTAGAGTGAGAGGACACATCTGAGCAACAAAAGAGATTCTCTGGAGATGACTCTTAGGCCCAATTTTAAGTAAGCTTAGCTTATCCTTTGCAGGAATAAGTTTCATATGGGCAAATTCCAAGATTGAGGGCTCAGCCTATTGATTTCCTTGTACCCTGGACTTTTTTACATTTACCTACAGGATAGCAACTGAGAATATCCAAAACCTTAGTGCCTAGGATAGTGCCCAAGAAAGAGTAAGCTCTTGACAACTCGTTGTTGAGAGAGATCCTCTAAAATATGGTTGAATGCTTTCTGGATTCCTAGGTAAGTCTGGGGCTGGACAGGGCTGGTAAATAATGGGGGTGGGGGGTTATTCATGTCTACTTTGTATTTGATAGCCATATGCCCCCAAAGCAAACTGCAGCAACAACAATAAATCCTAGACAGTCTCAGAGATTAGTAATCCTTGAAAAAAGAGAGAAAGGAAAAAATAAGAAATTTTAATGAAATAATTAGCTTTTAAAAAGAAATGCACACATAGGCACAATAAAACAAGTTTTCTTTATATAAATATCTTCATGTTAGGCCTCTTAGTAATAATGATTATAAATAAAAACCCAAGCAAAAGCTACCATTTATTTCCTGTTTGCACTATTTTTAGGGCCTTACATGTTGTTTGCAATCTATCCTCAACAACATTATGAGGAGATTTTCACCCATTTTACAATTTAACAATGCTCAGACACAAGTTAAATAATTTGCCCAAGGTCACTCCAGTAGAAAGTGGTGAAGCTGAGTTTTAAACCCAGACATGACTGATTCTAAACCTAAATGCAATAACGATTACACTGTCACGTTAGCCTAGAAATTGTAGTATTGGCACAATTGCGGGGAATTGAGCCAACCTGAGTTTCAATCCTGGCATTGTCATTTGCTATGTGTGTGAGACTGGGAAAACCTTAGTGTCCCTAGCTGAAAATTAGTACCTGTCTCTTTCTGGGTTGTTGTGGGAATTAGAAACAATTAAGTGCTTGATAACTGCTATTGCTGTTGATATTAGCATGATTATTAAAAGGAGCATTTTGAAATACTTCGGAAAAATTCATTAGAGTTGACTACCCAATTTTCTCAGTTTATAGATGCATTTCATCTGCATATAACCTGAGGATCACAATGGTTAAATAATAAGAGTCCCTTTGCAAGGCCTGGATAGAAGGAAAGCTGGGACCACAACTCTGGTCTCATGCTTCCTTGTCTAGCACTATTTCCACCACACTCTCTACCTCTCATTTGTTTTACTTTAGAAAGACTGAACTAATCCCAAACATCGCTAATCAAATCCAAACCAAATAAGGAAAGAAACTGTTCCTTCTTTGCAAGGAACCATAAAGTAGGAATGCAGAAAACATGCTTTTGGAAAAAAATCAACAGAAAAAACTCAATACTCTGGGTACAAATTCCCCCAAGGGAACACAAACCTGACAGAACTGAAAAAAATACAAAAAACAAAAACAAAAACAAAACACCCACTGACAGTGAACCCTGCCAAGAGTTCTCCCTCCCTGGAGGTTCAATGTCAATGGTTTTCACCTCTGGCATGGTGAGCAATTACAAAATGGGCCTTCCATTCCCAACCACAGATGTCCTAAACGACAAATTAAGTGTCTAGGAGATAAAAGGTTATCACAGAATAAATACAACACACACACACACACGCACACACGCACGTGCGTGCGGAGTTAAAAAGAAGTCTTACTCAGTTTTCAGCACAGTCACACTGGTCTTGCTTTGTTAGGATAACAGATAAGTAGTTTATACAACTTTTAGTGTTTAAGAGAAAAGAGCCTCATGGAAGTACAAAATAGAGTAATGATAACACCAGCAGTGATATACCACATACCAAGGATGCGTGGTAAGGGGTAGGTGACAGAATGGCAAAGAAGGCAGAGGGAGCCTGCGGAGACTTTTAAGCCCAAACCCTGCATAACTGGTACAACAATAATATCACCACTGCTTGGGGGTAAACAATTCCCGTGGCCGCCCATATCAAGGCCAGATCAGTATTCACAGTCTGTGTTCATTCCTCTAAAAGTAGAAGTAACAGTGCTCTTTGTCAAAGACACACATAATACTAAAAGGCTGAAATAATTTTCTCTTGATCCAGAGGGTTGTTAAACAGCCTTAAACAACATTGCATTCTGAATTTAGAACTTACAAGCACATCAAATGCTTGCTTTGACTCTTGTTTATATCTCTCTACCAATCTAACTCTTTTCCAAAAGCTAACAAAATGTGGTATATACACGTGTCCCGTGGTTTAACACAACCTGATTAAAAAAAAAAATCAGAATTTTAAACTTGAGTATAATACCTCTGACACCCAAAAACATTTAGTGTTCTAAAGCTACCCTGCCCCTCACACGCACTGGTAAACACTGTACAAAACCTTAAGTACTCAAATCATATTTCCAGAATAGCCTGTGTACATTTGCCTACAGATAATCTTTTCATTATTTTGCACATATCAAACTTTTGTCCTAGATGTTCCACCATTCTCTTTATCAGGTTGCTTAAACATTAAAAAAAAAAAAATCCTTCCTATAGGTATCCGTCAGACATTGTTGTCTTAGTTTACTGAGACTCTTTTCATGAGTCTCAGTTTACTGCTTTGTGTTTAGAGTTAATCAGGATGAAGTTTGTCTAAGGTTATGTGAATCTTCCCCACTTTTTTTACACAGATTTCCCAGTATTATAAAAGTACACTGAAATTCTTTATTGTATTTAGATTTCCTTCGAAGTCAGTTATGGTAATGGTGACAAACATTCCATTGCTTCCACCTAGACTCATTCCCAAATATCTTGGTTGTACTTCTTCTAGAATATACTTTCCTCAATTGCCCCAATTAAGCATGTATCAAGCATCAATAACTGCATTAGGTTTAGTAAGTGCTCCAAATCCATTCACGTCATGGTGAATAAAAAGGCAAATGTTATTTGTCTTCAAGTACCTTTTTTCTTCTTTTCTTTCACTTAGAGAACTATTGTTTTCTATTAATTTTCCTCATCAAAGTATTATCTATCTTTTGTATCTTCCCATGGTCTTCTATTTCATGCTTATGTTTGAACTCCAGTTTTCATCTTTCTGAGATTAGTTTGTTACTAATGACATTAAAATTGCTTCCTTTGCAATGTTGCTTTTGTGTGAGGCTGCCTATCCTTTTTGTGTTTCCTTGTGTTAAAATTGTGTCTTTTGAATTATTGAATATATTTACCTCTGGAACTTTAAAATAAATACTAAATCTTGGCAATTTTTCTGGCATTATAGAAAATATTCTGCTTGAAAATTATAATAATGGATAACAAAATATTTACGTCCCACAAATATCCTGTTTTACACAGCTATTTAAATAAAAATTAAAGGAGTCTTGGAGATTTAAATATCGTCTGGAAACAAATTTTTCTCAAAGAAGGCTAGCTCTTTGAGATTCTAGTTCTCATATGGATTTTAAGCAAAATAGCCAATCACATTTTACTTGTTAGTGAATCTTAATTCTTTAAGCTTGTATTGGGTATTTCTTATGAAGTTCAAATAATCATATCCTTTTCTCTCTGACTTCGAGCAAACCTTGGCGGAGATTAAGGAAAGGAAGCACAGTTCCAGAGATGCGTAAGAAAAGGCTGGCTATTCTGAGACAGTTACTTTGACATATTTGAGGAACTTTTTCTTCAATGTGAAATGAAGTTAACAGAAATTCATTCATCGTATGTGTTCTTGAATAACATTACATGCCCACAGATTGAATTTTGCCTTTAACAGAGAACAATTATGGATTAAACAAAGGAGAGAAAGAAGCATGCACACCTCACTTAGGCTCATAACTTCTGGACCTGCAATGTTTAAAATAAAAAATAGAAAAAACATTATAATGTGATGTCAGTTCTTTCGAACTTCTAATAATTTGAATGTACATTTAACAGCAAATAGTTTAATAATCACATCATGCAGCTGACTTAATTCTCACATTTTCTTTGTAGTTTTATTGTTCTATAAAAACAAACTTTCATTAAAAATGGTACGAGGTCAGGCTTTTACAGGAAAAAGAAGTTTATTATATTGCTCATTAAAGCTTACCAATTAATTACCAAGTTCAGTCAATGGAGCTCCTTTGAACTGCCTATGACATGAATATTTTATTACTTATTTTCATAATAATGAGTAGCTTTGAGAGATTTTTACCTTACAAAACGTCAGTGGTTTATTTTACAATGTTATTTATTTGTTAAACCAAAGCATTATTCGTTCTTTTCTTCTTTTCCTTCTTTCCCTTTATTTGTGTATGATTTTTTAAAAGAAAATACTTAAAACAGGAAGAATTCAACATTACACATCAAGCCATGGCCAAATTCACAATAAAATGGACCTACAATCCTCAAAACCAGGATTATAATACAGAAATACATGAAAAAAAAGCTTTTTTAAAAAAATAACATCATGCGACAGATAATAAATTCATTTCCACATCCGAAGTAGATTTTTCTTTTTAAAGGAGGTCGAGTAAGTTCACACAGGAAACCCCTACAGAATGGGTTGTCATTAAAAAGAAATGAAGCAGGGATTATTGGGTTTAAATTGTTTTCTTATGAGTCAGGAAAGTTTTTCAAGGGCTTTAGCCAAGTACATGAAGATAAGTAATGCCCATTTCTGGCTTTGCCAAAGAAGACAAATCTTTTCAGAAACTGCAAACTCCAGTGGCTCTGGTTGAGTAAAGTTCCATTTGGGTCAATTCTCCATAACAGGAACCCACAGATTATCTGCCACTTTACATCTGCATTATCAGACAATAGCAGGCAAGATGCATGTTCATGCTGGGGCATGAGTTCTGTATTTGGGGGTTCCTCTCTGTGTTGTCAGTGGTTTCTCCCTTTCATTCCTTTCTCCCTTTCCTGTTCCCTTCCACCCAGAGGAGGCCCCACCTGTCTGCAGAGTGTTCACTTCTATTTCTACTAAAACTGCTTCTTGGTCCCTAATTATGCCTGGCTGGCAATGAACAGCAAGAATCACAGAGAATTTGAACTCTATGACATAGAGTGGTCTCATGTTCAAGATTTCTAGATAATACAAGAAACATTATGCCAACATATAGCTAAATATGGATTATACCAGATGTCAAGCTGGGATATTCTTAGAAGTGGAAAGTAATTGGAGGAGAAAAGGCTTTGTGAAGTTATATAAAATAGGTAGAGGGGCTGGGATATGGTGATTAAAGGTGTCATGGTCAGCTTTATGTGTCAACTTGACCAAGTGATAGTACCTGTTTTTCTGGTTGGGGAAGTGCTGGCCTGTCTTTTGCTATAAGGACATTTCATAGAATTAAATCATGAGCATGTCAGCTACATCCACAGCTGATTCCATTTGTAATCAGCCAAGAGGAGTGTCTTCTGCAATGAGTGATGCTTAATCTAATCACTGGAAGCCTTTTAAGGAGGATTCAGAAGAGACAGGCTCTCTTCCTGCTTGGGCCAGCAAGCCTCTCCTGTGGAGTTCATCTAGACCCTCCATTGGAATCATCAGCTTCACAGCCTGCTCTGCGGATTTTGGACTCTGCATTTCCGCGGTTATGTGAGACACTTTTATAAACTTTATATTTGCTAGTGTTCCCCGTTAATTCTGTTTCTCTAGAGAACCCTAACTAATACATAAGGTAAGAGTATCTAGGCAGCCTAAAGATGGGCTTAGGAACAAGGGCATATATTTACTCAGAATTGGTATTATTACATGAAAGATTATTTATGCAGCATTCAAAAATGTGAACTGAATTCTATGAACTTTCCAAAGCATAATGTTGCTCAAGAAAAGCAAGTTGCAGAAAGATACCCAACACAAAATACTACACTACTACTTTGGAAGGAAGAGAGAAAGGGGAAGGGGATCAAGTAGAGTTATTTATAAAGTTTCTATTTAAAAAAGAATTGAGATCTTAAATAAATATGGCATAATGTCAACATTTATTAAGACAGTGTACACTCTGCTATGCTATTTTATGTATGAAATATGTATTCTGTAATCTAAAGAAAAAGAAAAAGTATATATAGAATTTAAAAATTAGTAAAGGAAATACATAAAAATGATTACTGAGGTTATGTTAAGATGAGAGGATAACGAATGCGCTTTTTCTGCTCCTTTTGCTTGCAAATTTTTAAAAATATGATTGTGGTAGTCAGTGCTATTTGCTGAAATTTCTGGCTCTCTGCCTTTGGTAACTTGTAGGAATGAACTTCCAGGTTCCCTGTGGTTGGATAGGGCTACGTGCCTGCTACTGGAGAATGAACTGTGAGTGGATGTGATGAGTACAGTATTTACTCACCAAGGAAAGACCCCCTCCCCCCATTCCCTCTCTTTTTTCCCTTTACCACTGCAACTGGCAACCAAGATAGTGGTTGTTCTCTCTCAGCCTGAGTCTCTGTGCAACTACAAGTGAACAAAGGAATCTCCTGCTAAGGTAGTGTTAGTAAGAAAGAAACCTTTGATGCTTTAAGGCATTGAAATTTGGGGGGTGTTTGTGATTGCAGCATATCCTAGCCTATTTTTAAGAAAAAACTGTAACAGAGAGAGAAGACAGAATTACTAATTCACTGAACAAAGATTTATTGAGAGCCTACTGGGTGATAAGTACTTTGTAAATGTTGGGGATACAATGCAGCCACAAGACAGAAGTTCCTATTAACATGGAGATAACATTCTAGTGGGATAACTGAATGTATACAAGTAATGAAAATTTTTGAAAGACACACAACACACCCATATATACTCATAAAAATACTCTGAGGAAAATTAAAGCATGATAAGAAAGAAGAGCATTTTTAGAGAGGTGGGAGTAGGTTGGGTTTGCATTTCAGATAGCATCAAGGAAGACTTCTCTGAGGAGGTGACATCTGAGCAGCGATCTGAGTAGGAGTGAGTGAGAGATTCACATGAAGATCAGGGTAAGAGTGTCCCTTTAATGTAGGCTTTTTCTTGTGTACTTACAAGGATTAGATCACTAAATGTCCTGGAGACCATGGCGAGGTCTTTGGGTTTATTCTAAGTGTGATGAGAAACCACTGCAGGGTTCTGAGAAAAGGAGTGACCTGATCTTATTTGCACGTATAAAAAGCTCATGGGTTCTGTGTGGAGGATGCAGGAAGGCAAAAATGGAAGCAGGGAGACTGTGTAGGAAGCAGTTACAATAAGCCAGTTAGGATTGGTGGCTTGGAATCAGGGTGATAATGGTGTCAATGAACTGGGATGTATTTTGAAGATAAAGCCAACAGGTCTTGTCATATGGGGGATGAGAGAAACTGGTGCATGGGAACTGGATAATTGAGGGGTGGGATAGTGGTACTTTCGCTGAGATGGAAAATACTGGGAGAGGGGTTGGGTTTGTGTAGGGGTGGGGTGATGAGAAATTCAGAAATCTTTGACCGTAAATGTAAGAGATGACATTAGACAGGCTAGTACAGAAGCCAAGGAAGCATGGTATAATCTGGAGTTCAGTAGAAAGGCTTGGCTGGAGATGTAAATGTAGGAATCATCAGTATATAGGAGTTATTGGTGTATTTAAAGTTAAGGGAAAGATCAGATCACCAAGGGTATAAGTGTAGATAGAGAAGAAATGATCAACAATGGATTGTCCAGTAGTCAAGTCATATGAGAACTGATTGGTATGATTTCAAGAGGGAATGAGAGGTAAGGAAACTGAGTCAGTAAACAGACAATATGCTCTTCAGTAGTTTTTCTATAAAGGCATGTTTGCATGGCCAAGAATGGAGCTGGCTGGTGTGAAGGTGGAGGTATGGATAAGAAAGGATTTCAAAATTTAATAGGCCATTTGTTTGTATCCTGATTGTAATGCTCCACTAGAGGGGTAAAAACTGACAATGCCAGAAAGTATAACTTCAGTAACCAAAGGAAAAGGGATAAGAGTAAGGCAGAGTACGTGGGTACCATAAGTTAGTAGGTTTGGTCATTGTAAGATGTTTTTTTTGTTTGTTTGTTTGTTTTTGTTTTTGATGACTTTTATTTTCTCAGTGAAATACAAAGTAAGGCCATCCATTAAGAAGAGGAAGGGAATGTAGAGGTCTGAGAAGATGAAAGTATGAACTAGTTGTCCCCAGAGAATAGCCCCGGAAAATGTAATAAGATTGCCAGATATTCAGGGCCACTTGAAATCGATGGTTATCAACTAAATGAGAGGACAGTCAAGACTGTTAAAGATTTTTCCTTATGTTATGCTCAATTATTTAGATGTAGGTATAGAGTAAGGAAATTGAAAAGATAGGAGGGAATGGCAAAAGTTATAGCACATGAAATTGAGGTTTTATGGGTGGTGCAGCTACTGGTAATGACAAGGTCTATTAGTGAGATAGTGGTCTGAGGAGTGGGTGACTCAGGCAGAGTAGAGTAAAGATTGCTGAAAGGAAGAAGCTCAAAAAACTGAGAGACCAGGGAGCTGGATAAATTTTCTAACTGGAGACTGGAGTTTCCAATAATGATAGAACCACAGTAGGAGGAAGAGTGAAACCGGGTACTTAAAACTTTCAATGAATGAAAGGCAGAGTAAACAAGAGGTTGTAGATAAATGTACCAAGGAAAGTAGCAGATAGAATGGTATAATCACTTATAACTCAAAAGGAACTGAGATTTCTTAATTGGAGGAGAAATGATCAGCAAGTGACAGTAAGGAATAAGGAAGTCATTTAGCCTACTCTTGGTCTCGTAGTAGGTGGACTTTGGGAAATAAAAATCATGAAAAGGGTGCAGCAGAGCAAATGAAGGATGGGGAATGAACTAAAATCCTTACAGGGATCTTATAGGACTTAAACTCATGTGACAAACACCAGAGGGTATGGCACAGTGTCGAACACATAAAAGGTTTTGAACAAATACTTATTAAAATATTATCAATTATACTGACAAACAGCCTAGATATGGGACTTTAGGAAAAGTCAGAAGAGGGTGGTCAAATACTTTGAGCGAGAGACTTGGAATATATGAGGAAAGGGATGAAATAAAGAAATGACTTAGGTGTAGGAATTGAGACAATTTAGGAAGGCATGGAAGAGAAATGCGATGTGCACCTAATACAGCTATCAGCGCTTTTTATAGAAAAAACACTAACATTTTTATTTGGATAACATAAACAATCACAGACTTCTAGAGTTAGAAAGTCTTTAGGGGATGTGGGACAAGTTGGCAGCTTAGTGAGGTGTAGAATTTAGTTTGCCCTCCAGAGCAGCTAGTAAATAGCCAGGAACAAAACAGAACAACTGCTGGGGCTACATCAATGACTAGACATCAGTGTACACCAGTATGGACCAGGTGGACTGACTGAGAACCCACAAAGAACTGTAAGTCTCCCAAGCCATGAAGGCCAGTGTCCCTCCCACAATGGCAGGTTGGTTCCCTGAGGGGAAAGGAAATAGACTTTACCAGTAGCAAAGGCTTAGCTCAACCAAGCCCTGATTGTGGAATTAATTAACAAATTCTGACTACTGAAAATAGGCCCCAGCACACATAAACCTGGAATAAGCTCTAAAGGTACTAGGAGTTTTTGCCTCAGCAAAGAGGGGGAGTGCTGACTGAAAAAAAAAGGAAGCTTTTTGAGTTGGACAACACAAAATACTGGAAAAGGGCTGGACCCTAAGAAAAGGGGGCATATGGAGCCTGGAGATACATAGAGTCATGTACCAACTTAAGCTCTTGATTGACAAACCTGAGCAGCTAGGGTCCTGCTCTGAAAAGGATTTTTTTTTTTTTTTTTTTTTTGCTTTTTTTCCTACTCCTTAAAAGCTTATTAGACAGAACTGGAAGGCTTCTCAGGCTCCAGCACTGCCCCAGGAAAGGGCAGAATTAAGCTTGTCTGAGAGACAATAACCAGTCAGGTGAAAGGAGTTAATTACCTAAAGGTTGTAGTTTCCCATGAGAAAGGTGGGGCCAGGGCCAAGTGGAATCCCTCCTTCAAGGAATTCAGACCCCAAGGACTGGAAAACTGAAGCAATTTATGCCAACCTACAACCTCACCTCTGTTTCAACCCTGCCCCAGCAAGGAGAGTCTACTGAAATTAAAGGCATCACATCACTTTACGCTGGTGGGAAGCCATAGACAGACAAGTGCCACATGCTAGGCAGGATAGGAAAAGCACAGAGTCTAAAGGATTCACAGAAAGTCTGACAAGCTGCTGGGTTTCACCCTCAGGGAAAACTGGTGACTCTTTCCTCCTGAGAAAAGGCCAGTCTGGTCTGGGAAAATCTGACTGGGGTCTGTAATATCTCAGGGCACACTCAACAAGAATGAAAAAAAAAAAAAAGGCTCCATATAGGCAGGGTAAGAAACAGAAAACAACAACTGAAAATTGTTGACCAGCTAAACAGAACCTAGGCTAGAGGTCTAGAAGAAGTTGAACTGAATGTCAAAAAGCAGATAAAGAACAAAGTCATACAGCAAGACAACTCTAGGTAAAAGAGTGAAAACAACCTCCAGAGTGAACTAACTAAGGAAATCAAATGCTCAGATGCCATAAAAAAATAACAAGTCATAAGTAGGAAAACTGAAGATAGGGCCCAGTCAAAGAAACAAATTAACAATTCAAATGGACACAGGAGTTGAAACAACTAATTTAGGATGTTTGAATAGATATGGAAAATCTCATCAAAAATCAAATTGAATTGAGGGAGGATATAAAGAAGATACTGGGCAAACAAAAAGAAGCAATCAAAAGTTTGAAAAAACAAATCACAGACCTTATGGGAATGAAAGGTACAATAGAAGAGATGAAAAAAAAAAAAACCAAACAATGGAAACCTACAACAATAAATTTGAAGACTAAAAGAAAGGATTAGTGAACTAGAGGATTGGTCATCTGAAATCCGACACACAAAAGTAAATATAGGGAAAAGAATGGAAAAATATGAGCAGGGTCACAGGGAACTGAATGACAACATGAAGCACACGAATATATGTGTTATGGGTGTCCCAGAAGGAAAAGAGAAGGGAAAAGAGGAGAAAGACTAATGGAGGAAATAATCACTGAGAATTTTCCATCTCTTATGAAAGATATAAAATTACAGATCCAAGAAGTGAAGCATACCCCAAATAGAACAGATCCAAATAGACGTACTCCAAGACACTAATCAGATTGTGAGATGTTAAAGAGAAAGAGAATTTTGAAAGCAGCAAAAGAAAAGCAATCCATTACATACACTGGGAAGCTCAATAAGACTATGTGTGGATTTCTCAGCAGAAACAAAAGAGGTGAGAAGGCAGTGGTATGATATATTTAAGATTCTAAAAGACAACAACTGCCAACCAAGAATTCTATATCCTGCAATACTGTCCTTTAAATATGAGGGGGAGAATAAAATACCTTCAGACAAACAACCATTGAGAGAATTTGTGACCAAGAGACTGACTCCGCAAGAAATACTAAAGGGCGCACTACAGGCAGGTAGGAAAAGGGAGGAGAGAGAGGTGTGGGGAAGAGTATAGGAATGAAGACTATCAGTAAAGGTAAAAGAAGAAAAAAAACTAGATATGACATAAAATCTTAAAGACAAAATGGTAACAGAAAGTACTGCCTTGATAGTAATAACACTAAATGTAAATGGATTAAACTCCTCAATCAAAAGACATAGACCAGCAGAATGGATTAAAAAACAGGTGTCTACAGAAGACTTACTTTAGACCAAAGAACAAAAATAGGTTGAAAGTGAAAGGCTGGGAGAAGATATTTCATGCAAACAACAGTCATAAAAGAGAAGGGATAGCTATACTAATATCTGAAAAATTAGACTTCAAATGTAAAAAAATCAGTAAATATCTCAAGGCAAATGAAAATGAAACACAACATATCAAAATTCATGTGATGCAGCAAAGGCAGCACTAAGAGGGAAAATTATTGTCTCAAATGCCTATATTAAAAAAGAAGAAAGAGCAAAAATTAAATAACTAACTGTTTAATTCGAAGAATTAGAGAAAGAACAGCAAGCAAACCCCAAAGTAAACAAAAGGAAAGAAATAACAATGATTAGAGCAGAAATAAACGTAATTGAGAGGATGAAAATAATTGAAAAAGTCAACAAAATCTGAAATTGTTTTTTGAGAAAATCAATAAAATGATGGATCCCTAGCTAGGTTGTGTGTGTGTGTGTGTGTGTGTGTGTGTGTGTGAGAGAGAGAGAGAGAGAGAGAGAGAGAGAGAGAGAGAGAACCAACATTGTGTCAAGAAGAAAGAAATAACCAACAAGCCAATCACAAGTAAAGAGACTGAATCAGACAACAAGAAGCTCCCCAAAAAGAAAAGTCTAGGACCAATGGCTTCTTATGTGAATTCACCAAGCATTCAAGAAGGAATTAGTACCAATCCTGCTCAAATTCTTCAAAGAAATTGTAGAGAAGGGAAAGCTACCTAACTCATTCCATGAAGCCAACATCACCCGAATACCAAAACCAGACAAAGATATTACAAGAAAAGAAAATTATAGACCAATCTCTCAGATGAATATAGATGTAAAAATCCTCAATAAAATACTTGCAAATCATATCCAGCAGCACACAAAAATAACTATACACCATGATCAAGTACGATTTATTCCAGGTATGCAAGGATGGTTCAAAATAAGAAAATCAATTAACGTAATATTAATCATATCATATCAACAATCAAGAAATCAGAAAAACCACATGATCATCTCAGTTAATACAGAGAAGGCATTTCACAAAATTCAACATCCTTTCTTGATGAAAACACTTCAAAGAATAGGAATAGAAGGGAACTTCCTCAACATAATAAAGGGAATATTTGAAAATCCCACAGTTAACGTTAAAGCTTCCCCACTAAGATTAGGAACAAGACAAAGATGGCAGGGTACAAGATCAGCACCCAAAAATCAGTAGTATTTCTATACATTAGTAATGAGCAATCTGAGAAGGAAATCAAGAAAAAAAATCTATTTTCAATAGCAACCAAAATAATCAAATATTTAGGAATACATTTAACTAAGGATACAAAAGACCTATACACAGAAAACTACAATAAATTGTTAAAAGAAATCATGGAAGACCTAAATAAATGGAAGGGCATACTGCATTCATTGCCTGGAAGACTAGATAGAGTTAAGATGTCAATTCTACCCAAATTGATTTACAGATTCAATGCAATACCAATTAAAATCCCCAAAATTTACTTTGCAGAAATAGAAAAACCAATAACCAAATTTATTTGGAAGGGAAGGGTGCCCTGAATAGCTAAAAATATCTTGAGAAAAAAAATAAAGTAGAGGTCTCACACTACCTGACTTTAAAGCTTATTAAGAAGCTACAGAGGTCAAAACAGAATGGTACTGGCATAAAGTTAGATATACTGGCCAATGGAATTGAATAGAATGCTCAGATATAGACCTTCTCATGTATGGACAATTGAACTTTGATAAGGTGGTCAAACCAATGCACCTGGAACAGAGCAATCTCTTCAATAACTGGTGCTTGGAGAACTGGATATCCATATGCAAAAGAATGAAAGATGATCCATTTCTCACAACCTATACAAAAATAAACTCAAAATGGATCAAAGACCTAAACATTAGAGCTAAGATGATAACACTTTTAGAAGAAAATGTAGGGAAATATCTTATCAAACTAGTACTAGGAGGTAGTTTCCTAGACCTTACAACCCAAAGCATGAGCAGTCAAGAAAGAAATAGATATATGGGAACTCCTCAAAATTAAAAAGTTTTGGGCATCAACAAAATTTGTCAATAAAGTCAAAAGGCAGCCTACGCAATGGGAGACAATATTTGGTACCAGCATATCAGATAAGGTTTAGTATCCAGGATATATAAAGAGATTCTTCAACTCAACAACAAAAAGACAGACAACCCAATTACAAAATGGGCAAAAGATATGAACAGATACTTATAAAGAAGAGAAAATACAAGTGGCTAAAAGGCACATGAAGATGCTCAACTTCACTGGCTATTAGGGAAATGCAAATCAGAACCACAAAGAAATATCATCTGACACCCACTAGAATGGCCACTATCAAAAAAAAAAAAATAATAATAGAAAACAACAAGTGCTGGAGAGGATGTGGAGAAAGAGGTACATTTATCCACTGTTCGTGGGAATGTAAAATGGTACAACCATGCTGGAAGGCATTTTGGTGGTTCCTCAAAAAGATAAGTATAGAACTGCTATATGATCTAGCAGTCTCATTGCTAGGTATCTATTCAGAGGACATAAGGGCAAGGATACAGATGGACATTTGCACACCAATGTTTATAGCAGCAATATTTACAATTGCCAAGAGATGGAAACAGCCCAAATGTCCATCAACAGACGAATGCCTGAAAAGCTATATACATACCTATGATGGAATATTATGCAGCTGTAAGACAAAATAAAGTCATGAAGCATGTAACAATGTGGACAGACCTTGAAGACTTTATACTGAGTAAATTAACTGGAAACAAAAGGACAAATACTGTATGGACAGAAATAGGGTCGAGTTTGGGTGATTAGTGCTGAAGGAATACAAATTGTGCAACAGGATTGACTGTAAAAATTCAGAAATAGATAACACAATGCTACCTGATTGTAGCACAATAATATAAGTACACTGAATGAAGCAGAATGTGAGTATCATAGAAGGAGAAGGTCTGGGGGCATGTATGAAACCAGAAGGAACATAAAGGATAAAGACTGAAACAGTATAATTTAGGAATCCCTAGAATGAACAATGATGGTGACAAAATGTACAAATTAAAAAACATTTTTTATGAGGGAGAGCAAATGAATGTCAATATTGCAAGGTGTTAAAAACAGATGGTATATGGGAAAAAGCACAATTAATGCAAGCTAGGGTCTATAGTCAACAGTAACAGTGTAATATGCTTCCATTGAATGCAAACAAAGGCATTATGCCAAAACTAAATGTCAAAAGGCAGGGTATGCAAAGCTATAGGCTGAGCCCCCAGTCTTGGGGTTTGTTCATATGAAACTTAACCCCACAAAGGATAGGTCAAGTCTACCTAAAACCTAGGCCTAAGAGTCACCCCCAAGAGAGCCTCTTTTGTTGCTCAGATGTGGCCTCTCTCTCCAGCCAACACTACGAGCAGTCTCACTGCCCTCCCCCTCTCTGCATGGGACATGACTCCCAGAAGTGTGGACCTTCCTGGCAACATGGGATAGAGATCCTGGAATGAGCTGAGACTCAGCATCAAGGGATTGAGAAAAACACTAGAATGAGCTGAGAATTAACACCAAGGAACTGAGAGAATCATCTCGACCAAAAGGGGAAGGGTGAAATGAGACTAAGTGTCAATGGCTGAGAGATTACAAACAGAGTCGAGAGGTTATCCTGGAGGTTATTCTTATGCATTAAGTAGATATCACCTTGTTGTTCAAGATGTAGTGGAGAGGCTGGAGGGAACTACCTGAAAATGTAGAGCTATGTTCCAGTAGCCATGTTTCTTGATGATGATTGAACAATGATATAGCTTTCACAAGGTGACTCTGTGATTGTGAAAACCTTGTGTCTGATGCTCCTTTTATCTACCATATCAACAGACGAGTAGAACATATGGAATAAAAATAAATAATAGGGGGAACAAAGGTTAAAATAAATTTAGTTTGAAATGCTAGTGATAAATGAAAGAGAGGGGTAAGGGGTATGGTATGTATAATCTTTTTTTTTCTGTTATCTTTTTATTTCTTTTTCTGTTGTCTTTTTATTTCTTTTTCTAAATTGATGCAAATGTTCTAAGAAATGATGAATATGCAACTATGTGATGATATTAAGAATTACTGATTATATATGTAGACTGGAATGATATGTTAATATTTTTGTTTGTTGTTAATTTTTTTAAATTAATAAATTAAGAAAAGGCGGGGTATGGGAAAGGGGTACGGATTCTTTGTGGAAGAAAAGAAAATGTCTTCAGACAGAGTATAGTGGCGAAGGCATGTCTATACACTTGAATGATGTGAAATAAAACTGTTTAAAAATAAACAGAGAGAAACAGGTGTTAGAGGAAATGTGGATAAAGAGATGTACTCATTCACTGTAGGGAGGGAAACTGAGAGGTGCAGCCCCTCTGGAGGGCAGTGTGGTGTTTCCACAGGAGCTAGGGGTGGGTTTGTCAAATGATTCTGAAATCCCCCCTGCTCAGTATATACCCAGAGGAACTGTGTGGGGGGACACGAATGGACATTTGCACACTAGTGTTCATGAAGGTAGTACTCCTGATTTACAATGAATGGAGGTGGCCTAAGGGTACTACAACTGAAGAATGGAAGGGTGAACTATGGTGTATACATACAATGAACTACTGAGTGGCCACAAGAAGGAATGAAGTGTGATGCATGCAACCAGCTGAACAAACCTTAAGGAATGTGTGTTGAATGAAACGTCAGGAACAAAAAGACAAACATTATCATGCCTCAATCATATAGACTAAGTATAATATACAAACTCAGTGAACTAAAGTTGAGAGCATGGGTTATCTCAGGTTGGGACCTATAGTAAAGGATCCTAGATTGTAAGCTTCTATAGCAGTCAAATATATTCAGGAGGTGTAACTGTTAATTTTAAATTGTGAGATACTGAGCTGTTTGTATATAACATGGTTGTTCCCAGAAATTTCAGGTATTTATGTTAACACCTGAGACTCAGAATTACAGCTCTAAAAGTAAGCAGTACCCCATACAGGACCTGTAAAAAGTTGAAAAAGGGATCAGATTTCAACTAGAGATATGAATGAAGCTGATCTAGATAGGACTAAGATATATCAGAATAAGGGAAAAGGAACATATTGTCCATATTTTAAGATTTCAACTTCTTTGACAGAGTAAAGGGAGAGATGTTTATTGGGTACAAAATTTATATTTTGGGAGTGCATATCCTAATTTAACTTGCATGGTCAGTTTAGTTGAACACCGTAAGTACATGGAATCTTGAATATGGTGTGAGGTTTTATTGGTTTGTCCAGGTTAGCGTGGTGTCCTGATAAATCCCAGAGTAATTTGGACAGTGAATAAAGAAGTATTTGCAAAATCCCCTTGGGGGACAGGAGAGAAAGGAGGAAATATTCAACTTCCTGATTTGGGGAATTTCTGATATTCTTGCAAGCAGTGGGAACAATCAAATCAATAGATTAAGCCCTTGATCTTGGGGAGTTACCCCTATGAAACTTATTTCTGCAAAGGAAAGACTAAGCCTACTTAAAATGAGGTCTAAGAGTCACCCTCAGAGAACTTCTTTTGTTGCTCAGATGTGGTCTCTCTCTCTCTCTGAGCTGACATGGCAAATGAACTCACTGCCATCCTGTGTGGGACATGACTCCTAGAGGTGTAAATCTCCCTGGCAATTTGGGACAGAACACCCAGCATTGAGGGACTGAGAAAGCCTTCTTGACCAAAAGGGAAAAGAGAGAAATGAGACAAAACAAAATTTCAGTGGCTGAGACACTTCAAACAGAGTCGAGTGGTTATCCTGGAGGTTATTCTTATGCATTATACAGATATCCCTTTTTATTTTATGCTATATTGGAGTGGGTAGAGGGAAGTACCTGAAACACTTGAGCTGTGTTCCAGTAGTCTATATTCTTGAAGACAATTATATAAAGATATAATGTTTATATTTTGACTGTGTAATTGTGAAAACCTTGTGTCTGATGCTCCTTTTATCCAGGTATGGACAGATGAGTAAAAAAATATGGATAAAAAAAATAGGGGGTACAAAGGGTAAAACAAATTGGCTAGATTGAAATACTAGGGTCAATAAGAGGGAGGGTTAGAGTATATGGGAGGTATGAGTTTTTCTTTTTATTTCTTTTTCTGGAGTGATATGAATGTTCTAAAAAATTATCATAGTTGTATTAATTAGGGTTCTCTCGAGAAACAAAATCAACAGGAAATATTCATAAATAAAAACTTATAAAGGTGTCTCATATAACCATGGGAACGTAGAGTCCAAAATCCATACAGCAGGCTGTGAAGCCTCTGATGGAGGGTCTGGATGAACTCCACAGGAGAGGCTCGCTGGCCAAAGCAGGAAGAGAGCCTGTTTCTTCTGAATCCTCCTCAAAATGTGTCCAGTGATTAGACTAAGCATCACTCATTGCTGAAGACATTCCCCTTGCCTGATGACAATGGAATCAGCTGTGGATGCAGCCAACATGGTCATGATTTAATTCTATGAAATGTCCTCATAACAAAAGACAGGCCAGCACTTGCCCAACCAGACAAACAGGTACCATCACCTATCCAAGTTGACACATGATCCTGACCATGACAATGGTGATGATATTGTGAGCCACTGATTGTACACCATGTTTGGAATGTATGTGTGTGAAGATTTCTCAATAAAAAAAAAAAAGAAATGACCTAATCATCTAATGGGTAGCTCCCTGCTGTACTCCCAGCCATTCTGCATCTCTGCACCTTATCCTTTTCCTTGATTTCTTAGCTTGTTGTTTTCCCCTCTAGGCTTGTCAGTTTTCTACTTCATCTATGAGAACTTCATTGACTCAGGTACCATTTCTTTCTTTGTTCATCACTATATACCTAGGGCCTATCAAAATATCTGGGAAATATAAGATGCTCAAAAATACTGAATGAACAAAATAGACATGGAGAAAAGAACGGTTAGAAGAAGCTCCATTAAGTTACATTATCCAAATGAAAGACTAAGATGAGTTGAAGACTACAATGGATTCCTTTCTTGGGATGGACTCAACACTTAGAAGGGAAGAGATAAGAAAAAAATGTTGAATGTTGATTCCCAGGAACAGAGCAGGGAAGCTGTAGTCTTGTGGACACAGGGCCACTCATCACTTGCTGGAGGAACAAGCTTGGGAGAGGCCAAGAGTGATTTGGGTTATATTCCCTCTTTTCCATTCATCTATCTTCAAAGTCTTTCTCCATGCACATACAAACTCTGACCTCATTCCTAAGACAACCACGATTCTGTCCCACAGTTATTTCCTGTGCTCTTCTCTACTTTTTGTTCTAACAGATCAGCACTATTTCCACTGTAATCTTACGTCTGCACCATCATTACTTTGCAGCTGTGAATATGGACATATGAGCTGTTTATTGAGTATGTACATGTGAGACAGATGTACATTGACATCAGTCAGTTTATCTTTTAAATTATAAATTGTTAAAAGCAGGGGCTTATAGACTCCTTAATGTAATCTTTGGTTAGCTAACTCAGTTTGTTTGGGTCAAGGTTGAGGGTTTAACCTCTAAATGGATTATTTGATTTTGCTTTGTTTCACTGCCTCACATTACCTCCAACTCAGTCTCAGCACACTGGGAAGTGTTAGAGAAAGAATAATATAGGAAGAAATTAATGTTTGAATAAAAATCTCCAACTCTACAACTGCAAACACCATATGTTAAAGAGAAGGGCAGTGAAATTCCAAAGCACCTGAAAAATGAGTTGAGAAAACAAAAAGGTTTACATAATCCCAAACTCTTGACTGCAGAAATATGTAAATATATATTTAAACTTGAAATATATGGCCATTCCTATTAAATGTAAAGTCAAATAAATTTATGCTAAAGTAAAATGTAGTCTTCTCATTCCACTAACCATAAACACAAATTTAGAGCTGGGAAGGATCTTGCAGTCCAGCCCCCTCATTTTGTAGATGAAGTAACTAAAGCCCAGAGAAGGGTTACTGACAGCAGCAGGAGGTGGTGTAGAAGTGGGAAGACCACAGGCTCTGGAGGAAGAAAGTTTGCTTTTGACCCCTGTTCTTTGACTCCTTAGCTATGTGACATTGGGAAACTCTTTTCTTAACCTCAGTCTCCTCTTCTGTGAATCGAGGTAATATCAACTATGTTATATTGAAGGGACATTGTGAAGATTAAATGTGATGATAATTTTAGAACTTCTGGGCTAAATATAAATAGGCAGAATAAAGCCAGATTATAGATTTCTCCCCTAAAAACTAATGGAATAAACTTAATAATTATTATTCAAAAAAAAAAGGAAAAAGAGAAAATCATAAAAGTAATACCTAGGAGTAAAAGATTCCAAGGAAAAACAGGCTTCCAACTCCAGAATGGATTGGGGTAGAGATGGGACAATTAAGTGGACAAAATCCTGGAAACTATCATTTATAGCTCCCAACCTGGAGAAAATGGATCTGAGGTGGCACTTGGGCATCCTGGGGAAAACACGAAAAAAAATCCATCCTGAGGAAAAACCCTTCCTGCCATCACAGGATCTCCTGAGACACAAAAAAGCAAGAAAAGGGTTCACCATTTTAGTCTTCATGTTTGACAGGAAAGAAGAAGAAAGGGAGATGAGTCATAATCAAGCAAAGCTAATTAATTACAGTCAATCTTTTGATAACATGATATGTAGGAGTCTAACAAATTCAATCATGTATTTGGGAGCTCATTATGGTAAAGTCAATAAGGACAGGGGCTGGGATGAAGAGAAGGGGCAGCCAACTGCCACTTACGTTACACCTGAGTTTGTGTTAATAAGGGTGCATGAGTTTATGTCAGGGTTTACTGTAGTTTAAGCAATAAGCAAGGATTTACTCAATGTGAGGGATAAATATGGTCATCTAAATAAGTGTGTGTGTGAGTGTATGTGTGTATTGTATAGGGATAGGGCATGACGTGACAATGTGATGGAGAAGAACCCCAAGTGAAGTTTCATTCTCCTTCTGTGGATTAATGATATCATGGTTAAAGCCCACTGGCCTCCCCTTTTCTCCTCTAGCTGGGAAGAATGGAAAGATTGCTGGGGCAGGTAGGGTTTGGAGAGAGAAATAAACACCACCTGCTGCTGCTCTTCTTGGAACTCAGATTTGCCAGTACTTCCTTGAATTGGAGGAATAATACAAAGTCAGAAAGAACAAAACCCCACATCCCAACTCCTCCTAAAAGATACAACTGTGAACAGACAGAATGAAGCTGGATGAAAGGCTTTAATGCTATTACTGAAGAACAGCAAAGTTTGGATCCTACAACAAACTGAATACAGACCAGCTCAAATCTACCCCTCCTCCAGCACGTGGGTCCTCAGGACTTCACATCCTCACACTGGATGAAATTCTGGGTACAAAGCACAAAAGTCTAATCAGAGAAGGAAAAAGGAAAGTTAAGGACAATTCATCAACACTAAAGAGCGAAGGAAAGCTCTTAATTTCCTTTGAAATATTAAATATTAGTCCAACAAAGAGAAGAGTCAACTATGCCAGTTACTAGAACAAACAGAGAATGGAAAAAAGGATAAGGGATGAGAAGGAAGCAAGAATCCATTTTGGAAGAAAATATAGACCCCTCACCCACAATAAAAATTCCCATGCATGTATTATACTCCCAAAATTAAAGAGAATATGAATTAAACGAGATAAATTAAAAGAATGGGATAAAAAGGGAGATTGCAGAAGCAGGAAAGTAATGAACAAAATGATACCATCATAGAAATAATAAATAAATCAGAAAGAGAAGAAATAGACATGAGTGAAAAAATTAGTGATACTTTCCCGCACCTCATTTCAATCATCATTTGTGTAAAAACAGTATTTTGTGGTCCTTTTGGTCTTATATAAGATGCTTTTTGTAAGCAAAAAGTAAAAATTAACTGTTAGGTTTTGAATAATTTGATCTGATGGCTACTTATAGATCTGGTATTTATATAATGGCTGGCTCTCCTGAAGAAAAACATTAGAAATTTGTCCTATACTTACAAATGGACAGAACTCTTATTCAGTGAATATAAAAGAGAAATCTGGAAGCAATCTGGTAATACAGAACCATTAGTTGATGCTGTTGGAGTCTTTATCTAATAGATTTCCAAAACAGCTGTAGTCATTAAAATAGAGAAGTTATTGCTTCCAAGTGGACACATTTTTATTACAAAAACAATTAAGATCGTTCATTGGTTTTGATATGTTTTCACTTTTTTTCATTAATTAAGGGTCCCACACTTGCTAGAATATATATATTTAAAACACACTGTAGGTGATAGATCAAGTAAGCCACAATTGTGCCCATTCATTATTCCTTCACATTGATCAGGACTCACTTCATCAGAAGGACTGGACTAAAGGTTTCCAGACAAAGAGATGCTATGGGGTCATAACTGCACAGGGTCCAGAGCTCAAAGACTTTTATAGAGAATTAAAGCAACACACAAAACACACACACAAATCATTAGCTTTCACTGCCATTCTAAAGATTCTAGTTTGGGCTCTTCAGTTACTTTAAAAGCTTAAGTTTAGAAGTGTGGCTGATTGCAAATAATACCCCAATAACAATAGTAATTTATAATCTAAAAATATCCTGCTAAATAAAATAAAAGCTACACAATGCCTGACACACAGAAGGTGCCTGGTAAACGTTAGTTAAACGAATACCCCCCAATGCATGCACAACAACTGAATAATTTACTTCCTGTTGGCTACAGCACTGTAGAGGGCTCTGTAACTTTCCAACTAAGTGCTCTCTGCTTAGCATTGCTTTCAGACAGGGCTCTACTTAATGTCCCGACTTCTACAGGACAAGACATTCTGTTCACGAATAAACCTAAGATATTAAAGAATAAGCCATTATATCATTAAATATGAATAATGAAGAAGCACTCATAACAATTTGACTTTGATTTTCAAGTGAAAAATAGGCAGTTGCCTATTTTAAAAGTTGCTGTTTGAAAATGGCTGTTTTTAAAAAATTTTTATATAATCAAGAGACCAACTTTTGTAGTTTGTTCTCAATTATCAGGAGGTACAGTTTCTTCTTCATTTAAAATGCTGACAACAGCAGATGGCATACATGCAAACACTATTTTTAATACAGAATTTTAATAGATTTGCTTATATTGCAAAGATATGTCTCCTTGAACCTTGGCTTGTTTCAGTTCTTACTTTTTTGGAGGGCTTGGCTTAGTCCAAAAATGCCAAAGCATATATACAAAACTGAACTTCTTATATTTTTCAATAGAGCAAAAAAAAGGATCAAATATTCTAACAGGAGATTTTATTATATTAACTCAAAACATTGACCTTCATTGGCTTCATGAATGGTTGGTCCAAGTTTGACATACTACAAGTAATTTTTAAAAAAAAAAAAAAACCCAAACTATCATATATGTGAAGAGTGAAAAAAGAATCTTAAGTTATGACTGAAGACTAACAAATGAATAATAAAGAAGATAAGTGTCTTTATTGAACGTTCACATACCAAAAGATTGGCTTGCTTAGATCATGTGCAGGTATTTGTTGGCATAACTTTGTTCAAAAGAGGCAGAGAAAAAGGCACTGTGCATTAATGTGAAAAAATAAATGACAAGTAAAAGTGAAAACATGGATATCATAATTTGACGATTATATAATAGATCAACCAAGTAATAAAATAAGTTTAAAAGTATGCAATGCTATGTCAAGATAGTGAGGAAGTGATTCTAATAAACCAAGTGGAGATATTAAGAACAGAAATGTGATGGCTTCACGCTGGTTGGTCAACTGTGGGAGCAGCTCAGCTCAGCTCTGGGTTTCTGTGGGGGTGGGGGGGAGGGGGAGAGAGAGAGAGAGAGAGAGAGAGAGGAGCACAAATAACCCGTTCTGATGAGGAGCCTGAGACAGAGGAGGAATCTCAGTAATTCTTTATTTTGTATCTCAGCTCACACAATCTATTACAGAATTTTGACACTGATTGTTTTATTCACAGGATATGTTTGCTTACCACTGAAAGAGATTATTTCTCTATTTGAGGGTCAGAATGAAGCAGGATTTCACCTCATGCTCTATCATTACCCACTCCATTCAACTACCATTCAAGTAGTATAATAATCTACTACTATGCTTATGTATCTGATAAAGAGCTCTTCCATCCCAGTCTTCTTTATACATGTATATATTTTAAAGAAATTCATACAAGGCCACTGCCTATTTTATATGGCTTGCAGGAAGAACTCAGAATTGTTCTTACATTTTTAAATAGTTGGGAATAAAAGTCAAAATAATAAGAATATTTTGCGACAACTGAAAAGCATATGAAATTCAAATGTCAGCATCCATAAATCAAGTTTCATTGGAACACAGTCACATTCATTTATTTACATACTGTCTCTGGCCCTTTCACGCATCAGAGTTGAGAATGTGGGACTTTGTGAATGGCCAGAAAAGCCTAAAATTTTTACTATTTGACCCTTTATAAAAAATGTCTGTCAACTCTGAAATCAGTGCTTCTCCTATTATCTGGGGTGAAGGATCTGGGTTGTTTTGTTTTAATTGAGCATTAATTGAGCATTAATCAGTCATGGAACAGAGCTATGCTCTTAGAGAACACAAATTCATGCCCTTGGATGGTGCAGCAATGTCAAATGGCTGTAAGTTTCTAAATGCTTACTCTTAATTTCTGTATTTGTCTTGTTGCAGACTAACAACAGTCTACCGGCTATGTGTGTGTGTGTGTGTGTGTGTGTGTGTATGTATATATGTATGATTTTAGTATTTTTATTGTAAAAACTTAACATACAAACATTCCTGACATACAAATATTCCATACACAATGTACAGTCGATGACTCAAAATATCATCACATGGTTGTGTATTCATTACTATGATCATTTTTTTGAACATTTGCATCACTCCTGCAAAAGAAATAAAAAAGCAAAAAGAAAAAACTCATATATACCATACCCTTTACCCCTCCCTCTCATTGACCACTAGTATGTCAATCTACTCAATTTATTTTAACTTTTGTTCCCCCTATTTATTTTTTCCATATTTTTTACTCATCTATCCACACCATAGATAAGAGCAGCATCAGTCATAAGGTTTTCACAATCACACAGTCACATTGTAAACGTTTTATCTTCAAACAAACATCTTCAAGAAACAAGGCTACTGGAGCACAGCTCTACAGTTTCAGGTACTTCCTTTTAGCCACTCAAATACACCATAAACTGAAAAATGATATCTATATAATGTGTAAGAATAACCTCCAGGATTACCTCTCAACTCTTTGAAATCTCTCAACCACTGATACAGACTATATCTTTTAAAGCCTGGTCTAGATAACACAATAATACCTTGAAACAACCTTTTGGAAAACTTCTTTCCTTGCTTTCATACTTTTGATATGATGTCCATGAAAAAAATCAGTATATAAATATATACACACAGGGATAAAATCAGTCTCTCCATAGATCTTTTTCCTTTGAGTGTTATAAAGGTTGCTTCTCTTTTACCAGATTATCACATTATATAATATTTTACTACTCTCTTAGGCTTTGGTTAAAGGAAGAAAACACTTTTAAATTTCATGTTTTTGGGAATGATAACACAATTTCATACACAACACTATTAGTACAAATGTTTTTGGACAATATGTGTTGTGATTTTGGAAATTTTGTGTGAAAGAAGAATGCAAACGAATCAGAGCCCTTGCACAAACAAAAACAGCTTCGTATGTTTAAATTTTTAAAAAGTTTTAATGGTTTCCTTTTATTGTTTGCTTTATAATAGCAAAAGGCCACAAAAGCAATTTTTAGTTTAGGTACAAAAAGTGCTTTGGGCCTATTTTATATGGCACTGTCTGGTTTTAGTATTGCATTTAAAAAATGAATGTGAAAAATCATCTCTATGCAACTTTTTTTTTAATTGGCCCAAAGTTAGTAGTGATTTACTTTCAAATTTCTATCTTTATCTCCAGAGGGAAATGCTTATTTAATTCCACTATGATTTTTGTTTGAGAAGTGAAATAACTCCTAACCATTTTTAAACATTAAGAAAGATGAAACTCCACTGTAGAGCCAACAAATTTTTTTTTTTATTATTAGGTGTCAGATGATAAAACATTCAAATAAGAAACAGCACTGTGATTTCACAATATAAACAGCAGTGAAAGTGTACAAAAAGGAACTCAAGGTGTGTTAAGCATGTGAAAAGAGCAAAATAGTGTCAGAACTGTTTAATTAGACAACAAATAGGAAAAGCTTTGATTTATTTTTTGTTTTATGACAATGATGTTGCTAGCAAAGGATGAAATTTTCAAATGAGGGGGAATATAAAACTGCAGTAGACTGAAAGTCTGCAAATGTACGGTTTGCTACACAGCTACACTGTCATAAAGCAGTCAAAAGGGTAAATGTGCTAGTTCAGAACAATGACATAATGTTTATAAATATTTATATGTATGCTGAATTAGACCATTACTAAGAGTTGCAGCTGTGGTCTAGAAAGAAAATAGGGACTTGATGGGAGTTCTTCATTTTGCCAATTACTAGGTTCCATGATCTGTGCAAATCACTCAATCTCTGAGCCTCAGTATCTTATCTGTAAAATAAATGAGATACTACCCAGCTCAGAAGAATAAAGGTAAGTGATAAAGGTGCCTTGCAGACTATAAAGCACTATATAAATGTAAGTGATTATTACCATCATGTAGGGACTTAATAGAATCTTAATATATATTATTTGCATCCATAGACTTGTTTTAAGTAAAATGAACTTCTCACACAGCAAAATGGATTCTGACATGTTTAAACCCATTAACACCCTTTTCTAACAACATCGCTACAGCTTGAAGTAGAGAGTGAACATACTGAGGGAAACACTCATCACACAATCTATCATAAACTTTTAAGTAATTGTAGAATCGTAATCAGTTGTAGAATCGTAATCAGAGCTATTGAAGGTCATGGTGTTAAGGGAGTGTAAAACAGAAGGACCTTTTTAATATGAGACAGGGTGGGGGATAAGGGAGATGGAAAGGGGCAGGGGCAATTACACTTTTTTCAAACTGAACCTGAAGGCAGAAAAGCACTAGCTACATGAAGATGAGAGCAAAACAATGATCTTACATACTACATTTTTCTCATTTATGAGCTAATCAGTTTATGAAATACAATTGATATGGGTATATATGTAGTGAACTTATGTTTTTAATGCATTATCCATGATCCCTGGAAAAACACTAAGTTTTCTTTCTCAAGATTAAAGCTATGTTATGACATAGTATTGGATTTTATAAACTTCATTCTCACACCTTACTCCACAAGCACACTAAATATCTGGTATGAGAATAGCACTTCACTTTCAAAATCTCAGAGTATTTAATTTCAGATCTTTAGCTGAATAAGTACTGGTTCAGGGAATTCTCTGCTCTATTAGATAGTTCTCATCTTACACATCTTTTTTTTTTTTTTTTTATAATCCCAAAAGACAATGGAGCTGTGTCTCATTTTTCCAAGTAGTACAGTTATTCTGTTTGGGAAACTAGGGCTGGGTTCTTTAAAGTCTGGATAACACATTTAAAAAATGATTGTAGGAAATATGGGCAAGCATGGCCCAGTTGACCATAAAGGTTAAATTAGATATTGTGCTACAGAAAATATCAACTTTGTACCAAATAAACATCTCTTCCTTTGGTCTTACACAGAAGTTGAAATTTTAAACCACTGTCAATATAAGTCATTACCCTATGTTCTGATTTAACTCAGCCCTAACCAAGTCAGTTTCATTCATATTTCTAATTGAAGTCTGATCTCTTTCTCACCTTTTTTACCAGTTGCTGTATGGAGTAATGCTGATTTGAGAGCTGCAGAACTCTGAGTCTCAGGTGTCACATAGATCCCCAAAGTTCCAAGGAATGACCAGGTTATACACAAAGAGCTCATGATCTCAGCATTTAGAAGTAACAGTTAAAACTCAAGAATAGATATGACTGTTATAAGAGCTTACAACCTAGGAATCTTGACAATCAGCCTTATTGAATACTCTGTATTCCTTAATTATCGATTGTCCAACCTCTGCCCACTTTCTCTCTCCTGATTACCTACGCTCTAGAATTCAATTCTCAGTGTTTGCTCATTAGAATTTCTTCTTTACAGAGCTTTGTAAATACATAAATACTTTGCAAAGAATTCCTTGTGTGCTTACAGCAATATTATGATATGAGGATTGCAGCTGTAATTAAAATTCTAAAACTGGGAATGATTTTTAGAAAGAATTTTGATAAATATAAAACATGTCTAAACTTATGTTTTAAAGTAGGGCAAACATTGTTAGCTTTTAATTTAAAAAGTATTTTAAATTCATTTTTATTCTAATTTTCAAATAAATATACTGTGATATTTAGAATACTAGTAACACAGAAGATTATTACTTAAGCTAAGTGATTGCCAAGGTACCTAAGCAACTGTATGGAGGAAGAAGTGGGTGTGCATTTCCCTGAAAAGCATTTCCTATCTCTGTGCCATGCAGTAGGGACACAACAGTGAATAAAACAAACACAGCATCCCTGCCCTCATGAATCTCACATTTGGTAGTGGAGATGATCAATATATATACTGACAAATGAAGAGCTGAGTTGCAGGTTCTAATACACTCTATGTAGAAGACAGGATAGGGTAGCCACGGGAAGGAGTGACTTGGAAGCCTGCTTTAGCTAGGGTGACATAGTGGCACGATCCCACACAGGGCCTTTTGTACTTGTTATTCCTACAACCAAGAAATGTCTGCACTGGCTTGCTCTCTCCCTGTTTTTGCTCAGTTATCTTCTTAATGAAGCCTTCCCTACCCAACCTCATCTAAAAATTGCACTCTTCCTCTTCTAGTCTCCCACAATGATGCCAATTTCCTTTCCCTCCTCGATTTATTTCTCCTCCTAGTTAGCACTTATCAACTATTAAACATAGAGCACATTTTACTTTGCTAACTTATTACCTTTCTCCTCTACCAAACTGTAAATCCCAAGAGGACAGGGACTTTGGCTTTTCTTGATTAGTGCTGTACCCGCACCCTACCCGACCCTATGCCTAGAGCAGTGCCTGATACAGAGGAGATGCTTGGTAAATGTTCATTAAATTGATTAATTAATGGCGATGTTGAGCAGCCAGATGGATATCTGAATCTAGAGTTCATGTGAAAGGGCCTGAATTGAAGACATCAGTATGAAAGTCAAAGGACATTAAAATGGATATTATTTTCTCCAACCAAAAGTTGTAAAAATTGGTTCAGACAAGGTAAATGCTTATGTATAATGCATATCTTATCTTCTCGTTACCTTATAAGCCAAAGCAAACCTTTCTGGTAAAAGAGAAAAATATTTTCCTGGTAAAAATTCTAAGGGGAAATTAATATTTGGCCTTTTAAAAAAGGAATAATATTGTGCCATCCATTTCTGAATTTTTACCATTAGTACTGTTGCACAAAATTCAGAAAGGGATAGCACAATACTACCTGGTTGTAGCACAATAACATAAGTACTCTGAATGAAGCTGAATGTGAGTATGATTGAGGGACAAAGGCTGGGGCATGTATGAAACCAGGCGAAAAGATAGAGGATAAAGACTGAGGCAGTAAAACTTAGGAATTCCTCAAGTGGACAGCGATGGTGATTACAAATACAAATATAAAAATGCTTTTGCAGAAGAAGAACAAATGAATGTCAACATTGCAACAGGAAAAAAACACAATCAATGCAAGCTAGAGTCTATAATCAACAGTAACATTGTAATATGCTTCCACTGAAATGTAACAAAGGTATTATACCAAAACTAAACGTCAACAGGTGGGGGTCATGAGGGAGGGGTATGAATTCTTTGTGGAAGAAAAGGAAATGTCTTCATATACATTATGTTGGTGAAAACATGCTGATTTATTTATTTTGGATTGTCTGATGTGCAAATAAAACTGTTTAAAAACGAACAGAGAGAAACAAATGCTAAAGAAAATGTGGAAAAAGAGATGCACCTATTCACTCTTGGTAGGGAATTGAGAGGTGCAGCCCCTCTGGAGGGCAGTGTGGTGGTTTCACAGGAGCCGAGGGGTGGGATTGCCATATGATCCTGCAACCCCATTGCTCAGTATATACCTGGAGGAACTTAGTGAGGGGACACGAATGGACATTTGCACACTGGGGTTCATGTGGCAGTATTCGGGATTGCAGTGGATGGAGGTGGCATAAGGGTACAATGACTGAGCAAAGCAAAAGGGAAATGTGGTGTATACATACAATGGACTATTGAGCTGCTGCAAGAAGGAATGAAGTCGGGAGACAGGCAACTAGGTGAATGAACTGTATGTTGAATGAAATGTCAGAAACAAGACAAATTATCATGCGTGACTCATATGGATTAACGATGCTATAAAAACCTGGTCCATATTTAAAAATTTCACCTTCTGTGGGAGACCAAAGGGAGAGATTTTTATTTGGTGCAAAATTTATATTTTGGGTAGCACATTGCCTAATTTAACTTGTATAGTCAGTTTAGTTGAACACCATAAGTACAGAGAATCTTGAATAGAGCGTGAGATTTTGTTGGTTTGTCCAGGTTAGTATGATGCCCTTATATATCCCAGAGTAATTTGGGCAATGAATAAACAAGTATTTGCTAAGTGCCCTGGGGAGAAAGGAGGAAATATTAAACTTTCCCATTTGGGAAATTCCTGCTATTCTCACTAGCGGTGGGGACAATCAATCAACAGGGTGAGCCCTCGATCTTGGGGCCCCTATGACACTTATTTCTGAAAAGGATAGGCTAAGCCTTCTTATAATTATGCCTAAGAGTCACTCCCCAGAGAACCTCTTTTGTTGCTCAGATGTGACCTCCCTCTCCAAGACAACTCAGCAGGTAAACTCACTCACTGCCCTCCCCTCTATGTGGGACATGACTCTTAGCAGTATAAACCTCTCTGGCAGTGGGGGACATAAATCCCAGGATGAGCTAGGATCCAGCATCATGGGATTGAGAAAACTTTTTTGACCAAAATGGGGAAGAGAGAAATGAGACTATTAAAATAAAATCTCAGTGGCTGAGAGATTTCAAACAGAGTTGAGAGGTTATCCTGGAGGTTATTCTTATGCATTAGATAGAGATCCCTTTTTAGTTTATGCTGTGTGGGAATGGCTGGAGGGAAGTACCTGAAACTGTGGAGCTATGTTCCAGTAGCCTTGATTCTTGAAGACAATTATATAATGATATAGCTTTTACAATGTGCCTGGGTGATTTTGAAAACTTTATGTCTGATGCTTCTTTTATCAAGGGTATAATAAATTAAAAAATATGAATAAAAATAAATAGTAGGAGGGTTAAGGGGTAAAATAAATTGGGTAGATTGAAATATTAGTGGTCAGTGAGAGGGAGGGGTAAGGGGTATGGGATGTATGAGTTTTTTCTTTTTATTTCTTTTTCTGGAGTGGTGCGAACGTTGTAAAAATGATCACAGTGATGAAAATACACAATTATGTAACGATATAGTAAGCCACTGATTGTATACCATGTATGAACTGAATGTGTGTGAAGATTTCTGAATAAAAGTATTAAAAACATAGTGAAAAAATTCAAACACTGTATGTTTAACTGTGATTTTTCTTATTGTGGTGGCTTGATGACAGTTCAGTTAATATGAAAGTAAATGGACTTCAGTGGAAGCATTTATATCTATAGCAGTCCAAACCAGTGAGGCCAGGGCACAAAGATTTCTTAAGCTGTAAATTAATCTAAGGATAGAATTTAGAATAGCTAATGGAATAGATAGCTTGTCCTTCCTCTCATTTTGTTTTGACAGAAGCATTCAGTTGAAGGTTGATTTCTCTTACAGCTATTTTGAATTACCGAGGGAAGGGAGAGTAAAATGCTTTGTACACTATGTGCTCAAGCTGTAAGGCTAGACTTTATCATAAACATTGATGTGTTTGACTTGTTTTCTGGCTAAAATAAATGGCCATTTCACCTTTTTGTGGGGGATGAGGGTTAAGCGACTTGTCCAAAGTCACAGGGCTGGTAGCAGAGTTTGGCCTTGACCCCAGGGCTTTGAACTCCTAACTGAGAGAGGACTCCAATCCTCTCAATCCTCTGTGCTTGTAAACTCGCATGATAAAAGATGATATGTCCAACTTTGGGAACACTGTGGGTGAGATCCTGGAGCTGTCTGGCTTTTTAACTTCCCTCAGGGCATCCACAATGACAGAAAGTAGAAGAGGCTTGTTCTTGTTGGGGTTTCCTCATACTTTTCCTTTATACCACACAGCTCAAATGCAGGGTTTCAGACATATGCCCTATGTTGTTTTTCCTACCTACATCCAGTCAAGGACTGGGAAATGACAAGGACAAGCAGGCAATAAGGTAATTTCTTCTACAGAAAGCATCATAGTTGTGAAAGCCTCCCTGGTGGTGTGGGAGATGACTCCCAGGGATGAGTCCAGCCCTGGCACTATGGGATCAACAATGCCATCCTGACCAAAAGGAGGAAAACAAGTGTTAACAAATAAAGTATCAGTGGCTGAGAGAGTTCACTCGTCAGGGAATCCCTTGATACTGTGTTAAACCTTACGGATACCCAAATCAATAGGCCAAGCCTTTGATTTTGAGGCTTACTCTTGTGAAGCTTATGTATGTAACAGAGAAGCTTAGCCTCCCCATAAGTGTGCCTTCTGGAGGACCTCTTTTATTGTTCAGATGTGGCCTCACTCTCTCTAAGCCCAACTCTGCAAGTAAAATCATTGCCCTCCCCACTATGTGGGACATGACATCCAGGGGTGAAAGTCTCCCTGGCGACATGGGAGATGACTCCCAGGGATGAGTCCGATCCTGGCACCGTGAGATCAAGAAGTCCATCCTGACAAAAAGGGGGAAAAGAATGTAACTAGTAAAGTGTCAGTGGCAGAGAGAGTTCAAATAGAATGGAGAGGCTAATCTGGAGGATGCTCTTACACAAGCTTCAGTTAGACATTGCTATCTACCATAACTTGCCAAGCCTCAACCAAAACCATTTCTGCTAATCCTAAAGAAAATCTTGGGCATTATATAAGATTCTACAAAGGTTCCATGCACTAGGGTAACTTCCCAGAAACCTACAACGTCCAGATGGGTCCCTGGACCAGATAAGTCCTGAAATGCAGAGGGGTCAGCCCCTCCAGAAAGAACATCAACTAGTTCCATCCCCCACCCCAGATTATCAACAGCCCCTTCCAACATGAAAAAATTAGAATAGGCATAGCCCAAATACTCCTAAAGAGTGAGAAAAAGATCAGTGATGATGGCAGAGTCATACAGAGAAGGTAGAGTTAAATAAGTATGGTTGCTGAATCATTGTATTGATATTTCCTTTAGTCTCCAGTATCTTAGAGCAGCTAGAAGTAAAAACTTAAAATTGTGGAATTGTAACCCATACCAAACTCTGAAATCTGTTCTACAACTAATTGTTGTGATGTGCTTTGACATTTATTGCTTTTTTTCTATATATGCTATTTTTCACAAAAAAGGAAAAGTTGATTGTGATGACAAATGGACATTTATATGATGATATTGTGAACCATTGACTGTACATTTTGGATGATTACATGATATGTGAATATATAATATACATCAATAAAAAATAATTTAAAAAAAGATCAAAGGAGAAGGTAGAGTTATAAAAGAAAAGATAGGATTTAACAAATGAGGATGACTCCTGAATCATTATACTGATATTTCTTTTAGTCTCCAGGTCTTCTGGAGTATGCAGAAGGAAAAACCTAAAATTATGGAACTGTAACCTATACCAAACTCTGAAATCTGTTCTATAACTAATTGCTGTAGTGTGCTTTGAAATTTATTGTTTTTCTGTATATATGTTACTTTTCACAATAAAAAAAAAAAAGAACAGAAAAAAGAAAGAATTAATGAGGTATATAAAACTCTTTCAGTTCCTGGAAGAAAGGTAGTATATAAACACCATATTAATATTTTAAACGGGTTAACATTTTCTATGTGAATAAAAGGCTTTTATCCTTTTGGTGTTCAAAACAAATAAATAAATAAACAAACAACAACATAGTTTGGGATAGTTTTGAATTTTTTTCATTTACTGTTTGGCTAAGGTGAAATTAATCAGGACAGTCACAAACTTCAGAAATCATATCCTCGGGCTCAAGACTGTGTTCTTAACAAAAACAAAAAATCCTTTCCACTGATTATTATTTGTTAAATCACATTTATTAGTGTTTGTCATGCAGGAAAGCTTAAAAGAAATGTGTCTAATCCCATCACCCAAATGAACCAACCAAACATTAAATTAGGGAAAAAAAAAAGGAATACAAGTGCAGGTTTAGAGAATCGCAGCAGTAGAGAAAAGCATGAAACAGAAGGTAAAACTTCATGATCATCTATAATCCCACTCTGCAAAATTAGTTACTTTTAACTGTATATATTACAGTTCTGTGTATCCTTCCTGAAAAAAATGGATTAAAAAAAAAAGCTTTAGGAATTTGTGTGTTAATTTAATGTGGGTATATTTTCAAAAAAGTGTACAAAATCAACCCAGACTGTTCAATTTTCTTTTTTCACTTAATTTATTCTGAAGGTATTTCAACAGCAGCACATATATATATCTACCATATATTTTTCACGGACTACATGGGGTTCTTTTATATAGAATAACATAATTTCTTTAATCAGTTTTTTTACTAATGGACATTCAAATTGTCCCCATGTTATTTTTGCTTGGTTTTTTTTTTAACTACTATCAGCAATTCTATCAGTAATTCTTCAATGAACATTCTTATATGTATAGCTTTTTATACTTCTACAATATAACTCTATGGAAAATTCTTGATAGTAAGAGTAGCACGTCAAAGGGAATGCATTAACAACTTTGACAGGTATGACCATAAATGGTGGCACAATTTGTACTTCAACAAATAACTGGAGACAAGAGTATCCAGAACACTTTGTGTATGTGTGAAGAAATGTATTAATGAGAAAGGGATTCTACAAAATGGTGCCTATGTTAGGATTATAATTACTGCAACTATGCATATGGATGAATTTGGAACGAGGTACAGAAAGATGAAAATGTGGGTAGGCTAGCAAGATTCTGAGCAAATCTTTTACACAAACTTTCCTAATTTTGTAATGTCACCTGAATATATTTGCATTTATTTATTTATTTTATTACAGAATTTGTAGGTGTACAGAACAATTATGCATAAGATACAGGATTCTCATATACAACCTTATTATTAACACCTTGCATTGGTGTGGTATGTTTGTTACAATGAATGAAAGCACATTAATATATAGAATACTTTTAATCAAAAGGTACATGAAATTACAAACTATGCATGTAAACATACACTATACTTATGTTGCATTTATTCCATGTATCCAGTCTTTGGAGCTTCCATGATTTACATAAATAATTACCATTTACTATAACACAATAAATAATCTAATCTGTTACCAAACAACATTAATTCACTGGAAAAACAGTTCTTACTCACTGCTACAGAAACATCCATAAAAATGATCCTGGGAATTGGAAGCCAGCCCAGCAACCATAATTGGAACCATATAAGAGTGTGTTGTGTGTTGTCAATTTTGAACAGTAAGTTTCATTTTGAAATCTATCTGAATCAGCTTGTAAGATTTCCCAAACCAAAACATTCCTTCCTTGTCTCCATGTAAAGACTGATGAGAAATATATATTATATGTGTATTCTATTTGCCTCAAAAGCAAGGCGGAATAATTCACAGAAGTGTGCAAGGCAAGTGTCTGCCTTGTTACACATGAACAGATTTCTTCATTTAACTTTGGCTCATTTAAATCAGATCGAAGACCTAAAGGACATATGAAAGTTTTAGGGTGAATTTTGAATTAAGAAGAGAACTATTCTGAGATATGAGGGGATGGGAGATAGTAGAACGTGGTGTTTAAGAGTCATCCAAAGAAGTTGAAAAAAAAAAATTGTGAGACCTGTGGAGCCAGACAGCCTTGGGTCTACACCTCAGCTTCTTTTCTTACAAGTTGTGTGACTTGAAAGACAAATTACTTAACTCTATGCTTTAATTTCCTCATCCATAAAAATATGAATAATAAATGAAAAAGTTTCTCATTAGTTTAGTGTGGGAATTAAATGAGGTAATATAAATAAAGCATCCAGCACAGTGCCTGGTTTTTGGAAAAGGCTCTGTGCATGTGGGCTATTTAATCTAGGCCAATATTAAGAGTGGATCTGGAAAATAAGAAAGAATATTTCCCTAGGATATAGATAAAAAGGTAATAAAGGAGGAGAAGAATTTGACAATAAAAATTTACTACCTAATTAGCACATTAATCCCCCCACCCCTCAAATGAACAATGAACATGTTATCTCTGAAGAAACAGATCACAGTACACTCTTGTCACAGTTCCACATTATGGTTTTGGTTTTCCAAGACTTTGCAGAATTTGGCATGGTAAAAATACATCTTGAAATCCTTATTCTAGAACTGAAGAATTGAAGTTAACTTCTTTGTTTTGGGTCAAAAATAGTGTTTCCCCATAAGAGCCAGTGCAGAAACTCATAGGTTGCTTTTGATACAAGAAGCCAGGTTTAGCTTTATTTCTTCATCCAATTTTATGGATTTCATGGAAAAAAATAATAAAATATGAAAATTCAAGACTATAAAATTGACTTAAAATGTAACTTGAACATTTCACATCTTTGGTCATTTATTGCTATGTAAATTCTGGAAGTAGATGATTAGTTCTTCTCAGCAGTAAGATTCTCTAGATTTGTTCTGGTAATTTCTTTTATTTGAAGATTGCAAGCAAGAGAGGGTAGATGTGTGGGCATATCACCAGAGCTGAGGCAAATTCTGTAGTAGAATTTGGCCATCTTCCCCTCCATGAGAAACAGAGAGTGCTTCTCAGCAAAGTGTCACTTCTTCCTCCGACCCCTCTGGACAGGAGTGGAGACTTCCTTGTCGTCCCTTTTAGAGACTATTCACTACACAGGAAAGCCTCCACTGAAATCCACTAGCACGATATTTCATTGTAAAGTCATTTTAGCTTCCCATTTTTCCTTTTTAAAAAATACCTAGTATTTTCCCCCTTGAAGAAGATACCAGATGGCCTTCTTCTGCTTGTTAAACAGAGTTACTTAAAATTGAGAGGGATTTTTAGTCCTCTAACCTTATGTCCCTCCTAATGTAGAAATCCTTTCCATAACATCCTTGACAAGCAGACACTCTATCCTTGACAATTAGACACTATTCTAGAAATGCGGAGCTTGCTATGAGGGATACTTTATCAAGTAAAAATGCACTGCATGGCAATTTGGGATAGCTGGGGTTATAGTGCTATACCACTCCTCAGGAGAAGCCACGCTTCCCTTTCTGAGCTTTGGTTTGCTTTGCTGTGAAATAAGGGGATTGGATTTATTGATCACTAAGAATTTTTTGAGGCCCAACGGTTTGGAAAACATTTCATAAGAAATCCTTGCCATAATTAGAAACCTCTAATTCTTAGAATTAGAAGACTTCTAATTCTTTTAACTTCCACCCACGTGACCTAGTCTATAGCCTAGAACAATAAGTACATTTTCCCAAATAGTTCCTTAAAAACTAACTTCCTAAAACTAACTTATGCCAGAAGAATTCTTTACCCCAGGCCGAAAGGATGTCTTAGAATATATTTCTTTTCTGCACATTATTAGCATAACTGTCAATGTTTTAGCAAATGATATAGTGGGGTAAAAGGACAAAATTCATTCATGGCATTTTTACAGAAGAAGGTAAGTGGAGAACTGAAGTACTATATGTAGTAAGTGTTTTTAAAAGGCTTTATTTTAGTATGAGGTTACACAAAGAATGCTATTTTAGCTATCTGCAACTGACTGACAACAGTTGACATTTAATTAGTTACTAGGTCTATAAGCCAAAGTTTTACTCTCTTCATAGGAGTTCAAAATGCTGAGACTGGGGACATTGTGTTGAAATATGGTGAAAGCCTCAGAGACCACTGAAGAGGGTTGGGCTGCTGGGCCTTGAATTAAATGGGCCATGCACTGTGCATTTTGGGACTCTATTTCTGGTTTTTTGGTTTCCTTGTATACTTCCTCACGTCTGGCTGCTATTACTTCACACTGCTGCCAATGGATCTGACTATAGCAAGTCATCTTTCTTCTTCCAATTTCCTGCTCCTGATCTATTGTGGTTTTGGCCATCAGATAACCAAGCATTTTAAAAATCTGTCCAAATTAGAGCAAATCGATGGAGTCACCATTTTTTCATCTAGCCAATTGGTCAAAAATATAGAAGAATTATTATTGTGGGTCTGTGGGACCTAGAGAAACTCATGTGATGCTAGGGACAGTTTGTGAACTTGTACTAAGCCTCTGACAATCTATTTTAAAAGCCCTAAAACAATGCATTCCCTCAAACCAACAAATCTCACCTGTATGAATTTGTCACTAGAAAATAGACAAGTATAGAAGGATCTATGAATATGACTGTTCTCTCTGTTTATAATAAAAATTGAGAGGAGTCTATACATCCTCCAATAGCATGTTTGCTTAATAAACTATGCTGCAGTCAAATAACATTGCCATGGAAAAATGATATTACAGATCTATAATCACTGACAATGAAGTATGTACACATTAATATGCCTGTTTGTATAGTGTGATCCCATTAAAAGATTTGAATAGAAAAGTCTGCAATGTTAAAGACAAAATGTTAATTACCAATCTTCATATATTATAATTTCAGGTATGTAGTTTAAAATTTTTTGCTTTTGTTTTCCAAAAAAATATTAAAAGTTTAATTTAAAAGTTGGCTTAGACTTCTGCTTAAACAAGATGAATTTACCACCCAAATTTTATCTCTTCTCTAATTATTCCATTAAAATGACAATAAAGAAATGTAAAAGTATTGAATGATAATGTCAAACCAGTGGGAGGCCAAAAGCAGACGAAAGATGCCATCAAAGAAGATGGAGGTATTAAGGCTACAGTGGACTTGATAGGACTTATTAGTTGGATATGGAAGAAGACAAAGGTATTAAGAATCAAACACAGAATTCAGGCTGGTGTGACGGTGGTACTACTCACTGAATCGGGGAAAATAAAAGGCGCAGGTAGAACAGCAATAGATAGAAATGGATGCAGTTTTGTATGGTTAAGTTTGAGAGACCTGTGGGATATTCAGTAGGGCCACTGAATATACAGATCTGCCATTCAGCGGACAGATTTGGAAATGATCTGCATGTATAGCGGCAGTCCTCAGAGGGGACATGACCGTACAGGGAGACTGGCCTTCTTTAGAGGCAAGGGGATGGAATCCTGGGAATAATCAATATACAATAAGCAGTTGAGGAAGAACAATCCATGGAGAAGACCTGAAATAAGTAACAAGACAGGTAATAGAATATGGTGTCACAGAAGCCACAGATGGGGGAAAATGGAGAAGTCAGGACTAAGCAATGACCTCCAAAGGTACAAGAGGTTGAAAAAGAAAGACAAGGACTGGCGAGTGGCCACTGAAGTGGGTAACACAGAAGCGATCCTGGAAAAAGCAGTTACGGTGCAGTGGTTGGAATGGGATGGGGTGAGAGGCCAGATTCCTGGAGTGAGGACTGTGATTGCACAGAAAAGATCAAGAAAAGATGAGGAATTAGAGAAAAAATAAGAGCTGTGAGTAGCTGGTTGGGGACATAAATTGAGATTAGGGTTTGTTTTTTTCTCATTAAGCATGCTAAAGTGAAATTTTATGTGCGAACGGATAATCTATAAAAAATCTAGTTGTTTGGATAAATTAAAGCAGCTGTCAAGTAATTACTTAATATTTTACTTAACAAAAATGCAAGGAAACCTAGCATGCCTGATCTTTTGCTCTTAAGTTGTTCCTATTTTATAATGATCTAAGACCTCACATACTGAAACAGGGGAACTGAAAATATAAAGCTAAGTTTGAACATTTGGGGGCGATGGGGGCAAAAAAAAAGTCTTCTTTCAAACTGGATTCATTCAGACACCTTACTAAAACAGGAAAAGTTCACAGGCAAATCAAATAGCAGTTTTCAAAGGGGCTTATCTCTTGATGTACACTGCTTAAACATGCATCAGTAATTTTTTATTTTTATCTGATCACATTTTATATTTTGAAATACTCAAACATGTCTTAGGGTCTTTAGTAACTATATGTTTACATAACAGGCATTCTTTGTCCACCACAGCATATTTTTTAAAAACTGAAATACTTAGAAAAGCACTATTAGGTATTCAACAACTTGAATTCCCAAGCTAAGGAGATGAGGCCAAATAGTGTCATACTTTTTCTTTTTTGGTAACTATTCATGGCAGAACTTCAACTACTTTCTTACTAATGTGGTGTTCTGTGCAGTTAGTTTTTCTTACCGTGTCTATCTTAGAAAGATGGATTTTCTAAAATTAAAAACATGTGACAACACTGATTTCAGCACATTTTCCCAGAGGCAAAATGCAGTGTGAAAAAAGAAAAAGATTAATTAGTTTAGGTACATGCTCTGGTGAATCAGGTAGAATTATCAAGCAGATAAGAGCAAGCCTTTCAAGTCATTATGCATAATACATATTTTAAAAAATTTATTTCTGCTCAAATGTAATCAGTAACAAATCCCACTATGAAACATGCAATACGATAGTAATTTCTGAATTTTGTAGTTGATATTAATTTTCCTCAAGTGCTTAGGATATTCCAGAATAAAGACCTTTTCCTGTCAATTAAAAAAATGTGAAAGGTTAAAACTCTTCACAGGGGTGCACCGTGGTTCAGTGGTAGAACGCCCACCTTTCATGCGGGAGACGCGGGTTCGATTCCCGGGCCATGCACCCCGCCCCCACCCCCCGAAAAAAGCAACAATAAAAACCCCACTTCACTGTTAAAAACAATTCAGGCTTATTCAAGAAACTGTGATTATAAAACGGGCTTGGACATTTATAGCATAACATTGTGAACGTAATTAATAGCCCCAAAATATATATCTGAGTGTGACTGAAAGTGGAAATGTTAGATTGTAAATATAGTAAGAGAACAAAAATAATGAAAAAATAATCGATAGAACCACACTATATAAGCAATGAACCATACCTTAAACCATGGACTGTAACTAATGGTACAAATCAGTTATAAATTATTATAAAATTATAAAAATGCGGCACCATCAATTGTAACAAATGCTCCACACCAACGCAAGGCGTTAATGACAGGTGGCATATGGGAATACTGTGTTTTATGTTTGATTGTTCTGTAAATGCTCCACTTCTCTAATAAAGAAAAACATGCTAAAAAAAACCCAAACCATCAGTTAAGATACATTTTGCATTTATTATGTGAGCATATCTAAATGGAAATTGCGTTTGATGTCCCCAAATCACAGTATGTCTCTTGGCATATTTTAAAGTGGCAGCATATAGAAATGAGGGAGAACTTGGAAGAGGTAAATCCAAATCACAGAACATGCCCAAATATGCATTCAGTTTAATATCTACAGGGTATATTGAAGCTTGAGAGGAAACACTCTCCCTCCCAAGTGATATAAATTATGGCTGCTGAAGAGTTTGAGACAACTTTCCAATTTTTAGTAAAAAAGATTAAAGACAGATAATGAAGATAGGAAGGTGTTACAAATAAATCAATGAGTTTTGATTACAACAACCATCAGGTTGTTCTTATAATTATTTTTTGAATAGTATACTGATGTACATGTCCTGGTGTCAATTTCAGGTGGTTACAGAGAAACTCAGAACACAACTCAAATTCTAGGATATTTTAAATACTGAAATCGCTTCCTCTTGGAATAAAAGCTTGAGCAAAATTACAGGTTTTCTAGAGTTAAATTCTCTTCCATCCTCTCTACTCTAAACTTTACAGCAATGTGGGTATGTGCATGTGTATATGCATGTCTTCCATATTTACTGGCTGATATGTGGTCTTCTATTTCAGAATCCGTTCTTATCAACACAGTTACTCCGTTTCACCTTCTTTCCCTGAATTAGTCAACAAATATTATTAACTTATTAGTGGTTATGAAGACACCTCGAAGCAACAGAAGATTTTATGTAGATAGGCTGGAAGACAAGCTGACTTTTATTAATTGGGCTCTGAAAGTTTTCCATCCCACCTTGGGCAGTTTACCGTATAGTTTGCCAAACTTTAAAGTTATCAGAACTAGTTTCACACAGATGCCAGTAAAAACAGACAAGGAATTAATTGGAATGATCACAAATACATTCCTTCTGAATAAATTAAAACACATTGGCCAGGGCCAAAAAACACTTAAAATAGACAATCTGAAACTAATCAATTAAAACAAATTTAATTCTTTTTGATGTTATAGTTGGGAGACATTTCACTCTATAAACAACAGAAAAAATATGAGAGAAAGAGAGAAATTTGAGAGCACTAAGAAGGAATTTTTACACCATCAGAAAGAAATATCTAAGGAGACAATATCTTCTGTGGCTGGGATTTTCTTTTTTTAAAAAAATTATTATTGTTATTTTTTTGTAAGTGATAAGAGTTAAAAGGCAAAAATAAAAAACTGAATACTCAAACTACTGGCTCAGTTTTAAAATTATGACATTGAAAAAAATCAAAGTCCAAGTGTAAAAGCGCAGAACAATACTGAGAGAGGGGGACTTTGGTCAGATGTTAGACAGACTATCCAAACAGCTGGAAAAGATGTTGATTCTCCTTGGGAAATTGTAATGTATTTGACTCATGTTTTCATGGAGCTCTGGACTGTCCTAGGGGGTTTGAAAGAAGGAAAACTTGCCAAGAACTTTATCTGGAAAATTATAGTATTTTACTAGTTTTCCAATTAGACAACAAAAGAACTTGAAGAACAATAATAAAAATATTCAGAATCAACGAATGCTATCTCCGATTCAGTGTCCAGAAGTTATTAAGTGTGGTAACTACATTATACACAATTTTTTTTTTAGTGCATCCACACACAAACAAACATGGAGTGATAAATAAAAAAGAGGGGCTTTTGTTATTTGAGTTGGACATGTTGGATGTAACTTTCAGTATACACATACTTCCTAAACAACATGTTTAATAACACTTCTTATGCATACTTTGGCATACCTACAGCTAGTATTTGATATAGAGAGGCCAGAAAAGGAAGATTTGGTAGTTGAATTCTTGCTGATGTGATGCAATTTTTAGTTCTAGACAATGCTTACAATGGCTTTGCTCAATTTTGTAAAGGTTTTAATTGTTTGCCCATCAACAAGTGCAATATTTGTCACCCCAAACTATCCTGAAAACAGACTAGGAATCATCTATTATGCACACTGAAATATTAATGGACGAAATAGCATAATGTTGGAGACTGGCTTCAAAATAATGCAGTAGGGGATAGGAAAGTACGTGGGAATAGAGATGAAACAAGATTATCTGTGAGTTGATAACTGTTGAACTTGGGTGATGGGTACATGGGAGCTCATTATACTACTTGTTCTACTTTCGTAAATTTCTATAATTTTACTTTTCTATAATGAGAGTTAAAAAAAAAGAAATAGCAAAATATCAAAATAACATTACCTCGACTTGCGAATGAAAATAATTAGACAAGGCAAGTTTTCCTGCAATTTCTAATTTCTCTGTGATTATCACCTGAACATATGATAATTTCCTTCCTAAAGACTTTTCTTCCCTTAGTGTGTATTGTATTTTCAATATCACAAATATTATGATTATTTTAATTTGTTCCTCAGAAGCATAATACAGTATAGTAGAACTTACACTGAATTTGGTTCTGAAAACTGGGGTTTAAAGTCTCAACTTCTGCCACTTTCCAACCATCTTACCTGAAACAAGTCACTTAGATGTTTTAGACTTGATATAAAATTTCCCCTAGCTTGCTACATACAGCATTATACAAATACTAGAATTAAACCAGAAGAAATATGTCAAAAACAGGGGAATAGTGGCAATTTCATATGGCTTTAACCTATTATAAGACTTTATGATTATGATTTATTTCTTCCAGAGGAATTAAGAGCCAAAGCTCATTATCATATAACTTATTATACAGGCATTAGGGATGCCATGGGTCAAGGCATTTTCTATGAATCATGTAATAGAAACCTACTTCAACAGGTAAATTATAAACTAAAATGGGTCCCATCCAATTTTAATGCTGAGAGCATGTAGGAATGAAAGCCATGGGAAGGTGTGGTCCTTCCCTTCTGAACTGCTCTCTACTGGAACTGATTTTGCTAATTGTTCCACGCTACCACCTTTTTTTTCCTTGTTGCTTTCACCTTCTTACTTCACCAGGGCTGAAGATGCCTGAAGTAAAATGTCTAGAAATATTCATTGCTTTTTACTCTATCACATTCAGTTTGCTTGTGCAACTGCAAGCTTACTTGGAGAAACAGCTGTTAGAAAGAGCATGAGTACACTAAATAAATATTATTTATAGGTGATGAAAATGACAGCATTGGACTAAGGGAGTGCAGTCTAAAAACACAGCAGACTGCAAGAAATTTAAGAATAAAGTTCCAAGAGACAAACAGAATATAAACATTTATAATGACTACAAACTTGCTCTTAAAAATTTTAGTATCAAAAAATACATACAAACTTAAGTTAACTGATTTTCTACATGGGCGTATTTTAGAAAAGCTATAAGCTGAAATGATGCAATCATTTAAAGTATCTGCATGGATGATGCTAAGGTATTTCCAACGATTTTTCCATTTTGTACTTCGATTTTGAAATTTCATTAAATGAAGCTTCAAATTTTGTGAATAAGTCACAGTTTGCCAATGCCACAATCTAATTGCAATTGAAACAAGGCATCTGATTCCAAGGTTAAACAGGAAACATTTTGACTACACCAAAAAAGTATTTCTTTGGGGGCTTATTAATCTTAAATGGAATATAAGTAGGGTTTATAGGATATGGCTGGCAATAAAAATTTAAAATGCAACTCACTGTCCAAATTTTAATGGCAAACAACATTTTCTGATAATTCCAAAGCTACTGAAAGAAGACACACAATTCTTAAAAATAATCCTATTGCCGACATTGATAAAACTTTGTAAAAGACCTGATTTCTAAGTTTAATTTCTTTTTAAATATTTCCTATACTCTTCAGTTTTAGAATTAAACCTACACATTCTTCTTTATGCTAAGAGCTGGGGTTGAACTTCACAGCCCTATTTCTTTCATACAAAAATGTAACTATATGAAAAAAAGCCTTTGTATGTAAAGAATGAATTACATGTTCACTTACTAAAAAGTCTGCTACTATCTAGAATTAATGAGATACAAATAAGTATGGAGGCCAGACTCAAAATATATAACAATGTGGTTTGATTTGAAAATTAACAATTCACAATACAACAATTTATTTTAGCTGTTTTCCCAATTTATGAAACACCGATAGAAACAGGTTGAGTTCTGAAATAGCAGCTCACTTATTACATTAATATAATGAGATTGTAAGGTATGCTTTCAGAGCAATGAATTTAGTCACTTAATATCTTGACACAAAACTGAATCATGATTAATTATATATCATAATTCAGCTTTGTTCGAACACATAAAACATACATCTAACTATATAAAATGTATGTGTTTATAATAACAGAGCATCGGAGTCATTTTGTTGTTTGTATGTTCTTTTTCCCTCCTTTTTTCTTCTTTCTCCCCCCTCCCTTTCTTTTCTCTCACAGCAGCTTCAGGAATACCACTGGCAGCATTTAGCTGACTTGCTAACTCCTCTCACTTTACATGCTTTTCCTCTTCCACAATCTCCTGGATTTCTTCCTGCCATAGTAACTGCTCCTCCTCAGACTTCTTTGCCAATTCCTCCTTCTCTTTCTCTCCTCTTAATGTTGTGGGGTGCTTCAGGGCTCCATAAGGGTTCCAGCTTGGGCTGCTTCTCTCCATTTTCACTCACTCCATTGGCTACAACCCTACCTGGCCTCTCCACTTGGATGCCTCGCAGGTAGGGCCAACTTAACATATCCCTCACATTTGTGCTGCCCAAAGCGCTCTGGATCTCAGAAAACGACTTCATTTTCTAGTTGTTTAGATCCCTTGCAGCACTCCTCCCCCTCTACCCACTACCGCCGCCTGCCCTGGTCCCATATCTTGATTCTTCTTTCTCCTAGACCACATAGCTAATCCATCAGGAATCCTGTTAGCAATGTGATTGTCAAAACACTTTGATTGCTACTGGCCTGATCTTTGCCACCATGATTGCCTCCATTCTAGATACTGTAATAGTCTCCTGACCGATCCTGCTCCTGCCCTTGTCCCACTGCAGTCTACAGCAGCCAGAGAGGATGCTTTAGCACATTTAAGTAAATTTACAAATTAGTTAATTTTAGCAAATTTTTAGTACATATGCTTTATGTATGAAGAGATGCTTTAGTACATATGTTATCTCAGATCATTCAACTCACAATTCTCTAAAGGCTTCCCACGCCAACCAGAACGAAAGACAAAGCCCTTACGCACCCTCTAAGATCCTCATTCACCTTCATTACTTCTAGACTTGACCTCCCCCATGCCCAATATTCAAGTCACACTGACCTTCTTACTATTTTCCAAATACTCCAGGCATGCTTGCACCTCATGCCTTGGTCAATGTTCTCTCATCTTTCTGAAGGCCTTGCACAAGTGTCCCTTTCTCACTGAGGCCAGCCCTGTTCACCCTATTTCAAATGATTTCACCCTTCCCCACCAAGACCCTACCCACCATCCTTGCTTTAACCTCCGCCATCTGACTTGTCAATTTATCACCGTCTAACCTACTACATGTGCTATTTATTTGTTTATTAATTCTGTCACCCAACTAGAATAAAAGCTCTGTGAGAACAGGGAGTTTTGTTGGTTTTATTCACTGTTCACAGATTCTAAATGTGCATATTTTAGCGTGGTAGCTCAGCAAATATTTGTTGAATAAATGAATGAACAGATGATATTTTGGGCAGAAGAGAAGAAGGTACGAGTAGTCAGGGCCTTGTGAACAAAGAGCACTGAATAGTTATTGTTCCCCTGACTCTCTTACCTGTCTCCAGTCTGTGGAACATGCCTCTGTACGACTAGAGATCTCTTGAGGTAACACAGGACCAGAGCTTAGAGATCTCGGAGGAACCCAGAAGTCCAGAGTACAATTAATATGCCTTTAGCCCCATTATCAGGCGACTTGGCCTTTGTGGTCTGACTGGGAAAGCAACTCAAAGTAAAACACTGTGTACAAGTTAGACTATATCTTCGCACAGAAACAATAACCACATTAACTTTTCAACATATTTGAAACTGGGGACAGGCTATCGTTCAGCAAGGTGATGTTATTAACCTGTCTTTTGACAAGTTTTCCTTAGAATCTGTCATGCTGACCAGGTTGGTCTAGACTAGAAAAGACGAGTGAAGACAGTAGCTTGGCAGCTAAGTTGTTTTGTAAGTGTGTTGGGGTGTCAATGAAGTTTCCTTTCCTATGACTTAATCTTAGAGAAGAAAAATGACATTTTATAAAGTAAATAGGTTATATTCTCATAGATAATCTGCCCTAAATTGTGATATACAAATATGCCCTTACTCCTTTGAGAAATTTCTCTTGTCTATTAGGTGAATATAAATTATTTAAAAGCAGACAAAAAGTTTCTCTGCTAAATGTTTTCTGCTTGGAAACAGTATATTTGTGAGTAGAGACCAAGAGCATAGAAATTAGAGCTAATGGCAGAATTCTTGAGGTCACTACATTAGGCACTAACTGTAGCGTTTAACTTATACTCTTGCCTAGACTTGTCTCAGTACAATAAATTCACAACCTAACACTATTTGGGTATTTTTTTATTCATCTATATATTCAAATCACTCAATAAAGAGATGTGAAGTGAACAAACATTGTTCTAGTAAACAAAACAATGAGAAAAATTATGTCCATATAGAACTTATCAGTTTATTAATGGATGTAATGACTGCTTTGTTGCACACAGGTCTTGAAGCAACTATAATTCTAGAATTATAAGAGATGGTAATAGACCATTAGAAGGTCAATGACAACAGTGAGGGAAGTCATCTAGTTATATGAAACTTGGAGAGGTGAGGAGCAAAGGATCTGTACATGAGGCCAGGGCAGCCCCGTGTTCACTGGATTGAGAAAGGTGACTGGGTGGACCTGATTGTACTTCTACTCCAGTCTGAAAATGTAATTTCCTTCTTCCTACTCTTACAATCTCAGTCTTTCCTCCTTCCCACTTGCTCTAATACTTCCTTCTCCTTCTCTAACCTTTCTTCCATATCAATCAGAAGAGAAGAACATAAAAAGAGGTGAGTAGAAATGCTGTCCAGGAGACCCACCAGTGGTTTCCAATGAATGAGCACAGCCAATAAGTTTGCCCTCTGAGTCTCTTCCAGCCTCAGCCAGCTGGGGCTTGATTCAGTGATGTCCATTGCTGGAACCACCACAGTTCACTAGTTCTGACCAATGCATTCAAAGAGAGTTTTGCCTATAGAACACTTGCAAAGTGTTCTCCTTGATACTTTATATCTCTAGGAAGTTTTCAAAGATCTTGTCCTTTAGGGATACTCTAAATCCTTGGTTAGTGTTTGACCTGGACATGATGCAGGACATTAAGAATAAGCAAGTCAACTACTGTGATGTGCTCACTATCTAATTTTATTCCATCTCATGGCAACATTTAGTGACTTTTATAATTAATTATGGATAGAAAGATGCCAGGAGCATCTAAGCCCATGTACATGATAATGCTAAGGACCTTATTGAGAAATAGTCTGAAAACCGAAGGAATTAAGGGGAAGTGTCCATATAAATTTTCTAGGGAAGGGACTTGCAGGTGGAGGTGGTGAGCAAAACATGTTGATAGGACCTGCCTAAGGCTGCTGATAGGTCTAGGAGCATTAGTACATATGTTTGGCCAGAATCCCTGGCCCTGCCTACATCATCTGACCGTTCAGCTTTAAAAATAAAAATGGCAAAGCGGAAAGTGAGTGGCCATACCATTCTGTCAACAAAAGGTACCAACCATCACGGACTCATCACAGACTCCCTTCAGCACTGAAGATTCAGATGTCTAAGATTTAGCCCGTGTATCATCAATGTTCTGTTTATCAGAAGGAAATAAATTGATTTCTTGATTCCTTTGTTCACTCATGCATTAACAAACATTATTTGAACATCTTCCATGTCTCAGGTGCTGGGCTATTTGCTGGGATGAGAAACACAAATAAGACATATACCCTTCACTTAGGGTCTAGCGGAGTGTGAGGCAGGAGAGCTCAACAATCAATGAGTACCAGATAGTTGGGTAAGTGCCATGTCAAAGACATGCCTGAGCCGAGTACAGAATATAAATGAAGGGCATGCAGGTGGAGAAAATAACATTTGCAAATGCGCCAAGAGTAGTGTGAGGGTACAGCCCATTTAGAAAACAACAACATTTCATGGGGCTGTAACATATTGTGAACCAGAAAGGACAGAAATAAGTGAGGGGGACAGGGGTGGGGTCATAGAGGGTCTTATATTCTGTGCCAAACAATGGAATTTTGTACTAAAGGATATGGGGAGCCACTTTATGATTTTAAGGGGGATTGATATGATCAGATTTCCTGTATGGAGAACAAGAAGAGCAAACGCAGAGAATGGACTGGAGAAGCTAAGGCCTGCAAGCAGCCTGAAAGACTAGTCTAGATGACTACCCAAAGTGACTAGTTTGTTGACAGAAGTGACAGTCACTGAAATGGGACAAATAGGAAGAGAATATGTTCAAGGGGAGATGAGCTCAATTTTTGGCATGTTGGGCTTGAGGTGGTTTTGGGCTTTCAGAAATGTCACTCTCCAGCAGGAAAGTTTAAGGATGGAGCTTAAGAGAGGCAGCTGTGGGAAACATCAGCATCCAGAAGGTCGTTACTCCCTTATAAAGAAGACTGATGGCTCCCCACCTCATTCTAAGGATGATGGATTTAAGTAGTGACTAATTTCACAGATATTATCTGCTGGAGTATTTACACCCAGCAGTGATTTGATTTGTCTTTGTACAGTGGTAAATAATATATTTGTTTTTATTCTTATCACAAATATGGATTAATTTCCAAGAGACTTACCTAAGTGTTTTAGTATGTTTTTATCTCCAAGTTACAATGTGAATATTGGGAAATTCTAGACATAGGCAAGAAAAATACCCCATTAATACCCCATTAATAAATGTTTTTAAATTAAGCATTTGATGTTAAATTTAGCATAGCAGTCTTTTGCACTGAAATTTTGTCCCATTTGGGGAACTAAAAAACTGTCAGCAATAATTTTACTCTTAGGATTAATTCCTATTTAACCTGAGAGTTTCCCTTGTCAAATCTGTGCCATGAATACTTGGCCTGAGTTTTTATGGACCATATAGAGCAATACAGCCTCAGTCCTTAAAGTCCACACAATTCTGCCAAAACAAACTAACCCAAATGATTGACTCCACTGATAGAGGATATCATATTTTGAGAGACAGCAGCACAAAATGTAAGTATTTCAAATCCAAGCTCTCTGATGACGAAATTAGAGCAGAAAACTCAGCAGAGAAGTCTTATCAAGTCTCTGGAAACAAGAACGGAGAACAATGAATTATGTCAGGAAGATCATTTTTCTCTCCTCAATGCTTCCTCTGGTGCCCCGTATGACCCTGGGCGTTCTCACCCTGCCAGTCACTCATTTTCTTCCCCTCCATCACCATGTGGAGTTTTATACAGTATTTTGTGTTCTTTAGATGAAAGATAGAAAGTATACCACTTAAGTGGAACATCTGAGGCTTTTTTACTTACAATGGGAAGAAAGAATCACTTGCATATAAACATCCCAGAGACAAAAACTTTATGCAGTGTTTTTACCCCCCAGCTAACACTTAAATCAACAAAAGCCTAGGTCAGTGCTCCCCAACATTTCAATGTAAAAAAAAGGGAAAAAGGCGGGGGATGGGGGAATAAAAGAAATCAAGGGGACAAATCCTACAAGTGATATGTTGTTTATTATCTTTAGCCTGAGAAAATATATAATGCTCAGAAGTTACCGCCAAGTCAGGAATGCTTGTAAAGGAATTTCTATTTTTATTAACCACATGGTATTCACATATGTATATTTTTAAAAGGTGTATCTGTACAGGTAAGACATAACCCCTCATTCAGTCACAGGCAACACGTGGTTTGCAATGAGAATAAGAGACTTCTGATATTAACGCTTAAGGCCCACCCTGCCATTCTAAAGACTGAATGCGGTAAACCCCTCTTAGCTTCACTTAAACTTTGGTTCTAAGATCTGCTCCCTAATTCACCTACCTGTCATGGCAATTAAAAAAACAAATCACAAGCAAGAGGAATGTTAAAGTCTAGCATTCTGACAGGAATTTTCATTCAAGAAAATATTTTCCACAGGGAGTAGGGAACAAAGCATCTCCAGATTGCACTCATGCAGAAAGCCAAATGAAATAGTGGAAGGAAGTAGAAGCACAACTAATCGAGGTTAAGTTTCCATACTTTTCAAAAAGAGAATAATAAAAGGACGAATATTTCAGGATCTCACTGCTATGAACTAATTATAATACATAAACTCAGAGACATAAAATATAGAATATAGGTTACCAGGATATAGAATGAAGCTAAAGAATGGGGAGTGGTTGCTTCCTATATGCAGAATGTTTAACTACGGTGAACTTAACTGTTTGGCAATGGAGAGGTGACGGTAGCATGTTAGTGTGAGAATAACAAACACTGCTGACTGGTGTGTGAGCAGAATGGAAAGGGGAAGTTTAGAGTCATGCATGTCACCAGAAGGAAAGTTCGAGGTCAAAACATGGGAATGTATAACACAGGGAATCTTGTGATGGACAATTTGTACAGTTGATTAACTGTACAAATATCAAACAATTCTTAAATGAACTAGAGCATATGTACAACACTGTAATAGAGGGGTATATGGAAAAAAATGTACCTAACACAAACTATAGACTATGGTTAACAGTATTTTAATACTCTTTCAACAACAGAAACAAATGTACCACACCAATCCCATGGGTCAATAATATGGGGGGATAAGGAGTATGGGAGGATTAGGGTTTTCTTTTTTCTTTTTGGAGTAATGAAAGTGTTCTAAATTTGATCATGGGGCTCTATGCACAACTATGTGATGATTCTGGGAACCAGTGATTGTATACTTCAGATGATTTCTATGCTGTGTGAATATACCTCAATAAAAATTGCATTTAAAAAGTCTGTTTATAAAATACATCTAAAATCACTTGTGTAGATAAAGTGTTTTGTAAAGTATGAATCACCATATGAATAGTAAGCGGTTATGATTTGTAGGGGCAAAAATATTAATTTCCACAACCATAGAGCCATGGGGGCATTAACAGAGATTTCGTCTATTAAAGGAGTCAGTGCTCTCATTTTACTGTCAGGGGTCATACACTCCTTGAGTCAGACATGTCGATATGCGTCCATGCTATCACAACAGCACATCCAGAGACAGGTGAACCTGTTCTATCAACATGAGAAGAAAACTTATAAGTAATAAAAGCTACTATATATTGGTAACTCCCTATGTGCCAGGCCTTGTTCCAGAACTTTACATAGATTATCATTAAAACCTCACAATGTGGTACCTCTTTTAATCTATTTTTTTTTGTGGGGGAGCCTCTCAGAGAAGTATAATAGACCTAGAGAGAATTCTGGCTGGCCTGATTTCAAAGCCCTGTTTCTTCACGATACCAACATTACCTACAATGGGTGATAAGCACACAGAACTGATGAATTTTCTCCAGCAAGGGAGGCTAAAATGATGAAACGTCTGTTCAGCACCTACCTCACTTAGTTTAAAGTCTTGATTCTGGTTTCTTTTTGCCAACCATTGGTTAGAGGTTACAATTTATCCCTTTGGGCACTACTGATTTTCACTGGATAAGATTCCTAAATTATTCTACTTATTGCATTTCCTTATTTTCTCCAACATTCATTTGGCAAAAAAAAAAAAAAAAAAAAAAATCAAAGCAACTCAAACACACGCTATGCTGTCTTTATCTCCTACTTCTCCATTTCCTCATAGTTTGAAAAGCAATCTGCAGTCACTTTTAATTAGCAGCCAAGCAATGCCAGCAATGTGCTAAACACTTCTTTACATTATTTACTTATTCTTATGACAAAGCTATTTAGTTGATGTTGGGTTTCCATTTCATAGGCGAGTAAAGAGTTCATACAGCTAATGAGCTAATGAGTAGCTAAGATAGGATTCAGAGGTCTGTAGGACAATTCAATCTGCTTTTAACATTACACTATGCCTCCCCAGAAGATATGTACAAATTCTTGTCAGAAGAGATTAATGGTAAAATTAAAGGAGCTGGATAGGGAGAGACAAGGAGTTATCAGATTTTACTATTGTATACCTGCTCAACTCCAGTTGTCCTCACTTTACTTTAATTTACTTTCAATCCCAAAGAAGTAAAAATTTAGGGTCATGAATTATTGAGAAAGCCTTTAAATTTAAGGAGGAAATAAGAACAATGGGCTAAGATTACAACATTGAATCTCCTTTCCTAAAACAAAATTATGTTCACTTCAACATTTAAGGAAAAGAGAACACTAAAACAAAGCACTGTGTATTTCCATTACAATCACTCCTGCCATTAAAACACCAAAAGGCTTCCCTAAAATTACCCTGCACCCTTGGCCAGAGGAATTACTGAAGGAAATGAAACAGTTTTGGGGAGTGTTCTATACTCAAATGAACCTCAAATCCTTCAGAGGGGATACTGGCTGAGTTACAGTGGCCCAGGAGAATCTCATAGATTAAAAAACTGACAAAGGAACAGCTGTATCCAGAAGAAAAAAAAAATCATAGAATTTCCTACTCCCTGTTCTTTTTAAATATGCTAGGGAAAAGTGAGAGAATAAATATCAATAAAATGAATTAAAGAGTTACAAGGGTTGTATAACTTTGGCCTAAGGCAGTATTTTTCTAGTTTTCACTGATTTTTTTTTAACCCAGTGCAAAACTGGGTACAGAGTAAACCAGAAGGTACCCAGGAAGTCCTTAATTACTGGTCACTGAATGAGAGGACGGATGAACAGGAGTCCTACTGCCTGAGTCTTCTTGGGCCATGCATCAGGACTCTGATTCTGCTTAAAGACTCCAGCAGCTGTCCATCTGATACTCTGTGAGAAGTGATGTGTATATCTCAGTACAATCTTGAAAATAATTACTCTGTATGCAGGACTCCTAGTTTGAAAATGCAAATAAAACAAAACAAAACACTGATTTGCAGTATGAATAAGAATTCTCCAAAGAAATAATGGAGCATTTCTTACTCAGAGTTAAGCCAGGAGCCTACTTTTCTTGTAGTAAAGAAGAAACTACTTGAGGTTTATGAATAGGATAGGATTTAGAAAGGTCAATCTTGGAACTAGGGTGCAAGTGATGTTGAGGTGGGGAGAATCTGGACCACTGTAGAGGCAACAGAAGTGGAATGAAAGTTACATCTAGCCTGGATACTTGTGGGTTTACTCCACCGTTTGATTTCCCCAGAAATTTAATCACTTATTTTTTTTTCCCTTGGGACCAAATGGCCAGTGGTGGAAAGTTTTTAATGTGCTGGGCTAATTATTTTACACAGAGTATATATGGGCTATGTTTGAGGGATGCCTAAGGTATATGCAGAAGATAGAATCAAAAACAGCACAATCATTTTTTAATACTTCTGGGATGTATGAGCCAGCCATTACAAATGAAGGACTTAACTAAATAACTTCTAGTAAATCCCTCCAGACATAACACACAATTTCCAATTTCACAATATCTTCATAAACGATCAGTTATGGAATTGGTCGGTTCTTACTCTTTTCAGGATGGGATATGACATCATGTATATAGTGGACAATTCAATGTTTCATGAGGCTGTGACTTCCATCATCATTTGGTAACTCTGTTTATGCAGTTTCCAGATTCTTACAGGAAAAACTTGTAAACCTACTTTGGGCCACAAGATGACCTGTACATAAGTTTTTTTGTGATTTTTTTTTAAAAATAAATTTTCTTTTGAAAAGATGATTAATGGACTCAATCCTCTTGCATCTTAAGGGAATACAGAAAACTCAATGTCTAGATTCACACTCCAAATTTATGTCAAAGATTGACAAAGAACTTCATTTTGGGGACTCTACTCTTCATAGCAGGTGAGGGAAGGCTTCTTAAATCACACTCTCTCAGACATTTCCTTTCAGGCTTCCTTTCTTCTAAAAGAATGCCAAAGGAGTGATGCCCTGGTTCACTCTTGTTTCTCTACAACTACTCCGTTTTGACAATTTGCATTTTATTTTGGACCAGGGCAACTGTAATTGTAAATTGGTCTACTTTCTTTCATCTGGGGCTAGAAGCAAATCATTTTTAATAGTCTTTAATTCCCCCTTTTAATGAGATATCTACCTTCAGCAGTGACTCAACCATGTACTGCCCTAAGCAAGGGTGGATGAATCACAGAAAAGAGACCAAGAAACCCATTAGGTAATCTCAGGCAGCTCCCTGCCAGACTCAGGATGATTCCCAACAATAAAACCTCAAGGACCAGTTCAGCACACTTTTTATTTGCCTTCAAGGATGGAACCGCTAACACGTCCACCATCGGCTGTTCCTTGACTCGCAGAGTCCACACTCCACAGTTGTCTCCCTGCTGTTTTATTTAGGCTGTCCTTATCCTCACTGCACCCCATCTTACTATAAAGCTCTGGAGCTGCTCAGACTATTGAGTATCTCTTATGCAAACAAATTTTTCTTTCTGTCTGTTTGCAAAAGCTCACATATTTAGCAAGTGACTGCCCTGGATACGAAGAGAAAATTGAACTACATCTAAAAGAACTTCTTATGCTTCTTAACCCTTGCCATAAAAATTAGAAAAGGCCTCATATCATTGACTTCATTCTCAAAGGGTACTGCCTTTCATATACTTTCCAGTTCTTGCTCAGTCTAATTCTCTTCTTGCTGCTTTCCTCTGAAATCTCTCCAGCTGTTCCACATCTGGAATCAAGCTGCTTATAACTGAACAAACTATTCTTGGTGTGGTCTTACTTGATGAAGATAAACTCTCAGTTTTATTTTTCCTTTATCTCTCTTACCAGTCTTGCCTTTCCTTTCCTCATCTCTTTCTTCCTTTCTTTTCTCTCTTTCCTTATTACTCTGTAAATTATTCTTTGGACATCATATTCTGGAGAGTTGTCATCCAGCTCAATTCAGTGGGCTCAAGAAAAATGGCAGAAACCTACTCTGAGGCTACAAGGCCTCTTAGTTGATACTTAGTTGATACAGTCAGGCCTTTTAGGATTTCCATTTCCCACTTTTCCACAATTAAACATTATCATCAACTGCTACTATTCCTGGTTATCAAGACAGCTGCCCTTATAAAAACAAATTATGAAGAAATTCCAGCTATTCAAAGAAGTTACCAAATCAATCAAATTGGTTAATTAGCTTAGATTTTTATTCTCTTGCAATGCGCAGCAAAATCTTTCTAACATCATTACCTTACTATGGTGAACAGTAAACTTTCTAACAACCATTTGACCAATTTATGCATCTGAAATAAATTTTTTTGCTGAACCTTAAAAATCAACTCCCCAAAGCTCTGCCTTTTACGCTGTAAATTTAATTCACAAACATCCTACAAACTCTTTCTCCCAAGCATTTGCTAGCTTCCTTCTTTATTTCCTGAGCTCAGAAGAGTTCCCTAACCTGAGCTCCCCAACTCTAGCCTCCTTGCTCTTCATTTTTTGTTCTGTTCCCATCACCAACAATCATCTTTGTTTATCAACCTGGCTACATCCTTCAAAACCTCTAAACAGTGTTTTTTAGAGGTTGGGAGGTGCCAGATGGGAGGTGCCTTTTACCTTCTGATAGCCAGCATGCTTTCCCACACCGCTTCCTTTTCTTTTTCTTGAAATCCCTATCACCTGGGAATTTATTTATTTATTTATTTATTTATTTTTTATTATGATCATTTCATTCTACATATATAATCAGTAATTCATAATATCATCACATAGTTGCATATTCATCATCATGATCACTTCTTAGGACATTTGCATCTATTCAGAAAAAGAAATAGCCAACAGAAAAAAATTCATACATACCATACCCCTTACCCCCACTGATCACCAGCACTTCAAGCTAAACTTATTTTAACATTTTTCCCTTTATTATTTATTTTTATTCCATTTGTTTTACTCATCTGTTGATAAGGTAGCTAAAAAGAGCATCAGACACAAGGCTTTCACAATCACACAGTCACACTGTGAAAGCTCTATCATTATAAAATCATATTCAAGAAACATGGCTACTGGAGCACAGCTCTACATTTTTAGGCAGTTCCCTCCAGCCTCTCTGTTACACCTTAACTAAAAAGGTGATACCTATTTAATGCATAAGAATAACCTCCAGGATAACCTCTCGACTCTGTTTGGAATCTCTCAGCCATCGACACTTTATTTTGTCTCATTTCACTCTTCCCCCTTTTGGTCGAGAAGGTTCTTTCAATCCCTTGATGCTGAGTCTCAGTGCTTTCCATCACCTGGGAATTTTTAATAAAGACCCAGATGGCAACAATTACACAATCACTGCATGTAAGAAATAGAAAGGATCTTAGACATCATCTAATCCAGCAGCTTGAAAAGTGTTCTCTGAGAAATCTTCAGATTCTTCTGGGGTCATCTTGAGATAGGAGGAAGTTTAATGGGGAAGAGAGAAGCAGGAAGAATTTAGGGTCTCACCCACAATTTAACCACAACAATTTCATTTTAATCTGTTTTCCAAATTATGGTGTAGAATCTCTACTTAAAATAAGAAACTGAAAACTACTAATCTATTTTCAACCAGGCTGAGCCCTTTAAAGAGAGTCAAATGTGAATCTTGAAAATGTGTGCTTGAAAAAAGGGTCTTTACATGTTTAAGCTTCTTATTCTAATCCCTCACCTTTAAATACTGGTCTAAACCACCTTGAAAGGGGGAAATGTAATTTATTGGTGGATGTACTGGAAGAAGAATGAAGGGATTCATGTCGTACTGCTGGGTTTCTCAGTAGCTAGCTATTATACCACTTAACCTCTCAGTGCCTCAGTTTCCTTGTCTGTACAGTTAGACAAGGTTAAGTAGGTTCCATGTTCCATGTTCTATGAATATATGTGAGTGAGGGGACAGAGCTCATTTTCTCCCTACTTTCCCCATCTGTTCAAATAATGTATCCTCCTTTTTCAAAGTTGGAGGGAAAGTGTCCAGGGATATCAACAAAAAAACCCACAAGCTTTTGTTTAATCTAACACCAGGAGTAATGGAATGTTTACACACAGACTGGCTGGCCTCAGTCCTTTAGTTTCTCTCCTTTTATCTCTCTAATGCTCCTTTCAATCTGTCACCCCCTCACATCTCTTTCCTTCCTTCTTAGCTCTGCTCCGGTTAAGCTCAGTATAAAAACTCTAAGTGGCTACTGTATACAAGGCACAGTGGCTCAGCACTTGGGTTATATTAAGATGGGTAAGACACAGCCCTGTATTGAATGGGTTCTGTGTCTTAGGATGATAACATATAAGTGTTATCTGGCAGAAATATAAAGGACCAGGTTAGAGATGCAAAAGCATAGAAGTGGAAGTATTTTCACAAGAGATGGGAGCATGCAAACTCTTTCACTTGAAAGCAACTAAACTCGAGAACTGCATCGGGAATGAGAAAGAAGCTGCTCAATATTAATTCACTGAGTAAATCATCCAATCAGTCAGGCAAGCACTTACTGAGCTGACACTATTTCCCAGGCACTGTACTAGATATTGTAGTTACAAAAATTGGAAAGGAGAGACAGACGAGTGAATAGGTTTGGGGTCTAGGAGAATCAGTACAACACCAAGCAGGGGAGGAGTCATGTCAGAAACAGCAGACATGGAATGGAAAGAGAAAGATTAATAAATTCCATCTGGGATGATGAATTTACTTAACATGTTGATGTTATGGGGATGTTGGGGCTAAAGGGTTGTTGGAGCAATCAAATAGGCACAATCTGATGAGCATTTGGATCTGAACTTAGGAGAAACTTCTCAATATCAACACTGAAAATGTTATCAAGGGTGGAGTCATGAAACAAAAGAAATCTCCCAGAGAGAAAGACTAGAGAAATAAAGAGAAAGATGTGGAACCAAAGCTTAGCAAGTGTCTACATTCAAGGGGTTAGGGAAGAAAAGAATACTGAGTAAAGACAACATTGAAAAGTAAGGTAGGAGAGGAGGTGCAATGCCAGAACAAGTCAACCAAGAAGACAGCTTTGAAAGAAAAAGAGCATTCAAAAACTCAATGAGGTTCTGTGTAGTCATAATGGTGTGCATGAAAACCATGCTGATGTTCTCAAAAGCCAAGGAGAGAGGTAAACACCGTGTTCTTATTAGCCTGGCTCCAAAGTCATCATCTGGTTTCTAACTGTGATGATGAAGCATGGTTACACTGACAAATTTGAAATCACTGATGATCACAGAGCTGATAAAATTGTTGTCAAACTCACAGGCATGTTCAATAACTGTGGCGTGATTAGTACAAGGTTTGATGTGCAAATCAAAGACCTAGGTAAATGGCAGAATAACTTGCTCCTGTCTCATCAGTTTGGCTTGGTTATACTGCTCTGATGGCCTCAGCTGGCATATGGACCCCCAGAAAGCAAGATGAAACATACACGAGGAAATATCATGGGATTCTTTTTCAAGGGATGTATTACATACATACAAATAAAATGCCTGAATGGGTTCCTGTACTTCCAAATAAACATTAAAAAGCAATAAATAAGTAAATGTAAATGAACCTTGAAAACATTATGCTAAATGCAATAAGCAAGGCACAAAATAACACATGAAATATCTAGAATAAGCAAATTCATAGAGATGAATTCAAAGTAGGTTAGAAGTGACCAGGAGCTGGGTGGAGAGAAGAATGAGGAGTTACTGCTTAATGGACACAAAGTTTCAGATTAAAATTTTGAAGATAGATAGTGGTAATGGTTGAATAACACTGTGAATGGAATTAATGCTACTGAATTGTACACTTAAAAGTTGTTTTTACCACAGTAAAAAATAATTAGGAAAAAACACAATAAACAACAACAACCCACAAGACAAAGCAAAGAAACAGGATCAGAGAAGTCAAGTCGGGTAGGAAGAGAAAAAAAGCAGCTGTGAGATTTGGTAGTGAGTTAATGAAGACTTTTGAGAGGGCAGTTTTGACAGGGTACTAGATATTAAAGAATTTAAGAGAGAATCAGAAAAAAGAATATTGAATGAAGGTGACTTTGCTTTAGAGAAAGCTGGCCATAAGGAAAATGAGGTACTGTAGACTCCATAAATGTTCTTTTATTTTTCTTTCTTTTTTTTTAAAGGTTAGAGGAGGCTTGAACAGGCTTACAGGTTAGGAAAAGAAATAAGCTTGCTACAAGTTCACTTCACCATCTATTCCACAACAAAAACTGAAGATACTAACTCTCTAAGTTAAGGGTTTTTGATCTTTTGAAAAACATTCTTCTGGTCATCTGGTTATTTACATGTGGCAGTGGTGCTGGTAATATCTATAAATGAGACAGACTTTCGGCCTGCCTTAAATAATGCCTGGATGAATTCTCATCACAATTGGAGGCATGTGTGGGATGGTCTGACATTAACAGGCTGTGACTGCAAGAGACTAAACAGTCACCCTCCAGAAGAGCGGAAAGGGAGGGGCTGATGTGACTACTGATGTAGAAAGATGTGCCATACGTATTAATGCACCTTGAACAGAAAAAAGCAATTGGGTTTCAAATGTGTGCTTCAAATCCAAGTCTCAAGTGCAGATGACAGGTGATTGAGCCGTCTCTCACATGGGCTACTGGAGGGGGTAGGCTATAGGTTGCACAAATAAAGGAATTTATTTATTTAAATATGAGTATTGTTTCCGCTGAGTAATGCTGGGAAGGCCAACCCAGCAGCAGCCATAGCAGAAAGCAGAACAGAACAGACAATATGATTTCCAAAATCTGTGATATATGTTAACACACACATACGTGCTTATATACATAAATATACATGTAAATTATATATATTAGTTCACCATATATATACACGCATATATATATATAAATTCATTTTACATATAACAATTAACTTAATCCTTCCAATCTTGTGAGGTGAGACCAATGACCATTCTTCTTTTACACACGAAAGTAAAAAAGACGCAGAAAGTTTAAGTAACTCCTATGAGGTCATCTAGCTGATAAATGGGGGAGCAGGGACTTACTTACACCCACCTCGGCCCAGCTCCCAAGTGCATGTGGCTTTGCAGGTAAGATGCTATACCGCTACTCAGACTCTGCAGAGACTGAAACCCACTATGGGAATGAATGAATTGGGGTCTGGCTAGTAATATTTTCCCTTTCCTTTGTACTCCTCTAAAGCGAAAACAAAAATAACACAATTCACATTTAATAAGTCAGTCTATTAAGGAAAAAAGCCTAAATGCCTATATTTTCTGTGAATTTTTGAATGTTAAAATATAAGGTCCTAATGGCAGATCCTCAGCTACAGTTTAACAAACAGCCTAGCCTATTCCTAAAATTGCTCCAAACCTGCTCTTTCTGCTAAATTTTTTATACCCTATTGTCTCTCCTTCCGTATAGAAATCAAACATTACAACCCATTCCCAACCAAAGAATCTAAGACATATACTTACCAAAACCTATCCCTCTTGTACAAATTGATTCCAATTTTTCTATATAACCCCTTCCTTGAAAAAGAGTATAGTGTCAACATATTATATATATAGTATTCATGTGTACAGTGTGGTACTAGATACTACTTTGTGGGTGTGTGACCCATGTGATCACACAGGGCCTGACCTTCCAAAGGGGTCCGAGACCTGAAGGACTCTGTACTTTAATGCTCTGCTATCATCATCTTAAAAAATTCCTAATTGTATCTTTGAACTTGTATTTTTGTCAATGAAGTCTAACGGGACAGTGAATCATATGTGTGAACAGAGGTGAAACATGGAAGAAAAGTAAAAGCTCTATATTTTAGTACTTCTCATGGCATGCCCCCTGCTTTTTGAACAAGGCTTAGCATTTTCATTTTGCCCTGGGCCCCCTAAGCTTATGAAACCAGTCCCACCTATAACCCTTTCACCACTCCCAAAAGGGTTTTGCACGTTTGGGTATTCCATTCATCATTCCGTCCTCCCATTATTCATTTCTTTGCACTGTGTACCTTAACATTGATTCTATGTACCTTTGAGGGGAGAGCCACTATCTTTTTCACCCTTGTATCATAAGTTTCCCATACAGTGCTAGAAGGTACTTGATAAATATCTGTAAAGTCAATACACCACTACAATAGACAACTATTTATTGTTCTAAGAGGACCACAGCCACATCTTTTCTAAAGTACAAATCTATATGGTTCTCAAAACCCTATGAACTACTAACTTCCCTTTCTATGGAAGGCTAAAAAAGGTGAACTTTTCCTTATTTGCTTGTAAGAAAAAAACACTTCATATTAATAAAACAATGATAAGTGGCAGGGTATTAGGTTTGTTTATAAGTTCCTTTGAACTTTTTGTTAAATATGAGCATCAAAGCATTTTTTGAAAGTTTACTGTTCCAGCATTTAAGGTTCCAAAACATGGCAACTGACTTTTCCTAAGGGTTGAATGCTGTTTAATGTGATGCATAATTTGAGTCAACAAATGACTGAGAGAAGATCCCCAAGTGCTTATCTCTCACAAGGAGTAAATCTAACTACCAGCCTCTGGCAATCCAGAGCAAGTAACTAAGATCAGGTTTCCATCTCGGATTCCCAGCATCAGCATCCCTCACACCACTGCTAGATTCTCATGCTGGTCTATGGAAGGCTCTTTATAAGGAAATTACTTATATTCTATGATTCAAGTCTATTAGAGATGACTATACCCTAGTTAAATGCCACAAGGGGCAAACAACTCTTTAGTTTCCATGGCTAGAGTCGTTGAATGATAAAAAGTCACTTATATGAAAAATATGGATTAAACTAGTGAAGTCTCTCCCAAGACTCCAGGTTCAGCAGTTTTCTTTTTCCCATTTTGGCAAGGATCGAGATAAAGAACTCAGAAATGTGTCCTTGGCTACTAAGAGGGGAAGGAGTCCAGGACACACTAATCAAATGCCAGTTTAATAATGATGTTCTTTATCCAAAGGTGAAGCGGAGGCATCAGTTGTTCTTTGAGTGATAACGGAGGGCCACAAAACAAAAAGGCAGTGGCTAAGAGGCAAAGGAAGTGAGTTGAGAATAACAACATGGGTATTCAGTATTTAGAAGAGCAGAAAATTGAGTCTGGGAGGTATTATTAGGGTACTAAGAGTCGCAGCTACAACTTTTTTATTAGCTTAAAAGAAGAAGTTGTTGATGTTTAACATTAGTTGTAACAATCTAAGAAGGACCAAATGTACACTGTGTTGAGATATTTTAGGCAGAGCAATCAAGATACGGGGAGCTTAAATAAAGATACTTTATTCACACTGTGACTAAACCCAGCATACTGCCAAAAAATAGGATTTGGAACAAATTTTGGAATAAAAACTACTCATCTGTTTTGCAAAAAGAAATCAGAAGCACATCAGCATAATCAGTATTTTTAAACTTGCTTATTAAGTCAGGACACTGATCGCTAACAGATGCATATATTTGCAAATTTCTTCAACAAAGTTGACAAGCTCTGCATCACAGGTCTCTTCTTGTTGCTCTGAAATACATGTTTCTGAATTTCTTTTCAACTGTGCTCACTACTAATGATCCTGGGTATCTCTGTCAGTTTTCTATTGATCTGTTAGCTATTGCTTGGTAAGAAAGCTAAGCCATGATAGTCAATAATTTTCTGGGCTTGCTGTAAATCGGACAAAAGGATTGGCACTAGGCAGTAGTCAATGGAAATTGCCCTGCTTTGGGAATGACACTATGGACATTAAATCTGTGAAATTCTGGATTTGCACTGAAGCATTCTGGCAAAAAGCATGAGTTTTTAAAACATATTCCCAATAGGCATATAGGCTCCAAGGGTAACTCAGAATGCAGTTCATGAACTTTGGAAGCTACAAATACAGAGCGCCAAGTGGTGTGGGGGATAGAAGGGATGTGATATTCACAACTGAGCACTTACCTCAATTTTAGAGTGAGAACTGAGTAACTACCCATATGTATGAATGAAGCGATATCTTTGTTTCAAATTCTAGCAAGAAGCCCACAGGAGACAGGTACCCCCGAACTACACACCACAGCTCCCCAAATCTTCGAGCTGGTTACGTTTATCAGTCAGAAAATTTCTCACAATGTGAATTTTCATATAAAGGGATTTGAGCTGAGGTTTTTACATGAGAATTTTGAAAATTCACTTTAAGATCAAACTGTTTTTCCCCAAACAATGACTGAGCTATGGAAACAGGTTTAAGCTGCCAAAGAATTCACCTGTGATGTTTGTATTTTATTCTAAAGAGACCAGGATTGTCAGTCAGAGCATATATACTGCCTTTAGCCTGGAACTAAACTTAAGAATTTAAAATACATCTCTTTTGTACCCCCTACCCCTTCAAAAAAAAAAGATCTAAAGAGGATATTTCATTAAAAGCAAGAATCACCAATAAATTTTTAAAAAGCAAATGTGCCAGTTAATAAGTTTGTATGCAAGAAACATACAGACATCCTAATCTAAAAGTAAAAAGAGGAATTTCAAAACAACTCGATAAAAACTATATAGCACAAAGGTAAACAAGCATCTCTCTATTTTCTATGTTTCTATTTAGCCCCACTTTATAATCTTGCTCAATTCTCATGTCTGCATTTTTATAAAAAGCCTTCAGTCAGCGGCCAACTGATGACTCTTACGCTCCCTTTAGCACTCACGTATTAATGAAGAACTCACTTTTCTTAAACTTTGCATATATTAATTCACTTAAACTCATACCACAAAAACCTATGAGGTGGTTCTATTCCTACTGATATGTTACAGATAAGGAAACTGGAGGAACAGAGAGGCTGAATAACTTGCCAGTGGCCTGGATGGCAAAGTTCTGTAGACCTGCTCTTAAGTACTTATGTATCATCAGTCTCTGTAACAGTCATTTGTACTTGCTGACAGATAATTTGGAAGACATTAGTAGTACTTTATTTAGAATAATAAAGTAAATAAACATCAATAAAGGTTCCTGTGGTTAAACTTCTGTATGTGGGTGTGTGGGCATGTGCATGACTGGGTGGGAACATGTGTGGTGTGCGGAGGAAGGCTTTAACTGTAATTTGTTTCAATGAGTTCATGTAAAGGGAAAAAAAATGAATTCACATTTTATTGAGTACCTACAATGTGCTATCCAGAGTGTGTGATGTTTTCTGTTCAAGTTACAACAATCCTGTGAGACAAGTATTCTGTTTCTACTTTTCATTTCTAGTTTTGTCGTTGCTTTCAAACAGGTATAGCAACCAAAGCTCAGCGAGGTTACGTGAACTATTAAATGTCACAGAGTTTGTGGATGGCAGAAGATTGAGACCCCTGTACCCACCCTCTTCATGCATCCCAGTATCCAATACTATTTGGAATTTGCCCTCTTTTTCAGATTTCAAATATCCTGACAGCTAATCACAGAATCCAGTATCACCCCAGATTGCTTTCTGCCCAGTAGTACTCATGGTAGAGCTTATAATGATCTTCCATCTTGTCATATCCCTTTTAAGGAAACTTCATTGATTGTTTAAATCACATCTCCCAAGTACTGACAACCCCTTTGAATTTAGAGGCTACTGTATCTGGAACTCCCAGGGCCCTCAATGGTTTCAGAGCTCATGTTCTTTCTTCCATAATTTTAGCTACAGGTGTATAAGTCTATAACTGAAGTTACATTGTACAGGTACACTCCCTGGCTATGAATCTTTAAACAGCTTTGTACTAAAAAATGCCTGCATGCATTATGGGATTGAAAAGCCTTCTTGACCAAAAGGGGGAAGAGAGAAATGAGACAAAATAAAGTTTGAGTGGCTGAGAGATTTCGAACAGGGTCAAGAGGTTATCCTGGAGGTTATACTCATGCATTATATAGATATCCCTTTTTAGTGTGTGGTGTATTTGAGTGGCTGGAGGGAAGTACCTGAAATTGGTGAGCTGTTTCCAGTAGCCTTGATTCTTGAAGACAACTGTATAACAATACAGCTTTTACAACGTGACAGTGTGAGGGTGAAAACCTTGTGTCTGATGCTCCTTTTGTCGAGGATATGGATAGATGGTAAAAAAAAAAAAAAAGGATAATAAATAAATAAATACTAGTGAGGATAAGGGGTAAAATAAGTTGGGCAGATTGAAATACTAGTGGTCAATGAGAGGGAGGAGTTAAGAGGTATGGGATATATGAATTTTTTCTTTTTATTTCTTTTTCTGGAGTGATGCAAATGTTCTAAATCATGGTGATGAATACACAAATATGTGATGATATTGTAAGTCATTGATTATACACCATGTATGGGCTGTATGTGTGTGAAGATTTGTCAATAAAAATATTTTTAAAAAATGCCTATAGGAATAAAAGTAGAACTACGGATTTCAAAAATTTTCGCCATGATTGACATTAAGAAGTGATATTGGTATTGAGACCCAATATACATATACATGTGTATGTGTGTATGTGTATGTATGAATACAGATACATAGGCAAGAAAAAATTCATAAAATAGTGCTTACTACCAACAAATTTTGATATTTTATATATGATTCATTTTTTTAACACAAAGTTCACAAAATCTTTACATGACTTCCTATCATCTTGCAAACAGTTGCTTAAAAAACAGGGATCTAGAGCATATGGTTCTAATTTAATTAATATTTTACGCAGAACTAAATTGAAAAAGGCTTATTTAATTAAAATGAATAACATCTATTACTTAGCTCTTATCTGATCTAAAGTTACTTAAAATGAGACTATTACTGTTGTCTGCAAGGTAGGGAATGGGTAGGTACCCTTTTACCATGTACCCTTTTGGGCCTTCAATTTTGTACTGGGTGAATGTATTGACGACTCAAAAGTTAAATAAAATGAAAATATACCCCTCCTGAAAATCACATTCTATAATTAGGACTGTTTTTGCTTTGTTTGATTTTATTTCTAGTATTTTAAGACTAATTTTAAAAAAAATAGTTTTTTCAAGAAGAAAGTTAACTTTGGATCTGTGGCTTCCAGATCCCAATTTTTCCTTTGAAAAATACAGATTCATCATGGGATCTTTTCTAATCATATGCACTCTCAAAATGGGTAATCAATGGTTTTACAATAAACTTGGCCAATTTGTTTACTATCCTGAATTGCAAATAATTGAACTTCTAGATGTGAATACATTTCTCTTATTCAAATAGTCTTTCAACAGATTTTCTCTCTACTTCAGCTTAGATTTTCATCAAAAGGACATCTGATCTTATCCTCAGATTAAATATGTTTACCTTTCTGAATTTTAAAAGGAAAAAAAGGTAAAATTTTTAGCATATTATTGACAGGTTTTCTTTCGTTTTTTTAAAATTCAGGAATAACACTTTCTTAATTATTTCTCATTTTACAGGGTTTTCATACTGCAGTTACTTAAAACAAAAACACAGTTATGTGACAAAATAGAGGATTAACCTTCAGAGCTATGGAAAAGAGAAACCATAAAATTTTATTAGCACAGAAGCAAAATAATACCCTGTTAATAGACTGCCTAATGCTGCTACTTTCCTTACAGACAGTCCAACATGAGTTAAAAGAAGATACATAAGTCAGAGTTCTCTACTATACAAGACTTTATTTCAAATCGAAATGCTGGGGGTCTTGCCTGCCCTTAACATTTAAAAGAGGAAGTACAGGGAAACACTGTCATTTTCTGGAGAGATCGAGGGTTAAACTCTGCACGAGACTCAGGCGTTGAGTACATCAGTGAGTCACGGAAAACTGTGGAGAGTACTCCTGCTTCAGTTCTGTCCCCCAAAGCAGCTATATTTGATTGTTCCACAGCTTATATAGCTTATGCATTATGTGTCAGAAGAGCTAAGTAACGTCTATAAGTCAGAAATAGATTTTTTTTTTAATGTTGAGAAATTTGCCTAAATTTCCAAAGACCTCTGGACACATACATATAATTTTAAAGCACTTCATAGGGAGAGTGAGAAGGGTTGGGAAACTCCCTAAAACAGAAGTGGTGAGCAAAGATATCTAAAAAGAAGGTGGATCCTAATGAACATCCAGTGGGTAGTGAAATCTAGGTACGGACTGCATTTTAAAATCCATCCTATTAGATGGTAAGGCGTTACCACATTTTAGACAGATTACTACAATTGTGCTGATAGAGCTAATCCATTTGCCCAAAGCACAGGGCTATGTCATCCAAATTTTGAAAATCCAAAACAAGCACCCTTCGTAACAAAAGTTCTCTCAGACTTTTGACCTCTCTACTTCTGGCATCACCCAAAGCTAGCACTTGTAAGGGATGGGGAATGCGGTCTCTGATCACTAACTGGCGTTTTCTCTTTACACTGTCTTGTTTATTCATTTCTTCATCGAAGCCAGAGATCGTCCCTTTAGCTACTGCAGCATTTTTACCAGATGCAACAAATCACCGGGGTGTATTTTGACTGCTACTTTGTCATGTGAACAAGAGAAACACTGAAACCTTTTACTAGTCCCTGTGCTTCATCTTTGTTTTCCTCTTTTTCCCCAACTGTTTGTAAACTGCTCCAGAGGATTTTTCTTTTTATTATTTTAATCTTTTTTCTTCCCCTAGATTAAAATTTTAAAGCTTATGTTAATGACATAGAAATAATTTTGCATCTCTACTATATATTTTGACATTGTCATTTCAGTGTCATGGGTGATTGATTGGAAGTCCAAGGAACAATTTACGTTAATGAAAGAGAAGCAAACATTAGAAAAGCAAACTTATTTCAATGTTCTTAAAGCGATCTGATCATTATCATTAGTATATCCTGACAACAGCATTCACGTTTCACTCAAAATAAAACTTCCATCAGAATTTGTGAAATGTAAAACAAAAGGTGCTTCACAGTATATACATACTTAGTGTATACATACACAGTATATATACACACACATCTTACTTCCCATGAATCTTTGATAGTCTAAATAAAAGTTTTCTTTTGACTTCCTCTATATTCACCATCATTATCAAATTGACATCACAGAGTTGCTTACAACTATACAATTAGATGGTAAAGACAGCAGTACTGGCTTCAACTTCAGACCAAGCATCTTGTCGAAGAGCTTGTTTGTCATTTTTCTCTACCAACCAACCTAAAATTACAGTTTTACATAAAACCGTAAATTTTCTACAATTCACTTTATTCATTTCAAACATAGATATGTAGGTTGTTATAAAGTATATAATTCCATTATTATAAAATTGTTTATTTATGAAATGCCCTCTAGTCCAAAGAAAGCAATACTTAGAAATTTTTATCTCTAAAATTTGTTGGATAACTATCTCAGGTCAAAAAAAACCCCTGAGTTTTCTTGTGGCTGCAAGCCTTACTGCTTATAACACAATGGGCTGTGGACCTTCACACACAAAATGTTTTGTCTTCAATCCAAGAGCCCAACCAAATTCAGCATACATGGAGTTGACTATTGCTCTAAGAATAATAATCATTTTTATCTCTTGCAATTTCTATATTAAGACAAACGATGAAAAATGGGTCAAAATTTGAGGCTCAATATCTGCCGTGTTTGGCAATAGAACCAATTCTCAATAATCTGCAGAAATGGCAGGCAGGGAGAGTAGGAAAAGTCTCCAAAGCCCATTTTAGCAATGTTCCAAAAGTTTTGGTCATCAGAGTGCCTAACAAAAGGCAGAATTTAAGGTTCTTTATAATTTCTCAGCCCAATATCCAGGTGGGGGAAGGGAAAGGGACTGAAAAGCAGAGAAGGGGAGGAGAGGGCAGGCTGAAGATACTCTACTTTCCTTTTACAGAGTTAAAAAAACAAAAACAAAAGCAAAAAATGAAGACAGGGAAGGGAAGGTTGAGACAAACACAAAGAGAGGGAGAGTGGTGGCTGTTCTGAAATAATGCGCCGCCTTTGAGAGGACTGGGAGTAAAATGAAAGCTCTTCAGAAAAGCACACAAAAAAACCAGGGTGACACTTTATTTCTTCCCCTAGGACAGAACAACCATGACTAAAATTCAGCCTGAAGAGGATCTGAATAATTGCTAGACGATCCATGCATAATAATAATCATCATACCTTAATTTGTTTAATTTGACAATTATACTTTAGAGTATCAAGCCAGTTACACACTCTGAAATAAAACAAGACTGATTCTTCAACAAATGATCTACAAATTTAGGACTTCAAGTGCACTGCCTTAAAAAACTGTCACTACGGGCAATATCCCAATCAATACTCTCACGGTTTGAACATTTTTACATTCAATTATTATTTTTTTTTGGTGGTTGTTTTTCCATTGGAATTGCCTCCAGGATCATTCGACAAGACATACAAGAAAATCAGTCTCAATACCTGATAGATATTACCTCATCTTTGACCCTATCTGGAAGAGATCTAACCTGGTAATTCAATATATTTCCCGGACTTGACATAGAATAACTGCAGGCTAATTTTATAAAACAAACAAACAAAAAATCTGCTATGTTAGGTCCAAGATTTTCCAACACTAAGGACATCAGAAGAAAACACTGGTCTCTGAAGGAATTATCTCATATATTATTTAATTGAAATAAATCTATCCCAACAACTCCATAGAAACAGTAGGATGATTTTAAAAACTAGCGGTAACAAAAGTCTGTTGTTAATGTTAAGAAGTCCTAGAAAAGTAATAAAGACAAATGCCTATAATGTGGGTTGAAAAATCCTCTGTGAGCAGGGCTAAAATACAAGGGGAGATTTCCAACTCAAGAAAAACTATTCAATATGAACAGAAGTCATATAAGGTATTCCATCAGCAGATACACAGAACCTGAATCCAATACCCCAGGCTTCTACATATTGTTGATTTATAGATTACAAAAATGCAAAGTTTAAATGTTTCACAAAACTTCATCACTATTGCCTCAAGAAAGCTGGAATTTAGGGAACTTCCATTTTCTCTATGACTTGTTTCTGAAATGTGTAAATTTCTTAGCATGAACACTTTTTTTGTTGTCAAAAAACAGTTGTCTAGCTTTTTAAAAATAAAGAACAGAAAAAAGTTTAAATATTTGGAAGTATTATTCTTCATGGCTGGAAGAAATGTGATTTTGTAATTACAAAGGCAGTGAGAATGTAACTGAGAAGTTAGGATTTAAGAGATACTTATGTTTGCTGAATCATTATATAGATATTCCTTTTGCTTTCTGGTATACTGGAGTAGGCAGAGGGAAATACCCAAAAACCCTGAATTATAATCCAACTGCCTTGATCCCTGATAATGATTGTAGAGCCTTTATTTTGTACCCTTGTGATGGTAACAACTTTGTGACTCACACTCACTGGTACCCATTTTATCTAGTTTTTCAACTTTGGAGTTTTGTGACCACTAAAGACAGTCCCTAATGTCTACCAATGAAGGGCCGACCCAGAACTAACTGACCCCAAATCCAAAGTTATCTTCCTAACTATAGCTGGATTTAATCAAAATGGGCCTGCCTGACATGCACGGTAGCTTAGATTTTTAACTATAAGTCCCCTATACCTCATTATAATACTAAAGTCACACCCATCATCATATTAAGGCTGCTGTTTTCTTATATATGTTCTGTGACTAAGCATGTAATCAATTTGCACATGCTCAAAAATTAGATCACCTCTAATTATAAAATCTGGAATCACTGTGTTCATTATCTTAAAACCTGCCCATCTTTTTTTTTTTTTGCATGGGAATCGAACCCGGGTGTCCGGCATGGCAGGCAAGACCTCTACCTGCTGAGCCAATGCAGCCCGTCCCCTGCCCATTTTTTGATATTATAAAACTATCAGAATTACTACAGTTCCAGGAAGCAACTTTTGGGGCTGCTAGCAATAAACTCTTTCTCTCCTGCTTTGTGCCTGGCAATAAACTCTTTCTCGCTTTGACACCCAGGTATCTCAGGAATTGGTCATTTGAGCACATCGGGCAAAATAATCTACCACCTTTGCAGGGTAAGAGGAGTGAGAAATCCCACGAGCTCCACTCTCAGCTTCATTTCTAAGAATTCATTTAACCTACTACAACAACCTAACACACAGAAGTGAAAAGACTTGCCTAGTTAGAAAAATAGAGAAGGAAAGTTTGAATGCAGTCACTGTACCAAAGACAGTGGGGGTAATCCTGGTAAACTGCTTTTGAAGTATTTTAAAAGAACAGCTCTAGACAGACCAGATACTACAAATCATAGTAGCATTTCAAGAGGATTAACAAAATACCAGCATTTTCTATAAAAATAACCACATATTTTAAACATACCATTTAAATAAGAGTGCCTAAAATGACATGGACCCATTACAAAGTCCTTTGATATCTTAGCATAGTTCAGTTCAAATCATATGTCTGGAAGATATATGAACGAAGATACTGCCCATCCCTTTAGAGGGGCAAATAGTAAAATCTTCTGGAAATGAAGACTTTATAACTTGCCTTATACATCCTACCATGGTATTTTGTTGTCTGTAGGCTCCATGCTTCAGCTTTCAGCCGAAGTCTCTCCTGCTCTGGTGTGTCAGTTCATTGTTTCTTATCTGGTCACTCTCCTGAAAACACTTCATATCACTGAAGACAATAATTAAGCCATGCCTTGAGTGATTGGGGACTTGCATTTTACTCATTTGTTGCACTGAACCCAGGATAGAAAAATGAAGGCAAACATTTCTTCCCTTATCTTATTTTTTTAAATTCAATTTTAAGAAATCTATGTTAGTTCTGCAACTTTTAAATATTCAAGCCATAAATTTAAGTTGAAGATTTTTAGCTTATATTAGATATTCGTTTTAGATATCTCCCTAACATCCATATATGAGTTGTTCTTTTGTTATGCTGAACACTGGGTAGGAATTTAAATTATAATATCATATAAATGATTATGGATATTAGAATCACAGAATTTTAGATTTGGGAAGCTTTGTAGTACTGTTACATTAATTTTACAATTGCCGTAGCAATAATTTCAGATGGTCACAAAACAGTAGTGTTCCCTCAATTGTGAACAAAACATCTGCTTTCTAATTTAGAGAATTATGTGTATTCATAAACAGGCCTTGTCTAAGTGTACATATAACATATCTCTTATTTTCTCTGAGTTTCTTCCAAGTATTTGTTGTTCCCTGTCAAGGAATTTTCACAAAATCCTTTTTAGATAGGTAGTGAGTGACAGTGGGTGAGGAAAAAGGATCCCTAAGATTCTAGAACAAGATCGGCCATCAGCATGCCTGCCCAGCTTGCAGGGCTGGCTTCGTGGGTTTGTAACCTGTGAAAAGTCCCCTTTACCACTCCAAGGAACCTGCACTTGGTTTAACACTCTGCTGCCAATGTCTTGAAATTCTTATTTTTTGAACAAGGGGCTTCACATTTTCTTGTAGCAGTAGGCCCTGCAATAAGTCCTGCCTCCTTACTCCTTACTCATAACACCCACCTTTCCCCATTGACTAATTGGCCTTTAAGAGCCACAGGCACAAGGAAGCCAGCGCTCTATGTCCTTTCTCAGGCCTTCTTTCACTTAATGCTGCCTGCTGACATGTTTCCCACAATACACTACAGACTACACTTAAATGCAATCTCATCACCTAATTATTTTTTATACTAACCTTATCATGCTATGACTTACTGAAGAAATACTTTACTTCTACGTTTCTGACCAAATGATTTTCTCAATATAAATTCCATGACATTTTGTATCCACTGCCACTCATCTCTCTCACCCCTTTTAATAACCACTTCCTTAGAATGAAAAGGTCAATTTTATGGTTGGAAGAACCAGAACGGATCCCCATGACTCCAGGCTAAGGAAGAAGTGAAGATAACAGCAAAGAAAGTGAACTTGCCAACACTCTAATGCTGGTAAGTTCTCTACTTTTGCCTGAAGTTTTGGCATTTGATTTGAGCTGTTTTTGTCTCTTCTGCCCTGTGTCACAATGAATTCTCTGTTGGAACTGCAACATCATAAAAATAAGGATGGTAATGTGTATGGAATTTTCTTCAATACATTTAACCTTAGAATCACACACCCTTGAGCACAAGGGAGAGTTTAGGCTTGACATAATTTTTCCAAAACGGTGTGTTTGTGTTCACTCAGGCGCAAGCTTGTGCAACCCTGACTAGTTTTATTTTTTTTTCAGTAACTTCAAATGAACTGAACTGAAATGGAGTGAAAGCTGAGTGTGCTTCAGCGTTTTAAGTCTGGTATTAGATTGTGAAGCTCTCCTAACCAATGGCACCAGCACAGAGCTCTCTCACCCCAAGGAGCAAATGTAGCTCCAAAGTTTTACCAGGGGCCATGGGGCTGGGGTTCTCCCTGCTATTATTATTATAACTTCACTACCAGCTGTACTGTCACAAGCTCACGTCTGCATTCCCATTCCACCACCCAGGAAGAGTACTTTCTGTCAGAGATTAAGGGAAATCAGTGCCTTTGGGAAAGAAACCCTTCTCAGAAAGGCTGGAAAAATGAGCCAGAAGCAGTAACGGAGGCCTTTTGAAACTAGCTCTTTTTTTTTTTTTTTTAAAGGCCTCCTTTTCCTTCCCACTCCATCTGCTCTCTACCCTTCCATTCACCCCCAGAGCCTCTTGTTCTTGCTCCCTTCCCCAGAACTTAAGCGATAGACAAAAGACACTCACTTCCTTACAAGTCAAGAAAACTGGAATGGACTTGAGTATGATTAAGGCAAACATGAGGAGGAAAATTAATAAACCACCAAATTATCTAGACAGACTGATATCATGAATGATAATCCTCAGAGTAATTCTAAAATTAGGAAAAGGGGCAAAATTTTGGAAAGCTGACGGAATTTAGAAGTATTGAAATATCCACATAACAGCTAAGCTTACTGCCCACCAAAGAAACAAACTCCTGATGTTTATCATTAAAAAATTTACATATCTGGATTCAAACCCAAGTGTACCATTTATTTTTACTGTTGCACGAGTACCAAAAAGCTAAGGCTTCCTAAAAAATGGTTCAAATGCACATTCTCTTTTTCCCGTGAGTTTCAAGGGAACAAGGTTTTAGGGGACTGATTTATAATTTGTCACCTTTTGTCTTTTTCAACACTATGTCATTAAGTCTTTAATTTGGCGTTTCCTGTAGTCTGTAGTAGGATATATGCTATTTTAAATCCAAGGATTGCAGACATAGATGGTGGGTAAAGATCTGTGAACCATAAGTAAATTCTTATAAGGAACATACAAAAAAGATTGTTCTTCAGTCAGACTTAAGCCATTACTTTTTTCAAAAGAAGAAAAGGCACAAGTTAAGAAAAAGGCACCTTCAAAGACCTTCTGACCAAATGTGCATCTCCATGAAGTTTCCTGCTGAGTGCATATGAATGCACTGCAATCTGGGAAAAGGATCCAAATAGGATTTCAAACATCCAAAAATTTTAACTCAAACATTTAGGTATTTCACCATGCTGCTATTCATTCATTCACTGATTTTTTTTGTCTTAGTTTAAAGAGATGCTAAACAAAAGGAGGCAAGCTCTACATGTATTTACATTCCAAAACTAAGCTCCCTCACCATCCCCCAAGTCTGTCATTCCTTCACAGCTAAACAAACCGTAAAGTCTAGCCCAAAGTTGTTGAAGAGAGAAGCAACAAACATGATAAGCAAGAAAGTTTCTCCCTTTTCTTAAAAAACAAAAACAGAACAAAACACCCAAATTGGTTAATTCATTTAGTTCTCACAGTTATTTTTTCTATGACTTGCACACTTCTACGATAATGTATGCAAGCTGAATTAAGGAAAGGGATCGTTTATTTCTTAATTTGGTACCACTGCATTCTTTATCCTTTAACAGTTTTTAGTCAATTAAATACTTCTGGCATCTTCGCTATTAAATTTAATAAAAAAATAAGTACATTAACTTAATTTATAAAATTGAGGAATTTATCATTGTAATGTGTAAAACACTTTCTGAATCTCCCTTAACAGGATAAATATTTTATTTTTAAGCTATAATGTTTTTAATCTATAAGCCTGACATTTATCAATGAAGTCTTTTGCAAGTGATCTGATTTGAACCTCATTCGTATGTATCAAAGGTAGGTAAACAAAATATTGTTCTAGTAGGTTCACATTTGCTTAGAGATAGGGCTAACATACTTCCCTGGTATTCCAATTTTTAAGAGGCTAGGCACAATTATTTTTAGAAGCTTTATATTAGCAAGTGACTTGAGAATCTTCAGAGCAATTAAAAATTGTTGCTCGGTAAATATGCAGATTTACCTATAAATCTGTCATTTCTTGGAGGGATTTTTAAAGGCAATCAATTCATAACATGTTGAACAACAGTTGAGTATGCTGGGGCCACAAAATCACTGAATCCCTAAATGTTTGAATGTGTTTACAAATTCTTAAATTTCAAAATTGTATCTTCTATTTATATGCAATTCTAGAAAGATAATAAAATGTATCCTAAAGCTGACAAAGGGATATAAAGGTTAACAATATTACATCCACTGCTCATGCTGACATATCCCTATACAAGCATATACATTTAATTCTGTCAAAAATCTAAAACAAAAAAAGCAGTATTTCTAATTGCACTGATTATAAACCAAAGAATCAAGTAAGAATACAAGCACTGCTCCTTTCATTAAAAAAACTTATACTTTCACTGTTTTTCACAAAATACCTAGAAAAGCATTAAACCCTCTCATCCACAGCACACTTTGCAATTATTCTCTTCTTCTCACATCTGAAAAGCAAATTAGCAGCTCTCAAATGTGATGCTACAACACCAGTCAAAATTGTAAGCTTTGAGGCTTTGTTAAAATTGGTCTGACAAAAGCTAAATATATACTGATCTGTAGATCTACGAGAAATAGTACCAAAAAAAAAAAAATTCCAAAGAAAGCATAGGAAATACAAAAGTTACTTATAAATGGAAGACCTATCCATCTAAAATGCTGAAATGAGTCTTTAAGAATCAATGACGGTGACATTTCTCCCCACAAAGACACTGGAGACAGTAGGGAACTTGGACTTCCACCTCCCTAACTTGGAGGCTAGGAAGCACAATTACCCCTCCCTGCTGGAGTGGTGTCAGAGGAGGCCCAGGGGAGTCAGGGCTTTCCACCACAGCTCAGTAGAAATAGGCTGTCTTCTCCAACCCCTACAGTGTTAGTGGAGGCCACAAGGAGAGCATTAAGAAGCATTCCTACCCTTCCCAGGTGGTATCAGCAGAGCTCTAGTGAGGAGCTGGAAGTCCCACCCCCTCCAAAGTAGTGATGAGTCATTCCTCTCTTTGGGTGACAGTGAAGGCAGAGTGGGAATTCTGGACTTCCACCCCCAAGAGGCAGTAAAGAGGCAGAGCAGTATCAGAGGAGCATAAGATCCAAAGCCTCATAAAATAATACCAAACATATCTTGAATACAATCAAAAGTCAATCATTATACCAAGAATCAGGAAAAATTGAATGAAAAAGGACAATCAACAGACAACACCAAAAAAGGGACAAAGATGTTAGGAAGAACCAAATGGAAATTTTAGAACCCAAAATACAATAATTGAAATAAACCTACTCAGATTCAAGAGGGTGAGCAAATCCCAAACAGGGCAAACCCAAAGAAATCCATGTCAAGACATACCATGATCAAACTTCTGAAAAGTAAGGATGAAGAAAAAATCTTGAAAGTGGCAAGAGAGAAATTAACAACCTTAGCTATAGAAGAAAAAGGATGTAAATGACAGTGGATTTCTCATCAAAAGTTATGGAGGCCAGGAAGAAGGAAGTGGCACAATGATGTTGGGGACAGGAGGCTAGCCTAAGACGGCGACTGGGCTAACATGGCCACCCTGGCTGATACAACAGCACCTACTTAGTATAACAAGGTTCTTCACGGAAATAGGTTCCCGCCGCCGGGACCTTCCCGCCGGCGCAAATTCCCCACCAATTATCTAACCAGTCTTTCCCGCCGGCGCGAACTCCCTCCTATCATAATGCTCCACATACCCTACTCCCTCCCCAAGCCGGTATATATACACCCGGCTTGCTTAATAAAATTTGCAGCTTGATCAGAATCCTGTCTTGCTGTCCTTCTTGCGTCTCTCTGTCCCATCGCCATTCTTCCCTCAGCAGGTGGCGGACCCCCGTTGACTGTCCTGCGGGTCGGGACACAATATTTTTCAAGTAATGAAAGTAAAGAACTGTCAACCCAGAATTCCATATCCACCGAAAATATCCTTCAGGATTAAATGGAAAGAAAACTAAGAGAGCTTATCATTAACAGACCTATTCTAAAAGAATGACAAAAGGATGGTTCTCTAAACTGAAAGGAAATGATTGAACAGGAATCTTAGAATAAGAGAAGAGTGAAAATATGGGAAAATACAAGAGATTTTTCCTTCTCTTTTTGAGATTTCTAAATTATGTTTGATGGTTGAAGCAAAAATTACAACACTGATGAGGTTCTCAATGTTCTCAAATAGGAGATAAAAAGAAGAACCAAACAGACATTTTTCAGAACTGGAAAACACAATACCTAAATTAAAAAAAGGAACCCTCAATTGGATTGGGCTCAAAAGGAGAATGGAAGGATGAGAAGAAAGAGTGACCCTAAAGACAGAACAATAGAAATTACCCAATCTTTAAAACAGAGAGAAACTAGACTGAAAAATGAGGAAATGTTCAAAACAATTATAAGTAGTGAGAGTGAAGGGATGTAAAGGGAGATAAATTTCTACACTTCACTTTAACCTAGTGAATGCTGACACCAGAGACTGACACATTATGAATGCATAATGTAATACTTAGAGAAACCAGTATAAAAGCTATAGAAAGAGATATACTCAAAAACATTATCTATAACTCAAAATGGAATTTTAAACAATATTTATGCAACCCACAGGAAAGCAGGAAAAATAAAATAGAGAAATATAAACAGAGGGATAAAAAGAAAAAATAAAATGGCAGGTGTAAGACAATACAGCAATGATTCCATTTATACAACACTCTCGAAATGACAATAATTAGACAAGGAGAAAAATTAGTGATTTCTAGGGTGAGGGAGGGTGGAGGCTGGGGTAGCGGTGACATGAGAGAGCTCTTTGTGTAGATGACATGGTTCTTTACACAGACTGCAATAGTGGTTACATGAGCCTACCTATAGGATAAAATTAAAGAACTATATACACACACTATCCCAATGTCAATTTCCTGATTTTGACTTTGTATTATAGTTATATAAAAGAGAACCCACCAGTATTGGAGTGGCTGGAGGGAAGTGACTGAAACTGTTGAACTCTGTTCCATCGTCTTAATTCTTGAATTGGATTGTATAACTACATAGTTTTTACGATGTAATCATGTGATTGTGGAAACTTTGTGTTTGATGCTCTTTTTCTCCAGGGTATGGACAGATAAGTAAAAAAATAAGCCATTAATTATATACTATGTATGGACTGTATGTATTTGAAGATTTCACAATTATATACATATGTATGTATTTTTATAAAATAACCATAAGAAGAAACTGGGTGAGGGAACAAGGAACCTCTCTGCACTATTTTGCAACATCAGGTGACTCTAGAATTATTTTCAAATAAAAATTTAAAAAATGTCAATGGCAGGTGTGGAATTTACTTAGATCTCTAGAGCAGCTAGTAAATAGCCAGGAATGGTACAGAACCACTGCTAGGGGAATATCAGTGACTGGACACATAGCACACACCAGTCTGGACCTGGTACAGCAGCTGAGATCCCACACAGAACTGTAAGTCTCCCACGCCGCGGAGGCCGGCACCTCTCCCCAGGGGCACTGCAAGCTGGTTCCCCAAGAGGAAAGGAAACAGGCTTTACTAGTAGCAAGGGCTTAGCTCAACCAAGCTCCAACTGCAGAATTAACAAAATTCGACTACTGAAAACAGGCCCCCAGCAGAGATAAGCCTGGAATAAGCACTAAAGGAACTAGGAGTTTCTATTCCAGCAGAAAGGGGGTCGGACTGAAAATCCTAAAAGAAGAAAACAGAACAAAACAAAAAAACAGGTTGAGTTGGACAGCACAAAATACAGGAAAAGGGCTGGACCCGAAGAAAAGGTGGCACATACAGCCACGTACCAATGCGAGTTCTTGATTGGCAAACTTGAGGAGTAGGGGTACAGCTCTACTTTTTTTCTTTCTTTCTTAACTTCTTAACAGCTCATTAGATAGAACTGCAAGCACTTTCAGGCTCCAGCACCGACCCTGTTATATAAATTATTCTGAAAAGGGATTTCTTTTCTCCTCCTCTCTCCTCCTCTGTCCTCCTCTCTCTCCTCTCTCTCTCTCTCTCTCTCTCCTCTCTCTCCCCCTTCCCCCCCACTTTATTCTAAGTAGCTCATTAAATAAAGACTGAAGCATTTTCAATTGCCAGCCTGACCCAGGCAAGAGCTGAGTTCAAGTAGGTCAGAGAGATAACGTACTAGTCAAGTAAAGGAGATAATTACCTAAAGGGCATATCTTTCTCTCAAAGGTGGGGAGATGGCAGGTCCAGCTCAAGGGGTAGTCCCCATTCAGAGGATTCAGACCCTGGGGGCTAGAAAACAGAAACAGCTTAAGCCCACATTCTTCCTCAACCTCTGTCTCAATCACAACCCTGGCAGGGACAGGGCCTTTATACTAGTGAGGAGCTGTGGGCTGACCTCCACCACCTGCTGGGCAGGATAGGAAAAGCTCAGAGTCTAGAACTTCACAGAAAAGTCTGACAAACTCTGGGTCTCATTCTCAGGTAAACTTGATATTGATTACACCCCCCTCTTCCAGAGATCCAGGGTTGTATGGCTGGGAAAAATCCTATTGAAGTCAATCACATATGGGGAGACCCTCTTCAAAAAAAGGCTCTCCATATAGGCAGAAAGAACCAGAAAAAAAAAGAGCTAGAAAATTCTGATCAGTTAAAAAGAAGCTATGCTAGAGGTCTAGAATAAACTAAACTGAATGCCAAAGAACAGAAAACAAAGCCAATCAACAAGAAAACCCTAGGTAAATGAGTAAAACTGACCTCCAGAATAAACTAATCAAGGAAATCAGAAGCCTAGGCACCAGCAAAAAATTGTGAGTCATACTAGGAAAAACGAGGATATGGCCTAGTCAAAGGCACAAACTAACACTTTAAATGAGACACAGGAGTTGAAACAACTAATTAAAGATGTTCAAACATGCATGCTAAATCAACTGGAAAACCAAATCAATGAGTTGAGGGAAGGTATAGTAAAAGAGATAAAGGCCATAAAGAAGACATCGTGCTACGATAAAGAAGGACTTGAAAGCTTGAAAAAACAAATGGCAGGACTTATGGGGATGAAAGGCACAATAGAAGAGATGAAAAACACAATAGAGAATTACAACAGAAGATTTGAAGAGGCAGAAGAAAGGATTAGCGAACTAGAGGACAGAGCATCTGAAATCCAACACACAAAAACCAGATAGGGAAAAGAATGGAAAAATATGAGCAGGGTCTCAGGGAACTGAATGGCAACATAAAGAATGTGAACATACTTGCTATGGGTATCCTAGAAGAAGAAAAGGGAAAGGAAGAAAGAATAATAGAGGAAATAATCACTGAAAATTCCCATCCCTTATGAAAGACATAAAATTATAGATCCAAGAAGTGCAGCATACTCCAAACAAAATAGATACAAATAGACCTCCTCTAAGATATTTACTAATCAGACTATCAAATGTCAAAGAGAATTCTGAAAGGACAAGAGAAAAGCAATCCATCCAAAGGAAGCTTGATAAGACTATGTATAGATTTCTCAGCAGAAACCCTGGAGGTGAGAAGGCACTGGTATGATACATTCAAGATACTGAAAGAGAAAAACTACCAACCAAGAATTCAATATCTGGTAAAACTGTCCTTCTAAAATGAGGGGGGGTTGAAAATATTTTCAGACAAACAGACCCTGAGAGAGTCTGTGAACCAGATACCTACTCTATAAGAAATACTGAAGCGAACACTTTAATATAAAGGCAGATAGGAAAAGACAGGAGAGGGAGGTTTGCAGAAGGACGTAGACATGAAGACTATCAGTAAGGGTAAAGAATAAAGACATGATGCACCCAACACTGTGGGTGAACCTTGAGGACAGTATGTTGAGTGAAATTAGCCAGAAACAAAAGGACAAATACTGTTTGGTCTCACTAATATGAACTGACATATGGGACCCAAAATCCCATATTCCTCTCTTATATCCTCTTCTTCTGACATTTAGCTGTGGTATACTGCCTTTGTTACTGTTTTAGTATAAAAGCTGCCAGAATGCAATGTACTAGAAATGCAACAGCTTTTAAAAAGGAAATTTATGAAGTTGCAATTTTACAATTCTAAAGCCATGAAAATGTCCAAATTAAAGCACTAGCAAGAGGCTACCTTCACTCAAAAGTACTGATGCCATCCAGAACAGCTCTGTCTGCTGGGAAGTCATGTGGCTGGCAGCTGCTAGGGTCTTTGTGTTCTAGACACCTCTTTCATCTGGGAAGGCACACAGTGACATCTGCTAACTTTTTCCTTCCACATCTCCAAGCGCCTCTGGCTGTGTGGGCTCTTTTGGTTCTAACCTTTTTCTAAAAGGTTCTCTCTTAAAGGACTCCAGTCAGCAACCCCACCTTGAATGGGTAGAGATACATCTCTGGGAAACCATCTAATCCAAAGTTATCACCCACAATTGGGTAGGTCACATCTCCATGGAATCAATCAAAAAGATCCCACCCAGCAATACTGAATGAGGATTTAAAAACTTGGCTTTTCTGGGGTACCCAACAAATTCAAACTTGGCACAGTTGCATTTCATGGAAGCATATTACAATGTTACTATTAACTATAGGCCCTCATTCGCATTGACTGTATTTTTCCCATATACCATCCCATTTTCAACACCTTGCAATGTTGCCATTCATTTGTTCTCCCTCAGGTAAAAACATTTTTATATTTGTACATTTAATCACCATCATTGTCCACTATGGGTTTTGCTAAGTTGTACAGTCTCAACTCTATCTTCTGTCTTTCCTTCTGGTGTCATACATGCCCCTAGCTTACTTTCAACTATACTCACACTCAGCTTTGTTCAGTGTACTTACACTATTGTGATACCATCAGATAGTATTGTGCTATCCGTTTCTGGATCTTTGCTATCAATCCTGTTGAATATTCTGTAGTCCTTCAGCATCAAATGCCCATTTCTACCCTCTTTCTATCTCCTGATAACCTGTGTCCTCAACTTTAACTCTCAAAGTTCACTCATGTTGTTAGTGTTTCTCTAGTTTATTTTATATTTTTTCGTCTTCTTTTTTTATCCTCTTCTTCCTTTGTGGATAAATGGAAATGTCCTCATATAGGTTGTGGTGGTAAATGCATAACTATTTGATTATACCTGGAACCACTGGATGGTATGTGAATAAAACTGTTTAAAAAATAAGCAGAAAGATACCAGTGCTGGAGAAACAGAGAGAGAGATGTACATAAGCACCGTTGGTAGGGAAGCATGGTGCAGCCCCTCTGGAGGGCAGTGTGATGGTTCCATAGGAGGCTAAGTATAGGGTTGCCATGTGATCCTGCAACCCCGTTATTAGGGATATATTTGCAAGAACTGAAAGCAGGGATACAAATGACTTTTACATGTTTATGGCAGCAATATTCATGATTTACAGTGGATAGAGATGGTTAAGGGTAAAACGACTGTTGAACGGAAAAGGCTAACTGTGGTTTATACATACAATGGAATACTGAATGGCCGCAAGAAGGAATGACATTGTGAAGTATACAACTAGGTGAACGAAGCTTGAAAACAGTATGTTGAGTGAAATAAGCCAGAAACAAAATTACAAATATTATACAAAAATACAAATATTATATCTCTCTAATATGGAGTAACTATAATTATGCCAACTCTGAGAATTGAATTCAAGAGCACAGGTTATCAGGGGAAGGTTTATTGTAAACGTTCCTAGATTATAAGTTCTTACAGCTGCCACATCTATTCCTGAGCTGTAATGGGTAGTTCTAAATTCTGAGATACTGAGCTCTTCATATATAACTTGGCTATCCCCTAGAACTTCGGTTATCTGTGTGACACCTGAGACTCAGAGCTAGAAAGTCAGCATTACACCATACTGCAATTGTTAAGCTGAAAAAGAGATCAGACTTCAATTAGAGATATGAATGAAGCTGATCTGGTTAGGACTAAGGGAAATCAGACTAAAGGGTAAAGGATGATATTGACTGTTAAAATCTCATCTGTGTGAGACCAAAGGAAGAGATGTTTACTTGGTGCAAAATTTATATTTTTGGTAGTACACTACTTAATTTAACTTGCATAATAAGTTTAGTCGAACACCAAAATTACATGGAACCTTGAACAGGGAGTGAGATCTTATTGGTTTGTACAGTTCAATGTGATGCCATGATACATCTCAGAGTAATCTGTGCAGAAAATAAAAAAGTATTCGCAAAGTCCCCTTGAAGAACTGGGGAAAAAAGCAGAAATATTAAACTTCCCCACCTCAGGAATTCCTGGTATCCTCAAAAGCATTGGGGACTACCAATTTAATAGGCCAAGCCTTCAACATTGGAGCTTTCCCTTATGAAACTTACTGCTACCAAGGAGAAGTTAAGCCTATTGATAATTATGCCGAAGAGTGATCCTGAGAGAACCTCTTTTGTTGCTTAGATGTGGCCTCTCTCAGCCAACTCAGCAGATGAATTCACTGCCCTCCCTGACTATGTGGGACATGACTCCCAGGGGTATAAATCTCCTTGGCAACGTGGGACAGAACTCTGGGGTTGAGCTGGGACCTAGCATCAAGGGATTGAGAAAGCCTTCTTGACCAAAAAAGGAAAGAGAGAAATGAGACAAAGTTTCAGTGGCTGAGAGATTTCAAATACAGTTGAGAGGTCATTCTGGAGCTTATTCTTATACAATTCATAGATATCCCTTTTTAATTTTTAGTGTATTAGAATAGCTAGAAGGAAATACTGGAAAGTGATGAACTGTAATTCAGTAGCTTTGATTCCTGAAGATGGCTGAATAACCATATAGCTTTCATGGTGTGACCATGTGATTGTGAAAACCTTTTGACTGACACTCCCTTTATCCAGTGTATGGACAGATAAGTACGAAAATAAATACAAAAAATAAATAATAAGGGGGGTAAGGGGTATGGGATGTTCTGTTTTTTTTTTTAATTTTAAATTTATTCTTTTTTTTGGAGTAATGAAAATGCTCTAAAATTGAGTGTGGTGATAAATGCACAACTATATAATGATTCTATGAATCACTGATTGTACACTTTGTATGATTATATGGTATGTAAACATAACGTAATAAAATTGCATTAAAAAGTCAATGGCAAATGGGCAGTGCGTTGGTGGCTCAGTGGCAGAATTCTCGCCTGCCATGGCAGAGACCCGGGTTCGATTCCCTGCCAATGCAAAAAAAAAAACAAAAACAAAAAAAAGTCAATGGCAAATATATGATATCAAGCTATATGAAGGTCATGATACCTTTGTAGGTATGTGAACTAACACATGAATAACATGTACCATAAAGCTGAATCTATCCAGAATCTTTCAATGCTTTGAATTCTATGCCATAGGATAGAATTCATTTAACTTTTACATCTCCAGGAATATAACACTGTGTATAATGTTGACCCTTAACTAAGCCTTATGAGTTACTTTGCTACGTATTCAAGAATTCACTTTTTTTTCCCTTATCTAAACCACGCATAGTTACTCTGTATTTAATTAGAACAGGGAACAATTAGGCCCCATTACACAATAATATAAAGAGTTGATGTCAAAAAATTATACACACACAGTTACATTTATAGCTAATACTAATACACAGAGTAAAATATAAAAGTCCAGAGACTTCTGAAGAGCCCATTTAAGTGGAGGGGAACTGTTTTTACAAGTACTTAATGAATAAAGAAGTTGACAAATAAACAAACATTTGAATCACATGAAGTGATACAAAAATGATGAAAGTAGGTTACTACCTTACAGAGGATAAAGGACTAAATCACAGGCTGATTTGATTTCTACAGAAAACTATGATAACACTTTCCTGCCACTAATGGAAATGATCCTTGGAAGAAACAATCCTTTCTTTGTGGAGCAAATGTAAAGTGAGGACAGCGACTGAAAACTTAAATTTACTCTCACCTAGGTTTTCTTATATCTGCTAGCTGAATATACACATATGATATGATTATGGGGAGACAAGGGAGGGAAAAACACACAAAGTGCAGTCATGTATTGAAAGCACTTCCCATGCCAAGAACAGCAAATTTAATATCACGGCTTATGAAGAAGGAGATTTTGTCAGGAAACAAGAGAATTTAATTCAATTTTGTAAAATTAATTGGAACCTTGAACATTAGATGCTAAAGTGATACAGAACCTGAGGCAAATTTCTAATAAATCATGATCACATTTTCAGGAACAAGGATTTAAAAACTGGAAAGTACCATGTGCCAAAAGACATGTGGTTCTTTTTGATTCAAAACAATGCAAAGCGATAATCACTTTTTTCCCCTCTCATTTTAATGGGAAAGATCCTATTTTACAGGGGAGTGCTTTTTTGTTTCGTTTTGTTTTGTTTTAATTACAAAATCTGATCACGTCAGTGAGAAAACTATTTTCCAGAGATAAACTGTCAAGGAAGGTATTTTGAATAAAGCTTCTAGGTCTTCATTTCACTCATAAGAATAATTAATTTCTTAGAATGTTTTACTTGCCATGAAACACCGGATGGTGTGAGTCCCTTGGCACTTATTCTCAGAAACATTTTACAGAATTTTCAAACTGTAGTTCTTATTATTCTTAACATCTCTCTTTGGCAGGAACATTAGAATACCACCTTCCTATGATGTCTCAGTTTCCACTATGGAATAGTGGGCTTGACTGGATAATTTCCAGAGACATACAAACCAAAAACCAAACAAATTTTCAGCACTAGGGTTTCAGCCATTTATCAGAAATGTAAATAATTTGATGTTAAGTCATTTCCCTATAGTTTTATTAGCCACTGAGTTAATGCTGAACATTTAGATTCACTAACTTCTTCCAGATTTGTCTGGCCCATAGTAAATGCTCAATCCATATTTACTGAGAAGAGAAATGAAAAAGCCACATTCAACAGAATCAAAGGCTATCAAATAAATAGTCTGTTACATAGCAAAATCATAGTTTTTACTATATGATTTTGAATCTGAATTCTCAAAAGGGCAAAAGGAAATTTTCTCAAGTTGCTAAGAGGTCAATTTCCTGTCTTTTTTACAGAGATTAGGGAAGATGAGCAAAGACGAGGCCTACTATCACCAAAGATGTCCCCTCAGCCATATGCTGTCATTTCTAGAATAGCACCTGTTCCTAAACAATGAAGACGAGAGACACCAGTGAATACCATATTAAGAGAAAGGTCTTAGTATCTGAGAGTTGTGACAAACATGCGAACTGAGTTGCCAGAAGGAATCTTCTAGTGTTCACTGACATATGTCTGTAACCACTGGATTGCAAAGGTCTCTTCAGCTTGGAAACCATACAAACCATACCTGTGGAGGGTTTAAGGTTTTCCTTTTGGAGATATGAGATGACCTCACTTGATACTAACTGAAGTGCATTTTACTACTCATTTCAAATGAGTGGGTTTGCAGTGTTTTAAAAAATACAAATGGGGTGGGGGGGCGGCGGTGGTGGTGGTATTTGGCCTGTAGCACTCTAAACTCTGAACAGGTGAGAATGGAAAAAGAAAATGAGTCATCCAGTATTTATAGACAGTAGTATCGTGTTGAAAGTCAATATGATCAAATATCTTGCTCCCCCCCCCCCAAAAAAGCAAAAAAGTTGTTGTTACAGAAAGTTTTGGAAAAAAAAATTGTATCTCATCTTGTCCTAACCAGTCTAAGGCAATTGTGAGGGGTGAGATTCCTTGTATATTACTTAAACTTCCTTAATGAAATTCAGGTGTAATCCCTGAGGCTCTGCAGCCCAGCACAGTTTACTCAGCTATAGAATATGGTATTTGCCAAAGGGGAATTAATTATGTTAAGAGAGGTCTACTATGAATACCAACAAGGATAAATTCACTATTTACTGAACAGTAAAAAAAGTTGTTAACCCAAGAATTTTAAAGTATAAAACTGTGGAATACCTGTCAATGACAAAAGCAGGGCATATACATAGTTGAATACTGTTGGTTTTGTTTGTTTGTTTCATTTTTACTTTTGCCATTTTGACCTATGCTTGCAACTGTTACCATATCCAACCTGGCCCCATCTGTAGCAGAGGGGGCTGTTCTTCGACCCTCTTCTCTCCTTGGTATTCTAAATGATCTACTTCTTAATTAAAGCATCAAGCACTTGGCCCTTATGTCAAACAACAAGAACAAACTCATTCCTGGAGTTCTGGATTATACACTCTAAAGAGAGAGGTAGTCATTATTATAATGCATATTAAAATATACTTATTGTAATATCAACCAGTTAGTAGTAACCAGTGCTTCTGTTTTAGAGCAGCAATGATTTAGGTAAATTTGCATAAATGGCTATGATGACTCATTCTGTTTCATAACCGCCTTCGGTCAGAAATTAAATTATGCTATCTACCTCATAAAAACATGTTTTATACTTCCCCAGACTTTTCATAACACTAAGTTCCATAACAACCCCAGTGCCTCAAAAGTTCTGTCACTGACTACTTAATCCTTTGTTTGCTAAGAAAAATGTTGATTTACATTACTTAGATTTTTGACCAACTTATGAAGTTGATATTTTATGTTCTTTTCTACCCAACATTTAACTGGCACCCAGTTTACTGAAGGAAAAGAGTAGGATTGGCTCTCTCTGGATACACTGCAGGTAGTCAGTCAGAATTATTAAGAATTTATGAGGAATGCGAGATGCTGCATCAGTCATTTTAAATGTAAGGCACTGAGTCAGACTGGCAGGGTTAAAAATCCCAGCTTTGTCTTTTATTTGCCATGTAATCTTGGGCAATTTCGTTAAGGAATTCTCTGAGAAGTAAAATGGGAATAACAATTGTATTTACACTTCACTGGGTTGTCAGGATTAAATGATAAAATGTTTTAAAGAGCCTGGCAAAACGCCTGAAAAACAGTCAATTTACAAAAATACTTAAGATCATCTCTGCAGCTCCATCTACAGAGACACGCTAAAGAGAAGTCACCACCCAGCTCTTAAGGAGTTTACCATCTTTATTTGGAGGTATTAAAGGTCCCAATCCTCCAGAAATATAAGCACACATAACATACATAAGAGACACACATACACAGTATTGACATATCACACATTCACTGAAATGATGTAAGTAATGGAGTACTCATATTCAAAGAACATCTGAAAGTGAAGAAGGATATAAAAAAGCACTTTAATATAGCAAGGAAAGCTACAGAAGCAGGTATGTATAAGCTACAGAATGACTTCAAGGCAGTTTATGGTGAACAGAATTAGGGTAATTTATGTTGACAGGATGCAGGAACTGGAAAGCCATTGCCTCTACATCCCTTATTCAGGTATAAAGACATGAGCTAAGGGAAGTCATTTCTCTTTCTAAACTGGAGAACAGTGATCCCAAAACAATACTTGAGCAAAAAATTCCTTAGGCTGTATGATCTGGACTGGAGAACTAGCAACTGGCGAAAAGGATGACAGGAAATAAGGGACCTGGAACAGGAATGAAGTGAATGCCCAGAGTGGTTTAGATGAGTGATTCCAAGAATTTGGAATGAATTCTAAGAATTTCATGAAGCAACAAAATTTTTAAAAATAAATAAAATAAAAGGTTGTGACCCAGAGTCACAACATATTAGTGCACATTACAATTATCATTTCTTAAGAAAAAAGACATTAACAAAAATGTTGGAAGAACATAAACTCAGAATAAGGAATAATCTTCAAAACTGCATGTCTTCAGCCTTTCGAAAAACAGTAGGGACTGGTGTGTGTAGGGAAGTCATTTAAGCTGAGACCTAAAGCCAGACATTCATATATCTGAGGAAAGAAAATTCCAGGTAGAATTATCAGCAAGTTCGAAGGTCCTTAGGAAGCAAAGAACTTTGCTTGTTGGAAGGACACAGTGAGAGCTGGTGTGATAGGAAAAAAAGGTAGAGAAATAAGCAGGAGCAAGGTCATATAAAAACTTAAAGAACATGGTAAAAAGTTTGGGTTTGACTTTAGGGATCCTAGGAAGCCCTCGTATGGGTTTAGGTGGGGATGTGGCATGGTGTCAAGAAGAGAGTTAGAAGTAAAAGGAGATTCTTCTCCCAAGGCTAAATGTAAAGAGCACTGAAACTGAAGCAAAATCAGTCCTAATATTTGAACTACATTAAGTGGTTGAAAGTGCCATTCAACGTAATGGGAAAGCCGAGAAGTAACAGTGGCTTAAAAGGATGAGGATGATTTGGGTTACTGTGTTAAATTTAAGATGAGAGTGGGATACAAAAGAGAAATCATCCAGATACCATTTTGAATGCAAAAGGCAAATACAGATGGAAGCTACCATGTCCATGTGGTACACATGGTATATGATCAATGAGATAAACCCTCCAGAGCAAGGAGTACAGAATCAGTCCCAAGAGCCTAGGATCATGGTAGAAGACCAATCTTATTTAACAAAGGTCAAAACTGCATTATTTCTCATCATGAGTATAAGGTTTGGTGCCACACAAAGAATTTTCTAATAATAATGAACCACTTACAAAAATAGACATTTAAACTATCTAGCCTAAAATTATCTAGACTGTGAGTAACCCTTATGCACCACTTGGGAAAGATAATCTGATGTTCAGACTATTAAAGTTATGCCATTTAGTTCCTGGTACCACCAGGTCAAGGTCATCTCAGACATTTATTCAAAGTAGATGAATAGATGACATTCTGTCTCATCACTAGAAGATTTTGGAAGAGGTCCTCAACAAAACATTCAAACTTTATCGTATGCAGGAACCTTGTAGACAGAACACATGGTACTCCTTCAGTCCTAGATAAATTTTGCCGCACTCTAGAGGCCATGTTCTGGAAGGTCAGGTGACTTGTTGGATGGTGTTATTCACTTAAGAAAAAAAATATTTTATGGGATGTTTATTCAAAACTCAGAACTGCATCATTTAAAGGCCCATCTGAATGTGCTCCATTTCTCCATAAAACAACTTCTAAAATACACTACCATGCATGGAATGAGTGATGGACATGGTCTTATCACTGTTGTCTAAGAAATGACTGTCTTACCCTCTAGACTTTCTCTTTCCAGAAGATAAATGCATTTCCCTGATCTCTCATCTCTCTCTCTTTCACACACACACACAGACACAATTCACCACACCAAATGGCAAAGCTTTTCTTGGGCTAGTCATATTGAAAGAAAAAGAGAAGTTTGGAAAACTTATGAAATACCTAATTCTTAATCCCAGTCATGTATCATGTTTGATTATATATGATTGGAATTACTGAGTAGAGAAGTCTTTCTACTTGCTAACAGGAAAGACATTTTTCACATCATTGTCACTATATGCATAAACAATCAACCTCCACTCAAAGCTGTAGATGGAAATCGTGAGGGATTTATCCTCAGTACTGGAGAAATTTAAAAGATATTTTTTTGACTTTTTAAATTTCCTTAAGTCTAATGAAAAAATTATTTATTCATTATTTCTTCTGGCACATTCATATTGAGGATACAATGAGTACCTGGCCTAGTCACAATAAAAAAAGTGATATGCAGAAACCATCTTGCAATGCAAGTAAGATGACTTAAGAAGAAACTGCTTAAGTGTGGGTATGATCAATGCCTCACAAAAACAAAATCTGAAGGCTAGGGATATGTGTTATTATTACTTTATTTATATATAATAAGCTATTCAAATTCCTGACTTTTAAAGTAAATTAGAATAAAACTTAAAGTCATGGTTCCCGACACTTTCTGAATGGCTAAAATTTTCAACCCTGTATAGTTTTTAATTGCACACTATTTTCCTGGGCTGATTGGACGGACTGAATTGAAAAGTTTGATTATCATTTTACTCGATAATCTTATTTGGATTTAGGTCAGTATATAGAAACAAACATACGTATGTATGTGTTTTTCACTCATGTGGAAGATGGGGGCTACAGCTGTATCAGGTAACAAATTATACCAAACCGTGCTTTGAAAATGTTTGCTTAAACAGCTGAATCAAACAAGTACCTGTAAAGCTCCTAGTAAAATAAATTTGTTTGCTTAAATAATTAAAGCAAACAAATGCCTGTAAAGCTCCTAATAAAATAAATTAATGGGTTACTAAAATTAATATTCAAACTCAAGACCCTAGTTTTTAACCTCTAAACCTCAACTACATGAATCTTAACAATTGACACTAGGCTGAGAGAGAACAAATTTTAAACTATATAGAATTGCTCCTTTCTACCATTATGAATAAGATACATTTAAAACAATGTCATTTGTTAAAGTAAAAGGTGGTCAGTCTACCAAGGTGTTATGCGAATGATTCTGAAAATATTTCTACTCTTTAGACAGGCATCACAAATTTCTGAAGTAAAACAGATTTGGTAGGCCTAAAAAGACACCATAGTTTTAAAAAAATCAATTTACAAACAAACATATTTTTTTAAGGCTTTAATGTAAAACACTGAAATGAAAACACATGCATTCCTAAAGGGAAATGAATACTAGTTGGCAACACAGGTTAGAAAAATGTACCAAACTAGGATAGATACATTTTTTCAAACCTTTCAGTTAATTACTTCAAGAAATATATATTTTAAGTTCTGAAACACTGAATCATATGCTCCTCAGTTATGAGCAAGCACTTTTGATAGCTTTATAAAATCAGTCCATAGTTTTGCTAAACTCACAATGATAAAACATTAAGAATTCAATTCCAGATGAGGAGTTATGATATCCAAATAAAGCAACTGTCTGGAGGAAAAATTGTACAGACACTGTAATCAAATTCCCATGCAGGATTAATGGATGACATGCAAGTCAAAAATTGATTCATAGTATTTTAAAATTAATTACAAAACTCCTTGATTATGTTAGAATGAAATATATATCCTTACTTTAGCTTTTCTTAGGCAATGGAAAAATTAATTAAATATAATTATGATATATATTGGTCATCAGAAATTTAACAAAAGGGAAAACATGAATTTCTTGAAGAGTATACCTGATTTTCTCCCAATTAAGATGAGTCAAAGGAAATTTGTACTTGTCTTCTAAACAAAGGAACAGCCAGGAACTAGAACACTATTGGTAAATTAGTAGCTCTTTAAGAAATGTGTTTAGATGATGTAATGATAAAGTCCACTTTAAAGTGGAAGGGAAGAAAAAAATTGTCAAAGATAAAAGGTCATAAGTAAACTGAAAAACTGGGTTTTTGGTATTAGCCATAATTTAATTGCTATTCTGGATCATTCTTTTCCATTACTGGGAATATCTGAGAAATATCTAGATCAATAAATTTTTGTTTTAGTAAAGTCATATTCAAAATATGTTTTCTGTCAATATATTTGGAATAGCTAGGAAAGAAAACAAGTCTATTAAATAATGAATAAGAAAATTAATTGAAAAAATTTAATCTCTCCACTTATCAAGAGAGAAAAATGAAGACAATATTGATTAGGTATTAGAAACACCCTGGAAATTAATAAAACAAACAAACATTGAATTATTCCAAATGAAATACATCTTGCGCAAATTTAAAAGTGACCATATCACCCTCAGATATCCTTTTTTGTTGCACAGATGTGGCCTCTCTCTAAGCCAACTCGGCAGGTAAACTCACTGCCCTCCCCACTATGTGGGATATGACTCTAATTCCCAAGGGTGTTAAGTCTCCCTTGCAACGTGAGACATGACTCCAGAGGATGAGCCTGGCCTGGGCATCTCAGGATTGACAAAGCCCTGTTGACCAAAAAGGGGAAGAAAAATGAAACAAAATAAAAGTTTCAGTGGCTGAGAGATTCCAAATAGAGTCCAGAGGCCATTCTGGAGCTTATTCTTATGTATAATACAGATATCTCTGTTTAGTTTTTAGTGTATTAGAAAAGCTAGGAAATACCTGAAACTGGAGAACTGTAATCTAGTAGCCTTGATTCTTATGGATGACTGAATAACTAGATAGCTTTTACAGTGTGGCCATGTGATTATGAAAACCCTTGTGACTGATACTCCCTTTATCCAGTGTGTGGGCAGATGAGTAAAAAATGAGAACAAATAATAAATAAATAAATAATAGGGGGTTTAAAGGATATGGGATGTTCTGGGCATTCTTTTTTATTTTTTAGAATAAGGAAAACATTAAAAAACTATGGTAATGAATGCACAGATATATGATGATAGTGTGAACCGATGATTGCACACTTCAGATGATTATATGGTATGTGACTATATCTCAATAAAATTGAATTAAAAAATGACTACACATTTTTTGCAATATATTAAAATTTCCAAATAAAATTCATTCAATATATCACTTTACTACCTTATTTCTGGACTTGCAATAATGTCAGAATACTTTCTATTCATAAAACATCTTAGAAGACATATTCAGTTCAATTTCTTTCACCACATTTCCACATATTAGAATACTGACTGAATGCAAATACCTCATTCTCTTCTTTGTTTACTCAGATGTGAGAAGAACTCTGAGGATGCACCCAAGAGAAAGATCCTGTTTTCCTTCAAGTCTATACTCTGTATAAGCAGAGTGAAAAGCATCTGTTAAAGCTGTTGTATGAAACATGACAAAGTTTAGAAGGATGGTTCCATTTTTAAATGGGAATTTACATAAAGGATTCATGATATATCAGCAAGAATATATTTCATTTTGTATCTTTTATACTTAAATGGAAAAGTAAAACTATAGGGAACATAAATGTCTTATAAATAAATAATTGCTTTATTTTCCAGAAACCGGTCTAATTTTAGATTACTGAAATCTACTGATATTTAAAATGACAGTCAATTAAGTCATAAAAAAATGAAAGAAAAATGAACAAAAAAATCTCAAAATTTTTATCTTTGAAATAAAACACACCACTTTTTCACTGACAAAGTTCTCTCTAAGTACTAATGCAAATTTCTCTCTTACAGCAGTAGGTTTCAAGGAAATTATTTTTGTTCCCCAAATCAAGGAAAAGTTTATATTGAAAACTAATGACTAATAAGAGGTTTAGTAAACTATTATAAAAATGAAAAATTAGAAAGCAATAGCCCATTTTTTTACTCACCCAGATTAAGTTAATCTCTTTCCAGACACTAAAAACTAACCACTGGACTAAAACGGCAATAGACAGAAATAGCCTATGTGATGTCCAATACCTCCACCCTAATTATAGTTAGTTTTCTCTGTTAGGTAAAATAAGATATACACTCTAAAAAATAGTTCAAAGATTTTAGCATGCTTGACCCAGGAATCTTGGCAACCACTGTGAATTCTAGGACGATACGGTACTTAGAGATGGTGAAGTATGCTTGAAAATGGATGATATTCACTTTAAAAATTCCAGTTGTATTTGCCTCCAATTCACAAGAGTTGTCATAGTCTTAAAAATAGTGTATTTGAAACTCAATGAGTTAATCATGGCATGCTAATAAACTAAAATAAACCTATCATTTATTCCCATTACTTTTTGGTAGCAATACAAACACTTTTATTTGAGGCTTTCCAAATTTGGGAAATATTATAGATAGACCTTTCATTATGGGATTTCATTATCCACCTGAACCCTCCAACTATTACATATCTTAGAAACAATTCTTAATTGAATAATCTATTTTTACTGTTTAATCAATATGTAGAAACACGAATCTGTCATACTTAAGTAGCCAACTGAATATATATCTGTATAACGAATTCCACACCCAGTAATTTGTGGCTGATTATAGTAATGGATATTTAATGGGCACATTCATGATGCTCTCATACTGTGAATGTAATGAAATTATTACTCCTAAAAAGTTTTTGCTTATTTAAACCTTGCTTAGAGATATCAGAAAAAGTATATTTCATTAGAACACTATGCACTGCGATAATGGCATAATGAAGACATGAGACGCTTCTGGCAGAATCTGATTCTCTGCAGAGCAGATATAGTTAGTACTTAGCAGTCTAGACAAATTATAAGAAAATTTATTTTTAAATGTATCTACACCAATATCCTTGTGACGGTTTGGCAAAGGATTTCCAAATTGACAACTCAAATGCTTTAGTCCCTAGATGAACTTATATTTACTTGATTTCAAAATATTAAAACATATATACAATTCCAGACAGAAATAGTGCAATAATATAAAAGAACCAAGTTCTACAAAGAGTTCATGAAAATTTAAGTATAAACTCTCTCATAAGTCAATGAAAAAAATAAAATACATTGTAAGCAACTGAATTATTAAAGAGTGGAGTAAAGCAAAATTGGAATTGCACAAACAAGACATCCAGTTTTTTTCTATCTCACTGCACGAATTTACATGAGAGAATAAGTAACAAACCAGTATTTATAGATACCACTTTTGGTTAAACAAAACAGTCTGAACTTATTTGTAAAAAATTATATAAATCGCATTCATGGCTATATTATAATAGACAAGCAGATACTGAGACACTAGTTGTCAATGGAATTATTGCCTTAATTGCCATAAAGTCATACTCCATTTCTAAACTATAAATTCACTTGGAAAAAAAAAAAGATTTTTTTCTATCCCAGTAAAATTAACAGTGCTAACCTAAGCCTTTTACAATTTTCTTGTTAAACATTAGACACCCAAAACTCTTCCTCCAAGTTTTATAGTTTCAAAGCACATTCTAAAATATAACAAACTTCTTTATGACCATCTTGAAGCCCTATAATTGCCAACCAGTAAGTCTCTGGATTCTAGCAATCAGTAGGGAAGGGGTGCCCCCCTACCCACCCTTTCATCCACACACCTGCTTATTTTATCTACTCAACCATTAATTCTTCTATCCACCATGCAAGCATTCATTCACCCACCCACCCAATCAAACACCCCAATAGTGTTCCCTATTTTGGTTGATGGGGATAGTAACACAATCCTAGTGTCTAGGAGTATGAAAATCGAGGAGGAAAGACAGACCTGAAAGATTAATACATGAAAACTGAACTGAGAAGAAGAAAGGAAAGAAAATGAAAACCACCAGAAAGAAGAATATAAAGTGTAGAAGAGCTTATGTATAACTTGTAAGGCAAAATATTCTTTCTGCTGCATGTTATATTCTATCACTCATTTAACTCTTGGACGTGAGGTTTCTATCGAAGAGAATTTGAAATAACGTGTACAAAAGGGATATGATTACTTTTGGAGAACTGTAAAATTCTTTAAAAATTAAACAATTTACTAAATACAGCTAGAAATGGATAGAAATTTGTCTTGAAAAATACATATTTGCTTTCTAAACTTCTGCATTTCAATATTCACCATGCTTTTGAATACCAGACAGGAACCACAGGAGCATAAAATATGTGCACACAAAATTACCAGCTCATACAGTTCAAATTGCAACCCATTTGTTCCAAGTTCAAATAAGAATATATAACATTGAAAGGAGGTATTTAACTCATTTGACAAAACACCAGTTTTAGTCCTCTTTGTTTTAATTTCCTGTGATTCACAGAAGTGTTTTTGATGAAATTTTAATTTTAATTTTCAGTATTTCTTATCTTTAGTTTCGTTTAGTCCATTAACATCTTATCTGGACTTGTCTGGCATAAATGGCACATTTCTTCCTGGCTAGGTATTAAACAATATTAATCATGTCTTAAAAGTGGCCAAAGGCATATCAGTAATACACTTTGTTTCTCTCTCTTAATGCTAGAAAGTTTATACTTGAATGGATGAATTATAACACACCAAAAGTTCCAGTGTGATAAGAAAATCAAGTATCAGGGATATCAACATAGCAGCAACAATAGGATTTTGAAAATAACAGCTATAATTTTCACAGAGAGGGTCCACAATTTTTGTCAAAGAGTCATATTTCCCTTCATTTTATAATGAAATAACTGGAGCTAAAAGCTTGGATTCTATGTCCATTGTTCCCATAGAGTATCAGCAAGACATGAGGAAGAGTAATTTAATAAGACTGATCATGGCAGAGCTGGTAACCATATCTTGGAATGTTTTTTAATCCTCAGAGCCAAACACAGTTTCCTACCATGCCCAGCAGAGTTTCAGAGTATAATGAAGTTTAGTAACTGCTTTAGACTACCTGTGAAGGGTACAAATTATCTTCTAAAAGCTTTTGGCTGCCACTGATATAATAAAGTCAGTGGGGAAGAGATCATCTTGTCTAAATCATGCAGGGAAATTGCTCTATAACAGCTTTTATAAAATACATTGGAACGTGATTGTCCAAATAGTGTTTTGGCTCTCAGTATGCAGAAGGCTAATAGCAAGGGTCTGTGTTTGTTTTTACTTTGTAACTCTTATATTCCAAGCCAGATTCTCCTTAGGATCTTATTTTATTCCGATTACTGCAACATCACTGCCAGTGATTGTAGAGCAGACTTGGTCACTCCATTGCTGAAGTCAGCCAAGAGAATATTCTGTTGGAGCAAGTAACATACGCCTCAAAGACTTGGAAGCCAAGGGAAAAACTGAGACACATACAAGACAATAATATATAAACCAACTAACTTAGCCTCTCAGGGAAACCATCTTCACTCACATCAAATTGTGTATTATTTGACAATATAAGTTTAAAATCTATTTATAGAGCAGTCAAGCTAAATGTTTTATTGCTAAAACTGAAAGAGTAGGGGTCATAGAACACAAAATGCTAAGGAACCATTTTCTTCCCACAAAGGGTGTTTTAATATGATTTTGATACAGATGACTTTCTTGTCAATGGTTCTTTTGTCTTTCTTAAAACTACATCTGCACAACAACTAGGTCACCTTGAATTTCAAATACAACATTGCTTATTAATTTAATTTAACATCATATTATCCATAATTATCATAAACAGGAGGCAGGTGTGACCTTTATTGTCATACTATTGAGGACAGGATGGGTTAATCGACTTGCTCAAGGCTACAGGGTCTGGGTTGACTACATGCTCCATGTGAGCCACAAATATGACCTGACTATTAAAATATTATTGCAATCATACACTTCTTTAAAAAGTATTACTTCCAAATTAAGAGACGTAAAGTCTCCTTCGTTGGATGTTGCGTTGTTCAACCCATCTCTGAAGAATAGCTTCCAGTTCTGGATGTCATATTTTAATAGTTCACAGTGAAAATAGTATCTACACAGAGCAACCAGGAAAGCAAGCAGCCTGAAATCCATGCCCATGAACTCTGAATCAGGAAATCGTGAATGATTTGCTTAGAGAAGGAAATAAAGAGTGAGGACCTGATGTATGTATATAAATATCCAAAGGATATATATTATGTAGATAAATATCTGGTAAAAACCTCCAAACAGATTGACTCTAGTGGAAATTAAGGGAAGGGTTTTAGTTTTAAATGCAGTTAGGGCTATGAAGAAGCCAATGGAGCTGGCTTTATCTCCTGAAAATGTTCTAATTCATGTAGTGGACTAATCATTTGTCAGATGCATTGTTAAATTGGCACCTCTCTAGGAAGGCAGTTGAATTAGAACACATAGAAGGTCCTTTGAAATCCAAGATTTCTTTGATTAAAGGTCATGGAGTATGGCAGAGAAGAATTCAAAATCGGTACTAAGATCGTGCATATTAGTTACCTGGTCTCTCTTTTAGCATCTGGACTCCTGGAATATCTGATTTACAGGTCTCTCTGCTCTGAATCTTTGTGCTCTGACCCATCTTACAGAACACCTAAAGTACATCTAATGGACGTGATACTAGTTTAAAAATGTCAATACCTGCTAAGTCTTCAGAAGACAAAGCCCTAACCTTCTCAAGTGGCATATTCTGGCCTCATGGATCGGCATCATGTCCTACCACTATTTTCTCCGTTTCCTCAGAGTGCCTGGGGCTACCAAGGCTAACAGATGTGATTTCAAGCCTTCCTCCCTGTTTCAAAAAAGCAGCTGTGCTTTTTTTTTTTTTTTTATCTCTTTTCCATGTGGAATTTTATATAAGAAAAGGTTTCACTTTAGAAAACCATTGTTCCAGATACACAGGGCCACCATGGTACCTCTAACAGAACTACTAATAGTAATTCCATGCCTTCCTGCCTTGAGCCCCTCACCCTCACCTTCCCATACCCTCCTGGGAAAGGCCTATTCATCTTTCTGGAACTTTATCTGTGAAGGCTTCTTCAACCCCAAGGCTGAATTATTAGGGATCTGCTCCCATTGTGTATATACCTTTCTTCTTTATACCTTTTAAAACAGTTACTATTGTACAAGCCTATCTTTCTCATGGTACAATATGTTCCCAGGGCCAGGGATGATATGTCTTACTTATATTTCCTGTACTTAGCACAATGTTTGGCATGTAAGAGTTCCTCATTAAGGTCTGAGTGAAATGGAAGTCATTGATTTTCAACCTGCAGTCTATAATGTTCTCAGACTGCTCAAGATGGAAGAGAATTCTGTAATAGTGACCATGGCAATATTCTCATGAGCAACAGTTTTCAGAATCTTTGAATTGAAAATATAGATTTGGGATCAAGGACAGCAGTAAAGGGTGAAAATTTCCTTTAGGAAGTGATCTCCATTGTGAAATAAAGAGTTAGCTAATTACATTGGTCTCTCCAAATATCTTTTCCAGTTCTAAAAAGTAGATTTCTATTTTTTTCTTAAGACTAAATACCCATCTTGGAGGAAGAGACCATTTACTACTATGGGCTAGGCACTGTCAGACGTATTAGATATATTATTTCATTTAATACCAAACTGCAAATAAGGTTGAACTATTATTTCCATTTTATAAACACCGACTATGAAGCTTGGAAATATTAAAGTCATTTAGTATGACTTTAAATACCAGTAAATTGTATATTATCATTCACATTGCATCTTGATTACCGGTTTACTCACTCATTTGATTTACTGATTTGTGCATAAAATATATTGAGCATGTGATCTGTGTCTTTAACATATAAAATCTTCCTGAAAATCTGCAACTTCCAGCTCCAAGCTGTTTTGATTTTTAATTTAGAAGTAGATCATCAATTAGCTCAAATCATAGTTTGAATTCAAAAGAAGGTAAAGATGCAATTTTTAAAGAAGCAATTATTCTACTCCTATCTGATATATCATATTTATAAACTATAATGTGTCAAAAACATGAAGTTTTCTACTTAAATCATTTTCTTGGGCTATTTTAATTTATATTATTATCTTATTTAAATATTGGTGTATATCTTGTTAGTAAAATCTTTGATATAAATTTTTAAATTCTCTGCAGACTTCCATTGACATCACATGATAAAACACTTGACAATTTCAAATTTCTACTCTTTTTAATTTGACATTATTTTATTTTATTATTATTTTTATTATTATTTTTTATTTGTTTGCATGGCCAGGCACTGGGAATCAAACCCGGGTCTCCGGCATGGCAGGCAAGAACTCTGCCTGCTGAGACACTGTGGTCCACTTTTGACATAATTTTATTTTAAACCAGTTTTAGCGAATTTAAGGGGATTTTGGATTTAAGATCTCCTTTTTGGTTTTAGTTTGTTTTAAAATGCACCTCTGGGGCCAAGATTTTGGTGAGCCAAATTTCAGACTAAGAACTCATTTTAGAAGTTTCAATAATTCATAATGATTGCAGCAAACCCAGTTATATCACTACTTGTTAGCTCAAGAATTTGGCTATACCACAAGTTACATCATGATTCTGGAAAAGTAATCGCTGGAAAAGAGTCAAAAGCCTAGTTCACTATAGCTTGTCTGCACTGAACATGGTATTCCTAGACCTCAACACCAGCATTATAAAGTAGTTCCCTGAACATAACACCCAGCATATCTTTAGCAATGGAACCATCAGTAGGGATAACTACAATGGCATAAAAAATCCAGTTGCTTGCAAGTCTAAACGTGGGGATAGGAACCAGGCTTCTTCATAAACTTTATCTGAATTTGTCAAACTGAACTCCAGAATTCTCCTCAAGTTGCCGGTTTTGTGTCTACTCTTTTACTGCAGGTGTTGAATTGTGACATGATGCACATTGTAGCAGACAAACATTTTTTGAAGGAACATATGATGGCAATTGCATTATGTCAAAGAGTGATTTGTTTCACAAGGAGGCAATAATTTACCTTAGAGTAAAAACGTCAGGAACCGAGGGAAAAAAATTACCTGCACTTGATTATTATTCCATTTTTGGCCTTAAGTCACAGGAGTAGTTTGGTCACTGAGAGGAGCTTGCCAAAGTTGTAGGTACAGAAATTTTTCGGCATTTGTATCTCAGTTACTAGGAGGCAATGAATTCTAGTTCCCATTTCTCTTATAATTCCATATTGGAATACTAAAAGCCAACTCATCTGAAGGAAATTTTAACAATAGAATAAAAGAACTAACCCTTCTGAGGCCCAAACAATGCCTGGCATTATCTCTTTCAGTCCTATTTGATTTATATTTCCTATATTGCCTGTGATTGGCTCCTTTTCTCATGGGAGGCTACTTATTAAAGTAAGAGTATATCTGTAACAAAAAGATTGGCTCAAAACACTTGAGTTTTTATATAGCCCACTATTCTCTGAGGGATGAGAATAAACAGATCTATGAAGAAAAGAAGGACCAGATTCAGCATTCTTATTTAGTAACTAGTAGGTGATAAACTCTATAAAGCATAGAAAGAAGTAAAAATAGCTCTTTCCCAGGAGGACCACACAATTGGATTTAAAACAAAAATATTTTTAAAATCACAAACAATTCAGAATGTATGACAGATCAAGGAAAAAAAAAACAGAAAAGATGCAGACATTATATCATTAACTCCCAGATTAAAGAGAAAGGCAATAAATAGAGTGCTACACGGATTTGGAGAAGGAAATAATTGCTTAAGAATGGTTAATCAAGAAGTTTTATGCGAGACATAGGAGTGCTTTTACTGATTTTTTTTAAAACGAGCTAAATTTAAATAAGTGGATAAAAGGCAAGAGGCAAGCCATGTAGGAAAAAAAATGTAAGGGTTATGTGGGATAGACAAGCAAACCAGTTGAAATAGAGTTTAATTAGGAGAAGAGTGAGTGGCGAGGATGACAGAGCAGGCAGGGGTGGGGAGGGGGCAGGCAGGGGCTGGGGGTGGGGTGGGGGCTACTCGTGGAAAGCCTTGAGAGACATGCTCAGGAATCGGAACATCCTCAATGAGGGCTCACTGTGCCCTGGTCTGTATCAAATACCCTCCACTTATAATATCACATCTCAGTCTCTCAATAACCCCAGGAACTAGGCACATGGATTAAGAGGCTCAGAGACTTGCTCATTAGTGGAAAAGTCATAATTCAATCTCAGACTCTCCACCTCACAAAGTTAGTGCTCTTGCCAGTGGAGATGTGGGAAGTTTTTGAGTAAGGGGTGATGTGAACACTTCAGTGGTCGAGAAAGTGTGATCTAACCAACTGGTGTTCAGAGTCTGCATTAAACAAAACTAGTCAGGAGTAGTTCCATTGAAAGATTCAAAAAGGAAGGGGAGCTTGATTAGTAATGTAACTACGAAAGAGATAAATGGAGCTAGACAAATATCTGTAAGCCAATTAATCAATATCTCAGCCTTGCTTCTCTGTATGTTGACTGCCTTTCTCCATCATGGAGGAAGGGCAGGGAGCAGGAGAGACACTGTGGGATATATCATTTCAATTTAGTCGGCAAAGAGAAAAAAGATCTTTTCCTAATATCTTTGTATAAAATACCAGGAAAGGATTCTGATTGGTCATCTCTTTAGGCAGGAAATAGAGGTATTGAATTGACAGTACAGTTAATTTATTAAAAATAAAACATGAAGGGATAGTGTCCCAAAGGAATATGGAATGCTGGTCTCTGAATATATTGAAGAAGTTTTTCTGGAAAGACAACATTTATTCACAACAGTTAGGAAATACTGAAGACAAACTAAACCCCTAAGACAAATTCTTCCATGACTGAAGATGACAGAAATGGCATGGGTCATGGATTTAATTTTGTTATCCTGAGGTAATTCATTATCACATAATTCAGTTATCATTTTTTTTCTCTGCAGATATTTTAAAGTTATATAAGCATTGTGGATCATTCTAATGCTAAGATAAGTTTCAAATTTATCCTACATTTTTCCCTACTGGTTCATGTGCCTTGGTTTTAGTAGTTACATGGGAAAACATGATTTCAGTTTTGCCTTCTAGATTTGTTATAGTATACAATATTCTTTTCATCACTTAACTTTCTATTTTGGGTGTTAAAACTGTTTGGAATTAGTCCTTTGATTCTAAATTTAACTGCCTAAAATGTCTACATATACATCTAAAGATAGAGACATACAAAGGCAAATATTATGTTTCTTAAATAATATATACCTTAAATAACAACCTCACAATATTGTTATTTAACTTACATAAGTTAACTTTTTTTTTCTTAAGTTTATTTTACAAGCAACAGAAAGCTAACTCAATGACAGAAGCAATAATGATTTTTGGATACTACAGTGGTAGAGCAAACCTTTGATGAGATATAGATTTTAAGCTTTAGGCAGCATTTTGCACAACTTGCTCCCAGTAAGAATGAGCAGACAAGCTGAAGACTGCACTTATTGGAACAGACCCCATACCGGTGTGTTCAGATGGCACTGTACTATCTTTCCTATCCCTGACATCCCCCTAGCCATATGCAGGGAATTTTCTCCTTTTGCTGGTTAACACTCTTCCTCATCTGGATTGCCTTCAACTATGTGACAACAAAGAACTCAAGCACCAAAATAGCAGCAGCTACATATCCTCTGCATGACAGTGTAATTTCTTCTGCCTTAAGGCTGTGTCTAGCACTGAAATCATAGTCTGTTTACTTCGATCTGGTGCTACATTACACTGGGAGAGATTTAACTCTTACTTATAAATACACAGGGGAATCATCTCCTGGCTCTGTTTAGCTTACAATTGGAGATGAAATTGTGCAGTTCTTTTTGCTGCTGAGCTAATCATGCCATCGAGCTGCAGCTTACCTTCCAACTTTATAAAAGAAGCAAGACTATCAGGCTTCTCTTAAAATGCTCAAAATACAATTATGAGAACCAACACCAAAAATCTGGTGGCTAATGAGTTCAGAAAATTACTCTCAAAGGTTTTCACTTGACTTGAATGTTTGGTTCTCTCTTCAGGTGCTTCTGCTAGGGAACTGGCACTTCTAAGTTGAAGAGTTTAAAAAAATAAAACTTGACTAAGGACATGAAGTATATATTTTCAAAACTATTGATTATAAAAGTTATGCTGTTTTATAAACTAGTATTTTATTATATTGCATTCAGAGGAAGTCAATGATCTTTAATGTCTACTCTTTTATCCATTATCACCTAGCAATCTCCATGTTCACTGGATTCTAACTCTGCAACATCTCTTTTAGCTGTTTCCTCTTCTTCATCTCCAATTCTATCTCTTAGGTTCCCATCATTTCTTGCCTGAACTTTTAGAAGGGCCTGTTAACTTATTTTTTCTGCTACTCGTCTCTTTACCCCAAGCTATTTTTCAAATTATGAATGTGATATCACAATTAAATTGTAAAGACTTTTATAAATTCTACTCAAGAGAGATTCATGGATGTATCTCAAACACATAGAACAGTGCCTGGCACAGAATAGGCACTTAATAAATATTTGTTTAATGAATGAGTAAATGCCCCACTACTGGGGATATGGGAAACCATTATTTATTGACAATCTATGATGTAGTACATGTATAAAGTTCCTACGACTTGTTTGATCCCCATGTTGCTTTTATTAAATTCTCACAAAAACCAAGTAAGGGAGGTATTAACATTCCTATTTTAAGTATATAGAAACTAAGGAGCTAAAAGGTTATATAATTTTCTCCAGGATACAAATCTGATAAATAGCAAGGCTGGCATTTGAAGTTACGTCTGAATCCAAAGTCCCCACACCTTCAGCATGAAGCTGCTCCTTTTCCTTTCCTTTATTATGTAAATATTTTATGATACACACAAAAGAATATCTGTGACATACGTAAATTATGGAGCCTGAAAATAAACAACCCAATCAAAAGATGTGCAAAATATCTGAACTGACACCTCACCAAAGAGGACATACAAATGGCAAATGCTAAACATTTGTCATTAGGGAGTCACAAATTAAAACAGAAATTAGATATCATTACACACCTATTAGAAAGGCTAAAATCCCCCAAAAAGTTGACAACACCAATTGCTGATAAGGATATGAAGCAACAGGACTTCTCAGTAATTGATGTTGGAAATATAAAATGATACAGCCACTTTGGCAGTTTCTTACAAAACTAAATATGGCCTTACCATATGATCCAGCGATCACACTCCTAGGTATCTACTTAACTGATTAGAAAACTTATCTTCACACAAATGCCTGTGACGAGGGCATTTTATTCGTAATTACCCAAAACTGAAGTAACCAGGATGTTTCTCAATAAGTGAATAAATAAACTGTAGCAAAATCCATACAATGGAATATATTCAGCAATAAGAAGAAATGGGCTATCAAGTCACAAAAAGACATAGATGAATCTTAAATGCATAATGTCTTATTAGCCAGTCTGAAAAACTATATACTATATGATTGTAATTATATGACACTCTGGAGAAGGCAAAACTATAGAGATAGTAAAGATCAAGGGTTGCTAGGAACTTGCATGGGGCAGGGATAATTTGAAAAGGTGAAAGGAGATTTTTTTTTTTAGGGTGCTAAAACTGTTCTGTACGATACTATAATTAATGATGGGTATCAGACATTAAGTTCTGGTTACAAGCCATAGAATTTTGTAGCACCAAGAGTAATCCTCAATATATGTAAACTAAAAAAATCAATTAGAAGGTTGGTAGATCCCTGGATGGGATGCAGAGTGTAACAAAATAAAATAAAAATACCTTACAAATGTATGAAATAACTTCACTGAAGGGGATGGGGGGAACAAGGTACTTGGAAACACACAGAGTGTGTGACACTAAAGGCAGAAGGTACACTACATGTAAGTACTCTAGCTAATAAAACTGTTTCTCACAGTGGTATGGGTTAAGAATCTTGATACCACACAAGGAAGAAGGCTTCAGTGATCCATGTGGGAATAAATTAGAGGCAAAGACATCAGTATGAACTCAGGTTTAGTTTACTATAAATGTAAAGGATTACACACAAAAATATTTATAGATATGTGTATATACTCAGGTTCATATATACATGTATTTCCTTGTTCTATCAGCTGAGAGGTCCCAGAAGCAAAGATATTCCAGAAGCAATGAGCACCTCTACTAGCAAGATCATGGTTTCTAATACCATTCTCTAATAAAAGAATCAGGGGTTCTTAGAGAAATGGCTCATCTAGGGGTGGGGTAGGAAATATACAAAATGAGCTGGGAACATTTTGCAGTGCCATGAAGTAAGGAAGTGCATACATATCAAAGAGTCCAGGTGCTCCCCATGACCAAAGATGGAACAATTTGAACAAAATAGAGTTATATTGTAGTATAACTCAGTATAAAATAAATAACCATGGGTCCACACTGGTATAAAGAAATGACTGATCAAATATAAATAAATAAATGGTGGATAAGAGACAAATCTCCCATGGAGATGAATTCCAAATAATTTACATAGACACTCTGTCCTTAGGGAGGTGGAGAATATTCCCTATTCCTTAACTATGGGCTGCAAATAGTGACTTCCTTCCAAAGAATATAATACGGAAATAGAGGGGGAAAAGAAACTTTGTAGGGGAGAAACCTGATAAACACTTCCTCAGCTATGTGATCAAAGATAACATCAATAGTGATAAGATATACTGATAGTATGTACTTTTGATAAAATATAATTAGAATGGCACTTTACCTCTGTGACCTTCTTCTCGAGAATAATGTAACCATGAGAAAACCATCAGACAAATTCCTGGGACATTCTACAAAATACCCACCCAATATTCAAAATTCAAGGTCATGGAAAACAAGGAATTTCTGAGAAACTGTCATGATCAAGAGAAACCTAAGGGGATGTGATGACTAAATATAATGTAATATCCTTGATGGAATCCTAGAACAGAAAAAGTAAAGAAAGCTTAATGAAGTACGACTTTAGTTAATAACTATATCAGTATTGGTTAATTGTGACAAATGTACTATACAAATAAGGGGAAACTGGGTGTGGGGAATATAGAACACTCTGTACTATTTTTGAAATAACTCTGTAAATCTAAAATTGTTCCAAAGTATATTGAAATAGTTAATAAGTAACTACGAATGTACCACCCAATAAAGACCTAGAACTTTACCTGAAACTTGTATTCATCCTATGTGCTTCTGCTCTTTCCTTTCTCTCTGTCTACCTATCCCCAATCAACCCACTTCTCCCCAAAATCACTGTCCCAAATTTTAAAAATTATTTCTTTCCTTTTACAAGGACAGCTTTATCATATAAATATGCATGTATACCTTACAAAGTTTTGCTTAATTTTGAGCTTTATAAAAATGGCACTCTACCATATATTGTTTTCTGAGACTACACACTAGTAGTACACTAGTACAATTTGTAAGAGAAAAAAATCTTGAAACAAATGACTCAGAACAACTGAACGAAAAAGTAAATTGTGGTATATTCACTCAATGAAATATTATAAAAAGTGAAAAATCTGAACTACAGCTACATCCAACAGTGTGGATGAACCACAGAGATTAGAATGCAGAGTGAAAGAAAAGTAAAGGTTTTAATCTGATGTAGAAGGCCCTTTGTCAAATGAACACAACCTACTTTATCTCAGTTCTTGCAAACCCAACATTCCAATCATACCAACCTTCTCACTGCTACCTAAACATTCCATATTCTCTGACATTTATTTGCCTTAAAAAAAGTTATGAGATATGATTCATATACCATTTAATCCACCCATTTAAAATAGACAGAGAGATTCACAGAATTGTGCAACCATCATCACAATCAATTTTAGAACATTTCATCACCCCACTAAGAAACCCAGTACCCAATAGCAGTCACTCCCCATTTCCTCCAAGTCCCTCAGCCCTAGGTAACCACAATCCACTCTCTGCCTCAAAGATCTACCCATTCTGTTCACTTAATAAGAATGATATCATTTAATATGTGGCCTTTTGCGACTGGTTTCTTTCACTTAGCATAATATTGTGAAGGTTCATCCATGTTGCAGTTTGCATTAGTACTTTACTCCTAGTTATAGCCAAGTAATATTCTATCACATGGCTATACTCACTTGTCTCTGTATATCTAGTTTCTTCTGTCATTTTTTTCCTGCTTTTTTCCCTGCTCTCTGTCTCTCAAATTGCTATTCACCCCTCAATGCCCAGATCAGAATTACTTCTCCAATTCCCATGACCCTCTGTTCAACCACAATTATTGCACCTTTCAAGCTGTATTACAATAATCCATGTGTACCTTCCCCTCTCCACCCACTTGAAGACTGTTGGCTCCATAGGAGGAGGGACCAAGATTTGTTTCTCTTTGGGTCCACTGCACCTACCAGAGTCTGATCCATAATACCTACTCAACAAATGTTCACTGAATTAGCATATGAGTAAATTCTTCTCACATTTATCAAGTTAACACTTTCTACATAAAAGGACCATGTGGTAGTATATAAACAGTATACACATATACATAGCAGTGGAATGTTAGTATGGTCCCAAACCTGGGTTCTGCTTTTGATAATTGTGTAACCTTGACAAGTTGCTGAACCACTTTTGAGTCCCATTAGAAACATGATAATAATATCTCACTCATATAGTTATATGAATTTATTAAATCATATTTGTAAAGAGTTTAACTCAGTAGTGGTAGTCATTATCCTTACCACTAATAAAAGGCATAAAGAGAAAGACCAGGGGACCCTAAAGACTATCTGATTCAATTCCCTCATTTTACAAATGAAGAAACTGACACCCAGCCATCTCATTAAGCGAGACTGCAGAGGCCACTTGCTTCCTGGGGAGGCAGTGTAGTGAACAGAAGGATCATGTACTGTAAAGTACAGAATACCCGATTTTGAATTCTGGCCCTGCCTCTTAACTAGGCAAATTACGAAATTTTCTAAACTTCATTTTCCTCCTCAATACATGGGGACAGTAAATACCAGAGAACAGATTTGAGAATTAAGTGGGAAACGGTACTCACATAGGCCCTTGACGCTGCTGTTCTGGCTGATGGTGACAGTTACACACACACACACACACACACTGAACGATGAAATGACAGATTAATGAACTTGCAGAAAGAAAGGTTTTATTTAGAAAGAAGAATTGTACCTTCACAGAAAACAGGCTAGAAATCATTTAGGAGGGAGATGAAAGTTTAAGAGATTATAGTTAGCCTAAAGTAGGAATTGTACTTTGTAAACATCAGTGGGCAAAATACTGTGGGGTCTTTAGGAATAAAAGATACCCATAAGATGAAAAATTATTGGTCATCTTGCCATCCATTTAAATTGGCTAGTCTTTAAACTTTCCAGTATTTTTGGACTGGTATTTCTGGAGCACATTCTAAGGAAACAGATGTTCTCTCTGAAGCCTTTAAAAGACCATCAACACACTTCTCTTTCAATATGAAAACCTTAAGGTTGACAACATATTTAAAGGTGATGAAGCAGAAGTTTTATCACAGGGCTGTGCCATGGTTTAAAAAGAACATTCTATTCCCATCATGTTCTTTTCTTTAATGTGTTTGATTATCTACTGAACAGGGAGGGGGTCAACTCTTGTTATTAATGAAATAATACCATACTCAAAAATGGCCTCTACAGACAGAAAACATTCATTATCATTCAAAGCATATAATGGTCTCCAAATTTGATCATTTTTGAAGACATCAGAAAACTAAAAATATACAGTGGTATTTTATCTCCCTTTCTTCTTATTTTACTGATTCTCTTTTTTCTATTCAAGTTGATTTTTAAAATGGGTCCTCATAGCTCATTTTCCCCACTGAATTTCTAATTTGACTAGTCTAAATAACATATTTATTAATTAAGCTAATATTTATTGAGTCCTTACTTTATAGGCACCAAAATAAATGGAGGCCCTTTTCTCAAGGAGCTAATGCTCTCATGGGGGGAGATAAATAATTAAGAAACAAATGAATATCTACTATGTGAGATGGTATGAAGTGCTATGGGGAAAAATAGTAAAGGAGCTAGAAAGTGATTGGGATGTCAGGAAGGATCTCATCAATAATATGACAACTGCAAAAATTCCTGAAGGAAGTAAGGGAGTGAACCACAGGGATATTTGGGCAGAAGGAACAGCAAAGGCTCTGAGGTAAGATGATACTTATCAGGGTCAGGCAGTGGAGGGAGAACAGTGTGGATGGAGCCAAGGGAGCGGTAGGAAAAGAGGTAGAAGATGAAATCGGGAGGTAGTAGAATCCAGACCATACAAGGCTTTTTGCTTTTACCGGGGGAAGTCACTGGAAAGTTTTGAAAAGAGGAGTGATCTGATCTGACTTCCACTTCTAAAGGATTCTCAGGTTATTGTGAGAGAATAGAGTATAGAAGAGCAAGGGCGGAAGCAGGAAGACTGCTAGAGACCCTTGCAATGAGCCACACAAGAGATGACGGTGGTAGCAGTGGAGCTCATGAGATGTAGTTGGATTCTGAATATATCATTTTGATTAATTATTTTAATAACATACTCCTTTTACAATTGTCACAACATATCCCTCCCCCCAGTCCAAAACGCATTCCTTCAAAGGAAGCCTTTATATAAGCCTTGGGTCATTAAGACACTCAGATAATCCCTCTTGCTTTTATTTATGCATATTTACAGTTGCTTTTTTATTTATACAGAATAATTATCATTAGCAGGTTGTCTTAACCTAATAAAAACACAGAGCTTATTAAGTTAGCTAAAAAACATAACATGACCCCTTTCCAAATAGCACAAGGGGAATAGGCTTCAGAGGTTCATAGATCTGAAAAACCTAGAGAAGCTGACTCTAGTTTGTCTAGGACCTCCCTCCAATTCTGACACTGTTTTCACTGCAAAGCAGAACTGGCTTGAGAGCGTTACAAGGCCAGCCAAAAATGACCTTCAGGGTCCTCAAGGGTTTTCCAAATTCTACATTTCGACTTAGTGCACAGACTTCAATTTTCAAGTGACAGCTTAACCATTTGTATTTAAATAATGGCAAGAACCTGCTCATTTCATCATTTGGCTAGAAGAACATGATGTATTGGTACAACAGCATTTATGCAAAAACAGAGACAAAAATACTATTCCATTTGCTCTGGATATATGCAGAATGTGAGAAATTATCTGGAAAGGTCTGGAAAGATATTGGAACTTAAGTCCCAGTAATGGTTACCTGCAAGGGGTGCTGGTGGACATCAGATTGGGAATGTACTGTGGTTAAAGAAAAGATTGATTTATCTGTAACATCCCACCTTCTTTTAAGAACAATTTATTGTTTTATTTCTATAGCTAATTTTTTTAAGGGTTCACGTTAGTTATTTGGTGCCTTCAGCATTACTGAATTAGATGGTAGTTTCTTGCATGTGAAAATGAGGTTTGTGGAAAATTCAAGCCTAAATATTTAAAGCAGTTAAAAAGTTTTTTCTAAGCCAAGATTCTGCAGAAAGAAAAATGAATAACATACTCCAGTCCATGAAAGGAACACTATCTAGGCACACAAATAGTAAAGCCAGATTCCTTACCAGGAAACCCATAAGAAGAAACAGGAAAGAGGAAATAAAATGGCCATTGGAGGATAAGAATTTCAGTAACCCCTGAAGGTAGAGAAATCCAGGACTTGTGTAATCAGTCTCTTTGAGTTGTTCCTCTGAAGTTGCTTCTTTTCTTCCCTTATGTCTAAATTCCCAGTTGTGTAATCCAACATCCTTAGCCCTCACAATAATCCTTTCACAGTAGATTTCACATAACTTCAAAGAGAAATTCTTCATACATGAGACACAGTATGTTACGAAGAGCAAAAAATTAGACAACCAGTAACAGCTGATAATAAATCGTATTTAAGGTAGGGCATCATGACTATGCAGCGTGTCTTACTGGCTTATCCCTTAAGACTATGGGCTGGCTACAAGGGGTTCTGTGAAATGGTGGACAGAACATTCCTCTAGGAAATATGAGGACAGTGCAGTCAGTTTTCACTGTGTTGCCAAACTGTTCTGGGAAACACATAAAAGACTTGGAGGTACCAATAAGCCTCTTTGTCCCTAATGTTCCATGTGTTAGCTATGGCCACACTCATTCTCTCATCCCTGCTGTCCAGCTTACTGACAGATGTAAAGCAGCAGACCTGATATGGTAATCACATAGGAGTTTCGTAAAACCAAGCTTTAAGCGAGGTGTGGCTTTCTCATACACTTCCATAGCAAACGGTAAGGCCACAGAACCCAAGTCTAGTTGATACTTTGACTCTGATGTTAAGGGGCATCAATTCATACGACAAACTCCCAATTCAATAATGTGAACTCATTTCTTGTTATTAGGTTTCACTCAAAACTGTCTAAATGAGTTAGACTGACTTATTATTTTTTTCACCCAAAGGGTTTGCCTGCTACTTCTTGTTTTTATCTCAATTAATTTTGCGTCTGCCGGACTAACACAAATTACCACTTCCATGTCTTGCACTTTTGATTTAAAAATAAACCTAATTTGGGAGGTGTTTAAAGCTTTATTAATATTTATACAGCCATTAGCAGTGGCTATGATGTTAGCAAGTTTCTTAAAATTAGAAATTCTCTCTCCAATACTGTCTCTTGGCTGTAGCTCTTCTGTTCTGACCACATAATTTTTAACATTTTTCTTAGAGCACAGAGTGGAATTTGCCATTTTGACATAGGGTCATAGGAAAGTGGGTTTTAGTTTTCCCACCATTTATCTTGCCCATTCTGCTCAATGAGTCACACACAACTCAGACTGCACAAGTTAAAAACAAAGTGTCAGACGCTCTCTCTCTCTCTAAGCCCAACTCTGCAAGTGAAATCATTACCCTCCTCCTTATGTGTGACATGACATCCAGGGATGAAAGTCTCCCTGGCAGTGTGGGAGATGACTCGCAGGCAAGAGCTGGCCCTGGCATTGTGGGATTGATAATGCCATTCTGACAAAAAGGGGGAAAAGAAGTATAATAAATAAGGTATCAGTAGTTGAGAGTTCAAAAAGAGCCGAGTGGCTACTCTGGAGGCTACCCCTATGCAAGCTTCAGCTAGATATTGCTACCTAGCATAATTTGCCAAACCCCAACCAAAACCATTCCTGCCAACCCTAAAGAACCTAGGACTTTATCTGAGATTCTATGAAGTTTCCATACTCTAGGATTACTTCCCAGAAACATACAATCCAGGTGGGTTCCTAGGCCAGATAAGTCCTGAAACACAGAGGGGCCAGCCTCTCCAGAACATGAACTAATTCTATCCCCCTATCTCTCTTATTATTAACAGCCCTTTCTAACATGAAAAAATTAGAATGGGTATAGCCCAAATAACCTTAAAGAGTGGGAAAAAGATCACAGGAGATGGTGCAAGTTATACAGAGAAGGTAGGGTTTAAGAAATGAGCGTGATTCCTGAGTCATTATATTGATATATTTTTAATGCTTTTTTTTAATTGTGAAAAATAACACATACCCAAAAAGCCAGTAAATTTACAAGTACATTTTAACAAGTAGTTTAAACAATAGATTTTAAAGTTTGGTATGGGTTACAGTTCCATGATTTTTCATTTTTTTCTTCTAGCTGCTCAAAGACACTGGAAACCAAAAGAAATATCAATATATTGATTATAACAGTCATATTCATTTGTTAAATCTATCTTCTCTACTATACGCTTCCTTCTCTTTTTATCTGTTTTGTAAAAAAAACTCATATATATAAAAAAGCAATAAATTTCAAAGTACATTGCAACAATTAGTTGCAGAACAAATTTCCGAGTTTGGTATGGATTAACAATTCTACAATTTTAGCTTTTCATTTTAAGCTGCTTTAAGGTGCCACAGACTAAAAGAAATATCAATATACCGATTCAGCAATCATTCTCATTTGTTAACCCCAATCTTCTCTATATAATCTGCCATTATCTTTGCTCTTTCTTTCATTCTTTGGGGGTACTTGGGCTATGCCCATTCTAACTTTTTGTTGGAAGGGTCTGTCAATAATATGGGATAGAGGGATGGAACTAGGTGATGTTCTGGAAAGGCTGACCCCTCTGCATTTCAGGACTTATCTGGTCCAGGGACCCATTTGGAGGTGATAGGTTTCTGGAAAGTTACCCTAGTGCATGGAACCTTTGTAGAATCGTGTATAATGCCCTGGGTATTCTTTATAATTGGCAGGGATGGTTTTAGTTGGGGGTTGGCAAGTAATGATAGTAGCAATGTCTAACTGCAACTTGTATAAGAGTGACCTCGAGAGTAGCCTCTAGACTCTCTCAGCCACTGATACCTTATTTGTTATACTTCTTTTTCCCTCTTTTGGTCAGATGACATTGTTGATTCCATGGTGTCATGGCCAGACTCACCTCTGGGGGTCATTTCCCATACCACCAGGGAGACTTTCATCCCCAGATATCATGTCCCATGTAGGGGTAAGACAATGGTTTCACTTGCAAAATTGGGCTTAGAGAGAAAGAGGCCACATCTGAGCAACAAAGGAAGCCCTCTGGAGGTGACTCTTAGGCACAGGTAGGATAAGCTTCTCCACTGCATGTAGAGGCTTCACAAAACCAAGTCTCAAGATCAAGGGCTTGGCCTATTCATTTGGATATCCCTAATGTTTGACACAGTATCTGGGGTTTCCCTGGTGGTAAAGTTTAATAGCCTCATATTGTTTCTTCCATCCCTCAAGGGACTTTGCCAATAGTTTTTGGTTATCTGCTTAACATACTCTGGGATGTATCCACGCATAACATTAGATTGTACAGGATTAAAAATCATTCTTATTCTAGGCTCCCTGTGTTTGGATTGTTTAAATGATCCAGACAGGTTGAGTTAGATTATGTGCTACTGAAAATTCAGGTTCTGGACAAAATAAACCTTTCTTCCTTTTGTCTCAAAGAGTAAGTGAAGCTCTAAAATACAGGCAATGTCTTCCTTACCCCTGTATTCTGAATTACTTTAATCCTGACTTGATTGGTTTTGTTCTTATCTCTAAATATGAGGTGATAGATACATAAAACAGCCCCTCAAAATCCAGAAATAACAATCATCACTCCAGACTAAATGTGACTGCTATATATTGATATTTATTTTAGTCTCCAGTGTCTCGGAGCAGCTAGGAGTAAAAACCTAAAACTGTGGAATTGCAACCCATACCAAACTCTGCAATCTACTCTACAACTATTTGTTGTGGTGTGCTTTGAAGTTTATTGCTTTTTTGTATATATGTTATTTTTCACAAAAAAGAAAAAAAAGTCGATTGTGATGACGAATGCACAGCTATATGATGATACTGTGAACCACTGATTATACACTTTGGATGATTACATGGTATGTGAATATATAATATTTATCAGTAAAATTGCATTGAAATAAAAAAATTTAAAAAAGTGCCAGAGTATTCTCACATGATACTGAAGTACAGATGAAGAGATTATTCCTCAAAAGGAAGAAAGTATCCAAAGGGTGTGGTCCATAGTGAATAATGTGGTCTGAGTCTGCCTACAACCCTAGTGGCTCATCCTCACATCAAAAATAAGATACAGTGTTTTTGGTATAGTAGGGCAACTGCGGAAAACCCAAAAGGTGATGTGATCATCTATTCTTAATAGGTCCTGAGGCTGACCAAGTTTTACGATGGGATGGATAAATATAATTGGATTGGGTTGAGAGAAATGAGGACTGAGAAAAAGACAGAAAAATACTAGTTTAAAATATGTGCATTAGTGGCAAATAAATTATTATTAGGCATGATAGAAATGTTTCCCTTAAAGATTAAAGAAGAATCACTGCATTTTTTAAAAGCATGAGTCTATCCAGCCAGTTTTCCTGCCTTATTTCAATTCTTCCACTTCCATGCTGTGCAATCTCAGGCATGCAATTTGACCAGTCTGTGCCTCACTTTTCTAATTTGGAAAAGTGGGAATAATATTAGTACTGTCCCCTACTGAGCTCTTATGGCTACTAAAGAGTTAATGGAAGAAGGAATTTAGAATAGTGTCTGGCACAGGCACACATTAAGCTTTCAATAAATATTTGCTGAATGGAAAAGTTTGAACATACTAAGGCAAACACTAAACTGAATAGCAAATAAGATGTAATACACATTAAAATGATAGTATTTGCAAGTTATTTCTATTGATAACTATGGAATTAAACAAATTTGAAAAAGTCAATCATAAAATATAGAAGTTTTAACAGTTCTCTCTCTTGTTATATAAAAAAAGGGCAGTGGAGATAATTAGAACTATTAATCTTTAAGGGAAACATTTCTATCATGCCTAATAATAATTTATTTGCCACTAATGCACATATTTTAAACTAGTATTTTTCACATATTGCTTAGGGCTGTGCTATTCAATATGGTAGCAACTAACTACATTTGGCTACTGCACTTGGAGTGTGGCTAGTTCAAACTGGAATATGCTGTAAATGTAAAGCACATGTCAGATTTCAAAGATCTGGTACAAGAAAAAAAGTAAAACATCTCTAATAATTTTTATATTTACTACATGGTGAAGTTATGATACAAGGAAATGTTGAGTTATATAAAATACAGTATTAAAATTAATCTTACCTGCTTTTTTTCTGTATTTTAATGTGGCTACTAGAAAATTTAAATTACATATGTGGCTTGCATATGCAGTTTACATTACATCCCCACTGAACAGTGCTGGCTTAGATCAGCAAAAATTGTAAGTCAAACTATTAGTATCACTCCATCTAACCAACAGTTATTGATCACTTCCTGTTACATGTTTTATATATATTATTTCTAAGCATTACTCTAGCTCTGTATAATAGGCTGTATTTTCTCCACTTTTTCTATATGAGGAGAAGGTTTCAGAGTATACAGCGATCCAAATCACTAAGCTAGTGGTGCCCAGGGCAGGAATGAATTCATGTCTGTCTGATTTCAAAGGCTGGATGTTTTCTCCTGTACCAGAGCTCAGATGAAGCTCTAGGGAAATGAGAGGAGGAAGAGCAGAAGAGAAGAAGGGGTTCTTCATGAGTATTGGGGCTCCAGCATTCCTCAGTAAAGCACTCTGCTGTATATGCAAATACTCTAGTCTTGCAAGAGACAAACATTCTTAGAATTTATAGACAACTCCAGCAATGCTTTATCTCCCAGGAATAGACCCTTTCTGGCTCCATTTTATCTGAGCCTAAGCCCTCTACTCTCCAGAAAAAGTAGGAAAATAATGCACATTTTAAAAGGAAAATCTGAAGTAGAAAAATATTTGCACAAAGATGTTGCCACATTATTCATAAAAACTCATGATTAGGAGACCAATTAAAAAGTGATAATTCTGATGCCTAGTTAATAGGAGAAAATGCTCAGATGTGATATGACAAATATATCAGTAGAGCACACGTATTACAGCACTGTGAAAGACTTGCATGAAGAAAGACTCACAGGGAACACTCAAGATTAGTAATAGCTTTGTTTTAGGGCAATTCTCAAATGGAGGGGTTGGGAGAGGTTTGGAAGTGGGGAGTGATTTTGTCCCCCAGGGGGTACTTCTGGCAATATCTAAAGACATTTTCAGTTGTCACAATTCAGCGGGTGCCACTGGCATCTAGTGGATAGAAGCCAGGGATGCTGTTAAACAGCTTACAAATGTACGAGACAGCCTCCACAACAAAGAATTATCCAGCCCCAACTGTCAATAGGGCTGAGATTTTAAAAACATGTATTAGGGTCACGGGATTATAAATTTGTTCCTGCTCCACTCTCCAGGTTAATATAATGTTATATTTGTTCTACAAAATTAAAAATAAAATTAAACATACAAAAAAATGATCTAAAAAATAAGAGAAACTAAAGCATAATCACTGACATATTAGAAAGTTATTTTATATACAGAGAGGTAGAGGCTAAGCATTGAAGGAAGGGAATAATAATATGATAGAATTAAAAAAAATTTCCTAAAAACTATATGAAAAAGAATGTCTTTAAATTACTTATAGATTAAAATTTAGCCATGTTTGCTCAATAACTACTGGCTGTCGGAATGATTGATTCAACATCTAATAGGAAGTTGGCACTCCTTTCACTGTTGGGATAGCATTTGCTAAATATCAAAATATTTTTCTCACTCCTCTGAGCAAGTAGTGCTTCGTGAGTGTTATTATTACTGAGATTGACAATATATGCTGCTATTTACACTGCATTTTAGGAAGAGACAGAAAGAGTTTTTCCTTACAATTTTCTTCAGTATCTGCATCAATTTATCCACCTTGTAATGAAAAACAGAAGCAGAAAGCTTATACTTTTATGAATTCGATTTAAAAACTATTCATTTTGTCAAGTAAACTACTTGTGTTAGCACATTATCTGATTAAAAATTTCTCAAAAGTAGATATATATGTTTTGCTTACAGGCATGAAAGAGAGTGCATCTGCAAGCTGTTATATACTCATCTTCTTCTTAGTTCATTTTCCATGAAATGGCCAGAAAAGAAACAATTTAAAGAGGTGTACTGATGCTACAAGCGGGTCTAGTCATGGTCTTTATCAAATGCTTATAGAATGTCATCTGGTCAGAGAAAGACAACGTAGGTACATGTTCACTTAATATTCACAGCAGTGGGCAATTCAGCTTTTTCCTTTGAACAACAACCACGCTCTCGTACACTGTGTGGCACATAGTAGGTACTCAATAACCTATACAGTCATACCATGGGCTATTACAGGTTGTACTGAGCCGTCTGACAAGAAGCTTTATGTATTTCAGTGCCCTTTCTTAAGTTTCACTCACACACTTAAGCACTCACCAAAACTTATTACCCACCTCTGAGCTCCTATAGTATGTTGCTATAATACCTATCACTTGCTGTTGTTATTTGTTTGTATCTCTTCCACTGAAGTACCATCATTTCAAGGACAGAAACCATGTGCAGTTACTTTGGATTCTGATTTAATCTTCAATATAGGACTTGGTGATAAGTAAACTATGGATTAGAGAATTTGACTATAGTCTCAAGTGGTAGAACCAGGATTGAAACCCAGTGTCACTCCAAACTATTTTCTTTCCATTTTAATAGATTGCAGAGAAAACAGGGTGGAGGTAAAGTGAGGGAAAAGAAGAGTATGAATTAAAAAAAAAAAATTTTAGCTGTTAAGCAAAGTAAGGTACAATCAGTGGGTTCTAGAGTATTGGCCCTGAGAAGCAGCGAGTCAAGAAATTGATCTGTCCAACAGGCATGTAGCTCAGAAAAAGTCTCTAGAAAGTCAGTTTACTCAACATTTATGGAAAATTAACCATGAACATGGGCCACTGGATGTAAGCTCCTTGAGGAGAGGGACTATATATGTATGTTTTTCTATTCCTAATTTATAAGTTGCTGGAAGAATGAATGATAAGACAGGGTCCCAGTGGAAGGGCACCCAGTAGTGTGACCTCAGCAGGTAAGACAGGTGAGGTAAATCCTATCACAGGCACTACATCGTCAGACTGGGGCATTAACTTAAACAAAGCAGAGAAGAGATTCTGAGGTAAAATGATCCTAATTACAATTTCCTCAGTATAACAAAATAACAAAAATAACAACAAAATGTTTATCTGGGTCATATCATCTCATTGATGGATAGGCTCTTTATAAGTGTGATGTGTTAATACTGGTATTAAGAGATTGAAGGGCAGAATAATTAGGTAAATGAGCTCTACAGCCACAGTGCCTGGATATTATCATTATTGTTATATAATATAAAACACTGTTATTTCCAAAAGGGCATATTAACATACAGTTTTTTAAAAAGACTTTGAGGCATTTTCGTAATAACATGACACCCTAAGATGACAAAGTAGGAGAAATTTAGTTTTTCTGTATTTGGACGAATCTACCAATTTGGGAAAATTTAATTAGCTCAAAATTAATAAGTCAAAACCAAAAAATATATAGGCTGTGGTGGTAATGATAATGCTGGTAATAGTAATAATAATAATTTTCCTCCTAAACTTCACCGCATAATCATATATGTCTGTGTTTGTGAACATCTGTAAAAACTAGAGGATCCTTAAATATACCAAAAATAGAAGAATTTAAGCATTAAACAGTGATCAGCAGCTTGTACAAGATACAACTTGAACATTTCAAATTGCAAATCATTCACAATGGGTTCCAAATTGACAACTGAGCACAGGCAGGGTAAATAACAGAATTTAGTCTAAATCAGATTGTGTAGGCTTTTTCTCAAATGCAGCCTCTCTCTCTCTTTTTTTTGGTACATGGCAGGCTCATTTTTAAAGACAAACTCAAGTAATAGCATTCAAGTACGAAATTCGGAATTCCCATAGGCCTCTCTGATTTTCAGTGCACTCCTGTTCAGAACCTCCTCCTGAACTCTCAGGGAAAGTGGGAGCTGATTACAAAATAAAAGTTAAATGTTGGCTACAATAGTAACAGAATATACATTGTCTCCCAAACTGCCACTGCATCACTCTTATATTCAGTTGCATATGCCCTAAGACTCGGCCAGTTTTTGTCCTATCATAATAGGTTTCACGATATGTCTTTTAAATCATACTGGTGACAGGATAGGTTGGTTACTACCAGTCACAATCACTAACAAAACAGTTCCCCATCATCAGTCCCACCATCTGTCCTCTGAGTTTCTCCCCACACATGGGCTTGGTTGAACAGATTTCAAAATGTCCAAGGTCACTGCACAGCCAGCTTCCACAGATGGGGACAGTATGAAAAACCTAATTGCAGCTGTGGACAAACACAAACAAGGACACACATGGTTGACAACATTCCCTGTTTAGACTTGATGGTGGCTCAGTGTCACAGAGGATAAAAAACAAGGACATGGTTTCAAGGTAACCACCTCTCAGGGACAGCACAATCACTAAGGAAGTGCTATCCTCAAGTGGTCTAAATTTCTCCAAGATATTTACACATCAATTTTAAAAATGGCAATAGAGGAGGACATTTCTTATCATATACATGTTTTCTAAAATTTCTCTAGGAGCAAAATTGCCTTTCTTCAACAAAAAGATATCACTTGGCAATCAGCACGGTGACTTACCCATGTAAAAGTTGCAAACACGGCCCACACATCACACAGAAGGTAGAGTCAGTGGATGAAGAAAAGCAATGTTCCCTTTCTACATATTTATTTCATCTGTATCAAGCTTTCCTTTCCAAAACAAGGACTTGGTTAGAAACCTTAGCCTTTTGTTGTTGTTTTAAAAATATTTAATTGCGTATATATAACTTCCATTCTACACTCCTAAGAAATTCATCGAAATGAAATCACATTGATGTTGGTACTGTAGATTTTTCACATAAAGCACATATGGCCCCAGAGAATTCTGATTGTCAATGTCTTTTCTAGACACTCAACATGTCTGGTCACTCAGGTTTAAAGCCAAACTGGATGATCATTACTTTTTGAGCAGTTGTTATATTTAAAATAATTTATCAAGTCAGTGCTATTTCAAAAGATTGTTGATAAAAAAGAACATTTAACTGTAACTATACTGAACAGACCGTTGATTATAGAAAGACATGTCAGTGCACATATGGCAGCCGGATAAATTATGCACATCTGGATTACTTTTGGCAAGAAACATAGCTAAGTGTCTAAAGCCAAGTTTAGCAATCTGTCACTAACAATATGTACATTTATTTAAAAATGTCAAGGGCTCAAAGTCATATTTTCTATTTCTTCATAAACTTTCCAGCTCTTCAGAAGACAGCAAACAGGTGACAAAACACATTGCCCAAACTGCCAAAGGCTGTATAAACAGGGGTGATTTTGAACTTCTCACCACATATACAAGAGGATTCAGACTCTGAAGCAAATTCATATCATGCGGGATGTATGGAAATCCAAATTTGAAATAAGAGTGTTAACATTTTAGTATTTGCTTGAAAAAGTGGCTTCATATATAAAAGATATGGCTGGTCCCTCTATGGAGTATTGAACAATGTACATGGTGGGTAAAGCAAATAGAAATAATCTGACAGGGTCTACTTAAAAAAGGAAAAGACCAATGTTTCAGTGATAATCTCAGATTAAATTTTCTTTTCCTCTTTGCCAATTACTGACATATAAATATCAAGGAATGTTTCCCTACTTCTAGTCCCCTCGATCAAAAGAAAAGCCAAGAGACATGAAGGTGGCTCAAACTAGCAGTAACAAGAAACTTTACAATTGGATGTATGAATATCAGCCAGGTGGGAAGTAGCAGTACCTGTAAGCACAAAACTCATTTTGACTCCTGTGCTGCTTGCTAGTTATTTTAACATTCCAGGCTTCTAAGCAGCTTCAGTAGGAATGCCAAGAAATATCATGGAGCCTGGGTGGAGTCCCGTCAGTCCAGGTGTTGCCTTTCAGTCTCGTTTGTGCTGGCAGCAGAGAGAATCCATTGTGGAACTGTTTTATTCACAGGATGATAATCTGAATATTCGCTGTTTGCATTAGCCTCTCTTCTAGCTCACTAATTTGGTAATTTTCTTGTCGATTAGCACCTTAACTATACACCAGATTTAGATTATAACATTTTCAAGTGGTATGGGACAAAAAAAAATCCTGTCTCAAAATCAAATTGGTATTCAAACACCAGTATGAATTGCTTACAAGCTGAGCTCATTTATAAAATGAGGATTTGATGTTACCTACTTCACAACATGGTTGGCTAGCAGTGAGTGAATACTAAAAATGTTGGCTATTATCATTATTACTTCTTTTGTCCTCAAAGTGAGTGACTGGGATTAATTCAGTCCATAAACCACAGATTGCCAATAAAGTGCTGTAAATTCAAGGGAAAGTTTAAAAAGAACTAAGAAAAGGTTGAGAGGTAGGGAGGTAAGGAAGACAAGGATCTCAACAGGAAAACAGATTTTGTTAATTTTTTATTTGTATCTGCTTTACTGCTTTTATAACAGCTTGATGAGTAATGTCTGAAGCTCACTGAAACCCATGTGAGATTAAATGTCTTTTGCATTATTGAAGAAATTCATTAATTGATAACAGTCTTTTGCCAAACAGATGGATAAAATATGATTTGTTATATTGTAAAGAAAAGGCACAAATTTCTAGAGCTGTCAGTTTTCACTAACCAATTCAAAGAGATTGTAATGTAATTGTATTAGAGGTAGATAGGTAGTAAAATAAAGCTATTTCTTCTCAATTTTGATCTTCCCTATTTGACTGTACAGCTTTATTCTTTTAGTTATACCTAGTGTCAAAATGCTTAAATAAAAGGTATGGGTAAAAGTTAAAAAGGGTTTTAAATTAAAAGAGTTCCTTTGTCCATCTCACATTTTGACGTCCCAATGCTACCAATCTTCACATACTTTCAGTGTCAATTCCTATCCTCCCACAGGATTTTATGGGATGCAACAGTTCTAGAAATAGAAGTGGATCTCGTATGACGGAATTCCTAAGCATAGAAAGATTCAAAGACCGAGTAGGACGAAGAGAAACACTCCCAGGAAAACCTAAAGCGGACGGACAGTATGATTCTCAGCACTCAATACAGAAGAAAGAGAAAAGCTATGGGCTATCACACTGCTCTAAAGTGGTTAAAGTCACATAGCTAAAGAAGCTATTAAGATAATCTATAATTTGGATGGTTAAATCAATGTTCATGATCTTTGCCCAACAAGGGAGAATAAATACAGGTAATTCTTCCAACACTAGAATCCTGTTATTTCCCTAGCCAACCAAGACAGATTTGGGAAATGTGATATACTCTTCCTCAGGTAGATATGAAGCTTGTTCACTCGGAATTCCATGAGGTTTTATCTAATATTATTTTTCTTAATCATCATTTAGGATTTCATTCATAAGATAGACAAGATTTTAAAAAGCACAGTTAGAACAAAATAGTATCTGGGTTAATAACATACATCCCTTTAAATAAACTATGATATATTTCATATATGACTTTAAAGTCATTATTATATTCTCTTGTATTTAATTTATGAACTTAATATCAGATTAAAAACTAAAGTACCAAATGAAACGTGGAAAAATGAAGAGTATGGACTAAGTCAGAATAATGGATTGGAGTCAGGGAGTCCTGGATTTGTATGCTGACTCTGCAGTTTGTCTTTTAACATCTTATATTAGCTTTCTGAAATATATAAAATACTTTTATATTTCCATAATAAGTTATACATCTAGATAAACATGAGTGTGTGTGTGTGTGTGTGTGTCACAAACTGGCAGATATTCAATAGCAAAGTAAGAAATCTGGGTGGTATAGAAGGTAATGTGAGGGAAACTTGTGAATATCATAGGATACTTGAAAATCAAAGCCCTCATGATAACGTCTTTGAAACAGTTGCAAAGAACACACATAAAACATCTTTGAGAAGGTAATCAAAGGTGGTCACCACAGAATGAAATCACAGTGAAAAAAATCACCTTCCCAAGACCAAGACATTACATTCTTGGCTGACATCTTTTGTTAAAAAGGTATTAAGTTTTTGAACCATTATATAGACATTCCATTTTGCTTTGTAGTATACTGGAGTAGACAGAGGGAAATTCCTGAAATCTCTAAATTATAATTCAGCTGCCTTGATCTCTAATAATGATTGTAGAGCCTTTATCTTGTGCTCTTGTGACTGTAAAAACATTGTCACTAACCTTCATTTGCAGCCAGTTACCCAGTTTTTCAACTTCAGGGTCTTGAAATCACTAAAGATGGCCCCTCATGTTTATTAATGAAGATTCTTGGGTCACACCAGAACTAACCCACCCTGAGTCCGAAGTAATCTTGATAATCAAGATTGGCTCTAACCAAAATGGGCCCAACAGGCATGCAGAGCTTGGTCTTTAACCTACAAAGTCACCTATACCTCATTCTGCCATTTCCTTACACATGGTCTCTAAGTATGTAATCAATCTGAACAAATTCGCTAATTAGATCACCTCTAATTACATTATCTGGGACCATTGTGCTCAGTATCCTAAACCTTGCCCACCTTCTCTCTAATAAAACTATCAGAACTACTGCAGGTTGGGGAGACAGATTTTGGGTGGCTAGGCCATCTGCTCTCCTACTATGCGCCTGGTAATAAACTCTTTCTCTCTCAAAAAAAAATGGCATTAAGTTTTAACAGATTATGAAGGTGCAAAACTTCAATACTTAACAGATGAAACTAAATGAACTAACAAGATTTATAGTATTAATTGGGTCTGATATCGCAGTGACCTTTTTTTTTTTCTTCTTTTTTTAACTCTTACGATCTGAGCTTTAATTTTTATAAGCATTTTTAAATGAAGCTTCTTTCAGAAATAAAAACATTAGACAGTTATTTTATATTAAGAAACCATAGTAGAGGATTTGTTCTGTTTCACTTTTACACATTTACCAGAGTTCTGTTATGTATCAGATAACATATAACATATATATTTGTCCAACCTTTCTTTTAAAGTTTTTCCTTGTAACAAATGGAGCTCTGATCTACAGTTGAGCAAAAATACTTTTAGAGAAGTATTAGAGCAAAGCAGTGCAATGGACAATTTGGCTGTTTCTATGATCTGCAGCCTTTTAAGAATAACTAAAACCATGACTAACAAACACCATACCATTTCTTAACATCCCACAGATTACCATCAGCATAATACATGGACATTGAGAACTGTCAGATTTTTAGGACTTTATACAGTCTCTAAATACATGAATAATATTTAACCTATACAAATTTAACCAGCAGCAGGATAGAAAATCCCTTTAAACCACTGTAATACTTCCCAAACACCTCCTATGTAATAGGTTAAACTATTTTAGTACCTTACTTGCATAAGGTGAAAGAACAAATTATTCGTAACAGTTTTCCCCTTAACAGTGAGAAGACCAGTCTTCTGAAATAAAGGATAATGCCAACATAAACATTAGCAAGGATATTATTCTGTTGTCCATGTTATTTTAACAGGAAGAAAACTAAACTTTAGTTTTATATCAATACTCAGCTTAACACAAAAGATTTCTTTTTTTTAAAATATATGATACACAAAGCTCTTGTACCTGCATACTTCCTTCCAAAAGCAGTATTCATGAAGGGGAAAAGAGACAAAGATATTACAAAATAATGGAAGAAGGAAGAAATTAATGCTTGGGTTTGGAACACAGTCATGCATCTAAATACTTTATACTCAGAACATACAAATGATTACCTTATAATATACCTAAAATCTCTCAGTCCAATTCAGCACTACCTTCAGAGTTCATAAAAAACCCGTTTGAAATATAATCAGTTTTTTATATTTAAGGGATTTATATCCAGAAAAAGACTCAAATTTTTCTCAATATTATTGCCAACTCCTAAATGATGTCAGGAATATGTTAGTTCACAAAACTTAGTTATGGTTTCTTAAAAATAGTTCAGAGTTCTAGTTGTTTAAATGTTACTTTCTTATTTAAAGGTCTTACATGTGTCCTCTTCTATGAGGACTTCTTAAGTAATTCTTCATCTATCTGCTTTTAAAATTCTTCCAGCACTTTTATTCCTTTGTTACCACTGTCTTATACTATGCCTTAGTACATGTAAACTCTAAATATTTTTTTATCATCACAATTGACTTTTTTCCTTCCCTTTTTGTGAAAAATAACATATATACAAAAAAGCTATAAATTTCAAAGCACAACACCACAATTAGTTGTAGAACATATTTCAGAGTTTGACATGGATCACAATTTCACAATTTTTTGTTTTTTCTTCTAGCTGCTCGAAAACACCAGGAACTAAAAGAGTTATCAATTTAATGATTCAGCATTCATATCCATTTGTTAAATCCTATCTTCTATGTATAACTCCACCATCACCTTTGATCTTTCCATTCCTCTCTTTAGAGGTGTTTGGGCTATGGCGATTCTAAATTTTTAAATATGGGGTAGGGAGATGGAACTATCTGATGTTCTAGAGAGGCTGGTCTAGGTTTCAGATGGACCAGGGACTCATCTGGAGTTTGTAGGTTTCTGTAAAGTTACTCTAGTGTGTGGAACCCTTGTAGAATCTTATATATTGCCCGAAGGTTTTCCTTAGGATTGGTTGGAATGGTCCTGGTTGGGGGTTGGCAGGTTAAGATAGGTAGCAAGGTCTAACTGAAGTAAGAGCAACCTCCAGAGTACCTTCTTGACTCTGTTTAAACTCTCCCTGCCACTGATACTTTATTAAAGTGACCTTTTTAAAAAAAATTTCCATGACTATGTACAAATCAACTGTGGAGGCAGAGATCACTGTTATTCCAAAAGAGATTCCTGTGCTTGCCATGTCACCAATCACTGGACCTTCTGTTGAGGTGGTGCTGAGGTGGTAGTGAGTTCTTAGAAGCTGCCATTATGATAACATATTCTATACTATTAAGGATGGCTGAAGAAATCCCAATGATAGGTCGTTATCATTCATCCTGGTATACAAAAATTCAGTAGAGAGAAGCTAAGAGTACAGGTAAAGTTTTCCTATGCCTGTAAATTTATTGTCATTCAGTTACTTGAGGTTTTCAAACTCTGATTTTTTTGGATGGGATGCAAAAATGATAAAGTGATGTTTTCTCAAATTGTGATGTTTAAGGCTGTCTGCTGTTATAGGAAAAAAAATGCGTGTTGTAGGAATATTATGAAAATAGCATAGAAAACATGGCTGCAAAGAAGCAATTAAGAAGTGTCTTACCAGGGTCAGGTAGTGACTCACCATTTCAAACTGTTCATTAAACTTTTCAGAGGTCAGTCGTTGAAGAGAGATTTGTATAGTGGCTGCTGTGTCCATGGAAATGTTCACCAGAAATATGAACTCAGAGACTGAGCCATAAATGTAAAGAACTCACATCAAAGCAGCTCACCTTCCAAACAACAAGGCGTGAAGTATTACAAAGGTCTGAAGGAATTTAATGTCCTATGTCAGACATTATTTGGGAAAACTGATGAGCACTATTCCAAGGGAAAACATGTTTAAACATTTATGCTAAATGTTCTGGATGGGTTCTCTTTACTTAATTAACATGCAGAAATAAAGTCTGTAAAAAAAAAAACACCGATAAAACAGCTAATTCGGATCATGGGTAAATCACTTCAGACTCTTTCCCAACTCTGTGTCTTAAATTGTAAACCTCAACCCAGGTGAGCTGTCAGTTACTTGGCAAAGATGTGAACATTAAGGTTTTTAACATAGGGCAAGAGGAGGAGGAGTGAAAAGGCTCTATTATGACCTCAAACTTTTAACTTCTTTTCAAACAATATTTTACAAGGCATTTGTGAACATTTTTGGTGGATTCTGGAATCTGAGAAACCAGTTCTTTTGAAAGATGTAATTAATAAGGCATTATGGGAAAACACATGAATGACAATGGCTTTCTTGAACTATGCTAATTTTATTAAAATGACTCTAAATAAATTCTAAACGAATTATTTCTTTCAAACAATTGCATTTCCAGTATTTAAAGGAATTGCCCACAAAGATTCTTTTGAATTTAATTTTATTTGCCCATTATTTTTATAACACCCGCTTAAGGTTAAGATAAACAAAGCAAGCACAGTGAGTTATTCCTAATGTTTCAGATGCTGGGTTTTTCTCATTGCTGAACCAAATTTACTCCTAAGCATCAGTGTGTCACGATTAACTAAAAAACTTCAGAATAGTTATTGCTTCGAATATGTATTATATTTATTGCACAGGTTGGTTTGAATAACAGCAAGTTTAGAATGCACAGGTCAGGCAGTGAAAGTGGCTGCATTTGCTATATGTGACTCACTGGCAAAAACTATGAGTTAAGAAACAATACACGAAACTTCAAATACCTGAACCTTAAAAGCTCAGCAACTCTCCTTTAAGAATTAGTTTATTTTAAACTTCTATTTATTTCTCTATATTTTAAACTTCTATATAAGTAGACAGACTACTACTCCATAAAGTAGTTTTAAAAACATTTGTCCCATAGTAAATCCTCAACTCTTTTCCCTACTTCAGGAGATAAGGATAGAAGATTCCCCCAAATTAACGACCTCACGAACACAAATAGTTAGAATGACTATTCTAATTGAAATACGGTTGACTACATATTTCCTAAACAAAATAAAAAAAATTAGAATGCATCAGTTCCAATTTCCAAAAATGCTTTAAACAAATGTAAAATACTAGCTCATAAATAAATAAAAATTACATATAATTTAACTCCCTAACCCAGTGACCCAGCACAGCATGAAAATCAGCTTAGCATAATTTTCAAATTTTATTATGATTAAATGGTATTGCAGTCACCATTGATTTTTATAGTAATGCATCTCAACTAAAGTGGCAAAGGGGGAGATATTTTTAAATGAATTAACATCAATATCTTATTAGTTCAAAAGAGCTCAGTAGTTTATATAATTTCATTAAAATATCAGGTTTAATTGCTTTGTTAAAAAATTAAATGATATTTAAAGATGAATAGCGAGTTTTAAAAATTTGTAATTTAGAATTATAATTTATATAAATATGTAAAATGATCAGGAAAAAGTCAGATGTTGGAATATTCATGTATGGATTAATGTCTATATTATAGCATTATTTTTAGCTCCTGAAAATAAGTTGGCTTTTTGTTACCTCATCACTTCCCTATGATTTCACTGGATAATTATGCATTGAAGTTCATTACTCAAAGCACCCATTGTTGAAGAGAACCCAAATCACCCAACCCAAACAACCACAGAATAAAGAATTGAAAGAAAATTGAATGTAACATGGATCTTAAAACAGAACCAAGCAACAAGCAAATAGGCTCCAATGGTAAGTGCTAACGCAAAATTTTGATGCTTGAAAATTCTTTTAAGTTGCAAGTCTACGTAATATGAACATTCTCTCAAATGCATTTTGAACGAACCCTCTCTCCTTTTAAAAATATAGGCAGATTAAGAAATGCTGATAAGGAAAGAAAGAAAAAAATGTCTAGCTATTCCTTTAAAAGGACAGATACCTGCAGAAAACTGGGCAACAGATATAAGCAATAATGTCAACTGTTAGAACACCAAAAAGTTCTCAAAATTAAATAAATTAAGGTTTATATTAATTTAAGCCATTAAGAGACAATCTTCTAGGCAGGCCAGGTGGCTCAGCAGGTAGAGTTCTCGCCTGCCATGCCAGAGACCCAGGTTCGATTCCTGGTGCCTGCCCAAGCAAAAGAAAAAAAGAGACAACCTTCTACATACAATTTCTGTGAATGAGACCTTGTATGTATTAGGTGCAACTAAATTATAAAGTGCTTCCAGGAAAATGTCACCAAATTAAATAAAACATAGGATAGAGGAATTTTATGGTCAAGACAGATTTAGGTACTCTGTTAGACAACGACATTCCTGATATGAATGTCCATACAAGATGAACAATATTCCCTGAATTGCTAAGTTTTACCCCTTCCAAACTTGTGTTTATAGATAGACACTCACACTTGGAAGAAAAATAATCCTCAAAGATCTTTTTTTTAATTATCATTATAAGATAGCATCTATTCTGAATGCAATTGCTGATCCAAGTTTTCCATAGTTACACTAAAAAAAGTTACCATCAAAAAAAAAAAAAAAAAAAAAAAAAAAGTTACCATCAACTCAACTAATTACTAGCTAAGATAGGAAGAAGGAAGTCCTCACACCAACTCTTGTTAGCTCTCCTCTCTTCTGTGTTTCCTCCTTTTTTGCATCTGAAAGTATATGGCTCTTAGACATTAAATGCTTTGAGAAAGAAGCAGAGACTGTAGCTGTTGCCTAGTCCTTCCTCCTCAAGCCTAAAATTAACAGGGAAAAGAAGTACCATCTGCAAATATCATCCTTCTGTAATATGAAAATCAGTCAAACTTTTTCATTAAGTGGTACCTTCAGGAAATAGGATTTAATAAAGAATTGAGCTTATTAAAAGATCTAGATTCAAACAATTTTGCTATTTTATTTCTGGCTCTGGATAACTGGCTACCTTTTTTGAAAAGCTAGAAGACTGATGAAGGCATCATATTTTAGAGTGAAAATATCTGGGGAAAACATGAAGGAGATTATGTAAGTATATATGATATGCTGAAAAGTTAGGATTTCACACTGTACGTTTCTTTTTTCAGTAGTTATATTTGACAAGAGGGACTTAATTTATCCAGGAAAAAGTAACTCTGCTGTCTTTCCACTGTCAAGAGTATAAATCAAAGACTTGTATTTCATGAGCAATACATTCTAATTAAAAGAAGAAAGAAAAGAGAAAAACTAGTGTATTCTGTTGAGTTTTTGTGTAGCAAATACATAGTGGCAATGTGGCTATTCAAACAATTGAGATTCATGGGGTAGAAAGATCTCTTTAATATAATTGGAGTCAATTCAATAGTACTCTTTAATTTTTAAATGCTTTTCTTGAATATTCGATGCTGTGGGGATTGAGTCCTGATTTTACTAACTTATTGCAGATGTGGTTGTGCAAGAATTGAATGCACTTTGGCTGGGCATTGACAATGAAATGAACTGGGATATATTTAAATGTCGTACATATTGTTGCTTCAGGTCAAAAGTCTTTCCATGAGAAAATATCTCCAATTATACCTAAAGTCAAGGGGAAAATGTCACTTTCTCCCTATTCAGAACCTTTTAAGTGCATTCATTTTATTATCAGAATTGCACCTGTTCTTATTAATAATAGATGTATAGTAAATGTTGATGCCCTGAGTTGCCAAACTTGGAGCTCAAAAGTATCCTAAAGTAAATCATTGATTAAAATTATAACACACATTTATAATATATGATATTATACCATATAGAACTATGAGTTCTTTATGATAGCTAATGATTTTCAAGTACTATTCAACAAACAGAAGTTTCACAGGGCAGCAAAATTTTAGAAAGGGCTTATCATCCTCATCAGTCACTCATTATTCAACAAATATTTATTAGACATGAGCTACAGTTTAATGGAGTGGGAGTGGGGGTTGTGGGGATTAATCATACAGACAAGACACTGAGCGATCTATATGAGGGTAGTTATCCCTACACTGCCAGTGTTTATCCCATAGTCAGGGTGTATGGGAACTAAGGGACTAAGTTGCACATCTTTGGCAGGAGTCACATCTTCTCGGAGGAAATCAGGAAGTTTTCCAGGAGGACTACTGGAAATCAGCCAGGGTAGGAGGGACCATTAGCCTTAGTGAGTGGACCTGGCACTCCTAGCTTGTGTGACCAAACCCCCAAGGGATCTACGAGGCCTTTCAGGACACCATAATGTTTTTGAATGGGAGCAGATTCTCAGTCCACAGATGGCTGCTGATAGAGTGGCTGGGTGGGGTAAAACTATTCTTGGGCTCATCTAATCTTAGAGATCTTGAGACTCCCAGAGGGGTGGAGGAATAGGATAGTTTTGGGGCCACCACAGTGGTGCTGACTTTCTTCGGAAAAGATCCAGAGGTTGTAATTTAAAGTGGTCTGTCTAAATTTATTCATTTTTTTTTGAGTGGAAAGAATAACAATCACTCTGTCCACCCTTCCACCTCAATATCTCTCCATACCTTCTCTCCCAGCAAGACTGCAGGATGCCACTGTTTTTCTAGAACCTTTTTGTCTGCACAAAGTTATCAGGAGCCTTCACATTGCCATTTCCCCTCTAGAGCCAGATCTGTCTGTGGCATGACTGCACTGTAAGCTGAAGGGGCAGGGTTGGGTGCTCTCTGGAGGACAAAGTGCTAATGCTCTGTAATTCTGCAAACATATGAAGACAACATTGCCTACCTGCCAAGGGTGTGGCACCATGTTTTGGCAAAGAGGGCTGCAACTGATTTCACTCATCCAAGCAAATTCTTAGGGTGTAATGGGAGTTGAAAAACATCATCTTGGAAGCTGCTAAAGGGACAAACAGATTTGAAAATGATTGGGTGGGAGAGGTCATATTTATGAATCCTTAGTGGGACTCTTTTATGGTTCAGATATTATTGCTTTGGCTATTGTCTGTGTGTATGTATACATGGATATTAATAAAAACGGCCATGAAATTTGAGAAACTACGTCACTGAAATTATAGAACAAATATATCTTAGATATTACACTCTAGGCAAGGTTAAGTTCATTCAGTTTGGGTAAACTGAAATGACACTGCTACTTTGTCTATTCGCTATATAATATGAGAACAACAGAAAACGAGTGAATTGTTTTAACTCTATGATCTGCACAGTGCTTAGCAAACTGTTCGGGATCAAAACATATCATAGAATAATGTTTGATTTTACTTGACAATATTTAGCTGGTCTCATAATTCTGTCTACCACATCTATTATTGCTTTGTTTTACTCCTATTGACCTCATTTTCTTACCCTTTGTAAAATTTAGAGCAACACTACTCAAAGTGTGATCTGAAGACAAGAGCTAGTAGACAAGATGATAAAGAGAAATGGAGAAAAAGATTTAGAAACTTTTACAGCAATTTGACATTTCTGTGACTTCCAAGCATGTGATCTGTGGTCTCATCTCATTGAACATATAGATCAAAAGTATCAGCGTATGATGAATTGACCTGGGGCAGGCAGAGGTGGGGGCATGGGTCCTTCCCCACAAATGGTTTGATTAGCAGTGGTTTAAAACATCTGGCAATTGTGTGCAAAATATTTTTAAATTCCCTTCAGCTATTCATATGCAAATTGACACAAAATTTATTTGTCCAGCACTGTCTGACTTGTAGCTTTTGACACAATATGAAGATATCCTTGGTCTTTGGAACTTTCTGCTTGCCTCTAATCTATTTGGCAGGTGTCACTAAGAGAAAAGTCAGTACCGATGGTGGTAATCATGGTTTTGAAGAGCAGGGAAGGGGTTAATGGGTCTCAGGGCAGGCAGGCTGACAAATAATTTTACTCACCCCTGAGTGGCAACATTCATAAATTTTATCATCTGGACAATGCAGCTAAACTGGATCATATCTGATTAATACTTGGACAGATGATCACTTTAGAACTTGTAGACTAAAAAAAAATCCCTTTAAAGCTCTTTTAGCTCTAAAATTCTGTACATGCAAATAGTCTCACTCTGCTCATAAGAGTTTAGGAAGGTATATCAAGAACTAAAAGATACCTTTCAAGGCACATAAACAATAAAAGGACTATTATACATGAAATGTAATTCATGTATACAAATTTTACAGAGGCATAAATGCATGTTTATCAGGTGTGAATTTCATCAGGCTTTCAGAGATTTCTTGAAGTGATGACTGTTGACCTTGGCTGCAACAGATTTTATAACCACTCTAACATGATAAGGGCAAACAAAGAGAATGCTTAATCCTCCCTCTACTTTTAATTAGTTAATCCTGACAATGACCCTATGAAACATGTATGCTAATCAGACATAAAAATACACACTGGTCCATTGAGTCAGGAACAAAGAGAAATCCAGAATGAGTTAAATAAAAATAAGGCAATTGGCCTAATGATAATTCGAATGAAATTGCCCATCATTTTTCTAGTCTTTGAGTTTAGTTTACAAAGAAACTAGAATCAAGTTTCCACAGGCAGATGACTCAATAATTTGAAAACAGGAGGACAAAGCATGAAGACATAAGAGAGGAATAAGGAATTTATATATGCAAAGCAACACATATTTTATAGCAAATAACTTTCATGCTTTAAATTATTTTTAAAAACTTTGTTCAAGGTTGAATTAATCGATTATTTCCACTGTAAAATTCTGTAGGCAGAAGTAAAGTATTTAAGAACCCCGAGTCAGAAAATCTATAAACAAGAATTGCTCAGGATTTGGGGCTATATCTCACAGTTGCTAAACTGAGCCATGATATTACACTACTTTAGTTTTAGGTATCCTTAACAGCAAAACTCAAAAGCATATTATGGTTGGATTCTTTGAATGCCTCACTTTCAGGAAGTAGCACCTCTGGCTTGGGCAGCTACACAAGGAGGATAGAAGTGCTAGGCCATAACTACATTTACCACAAATATTCCAGTCTGATAAAATATGAACATGTGACTCTTTTCCATTGGGATTTACCACTTTCACAAGGCCAACAATGCAGGACACCAGAAACACTACTACCATATCCACAGCCAACAGAAGTGAAACCAAAAACCTCCAAATATTAATAAGCATAATCATGATACTGTGTTTTCCACATTAGCTGATGGATTGTAGAGCCACAGAAATATGATGAATTGCACTATAATGATCATGCTAAGCGGGCAAGACACTACCTACTAACATGACTATTTCCAGAAAGGTGATAAAGAAGGAGTACAGAGAATAGAGCAAAATACACACAAAAAACCAAAAGAATAAAACAGCTAATTATATAATTGAGGGGTTGTCATGACAAGGCTATGAATAAATTATGGTAAAGAATATGCAGGAAGTAGCATTGACTAAAGAAATCTCACAGGAGTGTCAAAACTGGGGTAGGCAGGTATAAAGAACTATAAAAATACAGCAAAACCCACAGGACTAAGTTAAACAAGACAGAATAAAGATATGCATATGCATAGTAGTTTAAAACAAAATTACCAAAAATAATCTATTTGGCCCTTGAAAAAATAAGCTTCTTCCAGTCCTTGCTGCTCCATTGCCTGGCATGAGAATGATTTTCTCAGCCTGAAGAATAATCCTGCTGAAACTACTCATCATTTCCAATATGAAAACAAATGAGATTTTTAATCACATCATATTCAAGGACATCAGTACCCAACAGAGTATACAGGAAACTTCCTGAGAGCTGGATGATTAGTTATTTACATAGGAGACTAGCAGAGTCCTTTTCATATTGTAGGTTCCATATGAATATTTGTTGAATCAAACTGTTCTAACATAGCTGTTTCCCCCCAATCAATCCTGAGAATCAAATAGCTTAATAAGGAAAAAGATCCAAATATTTTGGCAGCCAATTTTGTCACAGCAAATTCCAGAATGGGACTAATGACCGCCAAACTGGGTAAGCAAAGTATCTGCTGGAAACAATAGTAGAGCCTAGAGGTGGTCTTATGAGACAAAACGCAATAAATCTCACTAAGCAGCAGCATTCATATTGAGTGTGCTCCCATTACTTGTAATCAGTGTTAGAGTCTCATAACACATAATTTGGTAAGGAAGTCTGCTATTCAAAGTGCCATAAAAAGATAAACAGCCGTTCTTTTAGTTTCAGCTCCCCACAACTGGCCCCATTCCTCCAAGCTAGTTCAGTCCAATAGCTTTGGCCAAATCAACTCAGAGCACCATTAATGTTGCAAATAATTACAAGCTATGCTTGTGGCATCTATTAACTTTTCTTAAATCATATTTTTGTTTTTTCAGTTAGATTTTATGTTAATTAAGAGGAGAGAATGTCTACTGTAGCCATCACATTTAATACTCTGAGGGTGATTAAATATTATTTAATACATTAATGTAATTTACGACATTCATAGGTTGCTATTAATGGGGAGAAAAATTACATAATCCCAATAATCCTGGGAAAAGCATTTGATAAGAGTCTGCATCCATTCAAGATAAATTCATTTCACGACAGAAAAGGATATTGTTTTAGTTTGCAAAAGCTGCCAGAATGCAATATATCAGAAATGGAATGGCTTTTAAAAAGGAAATTTATTAAGTTGCAAGCTTATAGTTCTAAGGCCATAGAAATGTCCAAACTAAGGCATCCAGATAGAGATACCTTAGTTTCAAAGAAAGGAGCAAATGATGTTCGGGGTTTTTCTCTCAGCTGGGAAGGCACACGGCGATGTCTGCTAGCTTTCTCTACCAGATTCTTCAAATGGCTTTCCTGGGGGCATTTTCTTTCTCAATCTCCAAAGTCTATGGCTGTGTGGGCTCTGTGGCCCTGAAGCTTTTTCTAAAATGGTTCCCTCTTAAAGGGCTCCAGTAAACAATTCCACCTTGAATGGGTAAAGATGCTTCTCCATGGAAACCACATAATCAAAAGGTACCACCCACATTTGGGTGGGTTACATCTCCATGGAAACAGTCAAAAAGATCCCAACCAACAATAATGAATTGGGATTAAAAAACATGGCTTTTCTGGGACTCACAATATTTTTTAACTAGCACAGATATCTTTTTAAAAATGCCCTTTATCTTTAACCAGATTAAAGCTATTTATCTAAATAAATAAATATCCTGCAGCAAATGTCATACTTCAAGGAAAAATATTCAAAGTACTCCCTATAGGACTGAAAGGAGACAATAACAGTTGCTGTCACCACCCCTATTCAAAATTATCCTGGAGATCCTGGCTAATGTAGGAAGACAAGAAGCAAGACATGGAAAAAAAAAAACAACTTTTATTTGATGATAAAATGAGTATATGTAGAAAAACCATAAGCTATTCATATAAATTATAAGGATTAACAGTTTAGCAAGTTTGCAAATTCCAAAAAATCAATACACATAGGTTTATTTCTCATATTAATAGCAACAATCAGTTAGAAAATGTCACACCATGCACAGAGCTTGACAAAAATTTAAAAGATATATAATATGAAATACTGACAAGTATGTGAACAAAAGGGAATTCCTATCTACACTGGAAAATTCTTGGCACTACTTACAAAAGTTAAATAGGCAAGTATCTTAAAACACTTTTGATTCTTAGGGAAAACTGTTGAGATACAGTTGTACATAATTACAAGATATGTTCAGGAATGTTCATAGCAGCTGTGTTTGTAATAACCAAACAATGGAAACAACTCAAAAGCCCAACAACAGTAGAATGGATAAACTGTGATATATAAGTGATGGAATATTATATAGAAATAAAGAGGCACGAATCATAGCCTCAGGGATGAACAAGCATGAATCTCAAAAAGATAAGTGAGAAGAAAAATAGAAAAACCACAGAAGACCACAATTAGTATGATTCCCAATTTACATGCAATTTTAAAAACAGGCACAAATATGCAATTTAGAGATGCATGTATAGGTTACCGACGTATAAAGAACAAGGAATTAGGTAACAGAAAATTCAAGACAGTGGTTACTTCTGGGAGGGGATATTGGAGGGCACTTGCAAATAAGAAGCACAGGGATTTGTAAGATAATGGTGGTGTTCTGCTTTCTAACATATGTGATGAAGGAGTGACTTTTAATACCATTCTTTAATCCACATATACACTTCTGCATCTTTCATAGATTTCATGGAAAGGAAGGGAGGGAGGATGTGAGGGAAGAAGAAGAAAGGGAAAAAGAAGGAAGATAATTATGAAATCTTTGAAATGTTAATAAAAAAAAATCTGCGAGGGCACCCTCTTGTGAATGCTACAAACACCTCTGGAGCAAGACGCACATTCAACACAACCACAAGAGGCTGTGTTGACATTAGAAGGCCCACTTAGTGTTGACATTAGACATCAATCACTAAAACTGAGTCATTTGTCATAATGCAGATATTCTGTGGCTGAAGACAGGACTGGTAAACACTGGTATATATATTTTTTCATTTAAAAAGTTAGAGTTTCACAAAATTAAAATTGTTCTAAAATTTTTAAATACTAATCTGGAAATCAGAGGAATTCACTTTCATATATATTCCTTCAATTATCTGCAATAAAACAAAAAAAAATTTTCTTCCATACTTTGGAAATCTGAAAGGGTACAACTTATACATACGACCATCTACCATAAACAGATTTTAATCCAAATTGTGCTATTGAGAGGGGAAAAAGTTAAGTGTCAATACTCCCAAGATGAGCCAAATAACACTTCGGCAAATGCTAATATAAATGTTTTTATAACCTATATTCTTTAAGGTTACTATTCAAATTCCATAGTTATACACAGCTTTGCTTTTGGAGACTTTATCTCTTAAGTCTTCAAGGGCTGAAGACTCTTAATTAACACACCAAGTCAGCAGAGAAACTTCAAGTTCAAAAATCTTCTGTAATGTTATAGAGTTCTACTCATGCCTACATATGCAGAGAAAAAGGGGAGGACAAGGAAAACTGATATCCAGAGACTGTCTGCAGAGCATCTGTTCCAAAAACCCAGTTGTGGGTCTTATCCTGGACCACTAAAATTCCATCTGGTGTGGGAAGCTAACTGTTCCCCAGGTGGTTATGCCCACCTGTCAACTGACAGTTGGGCTCATGCCACTGAGAATAAGGGCAGACACATTTTGGCACAAGCCTTTGGAGCAGTTCTTTAACTTAATGGCTAGGCAAGACTTGAGATGAAGAGATGAGGAAACACAGGAAAACAAAAAAAAACACTGAGCCCCGCTGATTTCAGGCATCAGCTTGGGAATCTAGGTCATGCCTAGAACAGGCGTCTGATGGGGTATGCCACAGAGGGCAGGAGAGCGGTAGGGAATGGTGCCAGGATCTGCCTTTCTGAGCCTGCCAGCCCCTGGCAGGGATTCTGGAAAACGAGACATCCCAAGACAGACCCATTTCCGTACATTCCACTCCCTCCCCAGCCTCCAGCTACTAACATGTGCCTAATAGACTGTACAAGTTTATCCCAGAACTTCTGTCTAAAATATACATGCAAAAACAGTTACAACATGAAGCTGTACACTACATATTTATTCCCAGTGATGCCCTAAAGCTTTCTAGAAATTTTTTAGTATTTGGCTTTAGAATCCTTGATGTATTCTTGTCAATACCTTCAGAGATGAAGATGTTTGGTTTTAAAAGGTAAATTTTATTTGCCTGGACAAGTAGGTAAGTGCCCAGGGAATTCTGAATAAAAGAAAGAATAGATGGGTAAAATACACACACACCCCCATTGTTCTTAGACAAGTTCATAATGAAATGGGTGACCAAGCATGGAATATAGAAATTTTTAATTAAAAGGAAAATGCAAAAAAAAAAAAAGAAAAAACCATACAAAGATTTTCTTTATGGCTCATATTTCAAAATCCAGAAGACAATATGAATGGAGAAAAGGAGATACTGCTAAAATAACCACAGAACCACTCAAGGTAATCTTGGACACAGAAAACAGCAACCTTTTTTAGGATAATAATCTCTGCATTATTTTCCCAAGGGTGTATATCTATGTGCTCTTTATCTTCTCTTGCACTCAGTCCTAAGGCACCAGGTCCCAGGCATAACCTCAATCCAGAGGATCTCTAGGCTGACCTTAATTCTGTCAAATTTTACCATGTTATGAATTTTCAAACTTTAATATATTTTAAATAGGAAGATAAGATTCAGATTATATCACCTCAATTTATATCACTTTTACCTGCTTTATAATATACTATAAATTGAAAAGTCTCTGTGCTTAGAAGGGAAAGCATTCATATATTTTGGGGATATATTTTTTAAAGTCTTATTGCTTTATAGTTATATCCATGCACATACAGTTTCCAGGCACATTTATATGCAGACATATAAAAGAAGGATTCATAAAGGAGAAGTGATGGACAAACAAAGCTCTGCTTTGATGTTAAAGATGCAGCCCCTTACTGTTGAAAAACGAATTGAATTCTTGGTAATCACTGAGAATAGTGTCCATTGTTGAATGTAAAGTGCTCACAGCAGTCTTGTCTAGGGAGTTTGCTCTGTTCCAAGGTACATTCTCCATAACTCAACTCCAACATTAAAGAGATCCTGGAATTGTGCCAAATGGCTGGGGAAGGGCACAGTCTGGACCCTGGTGCGCTCCCCCTGGGATTAATCCAGGCACCCCAAACCCGACCTAACAAGAACTGAAACACTTGGGCAGCATTTGGCCGTAGGGTAAGGATGCTGGAGGGCCTTCCGACTCTCCCTACACATACTCGGGCAAACATTCAGCAACTCTCTATTTGATTGATATCTTTTCCTAATAAAAGAGCCAGGACTTATTTTAGTGGATGCACTGATTCTCAAAGGCAAAAGGGGTGTGTAAAGGCGTCAGTACCACTATGCTTCCTACACATATTCTATCTATTAAAAGACTGATTTGGGTAATCAAGCTACTTTTTAAAATATGGAAGTGATCTCTGGAAAATTTGCAAAAGTGACTTTAACGTATTCTTTTTTCGCTTAAGAATCCATACTTCACAATATTTAAGTGACTTTGCTATAGGTGGGAAGTTTAGAATATATCCTAATGAATATCAAAAGTCTGCTATAAAAATATCAATTTTTATGGATGCACACACATGCACACTTTTCAAAATACACATCCTTAAGTGCAGATATTTTTTCAATGTGGTCGCAGGTAAAAGTTTCTATACAGGGTTTAGTGTGCAAAACAATTAGTGAAGCAGATGAAAGGCATTTAGATGATTACCCCTGAGACACAATGGCTTCTCAAGACTTGAGGCATGTATGCCATAATGGACTAGTAGATGCTTTTCTGATATTTACCAACTGCCTTAGCCAATGTCATACCAGTTAATCTTGATATTCACCAAATTTCTGACTTCTACTACCAGAAGAATGATTCTTACAAAATTTCTATTTAGATCTCCTTAAAAATTGCCACATTTTCCCAATATAAATAAAAATGCATTTCCAATTCTGAAAGTGTAGAGGAAAGAAGAATCATTCCACTAAATGAATCAAATTTTGCCAGAAATGCCCAAACGTTTTAATATATAATCAAATTAGAGATTTTTTCATTTGGCTAGTAAAACATGGAAATTTCCAACTAAGAATCAATATAGCATCAAGTTAAATAATGGTATAGAGAAACACAAAGGTAAAAATAACAACAACAACAAAAAAAGCCCTGGGGCGTAAAATTCAGATATTTTCCCCAGCAATTAATTTGTGTACATTATTTAATAGCTGTAATAACTATAACCATCTTCTCCTAAATGACACAATAAAAGTTTTAAAACATTTTTAGAAATGTTATATTGATAATTATTTGTTACCATCATTATGCATTATGATTCTTTTTCCCACCCCTAAAGTAAAGGACAGTGATTGCTCTATGAAACAAGTAATTTTGAAAACCAGCCACATGGAATGCTGCACAAAGGCAGGAACTCAGTCTGGGCTGCTCGCTACTATACATCCAGGACACAGCGCACTGCTGGATCCATCACAAGCACAGAACCAATTTGTTTATTTGACAAATATTCACTGAGCAGCAAGTGTGTTTGAGGAACTGCTGTAGGCATCTACGAATCTCTCATCAAAACAAAGATCCCATGAACTGACATTAGTGAATAAACTTGGAGAATGTCATTGGTAACAGAGACCATCAGGAGATAGAAATAGGGTAAGATATTGGGTAATTGGAGCTGAAGGGATACAGATTGTACAACAGGACTGACTGTAAAAACTCAGAAATGGATAGCACCATACTATCTAACTGTAATGCAATTATGCTAGAACACTGAATGAAGCTGAATGTGAGAATGATAGAGGGAGGAGGACTGGGGGCACAAATGAAATCAGAAAGAAAGATCAATGATAAATTGAGATGGTATAATCTAGGAATGCCTAGAGTGTATAATGATAGTGACTAAATGTACAAATTTAAAATGTTTTTGCATGAGGAAGAATAAAGGAATGTCATTACTGCAGGGTGTTGAAAATAGATGGTAATTGATATTTTAAAATTTTAACTTACGTATGAGGCTAAAGCAAAAAATGTTTATTTGGTACAAAATTTATGTTTTGACTAGTGCAGTTCCTAATATAACTTATGTGGACAGCTTAATTGAACACCATAAGTACATGGAACCTTGGGTAGGGCATAAGATTTTGTAGGTTTGTCCAGAGTGATGCCCCAATAAATCCCAGAGTAATTTGAACAGTGAGTAAAAAAGTATTTGCAAGTTCCCCTTGGGGGAATGGTGAGAAAGGGGGAAAATTCAACTTCCCCAAGTGGAGAATTCTTGATATTCTCACAAGTAGTGGGGACAACCAAAGCAATAGGCTGAATCCCCAACTTGGGGTTTGTTCATATGAAACAACCCAACAAAGGATACATCGAGCCTACTTAAAATTAGGCCTAAAAGCCACCCCCAAGAGAGCCTCTTTTGTTGCTCAGATGTGGCCTCTCTCTCCAGCCAACACAATAAGCAATTTCACCGCCCTCCCCCTGTCTACGTGGGACATGACTCCCAGGGTTGTAGACCTTCCTGGTAACGTGGGACAGAAATCCTGGAATGAGCTGAGACTCAGCATCAAGGGATTGAGAAAACCTTCTTAACCAAAAGGGGAAAGAGTGAAATGAGACAAAATAAAGTGTCAATGGCTGAGAGATTCCAAACAGAGTTCAGAGCTTACCCTGGAGGTTATTCTTAAGCATTAAATAGATATCACCTTATTAATCAAGATGTAATGGAGAAGCTGGAGGGAATTACCTGAAAATGTAGAGCTATGTTCCAGTCGCCATGTTCCTCAAAGATGACTACATAATGATATAGCTTTCACAATGTGACTGTGTGATTGTGAAAACCTTGTGTCTGATGCTTCCTTTATCTACCTTATCCACAGACAAGTAAAATATATGGAATAAAAATAAATAATCGTTAAAATAAATTTAGTTTGAAATGCTAGTGATCAATGAACAAACATTAAAATAAATTTAGTTTGAAATGCTAGTGATCAATGAAAGGGAGGGGTAAGGTGTATGGTATGTATGAATTTTTTTCAGTCGTCTTTTTATTTCTTTTTCTGAATTGATGCAAATGTTTAAGAAATGATCATGATGAATATGTAACTATGTGATGATATTGTGAATTACTGATAATATGTGTAGAACGGAATGATCATATGTTAAGAATGTTTTTGTTTGTTGTTATATTTTTTTAAAAAATGAACCATAAAACAAAACAAAACAAGTGAGTATTTGCTCACTTGATAAAAGGTAGATCAACTGCCTTCTTCGCAAGAACATCAATAACTTTTCGGCAAGGAGAAACTTTACTACTGAAAGAAGATAACAGTGGTATTTTATCATTGACAGTATAAAATCAAGACTCAGAAATCTTTTGAGAACTGAGACAGATTTTTTAGTGTCTCTTATTCTTCAATATGCCTGCAGCATTTTATAGAATAGGGAGAAGAATGCAGGAATCCGTTGCCACACTGGGGTCAGATCAGTTGATGTAAAATTCCAGTCTAACTTTCCGCCATCACGATACCAGTGCGGAAGAGGGCATGAATTTGAAAAGTGATATGAAAAAAAGGAACTATTATCTATTGCAAAGACTATCTTTTTACCCTATGACTTTTTTTTTTAATTTCTCATTTAAGCATCAAGTTTACATTTAGGAAATCTATAGCTCTCTTTGGAATGGCCTACAATTCTCCAAATATGGACTCTGTCTCCAAAGTCCCTTTTTTACCTTCCCTTTTTCTTCTTGTCTAGTTTGTTAAATTGATGAATGACTAAACACATGAATGAATGGAGCCTGAAAGCTGTCAGAGATGGGTTACAGCCAGGAAAGCTTAGGGAAGAGGCTGGGTGTTTACAGAAATTGCTTTCGGTGTCATTAGCTCTCCAACGCAGTCTTATGTTTTTTCTAAAAACAAAGATTGACTGGACAATAAGTTAGGCCCAAATCAGTAGGCTTTCTCCCTCAAGCAGTTGAAATACAATGGCCACTCTGTTTCACAAATATATAAAAACATACTTGGCTTGGTTTCTTCAATATATTACTCTCATTTCAATTGAGCTCATTTGTAAAAAGGGCCCATCTGCAAAGTGGTATCTGGGGCCTGTCCAAGTAGCAAGAAACATCCAAAGAGAAAAATTTGATTCAAGACTTCAAAGTAAAAAAATGGAAATGTAATTATATTTTAAAAATCAAATCAATGAAATGTTTTTGTTACTTTTTAAAAAATTCGATGAAAGGAGATTATTGTGGTAGAGTGAAAAGAGAATATGATTTGAAGTCTAAAGACTTGGGTTCAGGTTACAAGTTAGAGCATGGGTAGCTTATTACTTCATTTCTCTTGTCCTTCATTCCTAAAATGGATAAAGAAATAATACTGTGATTTCCAGGATTGTTGGGAGAATTACTGATAATAAAGTATATGAGACATACTTTCCATTATACAGATGTTAGTCCATATTAATTTTAGTTCCTCCTAGTATTCTTTTACTATATCCATTTGATCTTATATAGTAAATTATAATTATCTACTATGTGCAAATAATTGGAGGAGGGGGACTGTATCTTAATCATATCAGTACCTCCCTGCATAGTGCTTGGCACATGGTCAGTGGGCAATAAATATTAGTTGAGTAAATGGACACAAGTTGTTTTTTAAAGAGGTAATACATTGCTGAAAATACTTAAATATACTTAAAATTTTGAATCAAGGTTTTCTTCCATCTTTGGGAAGTCCCTTTTCCCAATGTGTAGATGGACAGGCATACCTACAAAGAGGACAGTTTGTACATGTAAGTTTTCAAGACTACCAGAAGCCTAAAGTTGGTCTTTAATATATTTTTATTCTGTTTGAAACAATTCTTGCTACAGTGAAAGCATCTGGATTAGGACTACCAATAGGACAGTCCATGTTCTGGGCACTTTTATGGAACAAAGACTACACTTAAGCCCAGGTACATTTTATAGCCCCGATAAAGTACCAACCATGCAGCTTGAGATGATGCCATAATCATGCAATAATATTGCCATGTTGGTTTAGTTCCCATTTTTATCTCAAACACAAGGTTTTAGATACCTCATGCTTTCTTTTATAAAATCAAGATGCTGGCAATACCAAATGTTCTTTAATCCCATGGTGAATTGATTTTTATTGGCTAGTCTTACAAAAATGGTTGTCAAATAGAAGCAGTGCTGTGATCAACAACTGCACTTTTTTTGTGTGTGGTGCATAAACTTCAAAGTTCTTGGGAATATAAAGGAAAAACTTAAGATTCAAGGACATTACTTTTAGGTTCCTTTAACAGACATTTAAACTGGGTAAGACATTACAGGAATTTGCGTATTTTTTGGTAAGTCATCTATTCTCTTTCAACTAAAAGGTATAAACAAACAATAAGAGGTAAAACATACTAGTTTAAATTTTAGATGGAAGAGCACAGGACATATAAACCTAATTTGGTTTTATTCATTAATATCTAAAAGGAGGACAAGCATGTGTAAGAATGCACACACAAACAGTCATGTACACACATGCGCGTGCACAAACACAGACATGCGAGAACAAACTTAAGAGCTATGGGCAGTTATCCAGATACGAATTCAACAAACACACTCTTAGAGCATTTCAAAATAGAAAGCACAGGCACCTCATTAAGGGTCGTACATAGGGCAAAAAAAAAGTGCAATGACCTTGCTTAGTGTTTGGCTTCTCTTTCATATCCATACTCATTGAAAATGGGCCAACCAGGACAATAGGTTTAAAAGTTGCAGCATTAAAAAAGAAAATCTAGGGTCCCATAATTATTTCATAAATATACTTAGGACTGAAGAAAAGTTTGATGCTACCCTGTTTGTTGTCATTTAAACGTGAATTAAGACCAACGTTGAAATCAACAGTTTTCAGAGATCTGAAAGCTTTCTAATACCAGGATTTTCAACTTTGCAATTTAACAACGCTGCTGTTGGCCTTTCCTGACCTGTTGTGAAGTAAATCAGGCAAACTAATGTGGGCTAACAAGTCTTTTTCACACTGTTCGATCACCCTGCCTCTCTTTTTCTTTGCAGACGTCGTCTTTCTCCCACTCTCTGTCTAGCCATCCTCCCTCAAAGCAAACAAAATGGCCACTGTAACCCTGCATTACTGCTCATTAGATCACAGGTTAGTCAAGTGGAACTGCCTGGGCTTCCCAAAGGAGAGCTATACTTCAAAAATCTGTCCATGTCAAATGAAGAAAAAAAAACCCAGAGCGTGGGGTCACCCAGATCAATGATCAAAAGAAACTGAGAATGAAGGGGGAGAAAAGCACACCCTCGTTTTTGTTAAAAACACACACAGGTCTGATTTATTATAAGGAATGCAGAGATAGTATGGGTTTTCCTCCTCCTTTGCCCTGTTTTCTTTTTCTTCTTTCTTTCTTTTTTTTTTTTAAAGTAATTTGTTTTAATCAAGTCCTTTTGGTTGTTAAACTTCAGGCTTTTGGAAAGTCTACAACTAATCCTTAAAATTTCCCAAAAGAAAACATACTCCAGGAAATCCAGTTCTGAGGAGGACTCTTAAATGCTTCAAAAAACACTTGAAAAGCAATGAAAGTAATACAAAGTAATCCACCTTTAATGCTTGAGAAAATTCTATTTAAATCTGAATATAGGAGTTGGTGCAACATATACTCTAAAATAATCTGAGGGACCTCTTGGGCCTTCAAGCCTGTCAATCAAGTCATGAGACCAGCCGAGTGGCATGCTATAAAAGGCAGATTTCTGGGTTTGGGAGAGGCCACAGAAACCTGCAAGTAGGCCTATACCTTGTTCACTCAGCTCCTTTATTTTTATTATACTTTCCAAAGCTTAACGTCCTACAGTTGCTTTTGTAGGTTTTATTTTTTATTTTAAGATAATGCTCTTAACAACAGCATTGAAAACTGTTGTGAAAATTATGGAGAATGATATATCCAGAACATCTTCAAGAACAAGATTTCGTATCCAACATCACAAGTGAAAATCACGAAAGAATTTGGTTTTCCTGGTTTTCCCACAACTAAAGAGGAAAGTACAAATATTATCAGTTAATGATAAAAAAAGGTTTCGACAAGAGTACTGCACATATAAATGAAGGTAACATGAAGTAGTTGCTTATAATCTAATAAAAGTTGTAAGGGTTGGGTAAGGTCTTCATTGATTTTTGCTTTACCCTGATTTGGGGGGCAGTATTTGGAAATTATTCTTCACTCACACTCAAGTCAAGAGCATTTAAACATATTATATCTGAACTGGAATTTTTTTCTGCTTCATTTTTGTGTGTTTAACAAGCACTCACGTAGCATTTACTCTATCTCAGGCATGGTTCTAGGTGTCTTAAAAACATTATATCATTAACTCGTCATAACAACCCTACAGGACAAAGAGGTAAGAAAGTAGGGAGCAAAGTTAATCGATTGAGCCTTCTTTATGTGCTAAGTACTCTATTAATCCTCACCACACACTGCGGGGTAGGTTCTAGTATTATCTCTACTTTCTAGGTAAGGAAGCAGATTAGAGTTTTCATCCAATTTGATTTAGCTGGTGAATGATAAGAAGGATTTAAATACAGGCAGTCTGATCTTAGAATCTTAATGTTTGTCATTTCCAAACCAGAAGTGCCATGGGAAATTTCTTCCCATAGTTGTCAAGCTAAAGATGTGCATATCCTATCACCTTGTAACTACAAATCTATTATATATACTTGAGAAGTGCTTGCATATGTATATGTACATGAGGAAGCAAGGAAGCATACTCAAAGATATTAATTGACAGATTATAATCCCCCAAATCCAATGTTAACACTTTACAAATAAGGGATTGAAAAAATAAAATCATGGCACAGTCATGTTCTAGAGTATACTATAGTAGTGAAAATGAATGTGATAGATTTACAGGCATCATTTAGATAATCTCAAAAATATGATGAAAAAAATATGACTAAAAAAGTATACCTTGTGTGAAATCTGATCATATCAAACATTACTGTATATTGCTTATAGATACACAGATATGTAGTAAAAGTATAAAAATGTACTTTGGGAAAAATACTCACCAACTTCAGAATATTAATTGTTTCTGAAGAAGGGCAGATGCAATAAATGACATGGGAAGGAATGGAGCTTAACTGAATCTTTAATGATCTTTAATGACTCAGCTAATGATTTTTCAAAAAGATCTGAAACAAATCTGGTAGCATGTTAAAAGTGGGTTTATCTGTCATATATTCTCTATTTCTGTATGTCTGAAAATATTCATAATCCAAATAAATTATGTCTATTTAGATACAGATTGTCACACAATCACAAATCAAAGCACACGGTTCCTCTTAAGTCCCCTTCGCTCATATAATTCAATAACCTGCTTAAAACTCATACCATGGTTACAACTTAGAGACTCAAGTATTAAAACACATTTTCTTGAGGTAATTGTAGTATTTTAATGTAAGTTAGCTTACTACCATCTATAAGAGAATTACACTCATTAATATGTAGTTCACATTTCATTATGTTGCTAAGTAAAATTCATGAAGTTGGTGTTTCTAACTTTTGGCATTCAGAGTTTGGTATAAAGCAGCCTGACTTGAGATGGAGAATTGTAAATTAGAGCTCAATTCTACAGGAGTAGAAAAGAGAAATCCTTTTCACAGTACACTTTTCTATACTTTTTCAAAATTGTACCATATGGTTTTATTAATCATTCAAATAATTAATTAAAATAAGGTTAAAATATTTTTAATGATTATGTAATATTCCATGGAGACCCAAATGAAAATGACAGATATAAATTTTCTACTGCTTATTAGTCATAAAATCTTATTTGATGGAAAGAGAATGGATCAAGTAATCTCAACTATGAATTCTTTATAAACTTGTAAATACTTTTGAAGAAATTGTATTGGAGAAGAGTTATTCAAAAAAGAATTTTGGTGGAAGAAAAACCCAGGAACTATAGCCATACGTCCTGATTTCACATCTTAAAACTACAATAATTTTTAAGTGCATACATTTTTCAGTTCAGCATTGTGATAGCTAAAGAATTACATGGCAAAATCTTGACTAACTAGAATTCAAATAAGAAGTACAACAGGAATTAGGGTTTCTATATTGCATTTTAAAAAGATAGAACTATAAGAACATAGGATCATAGTCAGTGGTTCATCAAAAATACAATGTCTTTGACCTCGTGTGGAGTTAGTATAAATTCAACAAAATATCCTATACTTTCTGCATTTATCCTGTTACAAATAATACTATAATAAATCCAAGGAGCACTGCAAGATTCAGAACCATTAAAGAAAGAATTTATTTCCCTAGAGCAAAAAACTGTGCTGATGGAGTTTTAAAGATTTTAATAATATAAAAAGAAGAAAAGACCTTCTGGTAAAATGTCAAAGAGATAGTTATGTTAATCAAAATTTTCTATTAACCACAACAGGCCATTGCTCAAGCAATGTGGTGACCTCAGGTCTTACCTTATAGAATATTAGTCTGTTTTCTCTTTTTCACTTAAGAAGTGAGTGTAATTTGCTTACTAATGTAAAAGCCATTAAAAAGCTATTGTTAATTAAAAAAAGAGAAAAATGTTGAAACTTAAACTTTAATTAAAGAAAAACATCAAAGTTACTATGAAAACATGGAAAGTAGGCATTCCTTTTTTGTTAATAGCCCACCAAACATGCAGAAACAAGCATTTTCACGTTTATGAATCTCTACTCACACTTTTAAATAATGCAACTACTCAGAAGTAACTTTCCAATAAGTTAAACAAATATCCTTTAAATATGACACTAATCTAGAACTGGGCAAACTGTAAATCTTTATATAAAATAAAAAAGAAAGGTCTTCTTCCTTAAGAATGTACGTTTTTATGTTTTGGAAAAATAGGGCTTCTTGTTATGTAATACAAGCGATTGGGCACAATGATGTGCTGTCTCATAAAATAATAATAACAATAATATTTAATGCATATAAATTAATACCTCTATCTCAAGATCTTTTTTGATCTGTTTTTCAGGATCCTGCTAATGATTATTCAATCTTGTCTTCAATGCAATATGCTAAAACATGATGAGAGAACATCTTTCTTTTATAACACAGTTAACAATTGCAATTCTCCAACCAGCTGTTCTCTAAGGATTCCCCTGCCAAGCTCTTATTTTCATTTCATTATTTCTTTGTCCTCCTTGTCTAAACTGTACACAAGTTACCCAGATTTTCCACTTTGGCCTCTTTCAAAAAAGACTTGTTTTGGCTTGACAATTTATTAGTCATAGCCACATTCTAAAAATAAATGATATATTTCAAATTCTACATGTTAAGCTTACATTGTTCTATGCAACCCCTAAATTATTCCACAGGTCATACGTAGAATCCTCTTCCCAAAAGCACTCAAGCACTTTTACTTCTCATATATGGATATGATATTCTAGTTACTTTATAGGGCTATTTTAAGCATTCTTTATAAAGCTTTCTTTTAAACCTCCATAATTTTGTTTCAGGTGTGGCATGAACTAAACTTAACCTATGGTACAGTGTGCTTAGCACAAATGAATCCAAACACTTGAGCATATGTTAAATTGTAAGCCTAAATAAAATAAAATGAAATCCCACTTCACTCTTTCCTTTCACAACTGCATAGGAGTAGTTGTAACTGTTCTCTTACTTTTCCTTTTTTTTAAACAAAGATTTATGTATGTATAAATTTTGTTCCTAGAATTTCTTGTAAAGAAAATATTACCCACTTCACTATCAGATGCTTTGAAATCAAATACGGCAGAGACCATAACAGACCCAGTCTGGAGGGAACTACGTGACACCCTCAAAATGAGATGCTATTTTTCTTCATTAGACCTCTGGATGACACCTTCTTGTTTGTAGTTAACATCTTCATCATGCCACTAGACAATCTTTTTCTCAAGATATAAATGCTAAAATGGTTATGTGAATATTTAAATAATTGATCTGTGGCTGTATATAGAATTCTATCTAAGAGACATAGGAAAACAAGAAAAAGAGTAAGAGATTTTAGATACCAGTAAACAGAAGGGAGAAGAGGGTCTACAGGCAAATTACTCAGGTGTTGATTAGTGTATTTCTAACAGTCCATGCACACTGGGAGAGTGATCACTTCTAAGTGAATTCAGTCTATTATATGTACCACTGCATGTCTAGTTCATCGTTTTCATCAAAGGCACATGCAATTTATAAGAAAACAAAATAAAATGGCAAGGAGAGAATGCCTGTTTCTAAGTAGCAGAGTATTCTTTTCATTTCAAAAGATGAAAGCAGGTACCTTTCATTACATGTTTTTGTTCTTATAGGAAGAAGGCCAAAAATACGTGATTTTCGTATTTGTGCTAACACAACAGAGCTTTTCAAAGTCACTGCCAGAAATGGACTGGTTTTCTTACCTGCTTTTTCCATGCTTTAAGTTAAGGATGCCTGCCTTATTATAAACGTTGCTGGCTCCCTAGACTTTCTGTAGTCTGGCTTTGCTGTGATTACTGGTCAAAACCTTTAATTACAGTATATAGTTTGTGCAGCTGTCTGGAAATTGGTCTCAGGGTCAGTGGCTCTTCCCGTTCCCCTCTTTCCATTCTTTTGAAGCAATATTGCTGAACTGAAGGCATTGTTCCAGCTTTCTGGTGTGCTCTGTCTGCTGCACATTATGAATAGCTTTGCAATCACTCTAGCAATTGGTTCTTCAACTGCCTTTAGGTTGTCAATTGTAATTCATTGGCTCCAGGCACCTCTTCTCTTTCATTCTCTTGAGGTCTTTTATTACTTAATTTGCAATAATATTAGGGAATGTCTTCTTCAGACATGTCACTAATGTCTCACTGATTATGAGGCTGGGGGTACATTCCTCTTTCATACATTTGCCTATTAAAATAATGTTTTAATAATTTCCTTTATCCCTGTACTTGTGATACCAATCTTTGCAGTACTTGTAAGAAATTCTGCTAAATCCTGAAGTCTGCTCTCTAAAGAATAATCTAAAGAATTCTTCTTAAGCTATTCTTACCATGGTTAATTTATATAATTATTTAGAGCTATTTTTATCAAAATATCTTTTATTTTATTTCTTTTATCAAAAGATTTAATTTTTCATTTTTGTAATGTTAGTGGAGCTTTTGCATTTTCTTCCTATAATTAGGCTCTACTCTCTTTTTAATACTTAAATTATAATTTTGAGCTCTACACATCTAAGAAATAGTTAAGAGATATATATTTTTTTACTATTTGAAATCAATGGCTGTGTTTTTAGAACCTTTTAAGAAGACCTATATTCCTACTCCTCAGACATATCTTTTTAGAGATTACGAAAACATTCAAACTATTCAAAATGAATTCCACCGCTTCTGCATTACAGAATCACCAGGAAGTTTATTTTTCTTTGGTGAAGAGAATTAGCATAAGATTTATGATCTCTTAAAAAATCATAAGTCTTTAGCATATTGTTTCAAATCCTTATTCTGAATAAAATCCCCCCCCCCGTTAGTCTCAGCCACGTCAGAGTAACCAAGGGCATTTTTCAGCAGACACTATGTAATAATAATAATGATAATAATTATCATAATGATAATAACCAACACTTATTGTGCTTTTTATCTTCAAAGCACCTTACTAAGATTAACTATGGGTCTATTTTCAAATTAATGTAACTTAACAAATATATTATTAACTTTATAAGCTATGGAATGTACAGTGACTGAGTTTTCTTCTGCAAATATATAAATGAAAGGAACTGAGTTCCAAGGAAATGGTACCATATACATATTTGCCTCAAAATCATCCACTGACTTGGTTAAATAAGAGTTTATAAAATAGTAACTTTTAGAAAAATTCAAAATTGAAATAAAGGATGAATTTTGCCATTCCAACCACTCATATACACAGTGTTTCAAAAAAGACCCAGATTAAGAAAAGTAATATTGTTTGAATATAATTAGTCTCTAACTTTATTAGTCATGGTTCAGTACTGTAAAATATTTAAGGACATAAGAAATAGTGCTAAATATTAGAATTAAAGAAATCTTTCTAAATTACACTAGTCTAGTAAACAATTTCATAATTTAAAAGGCTAAATGTGCTTTTATTTCATTGAATTCATTGGTTTAAAACCATCTCAATTATGTTGCCACACAGTTTTATTATATCCCACAGAATCTACAGAAGAAAAACAAACAGTAAAAGTTTGCGATGCTAGCAAATGAAATAAACTCCATACAGTTAAAATACAGGCAATTATTAAAAAACCATAAAAAAAAAGTCCTGCCACCCACTCTCTATAAGGGATTCTGGGAAAAAAAGGGCAATCAGGTATGCTGTTATCTGATGTTCCCAAACACAAACACAAATGTAAGTATATAAAAATACATGAAAACAATTTTGTAAATAAATTAACAAATTAAAGTTTTTTAAAACTACAAAAAAATTAAAGTGGTAAGGATGCATGAAAAGTGAGATTCATGAGCAATATTCAGAGGTCAGGTTTGGTATCGATGAAAAGGAAACATTTTATATGAAAGGATGGAAATAGAAAGGCTGGACTATTTCTGGGTAAAGAGATGGTAAGAAAATCTAGATAAAGTCAATGGCTTGAAGAAAGTAGGAAAGCATGTAGTAAGACTCAGGTGGTCTTCAGTCAACCAATATATATTGAGCACAGAGACATAAGAAACCCTCATTGCTACCCTTCAAGGAGCTTACAATCTTGGGAGATAGACAGAAAAATTAATAGGTAAGTTTCATGCTAATATTAGGGTAAGCCCTATGTGTCCTGGGAAGTCAGAAAGAGGGCACTTAATTCAGCCACCAGCATTCAGGAATTACTCATGTGACATATAATTCTGAGGTGGTCTTCCTAAGGAAACAGGAATTTTGAGTGGTAGATGAGTGTGAGTGAGAAAAGCGAATCCAATTATGAAGCATATCAACATCTAATATCTGTGGAGTTTTACTTGATTGCAAAAGAAATAAGAAGATAGCATTTGTTTTTACAGATATTATGAAAAGTAGGTGGGAACTGCTTTCTTATCCTCTGTGTTGAGGAATAGGGAAAGTAGGGAAATCTGGGGGTTCAAACAACAAGGAAGCTCTGAGTACTGTAGGGGCAGAAGGACACTTTCAGTGTGTACGCTACTAAGTTTGAAATCAAAACACTATTCTAGGATGGGCCACTGTGGCTCAGCAGGCAGAGTTCTTGCCTGCTATGCCGGGCACCCGGGTTCGACTTCCGGTGCCTGCCCATGCAAAACAACAACAAAAAACCCCCCACTATTCTAGAATGTGGCCAAGAGGCAAGTCAAGATACCTGGAAGAGTCTTAATGAAATGTTCAGATGTGGAAAGAGTAAGAATTGAAAGAGGATTCAAAATTTGCCAGCTTTGCATAAAAGGAAGAAGAGAATGCGACTGAATATAAGGAAGAATGTAGAAAGGGAAAGAAAACATAATGAATCCTTTTTTTGAATATGCCTGGCTGTATTTTGAAATGTTTTACTTTTTTTTACCCCACCTAAATAATCTTCGTGATAGACAGGATCTTTCATTGGTAACATATTTTTAAATGGGAATTTTATTTGTTTTCAGAGGACTTGGCACATGCTCAAAAAAATTGTCTGGTGACTACAAGAAACCCAGATATTTTAAGAGAAGAATGGTGAGAACAAGGTGCATAGATTTAGAATCAGTGAAATTAAATACACAAGTTCACTTTCTCTACGAATGCGTGTAAAGAGGACAAAGTATTTGAACATACAATAAATAAAATATTCTGGATGTTTTAGTATTCTGAGCTAAAAATTGCTTTTTAAAATACTTAAAATAATTATACTTTAGTAACTAACTAATGAAATGATTGCTATTTTAGCTTCTCTTACAAATTAGTAAACATTTTCAGGAGATTACTAGTCAGTCAGTGAAAAATTGACTTTCAAACCCTCTCACTGTTTCCCCAAGAATAAATTTTTACAGTGTTTAGAAGGAGTACATCTGTAAGGAATGGACAGAAAATAATTTGTATCTCTTATATCATTTAAAAATAAGAATATGTCCCATAAGGGAGTTTTCAAACTTCTCACACAAAAGGTATGTACACTGCACTATATGAAATCAAAGTCAGAATTCTAGAATGCTGCCAAGAGGCAGGTCAAGATACTTGGAGGAATCTTAAGATTTAAGTATATGACACTTGCAATGAGCATCTTACAAACACATGTATCTCTACATATACTGAAAGTAATATTCAATTAAGCAAAGTGTTTCACCTGGTTTAAACAATGTTTTACATTCTCTAACAAAAGACTTGTCATGTAAAGACAGAAAATATTCACTACATCATAGAGATATTAAAAGAAGAACTGCTCTATTATTATATCAGCATAAAGTAAAAATTTAAATCAAGAAATTTATTTACATTTCTATTTTATAATTTCAATTTTATTTATTGATAAATAAAATTTACATTTATTAATATTTTAATTATTTAAAATTGTGCAAAAATTTCAATCCTTCAAAACTCTCTCTGAACCTCTGGAGGAAAAAGAAATAGCACAATTTGGAAATGAATACCTATCAACAAGGAGTAACTTTAGCTAAAGGTAACAATTAAATATCACAAAAATACACACTAGCACCCTCTTACAGAAGATGTCTATAGAACTAGATAAACTGTTCATGATACTCTGAATATTGAATGCATTGTCCAAAACAATCTGAATATTTATATCCCCAGACAAAACATGATTTTAAATAGCTAGTAATGCTTATGTCATTACAAAAATACCACCAAATCCTCTTTTCACGTTTAAATCCTCTTCTTTTCATATATAACACCAGAGAAATGGCCTAATCGCAAATTTTAACTTTATGTAGATATCTTAACTTAGGAGTTGGATTTCTCCACACTACAATTAATGAAACATGAACAAACAATCCTATAAATACAGTTATTGGACCTTATAATTCTCCTTCAAAAATCTGTTTCACAGTTTTCACTTTTTCAATTAACATTTTTTCTAATATGCAACAAACAGTTAACAGGATTTTGATGTACTATTTCTAAAAAGGTTAAATACTTTTGGATTGGGAATATGGACATTGTATCAGATGACACTGCTGAAAAGATAGACTGCTCCTTCCATATAACAAAATATGCTGTCTTTACAAGATATGGTAATACCCAATAAAACAAAACTAAGATGAAAAAAAGCTAGGAAGTAAAAGAATCACAATCAGCAACTGTGTAAAGGGAAAAGAGGATTACATTTATTGGCTACTACATCAACTTAACTTCTCATAAAATCCTCCTCATCTACTAAATAACTTCAGAACTGAAGTATGCTCTCCTATGGGAGTTATAAAATAAATTAGATACAATTACAATTCAATACAAATAAAAAACCCAACCTTTTACCCTTAAGATTTCTCGTTTTAGAGCTTTAGCATTTAAATTTGACCAGAATTTTCCCTGATGAATCATGTGGACCACTTGACATAATTTTATAGTATGTTTTCTATAGAGAAAAGTACTTGATTTGAGTAAATTTTGGAAAACTGTGGTAACTACACCTCCCCAAAGTGAATACAACAAACATCTGTTGCAAGAATTGCTTGGCTTTCAGACAGTATATAAAGGGTGTTCTTTTTCCTAGTGTTTTGATAATTTTTTTAGAATGGTTTATTTGTTTAAAAATGTATGTTTCACTATCAATTCTCAGGATAAAAAACTCTTAAAATTCCTTTGAGTTAAACACAGGTCATTTACCAGGTCTATTACAGAAAGGGAAACTATGCAATGTGCAAGATTCCACTTGCATTTTGAAAGGGCAACAAAACAACTGGGCATGTTGCCCTCTGTCTGTGGGTTACATAGTATTATATAGTAATTTTAACCATTGTCTTCCTTTCTTAACTCAGTGATCTACACAAACATATCAACACTCACACAAAGAAGGGGAATAAATGTACAACTTCCTGATGATTTTCATCCTCTTATGGGATCCTGATGAAAATTCAGCTGGCTTCTTTGAATTTCACTGGCTTCTAAAGTCAGTAATATCCTGATATCCTCATTAAATGGCAAGTGAATTCCTGGTTTTACTCCAGTAACGGGATAAATAAGCACACAATTTTGGCATGATGTGTTAAGCACAGAATGCAACTATTTCATTGTGGGGAGCTTTTCTGACTCTTTTTTTTTTTAACTGCATCAAATAATCATTCAGTGCTTTTTGGTACACTGTTTTCCTTGCTTCTGAAAAAAAACAGAATTTTGCCCAAAATTCACAGGTATTTTTCAGAGCGTTTGAAAATTCCACAAAGAGCATACTTACTAGTGGATGCAAATGCATAAGATACAGGGCATTTCAATGTCCCTTTATGACAATGAAAGAAAGAATATTTTTTAAATGAATATTTCTACACATATTTCAGTAGCATGTGAGTTTGCTCACCTTCAATCTTCTACCCCTCTTCTACTGGCACCTACCCCCAACCACTTTAGGCTATTGCTTATCCAAAAAGTTTAAGATTCATTTTCACATCTCCCTTTTTATCTAACAATAAGGCATTAAATTAATTCTTAAAATATTCCTGACATTATAATCCACTTTACAGAAAAACAGCATTGTTTTAAGCAATGGGGAAAAAAAGAAGCTCCTCTTTCTGCCAATCCTAAAGTAAGTATGAGCACTTCATTATGTTTCCATAAACTTCAAGGAGAACTATAAAACAATCTACCCATATTTCCCATTACAAGCAGTCTAAAATGTTAACATACACCTGTTTGATGTGCATTTATAAAATCATAAGGAAACCGCTTTACTTAAAGCAGTCCCCAAGCTGCTATTTGCAAATTCTATTACCAGCAATAATTTTGGGGAAAATTCATTTACACTGGGTATAAACAAAAAGGAAAGGCAAAGTCACATACATTCAAGCATACAAAAGTATGGGATCATTTTCAAACCGTATCTGTGACTACTCTATATTCATAGCCTCTGCCTTACTAAAAGATGAATTCCAACACTTTCATAAACAGAAAGAGAAAAAAGATATTGGCCCTTTTCCTACAGGAAATAGCCAGTCAACACACGCAAGACAAACCCAGAAGCAATTAATTGAGAAAAGCTTCTTTTATTCAATGTCACAGTCTTTACTTCTTACTGAGGATTACCATGAGTTATATGTTAGGTTTAAAGAAAGTAGCAACCAAATGATACCCAAGGAAAATAGATAGTTTCTTAAATTTAAAAGCAAAAAAAAAAAAAAAAAAAACTTATCAGATATTACATATTACTCAAATGAAGTGATTTAAGTTATAATGCCAGTTGTATTATATTATTGTATATCACGTATTATATTATATATGTATATCCATACCATATCATATATGTATACATATAGTTTATGTATTATTATTTCCACAATAATTGCCAAAGTAACAATGCATTTTCAGCAAAACATTTTATAATCATAAACTAATTTAATACTCATAACTATCCATGATTACATATTATTATATCTATTCTATAAACAGAAAAACTGATGCTGAGAAATTAAAAGATTTGCCTGAGGTCTTAAGAAGAGCTCAGTAAGGCACCACAATTAAAGTGCTGAAAATCTGCACATTAATGCCTCCCTGAATGGATTTTTATTGCTATTTTCATCTTAATTACTTAATATTATTTATAAGGTATTTACAAAATCTATAAGGGAAAAAAGTGCTAAGCACTTAATGCTGAATGAGACAATTAAAGATAGGCATGAGCTCTGTCTGCTTAATAAGGGGCTTTCTGCCTTCTTTGTTATTGTTCTGAAACTCAAACGAAAACTCTACATATGGTACCTCTTCTACTTAGTACTTTATACTTCAAAGTAAATTATCTAAATTAATCCCACTCACTTATAATAATAAATTGCATTATTCCTATTTTACAAGTCAGAAGCCAGGCATAAGAACAAAGCTATTTGCCCATGGGTCATACACATAATGTGGGGGAAGACTGGCGTTAGAACATGTTATAATTCTGCCAAAGGGAAACGTTCCTACTAATCGTCTTGTTCCAAAGTCATTTGAGTGAGCATACACTTTTCTGAAAAACACATCCTGAAAGTTACAGGTGTAAGGAATACATCAAAAGGTTTGATCATACTGTACTCAAGATTATAATTCACTATAAATAAGTTTTAAAACTATTCCTATATCTTATTACTTCAGTATCATGATTCAGAAGCTCTGCTGAATGAGACACTGATGATTTGCCCAGAATTAGTCTCATGCTTTCATAGGAAAAATACAACCTAGGAAAAATTCAGTGAAGAAGATAAAGGGTGGGCCCATATTTAGTGGCATGGAACTTGCAAGATAAGGCATGAATTTTCAACCAGGATGATTGCAGAATGGGACCCACTGTTTCCTGTCAATAGTGTGCATTTAAGAGGACAAAATACAACAGTTGAATGCAAAGATGTATGGTAATTCACATGATGCATTCTTTAAAAAGCTGGAGAAGAAGAGAATGAACTAAGTTAAGTCGTTGGACTGAAAAAAAAAAAACATGTTAAATAACCGGGCCCTTTAGCCCTTCAAAATACACAAGAAAAATGTCCAGATAGAACTTTTGCTAAGCAGTTAAAAGACAATCTATGCTCTCCAAGTGGATTTAGGTATGAAAATATATGAGATATCTATGCTATTGGTATAGGCTTCCTACATTCTAAGAAAACTAGGGTTTCACATTGAAAATAGCTTAATCAGTATATCCCTGATCTTATGCATCTTTTCACATTTCAATGTGGCAGCAAAAGTCCAACAAACACAGGAAGACAGAGTTGTCATATTAATACGACATACCTCTTGTACTGAGCGAGCAGCTGGCTTGTCTTGATGGTTGGCCAAAATTAAAAAGGGTAAAGTGCATAATTGTGGGTGCTGAAGAGCTGAGTGCAGTTCATTTCTAGCAGTCTCTAAATCATCTTCTGAAGAGGCACTGTCCAATACAAATATTACCCCTTGAGATCCTTGGTAGTAGCGGCTCCAGTATTTCCGGATATTATCAGCCCCTGTCAAAAATAAAACAAATTCTCTTTTTAAAAATAGCTTTCAGCAACTGAAGAATGTTCCCAAATGACAGTTCCTACTGGAAACAATGTAGCTTTAAAAAATTAAGTGCTAAACTCTGTGGTACAGAGTAGAACAGGAACTCAGAAAAGGCAGCGAACAAGGTGGATGAGAATAGAGAAGGTATTAAGAGTCAATAGTGAGATATGAAGGAAAATGCAAAAGTTTAAGAGCCAATCTTCATGACTTTTTTTTATCAAAATATGTGAAAAAGAACCAGAATAAGTACTTCTAAGATTTAAACTCAATGTTCATCCAGGCTTCTTTCCATACCATTAGCATTATACTTGGTGATTATTTCTAATAGAACTGCTTACTGATCAGTACAGCCTTACTTAATTTCATCTAAAGAGTTAAAACTATTAGCATGATACTTTACATGTCAAAGTACTAGAATCTGTGAAGGGTTAAAACACTGGCATTTGGCACAACTGTTTATGCCCATTATGGTTTATAATCCAGGGGGAAGAATAAACGGTAATAAGCATACTCATGCTCTGTATGGGACCATATGTTTAAAAGAAAGATACTGAGATTCTCATGGGCATGGGCCACATCTTATTCCTGTTTGTATTTCCATATCTAGCACAATGTATAAATAAAGATCAATGCAGTTTTTTGAAAGAATGAATTAAGAAATTAAATTGCATATGGATTAGGTTTTATGAATTTTAAGAGCAGGAAAGACCTTTAGGAAAGAACGAACCTCAAAAGCCACTGAGGTCAAGAGAGCTGAATGTTTGATTTCTTGTCCTATATTCAGAAAATCTCAAAATTGGGATTTGCACTTGAGTAAGTAAACAACTTGCTCAGGGAAGACATGGGCATTTCCTACTACCTCATAACAACCACTAAAACTCTGCTTCATGAATAGCATGGGCAATTCATATGGGTGGGTGGAGGTGAGACGGGAGGTATGGGCATATATTTGGTTATATAAGAAAAAACACATCAAGGAATTTCATCGACTTATTGTACATCATGAAGTCATAACCAGTTAATAACTATAGTTCAGTCATTTATTGAACATACACCTTCTATGTTTGATAAACTGTGCCAAGTGTTAGGGATACCAAGAGTAGAGAATGAGCTGGCATCTACTAACCAGCAACAGCCAATTTTGTGCCTCTCTTCCTGACGCTATATTCAGTAATATCACATTAGTAGTTTGAAATTGGACAACAATGGGAATATTTTCACCATGGAAATCAGCAAATGCTACAAATTAGGGTTTTTCTTCTCCCTGGAGAGCCAACCTGCCACTGTATGACAGTGAGATGCTCATATCCCTCAGGGAGAAATAGAAGAGAAAACCAAAGATTATAAAAGCAGTTACTATCTTCCAGGCACAGTGAATAGTTCATATATAATCATTACAAAGTCCCTAGTTAATAAATATAATTGATTCAGGCTTTGAACCTAGCTTCTGGATTCTAAACCTTGGGAATTCTCTACTATACTCTAATGAAATAACTCAGTAGGTATGACAGGTCAAGAGCATTTGAGATTGAGTAACATTAAATGCACAAAGACATGGGATATGAGCAGGTTGCTACATATCATTCAGGGTCCAAGCAAGAAAACAAAACAAAACAAGAAGGGAGATATAAACCAGAGAGTATTTAATATAGGGAGTTAGTTCCATAGGTGATGGCAGAACTGAAAAAACAACAGAGGTACTGGAATTAGCAACATCTTAGGTTAGGTTCCCTAGAAGCAGAACCTGAGATGGGGTTTCTTGTTCGCCTGCTTTATAGAGGGAGCACCATCAGGAGAAAGCAGAAAAATGCAAGATAGAATAGGGGGGAGAAGCTAGGCAAAGATTTGATTTCAGAAATCTAGGCTCAGCTTGATCATACGGGGAGCTCCAGAGCATAGACAGAACCATAGAGGTTGCCCAGTCCAGGGGCAAGAGGGTTGGCTGTTATACCTCTTCATAGTCACCGAAGAGGTCTTCAGTGTCTTCATAGCCACTCATGGAGAAGAGTGGTGTTTAACCATGCTGTGACCTCATAATCTCCTAAATAGATTTTGTTGAATTCCCAGCAGCCAAGGGCAGGCCTCTGGAGGAGGGTACAGGTGTGAGTCATTAGTAGCCAACACCCACAGCAGCTAGAAAATGGGTGTACTAGCCCAGGGAAGGAACTCTGGGTGGGAGGCTAACAGCATCTACTATAGGCAACATCCAGACACTATCTAAAAGCTGAAGGGAGAAAATTGAGGCAGTGTTACCCAGTGGCAAATGTTTAAAAGAACAACAAAGATATCGTGTGCATATGTAATTATACAAGTTTATTATAAATTTCACAAATGTAAAGGGTATGTAGCATACACTTTTCATATAAGAATATATACAATATTCTTTTACCATAAATGCCAGAGCCAATGCTCACATAATGCTTTTGATGATTTTTGTTGAACTTTTGTATACATAGCTGATTTGTTACAATTGAACAAGTTTAGTTCTGACATAGATGTTGGTTGTTCTCAGTATTTTGCATGCATTATCTCATTTACCCATGATAGTCTCATGAGATATCCTTATTTTATCAAGAAGGAAACAAGACTCTAAAATATTAGGAAACTTGCCCAAAGATACACACCTAAAAGTACATTTAGGTCTAGAAGCTTGAAATAAGGGATCATTGACCCAAGGGACAATGAGACCAAATAAAGAACTCTACTACCACATAAATTAGGAGGAAAAAAATGGAACCTCTTAGAATAAAAAAGTCCCTAAGAACCTACACACATTAATGGCCAGATTAGGAATACATGCAAAAATATTTCCCAACCACTTAATTCAATAAACAGCTATTAAATACCTGTGCTGTACCAGGCATTAAGCTAGGTTCTATAAGGGATATTTAGAAAATCATTATTCTTCTTAACTCAGACCCTCAAACCCGGCCAAAATAATACTAATCACATTGACGCCTGTAAATTTATCAAAGAACACAACATTAGATGATGCCCAGAAAGTTAAGTACACAGAGAAGAAAACTGGTTGCATTTTTTTAACGTGGTTTGTCTACTGGAAACAACACTGAAAGTCCAAGTCATGCAGTCATCTCTTTCAAAGAGAAACTATATTCATCTGTCACATTTCAGAACACAAAATCTACCTGGAAATACATTTTGGATGAAACAAACCCAAAAAGAAACGCTATAAATTTTAAAAATGTCTCTTACCTGATAATACATGAATAATACATTATTATTAATAATGAAAAGGGCCTTTTCTTTATCTCCTACTACATAGTCTTATGCCCAGTCTTAGCATTTCTAACTTTCACCACAAACACTAAGCATGGAATTTTAAATTCTAAATTCCCGCACAATGTGTGTAGTCAGCAGCAGCCTAAACCCAGATTAGGGCAAAGGAAACCAGCAATGCAGGGAAGAGTGGTAAACAGTTGTTCAGTTCAGCTTAGTGGGCCACGGTTTAGTCACTACATTTAAATTAGAAATTGATGTATCATTAACCCAGCTGCTTTGAAAGTGAACATAACAGGAAGGGCAGAGACACCTGTTTGATGCCCAAATGCCAACATTCTTAACCCATAAACCAAATCCAAATGGAGTAACAAACACCAGACACACCTAATAGGAATCTGAAGCCCTCTTATTCTAAAGACCGAAAATTGTTTGGTGCCACTTATGCTACAATTGTTAAATAAAATTAACAGCAAACTCAAGCATGGTTTATGTTTTGCACATTTAGATTAAAAAATAAGAGGTATTCTTATTAGTAGAGGGATTGATGTCCTAATTACCAAAAGTTACATACTGCCCTAACTAAAGGCTATGTAGGAACGCTTGGTAAGAACCTAAGAACTCATTCTGAGAGCCAAACAGCCAGATGTCTGCTTTAAGGTATTACATTATTAAGAAGTGAGAGGAAGAAGAAAGGAGTAGAACACAATGCATAGGTTCATTTCTGGGGAACATTATGGACTTCAATAATATCTCTCATTATTCATTCATTCACTCGTTCACTGAATAAATTTACCAAGTACCTGGCACAATCCTAGATATAATAGTAAACAAAACACAAAAATCTGTCTTCAGAGTGCTCACTTTCCTTATCAGCAGAGCCAGCCTACTACAATATAGGTTAAAAATGCGAGACACTCATTTTTCCAGTCTTCAATAGCATGGGCAAATGACCCAGTTCTGCCAACAAGAACTAACCAAGGGTCTTCGTGAGCTTCTGGAAGATATTTCGCATCTCAGTAAAGAGAGAAGCACAAGAAAACATAACTAAGGAAGAAGAAAATAGCCCAGGGTCTTTTATTTTTATTTTTATTATTTAAAAAAATATTTTTATTGATAAGTCCTAACACAAACATTACATGCATGGTACACAATCATTGGCTCACAATAGCATTACATAGTAGTGTATTCATCACCATGACTATTTTTTAGAACATTTGTATCACTTCAGAAAAAGAAACAAAAAGAAAAAGGAAAAAAACTCATGCATACCATACCCTGTACCCTTCCCTCTCATTGGCCACTAGTATTTCCATCTACTCAATTTATATTAAACTTTGTCCCCCCTATTATGTGCTTATTTTTTATCTATAATTTTGTACTCACCTATTCAGACCCTAGATAAAAAGAGCATCAGACAGAAGATTTCCACAATCACACAGTCACATTGTAGAAGCTATATACAATCAACTTCAAGAATCAAGGCTATTTACTAGAACACAGCTCAACAGTTTCAGATACTTCCCTCCAGCTACTCCAATACCCCATAAATTAAAAGGGATATCTGTATAATGCCTAAGAATAACTTCCAGGATAGCCTCTGGACTGAAATCTCTCAGTCATTGAAACTTTATTTTGTCTTGTTTCTCTCTTACCCCTTTTAGTCAAGACCTTCTCAATTCCTTCATGCTGGATCCTGGCTCATCTTGGGATTTCTGTCCCACAATGCCAGGGAGATTTACATCTCTGTGAATCATGTCCGAGGTAGGGGGAGAGGGTAGTGAGTTCACTTGCTATGTTGGGACTTCACTTGCCATGTTGGCTTAGAGAGAGAGGCCATTTCTGAGCAACAAAAGAGATTCTCTGGCAGCGACTCTTAGGCCTAATTTTAAGTAGGCTTAGCCTATCCTTTGAACAAATAAATTTCATAGGGGCAAACTCCAAGATGAAGGGCCCAGCCTTTTGATTTGGTTGCCTCCATTGCTTGTGAGAATATCAGAAATTCTCCAAATGGGGTAGATGAATACATCCCCCTTTGTCCCTAATACCCCAAGAGGACCATGCAAATACTTCTTTATTCACTGCCCAAATTGCTCAGGGATATATCGGGGCATCATACTAATCTGGCCAAACCAACAAAATCTCACATCCTATTCCAGATTCCATGTACTTAAGGTGTTCAACTAAACTGACCATACAAGTTAAATTAGGAAATGTACTACCCAAAACATAAATTTTGCACCAAATAAACATCCCTTTGGTCTCACACAGAAGTTGAAGTTTTAAAATATGGACATCATCCTTTATCCTGTATTCTGATTTACCTTAGTCCTATCCAGATCAGCTTCACTCATATCTGTACTCAAAGTCAGATCCCTTTTTCAACTTTTTAAACAGTTCCTGTATGAGGTACTGCTGACCTTTATAGTTTCAGAGCTCTAATTCTGAGTCTCAGGTGTCACATAAATACCCAAAGATTCTGGGAATGACCAGGTGATAAACAAATAGCTCAATATCTCAGAATTTAGAAATGACATTACAACCCTTGAATATATGTGACTGCTGTAAGAGCTTACAGCCTAGGACCCTTTACAACAGGCCCCAATCTGATAACCCATGCTCTCTACTTCAGTTCACCAAGTTTTTATATTATAGTTAGTCTATATGAGTGAGACAAGATAATATCTGACTTTGTTTTTGACATTTCATTCAACATACAGTGCTTAAGGTTAATTCACCTAGTTGCTTCATTCCTTATTGCAGCCGCTCAGTAGTCCACTGTATGTATGCACCCTAGTTTCCCCTTCCATTCCTCAATCATTGAACCCCTAGTCCACTCCATTCCTTGTGGATGGGGAACACTGCCACCATAAACACCAGCGTACAAATGTCCAATCATGTCCCCACAATCAGTTCCTCCAGGTATATACTGGGCAATGTGGTTGCAGGATAACAGGACAACCCCATCTCTGGCATCCTCTGGAACCACCACACTGCCCTCCAAGGGGCTGCACTTTTCAGTTTCCCTACTGACAGTGAATAGGCACATTTCCTTCTTAGCATTTTCTCTAGCACTTATTTCTCTCTGTTCATTTTTAAACAATTTTATTCACATATCATACAATCCAACCTAAGTGTACAGACATGCCTTCATCACCATACTCTATCTGAAAACATTTCTTTTCTTCCACAAAGAGTCTATACCCCTTTCCCATGCACTTCCCCCACCCCCCGCCTGTTGACATTTAGCATTGGCATAATGCCTTTGTTACATTCAGTGAGAGTATGTTATAATGTTACTTTTGACTATATACCCCAGTTATTTTCAATACCCTGAAATACTGACATTCCTTTGTTCTCCCTCATGCAAAAACGCTTCTTTATTTGTACATTTAATCACCATCATTGTCCACTCTAGGCATTCCTAAGTTACACCGTCTCAGTCTTTATCCTCTATCTTTACTTCTGGTTTCACACATGCCCCCAGCCCTTCTCCCTCTATCATACTCCCATTCAGCTTTACTCAGTGTACCTATATTACTGTGCTATAATCAGGTAGTATTGTGCTATCTACTTCTGAAAATCTACGAGTCCTGATGTGCAATCTGTATTCCTTCAGCACCAACTGTCCAATCTCTGCCCTCTTTATATCTCTTGATAACCTGTGTTCTTAACTTCAATTCTCCAAGTTTGCTCTTTAATGTTAGTTCATATTATTGAGACCATACAATATTTGTCGTTTTGTTTCTGGCTAATTTCACTCAACACAATGTCCTCAACATCTTGTTACATGCTTCACGACTTTATTTCATCTTATAGCTGCATAATATTCCATCATATATATATAAGACATTTGGGTTGTTTCCACCTCTTAGCAATCACAAATAACGCTGCTAGAAACATTGGTGTGCAAATGTCTGCTTGTGTCCTTGCCCTCAGGTTCTCTGAATATGTACCTAGTAGTGGGATTGCTACACCATATGGCAATTCTCTACTCAGCTTCCTGAGGAACTGTCAAACTGTCTTCCAGAGCAGCCGCACCATTTTACATTCCCATCAACAGTGGATAAGCGTGGTTCTTTCTCCACATCCTCTCCAGTACTTGTCGTTTTCTGTTTTTTTGATAATGAGAGCCTGGGTCCTTAAGATCACTGCTGGGTAGCAGATCCAACCATCTACATTATACTAAGGCGGCCTTATTGTGTGACCACAATAAATCTTTATTATGTGAGACAATTTTAGAAGACTATTTAGTTATTTGCAACCAATGTCGCAATGCTAAGGTCCCTTATGCTAAAATAAAAGGCTATGGATAAATTTCTTTAAAGAGTTGTTCTTTGAAAGATAGACACAATGAACTAAAAAATGATAAGGATCCTACAGGTGTCAACAATAAAAACTGCTGCTCAGAGTCGTCTCTATGGAAATTCTGATTTCTGTCCAATTGAATTTTTTTGTGATGACAAAAATATTTTATACCTGTTCTCTGCATGTGGCTATGGAGCAAATGAAATCTGGCTAGTACAACTGAGGAACTGAATTTTCAAAATTTAACTTTATTAAAGTTTGTTTTGTTTTGTTTGTTATGGACAGGCACTGAGAATCAAACCCAGGTCTCCGGCATGGCGGCAAGAACTCTGCCTGCTAAGCCACCGTGGCCCACAATTTACATTTAAAGTTAAAAAGCCACATGTGGCTGATGTCCACATATATCAGATAGTGATTCTCAAGATACTTCCATAAGTGACTTATGACATTAGTGACTGCTAGAAACAGTAAAACAAGAGCAATTACAGGGATCTAATCCTATCTCTGAAAGGAAAGCCAATCAGGACAACCATCAAGAAGGAGCCTTGCTGAAAAAGGGCTGGTTGCCAGCTATCCTGAACAAATATGGCTTCCCAGAAGGCCACTGTCAAAGAGCGCTGCTACAGGCTCGCCAGGGTGAGGGCTGCCGGCCACTGCTGTCAGCCTCCTTGGGTAGCAGAGAGAGTCAGAATGAAAAGATTAGATTGTCTTCTCTTTCAGTCCTCTTACCACAACTTTAAGAAATTGTAAAGGAAGGGGTTTTCTCTCTGAAAATCTTAATGAGGATGGAGACCCAGAAACTATGGATAGAGGGTTAAGCCAGTTTTGGAGAACCTGAACTGCCAATATGTCTTCAAGTCCTAACAAAGGGTACAGCATGGGAACAAATGTCACCTCACTATTATTACTTTATGAGGAATGGTTTCCAAGATGAGGAAAATATGTTCCAAGAGGAGAAGAAAGAGAGAGAGGGAGGAGGAGGGAAGAAGGGGAAAAAATAACAATTTTAAATTCCCTTTTACTTCTCCCATCTTTGGAAACTTTCCGATTGGTGGTTCCTTTGATTCTTTTCATCTTCTATAAAATAGACTCAATATTATTTAAAAAACTGAATTTTAGGAATTCATGAGGACTAGGACATGCATACCTAAGTCCCCCAATATATAAGCTAAAATATATTAAAGCAAATTAAACCCTACCTAAATGGGCAATACAAAGTGAAAAATAAAAATTAAAGAAGACTAAAAGTGAAGTTCTCTGAGGGAGGTGTATTGCCCTATTTACTTTTCAAGAAATCAGAAAACACTTTATTCTAAATGATGAAAAAAAAAAGAAAGAAAATGTATATTGGTGACTTCTTTACGTAAAACAAAAATCTGGTCTGTATGATTAAGGAACCACTACTGGAACAGTAGATACAGTGTTGAGTTAGAGACCAAAATCCTCAGACTCCATGGTCTGTGAGATCTGCTATGAACACCCACATAGGAAACAAAAGATTAGTAATATATATTTATCACCACCACACCTAACCTACCCTTGTAAGGCATTCATATACATATATCATTTTACCCTTTACTCTTTACTATCATTTAATGGATGAAGAAATTGGGACAGAAAAGCTACGTACTTTTCTACAAGTCTAAAGCTAATAAGTGACAGATCTAGGATTCAAAGCATGAACTATCTGACTCCAAAGACTATGTGTTTTTCTCCACAACATGGAACTGCTTCCCAATGAGTGAATAAGATATTCCAATGGAATGGGAATAGACCAAGTGATCTATTTAATGAATGTGTCCTTAAGAGATGTGCTGCCCATAGGCTTTAAAGAATGGTTAATACTGATGTTAGAGAGAAGAGGAAGAAAGGCATTCTGATGGGCTAAGGAAATATAAGCTAAAAAGAAATTAGGAACAAGTGGAAGGTGGGGCACAGTGAAGAGAATGAACATGAAATATGAAGTCTGAGTTGGGGACACAAGTAATTGGCTAGTTAGTATGAAGACAGAATATAGCTGGCTTGCCTTTCTGAAGTGACTTGTCTACTATTCATTGTCTGTTAGCAGTTGCAGTGGACAGTTCCACCTACCCATGCCTGAGCTTCCCCCAGACCCAAACTGCCAATCCTCCAGAATTTATAAATCTTAAAAATGAATAAGTGTGGTAGAAATGTCTGTGATTAATTGTACAAATATAAAGAAGTTCTTCCATGAATTAGAACAAATGAATGGCACTATTACAAGAAAGTAATCATAGAGGGTGTATGGGAAATGTAGAACCTATCGCTAACTATGGACTATAATTAACAGTAATGCTTTAATACTCTTTTATCAACAATAACAAATAAACAACACCATTACTATGGGCCAATAATAGGGATGGAAAAGGAGTATGGGAGGATTTGGGTTTTCTTTTTTACTTTTATTTCTTTTCTGGAGTAATTAAAATGTTTTAAAACTAATCATGGGGCTATATGGCCAATTATGTGATAATGCTGTCATGCAGTGTTTGTATACTTTGGATGGTTTGTTTCATGTGTGAACGTATCTCAATAAAACTGCATTAAAAAAAGAAGCTGAAAACAAAAAAAACAAACAAACAAAAAAAATGAATAAGGGTGGGCCACGGTGGCTCAGCAGGCAAGAATGCTTGCCTGCCATGCCAGAGGACCTGGGTTCGCTTCCCGGTGCCTGCCCATGCTAAAAAAAAAAAAAAAATGAATAAACAAATGCCCTATGCAATAATGGAAATATGCCTAAGTGCATGACTTCAAAGAAATTAGCTTCTTAAAACATACATTAAAAATTTACCATGACAAAATGCTATGGGGAAGAAAAAAGGAAGTTTCTCCCTCTCCTAAAAGCTGTAAGATAAAGGAAACATGGAAAAGGAAACAAATAGCTTCTGCCTTATTTTGGATTACCCCAGAAGCAGGATTTATTTGAGAGGTAAATCCAAGAAACAATAGTGACAGAGTGGGTACGTTAAGGAAAGAGAACCACAAAAATAGAGCTATCAAGCAAGCTACTCCTGTGGATAGCCAGAGCTTAGGCACTAAGGTTGAAACAATTAGGGTCTTTATCAATGGATTCCCCATTAATGGTTGGCTGAAGGTTGTAGAGGAGGGAGGGTCTTAATTTCCCAGCTCCTCCAGCTTGCCCAAGGCATCCAAGCAGAGCAGGCTCCAACAGCCAGAAAGCCTCTATGCAAAGAATTCAAGGTACTAAGAGTTGCAAGTTGGATTGGAACTCATGGAAATGAGGTTATACACAGTACACCAACAAGGCCTCTATCAGCTACCCAAGAATAGTGTGAAAGTGCTAATTTGGGCCCTTTCACCACGTTTTGGGGATAGACTCATGGCTCAGTGGTAAAAAGCACAGAAAGTACAGTTGTTATTATGTGGAAAAAAGAACCGAGGCTTTGTATAAGTAATGTCTACATACTTTAGAGCAGAAGAAAGAATTAAGTATGCTAATATCAAGCTGATATTAAAGTGTGGTCCCAGATCCTGGGAGTCTTCAAGACCCTTTCAGGAAGTCCAGGAGATTAAAACCATTTTTCACAATTATCTACCACATTATTTACCCTTTTCACTGGGTTGACATTTTCATGGATGGTGCAAAAGTGATTGTGAGTAAAACTGCAATTCACCTCAGCATGAATGGAGGCGCTGGTACCAAACTAGTACCACTGTATTCTTGACTGCATCCTATATGCGGGGGCGGGGGGGGGGAGCCACTTTTGCCTACAAATGCCCTTAATAAAGCAGTAAAAATTGTTAGTTATATTAAATACTTTCTTTTTCATAATCACAGGATCATATTGTAAAAGCTATACAGTTATACAGTTGTCTTCAAGAATCAAGGCTACTGGAACACAGACCAACAGTATCAGGTACTTCCCTCTAGCCACTTAAATACACCATAAACTACAAAGGGATATCCATATAATGACTAAGAATATTCTTCAGGATAAACTCTCGACTCTGAAATCTCTCAGCCATTGAAACTTTATTTTGTCTCATTTCTCTCTTTCTTTCCTCTTTTGGTCAAGAAGGTTTTCTCAATCCCATGATATCAGATTCCAGCTCATCCCTGGGAGTCAGGTCCAAGTTGCCAGGGAGATTTACACCCCTGGAAGTCATATCCCACATAGAGGGTAGGGGAGTGAGTTCATCTGCCTAGTTGGCTTAGAGAGAGAGAGACTACATCTGAGCAACAAAAGAGGGTCTCTAGGGCTGACTTTAATTATAAGTAGGCTTAGCTCTTCTTTTTTGAAGGAATAAGTTTCATAGGGTCAAACTCCAAGATCGAGGGCTCAGCTTATTGAATTGGCTGTCCCCACTACTTGAAAGCATATTAGGAATTCCCATGATGGGGGAGTTAAATATTTTCTCCTTTCTCTCCAGCCTTCACAAGGGAACTTTGCAAATACTTTTTTATTCTCTGTCCTGCTACTCTGGGATATATGAGGACATCACCCTAAACTGTACAAACCAACAAGATCTCATGCCCTATTCAAGATTCCATGTAATGGTGGAAATAAATTGACTATACAAGTTAACTAGGTAATGCGCTACCCAAAATACAAATTTTGCACCAAACAAACATCTATGCCTTTGGTCTCGTGTAGAAGTTGAAGTCTGAAAATATGGGCCATATGATCCTTTACCCAGTATTCTGATTTACCTTAGTCCTATCCAGATCGGCTACAATGATATCTCTTGTTGAAGTCTGATTCCTTTTTCAGATTTTTTAACAGTTGCTAAATGAGGTAATGCTTACTTTAAGGTATCTTAAGTGTTCTAATTCTGAGTCTCAGGTGTAATATAAATATATGAAGTTTCAGAGAACATCTAGGTCATATCCAAACAGCTCAGTATCTCAGAATTTAGAAATAACAGTTACAACTCCTGAATATATGTGCCTGTTGTAAGAGTTTACAGTCTAGGAATGTACAATAGGCCTCAACCTGATAACCCTTGTTCTCCACTTCAGTTCTCCAAGTTTGTAAATTATAATTGGTCCATATGAGTGAGGCATGATAATATTTGTCTTTTTGTTTCAGACATTTCATTCAACATACTGTCCTTAAGGATAACGTCATTCCTTCTTGCAGTGGCTCAGTAGTCTGTTACATGTAAACACCACAGTTTCCCTTTCCATTCCTCAGTCATTGTATCCTTAGGCCACCTCTATCCATCGCAAATGTTCATTTGTGTCCCCACTCTCAGTTCCTCCAGGTAGATACTGAGCAATGGGATTGCAGGATCATATGGCAACCCTATACTTGGCCTGCTGTGGAACCACCACACTGCTCTCGCAGAAGCCGCACCTCTTAGCTTCCTTACCAACAGTGAATACGTACATCTCTTTCTCCACATTTTCTCTAGCACTTGTTTCTGTTCATTAAATTGACTCTTGAATATGTCTTTTTTTATATATACAGTGTGACATAAGGAGAAGTAGGCAAAAATCATTTCTGCTACATATTGAAGTAAATGGTAGTTTCAAGGAAAAGCACTTATGTGACTCACTTACCTAAACTAGTTTTTTCCTCTATTGAACTACATTTTTACCAGAAATTTCAGGTGACAAATTATGACTTTTGAAAATGTATGTTGAAGTCTATTACTTCAAGGTAAACAACTGATAGTATGTTTAGTAAGTATGATAGTATAGTAAGCCAATAATGAAATGTGCTTTCAATCAAAAAACAGAATTCAGAAAACTTAAATCTGCTGCTATGAGTTTGACAATTAGTCAATAATGAAATTGATGATGATAGATATTTATAATGAAATGCATCAACCTTTTGAGGGTCTGCATAACTCAATGAACCAATCTTTTCCAAACGACCAGTGCATGATATTAGAAAACAACGCATGAGTAGAAGGTCCACTCCAAGGACAAGTAAGACCACTGAATGTTAGTAATAACCGAAACAAAAAAAAAGTTTAGTGACATGATTTCAGATTTCACATTGCAACTGACCTTTAAGAAACCACGACTTTTTAAAGAATTTCAGTACAGTATCAAAAAAGGATAATAATCACTACCTGAAAGGGTTCTAAAAACTCCACCCTTCTCCAACTTCATAATTATATGAGGGTGGTTTTATTCAAATACTTCAATCTAAACCACATATAGCAACAGATTAAATTGCAGAAGAAGATATGCGAATCCAGCTCTCTTTTATTAAGAAGATATTAAAGAGATTTACTTCTCTTCTATTTTAGTTGTTGTTTTACAAATGTAATTTCATGAAGTTATTTATACTGGCATGCAATGGGTTTATCATTATTATTATTTTTAAAAACATTTTTACTGAGATATCACACACATATAGTCCATATATGGTGTACAAGCAATGGCTCACAATATCATCACATAGTTGTCTATTCATCACCAAGATCACTTTTAGAACACTTGCATAACTCTGGAAAACAAAACAAAAAGAAAAACTCACACATCCCATACCCCTTATGCCTCCCTTTCATAGATCACTGGTACTTTAAACTACCCAATTTATTTTACCCCTTATCCCTATTATTTATTCTTTTATCCATATCTTTTTACTCATCTGTCCATACCCTGGATAAAAGGATCAGACACAAGGTTTTCATAATCACAGTCACATTGTAAAAGCAATATTGTTATACAATCATCTTCAACAATCAAGGCTACTGGAACACAGTGCGACAGTTTCAGATGCTTCCCTCCAGCCACTCCAATACCCCATAAATTAAATAGGGATATCTGTTTAATGCATAAGAATAACCTGATGATGACCTCTCAACTCTATTTAAAATCTCGCAGCCACTGAAACTTTATTTTGTCTCATTTCTCTCTTCCCCTTTTTGTCAAGGAGACTATCTCAATCCCATGAGGCCAGGTCTTGGCTCATCCTGGAGTTGGGTCCCATACAGCCAGGGAGATTTACACCCCTGGGAGTCATGCCCCATGCGGGGTGCAGGCGAGGGTTAGGGGAGGGAGGTGAGTTCACCTGGCAAGTTGTATTAGGGAGAGAGGCCACATTAAAGCAACAAAAGAGGTTCTCTGGGAGGTGACTCAGGCATAATCATAAGTAGGCTTAGTCTATCCTTTGTAGGAATAAGTGTAATGGGGTGAGCCCCAAGATCAAAGGCACAGCCTGTTGATTTGGTTTCCCACACTGCTTGTGAAAAAATCAGGAATTCCTTTCCCCCTAAGATCAGGAACAAGATAAGGATGTCCATTATCACCACTATTATTCAACATCGTGTTGGAGGTTCTAGCCAGAGCAATTAGACAAGAAAAAGAAATACAGCGCATCAAAATTGGAAAGGAAGAAGTAAAACTATCACTGTTTGCAGATGATATGATACTATACGTCGAAAACCTGGAAAAATCCACAACAAAACTACTAGAGCTAATAAATGAGTACAGCAAAGTAGCAGGTTACAAGATCAACATTCGAAAATCTGTAGTGTTTCTATACACTAGCAATGAACAAGCTGAGGGAGAAATCAAGAAACAAATTCCATTTACAATTGCAACTAAAAGAACAAAATACTTAGGAATAAATTTAACTAAAGAGACAAAAGACCTATACAAAGAAAACTACAAAAAACTGTTAAAAGAAATCACAGAAGACCTAAATAGATGGAAGGGCATACCGTGTTCATGGATTGGAAGACTAAATATAGTTAAGATGTCAATCCTACCTAAATTGATTTACAGATTCAATGCAATATCAATCAAAATCTCAACAACTTATTTTTCATAAATAGAAAAACCAATAAGCAAATTTATCTGGAAGGGCAGGGTGCCCCGAATTGCTAAAAGTATCCTGAGGAAAAAAAACAAAGCTGGAGGTCGCACGCTGCCAGACTTTAAGGCATATTATGAAGCCACAGTGGTCAAAACAGCATGGTACTGGAATAAAGATAGATATATCGACCAATGGAATTGAATAGAGTGCTCAGATATAGACCCTCACATCTATGGACATTTGATCTTTGATAAGGCAGTCAAGCCAACTCACCTGGGACAGAGCAGTCTCTTCAATAAATGGTGCCTAGAGAACTGGATATCCATATGCAAAAGAATGAAAGAGGGCCTATATCTCACACCCTATACAAAAGTTAACTCAAAATGGATCAAAGATCTAAACATTAGGTCTAAGACCATAAAACAGTTAGAGGAAAATGTAGAGAGATATCTTATGAATCTTACAATTGGAGGCGGTTTTATGGACCTTAAACCTAAAGCAAGAGCACTGAAGAAAGAAAGAAATAAATGGGAACTCCTCAAAATTAAACACTTTTGTGCATCAAAGAACTTCATCAAGAAAGTAGAAAGACAGCCTACACAATGGGAGACAATATTTGGAAACGACATATCAGATAAAGGTCTAGTATCCAGAATTTATAAAGAGATTGTTCAACTCAACAACAAAAAGACAGCCAACCCAAATACAAAATGGGAAAAAGACTTGAATAGACACCTCTCAGAAGAGGAAATACAAATGGCCAAAAGGCACATGAAGAGATGCTCAATGTCCCTGGCCATTAGAGAAATGCAAATCAAAACCACAATGAGATATGATCTCACACCCACCAGAATGGCCATTATCAACAAAATAAAAAATGACAAGTGCTGGAGAGGATGTGGAGAAAGAAGCACACTTATCCAGTGTTGGTGGGAATGTCAAATGGTGCAACCACTGTGGAAGGCAGTTTGGCGGTTCCTCAAAAAGCTGAATATAGAATTGCCATATGACCCAGCAATACCATTGCTAGGTATCTACTCAAAGGACTTAAGGGCAAAGACACAAACGGACATTTGCACACCCATGTTTATAGCAGCATTATTTACAATTGCAAAGAGATGGAAACAGCCAAAATGTCCATCAACAGACGAGTGGCTAAACAAACTGTGGTATATACATACGATGGACTATTATGCAGCTTTAAGATAGAATAAACTTATGAAGCATATAATAACATAGATGGACCTAGAGAACATTATGCTGAGTGAGACTAGCCAAAAACTAAAGGACAAATACTGTATGGTCCCACTGATGTGAACCGACATTAGAGAATAAACTTGGAATATGTCATTGGTAACAGAGACCATCAGGAGTTAGAAATAGGGTAAGATAATGGGTAATTGGAGCTGAAGGGATACAGATTGTGCAACAGGACTGGATATAAAAACTCAAAAATGGACAGCACAATACTACCTAATTGTAATGTAATTATGTTAAAACACTGAATGAAGCTGCATCTGAGCTATAGTTTTTTTTTAACATATTTTTTTTATTTTTTCTCTCTATTATCATTTTATTTCTTTTTCTGTTGTCTTGCTATTTCTTTTTCTAAATCGATGCAAACGTACTAAGAAATGATGATCATACATCTATGTGATGACATTAAGAATTACTGATTGTATATGTAGAATGGAATGATTTCTAAATGTTGTAGTTAGTTAATTTTTTTTAATTAATAAAAAAAAATCAGGAATTCTCCAAATGGAGAAATTTAATATTTCCTCCTTTTTCCCCAGTCCCCAAAGGGGACTTTGCAAATACTTCTTTATTCACTGCCAAAATTATTCTGGGATATATCGGGGCATCACACTAACCTGCACAAACCAAAATAAATCTCATGCTCTATTCAAGATTCCATGTACTAATAGCGTTCACACTAAACTGATGATACAAGTAAAATTAGGTAATGCGCTATCCAAAATACAAATTTTGTACCAAATAAACATCTCTCCCTTTGGTCTCACACAGAAGTTGAAGTTTTAAAATATGGACAACATCATCCTTCACGCTGTTTTCTGATGTATCTTAATCTTATCCAGATCAGCTTCATTCATATCTGTAGTCGAACTCAGATCCCTTTTTCAACCTTTTAAACCTTTTAAACAGTTCCTGTATGGGGCAGTGCTGGCTTTCATAGCTTTAGAGCTCTAATTCTGAGTCTCAGGAGTCATATAAATATATGAACTTTCAGGGAATGACTAGGTTACATACAAACAACTCAGTATCTCAGAATTTAGAAATAACAGTTACGACTCATATATATATATATATATATATACACTTCCTGGAAGAGTTTAGCATCTAGGACCCTTTGTAATAGGACCAAACCTGATAACCCATGCTCTCAACTTCAATTCAATGAGTTTTTATATTACATTTAATCCCTATGCGTGAGGCATGATAATATTTGTCTTTTTGTCCCTGATATTTCATTCAAAATACACTGCTAAGGTTCATTCGCCTAGTTGCATGACACGCAACTTCACTCCTTGCAACCACTCAATAGGTTGTTCTACATAAACACCAAAGTTCTCCCTTCTTTCCCTCAGTCATTGTACCCTTAGATCACCTCCATCCATTATGAATGGCAAACACTGCTACCATAACACCAGTGTGCAAATGTCCATTCATGTTCCCCACATTCAATTCCTCCAGGTACATACTAAGAAACAGAGTTGAAGGATCATATAGCAAGCCTATATGACCCCACCCCTAGCCTCCTGTGGAACCACCACACTGCCCTCCAAGGACTGAACCTCTCAGTTTCCCTACCAACAGTGAATAGATACATCTCTTTCTCCACATTTTCTCTACCACTTGTTTCTCTTGGTTCATCTTTAAACAATTTTATTCACACACCATACAAGCCAACCTAAGTAAACAGACATGTTTTCACCATCATACTCTATCTGAAAACATTCCCTTTTCTTCCACAAAGAATCCATACACTTCCCCAATGATCTCCGCCTGCTGATATTTACTTTTTGCCTTTGTTACATTCAGTGGAAGCATATTACACAGTCGCTGTTGGCAATAAACCCTAGCTTGCATTGGCTGTACTCTTTCCGGTAAACCAATCCATTTTCAACACCTGGCAATGATGACATTCATTTGTTCTTCCTCATGCAAATTTTTTTTTATATTTGTACATTTAATCACCATCACTGTCCACTCTAGGCATTCCTAAATTGCACCATCTCAGTCTTTTCCCTCTCTCTTTCCTTCTAGTTTCATGTGTCCCCAGCTCTTCTCCCTCTATCATATTTACATTCAGCTTCATCCAGTGCACTTGTATTATTGTGCTGCAATTAGGTAGTATTGTGCCATCCATTTCTGAATTTTTGCGATCAGTCCTGTTGCACAATCTGTATTCCTTCAGTATCAAATGCCCAATCTCTACCATTTCTACCTCCTGATAACCTGTATTCTTAACTTCAACTCTCAAATTTACTCATTAATGTTAGTTCATATTTGTGAGACTATACAGTATTTGTCATTTTGTTTCCAGCTAATTTCACTCAGTATAATGTCCTCAAGGTTCATCCACGTTGCTACATGCTTCATGACTTTATTCTATCTTACAGCTGTGTAATATTCCATCATATGTATATACCACAACTTACTTAGCCACGCACCCACTGATGGACATTTGGGATGTTTCCATCTCTTGGCAATCATAAATAATGCTTTGTGTCCTTGCCTTCAGTTTCTCTGAATATACCTAGTAATGGGATTGCTGGATCATATGGCAATTCTATACTTAGCTTTCTGAGGAATCACCAAACTGCCTTTCAGAAAAGTTATACCATTTTATATTCCCACCAATAGTGCATAAGTGTGCCTCTTTCTCCACATCCTCTCCAGCATTTGTCATTTTATTTTTCATTTTTTTTTTAGTAGGTGCGATGATGCTGCATAGTAGTTTGGATCTGCATTGCCCTAATGGCCATGGAAGGTGAGCATCTTTTTAAGTACCTTTTAGCTATTTGTATGTTCTCTTCTGAGAAGTGTCTGTTCATGTCTTCTGCCCATTTTTAAATTGGGTTGTTTGCCTTTTTTGTCACTGAGTTAAAGAATTTCTTTAAATATTCTGGATACTAAACCCTTATCCTATATGTGGTTTCCAAATATTGTCTCCCATCGCATGGGCTGCCTTTTTACTTTCCTGAGAAAGTTTTTTGAGGCACAAAAATGCTTAAATTTCAGGAGATCCCATTTATCTATTTCTGTTTTCATTGCTAATGCTCTGGGTGTAAGGTCTAGGAAACTATTTCCTATTACAAGACCTATAAGATATTCCCTAAATTTTCTTGTAAAAGTTTTATGGCCTTAGCTCTAATGTTTAGGTCTTTGATCCATTTTGAGTTAATTTTTATATAACATGTGAGATATGGATCCTCTTTCATTCTTTTACATATGGATATCCAATTCTCCAAACACAATTGATTGAAGAGGCTTGACTTCCCAAGTGGGTTGGCTTGACTGCTTTATCAAAGATGAATTGTCCATAGATAAGAAGGCCTATATCTAAACACTCCATTCCATTCCATTGGTCAGTATATCTATGTTTATGCAAGTACCATGCTGTTTTGTCCATAGGAGCTTTGTAATATGGTTTAAAGTCATGCAGTATGAGACCTCCTACTTCATTTTTCTTTTTGAAGACATTTTTAGATATTCGGGGCACTTCATCCATCCCAATAAATTTCATTATTGTTTTTTTTTTTATTTCTGCAAAGTAAGTTGCTGTGATTTTAATAGGTATCACATTGAATCTATGAAACAACTGAAGTAGAACTGACATCTTAACTATACTTTGTCTTCCAATCCATGAACACAGTATGCCCTTCAATTTATTTATGTCTTCCATGATTTCCTTTATCAATTTCTTGTAGTTTTCTGTGTACAGTTCTCTTGTATCCTTAAATTTATTACTAAATATTTGATTCTTTTGGTTGAGATTGTAAATGGAATTTTTTTCTTGATTTCCTCCTCAGACTTTCATCACTAGCGTATACAAACACAACTGATTTTTTGGCACTGATCTTGTACCCTGCTCCTGTGCTGTACTCATTTATTAGCTTTAGTAGCTTTGCTGTAGATTTTTCAGGATTTTTGACATATAATATCATGTCATCTACAAACAGTGAGAGTTTTACTTCTTCATTTCAAATCTGGATGCCTTTTAATTCTTTTTCTTGTCTAACTGCTCTGGCTACAACTTCCAGCACAACGTTGAATAACAATGGTGACAGTGAGCATCCTTGTCTTGTTCCCAATTTTAAAGGGAAATCTTTCAGTCTTTCCCCATTGAGGATGATGTTAACTGTGGTTTTCTCATGTATTCCATGTATCATGTTGAGGAAGTTCCCATCTATTTCTATCTTTTGAAGTGTTTTCAACAAGAAAAAATGTTAAATTATGTCAAATGCCTTTTTTGCATCAATTTGATGAACACGTGGCTTTTCAACTTCGATTTCTTGATAAGGTACTGTGCTTGTTTGAAAGGATTATGTGCCCTAGAAAAGCCATGTTTAATCTTCATCCATTTTGTGGAGACAGCTATTTCCTTTGTTTATTAGCATAAAGTTGTTCATAGCATTCTCTCATTACCTCCTTTATTTCTGCGAGGTCAGTGGTTATGTCTCGTCTTCCATTTCTGATTTTATTTATTTGCATCCTCTGTCTTCTTTTTTGTCAACCTCACTAAAGGCCCATTGAGCTTACTGATTTTCTCATAGAACCAACTTCTGCTTTTGTTGATTTTTTCGATTGTTTTCATGTTCTCAATTTCATTTGTTTCTGCTCTAATTTCCGTTATTTCTTTCCTTTTGATTGTTTTGAGGTTAGTTTGCTGTTCTTTCTCTAGTTCTTCCAAGTGAACAGTTAATTCTTCCATTTTTGCTCTTTCTTCCTTTTTAATATAGGTATTTAGGGCAATAAATTTCCCTCTTGGCACTGCCTTTGATGCATCCCATAAATTTTGATATGTTGTGTTTTCATTTTCATTTGCCTTGAGATATTTACTGATTTCTCTTGTAGTTTCTTCCTTGACCCACTGGTTGTTTAAGAGTGTGTTGTTGAGCCTCCATATATTTGTGAATTTTCTGGTACTCTGCCTATTACTGACTTCTAACTTCATTCCTTTATGATTTGAGAAAGTGTTTTGTATGATTTCAACCTTATTAAATTTATTGAGACTTGCTTTGTGACCCAGCATATGGTCTATCTTTGAGAATGATCCATGAGCACTTGAGAAAAAGGTGTATACTGCTGTTGCAGGGTGTAATGTTCTATAAATGTCTGTTAAGTCCAGCTCATTTATTGTATTATTTAAATTCTCTGTTTCTTTATTGATCCTCTGTCTAGACATTCTCTACACTGATGAGAGTGGGGAATTGAAGTCTCCAACTATTATGGTAGATGTATCTAATTCTCTTTTTAGTGTTTGCCTCCTGTATTTTGGAGCACTTTGGATCAGTGCATAAATATTTATGATTGTTATGTCTTCTTGTTGAATTGTTCCTTTTATTAATACATACCGTCCTTCTTTGTTTTTGTCTTTTTTTTTTTTTTACAGGTATAACCCTTTGTTTCTAATTCTTTGAAAATTTCTGGACAATTTCCCCGTATTATTTATTTATTTTCTTACTTTTAAATTTCATTTATTAAAAATACCAACACATAAACACAAACATTCTAACCATATGATCATTCCATTCTACATATATAATCAGTAACTCACAATATCATCACATAGTTGTATATTCATCATCATGATTATTTCTTAGAACATTTGCATCAATTCAGAAAAAGAAATAAAAAGAAAACAAAAAAATTCATACATGCCATACCCCTTACACCTCCCTTTCATTGATCACTAGGATTTCAATCTGCTAAATTTATTTGAACAATTGTTCCCCCTATTATTTATTTATTTTTAATTCATATGCTTTACTTGTCTGTCGATAAAGTAGACAAAAGGAGCATCAGATACAAGGTTTTCACAATCACACAGTCACATTGTGAAAGCTGTATCATTTTACAATCATCTTCAAGAAACATGGCTACTGGAATGCAGCTCTACATTTTCAGGCTGTTCCTTCCAGTCTCTCCACTACATCTTGAATAAAAGGTGATTACCAATATAATGTGCAAAATAATCTCCAGGAATGAGCTGAGACTCAGCATCAAGGGATTGAGAAAACCCCTAGAATGAGCTGAGACTCAGTATCAGGGGATTGAGAAACCTTCTCGACCAAAAGGGGGAAGAGTGAAATGAGACAAAATGAAGTGTCAATGGCTGAGAGATTCCAAACAGAGTCAATCCTGGAGGTTATTCTTACGCATTAAGTAGGTATCACATTGTTAGTCGAGATGTGGAGAGGCTGGAGGGAACTGCCTGAAATGTAGAGCTGTGTTCAGTAGCCATGTTTCTTGAAGATGATTGTATAATGATGTAGCTTTCACAATGTGACTATGTGATTGTGAAAACCTTGTGTCTGATGCTCCTTTTATCTACCTTATCAATAGACGAGTAAAACATACGGAATAAAAATAAATAATAGGGGGAACAAATGTTAAAATAAGTATAGTTTGAAATGCTAGTGATCAATGAAAGTGAGGGGTAAGGGGTATGGTAGGTATGATCTTTTTTTTTTTTCTGTTTGCATTTTATTTCTTTTTCTATTGTCTTTTTATTTCTTTTTCTGAATTGATGCAAATGTTCTAAGAAATGATGAATATGCAACTAAGTGATGATATTGTGAATTACTGATTATATATGTTAATGTTTTACTTCATTTGTTAAATTTTTTAATTAATAAATAAATTTAAAAAACATGAATAATGATGAATAATAGGGGCAACAAATGTTAAAATAAATTTAGAGTGAAATACTGGTGATCAGTGAGGGGGAGGGGTGGGTAACGGTATGTATGAATTTTTTTCTGTTCTCTTTTTATTTCTTTTTCTAAATAGATGCAAATGTTCCAAGAAATGATCATGATGATGAATATGCAACTATGTGATGATATTGTGAATTACTGATTATATATGTAGAACGGAATGATCAAAATTTATGAATGTTGGCATTTGGTGTTTTTTTGGTATTTAAAAAAAATAGGGCGGGCCACGTGGCTCAGCAGGCAGAGTTCTCACCTGCCATGCCAGAGACCTGTGTTCGATTCTTGGTGCCTGCCCATGTTAATAAATAAATAAACAAATAAACAAACAAACAAATAAAATAAAAAAGATAATCTTCAGGACAATCTCTTGACTCTGTTTGGAATCTCTCAGCCATCGACACTTTATTTTGTCTCATTTTGCTCTTCCCCCTTTTGGTCGAGAAGGTTTTCTCAATTCCTTGATGGTGAGTCCCAGCTCATTCTAGGATTTCTGTCCCATGTTGCTGGGAAGGTCCACACCCCTGGGAGTCATGTCCAATATAGAGAGGGGGAGGACACTGAAGTTGCTTGTTATGTTGGCTGAGAGAGAGAGACCAGATCTGAGCAAGAAAAGAGGTTCCCTGGAGGTGACTTGAAGGCCTAATTTTAAGTAGGCTTAGCCTTTCCTTTGCAGGGTTAATCTTCAAATGAACAACCCCCAAGACTGAGGGATCAGCCTATTGCTTTGGTTGTCCCCACTGTTTGTGAGAATATCAGGAATTCTCCATACGGGGAAGTTGAATTTTCCCCCTTTCTCACCATTCCCCCAAGGGGATTTTGCAAATACTTTTTTAGTCACTGTTCAAATCACTCTGGGACTTATCAGGGCATCACTCTGGACAAACTACAAAATCTCATACCCTATTCAAGGTTCTCTGTACTTAGGGTGTTCAATGAAGCTGTCCACATAAATTATATTAGGAAATGCACTAATCAAAATTTAAATTTTGTATCAAATAAGCATTTTTTGCTTTACTCTCACATTAAGTCAAAGTTTTAAAATATGAATTACCATCTATTTTCAGCACCCTGCAATACTGACAAACCTTTGCTCTTCATCATGCAAAAACATTTAAAATTTATACATTTAGTCACTATCATTATACACTCTTATACCATCTCAGCTTTTATCATCTATTTTTCCTTCTGATTTCATTTGTGTCCCCAGGCCTCCTCCCTCTTATCATTCTCACTTTCAGGTTCATTCAGTGTTCTAATATTATTGTGCTACAATTAGGTAGTACTGTGCTATCCATTTCTGAATTTTTATAATCAGTCCTGTTGCATGATCTGTGTCCCTCCAGTTCCAATACCCAATATCTATCCTATTTCTATCTTCTGATGGTCTCTGTTCTTGACTGAAATTCTCCAAGTTCATTCACTAATGCTAGTTTATATCAGTGAGACCATACAGTATTTGTCCTTTTGTTTCTGGCTAATTTCACTCAGCATAATGTTCTTAAGGTCCATCAATGTTATTACATACTTCATAACTCTATTCTGTCTTACAGCTGCATAATATTCCATTGTATGTATGTATCACAGCTTGTTTCTTCACTCTTCTGTTGATGAACACTTTGGCTGTTTCCATCTCTTGGCAGTTGTAAATAATGCTGCTAAAAACATTGGTGTGCAAATGTTTGTTTGTTTCCTTGACCTCATGTCCTCTGAGTAGATATCTCACAATGGCATTGCTGTATCATATGGCAATTCTATACTTAGCTTCCTGAGGAACCGCCAAACTGTCTTCCACAGTGGTTATACCATTTGACATTCCCATCAACAGTGGATAAATGTGCCTCTTTCTCCACATCCTCTCCAGCACTTGTTGTTTTCTGTTTTATTGATAATGCCCATTCTGGTGGGTGTGAGATGATATCTCACTTTGGTTTTGATTTGCATTTCCCTAATAGCCAAGGAAGTTGATCATCTTTTCATGTGCCTTTTGACCCCTTGTATTTCCTCTTCTGAGAAATGTCTGCTCGTGTCTTTTGCTCATTTTGTAATTGGATTGTCTGTCTTTTTGTAGCAGAGTTGAACAATCTCTTTATAGATTCTGGATACTAGACCTTTATCTGATAGATCGTTTCCAAATATTGTCACCCACTGTGTACGCTGTCTTTTTACTTTCTTGACAAAGTTCTTTGATGCACAAAAGTGTTTAATTTTGAGGAGTTCCCATTTATTTATTTATTTATTTCTTCAATGTTCATGCTCTGGATGTAAGGTCTACGAAACTGATTTTTTTTCCTGAAAATGTTTTAATTTCCCTCTAATTTTTGAAGGACAATTTTGCTGGATATAGAATTCTTGGTTAGCAGTTCTTCTCTTTTAGTATCTTAAATATATTATCCCACTGTCTTCTCACCTCCATGATTTCTGCTGAGAAATCTATGCATAGTCTTATTGGGCTTCCCTCATATGTGATGGATTGCTTTTCCCTTGCTGCTTTCAAAATTCCATCTCTCTCTTTGACATCTGACATTCTGATTAGTAAGTGTCTTGGAGTACTTCTATTTGCATTTGGTGTTTTTTTTGGATCTATTCTGTTTGAGGTATGCCACACTTCTCGGACCTGTAATTTTAAGTCTTTCATAAGAATTGGGAAATTTTCAGTGATAATTTCCTCCATTAGTTTTTCTCATTCGTTTCCCCTTTCTTCTCCTTCTGGGATACCCACAAAATGTATATTAGTGCACTCATGCTGTCATTCAATTCCCTGAGTCCCTGCTCATATTTTTCCATTCTTTTCCCCATATTTTCCTTTGCTTGTTGGATTTTAGAGCCCCATCCTCCAGGTCACTAATCCTATCTTTTGCTCTTGAAATCTAACATTGTACGTTTCCATTGTTTTTTTCATCTCTACTACTCTGCCTTTCATTCTCCTAAGTTCCATGATTTGTTTTTTCAGATTTTTGATTTCTTCTTTTTGCTTGTTCCTTGCCTTCTTTATATCCTTCCTCAATTCATTGATTTGATTTTTGATGGGTTTTCCACGTCTGTTTGAACATTCTGAATTAGTTGTTTCCACTCCCGTATCTCATTTAAATTGCGGGTTTCTTCCTTTGACTGGGCCATATCTTCAATTTTCCTGGTATGAGTCATTATTTTTTGCTAGCATCTAGGCATTTGATTTCCTTAATTAGCTCATTCTAGAGATTTTTTTCACTTTTTTTTACCTAGGAAATTTCTTGCTGGATACTTTGTTGTCTATTTGTTCTTTGACATTCAGTTCAGCTTATTCTAGACCTCCTGCTTAGGTTTTGTTTAACAGATCAGAATTTTTCAGTGCTTATTTTCTTGTTTCTTGACCTGCCTGTATGGTGCCTATTTTCCCTTAGGAGGGTCTACTTAGGTATTCTAGACCCCGGTCAGATTTTCTCAGACCAAAGTGGCCTCCTCTCAAGAGGAAAGACTCATCTCCATCAGTTTTCCCTGAGGGTGAGACCCAACAAGTTGAAAGACATTCCTACAAAGCCTCTGGACTCTGTGTTTTACCTATCCTGCCCGGTATGTCGCATTTGTCTGCCTGTGGGTCCCACCAGCATAAGGTGATGTGGTACCTTTAACTTCAGCATACTCTCCCTGCTGGGGACGTGGTAGAGACAGAGGAGAGGCTGAAGACTGGCTTATAATTGCTTCAGTTTTCCAGACCCTGGGTTCTGAATTCTGAATTCCTTGAGTGAGGGATTCTACCTGATCTGGGCCCTACCCCATTCCTGGGAAAGGCACAGCCTCCAGACAAACTCTCAAACAAGCTTAATTCTGCCCATGCCTAGGGCATTTGGAGCCTGAAAAGCCCTGCAACTGTATCCAAATGACAGTTAAGCCATAGAAAACTATGGCAAAAAAGAAAAGAAAAAAAATCCTTTTCAGAGCAGGTACCCCATTCCTCAAGTTTGCCAATGAAGAGCTTGGTACATTGCTTTGTGTATCTCCAGGTCCTATGTGCCCCCTCCTTTCCTTCAGGGCCCAGACCCTTTCAAGTATTTCATACTGTCTGATCCAAAACCTCTAGTTTTTTTTTCTTTTCTTTTTCTGTCAGTCCTGCCCCCTCTGCACCAGGGCAAAACCAGCAACCTCAGGCTTTACTCGAGGTTCAGCTGATCTGGGGGCCTATTTTTAGTAGTCAGAAATTGTTAATTAATTCCACAATTGGAGCTTGGTTGTGCTCAACCCCTGAGCTAGCAAAGTCTCTTTCCTATCCCCTCTGGGAAGCAGCCTGTAAGGGAGGGGTGCTGGCCACCATGGCTTGGGGGACTCATGGTTCTGGGTGGGCTCACAGCCAGTTCAGCTTGTCCAGACTGGGGTGCACTAGTCACTGATGTGGCCACACCAGTTGTTCTGTACTGTTCCTGGCTATTTACTTGCTGTTGTGGAGGACAAACTAAATCCCACTTCTCACTAAGCTGCCACCTTGGCTCCTCTGGCAGCCATTTCTTTTAATCCCGATTTAGTACTGTAGGTTGGAAATTGATTAGATTATCTCCACAGAGGTGACACGCTCAATTGTGGGTATTAACTTTTGATTAAAGGGAGATGTGACTCCACCCATTCCAGGTGGGTCCTAATTAGTTTCTTGTAATCCTTTAAAAGAGGAACCATTTTGGAAAAAGCCTCAGAGTCCCAAGAGCCATGACAACCACAAGAGCCCATGCAGTCAGAGACCTTTGGGGATGAAGAAAGAATATGCCCCTGGGGGAGCTTCATAAAACAAGAAGCCTGGAGAGAAAGCTAGTAGATGTCACCATGCTCACCATACACCTTTCCAATTGAGAGAGAAACCCTGAACTTCATCAGCCTCCTTGAATATCTTTCCCTGGATGCCTTAGACTGGACAAGCCTATAGATTTGCTTTAATTTGGATATTATGACAGGCTGAGAACTGTAATCTTACAGCTCAATAAATTTCCCATTTTAAAAGCCGTTCTGTTTCTGTATACTACATTCTGGCAGTTAGCAAACTAGAACAGGTGTATTACATTAATTGGTTTTCTTATTGTTGAACCAGCCTTGCATACCTGGAATAAATCCCACTTGGCCATGGTATATATATATTTTAATATACTGCTGGATTCAATTTGCAAGTATTTTCTTGAGGATTTTTGCATCTATAGTCATTAAGGAGAATGGCCTGTAACTATTTTTTAATTTTTAAATGTTTTTATTGCTAAATACATATATATATGAACAAAAGAAAGAAAGAGCAATGATTTTCAAAGTACACTTCACCAAGTAGTTACAGGCCAGATTTCAGAGTTTGTTATGGTATACCATTCCACTAAATCAGATCTTCCCTTCTAGCTTTTACAAAACACTGGAGGCTAGAAGATTTGTGTGTGTGTGTGTGAAAAATAACAAACATACAAAAAGCAATAAATTTCAAAGCACATAGCAACAATTAGTTGTAGAGTACATGTCAGAATTTTGTATGGGTTACAATTCCACAATTTTAGGTTTTTACTTCTAGCTGCTATACGATACTGGAAACTAAAATATCAATATAATGATTTGGCAGTCATACTCATTTGTTAAACCCTACCTTCTCTGTACATCTCCACCATCACCTTTGATCTTTCTTCCACTCTTTAGGGGTATTTGGATTATGTCCATTCTAACTTTCTCATGTTGGAAGGGGCTGTCGATAATATGGGGTAGGGGGATGGAACTAGTTGACATCCTGAAAAGCCTGGTTTCTCTGCATTTCAGGACTCACCTGGTCCAGGGACCCAGCTGGAGGTTGCAGGTTTCTAGAAAGTTACCCTAGTGCATGGAGCTTTTGTAGAATCGTATATAATGTCCTCGGTGTTCTTTGGGATTGGCTGGAATGGTTTTGGTTGGGTTTGGGAAGTTATGGTAGGTAGCAGAGTCTAACTAATGCTTGTGTGAGAGTGATGCAATTTTTTTTTTTTTGTACTATCTTTGTCTGGTTTTGGTATTAGGGTGATGTTGGCTTCATAGAGTGAGTTAGGTAGTTTTCCCTCCTCTTCAAATTTTCTGAAGAGTTTGAGAAGGACTGGTATTTAGTCTTTCTTGAATGCTTGGTAGAATTCACAAGTGAAGTGATCTGGTCCTGGACATTTCTTTTTCTGGACCTTTCTGATGACTGATTTAATCTCTTTACTTGGGACTGCTTTATTGAGATTGTCTATTTCTTCTCGAGTCAATGTTGGTTGTTCATGCCTTTTTAGGAGGTTGTCCATTTCATCTATGTTGTCTAGTTTATTAGCATATAGATGCTCATAGTATCCTCTCATTAATTCCTTTATTTCTGCAGGGTCAGTGGTTATGTCTCCTCTTCCACTTCTCTCTCTCTCTCTCCTGTTCTCAATTTCATTTGCCTCAAGATATTTACTGATTTCTTTTGCAATTTCTTTCTGGACCCACTGGTTGTTTAGGAGTGCATTGTTTAGCCTCCACATATATATGTGACTTTTCTGGTCCTCTGCCTGTTATTGATTTCCAACTTCATTCCATTATGATCCAAGAATGGGTTTTGTATGATTTCAATCTCTTTAAATTTACTAGACTTGTATTGTGACACAGCATATACCTTATCCTTGAGAATAATCCATGAGCCCTTGAGAAAAATGTGTATAGTGCTGTTGTGGGGTGTAATGTTCTGTAAATGTCTATTAGGTCTAGTTCATTTACTGTATTATTAAAAATCTTTGTTTCCTTATTTAAACTCTGTTTAGATGTTCTATCCATTGATGACAGTGGCAAATCAAATCCTCCAACTATTAGAGTAGAGGTGTCTCCTTCTGCCTTCAGTGTTGTCAGTTTGCCACATGTATTTTGCAGCACTCAGGCTCGGTGCATAAATATTTCTGGTTGTTATGTCTTCTTGTTGAATTGTTCCTTTTATTAATACATAGTGTCCTTCTTTGTCTCTTTTAATGGTATTACATTTGAAGTCTAATTTGTTGAATATTAGTATAGCCACTCCTGCTCTTTTCTGAGTGTTGTTTGCATGAAATATCGTTTCCCAACCTTTCATGCTCAACCTATGTTTGTCCTTGGATCTAAATTGAGTTGTCTATAGATAGCATATATGGGTCCTTTTTTTTAACCCATTCTTCCAGTCTATGTCTTTTGATTGGGGAGTTTAATTCTTTAATATTTAGTGTTATTACTGTAAAGGCAGTATTTTGTTCTATCCTTTTGTCTTTTATTTTTTGTGTCATATCTAATTTTTTTCTCTTTTTACCTTTACTGATAGTCTTCATTTCTACACCTTTCTCCATACCTCTCTCTCTTGCCTTTTCCTATCTGCCTGTAGTGCTTCCTTTAATATTTCTTGTAGAGTCAGTCTCTTAGTCACAAATTTCTCAGTGGTTGTCTGAAAATACTTTAGTCTCCCCTCCTCTTTGAAGGACAGTTTTGCTGGGTATAGAACTCTTGGCTGGTGTTTTTTCTCTTTTAGAATCTTAAATATGTCATACCATTGCCTTCTTGCCTCCTTGGTTTCTGCTGAGATATCTACACACAGTCTTATTGAGCTCTCTTGTATGTGATGGATTGCTTTTCTCTTGCTGTTTTCACAATTCTCTCTTTGTCTTTGATATTTGGCAATCTGATTAGTGAGTGACTTAGAGCATGCCTATTTGGATCTATTCTGTTTGGGGTATGCTGCACTTTTCGGATCTGTAGCCTTATGTCTTTCATAAGACATAATTTCCCATAAGAGATGGGAAATTTTCAGTGATATTTCCTCCATTAGTGTTTCTCCTTCTTTTCCCCTCTCTTCTCCTTCTGGGACACCCAGAACATGTATATTTGTGCACTTCCTGTTGTCAGTCAATTCCCTGAGATCCTGCCCATATTTTTTCCATTCTTTTCCCTATATTTTCTTTAGTGTATCATATTTCAGGTGCCCAGTCCTCTAGTTCGTTAGTCCTTTCTTCTGCCTCTTCAAATCCGATGTTGTAGGTTTCCATTGTTTTTACATCTCTTCAGTTGTGCCTTTCATTTCCATGAGTTCTGCAATTTGTTTTTTCAAACTTTTGAGTTTGAAAAGCATTTTACCCAATGTTTTCTCCATATCCTCCCTCAACTCATTAATTTGATATTTTATGAGATTTTGCATGTGTGTTCAAATATCCTGAATTAGGTTTTGCAACTCTTGTGACTCATCTGAAGTCTTGGTTTGGTCCTTTGACTGGGTCATATCTTCGATTTTCCTAGTACAACTTGTTATTTTTGGATGACACCTAGGCATTTGATTTTCTTAGTTTATTCTAGAGATTGTTTTCACTCTTTTACCTAGGGTTTTCTCACTAGATGTTTTTGTTTACTGTCTGTTCTTTGACATTCAGTTAAACTTATCCTAGACCTCTAGTATAGGTTCTTTTTAACTGATTAGAACTTTTAGGTCTTGTTTTTTTTTTTTTTTCTGTTTCTTGCTCTGACTATATGGAATTATTTTTCTTTTTTTCTTTTTGTTTTTGAGGAGGGCCTCACTAAATATCATAGGCCCCAGTCAGATCTTTCCAGACCAGACAGACCCATGTCTCAGGAGGAACGAATAGCCAGCATCAGTTTTCCCTGCTGGTGAGATCAGCAGGTTGTCAGACTTTTCTATGAATACTCTAGTCTCTGTGCATTTTCTATCCTCCCCACCATGTGGCGTTTGTCTGCCTGCAGCTTCCCACCAGCATAAAGTGATATGGTGCCTTCAATATCAGTAGACTCTACCTGCCAGGAGTGTAGTAGAGACAGAAGTGAGGTAGTAGGATGGCTTAGAATGCTTCTGTTTTCCAGCCCCTGGGCCCTAAATTCCTTGAAGGAGGGATTCCATTTGAGCTGGGTCCCTGCCCCCCTTTTCTTGGGGAAGATATATCCTTTAAAGCATTATTCCCTTTCACATGACTAGTGACTTTGTCTCTCAGACAAACTTTATTTCTGCCCTTGCCTAGGGCAGTACCAGAGCCTAAGAGTGCTTCCAGTTCTAATGAGCTGTTGAGAAGTTAAAAAAGAAAGTAGAAAAGCCTTTTCAGAGTGAGACCCTTGTGCCCCAAGTTTGTCAATAAAGAGCTTGAGTTGGTACTTGGCTCTATGAATCTCCAGGATCTATGCGCCCCCTCTTCTTGAGGTTGAACCCTTTTACAGTATTTTGTGCTGTCCAACTCAAAATGCCTTTGTTTTTGTTTTCTGTCATACCCACTCTCTTTGCTGGGGCAAAAATTCCTAGTTCATTTTGTGCTTATCCTAGGCTCATCTGTTCTGTGGGCCTGTTTTCAGTAGTTAGAATTTGTTAATTAATTCTGCAACTGGAGCTTGGTTGAACTAAACCCTTGCTACTAGTAAAGTCTATTTGCTTTCCCCTCAGAGAATCAGCTCTGTGAAACTTACAGTTCTGTGTAAGCGCTCAGCTTTTTCCATCTGGTCTAGACTGGTGTACATTGTGTGTGCCACCACTGATGTTCCCCAAGCAGCTGTTCTGTACTATTCCGGCTATTTACAAGCTGCTCTGGAGGATGAACTAAATTCCACACTTGACTATGTGACCATCTTGCTCCACCTTCTTTGGGTTTATTATTTTTTAAGGAATTAATTTTTTTTTAATTTCTCAGTTTTAATTTTAACATGGTGAATATTAATAGATATGTTCTAGATTGCTAGCTGCCAGAATGCAATATAACAGAAATTGAATGGCTTTTTAAAAGAGGAATTTAATAAATTGCAAGTTAACAGTTTTTAGGCCATGGAAATGTCCCAGTTAAAGCAAGTCTATAAAAATGTCCAATCTAAGGCATCCAAGGAAAGATACCTTGATTCAAGAAGACCAATGAGGTTCAAGGTTTCTCTCTCTTCTGGAAAGGCACATGTCAAACATGACGTCATCTGCTATCTTCCTCTCTGACTCCCTGGGAAGTGTTTTCCTTCTTCATCTCCAAAAGTCGCTGGCTGGTAGACTCTGCTTCATGGTTCTGCAGCATTCTCTGTTGTGGCATTCCTGTGGCTCTGTTCTTCTCTGCTCTCTCTGAATCTCCCGCTTTCTCCAAAATGTTTCCTCTCTTATAGGATTCCAGTAAACTAATTAAAACCCACCTAGAATGGGTGTAGACATGTCTCCACCTAATCCAGTTTAACAATCACTCTTGATTGAGTTACATCTCCAGGGAGATGATCTAATTCAAGTTTCAAACATACTTTATCCAAAACTGAATAGGGATTAGAAGATAGGATTCCAGTAAACTAATTAAAACCCACCTAGAATGGGTGTAGACATGTCTCCACCTAATCCAGTTTAACAATCACTCTTGATTGAGTTACATCTCCAGGGAGATGATCTAATTCAAGTTTCAAACATACTTTATCCAAAACTGAATAGGGATTAGAAGAAATGGCTGCCTTTACAAAATAGGATTAGGATTAAAACATGGCTTCTCTAGGGTACATACATCCTTTCAAACTGGTACAAGATATGAGCCTCATAAACAAAAGCTCTTTGGGGGGCCTTGATACTTTAAGAGGGTGAAGGGACCAGAGACCACCCAGGGGTTTTAGAATTGTAGATATTCATTGTCTTTAATATGCAAAAGAGACATTTAAAATCTACTAAAACATTTGCATAAAATTGGAGTTCTGTTCTAGCCGGAATAAAAGTGTTAGATTGAAATAACTTTTCTCTCAACCTGTCTCTCTCATGTCCAAAGATAGTGTGCAGTCTCAAATCTAAGAGACCCATAAAATATTCAAATTAATTTTCTTGGTCTCATTATCTTGAAATTCTAGCCTTGTGGTCACAATCTTTAATTCCTAGGAAAAGTATTACTATTGTGCAGACCAAGAATCTGAACCTGAATTTTAAATAGCCCCCTCCTCTGAGAAGATTCTGAGCCAGGTAGTTCTCAGCCTCTACTTTATAAAACAAAGTTTGAAACATTATGCAAGTATATACACCAACTGCCCTCTTCTCACCTCATCCTCCCTTACCAAGTATTCTAGATGTCCACGTTACTTAAGACACACTTTTACATCATTAACTTCAATGTTAAGTCCTAATGTTTGACATATGGACCATGTCTTGATACCTTATATATGTATCTCCTCTACATTCTCTTCCTGCACCTCATCACCTCCCATCTAGACCAGTGGAATCACCTTCTAATTGGTTCTATTAGTACTAATCCAGTTAAAACATTAATATATGTCCAGAAAACTAGCTCAAATTGTATCACCATCCTGCTGAAAACATTCAATGTCTATAACTTGATATTGCCAAACTATTTGACACAGCATTCTCAATTCTTCAAGAACTAGCTTCAATCTGCCACTCATGCCTTATTTGTCTATTATTCTCCTTGTATATTCCACAAGTGCAATCTCTTGCTTTCCTTAACAGGATTCAAGTTTTCAATTTCCTGGGTTTGGTTTTGCTATCCTTTTTATGCCTGGAGTTCCTAAGCCAGTTTTCCCCTCAGCTCTTGTATATTCAAACCCCTATATGCTCTTCAAAGGCCACATCAGATACTACCTGCCCCATCAAGATGCCCCTGATCTTCCAGCTGGAAGTAAGAAACTCTTAGTTTACTTCTCTCAGTTCTTCTAATAACACTTTCTAACCTGTAACATAGTATTCTGAATGCATATTTCAACTACCCAACTAGAATGAAAGCATCATCTGGGAGTTCTATACATTAATGTGGATGGTCTTTCTTCATAACTCTGAACATATCTGACACAAAATTTTATACATAGTGAAACTCCATATCTTACCCATGAATTAACTAATTTTTAAATAAAATATTTATTCAGATTTATCAAACGCAGAATGTGGGATTTACCCAACAAAACTTTCCATGATCATAAATAAACTCATGTTTTGGTTAATGGTAGTGGTTAGTATACAGTCTTTACAGCATGTAATTTTTCTTTCTGGCACATATAACTTGTGCATGAAATTTCTCACTTGACATCCAACGTAAAAATTATAAAAAACAATAAAACCACTCAGCTCATTGTTTGCCCTGTCTCACAGTTCTGTTTTAGTATTTGAAAACTTGTAGCCACAATACATCATGTGCTAAGCATAGTACTAAAAACATAGACAAGGGCATTTTTCTTGTTCTAGCCTGTTTAGATCTTTTAGCTTGTCCTGCTTGGTGCCCAACAAAACCAATAGCCACATAAAATTAAAAGCAGAGAAAGCAAAAGCTGTGGGAAGAGTTCTAGAGAAATGCTCCCTTATGTACTTCTGCAGAAGCAAAGAGCTGGCTCCTACAAAGACCCACAAACCCCAAGGTAATCACAATTTGCATAATTCCAAATGTTTACCAAGCCCCAGATATCTTGAACTATTGGCATGACACAAAAAGCAAAGCACTTTTATAGTGTTCCAGGAAATCTGACGGCCATGCTAGGAAAGCTAGTCTTGGAACTTTCTGGCTGCAGTGGAAGATGTTTGTTATAAATGGAAGGTGAAATAAGATCTTTTAATAATGTGAAAATACTATTGTATTCTAGCATTGGTTACCATTTTCCCCCCAAATATTTCTATTTATTGTAAATTTTAACTTGGCAACTGTATGAGAAATTTGAGAAACACGCAAAACTGACAGGTTTTAGATGAAGACAAAAGACCAAGACAAATTCGCAGCCCACAGAAAATGTTCTAAAGCCACCTATTCTCTCATTTTATACAACAATAAAGTATAATTAGAGTCATGGATTATAAATCTTGACAATCAAAAAGTAGAATATTAACCTGCTTCCTTCTCTCACTAACAAACATTTCTCCACTGTGATTAGTCTGACCTCAAGACAAGAATTCTGCTTGTTTACTTGTTTACAATATTTACTTGATGCCACTCACATTTACACTATCTTCCTTTAACATTCTCCATGACATTATTGATGGAAATGCTAGCCACAATTCCTGAAGAGAGATTTAAATTTTCCCTCCTGGCCCCTTGTTCTATTTGTTGCCACCCTACCAATTACAGAAGAGTAGTCTGGTTCCTTGGATAAGTCAAACCTTAAGTAAATATGGGCAGCTTAGCATTTAGGAATTGAAAACTTTCAAGATGTTCCAATTTTTTTCACAATTCGTTATGCAACTTTTCTTGAAAACTCAGTACATTGAGTTGGACTCTGGGCTAACCCTGATAGATAGTATGACCACAGAGTGATGACGAGCATGAGCTCAGAAGTTAGACACACTGGGTTCAAAACTTAGCTCTGCTATACGTCATCTGAGTGATCCTAGATAAACAATGTAATTGTTCTATTCTTTAATTTCCTTCTCAGTAAAATGGAGGTAATAATAATATTTAGCTATCCCACAGGTTTGTGAGAATTAAGTGAGTCAATTAGTATAGTGCTTGGGATATACTAAATTTTCATTGTGTTAACTGTGTTTTTTTGTTATTATTGTTACTATTATTTGCCCATCATTTATCCCTATAACTTATTGAACCACTGAACTAATCTGAATTCTAAGTTATGGGAGTGAAAGTCTACCCAATGTTGAGAGGAACAGGCAAAGGGAAATAGGTTTCTCTGCAATTTACAATGCAAATAAGTCAAGTTTTTACTTGAGACTGATCCTTTTCCTCTTCCAATAACTTTCTTCTATCTGCTGTATTTCCCTGAGCCTATACAGTATGTTCAAATTTCTTCCTCCCCCACTGTGTCTAGGTTTCTTTACTCCAACACCAAAAAAAGAGGTTTCTCATCTTCAGATGAAAATACACATTCCCTCAGTACACATTCCTACAATACAGCTGTCCTCAGCTAAATCTGGAAAGAAACTGTGATTAAGTTAACAGTTTGGAGACATTGTCTCATTTATTACATATGATAAAAAAATGAGAATGCATGTTAACCCAAATTAATCTCTAATACAAATGGATCTCATTTATATATGATATGCATGTATGTGTGTGTGTGTGTGTGTGTCTATATAGTTTTGGGGGTTGATGGTGTCATACATATGGCATATGGCATACACATACATATATACACATATATACATATATACATCCAAAGTTATTATTTTGCTTTATGGCACTTCCTTCCATTTTGTTTATGAACCCATGGATGATCAAATTCCATGTCATCTTTTCATTGACAAACATGCCAACCCTAATGACGGTTCTGGTAGTATGGACTGCCATTTGTAGGCAAGTATTCTTTTTGCTGTCAAAGACTACTTTCAAATAAAATGCAATTGGATGATAAATAGTAGAAAAGCAAAACAAGTCAAAGCACAAAATGGGATCTTTTCTCTCAAGAATTCCCATAACTGTTTATAACCCAGCTTCTTCATAGCTTTTACTTAAGCATACAAATTTCACCAAGTACCTGTCTCTATAGTTACACTAATCAAATTTGCTAAAAAGCCCCAAAATCCTTCTTGTTTGATCCACCTCTATTATCATGTCTCCAGGTGCTTACACAGAATCTAGTTCAGAGCAAAAATTCAATCAATACTTGATGATTAAGTTAATTAATAAATGAATGAAAGAATAGATATATGATACTACTTTGTCCTTGGATTTGAGGGTAAGCAGTCTGACATTTTTATACAGGCTTAAATAACACTTCCTTACTCACTCCCTTCCTTTTATAATTACACTTCCTTACTCTTTCCCTTCCTTTTATAATTTTATTTTCTAAAGTACTCTTCTCTCTAAGCTTCTTTCTGAAGCAAGGCAGTTCCTTTTTGTCTGTCTTCAGGGTTAAACCTTCCCTGGGTGGTTCTAAGTTGCCATTACAAATGGGATGCCAGTGATAAGATAAGACTCCACTCCAGACAATTCCAAATGAATAGTCTCCATAAAATGATTCATTAAAATGATATCTTAAAGTAATCAGATTTCCCTTTATACACAATTAATATATGCAAAAACAAGGTCAGCTCACTACATTATATATACCATCAAACCGATTTCGTCACACTTAGCATATCGTTCAATCAATCATTGTCAGTCTTATGTCTTTGATGTTATGGGATGCCTCCAACTATTTTAAGAGGCTTATGGAACTTTCGTAATGAAATTAATTTTAATTATCTTTGAAATATAGGTGTGTACGTGTCATAAAGCACTTGGGAACAGAGGGTTACACAAAATAGGGTGTCACAAGCATGAAAAGATTAGTAATCAGTGCACTAGCCAAAGAGAAGACAAATGAGTTGGAAACACTGCCTGAGGTCAAGCACTTCACTTCCAAATACAGTTTCCCATGAAGAACACACTCAAAAGAAAGGAGAGAGACAGCATAGTTTAAATGATGTTAAGCCTACTGTCTAAGTTTTATTTTGATTGGGAAGGTTGAAAAATATATTTGCCTATGGGCAGAGAACAGACTACATGAGAAGAAACATTATTAGGTATCCACTTGGGTTCCACAATGCTGAATTTTCTTATAGCTCTGATTCTAACTTTTCGTAGAAAATGATTCTAGCTTTCACAGCTGACTAATGAAGAGTCATCCCTCCTTTCACAGCCTTCTTTTTCAAGAAAATTGAAAACAATTGTTGAGTAGACATGTATAAAAGTATGCCAATCTGCTTAAGTTTGCCATTCTGGCATTAGATCAATGTCCTTAAAAAGAAGAAAAAAATATTTTCAACACATTTATCACAGACATATCACTATTGTGAATAGTTTGTTATATACCAATGCTTAAACAGCAACAACAACAAAAATAGAGGGAAAACACTAGCCACCCCATTCCCATTCTTTGGTTTGTATCCTTCAAAATGTCATCTTTTCCTGAGCAGTGCAATGGTGGCCTAGTGGCAGAATTCTTGCCTGCCACACTGGAGACCAGGGTTCGATTTCCGGAAACTGCCCATGCCAAAAAAATTTTTTTTTAAAGTCATCTTTTCCTTAATTAGAAAATGATGGTCTTGCTATAAACCTGAAGACTCAGATCATTTCATTTAATACAGAAATATACACAAACAAATGCACACACAAGTGCCATGAAAGTCTTAGCACACAAACTAATTTAATGTCATATATCTTCGTTAATAATCAATGGTTAAGCAAACTATTACTGCACAAAAGTAGAAAGCACTAAGAGGATGAATCAAATTTTCTATTTTTATAAGGTTAGGGACCACATCTTCTCTTTCTTTATACCTGTCATAGTGGGGTCATAGGTGCTCAATAATTTAAGATTATTAGATGAGGAAAATCTTGTTAGGGCAATCAAAAGGTTGTCCAATGTAAATTATAGAAGCCTTGAAGAAATTTTGCATGGTGAAGGCTGCCCCTTAAAGTTTGTGCCAGGCAACCTCTAAATAGTTTCTAATGATCACTGCCTCCTAGAATTCATACATTTCTGTAATCCCCTTCCCCTTGATTGGTGGGCTATTATCTTGCTTTTAACCAAAAATACGGCAAAGGTGATGGGATGTCACTTCCATTATTAGGTTATAAACTTCCTCTATTGCCTTCTTAGTTTTCATGCTTTGATGAAATAAGCTGCAATACTGGAAGGGCACAAGTAGCAAGGAACTGAGGGAGCCTTTGGCCAACAGCTGGCTAATAATGGAGGCCCTCAATTGCTGGATTAGGTTGGGGAACTGAAATCAGTTAAAAACAATGTGAGTTTAGAAGGGAATACTTCCTCGGTCCAGCCTTCAGAAATTACCTCAGCCTTGTCTGACCCCTTGATTGCAGCTTTGTGAGAGATCCTGAAGCAAAGGACTCAACTAAAGCTTGCCAAGATTCCTGACCTACTGCAAGAAAATAAATGTGTGGTAAAAAAAAGTATTGTAGAAAAATACACACAATATAAAATGTACCACTTTAATCATTTTAAAGTATGACAGTGGAATTAAGTACATTCACAATATACCATCACCACTATGTAATTCCATTTTCATCACCTCAAAAAGAAACCCAATATTCATTTAAGAAGTCACTTCCCATTTCTCATTTGTCCCAGCCCTTAGCAACCACTAATCTGCTTTACATTTCCATGGATTTGCCTATTCTGTACATTTCATATAAATGGAATCATACAATATGAGGCCTTCTGTCTAGTTCTTTTACATAGCATGTTTTCAAGGTTTGTTCATCTTGTAGCATGTAACAGTGCTTTATTCCTTTTAATGGCAGAATAATAATCCATTGTATGGATATACCATATATTCTTTTCCATTCATGTGTTGATGGGCATTTGGATCATTTCCACTTTTTTGGATATTGTGAATATGCTGTTATGAAATCCATGTATAGCTTTTTGTGTGAACACTTGTTTTCATTTCTCTTGGGTGTATACCTAGAAGTAAAATTGCTAAATGATACGGTAATTCTAGTCTAACTTATTAAGGAAAAATTGTGGTGTTTTAAGTCTCTAAGTTTGTGGCAAATTGTTACACAGCAATAGACAATAAATGCAAAGTTTAAACGAAACTTCCAAATGCAGATTAATGAACTAAAGGAAGAAAAACTTAACTTATCCAGTTCTTTTTGGCAACCTATTATTGCTTTAGAAAACAGCATTTATTCCATTCTCAAAATGATTCATTAAAAGACAACATAAAAAAAAAATTGCTCTGAGTGTATACTAAATGCGATGTGCTGTGTTCCACAGATGAAAATATGAAAACGATATGATTTTATCCTCAAAGTATATAAATATCCAATAAAGAAGTACGCCTGCTGATAAACACAAAAATTCCATTTCTCAACTTCTTTCTGCTCACTTTATACATTCTCCAAGGGAATGCCTGTATTCAGATGGTGTTATCTAGCTCTAATAATCTGAAAACACTTCGTTTAAATACTTTTATCTAATATTCTGTTGAGCATCAATACTCTTATTTCTTACCATCAATCATACATTCACTTCAAATTGTTTCTAGGTATTTTAAATTCAATTTGTCCCAGAATGAACTCATACTTGCCTTAAAGCCTTTTCCAACTAGGCCTGTTTTTTTTTCCTCCTAAACTCCCTGTTTGGGCATTGGCAACCACCCAAGCATGAATCTTAGAGTCATTCTTAACTCCTAGTCAACCATGAATTACCCAATGTTACCTCCTCCTCTCTATTCCAGTACAACTGCTGAGCTGGTGGACACTTCGAATTTCTATCAAGCATTTTCTTCTGGCTGTTTCTCCTGTGCTTCACTCCTGCTTTACCTAGAAAATACCTATGTACATTTCAAGTCTGATCTCAAACTTTATCACCACGCAAAGCCTTCTTTAATTTTATTTTTACAAAATTGCTTTCTCCATTCTATGTGCTTCTATAGCAAATGTCGCATGTCTTTGCTGTTATGCTTCTAACATTGTTTTTTTTACTTTTTTTAAGTCCAGTTTTTTATGACTGCCTGAGCTGAGAGCTTTCTGTACTTATGTACCGAGACCAGTTCTGGATATTTCAGGTAACTAATATAGGAACAGGCATATAGTCTTATGGTGGTTTTAGAATTATGTACCCCAAAACAGCATGTTCCTAAAACATTATATTCCTGTGGGTGTGAACCCATTGTAAGTAGGACCTTTTGATGAGGTTACTTCAGGTAAGGTATGGCCCAGCAATCAGGATGAATCTTAATCCTATTGCTGGAGTCCTTTATAAGCAGAATGAAATTAAAACAGACAGAGAGAAAGCCTCAGGGGGAACAGTTAGAAACTGAAAGCCGACAGAACCTGCAAAGAAGGGAAAGGCAGAGAGGCACCATGTGCATTGCCATATGCAATGCCATGTGACAGAGGATCCAAGGACCAAGGATTACTGGCAATACCAGTTTTCTGGAAGAAAGGTCACATTGATGACACTTTGAATTGACTTCTAATCTCAAAACCATGAGCCCATAAATTCCCATTATTTAAGCCAACACACTGCATGGTATTTGCTTTAGCAATGACGAACTAAAATAAGGCTTCACTCAATTCATGAATGCCAAATTAAAAATAGCTATGTGGTTTATATTATTCATTCCCTCAACCAACTAACAAATATTTGGGTGACTTCTTTATATACTAGACATAGCTCTGGGCACCAAGAATACAGTGGTAAGCCAATTAAACATGGCCTCTGCTTGATATGTGAATTCATAATCTAGAAAGTCCCAACGCTGATAATATCTTTATGACACTATGTCATTTAGGCTTCAACTTATTTCTCTTTTAAAAAAATTATTGATATTTATTATTTTTGATATATATTATATACCATGAAAATCATACATAATGCCCTAGGTGTTCTGTAGGATTGGCAGGAATTGTTTTGGTTGGGATTTGGCAAGTTATTAGTAGGAATGTCTAACTGAAGCTCGCCTATGACTGACCTCCAGAGTAGCCTCTTCACTCTATTTGAACTCTCTCAGCCATTGATACCTTATTTGTTACGCTTCTTTTCCCCCTTTTATTCAGGCTGGCACTGCTGATCCCACGGTGCCAGGCCAGCTTCATCCCTGGGAGTCACCTCCCACGCCACTGGGGAGACTTTCACCCCTGGATGTCATGTCCCACATGGGGGGAAAACAATGATTTCATTTTCAGAGTGCTTCAACCTATTGCTCATCAATATGTATATTTCCCATAAAAGCTTGTTTACTCTTCTGGTCCTTAAAGTAATCATAAAACTAGAAAGTTAAATTTCTTTTCAATGTGTTGTACATAAAAGAAATTTTATTACCAATACCACTATAATACCACCCCCTTACTTACATTTTCCAACACAGATGACTATTTGTACAATATGTTTAAATATTTATAAGATGCTTCCACTATCCAGAACACAGTTAAAAAGTAGGAATCATGGGGCAGCCCACGGAAGTGTCCCCAAATTAACATCATAGAGCCCACATGCTTAATACTCCAAGAAATATCTCAAGTCCACATAGAAATCTTGCCTAAAAAAAATGTGATCATACTTAGTTTCTTGGCTCCGTGCTCAGAGCACATTAGGAGGAGTAAGTCACTGCGTGGGAGACAGGGAAGAGAGAATCCGCCAGAGACGCGCATATGGACAACAGCAAGAAGAGATGAAGAAACTAAGAAATTAAACAAGAAAGAAAGAAAGAGGGGATAAATAATATTTTTTAAGACAGACAACAGAAGACAAAAAGCAAAGCAGTTCAGACCCAGTGCAGATTTAACAGCTATCCTTACGCTCAACAGCCCATAGGGTTTCTGACATTCATTAAATAAATGATGAATTATATTCCTAACTTTTAAAATGTATTATTATGGAGAACTTTAAACATAAAATTAAACAGGAAAGTACACTGAATCCCATTACCCACTCCCAACAACAACAAATCTTGGCCAATCCTGCCCCATCCCCACCCCCTCAATGATCACCCCCATTTTATTTTGATGCAAATCCTAGATATTATATCATTTTATTTGTAAAAATTTTGGTATATATCTAGAAAATATAAGGATTATTTTTTAAATAACCAAAATACCAATATCTCATCTAAAAGAAATTAACAATAAATCTTTAGTATCATCAAATATCCAGTTGTTCAAATAATATTTCAGTACTAAAAACATAGTTGCAGCTATATCCAAAATGTCAAAGTGAGATACTACTGTGAAAAGTGTAATACATAAAGATTTCTAAGTCTTAAAATAGGAAATCAAATAAAAATAAAAAAGGTTTCAAATTTATTAAAATGTCTTACAAAATTACATTAAAATCTGTTTTTATACTCAATTTAATTGGTTATATGTCAAAAGAGTTGGAGTAAGTGCTCTGAACAATGGAGATGCAACATTATTAAATCAAGGTATTGTAATATTTTGAACTTGTTTCTTTAATTCAAGGGAAATTTTTCAATAGAAAAATCACTTCCTTAAGTTAACTTTAGTGGTTCAAAGCCATATGTACTCCAGAAAAACAAGTTCTTAACTCTAATCCATTCCTATGGATATAAACCCATTGTAAGTAGGACCTCTTTATGAGACTACTACAGTTAATGTGTGACCCTCCTCAATAAGGATAGCTCTTAATCCTATTGCTGGATTCCTTTATAAATGTAATGAAATTCAGACAAAGAGAGAAAATCGCAGAAGCAAGAAGCTGAAAGCAACAAAACCCAAAAGAGAAGGGAGAGACCAGTAGATGCCAGTATGTGTCTAGATGGGACTGAGGAGCAAAGGATTACTGGCAGCCAGTCTTTGGAAGGAAAGCTTCGCCTTGATGATAGACATTTTCTCTGATGAAATTGTAAGCTAGCAAGTTCTCATTGTTTAAACCAACCCAATTTATGGTATCTGCTTTAAGTAACCTAGGAAACGAACATTAATTTTGTTTACAGTCTACAATAGTTTCATCAGTTTTGAAGTGTAACAATTTGATGGATTATTTTTTTCAGAGCCATATACCAGTTCCATGAAAGAATTTTCAGAGATGTATTTACTTCCTGGGAGACTATAAGTAATCTTGAGGGAACTTCACGTCAAAATTTAACTAAATTAGTACTAAGATGTAGTTACTCTCCAAAAGGATCATAAAATGAATAAGAAGTAAGGTGAAACAAGTATAATGATTCAGACTAGAGAAATCTAGAAATTATCTTTTTGTCCTGGGTAGGAAATTAAAGAACTTGGGACACAGGTAGATCTTCATTTCTTCTTACAATTAAAAGTCACAGTTTTGAAATAGAAGTAAATGAATGGGACTCTTGGTATTTAAAATAGAACTGAAAAAGTATGTACTCTAAGAAAGAATGCATACAAGTATATGGAAAGGAGGGAGCAATGAGTGTGGCAGATAGCTCAAACTAGCTTTTAACTGAAATTTCAGTGAGATACACCTAAATAAAATCTGCAACAAATGAGTATGACTGCTCAATCATTATTTTAATATTTCTTTTAGTCTTCAGTGTCTTGGAACAGCCAGAAGGAAAAAACTAAATTATAGAACTGTAGCCCATACGAAACTCTGAAATTTGTTCTATAACTACTTGTTACATTGTTCTTTGAAATTTATTGCTTTTTTGTATATATGTTATATTTCACAATAACAATGTAAAAAAAAATCTGAAACAATAAATCTTACCTTCTTCCTAACATGGATGTGCACTGGTTGGATTAAACATGTGCTGAGATCCCTGTAGTCTTTGGGGGGTCTGGGGTATATGCCTTCCCTGTCTTGTCATCACCTCTAGCAATGAGCAGTATGCCATAAAATATTATCATTTTCTATGTGTCTGATGATGTAAAAAAAAAAAAAAAAACCTTGGGAAATATTGGCCCACAAAGCTGAGTCTGCTATTCAAGGTTCTTGATGCTCTGACTGAATTGACCTTTCTGAGTTGGATCCTTCCACACCATTTCATGGAACCTTTACACTGGCAAAAACAAACTGCTTACACTTTTATTTTACCCCATCACGCTTTCCAAGTGCTCCTGCCTCGGTTCAGGACTTCTCCCTCTGGTAGGAATATGTTTTCTCACTACCTCTATATCTCCAAACATAATCCACTCTGAAGACCTTCATTTAAATTGCTCCTCCACAAAACCATTTTTGATTGTTTGTAAAAAAATATCCTTTCTCCACTAAATAGCCAGGGTAGTTTATAACTGTAACTTTTAATATCATGTGTAACTTTTTGTTTTGTATTATCCTTACATATGCACATCATATTTAAGTTACCAGTGAGAGCCAAAATGTTCTGACAGTTAAATTCACTCCAGCAAACATTTTCTGAGTGCCTTTTATGTGTTAAGTACTATACCAGGTGCTGAGGATATAAAACTAATGTGGTTCTACAACCACTGCAATTATTTTAGCATTGTCATAAGGTGCTAGTCAACACAATAAGGACGGAAAGTGGTAGAAGAGAAGAAGTTCTTGTAACCACTGGAAACGAGACAAAATAATCATTATTTACAGATGATAACTGTTTACCTAAATTCCCAAGAGAATTAACCGGAAATTTTAGAACTAATAACATGATTCCATCAGATGGCTAAAAATTAAGTGTTTTAAGAAAAGTGTTTTTAATATGACATTAAAAAAATAAAAACAAGAAAATCCAGGTGACTGCAATAAAACATGCTAATATGGGGGGATATCCCAAAATTTGTATGAGTGACACAGAAAAACACACACACAATGTCTGTATAAATGAAAATCATTCTAAGTTTCTAGATAGGAAGACTAAATATAAAATATATATTCAATTGAAAATATACTTCAATTCTTTCCAAATTTATTAATGAGTTTAATGTATTGCCAACCAATCTCAGAAGAATCTTTTAATCCCCAAAACTCTCTTGCAATAACCAACATAAAAATAGCCATATTTTTAATAGCAAAATAGATCAATAGACATGAAAAATGACAAGAAATACAAAAATTTAAAAATTATACTCAGTTATCAAAGAAATACAAAATAAAGTTATATGTAACATTCTTCATTTATCAGAATGTCTAAAGAAAATTCTAAATGATAATCTGCAATACTAGTAAAGATGCAGTAGCAAGAAAAATATAGCTGAGAGGAATGTAAAACAATGCAAATTTTCTATAAAGTGGTTTTGTACTATGTATCAAGAGCTTTAAAAAATTCTTGACAAGTTGGAAAAATAAGCCAAATTAAAATATTTTCATCCAGAACTTTCCATTTTTACTATTTAATCTAAGATGGTATTCAGAAACTCAAAAATATGATTATAATAGCATTAGTTATGATAGCAAAAAATACGTAAAGAAACAACTTATGTATATAATATGGAACTGGTTAAGCAAACTATTATACAACCATGCATGAAATATTATGCAGCCACATATCATTATGAGACAATGTTAAATTAAAAGAACAGGGCACAAAAATATATTTAAAACTCCAAATTTAGGACTGAATGCTGGCTCTGACAGTTGTCAGTTATATGATATTGAACAGGCTACTTAAATTCTAATCTAAGCCTCACTTTCCTCAGAATAAAGATACTAACATTCATCCTCAGGTTAATGTGAGAATTAAAAGAGATACTCCATGTAGAGCACGCAGCAGGGTATCTATTAACATGAACTAGCAATAGGAAGAGAAGTGACAGTAGTAGTAGCAATGGGGTGATGTTGGAGACCAAGGTGCTGGAAAGAAATAGCACTGTAAAATAGTTATGGACAGCAATATGCATCATGTAGAAAGGAAAAAAAAAAACACTGAAGATAGTTGTGTTTTGAATTTCTCGAGAGGTATAAACAGATAAAAAATTCCAGATAAATACTTATGGTGTCAAATCCATACCAAAGCACAGAAGACAATATAGATACATGGGAAGGACATGGAAACTGAGAGTTAAGTTATTTTACTATCTTTCATTAGAGAGTGTAGAGACATATTAAAGAGTAAAAATTCACCACAAATCAGATTGAATTAGGATTATTAACTGATGTAATGAGAAGGAAAGGGAGATCAATAGCAGAACCCCTGGAAGCAGAAAACAGAGTGGCTAATGTTGGCAGTACCCATAAGAGCACATTCGTGCCAGGCCTGGTATTAAGTACTCTGCTATTATCATCCATGTTATCAGGACCAGATGCTATTAAAAGCATGCCTCCTATTAAGTCCCCAGTTCTGATAAGTATCTACCTTATTCAGATGACTATTTCATAGCAGAGAAAATAATGAAGAGTTTTGTATCTGAATTGAATTGACCATGAAGTGGTTAGTATATTATCGTAGAGAACATAATACCAAAAATGGCCATTTATTGTAGACTTTACAAAGGATTTTAAAATAATAATTGAAAGAGGAGGAGAATGCAAGTCAGTGGTTATTCATCCTAAAGGGGAAGATGGTTAAAGGGGGGTGAAATTATAAGAAAGGGAAAGAAGACTAAAGGCTAAAATGAACTATAGCTTTGCAAAAATGTTAAGAATGGGCAATAATGAAAAAACAGGTGGAGATCATAAGAACAATGATTTTCAACTTGGAAAGGCTAAAGAGGAAGATAAATTTAAAGACATGAGAGAATGTATCAAGTTTCTGTAAATTAATCCAAGTCTTCAGATCCAGACAGATTATATACCAAGAAGGTAGAAAAACTCAAATGTGATCTCAAAACCATTCTAAGCAATGCTATAAAAAACAGGAAAGTTCGAGAAGATTGCACTAGGCAAATATTGCCCCAGATTTTGAAAAGGGGATCATCATGAACCACAATGTTTTCACTAAGAATGCCTTTCTAAATAATTCTCAATTCCTTTTGGATCACTTTGCCAAGTTGGAACATTTTGGGAATACCATAGTATGAGATCAATTCAGCAAAATATTTGACAAGTGTCTTTTTGTATCCTTGGCAAGAAAGAAAGAGAAAAGCAAACTGGATGACGATAGGTAGCATTATAGCTGATTTAACCGCTATAATCAAAACTTCACAAATGTGTCCGAACATGGTAGGAGGTGAGTATTCAATGATGATTTGTAACCAAGCTTGGTTCTCACAGCACTTTACACATAGTTCTATTATACCAATAATCACACTGCATTATAATTAAAAAAAAATTAAATGTCTATCATTCCCAATAACCTGTGAGCTCCCTGAAAGAATGAATACATTGTTGTCACTTCATTACCCAAGATAAGCAGGGCACAGAGTAGACAATTCAAAACATGTTTATACATTTTAATCAAATAAAAACTTAGAAGGGATGATTTAAGATTTACAGGTGGTACAAAGCTAAGATAAATTGCTAATATGTTGGATAACAGAATTAAAAAATTCTTGACAAGTTGGAACAATAAGCCAAAGCCTATATGATAAAATTGAATACAGATATAAGTAATGTAATGTCTGATACTTGGAATAAAAAAAAAATCAACTGTGCAAGAACAGAATGGGAACGACTAAAACAGCTGGATGCTTTATTGACCGCATATCCTATATGAGCCAATGGGATGATGTGGCTTGTAATGCTGGCATGAAGAGAAACATAGTGCCTAGAAGAAGAGCGACTAGAATGTCACTGACCAGACCACATCTAGAGTATCCTGCTGAGTTCTGGGAATACATTGTATGAGAGATCGCTGTGATTTAAAACTTGTCCAGAAGCAGGCAACCTGGATAGTGATGGACCTGGAGATGAAGTCAGACAGAAAATAGTTGAAGAAATGGGAGATATTTAGCCTGGAAAACAGTCTTTCAGAGTATACGATGGTAAAATAAATATTTCTCAAATGCCATATAGGGAAACTGTATTAGTGGTTAGATGTGGCTCAACACGGCAGAACTGTATCCACTGTAGAACAGCAGCAGGAAGATTAAACTTGGCAAATTATATTCAATCATAACAATGAAAAGTCTTCAAATATGGCATATACAGGTGCTTCCTGAGAAGTTCCTCACCATGCAAATACTCAATTTGGACTAGTACAATCACAGGCCAGAGGATTTGAAAAGAGTGAATTTCTACTCTGTGTAACAGATTCAACTAAGCAACACCTGATTTAACATCTACGGTTTCATAATATTTTACAAGATGAAGCAGCTAAAAGGGAGAATGCCATCACAGTCCTCAACTGACTTGCAAGACCCATTTCTGAAGTAGATTGCATACATAAAGTTTCAGACATTGCTTCTGAGAAGGAAGGCTCAAGCAGCTGCAGCAAATACAGGCATAAGCCACTGTGGGTTCCAGAGTAACTACAGAGAGGATCCTTAAGACACTGCCATGTCTCACATGAGTCTGCACTCTGCATCATGGCAGTAGGCACGGAAGACTAGAAGCATCACCCCTCTATGCAGATAAACTGTGAAAGTATTTAAAAATACAAAGGCAATCGACAGAAGTGAACTTTTAAGTTCTATACCATGCCCTCCGTTCTCTCACACATTAACTCCCAGAGTCATTGACTCATTTAGTACAATTTTCCCTGCAGAAGATTTTGGCTAACTAAATAATGGACAATGTATATTTAATATGCAATTCTGTAGCCATTCCTTGAATACCTTAAGTATCCAGAGATGTATCAGAGATCACCAGAGACGTACATTGGCATGTTTAAGATTGATTCAAATTATAAGCAGAATTCAAAAGTAAATTGAAATGTGACTTATGTCCAGCAAAATATAAACATGTCAATTTTCCAATGCATCTTGACTAAATGCAAAATATCATCTGCTTTTGCGACAAACAAGTCTGTGCCATTAATCATATGCTTCCAGCTGCAACAACTCACGTTCAAATTAAAACCATGAAATAGCATCAGTGTCAAGATTCACACAAACTGATCTTTTAACAGATTGTGTTGGGGGGGGACATACATTAAAAGAAGAATCTGGAGAAAATGTTACACAATAAAAACATCTGAAAGAACTTAAGCACACAAGAAGATAGAATTCTGGTTTTTTGAACTGCATAGGAATAAATGTTAAACAAAGCTCACAGCCTGCTCTTAAACAATGAATACATCATAAAAAATATTTCTTTTTATAGCCACAGGGCTGAGAGTTTTGCTGTTTATATCTATCCCAGCATACAAATCCATAGTTCTGCCAGGACTGTCCCCTCTGACTTTACTGGGAAGCCAGACAGGAGAGTCTGCCTGGGTTTCTTTTAGTTTAGTTCAGTTTATGTCCAAAACTGGCCCAAGAATCGTCCTTTCTTTTACTCTTTGTACTCCTGCCTGCCAGTTATACAGCTCCAAACATTTCCCTTCCAGCTACAGATATTAAAATGGTTTGTTGTTTTAAAACTTGATTTAGAACTGCAGGAGATAACTTCTTTGCTTCAGGCTCCCCCAGGTCATCAAACTGCAGCAACACTCAAACAGTGCAACAGCATCCCCTGTACATTAAAAACAAGGATGATGCCAGGAGCCAGCAAAGTGATATATTTCAGGTTAGCCATGTCAGGCACTTTCCAGTCCCAAAGAAAGTTTCATATGGTCAGCACATGGGCCAAATGATGCACATGGCTGTCCTGTACTTGCTCCCTTGTGTTCTCCTCTGGCGACCTGTCCCATTGAACTCCTTGCATGAGTTTCCCAGGGATGCTATGCGAGAAGGGCATGGACTATGGCTCCTTGGCTCCTCTGAGAGTCTTTCCTTTCCGCCCCAAGGCTCACACTGTGCTGCCATGGGACTTGACACTTTAGGGGCAGAATCTGGCAAATCACATTTTTTTCCAGTTTTCAGCTGACTCCTCTTTAACATGGCACTACAGCTCTAGTCTATCTAAGAGAAGAGCTGGAAAGAAAAATAAGACAAAGACAGGGAAAACCTATAGAACAAATAAGAATGTTAGAAACTATACTGCCAATCAAGGTTAACGTTTCAGTTTCTCTGATTAATAAACCATAATGAGACCAGGAAAGTCTTCAAGATATAAGATATAAAGACACAAGTAAAAAATAAGAGCTTGGACTGAAAATTTTTTATGCTCTTACCTTCTAGATTTCATCATCTGACATCCATTACGTCCTTGCTCTTTTGTTCTCTGTCACAGAGATATTTGTTCCAGATATGATAAATGGAGAAGTATATAAGATTTTAATTTCATAACAGCCTATAGAGAACGTTCCCAAAGAAATTTAACCTGAAGTTAAAGTTATATATGATAGTTGTGTATGATGGGTGTCAGGGGTTTTGAAACCCAGTAAAATGGACTAGCATCCTTTTAAGGGAGAAAGCTTTTTTAAAAGAAATAATGTAAGCAGACATTGCAGTGACTAAAACTCATTGAAGAAAATCTTAGAATGAATGCATGCCTTAGAAATTGTCTGGAAAATATTTAGGTAACTCAAATAACTTAAAATGTACTGGGACCCCAATATTTAAAGAAAATTTGGAGTGAAACCTTTTATAAAACCAATGATTCCTTCACAATACTATAAAATATTCAATATAAATGACTAATGCATAAATCTATATTGTTTTTTATGCAGGATTATTTTTAAATCTTGGCAAACAATCTTTAACACAGGATTGCAATGACAAATACCACCAACGGGTTAGCTTAAGCAACAAATATTTATTGTCTCATGGTTTTAGAGACTAGAAGTCTGAAACCAAGGTCTCAACAGGCCACACTGTCTGCCAGACTCTGCAGGTTTTTTTTGGGGGGGTGGGGGAGCACAGGCAGGCTCTGGGAATTGAACCCAGGTCTCCAGCACTGCAGGAAGAATTCTGCCACTGAGCCACTGGTGCACTGCTGCAGACTCTAGCTGTTTGACAGCATCTTGCTGGCAATCTTGGGGTTCCCTGGCTTACATCTCTGCCTCTACCACATGACAACCTGCCTCATTCTCTGGCTTCTAGCTTCTACTGACTGTAGCCAACTATCTTTTGCTTATAAGGCTCCAATCATATATGAGTTAAGGCCCACCCTGATTAAAGATGGTCTCATCTAAATAGGATCTCTCAAGATCCTATTTGCAAATAAGCCTACACCTTAATATTAACATCTTCAAAAGTGCTATGTACAAATGGCATCACACCCACCGAAACCTGGATTAAGACCTACATGCCTTCTGTGAGAGATATGATTCAATTCCCAACAGGATTTAAACTATACACATCTTAAAACATCTGCATCTCAGTAGATATTTAAATGACTGATGACTAGAATTCTACTGTTCTTTGTCAAAGCACGTTGCCCTTGGATAATAACAGTGATAAGGTACTGTGGTAGCACCATCGGGATATCAAAATCATATTAGCCTAAAAATCCCAGCACTATTTTAACAGAGAATTCTTTTGAACAGTATACTGGGTACAATAATCAAACTGAAACAAAGTTAGCAAAATAAAAAAAAATTGAAATATTCTACCCACGTCCTTCAGTCTGGGATAATACTCAACACTTCCTGAATAAGACAGCACAAAAAGGTTTTCCTTTAACTACTGAGAAGAATACCACAGTACATCACTTCGTTTTTTTAAATGGTCTCATTTTGTTAAAACCTGCCCTAATGTTTTGGGATTTGCTAAATAAAAATCATTAACTAATATATATCCACTCCTCACTCTTTAATACAAATTAAAAAAAAAAAAAAAAACACCTTTAGACACAAATTAAGCAGACCAGTTGAGAAAAGAGCAGAAATTAGCTGGAACAGAGAAACCTAAAACTAATACTTTATAAACCTTTCAGATTAGAATGTGAGAATTAAGGGAAAAACATCGTGTGTCACATTGATCTATTGTTCCCCAGTGCTGTTTTTTCCCCCCCTTTTCCTTGTTTCTCCACAAACCAGAAGAGAAACAAATTTCAGAGACTTCAAAGAGAAAGAAGGCATGGGGAAGGAAGGTTCATCCAAAGGGAAAGCTGGGTATGTTGCTTTAATTCCAGGAAGTAACAGCACAGAGGAGGACTCAGAGGTAATGAAGCTGTTCAACATCTGAAACAAAAAGGAATATTTTTACTATATTCTGAGATGAATTAAGAGAAATAAATCTCCTAAGCACTTTGAATAAAATTCTTTATGATGGATGATCTTAAAAAGAAAAAAAAGATCATTCATGAAGAAGTGCCAAGACTCAAAGAATAACATCAAGCCTGTCTTGGACAGGTATAGGAAAAGGCATTTCTCCCCAAAGAAGGGAGAAAAAGTTGTTGTTGTAAAGGCTGATAATCATTAAATAGGTAGAAAACAAGAGTGTTCAATCTAGGTATCTGATTCTCATTTTGTTATTCTTTTTTATATTGCCCTAAATTGTATTTTTTCTTATTAGGTAGAAACATGTCTTGGGGTGCCTTCTCTGAGCTCTTTTGCCTGCCTGCAATCCCAGTTCTTTCACAGACTTGGAGAAATGAAAAAAATACCCTCACCCAATAAAAAGGTTCTTGTGTTATCGACAAGGTGATTTTTTCCCGAGTCCTCATGTAAATTTGTAGCAAGAGTTAAACTAAACAAGACATGGGGAAAAAAAAGCCTTTAATGGAACCATGAGTAAAGAGATTTGGGGGGATGGGGAATCATCTACATTTCTTTAATTTCACATGCTGCTGACTGTCATATTTTCCCCCAAACTTAAAAAGACTAGAGGGCCAAATGCCTTCACTATCTCACAGCATCTCTTGTAAGAGGCCTGAAACTCTTATCATGATTTTTTATAGCTACATATACAATCTGAAATAACTAGGAAATTTTGTCTTAACACTGTTCAGAGGTACACCTAAGGACTTCAGGTATTTCTCTCGATTTCTAAATGTAGGGCATACTCACTCATTTTGGATCGTAAGCCTTTGCCATTTAAAAGATTTCCACCTGTGTAAGTAGATATAATATGGCGCTACGATTTGATAAATGTTTACAAAAGTTGGATAATTTTACACAGAGAGTAAAAGCATCAAAGCCCACATCTTAAAAACATAAATGTATCTATTGTCTACCAAAACGCCACACACTCTTCTGGCAACTGAGCTGCCAAAGTGTGCCTCTGCATTAAAAAAAAATTATTAGAGAAACTGTGGGTTTACAAAACAATCATGTGTAATATAGAGGATTCCCATACACCACCTTACTGTTAACATCTTACATTGGCGAGGTACATTTCTTATAATTGTATTATTAACTATAGTCCATGATTTAATTTAAGGTTTATGTAGTACAGTTTCATGGTTTTTTTTTTTTAACATTTTAATTCTATTATCGTATATACAACTAATGTTTCTCTTTTAACCACATTCAGATATATATTTCAGTGCTGTTAACTATGTTTACAGTGCTGGGCTACCGCTGTGCCTGCATATTTAACTTCCTGGTTTACATTAGGCCCATCCTAATTTACTGAGGTAAAATCTAAATAATAAGAGGATTTCCATTGGTATTTAAATCGATTTGGAGGACACTGTAAGAAAAAGAGAAAATGCAGAAGGAAAAAAAAAAAGGGTTGGCACCCTGCTAAGTGTGAATTTTCTAATACAGGAACCTATCACCAACTCTGATTTTACCAACAACAGTGGTTTTGAGATAGAGGGGTTTTATATATCTTATCTAAAATTTAAAACCCACCATCATCTTAAGGAAAAAGAGTAGTCATGCTCCCACTCCACAGACTTTGCTGGGATTAATGATGGCAAAGTACAGAGAAAAAATATGTACTTATATTCTACCCTTCTAGCATATTAAATATAGAATACCATTACAGATAAACATACCTATAACAATTTTAACCAGGCATTTTACTGAGACTTGCAAAAAAGGAAATCAGGAAAAATCCAAATGGAAAATATATCATTTTTTATAACAAAATAAGGTCTGTTGGAAAACTTTAACCAGAAGGGCAGTCTGGATAGAATAAGATCTATAGCAGAATTTACCCAAGAAGATTATTGCAAAGTGCAAACAAACCAAAAAGTTATTTTACAGGCACACACTTCCACATTTTGTGAAACATGGTAGATTATTTTTAATGCTAATTAAAGTGTTTTGGAAGCAAATACTTTCTAATATTTTTTCATCTTAATGTCATTATTGTTTTCTCCCAACCTTCTACTTTCTGTAAGACCTGCAGAATTATCAAGTCCAATGCTTTACATAAATAAAACCACAATTACACTGCTATGATTTTCAGTATCCCATTGGAATGAACCACAGCTGAATTATTCCAAGAAATCTTTCTTTGTAAAACAAATCTGTCATATGTATTCCATTGATTGAGTACTGTTGTGCAGGTTCAGATCAATCTGTCTTCTTAAAATTGAGATTCAAAAAATCTACAATGTCAAATTGATAGATTCAGTAATACTGATATCTTAGAATATAAGTGTTTACACATTTAATCTTAATAATTCAGCTATATGATTATGTAGACACTGATATTGATATTTTTATTTCTGAATTTTTTTTCCCCAGTCACGTCTGTCTCTTTTTTCTTTTCTTATCTTTTTTTTTAAGGTTCATAGTCTGGGTATTGAACCCGGGGTCTCCCACATGGAAGGTAAGCATTCTACCACTGAACCACACATTTCTCTCTTTGAAACCATATAATATAACTTAGCCTATCTAAAAATTACTCTTCACTTAAAAACAACTACGAAAAGGCCTTAAAAACCTCCAAAAAACATACCTCCTACCACTTGTAACCCAAGATGGTTAAAAAGAGTACCTTTTAATTTCTAAGGGTATAGAATATTTTAAATAGTTTTATTTTGGTATAATTGACATATAATAAACTGCACATATTTAAAGTGTGCAGTTTGTAAGCTCTGACATATGTATATATCCGAGAAACCATCAACACTATCAAGATAATAAGTATATTCATCACCCCAAAAAGTTTTCTCAGGACCCTTATAATCCCCCTCCCTCCCATTTCTCCATTTGACCCCCGATGCCCCATCTGCAGGTAATCACTAATCAACTTTCTGTCACTAAATACTAGTTCATATTTTCTAGAATTTTATATAAATGGAATCATATCTAAATGTTCTTCACTATGTTTGGCTTCTTTCACTTGACACATTCATTTTAAAATTTATCCTTGATGTTGTAGTACCAGTAGTTCATTCTTTTTTATTGCTGACTAGTATTTTATTGTATGAATTCACCACAGTTTATCCATTTATTGCTGATAACATTTGAGTTGCTTCTAGTTTTATGCTGTTACAAATGAAGTTGCTATGAATGCTTGTGTAAACATAGGTCTGCATTACTCTTGGAATGGCTGCTTCACATGGGTGGTGTACACTTATTTTTAAGAGACCGGCAGACTGTTTTCCAAAGTGGCTGTACCATTTTACATTCCTACTAGTGGTGTATGAGATGTCTAGTTCCTCCTTAATGCTTGGTATGGTCAGGCATTTTAATTTTAGTCATTCTAATATGTGTGAAGAGGCATGTATTTCCCTAATAATGATGTTGAATGTCTTTTCATGTGCTTATTTACCACCCATATATATATTCTTTAACTCACAAATCTTCACACACATACAGTCCATACCTGGTGTATAATCAATGGTTCACAATTATCATCACATAGTTGTGTATACCTTTTTTTTTTTGCATGGGTAGGCACTGGGAATCAAACCTGGGTCTCTGGCATGACAGGTGAGAACTTTTGTTATTGTATGTCCTGCCTCACACCATATACACGAATCTAAGGGCTATCCAAATATCTACTGCACACAAAAAAATGAGTAATTGAAGAAATCAGAATGAAAGGGAAATAGAGAAAATAAGGTCATACAGTCCTGAAGAGTTTTTAGAGGTGGGCTTTATGATTCCTAGGGCTCAAAGCTAAGGAGATGCTGTGAGTTTCAAGATAAAAATAAGCTATTTGTGTTGTATATGAGAACAGTTATAATGTGTTCTTGATGTGTGTTTTATCAAATGATAAAATGTTCATCATTTTAATGTGTTCTTGATGTGTGTTTGAATCTTTTGTCCATCTTTTAGTTGTATTTTCTATTGTCTACTGAATTCTGAGAGTTCTTTAAATATTCTGAAAACAAGTCCTTTATCATTCATACGATTTGCAAATGTTTGTCCAGTCTACGGCTTATCTTTCCATTCTCTTAACAGTGTCTTTCAAAGAGAACTTTTCAAGTATTATGAAATCCTACTTACTAATTTTCCTTTTGTGATTCATGCTTCTGGTGACTGTCTAAGAAATCTTTGCCTAACCCAAAATTGCAAAGACTTTCTCTTCTGCTTTCTTCTAGAAGTTTCAGTTTTAGGTTGCACATTTAGTCTGTAATACATTTTGATTTAATTTGTGTACATGCTGCAAGATTAGAGTATTTTAAATCTTGTTTTATATGTGATCATTTTGTCTCTTTGCTATTACTTCCTAATTTTGCCAGATTTTAGTCAGAAGACACCGATTTTAGCCAGAAGATATTATACGTGGTAACTTATACGAAAACTTTCTGAGTATTTCAAAAGAATATGCATCTTCTATTTGCATGTAAAACTATATAATTATCAATTAAATATTAATTGGCTACTTAAATATATATTTTTATTTACTGTTGCCTGATGAAGGAAATAGGGCAAAAATCTTCTGATTATGGATCTGTTTGCTTCTCCTTACTTTTCTCTTAGCTTTACCTTTATATAGGTCAGAATGATGAAGTTAAATACGTAAAGGTTCATGACTACCTTGCTATTTGAGTATGTTACTATGAAATCTTCATTTTACTTACTGTTCTTTGCTTTGAATTCTATTTTATCTCATATTAATATAATTCCAAGTACTTTCTAAAAAATAACCATTCTTTAGGTTATCTTTTCCATCTCTTTATTTTAAACTTGACTGCATCATTTTATTTTAGAAGTATCTCTTGTCACTAGATAGAGCAGAATATATATATATTTTTTTCATGGGCAGGCACCAGGAATCAAACCTGGGTCTCTGGATGGTAGGCAAGAGCTCTGCCACTGCACCACCACACCCGCCCCAGAGTATGTTTTAATTGGTATTTTTAATGTCACCCATATTAAAAATAGATGTTCACATCTATTGTGACTACTGATGTATACCCAGATGTGATCTATATATCATAACTTTTTAATGGTTGCTTTATATTATTTTTGTCCTTTCTTACATTTTGATTTTATTAAATATTCTTTGCTTTCTCTCTTTATAGTGGCTTAGAATCTATATCTCCTTTTTCTTTAAAAAATAACAACAATGAAATACTCATTGAAGAATCTTACATGATGTGGAAAAGCAAAAATTGCCTTTGATCTCAGAGAAATCGCATTCCCTTTTTTAAGATAATTTATTATATTATCTGAATATCAAACTTTTCAGATTCTTTTTAAAAGGACATTTATGCATTAACATTTCTATTTTTACTGTTGTAGTGCTTACTCAATTTTTAAAAACACATACTTCAAATTTTCTTTTTCCTTGCATTAATTATAATCTATAACCTAAATATACATATTTCCACAGTTCTTTCATCTTTATTTGATTCTGCCATTTCCCATGTTGAAATCAGAAAAAATGCTATTTATTTATTATGTGTGTTCCTGTGATTATAATTAATGGTTGCACTTTCTTCACAATCTATTTAGAATGGATCTTTTCTTATTGATTATATTTAGCACTTTAGGGGTTGTGCTAAATCTGAATATTAGCTTCTTCATCTTGGAGATTTTTTAAATATTATTTCTTTGATTACTCTATCCTCTCCATATTCTCTTTTCTCTACTTTTGGAGCTCTTTTTAGGACAGAAGAACTTCTGTAAATGTTTACTATGTCTCTTAAGTTTCCTCTTATACTTCCAAAGTCTTTTTGCATTGAATTCTAGGGGAAATTACCTAGCTCAATCTTTATTTCACTAATTTACATCTGAATTGTATCAACTGATATTTTTATTTAAATTGTTAAGGTCCAATTTTAAATTCCCAAGTTCTGTGTGTGATTCTTTTTCATGAATACAAAAGCTTTCTGCATCTTTCTGAATGTCTTCTTCTGCGTGCTCTATTAGCTCCACACCCTTGGATATTTTTACTCCTGATTTTTGATTGGGTATCTTTCTTTCATGATGTTGACCTCCCTAAACTGTGGTGTGTCATCTTTTGTTTGAATATCTCCGTTTCCCAGGTCTTTTGTTATCCTTGCCTATTTCTAGTGATTAATAGGGAGAGATGAGTGGCATGTCTCCTGCATGTGTGGAGTTTCCAACTCACCTGGCAGTCAGTACATTCCTGGGGCACTGCCCGACCTCTCTGGCCCTAGCTCCCATACTCACAGATTTATTTTGTGAGTAAACACAGCTGCTATCCACAACTAGCTCAAAAAGAGAAGAGAAGAAAGGCATCTCTACAAATACAGCGCCCCAATTAATAACTCTGATAACCAACCTGATAAACAATCCTGATGAGTTCCTCTTCTATTTCCTGTTTCCACTGTCTGTACCTCAAGCTTTGTCTTTCTTCCCTTGTTACTGATTTTGTTATTGTTTGTTAGTTTATTTTCAAGTTTCTAAATGTTGTTTGTATGTGTACATGTGTGTCACTTCATGAGATTTTGGCCAGGAAAGGGAGAATAGACACATATGCAGAATAAATCTTCAACTTTGAATCACATAACTTGCTTACATTTTAGAGCTTTACATTACTTGGATTAAGAAATTATAATTAACTTCCTATGATAAATGTGTAGTAAATATTAGGGAATTTCAAGATCAAAATGTCAAGCATCTTTAATGACACCTTTTGACAAGACTCTGGTTACTGAGAAAATAAAAACAACAAATTTGTGAAGCCTCAGAGCAAATTCAACCACTTCAATTTTATTGCCTGTAGAGTAAGTCAGAGAATCAATCTATCTTGGTAAGTGATGGATAGCTGCAAACATATTACCTCTTCAACAGTTGCCAAGTTGCCATTCTAATTAAAGAAATTTAATTAAAACTAAATCTAATAAAACTTTATTTTTTTCTGAGGACTTCCATAATTCTTATGGACAATCTCACTCTCAGTATATGTACGTGTGTGTTTGTGTGGGATAGTAGACTCAGTGCTGGGGTTGCTATTTAATAAATATTCATTGTAACGAATAAACAACAATTTCATGCTTCTGAAGTATGTAGTATTTAATATTTTTATGTCATAATTTGGTAAATTTCTCTCCAGCTTGGAACTGCTGGATATATATAAAATATAGTATATACTTTATACTATAGTACAGTGAACCCTTCAGATTACTGAGTGTTTTCAATGCTTCCCCACTCTCCAATCTTGCTGAATCTGTAAATTAAACCCATTGCCACTTCTAGGCCTTTTGTCCCAAATATTCCTTTTCCTAGACTGACCTTTACTCTGAAAAAGTTTCCTCTGCAGTTTCTATGCAATCCTAATTGCATCTGTGCTCAATCCTATTATAGAACAGGACTGTAATTCTTCTTAAAGTAAACAGCACAACAATGGAGAATATGTTTTATATTAGTGTTATTTTTTGTTATTGTGTGCCCTGCCTCACACCATACACACAAATCTAAGGGCTATCCAAATATCTACTGCACACACACACAAAAATGAGTAATTGAAGAAATCAGAATGAAAGGGAAATAGAGAAAATAAGGCCATATGGTCCTGATGAGTTTTCGGAGGTGGGCTTAATGATTCCTAGGGCTCAAAGCTAAGGAGATGTTGTTTCAAGATAAAAATAAACTATTTGTGTTGTATATGAGAACAGTTATAAGCATCTTCAGCCACTAGAAAAGAAAACAGCTTCAGAAAAATTAAATGCCTTGCCCCATGTCCGTGGCTTATTTTATTATTTTTTGCCTGGGCAGACACTGGGTATCGAACCCGGGTCTCCGGCATGGCAGGTAAGAATTCTGCCACTGAGCCACTGTGGCCTGCCCTGGCTTATTTTATTGTAGGCAAATACTGGTCTAACTTTGAGTGCTGCTGCTGCAATACCACACTGAAACAAAATATATAATGAAAATTAGTTACTAGCACGGCAACCGCTAGGGAAAACAAAAATACCATTTCTCTTGGGAGAGAGAGAAAATTAAGGAAAAACTGGCATAAATGTTCTGTTTAATAGGGTTAGAAGACACAAAATTACCTGATTGCTCCTAAAGAGGAAATAGTGGTAAAGCAGCAACCTTCAGAAGCACATGAGGCCCATAGCCAAGGGGTCAAAAGGCCAGGAGAGTAGTATTCATACGTTTAATATGTATATACAATCTCAGAAAAAGTGCTATGCTACACTAGGACTGGGAAGACAGACTTAAAAAAATTGACTAGGGCACTTCTCCAGAAGAAAACAAAAATTAAGGTCAGGGCTACATCAGCCAATAACAGACTTTTCAGCCCCTAGATTCAATTATTTGGCTCTCCTAACTGTTTGGCTCAGTTTTCCCTTAGCAAGTGTAAAAAATGCTTGAACACCACCACCCTGGGATCCTGTTCAACCAATTCAGATATCTGTGGCCTTTTAACTCCTATCCAAGTGACTTGGCTTTATGCCAACGTCGTTCCCCTAGTATAGCTTAGGCCTAAGTGAGAAAGTACACAGCTCAGGGAGCCAGGAGTTAACTGGCTGTTTCCATTTCAGAAAGGCCTGGTTCTTTTCCTAGATAAGAAAACAATACTATATCAAGAAGTCTGTACTATTCCATACTGTAATATGGAATATACGGCTGTAAAAAAAGAGAATTGGTGGAAATATCACCATCTATTCTTAAAGCATCTCTTGAGTTTAGGCAATTGAATTTTTCTTTTCCAACCCAACCCCTTGGGAAATTAATAGAGGTGATTTATTAAAACTTACGTTTACAGATAAGAAAACATTAGGAAGTTCCTATGCAGAGCATGGCAGAGAGTAAGCTAAACTCTATTTGCTGAACCAAATTTCTTCCTTATATTATATAAAACCCCCATAATTTGCATATTTACTTGTAGCTGAGTATAATCTAGCTTACAACACAGTTATAAGGTATTCTGTGGACATGGCCATACCGGAACCTGACCCTGTGTTATCATTTGTTGTTGCCAGGGGCATGGTTTCTAGCTGACTCTACCAAAGCAACCTAGGTCTGCATCTGCAGAAGTCTAAAACAGTTTTGAATGGCAAGCTGTGCTCTCCAACATGAGCAAGAAATTTCCACACCTCCATCTGTCCCTCAACGCAATGTGGCCATAATAACCTCTTCAAGTCTGTCTGCTACACTGCTTCTTCTTTACAATATGCAACCAATTTATTTACTTAAATTGTCTTTATTCTACCTCTCCCTTTGTAGTGGAGTATTACTCTCAGAGGCAGTCATAATATTAATTAAATTCATAGATATTAGCTGATTTTTTTTTAAATAAGTGGTGGTAGTAGGGATATGGAGGAGAAAAAATGCAAACCTATATATGGAACTGCTGGAGCAAATAAGATAAAAATTAAAGGGCTATTTTTCCTTCTAAAGTAAATTCTAATAAAAAGGAAACTCTGAAGAAAGAAAGCTTTATTTTTGTGAAAGACACCAGATGACCCAGGAGCAAAAGGCAGAAATTTTAAAAAGCAGGCAGCAGTGCCCCCTGGGTTGCCTATCAAGAAGTCTGCCCTGTACAGTTTCTGGAGAAATTAAGCAACGCAAATAACCTGGACAGATTAACAGTACCCGAAGATAACTAGCAGAATGCAAACAAACAGCACCTTTCACTCTGAGAAGGCATATTCCTCCAGGCAAACAAAGAAACAGGACAGAGTTAACATCTGTTTCGTATAACAGCTTGGCTGCTGAAAGAAGCAAAACCTTAAAAAAAAAAAAAAAAAAAAAGACTTAGCTGACAATCCTCAAAAATCATTCAATCAGTATAGCATGGGCTGAAGTAAATGGGTAAATGAGTACAACCTGCACTTTCTGCACTGCTCTCACCATCTTCCAAAAAAAGAAAAGTCATCCTCTCTTTCGAGGAAAAAAATTAAAATAAAATGCAAATGACATCTTCATGAACTTTTTTCCTTTTGATTCACATCTAGCAGCAATGAATGTGGAAATTAAAAAGCAGCTCACTGCTTTTCAGCTTTTCTTTGCCTTTCCCAATGTCAATTGTGCAGACAAGATTTTCACATTATGCATTCGGTGGAGATGGTAGCCAGGGTAGAGGCAGGAGGACAATTCAAATATAAAGTCATTAGCCTATTAGAAGAAAAAAAAGTGTCATTCAACAGAACAATCACAGTTCCTGAATTCAGTTTGGGAATGAAAAAGGAATATTATGAAACCTGGATCTTTATCAAGAAATGACAATGAAGCAAATACGTTAAAAAATGGATATTTCCTCTTTGGGATTCTATTAATTCACATGCAAACTTTTACTATCAAGAGAAAACTCCCTATCAATACATAAAAATCTGCTTTTAGATTTAAGAACTGGAAATTTTTGAAATGAAAAAATGACTGACCACCCTGTAGGGTGAACCACTGATTTCAACTCAGCTAAATACCAGATGCTTCACTTACCTCAGTAATGTGGTTAAAATACATAAGTCAACCAGAAAACAAAAACAATTAAGAGGCAAATGACAACAGAAGCAATTTTTCAGGTGAATTCTGAAAACAGATGGAAAGGTGATAAGGTGGAGAGAGGCAAAAACATTTATTATTAACTCATGCGGAGGGTCAAAAATATGGTAGGCAAAATCCTCCAATGAGGTCCTTTCCCAGTGGCTTTTCAGTTTAAACAGATGTAACACAGGAAAAGATCACCCTGCCTACAAGGGAGAGAAGAAAGACCACAGAAAGGGAAAAAAAAAAAAAAAACCATCAACACAAGACTTATGTTATTTTTGGAGATCATGAGAAAATTTTATTGTAAGTGGGTTGTTAAGGGGGTGGGGAAGTGGAAGTTAATTACAATAAAAGAAAAATCTTCCACAAGTGTTAGCTGTGTGCCAGGCTCCAGTCTAAGCACTGTCCTGCCATCAGTTTAGTCTTCACAGTATTAAATGATGTAGGAACTATTAACATTATATTTTACAGATATGGAAACAGATACAGGGAAGTGAACTTGCCTAGAATCAAACAGAATGACGAGGCTTTCAAACTTCTCCTTAAGAAGGAAGGAAAAATCTTAGAAAGATAAATCCATCTATCCACCCAAGACTGCTGATAGGTATCTTGCACAACATTCAGAAGAACAAAATCTAGAGCAAGACTAAGCAAATAAATTACTTAAAACTTACAGAGAAAGGGTATAGATTAGCTTCAACAAAAATCTTCTGAATGAGAGAATATGTAAGAAAAAAGTTCACTGAGCAATATTACAGAATGTGCTTCACAGGGATCAGAACTAATACTTAATTGCAGATAGATGGTATTAGAAAATCCCTTCACATATGGAAGAGATTAACCTGGAATTTTGTTCTAGGCCTATAATAAGAAATACTGGACTTGAACCGAGGAGAGAAGATAAGTACACAACAAGAGCTTCCCTTGTATGTATTACCTGGTCTGTGCAAGAATTAGGGTTGTCTTGGCACCATAACAACCAACACTTCATAGGACTGAGCCTGGGATATACTATGCACTACACATTATGACATCTAATATAATTTGTTGGGTGGATGAACTAAAAAGAGTAAAAGAATAAATGAAAATGATATGTTTATGGGAGAGTCTAGAAAGTTTGGAAAGGGGATTCAAGACTTTGATTCAGAAGGCAGTCTTGAAGAAATCAGGAGAGGTAAGCAACAGGAGTTGGGAGAGTAACTGGCAAAAGACCTCTAAATAAGAGAGTGCCGGATAAAAAAAAGACAATGATAAAAGTAGTTGGAATAATTAGAGATTAAATGATATAAAAGTTTTTGAGTAGAATAACAAGTACATGTTTTACCAATACAACATTAAAGAAAACAAACACAAGCATGTAACAGACTTTAAATTGAACAGATAATAATAATAATAATAATGATAATACAAGCAGCATCAGATAATATGTAGAGCACTCCTCTTGTGCCAGGTACCGGGTAAAATGCTTTATGTGTAGAGTACACTAGTTAAGTCCTCAGATTGGCTCTCATTTCTACCTCTAAATAACCTGCTCAGTGAATAAATCACCCTGTGTCCTGGTATCCTGTGCCTCACTACCTGTGAGATAAAAATAGCAAGTACTCTTTAGGCATATAGTTGCAAAAAAAGTAAATGAGAAAGTTGAGTGGAAGAGAGAAATGGGAGTAAACAAAAAAATATTGAAGAAAATTTGGAGTCCCAATTCTACACAAAAATAGGCATAATCAGTACAGCCTGGTCATGTGATAGGTAGGGTATCAAGAGCATGTAATTCTTAAAATGGTGAAAACAGAATTCACCATCATATCTCTAAGTTGGACTGACTAGGCCTATCTCTGTGCCACCTCTTACCTTGTACTTACTTTTCTTTTCTTTTGTTTTTAAATCTGAATTTCATTTTGCAAATATTTGTTTTCAAGAATGTCTCCATCACTGAACCATGAATTCCTTGAAGACAGGGGCTGTGCTTAAATATATTTTACTCCCAGTCCTTAGAATCATGATTGACAGATAAGCAATTAATTGTTATAGGATGACTGCTTGAATGGTCAAAAAAAATCACATAAGAAGAACTGTACATGAATGAGAATCATGGGAATTTTTAAGTGAAAGATGCAGAAAACCTTTTCATAAAACAGAAAATTGATAAGTGCATAGAATGTATAAATATGTATATGTATACACATGGATATATGTATAAATATACATAGACATGTGTGTACATACACACATGCACACACACAAATATATAAAGCATGTGTGCAATATATAGTTTATTAAAATCCCCCAAAAGTGACTTTCATTAACTATATCCCCATTACTCATTGTTATTTCACCTCATTTCCTCTTTCTAGATAAGCAGCATAAGTTCATATCTCATCCTATTTTGAAGAAATGAGATATTTAACTTAAGGTTGGGGTGGATGGGTACAGAGAGCTTTGGAACTATCTGAAAGGGGCTGAGGAAGGATATCTGCAGGGAGAAAAAGGGGCCATGTATTTCCCTTGAATTAACCCTAGGATAAGCAAAACCACCTGACATTCCTCACTAAGACTCCACCACTGTCCTGGCTCTTACTATCTGCCTAGCTTTATCATTTATCTTCTTGAGTTTCTTCCTTAAATTCAGAATCAGCCTCTGAATTGACAATCTGACTTAACTCTGATTTAACCCATCCTCTAAGCAACATTCCATTGGTGAGTAAAGGTCTCATATTTTTATATGTTGATCTTAGAGCACTCACCTCTTTTTTTTCTCAACTTAGAAATTCATGGTCAAGTAACCATCTTTCAGAAAACATGATTTCAGTAGGTCATGTTTTATCCAAATTTCATATACCTTATACTGTGACAATCCTCTTGTTACCTAGGATATACTCTAAATCCTAAGAAAGCTATATTTTCTTTGCATATGTTAGCCTTGCCTTTTACATGTTCTTGGAAAAGATAACACCCAATGCCCAGACAACCTATTGTTGAATAAATGAATTAGTCTGGGAACGATCAAGAACTCCCTTCCTCCAATATTTGCTTCCAAAGCACGCAACTAGATTCTAGTCACTCAGGTTTTCTTCTCCTAGAAACAGTCTTTCAAACAAAATAGAGCTTTTAAGTCAAGTCAGCAGGTGAACTCGCTGTCCTCCTCCCTACATGAAACATGAACCCCCAGGGGTGTAAATCTCCTGGTAATGTGGGACAGAACTCCTGGTATCAGCCAAGACCCGGCAACATAGGATTAAGAAAGCCTTCTTGACGGAAAGAGGGAAGAGAGAAATTTGAGACAAAATAACATTTCAGTGCCTAAGAGATTTCAAACAGAGTCAAGAAGTTACCCTGGATGTTATACTTATGAATTATATCGATATCCCTTTATAGTTTATGGTATATTGGAGTGGCTAGAGGGAAGTACTGAACTGTATTCCAGTAACCCTGATTCTTGATGATGATTGCATAACTATATAGCTTTTACAATGTGGCCGCATGACTGTGAAAACCTTACGGCTGAAGCTCCCTTCATTTGGGGTATGGAGAGATGAGTAAAAAAAAAATAAGTAAAGAAAAATAATGGGGGGGGGTTGGAATAAAGGGTAAAAAAAATTGGGGTAGACTGCAATACTAGTGGTCAATGAGAGGGAGGAGTAAGGGATATGGGACATAGGGGTTTTTTCATTCTTTTTTTTCTCTGGAATGATGCAAATATTCTAGAAATGATCATGGTGATGAATACAGAACTATGTAATGATATTGTGAGCCACTGGTTGTATGTTTTGGATGGGCTGTATGTACATGAAGATATCTCAATAAAAATATTTTTTTTAATCAGCTATTAAAATTGAAAGGGTAGATGATTCTAGGCATAGGCTAGAAATTTGCTCTTCAATACTAACACATGCCAACAGACTGCCTATCAATTGCCTAGAATTGATGCTCCTGCCCCAATTCCTGAGGCTCAGTCTTTTACATATATCTTTCAATGTCACCACAGAAAAGGTTTAAACTAAAACATTACTGCCAAACCCATGGTGTTCTTTTCCATTGTAATTTTCATTTTAGTAATTTTCAGAGCACAGGTTTTTTGGCAAAAAATACCTTCCTTAGGAACAGACTTATTGCCAACTTATACACCCTCTAATCCTGTGACTTGATCTTTATTGTATTGGATTTCAATGGTACAGAATCAAGGTAATAAATTCCTCAAAGTGTTCACTTTTAAAATCATTCAATATATTCACCATTTCATCTAAATACTATATATTATAAATCCCTGCACAAGTAATCAGTTAATCATTAATTAATCACTTGTTTCTGGAGAGGTTCAATAAAAGCTTCTTGTCAACTTCATAATAAAACACTTATTCAGGACAAACTATTTAAAATCTGTAGAATTTTCAAACACAGTTTGATTCCATGGATTTTTACAATATGTTTTCTGATCTTAAAATATTCATAAGTTATATTATTGTCACTAAGAAGCAAACAGTCACAAAAAAACCACAAATTAACATCAAAATATTCAATCTATATTAATAGGAAGATCATTTTTAAACAATTTCCTTATTGTATTATGAAAACATTCATGTTTTCTGATTTATTTATGATTTCTGAAGTCAGAACAACAAACCCAAATGTCTCAAAAGAAAGTAAAAATCTATCAACCATGGCTAATTTTAAATATTATTACTACAAAAGTCAAAGGTAGCTATACAACAGACTAACAGAAGCAAACCTATTTGAAAACACTGACACCTGAAAAGACCAGCTGATTCAATGCTAGAAAAAAATAATAAGGCATTAAACACAATCAATATAGCATAAAGTTGATGTTTCGGTTTCATCAAACTAAAAATAGGCCACACCTATCTCTCAGCCAACACAGCAAGCAAACTCACTGCCCTCCCCTTCTCTACATGGGACATGACTCCCAGGGTGTAAACCTTCCTGAGAATGTGGGACAGAAATCTTAGAATGAGCTGGGACTCAGCATCAAGAGATTGAGAAAACCTTCTTGACCAAAAGGGGGAAGAGAGAAATGAGACAAAATAAAGAGTCAATGGCTGAGAGATTTCAAATAGAATCGAGAGTTATCCTGGAGGTTATTCGTACACATTATATAGACAAATTCTTTTTAGTTTAAGGTGTATTAGAGAGGCTAGAGAGAATTGCCTGAAACTGTAGAGCTGTGTTTCAGCAGCCATGTTTCTTTAAGATGATTGTATAATGATACAGCTTTCGCAATGTGACTGTGTGATGGTAAAAACCTTGTTCTGATGCTCCTTTTACCCACATTATTGACAGATGAGTAAAAAATAAGGATAATAAATAAATAAATAATAGAGGGAACCAATGTTGAAATAAATTGGGTAGAGGGAAATAGTAGTGGTCAATGACAGTGAGGGGTAAGGGGTATGGTATGTATGAGTTTGTTCTTTTTTCTTTTTATTTCTTTTTCTGGAGTGAGTGATGTGGATGTTCTGAGAAATGATCATGTTGATGAATATACAACTATGTGATGACATTGTAAGCCATTGATTGCACACCAAGTATGGAATGTTCGTATGTTAAGAATGTTCACATTGTATGTTGATTGATTTTATTAATAAAAATTTTTAAAAAAATAGGCCACAGTTAGAATGATCTTTAAAAAAACAAAACGAAACAGGGTAAAGTCATTAAATTGATTAAAGAGATGGAGCAGAAATTTCTTCTAAGTCATTAAACTTATCAATATTATACTGAACTCCAGTGCCCTTACCATTTTCCTGTGCCATTAGAGAATTTAAGCAGGTTCAATGAAATGACTGATTTGTTAACCTATTTACATGGGTTAAGACCCTGATTGACATAATACAACCAAAAAAGCCAGGCTGAGAGTGCAATGGAAGACTGAATGATATATAGTTCGGGGTACATCCTATTCAATAAATGTGTTTGGTCAGCAAAGAACCCATTGGTAAAGATTTATTATAAGAACAAATACACTCTAAAAGAGATCTAATACAGAAAACCTTGCACTATAAACACAATTACTCTAAAATACACTTCTACGACATGCATAATATATTCCTTATCTTTCTATAATTATATTAAAATTCTCTTAATATTTCTATTTAAGACTAAATTTCTTGAAGAGATAAAACCAAGGAATATAATGTATGAAACTCCACTAATGGAGTTTTTTGATGCATGCAAAAAAACTGCAGTTCATATTCTCTCCAACAATTCTCAAGATAGTTCTAAAAAGAAAGAAATATTTCTAAGAAATCTATTATTATGAGAAAAGGTTATAAAGAATCAACTTTCAAAGTAATAATAAATCATTGTTTTATTTACACATAACATGTTAACACAACAATGAATAAAAGTGAAAGCCAGACATGGAAATGAGTTTAAAAGTTATACCTCCAAGTTCTTTTACATTCAAGATGGCATTCTGGAATGGTACTGCTTTTATACTAAAACCTAAAAAAAGGAAAACAACAAAAAAACAAAAGAATTAGCAAAACAACTTCTTAAAATACTTAAAATATTCTTCATAGCTCATCAATTTCTAAAATAAACCAGTAACATTATTCTCTACCATTTTTCAAAAGTTTTATTTTACAGCAAAATACAACAATATCCATTTTCTTCAACATATTGCCTTATTTGATAAATTTAATCTATTCTGTCACTAAATAAATTTAATTAATTGTAAGAAAGGCACTTGGAAGTATAGAGAAACCTTGAAGAAAACATCAAATCTATAGAGGTCTTCGCATCCAACTAATTTATAAAGTAAATGGCAGGTTTCCCCCACATCTAACTCAGCAAACTGAGATATTAGGGTAATTAAATCATAACCACCCACATTAGAATTATATACTATTCATACTATCATTTTAATTATTTATTTAAAAAATAAACTTAAGTGTTGATTTCTGAACTCTCAATTCAATTCCATTGGTCTATATGTCTATCATTGTGCCAGTTCATGCTGTTTTGATTACTGTGGCTTTGTAATAAGTCTTAAGATTGGCAGGTGTGTGTCTTCCAACTTTATTCTTTTACAAGACTGCTTTGGTTATTCAGGGTTCTTACCCTTAGTATATCTATCTGATAATTGCCTTTGTCACTTCAGTGGGAATATGTAGAATCTACAAATTGCTGTGGGTAGAACTATCTTAACGATATGGCATCTTCCAATCCACGAACATGGAATGTCCTTCCATTTAATTAGGTCTACTTCGGTTTATTTAGTAATATTTTGTAGTTTTCTGTTTACAAGTCCTTTAGATTGCTGGTTAGATTTATTCCTTGATATCTGATTCTTTTTAGTTTCTATAGTAAATGGAATATTTTTCTCGATTTTTTCTTCAGATTGTTCATCACTAGTGTATGGAAAAATTATTGATTTTTGCACATTGATCTTATACCCTGCCACTTTGATGAATGTGTACATTAGTTCTAGCAGCTTTATTGTGGCTTTTTCAGGATTTTTTAAATATAGTATCATGGCATCTGCAAACAGGATAAGTTTTAGCTCTTCCTTCCTAATTTGGATGTCCATTATTTCTTTCTATTTCCAGATCTTAGAGGGAAAGTGTTTAGCCTTACACCATTGAGTATGATGCTAGCTATATACATGTTGTGTGTGTGTGTGTGTGTATATATATATATATATATATATATATACGTATGTGTGAATATATTTATAAGGGCGTATATGTTAGCCTTTCATGTATGCCCTTTATCATGCTAAGGAAATTTCCTTCTAATTCCCATTTTCTAAGCATTTTTATCAAGAAAGGGTGCTAGATTTTGTCCAAGGCCTTTTCTGCATCATTTGAAATATCACATGGTTACTTTCCTTTGTCCTTTTAATGTGGTGCATTACATTTATACATTTCTTATATTGAACCTCCCCTGCACACTTGGGATAAATCCCATGCGTAAATGATATTTAACTCTTTTGATAAGACTGTTTGCTAATATTTTGTTGAGGATTATTGTAGCTATATTTCACAAGGAATATTGGTCTATAGTTTTGTTTTTTTTTTGTGGTACATTTATCTAGCTTTGGCTTCACAGAATGAGTTAGGGGGTGTTCCTTCCTTTTCAAGATTTTGGAAGAGTCTGAAGAGAAAAGATGTTAATTTTTCTTGGAATGCCTGGTAAACATTCACCTGTGAAGCCATCTGGTTCTGGGCTTTTCTTTTTTTAGAGGTTTTAATGACTGATTCAATCTCTTTACTATTTACTGTTTTTTTGAGATCTATTTCTTCTTGAGTCATTGTAGGTAGCTTGTGTGTTCCTAGGAATTTGTTCATTTATGTTATCTAATTTGTTGGTGTACAGTTGTTCAAAATATCCTCTTATAATCCTATTTATTCAATAGTAATGTCCACCTTTACATTTCTGATTTTATGTAAATCCTCGCTCTTTTATTCTTTGTCAGTCTAGCTAAAGGTTGATTGATTTTATTCATCTTTTCAAAGAATGAACTTTTAGTTTTGCTGTTTCTCTCTACTGTTTTTTTATTCTCTATTTCATTTATTTCTGCTCTAATCTTTTTTATTCTCTTCTTGCTCCCTGATATGGGTTTAGTTTGTTCTTTTCTAGATCTTTTAATTTTGAGATAAGGTCTCTGATTTAAGATTTTCTTTTTAATGTAAGCATTTAGAGCTTTAAATTTCCTTCTCAAGACTATCTTTTCTGAGTCCCATAAGTTTTGATATATTGTGTTTTCATTTTCATTCACCCCAAGATTATTTCCAAATTTCCCTTGTGATTTCTTCTTTGACCCACTGGTTAAAAGTACATTAATTTTCACATATTCATGAATTTTCCAATTATTTCTCTGTTATTAATTTCTAGCCCATTCCATTGTGGTCAGAGAAAAATATATAACTTCACTATTTTTTTAATTTATTGAGACTTTTTTTGTGACCTAACATATGGTCTATCCTGAAGAATGATCCAGGTGCAGTAGAGAAGAATGTGTATTTTATTGCTATTGAGTGAAGTGTTCAATAATTGTCTGCTAGGTCTAGCTTAGCAATTTAGAGCATCATCCAAGTTAGTAGTTTAGAGTATCATCCAAGTCTTCTATTTTCTTCTTGATCTTCTATCTTGATGTTCTATCCATTATCAAAAGTGGTTACTGAAATATTCTACAATTAATATAGAGCATCTATTTCTCCTTTTAAATCTGTCAACATTTTCTTCATATATTTTGGTGCTCTGCTGTTAGGTGCATATGTATTTATGATTGTTATGTCTTCCTGTTGAGATGACTCCTTTATTAGTATAGAATAACATTCTTTGTTCCTTGTAACAGCTTTTCATTTAATGTCTATTTTATCTTATATTAGTACCCCAACTCTCTTTTGGTTACTACTTACACAATATCTTTTTTTTTTCATCCTTTCACTTTCAACCTACTTATGTCTTTGCATTTAAGGTGAGTCTCTCAAAAACAGCATACAGTTGGGTCATCCTTTTTTATATATTCTGCCAATCCCTCTCTTTTGACTAGGGAGTTTAATCCATTTACATATAAAACAACCACTGAAAATGTAGGACTTTATTTGCCATTTTGCTCTTTTGTGTTTCTAAGTCTTATACTTTTTTAACACTAAATTCTTCTGCTAATGTCTACTTACTTATTCATTTAGTTTTTGTATTGAACCATTTTGAGTACCTTTTCATTTCTTTCTTATATGTTTTTATGTATTTTCCTTATGGTTACCATGGAGTTAAAATCCAACAACCCAAATCTGTAACAATCATATTTGATTTGATACTACCTTATTTTCAATAGCATGTGTATATACTATTACTCTATCCTAATCCTCACACTTTTTGTACTTGTTATAAATTATGTCTTTGTACACTGTATGTTTAAAATTGTCGATTTATCATACTTCTAATGCATTTTCATTTTAGTGTCTGTAAGAAGAAGTGGAGTTATGTAACAAACTGGCATTCATAGTTATCTATATGACCTCACCTAGAAGCCTTTCTTTACACTGCTTTGATCCACTGCTTAGTGTCCTATTTCTTTTTCAGTCTGAAGAGGGCACATTCAGTGTTGACAACCCACCTACCCCCTACCTTTTCTTTATCTGGGAATGTCTTTCTCTCTCCCTCATTTTTGAAAGAAAGTCTTGTCAGATATAAAATTCTTGGTTGGCTACTGTTTTCTTTTAGCAATTAAAATATATCATACCCATGCCTTCTTCCTCCATGAAACAGATAGTTTCTGAAAAGAAACTGGCATTAGTCTTACTGGAATTCCCTTGTACATAACTCATTATTTTTCTTACAGCTTACAGACCCTCTCCATGTCTTTGGCATAGGACAATTTGATTACCATGTGTTTGAGTGAGGTTATCTTTGAGTTTATCCTGTTTGGATTTGTTGGACTCTTGTAATAAACATATTCATGTCTTTCATTAAATTTGGGGCATTTTTCTGCCATTATTTGTTTTGAGTATTCTTTCTGCTTTTTTCTCTCTTTCATTTCCTGCTAGAATTCCCATAGTGTACATATTGGTATACTTTATGGGTCCCACAGGTCTCTTTGACTCTTCTTATTCTTTCTATTATTTTATCTTTGTGTTTCTCGGTCTGAGTTATTTCAGTTGTCTTGTATTTAAGATCACTGATATTGAGCTTCTGCCACCTCTAATCTGCTGTTGAAAACATCGATGGAATCTTTCCTTTCACTTACTGTGTTCTTCAATTCCAGTATTTCTCTGGAAAGATTCCAATTTGGTTCTGTTAGGTGGGGGGAATGGGGAAGGGCACTGCTACTGGAGCTGTGGAGGCTGTGTCACCCCTCCCAACCTGACTTCCGGAACTAACGAACTGCCCCTTCCAGATGGCACCTGACCTCCATCCTTAAAAGCTGCCCACGCCGAAGCCCATGCGCGCACTCACCTCCCTCCATCTTGGGTTTGGTGAGTTCTGCCCGGGAGCGCAGAAATACCCCCCCCCCCCCCCCACTTTAAATTTCCTGGTCTGCCTTTCTTCTCTCTCACCCTTTCGCCTCCTAAACCTTTCATCTGGTGCCGGAAACCCGGGAGAGGAGCACGGGTGCCGCCTGCCTGGACAAAAGGTGCCCCGGCTTCCTCTCTCCTCCTTCCTCCACATGGCCAGCGACAAGGGATTCTTTGGCCCACCACTGCATCCACCACAGACTGGGTAAGTCCCTTCCCTCCTCGCCCTGCTGCCGGGTCTCACGGCTCCGAGAGAGCCTATCTGTTAATTACACTCCGAAAACCGTGAGTTCAGGTCAGGTTCTCTTCCGAGGGCTGAGGTGAACGGGGACGTCTGCAAGCCTCACACCCTTTTACCAGGACTCGGAAAGCCATGGGGACGCCCCGCTTCTCGGTTCCCTCCCACATTCAGGTCCAGGACCTGAAAGGGCCTCAAACCAGGGGGAGACGAGCCCCTGCTCGTAAGAGCTCCGAGGACTCTCAGGGCGTTGGGACGCCGACACTCCCTGGGCCAGTCCTTTCTCCTTTGAGACCCCGCAGTATGGGCAGCAGGTCCTCTCGCATGGGCCTGAGGATGTAACTTTCTATTTTAATATCCTTACGAACCTCTGCAACTTTTGCCAGAGGAACGACAAAAGGGCCGAAACTCCTTGTGTCCAGGCTTTTTTCCTTCCGCGCCCCGCCCCTCCCTTTGTATCCTCCTCGCCCCCGCTCTCCCCTCCCCTCCCCCCAGTGGTGCTCCAGTCGCCATCTTGCCTTTCTCTTCCTCATTCTCTGCTGGCAGCGCTCCAGTCGCCATCGTACCCTCCCCTTCCATCTCCATCCAGTCGCCCACTGCCCTCAACAGCCTTGCCCTCCTCACCTTTAAGCTCTCATACCCACTCAAAGAACTCTTTACTGTCCACTACAGGAAGTTGCGGGACCTGAGGGGTTAGTTCGAGTACATATCCCTTTCTCCCTAGCTGACCTCCCTAATATTGAGGAACGGCTAGGTTCATTCTCCAGCGACCCAACCGCCTATACTAAGGAATTTCAATATCTAGCTAATGCCTATGATTTAACCTGGCATAACATTCATGTAATCTGCTTTTCTTCCCTGACTACAGATGAAATGGACCGCATTTTCAATGCAGCCAGGGCTCATGCTAACCAGGTGCATATAACCGACCACACCATGCAGGTAGGGGCCGAGGCTGTGCCAGACCAAGAGCCAGGGTGGAAATATCAGGTTGACACTCCAGTGGGGAGGAACAGGCAGACTAGATGGGACAAAATACTTACATGCCTCATAGCCGGCATGCAGAAAGCTTCACATAAAGTAGTAAACTTCCATAAGCTAATTACCCAGGGTCCTGATGAAAACCCGGCTGCTTTTCTACACCAGCTCACAGAAGCCCTCTCCCAGTATACCCACCTAGACCCTGACTTGGAGGCTGGTAAAACTGTTTTAGCCACACACTTTATATCCCAATCGGCTCCAGATATAAGTCATAAACTTAGAAAAATTGAGGACCGTCCTCAGGCCCCTATCTGTGACCTGGTAAACACGGCCTTTAAAATTTTTAATACTCGTGATGAACTAGAGAGGGCAGAAAAGGAATCCCGGGACCGCTGAAAGGCAAATTTACAAACCCAATCCCTGATTGCTGCTCTGCGGCTCACTTCAACGGAGAAGAAACCGGCTAGGACTAATCCACCACCATGAAAGTGCTTCAAATGTGGTCTCGACGGACACTGGTCCCACCAGTGCTCCAATCCTCTACCACCCAAGGTACAAAGGCACATTGGAAAAGTGACTGCCCCTCGGTGCCTGGCCGTGGGGGGCTGTCCTTCCAACCCCTAACCCACTGCTAGCAGTCCTGGGCCTGGCCACCAACGACTGACGATGCCCAGCCTCAGCGACCCTGATCACCCTCGTCGAGTCCAGGTAACGATCAAGGTAGCGGGTAAGTACACCTCCTTTTTAGTGGACACAGGGGCTACCTTTTCTGTTCTCCCCTCTTACTCAGGTCAACTCCTTCCTTCCCAGGTCATGGTTATGGGCATAGATGGCCGTCCTTCGTGCCCCTTAACTACTGGACTGCTTACATGTTTAATAGAAGGGTACCCCATTATACATTCTTTCTTAGTAATGCCTTCTTGCCCCAGCCCACTAATGGGGCAAGATCTGCTTGCCAAATTAAGAGCCTCACTACACTGGATAAAAAGCTCTCAAACAGAACTTCATAGCAAGTGGCAGACTAACGTCACTATCCACACCACCACCCATGCCCCCAAAGGACAATATTTCTGCTGTAATGGAACTCTCACCAAGTGCCTTAACTCCCCTGCCCCGGGACCATGCTTCCTGGTAACTTGTTCCTCGATTGACCCTCTATGGGGAGTCCGAACAAACCTGGCTACTGCCTTCTCCTCACTCAAAAAAGGGCTGCCTTTCCTCCTATCCTAGTAGCATCAGCATAACTGCCTCAGTTGCAGCCTCAGCCACAGCAGGAGGGGCACTGGGACATGGTATTTTAACCTCTCAAAACTTTGAGACTCGACTACAGGCAGCCCTGGAATCGACATCAGAATCCCTTTCCTTTCTACAATGTCAACTTACCTCACTAGCCCAGGTAACTCTTCAAAATCGACGGGCCTTAGACCTGCTGATGGCTGAAGAAGGAGGAATGTGTATATTCCCCTAAGAGGAATGCTGCTATTATGTCAACGAGTCGGGTCTGGTGGAACAAAATATTCAAACCCTAAACAAACCAAGAGACGATCTCTACCACAGAAAACAAGGAACCAACTCTGCCTTAAGCTGGTTTTCTTCTCTGGTGATGTGGCTCCTCCCACTACCAGGACCAGTTATCCTAATCTGTCTCTTTTTTCTCCTAGCTCCCTGCCTCCTCAAGTTCCTTCAGGGACACATGAAGGAACTATCCCAGGTAGCAGTCAACCAAATGCCCCTGCATCGTTATCATCACCTGCCTTCCTCACCAGATTCCTACAGCCAGCCTCCCCACTCCCCTAGCCATGATGGTTCTAGCCTATAACCCCAAGCCGCCCATTACAGCAGGAAGTAGCCAGAAAGATCTCAGAGCCCTATTATCACAAAAAGGCTGGAATGTTAGGTCAGGGGAACGGGGAAGGGCACTGCAACTGCAGCTGTGGAGGCTGTGTCACCCCTCCCAACCTGACTTCTGGAACTAATGAATTGCCCCTTCCGAATGTCACCTGACCTCCATCCTTAAAAGCTGCCCATGCCGAAGCCCACGCATGCACTCACCTCCCTCCATCTTGGGTTTGGTGAGCTCGGCCCGGGAGCGCAGAAATACCCCACACACACACACTTTAAATTTCCTGGTCTACCTTTCTTCTTTCTCACCCTTTTGCCTCCTAAACCTTTCAGGTTCTTTTATTGTTTCCCCCATATCCTTTGATTATTCTTCTGTATTTTCCTCTATCTCTTTGAGTATACTGAGGATCATTATTTTAAAGATTCTGTCCTTTAAGTCCAAAGTCTGGTACTCTCCATTGATGATATCTAGATTTTTATCTTGTTCCTTTGGATAGGTCATCATTTCCTGTTTGTTTGTTTTATAATCTTTTGTTGTACTCCATACATTTTAATATTTTAAAGGGTTAAGTCTTAGATTTAGTCCCTGGGCTGTCTATTCCTTAATTTTGTATCCAATAATGATATGACAGATTTTCTTGAATACCAGGACTAATTAAAACAAATAAACCAAGACAAAAAGTACCTTTCACAGTCTTTGCAAACTGCCTCTGCTTTAGCTGGTGGTCTCCTTCAGAGTGGGCCTCCTATTAGCCCAAGGCAAATGAGAAGTGCAGGGTTCTCTCTATCTTATCTGATCTTTCCCAGAGCCTGTGTTGGGAAAGCTACTTCTTCTCCTGGGCTTGTGCTTACAAGAGGCTTTAGGAACTCCTAGTTTAAAAGTTTATAGGAATTCAAATGAACTCCTTCTCTCCTCCCTTTGACATAGATCTCCTCCCATTCCTGGGTGCTCTCTTGAGTGACTTAATGCAGGTAGTTCTTTGCCCCAAGTTGCTTCAACTTGATTGTTTCTCACACAGTCCCAGCTGTAAACCAGCCACTTCCTCTGCCCTTAGGACAAACTCTGGTAAGGGGAGCCAGAGACAAGTTCCCAGGCCTAGGCTGTCAGACAGTCACAGGACTGATAGGCACTGTCATACATGCACCCCAGTGTGCACACAGGAACCACTCTAATTCTTCTGGAATAGGGCCAGGGAACTACAATGGGAGTACTCTATTTTCTTAATTCAACATTTGCCCAGTTAATGTAGCCCTTTAACTATTTTCCACAATTTTGAGAAATATTACTGTGTTTAATTTCTTTGTGGCCTTTGCCCAAGGTGGGTTATAACAATGGCTGCCCTCAGAGCCAGCCCCAAGTGACCTGAAGTAGCTGATCAAAGGTAGAGATTTGGGATCAGACTCAGAGTTTGGAGGACTAGGTCTTCTTGTCCCACCTTGGCACCAGCAAGTTGTACCAGAAGCCTGAGCTCCAGAGTTCCTGTCTCCATCACTGCCTGCCAGAAGGCTGGAAAAAAGATGGTAGCTGCTGCAGAGAGGGTGTTGGATTTCAGCAAGATTTACCAGCCTCTACCTCCTGCCCTTCCTGGATGCTAGACAGTGTTCCCTAGATTTGGGAGTTTCAAAGTGATTGATTCAGAATATTTCCTGCCACTTCAATAGTTGTTTTAGTGGAGGGAGTAATTCCTGAAGCTTCTTATTCTGTCATCTACCCCTCTTCCCACAATCCTTAACATTTTCTTTTAAGGACATAGTTAAAAGGTCATACACACATTTTCTTAAAAGTACAATCATAATTATCCATTTATGTATAGACATACATTTTATAATGCATTTGATAAAAGAACTGCATGAGGGCGGGCCGCGGTGGCTCAGCGGGCAAAGTGATTGCCTGCCATGCCGGAGGACCTCGGTTCGATTCCCGGCCCCAGCCCATGTAAAAAACAAACAAAATACAATAAAACAAGAAAATGTTTAAAGATGTTTCCCTTTCTTCCTCCCTTCCTTCCTTCCATCCTTCCTTCCTTCTCTCTGTCTTTCCTTCCCTTCCTCCCTTTCTAAAAAAAAAAAAAAAAGAACTGCATGATAAAAGACATGGAGAGCACAGTTCTGCTCTATGATTAACTATTTAATGTGGGAATTTAACTGTTACAATTTAAATCAATCAATTCACTCAAAACATAGTATATATTTATATACCTACACATACACACAAACATATGCAAATATATATTGAATATTTCTCAAAAGATCACAAGAAGCTAGAACTAGTAATCACTCTGGGGAGAACTGGAGACCTGGAGGTCTTAAATAGAAGAGAGATTCTTTTGTTTCATTGGATTGTTTTACCACTTACATGTACTTATTTTTCAATTAAAAGCCCAACTAATTTTTTATGTTATCTTATTAGTCATTTCTGAGTCCAAATCCCACCTATTATTTAATATGTACAATTAAAATATGAATAAAATGCAATCCCCTTTTCAAGAAAGTACAAAGAGATGACACACAAATACTTTACACTTGAGGCAACTTATAAGAACCTAGAAAGATAAAAAAGATATAAGTATCACGCAGATAAGAACAATTGTTTGCTTTGCTTTATAAAAAAAAGGAAATCAATATGCACCTTTTTATTCTGCCCTATTTGCATTACTCCTTTGCTATATGTTGTCTCAGCACTCTCAGATTCTATACATTATCTTACACCTAAGCAGTATTGATTTTGGATTCAGACAAAAGTTTAAATTCTAGCTCTGTCACTCATAAGCCCTATGATGAAGGGCAACTTACTAGCCTTGGCATTCTCAATGACCAAAAGAAGGCCTTAATATCCACCTCACAGGGTTATGTGAGCAAGAGATAATATACATATTGTGTTTATCACAATGCCTGGTACACAAACGCATACAATATATCATTGCTAGCATTATATATCAACTAACCAATGATTAATTGTTTGTCATTTAATTATAAGGGGTATACATATTTTTTGCCTATCCAAATATATTACAAACTTTTAAGACAGAAATTCTGGAGGCTCATTTACTCTTTTAAGTACTTAGTTGGAATCATAAAAGCTACTACTGAATGAAAATTACTTTCATTAGAGGGATTAAGATATGAACATTTGAAATCTGCCATTCAGAAAGTAAAAGGTCATTGGGCCCTTTAAGAATCTTCTGAAACATTCCCTTCCTTGTTGGGTTTAATACAGACTGAACAGTAGGCATAGCATTATGGTTAATGGTGCATACAGTCACTGAATCTTAGTAAAATAGCATGAGGAATAAGGAGGGAGTCCCATGAGTCTGAAACAATGGCATGTACCTGGGCCTGTAGGAAAGCCTCTCCAGGTGTCTGGCCTCTGGGAAATTAGGGAAAGTCAGTGCCAATCACAGTACTCCTGCTGGCACTGAAATTAGCCTGCAGGAGACTTGGATGCTTGAGTGTAGCTACCTACCTCAGACAGGTGTTATATGGATTAAAAGACAATGATTGTGAAATTCTGAAATGTAAGGTCCTAGGCAAATGTTAAGCAGTCTATTACTGGTTCCAACTCAAGTATGGAATTTCCAGAGAAGTAGGACAGGCCCCAACTCTGAAAAAGAAACAGGTATAGAGCACACCAGCAATGTTTAATCTACTTTGATTCTTAAAAGCTGATGATATGCAGGCACCCAAAGGGACGTAATATCCTTCCAGAAATTGGTTGCACCCATATGCAAAATACAACTTTTGAAATTTTTTAATCCAACAGATTATATTACTGTTATTGTCTTTAAATCCTTGCACAGTCTACATAATAAATTCACTAGAAAAAAATGCCCTTCAGTGTTTACACTAAGCAAAGGAACTTCGAAATTTTATTTATAGGTATATAACTGTTTCTGCAGAGGACTCATAAATGCTTTCTCAAATAGAACATGTGTGGCTAGATTTATACTGCAAAGGTATATGCAATCTTCCATATTGCTGTCTTCATACTATTTTTACAGTATACCTACGGTAATTAATGTCCAAAGATCAAAGCCTAGATAATCAGTCCAGAAAATAAGAAAATATACTATTCATGGAAGAGAACCAGTGTTATTTTTAGTCATTCTAAACATTTTCAAGGATTAAACAGAACTAAAAATTTAAAGCCACACTTTCAGTTCACCAGAAGGGCAACCAAGAAGGATGACTATCAGATCCCTTACATTGGAAAAGGTCAAGGGGAGAATTAATATAATTTTTAGTAGGGATACAGGGTCAAATCATCAAAATACCTTTCTCAAAGTTTGCTTTAAAGAATAAAAACCACCATGTAGCATGGGCACTAGAGCCAGAATATTTGTGTTAAAATTCTGGTCCTACTAGATTAGCTGTTTGACTTTGAGTAACTTAATCTTCCTGTGCCTCAGCTTCTTCATCTGTAAATGGGAATAAACAGCACAAAGTAAGTACTATGAAGTGTTCTTTAAATAAATATAACTATAAATTCAGATCAACATAGTGCTCCAAAACACTACTGGATGCTTTAAATTTCTCTTAGTCAAGATCATGTGTAGCCTCAAGCTCTGCTCTATTAGGTTAGCAGTGGTTGTAATAGCAATAAAAACACAAACACTGGCCAGACATTTTCAGAGTCACGGTTCCCTGCTTGTTGAACAGTGCTGAACAGAATGGGTGCTCTTACCCACTGGCCGGCCACTCAAAGCCAGCCCTCCACCACCTCTTCACAGCTCCCTCAGACCACCCCGAGGCCCTATCACTACCTCTCCTCAAATGCCAGCTTGAGGAGCAGGCACACCAAACTACAACCAGGACTCGGGGCCTCCAGCAGCCAGCAACCACCAGATCAACCTGGAGCTCTACACCTCTTACATTTACCTGTACATGTCCCTGATGAAGTGGCTGCAAAGAACTTTGCCAAATATTTCCTTCACCAATCTCATGAGAGGGAATATGCTGAGAAATTTATGAAGAAGCTGCAGAAGTAAGGAGGTGAATCAATCCACCTTCAGGATATCAAGAACCCAGAATGTGACAACTGGGAGAGCAGGCTGTTTTTGTTTGCTAAACTGCTGGAATGCAATATACCAGAAATGGACTAGCTTTTTCAATGGGGATTTATTGGTAACAAATGTACAGTTCTAAAGCCATGAAAATGTCCAAATTAAGGGACCAAGAGGAAGACACCTTCTTGGAGGAAAGGCTGCTGGCAGCCAGGGTTCCCCTGACACATGGGAAAGCACATGGTGATGTGTGCTGGCCCTTCATGGCTGGTTCTGGTTTCAATGGCTGTCTCCAAAATGTCTTTGGACATTTCTTTCTCTCTTAGCTTCTCCTGGGGCATTTTCTTTTTTCTGCTCTCTCTCTCTCTGTGAGTTTTCTTAAATGACTTCAGTAAAGAATTAAGATTCACTTTGAACTGATGGGTCTCATCTCCATGGAAACAACCTAATCTAAAGATTTCACCCACAACAAGTCTGCCCCCACAAGAATGGATTAAAAGAACATATCTTTTCTGGGGTTACATAGCATATTCAAACCAGTCCAATTCACCCACTAGACCCCAAAAACACATGTTCTTTCCATATGTAAAGTACAATCATTCCAATATAATATCACAAAAGCTTAAATCATTTCAGTAACAATAAGTACAAAGTCTTATCAAAATCAATTACAAGCATGGTTTGTTGTAAAGCAAACTTCCCTGCCAGCTGTGGACCTGTGAAATTCAGAACAAGTTATCCGCTTCCAATATGCAAAGGAAGGTCCTCTCATAGGCTAAATGTTCCTACTGCCATTGGGAAGAATTCAAGGAAAAACAGGGGTCAAAGATTCCAAACAATTTCGAAAACCTGCATGGCAAATTCCATTAGATTTCCAAGTCTGAAAGTCATCTATAGAAAGACATTTTCTTCTTGGGGCCTGAGAGAGTGATAATCCCACCCTCTTCAAGGGTTTACACAGTGGCTTTGCTCTCTCCAAACACTGGAGTGAGGATTCTAATATTTCTAAGCATTCGGATGACCATCTTGTTCTCAACCCCACACTCCTCACACATCTAGATGGCACCCAGACTCTCTGCCACCTCCAGAGCGCATGCTTAATGCCTTCAGAACAGTGGGGTGGTGGTCAGGCTCTCCTCAATCCCCGGGGAATGTGCTCCACCCTCTCTGAGGCCTGAGATGGCAGCGTTCTTCCTGAAAAGTGGGGCAGAAGGCCCGCCCTCCACAATCTCTGGGGCAAACTCACCCTCTCCACATGCATGGGTGGGTCCGCTCTCCTGGCACAAGGTTTCTTTGCTCCAGACCTCAGTTTCCATGGTTCTGCCTTAGAAGTCATTTTTCCTTCAATCTGTTCCTTTTAGTCCAGACTGGTAGTGGTTCTGCTAGTACAGATCTTGTAAAAAACACTTGGTTTTGCATGCAGTACACAAAGGTCCCAATCATTAGACAATAGGACTTTGTATAAATACTTTTGGATAACTCCATTTCCAATCCTGGCTTGCCCTGATATAGCTGACTGGTTAAATCCTCACATGGGGCCCTATTCTACAGGGACTTGCCTTCTGGAGACTCAGAATCTCCAAAGCTGCCAGAATGTAATATACCAGAAATGGGTTGGATATTTCAATGGAGGGTTATTAGTTACAAATTTATAGTACCAAAGCCACGAAAATATCCAAATTATGGCCTCAGGAGAAAGATACCTTCTCAGAGGATAGGCAGCTGGCATCTGAGGTTCCTTTGTCCCATGGGAAGGCACATGGTAATGTCTGCTCATTCTTTTCTTCTGGATTCTGGTTTCAAAATGGCTCTCTTCAGCTACTGTGGGTCCTTCTTGCTTCTCCTTGGAGTATTTTCTTTCTTAGCTCCTCTAAACTTGGTTGTCTCTGAATCCTCTCCAAAATGTCTCTTCCTTAGAGGTGGAATTAAGACCCACCATGAATGAATGGGGTCACATCTCCATGGAAACAACAATCGGTCTGCCCCACAAGATGGGATTAAAAGAACACAGGCTTTTCTAGGGTATGTAACAGACTCAAACCAGCACAGGGAGTGTTATAAACAGACGTGCATTTTACATAGACCAGTTTTGCTAATTTTGAAGACAAATTGAGACAGATGCAAAGAGATTTGTTAAAAGGCAATTGTCTAGATGCTGATGGTGATGGCTTGGCCAGAGTGGTGGTGTAACCTAATAAATTCCCTTTAAAAGCCAATCCATTTCTGGCATATAGCATTCCAACAGCTTTAGCAACCCAAAACACTCCTCTACTTAAAACCTTCAGATGGCTTCCCATTACCAGGATATAGTCCAAAACACCTAATAAGGCCCTACCTGATCTGATCCCTCTCTCCCTCGCAAGGTTTATTTTTCTACCATATTCCCCTTGTTCACTGATATTCTTCAGTTCCTAAAACAAGCTCAGGCCCTTCCATCTCAGAGCCTTTGCACATACCTCCATAAGCTCTTGGCCCCTCTCTTCACCTAGCTAATTTCTCCTCATCTTTTAGGTGGCTCTAACTCACTTCTGCAGGGATGCTTTCTTTGATGTCCTTAAACTAGGTTGATTCTGCTGGTTCTTTGTTCTCACTGTACTCTGTACATCTCCTCAGTGATTTTCAGAACATCTGTCCCCTGGCTAGACTGCAAGGATGATATGGTACATAATACGATCTCAATATTTGTTTAAAAATCTCTGCTAAGGATATACATTTATTTCCTAATTTAACCATCAAAATAATCTTAAAATTAATGTCAGTACCACTGTCCTAAGAGGAAAGTGAAGCCTAGAAGGAGTTAAGTACCTTGCAAAAGAACTAAGTGCTATATTCAAAACTTGAACCCAAGTCTCATTGCCAGAACTTATGGTCTTTACTCTGAGTTCCAGCATCTCTTCCATAAACCCACAAGTTCATTCATCTACACTATTTTGACCAATTTTGAACCAGAGTACTGGGACAGCAACTGGGAAAACATTTACATACCTAATAAACCCACTAATTTCCTTTCCCTCTTACTTATAAATAGGCCAACACAAACAACCAAAACAGATGTTGTCAGGTCTATACCATACTGGTTTCTTATTAATGGAATTAAAAATAATAGCAAGAGTTTAGAAAGTACTTTTTAATAGACATTATTAATAAAATCAGGACTTAGGAGAGAAGAGAAAATGTCCACCTATTTCGGCTATGATAGGATGAGCTCTTTGTTACTGCTTCAAAAAAATAACTGGACTCTGATGCTCTCCATAGGGAGGCAGTGTGATGATGTGACAAGAGCACTGACCTAGTAGTCCCATCCCCAGCTCTTGGATCTGCCAGTCATTTTTTTTCTTGGCCTCAAATTCTCATTTGCAAAATGAGCGGATTAGGTTAGCGCTTTAAGATTTCTCTTAGGATTATTTATATCAAACAAGACAGGAGGAAACACCATTAACAACTGAGTATATTATCAATGAACTCTAGTATTTGGCTGATGTCCTCATGGGTCAGTCTCCCCAGACAGGCTTCATTCAAGCAACTTGACGGCTGGAGCCTAAGTTAATCAGTCATTTTCCCCCAGCCTACCGAACTGATATTAATATGACAAAAAATTCCCATAAGATTTAACCCTACAAATTTTAATAAATATATGACTTAGTAAATCTTTGAGGAAATAATTGTTTGCATAGCCTTTTAGTCTTTGTCTTTTAGTCCTTCAATCCAATAAAACCTATGATATAGGGGGAGATGGATTTGAAATTTTTCATGCAGGAAAAGCATTCCTGGAATTATAACAAAATTAGTTTTGGAAGGAAGGCTAGTCTATTTTTATTCATCAGTGGAACACGTGTATTTTACTTGGACCTCTAACACCAAACCCCATCACCACTTCCCCCCTACACGAGTCCACATGCATGAACACAGACACTTGATGTGTGCATCTGAAATTCCTGGGACACTCAAAGGAACTATGGAAAGGAAAGACATTCCACAGATCTGTTGGCTTTGACCTGGACTCAAGGTATAATTTATACAACAGCAGATTTGTGATATTTGGAAAACAGTCTAGCAAAATTCTTCTAAATATGATTTCAACATCATCAAAAGAGTTAATCTACTGGAATTTATGAAGCAGAGTACTTTAGCAGATACCAAAATTTGACTTTCCAACTTGTCTTTCTTGTTGACTTAATACATATGCAGATAATACTAAAGTTGTTTAAATGTCTCATTCACATTTTCATGGACCTTTTTAGGTTTCTTTGAAATTATCGCGATCTTTTTCTATTTTAACTTAATGAAGCACTGCTTGACAGTTTTTAAAGTGCAGTAATATATATCCCTGGAAGATATGTTCCACATTTAAAAATTCCAAATGCTCAGTTTTCTCTAGGTTATTCTCCATGTTGAGGCAATATATTATTCTAAGTCTTTTGATTTCCATTCCTCTGGTTTAAAAAGAAAAAAATGAACATTTGTATAATGTAAGTTCAACAACTATTCTTATCAACAAATTCCGAGTGCACATACAGTCAAGGAATTCACTCTGGGCAGAGATCACTCATTTCTAGAACAAGGTGCAAGCTGCCCATTTTCTTCTTTTCCACCACCAGGTTTTATTCTCTGGAGGATTTTGTGGCCCTCTGAGTTTTGACTTTTTTTTTTAAGCAGTCTTATGGAGATATATTAACATACCATACAATCTATCCAAAGTGTACAATCAATGGCTTTTAGTAAAATCACAGAGTTCAGCATTCATCACCACAATCAATTTTAGAATAATTTCACCACAAAAATAAAAACGACCCATACACTTTTGCAGTCACCTCTCAATCCCTCTATCCTTCCCCAGACCTGCAGAACCACTAATCTATTTCTGCCTCTATTGATTTATTTATACTTACACATTAAATAAATGAAATAATACAATATGTAGTAATTTCTGTCTGGTTTCTTTTACTTAACAACATGTTTGTTCCAATTATTATTATTTAATTAGAGAAGTTGTAGGTTACAGAAAAGTCCTGTAAAAAATATGGCATTCCCATATATCCCCCTATTTTTGACACTGTGCAATAGTGTGGTACCTTTGTTACAATTGATGAAAGAATATTAAAATAGTACTATTAAGTACAGTTCATGGTTAGGTGTGTTCGTTCCCCATATATCACCCTATTACTAACACCTTGTATTAGTGTCATGCATTTGTTATAGTTCGTGAAAGGATATTCTTATACGTGTACTACAAATGCCAATCCATCATCCACAATAGGCTTCACCATGTTAGAAAAGTCCATGTTTTTTTAATCTCAATAAAATTGCATTTAATAAAAAATAAACAAATATAAAAATAAAATTAAAAAATTAAAAAGTCTTGTGTTTTATTTTCAAATGTTCATTCTAGTAACATACACAACCTAAAACTTCCTCTTTCAACCACATTCACACCCACAATTCAGTGAGGTTAATTCCACTCCTAATAATTTACTGCCTTCACCACCATCCATTTCTAAACCTTCACAATCAACCTAAGCAGAAATTCTGTACAAATTAAGCATTAATTTCAATTCATCTCCTACTAACCTATATTCTATATTCTAACTCTATGAGTTGCTTATTGTAATTAGTTCATCTCAGCAAGATCACACAATATGTGTCCTTATTTGTCTGGCTTATTTCCCTCAACATAATGTCCTCAAGGTTCATCCATGCTGTTGCATGCATCAAGATTTCATTCCTTTTTATAGCTGAATAATAGTCCATCAAATGTATATACATTTTGTTTATCCATTCATCAGTTGATGAACCCTTGGGTTGTTTCCACTTGCAGCTATTGTGAATAATGTCATTAAGAATATCAGTCTGTAGATTCTGCTCAAGTTCCAACTTTCAATTCTTCTAGGTAAATACCTAGCAGCAGGATTGCTGGGTCATATGGTAATTCTATATTTAGCTTCCTGAGGACCCACCAAATTGTATTCCACAGTGGCTGCATCATTTTATATTCCCACCAGCAATGAGTGTGTGTGTTCCTATTTCTCCACATCCTCTCCAATACTTGTAAATTTCTGTATTTTTTTTAATAGTACCCATTCTAGTGGGTATGAAATATCCCACTGTGGTTTTGAGTCACATTTCCCTAATAATCTAGCAATGTTGAACATCTTGTGCTTTTCAGGCATTTGTATATCTTCTTTAGAGAAATGTCAGTTGAAATCTTTTCTCCATTTTTAAATTGGAATATTTGTGTTTCTATTATTGAGTTGTAGGATTTCCTATCTATTCTGGATATTAAACACTTATTGGATATGTGGTTTCCAAATATTTTTTCCCATTCAGTAGGTGTCTTATCACTTTCATCACAAAGTTCTTTAATGCACAAAAGTTTTTAATTTTGAGGAGGTTCAATTTACCTACATTTTCTTTCACTGCTTGTGCTTTGGGGGTGGAGTCTAAGAAACCATTGCTCCTAGCACAAGATCCTGAAGTTGTTTCCCTACAGTCTCTTCTAAGGGTTTTATAGGCCTGGCTCTTATGTTTATGGCTTTGATTTATTATAAATTAATTTTTTATATGGTGTATGATAGGGGTTGTTTTAGTTTGCTCAAGTTGCTGAAATGCAATATACCAAAAATAAGCTGGCTTTTACATGGAGATTTACTTACTTTAAGCTTACAGTTCTGAGGCCATGAAAATGTTCAAATGAAGGCATCAGCAAGTGATGCTTTCTCCCTGAAGACCAGCTACCAGCGATCTGGGACGCCTCTGTCATGGCAAGACACACAGTGGGTCTGCTGATCTTTCCCTTCTCTCCTGGGTTTCCTTGCTTTCAGCTTCTGGCTTTTCATTAGCTTTCCTTCTCAGCTCGGTGTCTTTATCTCTATCTTCTGTCTCTCTTAGCTTCTCTTATAAACAACTTCAGTAGGAGAATTAAGACTCACTTGAGGCAGGCCTCAACTGAACTACGTAATCAAGAGGTCCCACCCACAACAGGTTTACACCCACAGGGATGGATTAGCTTTAAGAACATGATCTTTTCGGGTACATACACCTTCAAACCATCACAGGGGTTAGCTTTCATTCTTTTGCATCTTGATATCCAGTTTTCCCAGCACCATTTGTTGAAGAGATTATTTATTTCCAATTAAATAGGCTTTGCGGCCTGTCAAAGGTCCATTGGACAGGTCCCAGCATCCCTGGAGGTAGGAAGAACAGCAGTGGCCAATAGCCTAGTTTCCTAGAAGGCTCTCAGCACCCGGAACCAAGATGTCCAAGACAGAGGTCAGTTCTGCCGAAGGGGCAAGGAAGGAGGACACCAAGAGGAGGTCAGCGAGGCTGTCAGCTAAACCTATCCTGTGAATGTGGAAATGAAGCCCCAAAAAACGGAATGGGAAAGCAAAGGGAAAACAAGCTGAAATGGTTGACCAATAAACTAAAGAAGATTTACCTGCAGAAAATGCAGAAACTAAAAATGAGGAAAGTCTAGCCTCTGATGAAGCAGGAGAGAAAGAAGCCAAGTCTGACTAATATCGTATACCATGACTTATCAGTGGTCCCTTTGCTCCCTTCTTGTATAATCTAGAGGAATATTTTAATCAACTATTTTGTAAATGCAATTTTTTCAGTAGCTCTAGAAGAAACATTTTTAAGGAGATATAAATTCCACACTGTCACTGGCTTGGAAGACAACATTTCATAGGGTGGGGAGTGGCAGATTTTCTATCCTATAATACAATGCATACTGTATGATGATTTGGAGTCACAGCCATGCATTCAATATGTGTTGAACATTTTAATTAACTTCTGTTCCCATGTTTTTTAGAATTGTTTCTTAAAACTGCTCCCTGATCTTGGCTTTCCCTGTCTGAATTGTATATACTCTATAACATCCTTGGTCATGATTGTCCAGTTTTCCTAATAATGATGATATATACTGTGAAAAAAATAATGATGTTAATATACGGTGTGTATATTAAATTGTGAATTAGTAGGACTTCTGATGTAATAGCTTATCAACATTTGAAGATAGCAGTACTTGATTTCCTCATAGGGAAAACTTGCCTCGAAATTTCAAGCTGGAAAGTCAGTGGACTAACTTTCGAAAAGAATTACAACTACATGGCTTTTTGGACTTTTTTGTACATAAAGTATTGTGTACAAATTGTTCATAATGTCTGTGTTTTGATCTTCAGAACAACCAATAAAATTTCAATATGAAAGAAAAAAAAGTCAATTGGCCATAGCTGTGACAGTTTATTTGTGAAGCCTCAATTTGATTTCATTGGTCAATATTTCTATCCTTTTGAAAAAAAAAACAAACATGTTGTTTTGACAATGTAGCTTTGTAATACTGCTTTAAAGTCAGGAAGTGTGTCCTCCAACTTCATTCTTCTTTTTTAGAGATGTTTTTGGCTATTAGGGGCCCCTTAACCTTCCAAATATATTTGGAATACGCTTTTCCATTTTTGCAAAGTAGGCTGTGGAATTTCTATTGGGATTGCATTGAATTTGTAAATTATCTTGGGAATGATTGACAACTTAATGATATTTAGACTTCCAGTTCATGAACACAATGTCTTTCCATTTACTTAGGTCTTCAGCAATGTTCCTGTGCACAAAATCTTTCACATCTTTGGTTAAATTTATTTACAGATATTTGATCATTTTAGTAGCCACTGTAAATGGAATTTTTTTTTCTTGATTTCTTCTTCAGACTGGTCATTACTAGTTTATAGAAACACTACTGGTTTTTGCATGCTGATCTTGTACCCTACCACTTTGCTGAATTCATTTATTAGCTCCAGCAGCTTTGTTGCCGATTTTTCGGGACATGCTATGTACAGGACCATGTCATCTGCAAATAGTGAGTGTTTTACTTCTTTTCCAATTTGGAAGTCTTTTATTTCTTTTTCTTGGTCTAATTGCTCTGAGTAGAACTTTCAGTACAATGTTGAGTAACAATGCTGACAGTGGCCATCCCTGTCTTGCTCCTGATCTTAGAGGGGAAGCTTTCAGACTTTCACCATTGAGCATGAAGTTAGATGTGAACTTTTCACATATGCCTTTCATCATGCTGAGGAAGTTTTCATCTATTCCTATTTTTCTAAGTATTTTTATCAAGAAAGGATGCTGAATTTTGTCAAATGCCTATTCTGCATCAATCGAGATGATCATGTGATTTTCTTCATTTTGTTGACGTGGTGTATTACATTAATTGATTTTCTTGCTTGCATGATTTCAACCTTTCTAAATTTATTGAGACTTGGCTTGTGATTCAACATGTGGATCCCCGAGAATGATCCATGTGCACTAAGAAGAATGTACATCTGCTGTTTGGGGCTGAAATATTCTGTATATGTATCTTAGGTCTAGTTAAGATACATTATGCAAGTTCTCTGTTTCCTTATTGATCTTCTGTCTAGATATTTTATCTATTGATGGGAGTGGTATATCAGAATCTCCAACTATTATCGTAGAGGCGTCTGTTTCTCCCCTCAATTTTGCCAGTATTTGTCTCATGTCTTTTGGGGCATCATGGTTAGGTACATAAATATTTATGATTGGTATTTCTTCTTGGAGAATTACCCTTTTTATTACCATACACTGTCCTTCTTTGTCTCTTTTAACAATTTTGATGAAATCCATTTTGTCCAATATTAGCATAGCTACCCTAGAAGTTTCTGGTTACTCTTTGCATGGAATATCTTTTTCCATCCTTACTTTTTCAACCTATTTGTGTCTTTGGGTCTAAGGTGAGTCTCTTAAAGAACATATAGTTGGATTATACTTTTTAAACCCATTCTGCCAATCTATATCTTTTGATTGGGGAGTTTAATCCATTAACATTCAGTATTATTACACTACAATCTTAGCAGCACTGGGTCTTTTCACTAAAAAAAACATTTCTGGTAAATTCATTAGGTATAAAATTAATATTTTCTTGTTTATTTTCTAGTAAAGATGATCTTCTTGTAAAGGTGCTTTTCTATTTGTTTGTCATTTATTCTTTTGTGAACTTAGCTTCATTTAGTTAATTTATCTGCCAGATTCTTTATTCAATGTTATTTTAAATATGACTGAATTTTTTAAGCGGTATGGCCAAAACTCATATCTATAATATCTGATGCCAATATTTCTCAGAAGTCTTTTTTTGTTTGTCTTAATTTTAGGTTTCCAGTAATTCCACATTCTTTTCCTTTGAAATTATTCTCCAACCTCCTTCTCTAGCCATTATCCCATTTTTCATATTAATCATCCACACTTTCTGACTTGATTTATTTCAGGTATCCACTTTTCAGGGGACTGTCTATAATATCTGAACATAATTGTATGCCCCAAATTTCTTCTCCTGGGTAACCTTTCTTGATACTGGGCTTTATGTTATTTTAAACCCTTCCTCTCTGCTTTCCATGCTCTTCCTCAATTGCACACACACATGCACAAATACACACCCCTCCCTGCTATGAAAGAAAGACTCCTGCACAAGGGTGCAAATACAAGCAATGCCGCCTCAGTCTCTGGCCCTGATTAATTTTTGTGAGTCCACCAATAACTAAAGTCAGCTGTGTTTGGCTCTCTTCTGCTGCCTGTCCTCCAGCCCTCCCCTCTGATGTAACTAACTTGTTCCTTTGCCTTCCGCCCCTCCCCAATAGTTATAATGAACATACATTCCCAACCAGCAAGCATCTACCCCTTTCTCCTACATCCTTGCTTCATACCTCTCTTGCCCAACTCAGCCTTAACTATCATTTTGCAATTGTACCACACATCCAATTGTCTTCTAGTCTCAGGAACAACAATCTCCAAACTATTGGCCAGAGCTACATTCAAACTTTCTCAGTTTTCAGACAACTTCTTTATCCTTGGGATTAAATTTTGCCCTGAAATCCACTTTCTCTGAAATTAATATGACCATTTCATTTTTTTGTTGTTGTTACCACAACAAATCAATTTTACCCTTTTGCTTCTAACCTCTTTGTCTCTTTAAATTTAAAGCACATTTACTGCAGTCAGCATACAGCTGGGTATTGCTTTTTCATCAAATCATATCAATCTCTGCTTATTAATAGGAGAATCTAGAGCATTCATATTTAATTTGATTATGGATGGTCAGAGTTGAGACTATCATTTTGCTACTTGTTTTCTATTTGTCCCATTCATTCTGGTTTCATTTTTTCTCTTTTTCTGCCTTCTCTTGAATTAACTGAATATTTTTAGTAATTCAATCTCATCTCATTTGCTGCTTCTTTGCTTTATTTAAGTGGTTGCTTTAGAGTTTATGGTGCATCTTCATCACTTCATACACAATAGAAGAATCTTATAACAGATCCCCTTCCCTACCCCTACCCACTCCCAGCATCTATACTGTTGTTCTCATGCTTTGTATTATTACATATGTTATAGACCCCATAATACATTACTGTTGTTTTTAAACTGTCAGTTATATTTTAAAGACATTATTTAAAAATATTCTGGGACAATGTACAGCCCCCAAAAATGTCAATTAAAAATAATAAATTATATAGCCCATATAGTGACCATTTCTGGTGTTCTTTATTGTTTTCTTTAGATCCAAATTTCTACCTGCTCTCAGTTTCTTTCTGTCTGAAGGACTTTCTTTAACATTTCTTGCAATGCACACCTGGTCTTCTAGCAATAAATTCTTTCACATTTTATGTATCTGAAAAAGTCTTTATTTTGTCATTCTTTTTAAAAGATATTTTTTCTGGGTATAGGTTATAGTTATTCTACTTTTACTTCTTTAAGATGCTGTTCCACTATCTTTTTCCTTTTTCTTTTTTGGCTTAACTTTTATTTTGAAATACTTTCAAACTTACCACACAGTTACAAAATAATATAAACCTCATACAGAGAATTCCAATATACACCTACATCCTTAGATATCCACCTTCAATGATGTTAATATTTTACCACAATTGTCATATCATTCTATCCATCTATCTCTGTCTATCTTTAAAAAAAGTTTATTCTGTAACTTCCTTAAGCGCAGTTATCAAGTTGAAGAAATTTAACTTCTATAGAAAGTTTACAGTCTATATTCCAGTTTTTTCATACGTCCCAATAATGTCACTTTGAGCTTTCTCACCCTCCCTTACTAAATCCCATCTAGGATCATGTATTGCATTTAATTGCCATTGTCTCTTTATTTGCTTTATTATATATACAACAAAGCTTTCCAATCTGAACAATTTCAAAGCATAGCACTCAATGGGATTAATCACATTTATAATATTGCTGTACCTCCATTACCTTCTATTACTAAAACTTTTCCATCCCCCCTAACAGAATCCCCATACCCATTATGCATTAACTTTCCAGTTCCCCTGCCTCCTGACCACTCCTGGAAACCTGTACTTTAATTTTCACCTCTTAAGAGCTTGCATATTCTCCAATGTTTTCTTCGTAGTTACCGATGGGCTTAAATTTAACATCTTAAATCTACAACTATCTCATTTGCCTTGATCCCAACTTAAATTCAAAAAATACAGAAACTATGTTATTATAACTTTTTATCTCTCCTCTTAACATAGTCCTTGTCACAAATTACATGTTTTTAAATTATGAGTCTAAAACCACTGATTTATCATTACATTTCTCATGCATTTGCCTTTTAGATCTTATAGGAAATAAAAAGTGAAATTAAAAACCAAAAATATGGTAGTACTGATGTTTATAATTTACCCATGTTCTGACCCTCACTGATGAGATCTTTATTTCTTCATTCAGCTTCAATCTATACTCTATTGCCCTCTCCTTTCAACCTGCAGAACTCTCTTCAGCAGATCTTATAGGGCCAGTATAGTGATGAGGAACTCCCTCAGCTTTTGCTTATCTGGGGATTTCTTAACCTCTCACTCATTTTTTTTTCTTTTCTTTTTTTTTTTTAAACATGGGCAGGCACTAAGAATCGAACCCAGGTCCCCAGCATGGCAGGTGAAAATTCTGTCACTGAGCCACTATCATGCCACCCACTCACTCATTTTTGAAAGTCAGTTTTGCTGGATAGAGAATTCTTGGTCGGCACTTTTTTTGCTTTCTGCATTTTACAGATGTCATCCCACTGTCTTCTTGCCTCCATGGTTTCTAATAAGAAATCAGTACTTGATCATATTGAGGTGCCTTTGTACGTGGCATACTATTGTTTCTCTCTTGCAGTTTTCAGAATTCTCTCTGGATCTATGGCATTTGACCATTTGGTTATAATATGTCATGGTGTGGGTCTATTTGGGTTTATCCTATTTGGATTTCGTTCAGCATCCTTCATGTGTATATTCATGTCTTTTATGCCACTGGGGAAATTTTTAGCCATTATTTCTTTGAATATTTTCTCTGCTCCCTTTTCTCTTTTTTCTACTTCTGGGACTCCCCCAAAGCACATAATGGTATACATGTGAGAAATCTCACAGGTTTCTCAAACTGCTCAAATTTTCTTCATTTTTTCTTCTTTCCACTCCTCAGAATGAATGATTCCAATGGTCTGAGGAGATTCCTGATCCTTTCTGTATATGCCTTTTGTCCTGGGCATTCCTCCAATAACGCAGTCCCAAATGTCCCCTCATTCCTCAAAACAGTTTCCTCGTGGTCCTGGCATTGCACTGTATGTTCCAGAGCCAGCAATCCTGTGACCCAGGGATTTGATTGCTCTCTCACAACATTCTGTAGGAGAGCTCTGTGAGCTGTATTCTACATGCAGGACAAGTTCTGGGATGGCAAGTCCCTCAGACCACCACCAGACAGATTTAGCCAGAATTATAGGCTCCTAGTACTTGTACAAGGATTATTCTGTTTTTCTGGGACCAGGATGCCATGTAATCCCACTGCTTCTAAGTCGCCTTTTTCTTGATTTGGCACTCACCCAATTACTGCAATACTTTTACAGCTTTCTGAAACTTTGAGAAAGATCTTTCTGCTAGTTCTTGCTTGTTGTTCAAAGTTTCTGTGCAGGGAAGGAGCGCTGAAGCATCTTATGCCACCATCTTGATTGGGAAGGGCCTCTCCTCTACAGTCTTCTTGCTTATATTGTTTCCAGTGAGAAATCTGATATGATCTTAATTTTTATCCCTCTATATGTAACATGCCTTTTTACTCTGCTTTTAAAATTTTCTCTTTATCACTGACTTTGAGCAATTTGATTATGATATGCCTATGTATATAGTTTTGTTCATGTTTCTTGTGCTTTGGGTTTAATGAGCTTCTTGTATCTGTGGGTTTATAGTTTTTTTCAAGTTAGAAAACATTTCACCCATGATTTCTTCAAATACATTTTTTTCTGTACATCTCCCACCCCCATTTTCCAGACTCCAACTATCCATATATTAAGCTACTTGAAGTTGTCTCACAGTTCACTGAAGTGTCTTTCATTTTTTAAAATTATTTTCTCTCTCAGTTTCCAATTTTAGAATTTCTATGTCTACTGACTTCCAATTCATTAATTTTTCCATTTGCAACATCTAATCTGCCATCAATCTCATCTGGTGCCTAATCTATCTCAGATGTTGTAGTATTCATCTGTAGAATTTTTGTATAAGTCTTTAGCATTTTCCATGTCTCTATTTAACTTCTTGAAAATACATAATGCAGTTTAAAAAACGTTTACTGTCCTTTGCTAATTCAAACATCTGTGTCAGTTCTGGGTTGAATTTGATTGATTAGTCTCCTCATTATCAGTCATGTTTTCCTGTCACTTTGAAAGCCTGGTAACTTTCGACTGCATGCCTGACATTGCGAATTTTATCTTCACAATGGGTGTTGGATTTTTCTTGTTTTGGGGAGCAAATCTTCTATAGCTTTGTTCTGGGATGTATTTAAGTTACAAGGAAACAATTTGAGCCTTTGGGTCTTGCTAACATGATTTGTTAAGCAGGTCCAGAGCAGCGCTCAGCCTAGGGCTAATTTACACCCATTCCTGAGGCAAGACCTTCCTGAGTACTCAATCCAGTATTCTATGAACTATGAGTCTCTACAGTCCACAGTGAACAGGCACAGTTCTTAGCCCTGTGTGTGCACCAGACACTGGTGTTCAAATCTTTTCAGATGGTTCTTTCTCTGACCTCTGATAGTTTCCTTGTGTGCATCTGTTGAATAGTTTGCTGAATACTCAAGGGAAACCCACCACTGATCTCTGGGGTTCTCTCTCTCTTTCCTATTAGTCTATCCTATGAACTCCAAATGCATTAGTCTCCCCAAACTCTCAGCTCTTTCTCTTCAACCCAGAGAGTCCACCTAGCTCTACCTCAAGTCTCCCCTGAAAATGCATGACTAGAAATTCTCTCAAGGCAATAAGCTGAGGCAGTAATAAGGCTCACACATTTATTTCCTATTTTTCAAGAATGACTGCCCTTCATTGACTAGTATTTACTTTCTATTGAAAAAATGTTGTTTCATATATATAGAGAGAGAAATTGTTTTAAGTGGTGGGGTAAAACAAGTGCCTGTTACTCCATATCTTGGTCAGAATTAGGACAGAATTCCTCACTCATTTTTGCTCATTATCCTTTCCTTAAACATCTTTAGTCTTTCCATTTCCCGGTCCACTACTCCTACACCTCTGTCTATTAACATGCTCACTTGGCATCTTTCTTTAAAAAAATCAATTTATTTAATACTGCTTTCACTTTTTGTCTCTACTTTATTGAATAAGTAGTCTATATGCAATCTTAGCCATAAGAGCAAGATTGTTCCCTCTTCTTGATTATTATGTCCCATTTGTTTGTTTTCTACCCCAATACTCTACTGAAACTGTTCTATCACAGGTCATTAGTAACCACATTGTCACCAAATCTAAAAGCTCATTCTCAGATTTTATTCTTACGCATTATTTGACTCTGGTTCTTTGACCTCTTGTCCACACCTGATATATTGGACAGTGTATAGTCACATGCATTCTATCTCAGCAAGAGGACTGGCATATATTAAGCATCCATTAAATTATGAACTATTTTATCACTAGAAACCCTATCTTCCTAAACCAGGTATAACCTTCTTGATGGCTGGGATCTCCAAAGAGACTTCCAAAAAGGCACTATGCCTGGTTCAAAATAATGATAACTCATAGAAGTCTGATATCTAAAATGTTAGCCAATATTTCTAACTCATCAGAAAATCAGTTAGCCCATTAAGTTATAAGGAGTTCCAGTCATAGGAAAACATGTAAAAATTATAATAAAAACAAATATAAAACATTATAATTTACAAATAAAAAGTTATAAGAATTTAATAAATCATAATTTTTATATTATAATTCAAAACTTTCCTCGCTAGCAATAGCACTTCTCTGTTTATAACTATAATAAGTAGAGAAAAGTATACTCTTGCACACATTTTGAGAAATCATTTTACTTGAAAAGAATTATCAAGCTAATGAGGTTTATATAACTTCATAATATATTACTCAACAGATATGTACAATATTACATACAACTAGCAAATAAATACTTCCATCAGAAATTGTAACCACTGGTTACCACTAGACTTTATTTGATGACATGAATTAGCATTTTACCTCTGTCACTAGCTGTGTGACAATAGCTATATCACCATACCTTAGAGCCTCAAGTGATTTAACAATAGACTATGGATAAAAGAATCACACCTGACGTAACAGGCTGTTATGAGACTCAATGAACATACTTTATATAAAAATACTACACAGTCTCCATTTACTGTCATTCACTTATTCATTCAACAAATATTGACAAAACTTTTTGTCAAACTCCTCTATCCCTCCTGCCATTGCCTTGGTTAAGGGCTTCATAATCTTGGCCGCACTACTACAATAGTTTTCTAGTCCTGCCCCCACTTATGCTCCCCACAATTCAGCTTCCACATCATGGTCAGTATGATCCTTCTCAAAAGGACATCTGATCATGTCATTTCCTTCTTAAAATACTCCAATGATTCTGCACTGTACTTTCTGCAGGAAAAGCTCAAATTCCTAGTGTAAAAGTTTGCTAAGATTCAACCATGCTGAACCAACCTATCTCTTACAATTGGTCTCCTGGCAGTCTACTGACCATACACTATAGCCATGCAGAACTTCTTATTGTCCCCAGGAGGTCTCTGTTTCATGCCTCACTGCCTACACAGGAGCTTCCCTTCTGTTCTGAAATTCTCTTCTTCCACCTCACACTCTATCAGGCTTACTTTCAAGTTCAAATACAGAAAATTACACTGTATATTCCTCCATGTCCCTCTTTCCAAGCAAGCTGATCACTCCCTTTTTGTTGTGTCATTTCTGGGTATGAACATAATGTATGCATGGCCAAGAGATTAAAATCTCCTAGAACGCTAGGAGCATAGCTTATGTATACTTATCCCCAGTGTCTAATACTATACCTAGCACATAGTAGGTGCCTCCGAAAAAGCTGGCTGAATGAATAATCTTTCCGACATTCCTAAATCATGTCTTATCCTACCCCTTCCTTAACTGCCATAGTTTATACTCTCTTTCGTTTGTTTGACTGTTGAAAGAGGAAGCATTTGGTAAAGGCCCAAAGCCATACTACTGACATTTTAGGATGTTTACCAGCACCCCTGGCCTCTATCGACTAGATGCTAGTACAGCATTCTCTCCTAAGTGGTGACAACTAAGAATGTCTCCAGACATTATCTAATGTTCCTAGGGCAAAATCGCCCTGATTGAGAACCCCTGCCCTAGACCGACTTTCCTTGGTCGACTCACGAAACAACATGGTATACCTGATCAATGTTTCCCTTCATCCTTGGAATGAAAAATGATAAGAAGATTTAGGATATATCTGTAGTACTGTTTAGGCAGAATACGACCAACAAAAGAAAGCAAGAGTGACACTTCAATGGAGGATGACACTGACTGGGCCTGAGATGAATCCATTTGGTCAAAGCACCTGAGTTCCATATTTCAGGATTAGTTTATTAATATTTCCCTGAGGTTGATTTATTCAGTGCCAATGAAATGTCTAGTCAGAGGATACAGGATGCAGCAATTTAGTGCTATTAAACCTTCTTCAAATCTTGTTTGGAAAAAGTATTTAAAGTATGTTAAAGTATTCAAAATTAAAATAAACTGACTGAAGCATTTACCAAAATTAGAGGAGGAGAGAAAGGAAGGGAGAAGTTGCCTACTGTTTTTACTACCTTACCGTTGTTGAGCTTTCTACTTTCAACATCCATTATTAGAGGCCCACTTGTGCAGTGTGAAGTATTTAGGCCCTGAATATTTCTCTCATGAGAGAAAGAGGAATCAGACAAATAACATAAGAAACTAGAACTTCTTGGGATAAGAGAGAGAACGGGATAGAACCCTGGTCTGATACCCACCTGTGGTAGATACGACATTCTCAGGGCTTTCACTGCAGAGTTTTGACAACAGACTGGTCTTGCCAGAACCGGTGAGACCTATGCAAACCAGGTCATATTCTGGCCGTGCAGGTGGTGGCCCCTTGCAGCAAAGTGCACGGAAACACTGCCAAGAGAGGTGGAGAAAAACAGTCAGACTCTTTTTAAATAAAAAGTTTTAAATAAAACTGTGAAAATAAAACTTAGAAACATTTAAAATGACTAAGTATTAGTGCATAATAAATAATGTAAATTATAAAGAGAAAGATCATGACTTGAAATTCAGCCTTCACTTTTTCACTTCATTTCAAAGTCAGAAATTTATCCCAGTTTCCAAAAAAGTGGCTTTGATTTACAGGATCTACTTTCTCAGTAAGATAGAGCTTCTTATCTCAAATTTACTTTTCCTCGATTTTTAGGAGATTCTGCCTACTTCTGGTAAACAGTGCTATCATCATCTAATCTATATTCTTCGTGGATTTATTAAACTCTAATTTTATTTCCTCTCAGCCTTTTCAAGCCTGAGGAGTCCTGATTACTTCAGTCTGCCTTCTTATAACCACCCCTCCTATCCCCTCATCATATTTGTTGCTGTTCTTTGGCTTTACTTTAGTTTCATTATGTTTTCTCCTATAAGAGTAATGACCACAGCTATAAACGATATTTGGGTGCCAACACATCACAGCCCAGATTCAAATGAAGGTTGGCTGATGCTGTCTGACTTTTTGCAAGCCTTGTTCTTAGCCAAGACAAAACAAGTCTCCCTTTTTTTTTCTTTGACATAGGCAGGCTCAGGGAATCGAACTCGGGTCTTTAGTATGGCAGGCAAGAACTCTGGCACTGAGTCACTGTTGTCCACCCTCCCATGTTCTTGATAAGAGTTTCTCTTGGAGTTTTAGTTTATTCATTCATTCATTCATTCATTCTCTCAAGGATTACCACATGCTAGCAGCTATTCACACTTAGGTGAGCTCTGCCAGGCACAACTCTGACAGAAACAACATTAGTCACAAACTCACTCCTTTTAATGGGATACTTTAGTCTTCGTACAAGTGACCATTTCATTCTAAAGGACTCCATTTTTCTGGCTCAGCAACTCTGCCAGAATTCCTCTATCTCCTGGAGAGAGACTGGCCCAACCACCTTAGCAAAAACTACCATTTTAAACTTACATGTAAAATTAAATTGTATATGACTGATGCTATATTGCTCTGTTTAAAATATCTATATAACAACATTACTTGGCATATTTTAGTCAAAAGTTCCACAATTTCATCTTCATGTTCTCTTAAAAATCCAGAGTGCAAAAATCTTGTAGCCAAGCCCATTCATGTCTTTATCACCTATTAATTTACTCTACGTCATCTGAGATACTTATAGCAAAAAAGAAAATTTAAGAGTGGCATTCCTTTCCACTGCCTTCTTTTCTCTTTTCTCTCTATTCTCTGCAGTAATCTCATCCTCACTCCCATGCTTTCAATCCTGGACATGGCAAAGATACCCAACATGACATCTCCTTCCGAACCTCTTTCCTGAATTCCAGGCTCTGTATTTCTGACTTTTCTGGCAGAAGCTCAAATGAAATCTGAATAAAACAAAAGTCTCTCCCAAAAACCATAGGATATGGAAATGAGGTATTTTGGTTCCTTGAACTTAAAGGCTGAACTGACAACTATTTCAAGGCAGAATCTTTGAACTAAATCATAGAGAGGAATAGTGTCCGATTTTGAGCCAAAAAATAAGACTTTAAGAAAATTCTACTTCACGTGTAGGAAGACTGTTCATGTTTTTAAAAGTCAGTTTCTAAAAACTGCACAAACTCTTCATGTGCTTTACTTTTTAAAACTTAATGAAGCTTTGGATCTCACAGTCAATTCCCTTAAAATTACTCATTTTGGCCTCTAGACTATACTGTACCAAAGTTCATTGTGTTTGTCTCCTAAGCAGCTCTCTCATTGTTCAGAGTAAGCTCCTTTCACTGTCGTACAATGCTAAACACAATGCTGTCGGCAGTCCTGACAGCAAGCAGCAAACTCAGGCTTCATTCCCAGGCCAGACACTAACGCATTGTATAAGTCTGTTCAAGTCTCATAAACCTATCCATGCTTCAGTTTCCCTGTGATTAACCAGTAACATTTTAACATAATTCACTATCTGCCTTCTTTAGGAGGTTAATCATGAGACTTTGGTACCTTGTATATATACTATTGAGGAAGGCACCATAGCAGGTAAATGACTCTTTGTCATGATGTTCATTTTCCAAAGGTACCTTGGGTGAAAGTTAGCTGCCATGGGCTGGGGACTGGCAGTTCAACATGCAGCTCAGACTGTGGCACCTTCCCTTCCATTAGCCCACAGCAGCCTCCACATGCTGTATCTACCCCAGTTCAACCCACAATACTAAAGCTGCATTCAACCTTGGCCCTCACTTGCAGCAGGGAATAAGGAACAGAGTCAGTCCATATTTATAACTATAGTCTCTATAGGGGTGGGAGGTGGGGTGGAGGAACACAGGGCATAGTCTCAGTTGCCTTGACTGCATCAGTTTCCAGGCCTTTTCACAAAGGGTCAGTTATGTCTTGTTTCTTTTAAAAAAGAACCTACTTTATTATATTAAGACATAGGATGATTCTCCATAGCACGTATTCACAAACTTCTAGCAACATGATATGAGAGGAGACAGTGTGCCAAGATCTTGAGAGAGGGCAAAGACCACAATCATTGGTCATAATCCTGTGATTTTGGAAAATTCATCTAATCACATAATCTTTAACTGAAAAATGAATTAGCTAAAAAATGTACACAAAATCCTTAGGAATATTTGCTTGCAAAAGGAGGTCACCGCATATATTATAAATAAAAATTGTAAGGGTAAAATAAGAGCTTGCCTTTTAGTCAGGTGGCCTACCACCAAGGCAGTGAGATCATCTCAAAATATCCCCAGAGCCTATCATTTAGGTTGAGAGCAGTTTGGCAGGTTTGGCAGAGCACCAGAAACAGTAGGTAGTCAGCAATAACTGTTCAATGAATCAACACAGTAAAGGACTAATTAAGCACTTAACTGTCCACCTCATTACCTTCTTCATCTCCACCTCCCCTCCAAATAACTCTCCAGAACCTCAGACAATCTGAGCACTTCATGCTGCTGTGCCACCCTGGTCCCGTGTGCTCAGCATAAAGGCCCTTTCCTCCTTTTTCTACTTGGTGAATTCCTATTCAAGGTTTTTAGCTCAAAGACTACATCCTCTGGGAAGTGCTCCCCGTTTCCCGCAGAGAAAATTAATCCTTTCTTCCATTCCTTGGTCCTTCACACAATCTTCTATACTGCAGTTAATACTATTCCATGTGTAGTTTCTCCACCTGTTAGATTTATTAGATAAAAGAACCACACACACAGATTCAAAGATACATTGATTCTCGGTCCTATTGGTTCAAAAATTTTTATTCTACAGCTACCAATGGTGGCCAGATGCCACAACAGAGGAGCAGACACATCCTCCAACCTCACAGTTGTGGAGTCGTGCTCAAAATCGCCCCACTTTGGCACCGGCCCCACACATTGCCAGTATTTCCTACCATCCAGTGTCGCTAAATTCCCAGCCTTCTGGGCCCATGGCATTTGTTTCAATTGATGCTCTGTTTTGCATCATGAATACATGATTTTATTCTGAACATGATTTCAATTTGATTGAAGTTCTGCATAGTTGCTGGAAAATTTTCTTCAGTCCACTTTGGGACTTCCCCTAGTTACTGTCCAAGCCCTGCACTGTTTCCTCATTATTTAAATACGGGTCTTGCCAGACAAAAGTGCAAGGTCTCTTATGGCAGACAACCAGGTCTTTTTTCTGTGTAGCTTTAGGGCGAGGTCTGGTGCAGCACGCAATAAATACTTTGTGAGATGAACAAAAAATTTAAAGCAAGGGGAAAATCACCCATAACTTTAAGTGGGTATATTTCTTAGGTGGGTTGGTTTCAAAACCAAAAACAGGCACCCGTATATTATGACGCTCAGAGTGAAAACAAGTGTTTAAAGAGAAGTCAATTTCTAGAAGCGTTTTCTAACATTAAACATATTTATTGGATAAAATACTAAGAAGTGCCTAAACATCTAACATTACTTGATTTAAAGTAAAATATTTCTAAGTCTATTGTAGTCAAATATGGGTTTGCCTTTAGAAAACACAATGAAAATATGTTACAGGATTTCTAAGAGCTGCCTGAGCTCTAGAGAAGATACGAGGAAGGGTAGGTATCCTGATAACTTATAAATTCAAAGGCAGCTAACACTATCAAGCACCAGATGTAAGTGATGAATATGTATGAATTCACTTCATTTACTTCTTAAAACAATCCAATGAGAAAAGTATTATATGACTCTCATTTCAAGATAAGGAAACAAAGGCCCAAAGAAATCAAGACACTTGCTTAAGCAGAGTGAGGATTTTAACCCCGAAGTCTTGCCCCACCGCTGTTTTCTGAGTCACCAGAGCCAGTGCATCTCTAACATAACATCTGAGGAGGTATCCCGCGTAGAGGGCATTTGCACCTGTGGTTAGAAAGGGGCAGAGCTGGGGCTGCAGAGCCCTCACTCATGTCTCTATTCTGGTGCTGTCATTTCTGGAGACAGAGGCACAGGAATAGAAGGAAGAGGTTTCTGTCGGTTATTTTTGAGGGCATGAAAGAGGGTTTTAAGCAAGTTTGCCTGGGTTACTGAACAGAAAGACACCTAAAAAAGAAAGGAGAAAAGGTAAGCCTTTGTACCGATTCCTTGCACAGTCAGGTTTGTAGCTAAAGTACTTTTCGTTCTAAGGAAAGAGGACCTGCATCCTTCTTGCAGTAGAGGTAGAGGTCATGGGTGAGAAATGGTATACTCAAGGTTCCTGCAAGGCTGAGTGAGGGAGTAAGGAAGGAGGAGAATGGACTGGCTGGGATGGAAAACAAGGGGAGACTGAAAAGCTCCGGGCTTCTCTTTCCCCAGTCTCCACAGTCAACAGAAATCCACTGTTTGTTTCTTTCATTTAACCCTTTTTTGTCATTCAGTTACGAGACTGCAAAGACTTTTGGTTTTAAAGCAGGACAATAACGGAGAAAATCTATGTGGCAATAGTGCTAAAATTTCATACCTTAAAATGTGTGTGCATATAAACTATACCTCAATAAAGTAGGTAAATAATAATAATAAAAAATAAAATGTGTTGAGGAAGAGCATGGCAGGAGATACACAGATAAACTGGGTTATGTGAAAACACACATGAAGGAGATGGCCTATAAATGAACATGCAAACTTGCAGCTAATGCTTTTAATTTTTAAGAAGAAAAATAAATGTCAAATATACCCTGATGTCTTAGAGCAACTACAGTTTCACAGGAAGGAATGAGAAGAGCATGAAGACTAAAATGGCACTTAAAGCAACAGGAATAATATTCAGGGCAATGCAGTGCTATGATGAGGCCCTTGGTCACCAGATATATCCCAGGTAAAGACTCCCACGTTACTGGACTGATCCACTTTCTGTGGTGAAAAATTCCATGGCTCATTATGACCTCAGTGGGAAAGACAATAAATCGGTTTTACAGAAGATGGATCAAACCTTTGACCATGTGGACTGCTCCGAGATCACAGATGAAGGGCTTTCGCCTGGAATTGTCCCAAACTGAAGCTTCTGGCCAATACACCACATTGCCTGGGGACACTAAGTCTGTCTTTGCCTTACCCTTTGTATTTCTCAATCTACATTCCTTTTTGGGGTGGAATACTCCATTATTTCTGCTTTGTCCTGGGCTGTCTCCTGCCTCTGTCCCTATTAACTTGTGGCAACAAAAGAAACAAACAGAAGCAGGGGATTTCATGCTTAGCAGCTATAGACATTGGCCTCAAGGTTTTGCAGAGGGGCAGACATCTGAAACTTTGAATGGAAGAGAGTGCTGCTATGCTGAACCAGGCCAGGGGTCCACGTGGCTCCCAGTCCACGCATCAGTCATCTTGATGAGTGGCATTCATACGCCCTCATGTGCATTATTTCAAGAAGAACCAAAAGTGGGCTTCTGAAAGTTAGGGTGTCTATCTGATAATTAGATTTGAGAGATTCTAATGCAAGAAAAATATATTCCTAATTATCCAAACTTCCAGGTGTTCACAGAGGAGGATTTGTTTGTTGCTTTTTTTAAACTAAGAGGTCTAATAAGGAAGATAAAAGGCACAGAGTGTACCCTTCCTATTTTTAAGATGTAATTCTTGAGATTGACAATGAGGCAATTTTTTTTATTTTTTTATTTTTTGGTGGTGGTGCATAATCTTGGAATTGAACCCAGGTCTCCCACGTGGAAAGCGGGTATTCTACCACTGAACCACCCGTGCACCCTGACAGTTTAATTTTAATATCAATTTTCATATGAAGAGCATTATCCAATAAAAACCGCAGCAAATTCCCAGGCTTGACTATAACTAGGTAACATGCTTTATTTTTGTACGATATTCATAAACATATCCAAATCAAACTTCGCTTGGGTCAGTTTCAGACTATGTACTATGTTTTCCTAAAAAGTGAAGAAATACAAATTTCGCTGAAAATGAAGGAAAAACGAGGGAAAATGAAGGAAATACATTTTGTATTAGTCCTCTTTTTTTGGTTTCTATCTGAACAGAACGTTTCCAAACAGAAAGTAGGGCATAGAAATACTCCAATACTTATAACATTCCTTACCAAGGGCATTTTTTTAATGTTTTGTACACTTAGGTAGAGCAAGGGCATAAAAACATTTAAAAAGAGCTAGGCCTCCTAGGTAGACCTTCAAGTGGGCTTAAGTATCATCTAAAAATCCAAAGGAAAGATTCCAGCAAAGCAAACACTCTGTTCTTGGTGCTTTTAGAATTGGAGACGGGAAGCCTTGTAACAGAAGAAAGGAAAACAAATTGAAATTAAACTAAAATTGTTTTCCTTCTTGTCCCTAACAGTAGAAATTCTATGCTACTGTTGGGGAAACAAAGGGCATTCCTTCACTTAACAATTCTTAAGCTCCATAAGACCTCATATAGCCCATGAGTCACCAAGTCCTGTAAATCTGCCCAAACCTGCCTCTACTATTTGTCTGTTCCACCCCAGCTCTAAAGCCTTTGTTTAGAACATCACCACCATGCCTTGAATAATTATGCTGTTCTTCTGATTGTTGTCTTTCCCTCAGGTCTTACCCAACTGCAATTTAATCTTCACAATGCTATGCTAGTTTGAAACTGTTAGGAACCACAGAAGAACCATACTCTTCTAATCCAATGGGATCTTTTGATTAGATTGTTTCCACGGAGATGTGGGTGGGACCTTTTGATTAGATTATTTCCATGGATGTGGCCCTGCCCATTCAAGGTAGTTTACTTGGGTCCTTAAAAGAGCTCACACAGAGAGAGAGAGCTCAGAGATGACTCAGAAAGCAGAGAGATGAAAGCAAGACACAGACATGTGGAGATGCTTGGACAACGACAGAAGCTCAGAAAGGAGGCCACTAAAACCAGGAGCTACAAGCAACAAAACCCAGAAGCAAAGGGCCAGCCGATATCACCATGGGCCTTCCCACGTGACAGAGAAAGACCGGATGTGATAGGCCTTTCTTGAGTTAAGGTATCCTCTTGTTGATGCCTTAACTTGGACATTTTCATAGCCTTAAAATTATAACTTGTAACTCAATAAATCCCCTTTAGAAAGCCAATCCACTTCTGGCATATCATATTCCAGAAGCATCAGCGAACTGAAACAGCTAGCAATGATCTTTCTAAAAGAGATAAAGTCATTCCCATGATCTAAAATCCTTCCATGGCCACCCATGGCAACCTGGATAAAAATATAAACTCCTTATCTATGCAGCAAGGCTCTACAAGATCTGGTCTTTGCCTCATGAGAAAGTGTTGATGCAACACCTAAAACATAGTTTGACACATAAAACTTAGTTGCTAACAATAATTATTATTTGCACACCACATACATGACCCTCACATCAATTATAAGGACCTATGTACCATTCCTGATCCATTCTCTTTCATGCATCTATGCTGATATAGGGACTATGCCTCTGTGCCTAATACCATTCTCCGGCTATCTTCCTCTGGATGGCTTCTAGTTATCCTTCAAAATTTAACTCAAGGATCCTCTCTCCCAGGAAAACTTCTGTGACCCTAAGTCTGATATAGAGGACCTTCCTCAAACTCCCTTAGCACTTTTCTACTGCACTGTCATAGCACACAACATTCTGTCAAGTATTGCTGATTTACTGTCCATCTTGCCCCACTAAACAATGAGCACTTGAATGCAAGTGCTACTTCAAATTCCAGTTTGTAACCCGAGTGTCTGGCACAGCATCCACATATGACAGGATGTGCTCCCCAGTGATTAAGCACATGACTTTGGAGTCAGACAAGCCTGGAATTAAGCTTTAATGTGATCTGGAGAAGTTACTTCACCAATGTCCCAGTTTACTACTCTAGAAAAGAAGCCTCATCTCACAAAGTTCTTGGGAGTAGTAAACGAGGTATTATATTTAAAAAATGCTCAATTTACTGTCCTGTTATCTAAAGCAATTATTTTCATCAGATTTGTTATTATAAAATTTTTCACTTAGAATAATGATTCCCTAAAGAAACTGATTTGGGGGGCTACTAGTCAGGATTCTTCTCACAATAGATAATTATAGATAATTCAAGGTTTGGATTTTTTTAAAATTGTTCACCTGGCCAAGGATCCGATATGATAGGCCAAATACCAATGGTGGCTAGTTACATGTAGGCAGTCCTTTTGATTTGCTATAACTAGAGTAATTAAAAGGGGAAATAATATGAGGCTTAATAGGAGCATCAGTTAACTTTTTCTTTCCTTGAGAGGAGGGTAGAACCCTTAGAAACAGCTTTTAAACACCACTATATCCTAATAAGTAAATCAAGTCTCTTTGGATATGAATCTCCTGCTATGTCTGTGCAGACTTAGACAAAAGCATAACGGAAAAAAATGTCTGCAATCCCTGCGCATCCTCAAAAATCATTGCTTTCACGGCTGACAAAGACAAATGTTTACTACGGTCTAGCACTAAAGAGCCACTACAGTGAACTAGATGCCATCTCACCTCACACATCAGCACACGTGTCAGACGGGTTCTGATTACAAAGTGTGTTACTGGTGATGAGAGAGGCAGAAAGGGCACAGCTGGATATTTCAGATCCACAGCTGAGCTAGCAGCAGTGGTAGTTCAAGCCATCTTCTCACTTTAAAAGCTGAAATTAATCTGAGAGAGTTATTTAAAGGTGTGTTTTATTAAAAAGGCACTTTGCAACTACTGTCAAACTGCACAAGTAAAAGCTGAACACACAGATAAGGCAGCTCTACTTGGGGTTATCTATGAGATATCAAGCGGTTTCTTTCAGTACCTGCAAATCATTTATCAGAGTTTAACAAAAAGGAAATACCAAGAAAAATAATCTTCTATTCTCTGAAAAGATTAAAAGTCACAAAAGGACTTACCAATTTACATCATAAACGCTTTCAGTATTTGCTTTACTTTATTCCCTGAAATTAATACAAGAACAAATGTCTTAATTTATGTACCTTGAACTTTTGGTCCATATTGTATACATGTTATATAAGAGATTGATGAACAAATCAGAGGGACTCCATAGGCCTTAAACATGTAACTTGGGTCTCACTAGAATAAAGTCTGAATATCATTAATTCTTTATTTGTCAAACAGAGCCCCTACTTTCCATAAAAGGAATTCTCAGACTACCAGGAAAACATGGTACTTGAACATCTCAATTGTTTTTCTTCCAAAAGGCTGTACTTCTTTTTCTTTTGAACCAGGCAGAGTTCTGGCTGCAAATAACAGAACAGTGATTTATTGGAAGAATATTGAGAGTTCACAGAATTGATGAGAAGGCTAAAGAACCTCAAGAACCAAAGTAGCCGAATGTAACACCCATTAGTTTAGGAGTTAACTGCTTGCCACCCTGCTGCCAGCCTCCCCCACAGCCAGGAGAATGACCTCTGACTGCTCTGAACAGGACATACATACAAGTGGACAGACGTTGATTTCATGCAGGGGAGCTGGCTGCCAGAGAGTTTGAAGGGGAGGGCAGGGGGGAAGGCAATGAAAGGAGGATCCCTGACTCTAAGCTTTTGTGAGATTTGCCCCCAAATAGCAAAATAGAGTATGCATTTGCAGCACAGCCAAAAACAATATCAACTATACATTCTGTCCTCTGGCTCAACAGACAGCAGATCTGACCTAATATTCTAGTTAAGGACATACAATAATAAGAACAATATTTGTTTGGTTTCCAATTCCCTGGGCCTATTCTGACAGAATATGCCAGAGTCTTGGAGAATGGCAAAGAAGAGTCAGGTTGAATTGAGGCAAAGGGCAAGATTAAAGTTCGTGGAAAATTTGGTCCGGATTTTTCTGAGCAAAAATGTCTTGCCTTCTCAATGTACCCCTTGTCCACTGCCATTTAAGACCCAGCTCTCCTAGTCTCCATGTGTTGCCTTCCTTCTTTCCACACTTCCACCAATATATTACTACATATAAGAAAAAGATGTAGGCTGACTGTGTACATGTAGAAGGCAAATGTCTGACAGCTCTTACACTGAAACTTGCATAATCTTACTTTCCCTTCAACATTAATATCTTCTGGGAAGAAAGACATATTTGAAGCTGTGTGTAGCACATACTTTCTGTTAATTAAAACAAAAAATCTAGTAGTCTGGGCAGTTGCTTTTCCTCAGAAACAAACTCCCCAAGGATGTGTGGCTGGACATTTTTTTTTAAATACCACCATTCTGGTTTTCAACATGTTTGTCTAAGCAATGTATAATCCTTCAAGTCTCCCTTTTCCAATTTGCAAATCACACCACAATTGTGAAGCAACTGTTAAAACAACAACAAGCTACTCATCTGAACATGCAAGAAATAAAATAAAATAGAGCAATCATATTTATGGTTAGGAAAAAAAATAAATATATGAAACATGGTCCTTGGCAGACAAATTCAGCTTTCCCAAAAGAATAAAATTTGAAGGCCTTCAGTGAACTATCATGTTAAGGAAAAAAAAAGTGGGGGGATAGGGTGGAAGGAAAGGATTAAATAAAGATGTGTTAAAAGAAGGAAAGACACATGGCTCATTCGTTTGGTGAATCTGTGGAAATAATTTATGACATTCTGTATAAGTAATTATTATTCCATCCTGAATAGACCCCATAAACTCTCTATAAGCAAGAAAGAATCAAAGGGCATACTTAAGACTTTTTGATTTTACTGTTAAAATCAATTTTATAATTATAATAATATAGCATACAAAGATCCTCAAGGGAATTGTGCATGGTCAAATTAGAGACATCGCTGTCAGAGATAAAATATTCATCACCAAAAGAGTACATAAAATGTGTTTGAGAGGAGCAAGGCTCATTTGGAAACCACAAAAGGGGGGAAGAAGACATGGCCTGAAAAAATGCTAGTATTCTCTGCCATGTAAAAATCTGAAACAAAGAATTCCACTCATAACAAATTCTGCATATATTAAAATTAGACCTCACATAATCAGGGGGCAATAGGGTAGGGTAAAGAATAAAAAGTTGCCCTGAGAGTTTTTCTTAACAAGCAGGACTTCTAAAGCAACTATAAAATAAAGGGTTTTCTTTAATTCTATTATTATTTTCATAATTTACAACTTCTAACAATTTATAAATTTCCCTCAGCTCCCAAAGAAGTATGAAAGATAAGTAATCTTAAAACATTAGGTTTTTGAAATGATACATTGCACAGTATTAATCGCATACTACTTCTTATATGTTTTATTATTTGTGTCTTTATTCATGCAGCATTCAGGTGAGACGTGAACGTGACAATAAAAGCATAGAGATACATAGTTATCAAATAGTTAGATACATAGTTATCAAATAGTTAGATACATAGTTATCAAATAGGGGAAGGAGATACACTTTACATTCAACTGGGGTCAAGGTAAGGATTTATAGGTTTTATCAACTAAGGGTAGGAAAGAAAAGAGAGTTAAAAGGGGGTACGGGGGGGGGGGGGTTGGCCGGCTCCCGTGGCTCAGTGGCAGAGACCTCGCCTGCCATGATGGAGACCCGGGTTTGATTCCCCGGTGCCTGCCCATGCAGAAAAAAAAAAAAAGAAAAAGAAAATTAAAATAAAAAAAAAAAAGGGGGTGGGGGATCATAACGGTAGTTCCAAATAATTTGATAATCTTTGATTTGACAGATGATATGGCTTCAGCAACCAACTGAACTGCAACCTCAAATATTCTACTGATTCTCAGCTTGAGAACATTTTCAAACACTTTCATAGAAGACCTCTAATATTTACTTTACTTAAATGAACAATTAATGGAATTTTGAAAACAAGATTAAAGATTTATTTTTAAAAGCACATGATGCTAAAATATCAACTACTACTAACAACAATAATAAAGTAATTAAACATATTGAAAAGAAGTATGTGCACTTTTCAATTTTCATAAAACCCCTAACAATTTAATACACTAAAACTGCCTGGCCATAGAAAGCATATCAATTAAGAGGCCTGGTTAAACCTCCAGAACTTCTGACTAACCTAGGAGAGTATTTTGTGAAGCTGTGGTATCCTAAGTGAGGGACTGGGGCATCATGACTAAATAAAGACAAAAACAGAAAGAGGCTCACAAACTATCAAGAAAACTCGAGTTCTAAGACTATCTTCAATGGGAAACTGACCATAAAAACCAAAATGCACAAAATATGTAGAAAAAGAAAAACACTATTTAGGTTCTGTCTTAGAAATAATCTACTGAGGGCTTCACTAGCCTTTGTACTAGTTGTCTTAAAGGTGTCTGAGCCCAGCCTTCTCTACCCTTCTCCACCCTGCTCCATGCCCTGGGAGGCTGACTTCTATGGGCTGCAGCAACAGGTACTGGTATTCTCTGGCTTCTAGTTGGATTCAGTAAAGTGAAGGCACTAGCAAGATGCTCAAGGTAGGAAAGAAAATGAAATAGTATTTTCATTCCCCCAGCTCCTTCCTCATCGGGCCCATGAGGGCAGACAACCACCTTTAGACCAAGATCCACAGCTCTCATCAGGCAAGCCCCTCTACCCTGCCATCTCTGTCTCCAGCTGCAATAAGAGCTCCCTCTCTGCCTCTTCAGGACTAAGGATGGTTTCCCTATACCCTGTCCACACCTTTCTATGTAGTACCATTAGTTATCTCTCTTCATACCAACCAATTTGATTAATGCCATCTGTTTCCTGCCAGGACCTTAATCAATATAACCCCTCTTAGTGTCTGAAATGAAATAAGAGGAATCAAGGATGACATCTCAATTTTTGGCTTTAACAAGTAAGGAATAGGTTTTGAGGGAACAGCATGGAAATGTAATGAAGAGTTCTGGGTTCAGGTATGTTATGTTTGAAATGTCTATTATGGGACATCAATATAGAAATGTCAAATAGGCTGGTGGATATTTGAATCTGGGGTTCTGAAGACAGGTCAGAAGGGAAGCTACAGATATGAGAATTGGTAAATGGTTTATAAAGCCATGAATGAGGTCACAAAGGGTGTCTGTATGAACATGAGTTTATTTTGATATTCTTGGACAAAAAAGATTTGTATTCACACTGCTTAGCAAAAAGCATTCAAATTATTAAAGCAAGAAATGTAAAAATTTTGCTTTTCCTTATGCTTTTAAATTTATCTTACAAATCCAATTATTCTAGTTATAAACCTAATAAATTATAGCAATCACTTTAAATATGGACTTTAATTAATGTTTGGTCCCACTAACAAACTTAGTTTTTGTAATAAACTTTTTGTAATAAACTTAGTTTATTAAACTCCCTTAAATTTAACTTGTATTTATAAATTTAATATACTAAATTTTTTAAACATTTCAATCTCCTGACACACAAAATGTTTCCAAGAACTATATTCTTATAACTTTAATAAATTAAACATAAAAACTGGTGAATCTTAAGTTCTCAAACATTCTACACCTGGTTACAAAAACTTTCACACCTACAAACACAAGTCAAAATCAATTACTCAATTTGATATTTTAAATTGGAACTACTGGATTCTAATCACAATTAGATTATTACATGCATAAATATTTTAATTTTTAAAATAAAAACGTGATTTTAAACCTAACACAAAAGTATTAATAGTGTGAGTTTGATTTACTTCATCATTTCTATACATAATTCCAAATATAAATGAGGACTTTTAACAGCATATCATGATTGAGATTCTTCCCTGCCATATTGGTCAGTCACATAAAGAATTCTTTTCTCAAGTCATTACAGCAGATTTCGTGCCACAATTATGGTTTGGTCTTGTGGCAGTAACCTAGATTCAAGTTTCATATTACCTAATTCTTCCCTGTGATTTGGGTGCTAGTTTATAGTTAAATTATTTCACTAATTGGGTTGGGTTTTGTAGTTGTTTGGCATTTTGACATCGTATCTAGCTTTCAGAACCCAGTAAAGCTAATGTTGTGGATGAACTGGTCTGCTCCTCTTTAAAATCAGTCCCTCCACCAGATCCTATTCCCTTCAGCCTGCTCGAGGACCTTGCTCTAGCAGTTTCCCCTCTCCTCTGCACCACATTTCTCTTACTATTGGGTCATTCCCACCCGTATACATCATGTTGCTACTTCTCCCATCCTGGAAAAAAGAAAAGAAAGAATAAAAACACAGCTCTCCCCTAATACCATTTCTCCCTCCGTTTCTCTGTTTTCTTTTAAAGCAAAATTCTTTGAAAACATCGTCTCTATTTCCAATCCTCTCTTTCTCTCCTAAACCTAACTCCAAACAGGCTTTTAACCCCACTATTCTTTGGTCAAGATCATCAATGGTTTCCACACAACTAAACCTAATGGTCAAATCTCAGCCTTCTTTCTACATAAATGCCTATTATGGGACATCAATATAGAAATGTCAAATAGGCTGGTGGATATTTGAATCTGGAATTTCAATTTCTTAAAATACTTTTCTCACAGCTTTTTGCACTTCTCCCTCTTCTGGATGTTCTCATATTTCACTGAGGAGGTTAACACCTCACCAACCTCTTACCAACAGGGTACTGGGGCCAGTGATTAATAACGATATTAATTGTTATTTTTTTTCTACCTATGCCCACTTTCTTGGTGATCTCATACAGTCACAGGCTTTCAAATCTCTTTTCAGGCTTCTAACTCTCAAATTTATTTCTGCAGCATGCACTTCTAAACTCACATATGCAAATGCCCACTCCGTGAACATCTAATAGCACATACTTAGCATATTCAAAACTGAACTCCTAACTCATCCCCAAGTCCATTCCTCCTGAAACTTTCCTACTCTCAATTAACAGCAACATTTTTCAGTTGCTCAGGCCAAAAACACTGGAAAGATCCTGGTGCTTCGATTTTTCTCAAACCACACATCCAATCTATCAGGAAATTGTCAGCAATACCTCCCAAATATATCCAGAATCCAACTGCTTCTTAACCACCCCTTCCCTTACCATTTCAGTCTAAATCACCATCATTTCCTGCCTTGATTATTACAATATAATAATCAGATCAATATAATAATTACAAATCAATAATCAGAACTGGCTCCCTGCTTCCACTCTAGCCTCCCTACAATCTATTTACAACACCACAGCTGTTAAAACATTTCAGATCACATCTTTTTTCCACTGAAGATCCTCCAAAGCCTCCCCAGATCATTCAGGATAAAAGACAAAGCCCTTTCGATGAGTACAAGGTCCTCTAAAATCTCCAATTATTTCTATGACCTGACCTACTATTATTTCCTCCCTCAATCAGTTCTGTTCCAGGCAAACTGGTCCTCCTGTAACTCCTACCATGATAGCTACCCCAGGGCTTTTGCATGTGCCATTCCCTCTACCTGGAAATCTCGTCTTCACAATATATTCAGTTATTCCTTTATCTTGTTCATATCTTTGCCCACACATCTTTTCATCAAGAACTGTCCTAATCATTCTATTAAAAATTGCAAGCGCCCCGCCCCACAACATTCCCTTTACCTGCATTTTATGCTTTATAACAGCACTTGTTTTTTTTACATATATACTAATTTACTTCTTCATTTGTTTATGTTCTGCAGCCTTCACTAGAATTTACGTTCCACGAGGGTAGGGGTTTGTTCGGGTTTTCACTAATGTATTCACAGCACTTAGAACACTGACTGGCACCAAAGAGATACCCAATAAATAATTGAAAAATAATTTGTTGAATGGTTTCCATAGATCCTTCAAAACTATACTGAATTATTTCCTAATCTCTTATCATCAGAGTGAGGTTAATGGAATTCTGTATGCCATCCATATTATTCTCAAGTTAAAGGAACATACATCCTTTTAAATCACATTCTATTGGTTTTGTTTCAGATTTAATTTTACCCAACTCCTACCAAGTTTGTCTACCTCTAGAGTTGTAACAATAAAATCACACTAATCACAAAGAGGGAAGCCTCAGCAGAATCCTGGGGTTGTCCAACTTTTAGAAGTCAGGCACAAGAGATAACAGTCTAGTTTTATTTTATGTGCTTTACCTGGGCTACTTCCCTCCAATCCCATGGTTTCAACTAGATGGATAATTTCCAAATCCCATCCCATTCCAACCTCTCTCTGGAGAACGAGTTTTTAAACTTCCTGTTAAGCATCTATATCAAAATATCCCTCAGGTATGTCAAACTAACAAAAACTCAAATTCACTTTTTATCCCTCCACCCACAATAAACATTGTTCTTCCTTCCTGTATTTCCCATTTTAGGAATGGTGTCATCATTCAATCCAATAGCCATCAAAGCTGGAAACCTCTTAACATCCTCAATTTCTTCTCTCTCGCGTGCCCATATTTTGAACAGGCATTCTATTCATGTTGATTCTATTCTTAAGGGTTTCTTAATTTTACATATACTCTAATTCATCCCACTATTTTGCAATAAAGCTTTCATCATTTCTTGGCCATAACTATAACTACTTTGGCATTAAATTCTATACCTCACACACTGTAGTTGCTCAATAAATATTTGTTGACCTATTAAAGTCATTCATATGGTTCTATTATAAATTGTTCAGTTTTATGAGTATAAAATGCAAGTTTTTTGCCATAATAACCATAACTGAATTTTTAAAAACACAAATTGTATAATCTGGGGCTGAGACACTATGGATCATAAGACCGCAAATGAAAAGATTCCAAAATAGAAAGTTACATCTCTCTTCAGGCAGTCTATGGAAGACTATGGTAGAAGCCTGTAGAATCCTCACTGCCCTTCTTTGGAATTATGCCATTAAAAAATTGCATTCTCGTAATGCACCTGACTTCTTTGACAGTGTATTTCCCCTTCATAACCTAACTCTAATTGTCAAGAAGCTATAACACCAAGAAAGGAGCCTGAACATTTATAAAGCAGACAAAACACATGACATAAGTTATTAGTTTCTCCTTGTCAGAGGCACAGATGTTATGAGGGTCATGAGCAAGAACTGATAAACCATTACTGGGAGGACACAGAGAAGGATAAGAAACGACGCAAGTCTGAGACTCCTGCATTTTTATGAGACCCAGAAACATAGCCTTCACTTTGATAACCTCCATAGGGCCTTGCCAGGAGAAGATAGAAAAGACCTTTGTATTTTGGTACAAAAACATTTTTGATTCAAGTTAGAGAAAGTTTTGAAACTCACAGTTGTCATACTTGACTTGTGTCCAGAAACACAATTCAAATGAAGCATGTAGTGTAAAAAGCTGATGGTTTTCAGCTGGACATACTTTCCAGCCACCTAAAACGAAAAATCTTCCAAATTTCATTCTAATAAAAATCTTTGACCTGGCAAAAAAAAAGAAATATATACCTTTGTAGGAAAGTGGGGAGGTAGAGCAACATTACATAGTTCTGTACTTTTACACACTGCTATTTATAGGTTTTAAACTACCTGAATCTACTCTGGCCTACCTGACATCTCATACAAACAAAATGAATCATCTTTGATCTTTCTCCTGCCAAGGAAAGTTTTACCTTTAGTTGTACAAACTTCTCAAGGGGACCTTTAGTCATGCTACTTGAAATTCCAAAGGGTTGGCCTGAAGAGGAGGTGCCCCACACAGGACTCTATCTTTCCAGTCCCTCTCTGCTAATAGATGGAAAAGACATGAAGATATCTCTTGAGATACTTGGGATTTTAATTTACACAGAAAATAAATCCATATTTCTTTTGTCCATTCTTATTTCTCAAGGCCCAGGGTTGCCAACTCTCCTTTCCCTCTCTAGGCTCATACTACACTTTATATTTTCATATTATTTAGTCCAGATTCCTGAATGTCTACCTCTCCTATTACATATATGGTTTGACTCTAAATCATTCTTTATTCAACTTTGTATCATCATGCTTGGCTACATAGCATGTTTGTGAAATGTATAAATCAATGGATAAAATGAATCATGGGCAATCCCAAGCAAATTGAATATATCCGTTAAAATAACCCAGAATCAAGATTTGATTGGGTTAATGGAAGAGATGAAGGTTTTAGCTCATTTTTTAAGGTGGGCTTTCTATTTGACTACCCATATTTTAATCAGCAATTCATTCAAGTGTTTCAGAAAGATCTGAAAAAAAGATTCCTAGGTTTAGGCTTTAAAACACATTTGTAAGAATAACATAAGTACAGAAGAGTAAATGTGTTTTTAAAAGCAATAAAATTTTAAATGAGACATATATTCTTATAAACTGCTGGCTTTGGGAGAATAAGAATGAAAATCATTAATTGTCTGAATCTGTTGCCTGCTATTTGATTTACAGAAGGAAAAAGAAAGATAAAGCTGCTTGGAAGTACTTGGAACCATAAGCCTTGAGTCAGAGCTATACTTTTCTTTTAACAGCTCCCACCCTCATAATTGGGATGCTCCTCTCAAAATCAAGTAGTCTGTGGTCAATATATACCCAGGCAGCAATATTCAAGAGACAGTCAATGTCAACAAAAAGATAAATTAAAATCCGGTAACAGATAATCATCAGTGAATATATGGAATAAAATAAATTCAATCACCAACTCGTTTTATTCATAGGGAATCATGCAAAAAAGCTAGCAAATAATTTTAAAAAACATAGGATGGTTTAAATGGCTACAAAAACAACTAGAGGTCATATAATCATCTCACAGGCCACAGAAGGAAATAAATCTCCATCAATTTGAAAGTTGGTCTACAACCTAATGGCTCAGGAAACCGTCTTTCTGTTTTCTCTATTTTTTCTGATTTCTAAAGTAGTATCTACTTCTAAAAAATAATCCAATCAATCAGAAATGTATCAAGGAGAAAGTAAACATCCCTCTGTATTCTAATCTCTCAGAGATCATCAGTTTTCAGTTTTTTCAACTTTTCTATGCATAGATTAGAATACATACAACTCTCTCTTTTCTGTCAAAAATGGGAACATAGTATGTTTACAATTAGAGAAAAAGTGCATTATTTTTCTTACTTATCATAGACATTTCTTCTACGTCATAATAGAGAATTCTACCTGATTTCTTTTTTAATGTCATCATAGAATTTCACTGTAAGACTATCCCAAAATTTATTTAACCAGTCCCTGACTGGTTGATACCACATCAGTTTTAAAGTAGATGGTAATTTAGACTTCTAAAGCTAAAAATGCATCAAAAAGTATGCAATTTGGAGTCCAAGGTTATCCCTTCATAGTTGAAAATGCCAAGGCCCAAAGATACTGAATTATATTAATTAAAAATTCCATAGATTTATTTGGTGGCAGGTAGGAATGTGAGCTATGGCCTTTTCCACTATTTAGAAGTTGAAAGCTCAAGCTCTAGAGCCAGACTTAATGGATTTGGTTCCCAGCTCCATCACATATTTGCTGAGTTACCTTGGCCAAATTACCTAAATTCTCTGGGTCTCTTTTCTAATCTCTGTAATGGGGTTAATAATATAGTGGTTGTCAGGATTAAATTACTTATAACATAAAGTACTTAGAATAGTGCCCCATACATAATAAGCAATAAACAGTTGCTAATTATTATTATTGTTACTATTATTATTATACCACATTGCTTCAAACTTGCATTATAACATCATTAAAATTTCTGTCCTTGGTATGTGCTGAATAGAAACACAATTTGGTTTTTAATCAAGGTTTAGATATTTAATACTCAATGTTATTTTTTCATTATTCTTTAACTATTAAAACATGAAAATATGTGACTAAACTGCTACAATCATATATACTGAATTATGAAGGATTTAAGTGTATTTAATTGAATCAAGACTCTTAAAGGAAATGTGAACAAACATATTTGTGTTAGAATTACATGTTACCTATACAAACCTCCTCCAAATGAGGGATGGAGGAAAAAAAGGAAATCAAAATTATCAGTCATGTTGTATTTTCATTCATATGAATTTTACAATAAAAGGTGAGATCTATACACTCTGAAGAATACACCATTGAATATGTATTGATTCTCAACAGTAAAAATACCTGTTCCAGGTGGTGGGGTAATATTTGCAGGAAACAGATGTGTTTCATTTCACATCTTCACAACTCTTAAGATTTGCGCTTCCTTTAATAATGGTGGTGTTATTTGGTTTTGTGCTGTTTTATTTTTTATTTTTTACTTAAAATACATTCTCTTTAAGTGTTAGTGGCAGAGCCCAAATTGTTTAAACCTCGTTCAACAACAAGAACAAAACATTATATTCCTGTGAGGCAAAACCTAATAATAACCCACCCAGGAGAAGCAGAAAGCTGAGATGCAAACTATGTAATTTTAACAACTGGAGCCCATTTTACCTGATTAGGGGGTTCGGGCCTGAGAAAGAAATATGGTCTGAAATCTTTTAAACTTTAAACTTGAGTACTGGTTGACTCTTTGTTGCCAAATATTTCTTTTTTTTTTTTTTTTGAAAGAAGGATGGAAGGAAGGAAGGGAGGAAGAAAGGGAAACATTTTCTTATTTTATTATATTTTGTTTGTTTGTTTGTTTTTTACATGGGCTGGGGCCGGGAATCGAACCGGGGTCCTCCGGCATGGCAGGCAAGCACTCTTGCCCGCTGAGCCACCGCGGCCCGCCCCCAAATATTTCTTTTGAAAAGGGGATATGACAATGTGGGTTCCAAAGTGAAGTGATGAGTTCAAGTCTAAATCAGGCAAAAAGTAAAGAACTGAGTTCTGATAACTGGATATACTCGCCCTCCAAAATTTTAGTGTTGGATCAGCCAAAATGCTCTATCTATTTTAGCCTCAACAAATAAGCTGTGTAGTACATGCTCACTCTCTCTCGGGCTATAGCTGGATGAGTTACATACTCAAAATCTAAGCTTTCTTATGAACTCTGCTTTTCTTAAAGATATTGGATCACATAAAAGTGTAAATCTATGAGCTCAAACTTCCTATCGCTGGTGGGGATATTGAAGGGAAGGGCTTCAGCGTAGTACTGAGAAACTCTGGCCTGGGAAATCTGAGCCCCAGAGGAGTGAATACAATAACTTGGGCAGGTCATTCCAAGGACCTCAGCAGGATCCCTGTTTAGAGGAATAATAAATTTCTTCTTCTCTCTAAATATATTAATGGGTGTGGATCAGTTCAATTGGATCCCATCTTTGTCTCACTTACAAAGACCACTTTGAAAATTTGCTTACAGAAGAATCAGGAATTGGAAGTGTAAGACAGAAGGGAAAGGAAAGAAAAAAACCCATTAGGCAAGTCATGCTAAAAAGCAGCACCAACTTGCCTGTGTGTTTTCCAGGTAATGAGAAACATCTCATGAATGCCAAGGAAAGAACTTTAAATGACTGCTCTTTTAACACGCCTTTCAGGTAAATGTTTTAAGGCCGGTGTCACAGAAAAACACCTGAACGGGAGGGGTTGCCCCACTTCATGAATACACTAGCTCAGATCATAATTAAAACTAATCCTTTTACCTGCCTACATTTCTTACAAGCATTCTGTCTAGTGCAGTACATAAAAAAACGTCTGGATGTTTTGCACCAACAGGACTCTATCAGTACTTCAACACTGGGGCGGCGGGGGGGGGTATGGTGGGAATGCAAGTCCAAACAACATCAGCTCATTCACTTATTTAAAACATTCAGCAATTTTAAAAAGCTTAGAAAACACAGAGCATAATGGCATATCAAAATGACAAGAGCTCCTCAGAGGCACTGTATCCAAATTTGCTTACCTTGTGCTTTGAGGGATAGCCAAGATATGAAAACCTTAGAGAAAGAAAATTTATGCCATGACTTGCATTTAGATTAAACACACTGTAGAAACAAGTGTTTACCAACCAATTTAGGGTACTCGAAATTATGAAAGGAAGGGCAGGAAAAAATCCTCTCAAAAAGTAAATACACTTATAAACAAACTTTATGAAAGGGTCCGTGTTGACTGAAGCTACTGTTTTCACCGTATCATTCTTAAAAGATCTGCCTTCACATCACATATAGGAAACAACTTGATTTAGATGCCATAGAAATCAAACACTTTGTTCATGAAAACTATTTTTAGGTGGTTTATTCTACACTCCACACTCCATCATGGATTCAGTGATTTTTTTTTTCACAGCATTTTTTATTTAGGCATTATTTCTCACAACAACCAGAATCATGTCTTCCCAACTAAACAGATTTACTTTTACCACTTTTTTGCAACTCAGCTAAATAATCATGGCAGATACACAACTACTAGGCCCTCCACTGAAATACTTCAAATTCAACGGGTTAGGCAAATACATGTTGAATAATTCCCAACTCCACATTTGCACGATCTCAACAAGCTTTTCTTGGTTTCATTTGTTACTTCACATCTATGGCTTACCAAAGAGGACAAGAACACAATATTCTCTAAATTTCCTTATTCTTGACTCTAGAATGAATCCTTTTGAGCTTCCTTTCACAGATATACCTCTTTCCACCCTTCCCATTTTATCTGCTCACCACATTCACCATGGAAGTAATAAGCTTTTGTGCTTTCAGCTCTGAGGTAACCAAAATGTCATATCAGACCTTCTTCCGGATCTCCTAAATTTAGTAACTGGGATTCCCTAGCACACGTCAAGCCAGAAATTCAAAACCACACATGGATAAAAAGTCAGGTGAGCAAACTCTGTAACTGGTGAGACACTCAAAGCAAGAAGGTATTTTCTCATGGCCCAAGACATGGCTATAGCTAGAGTATATGGTACAAAAGGGTAATTGTACAAATTTCATATTTTAAAAGTCATATAGATGGCTGTCTTTAAGCTGAGTTTAATGGCTCTTGTTCCTTTAAGAGTTTTAATGCTTATTTTTCAGGCAGGAACAACAAAGGCACACCCTCCCATACTATAGAAGAATCAAGGCAGGAAAACAATATATAATCGTTTGATATAGTGGTGTGGTGAGAAAATAAAGGCTACCCCAAGGATGACTATGTCCTACTCCCAAGAACCTGTAAATATGGTGTTTTAAGGCAAAGGGGGGATTAAGGTTGCAGATGGAATTACAGTCTTAATCAGCTGATTTTGAGATTAAAAGATTATGTTGGATCATCTGGGCAGGCACACTGTAATCACAAGGGTCTTTAAATAGGGTAAAAAGGAGGCAGAAAAGTCAGAATCAGAAAGAAGGTAGTGTAAGAAAAACTCAGCTGGCCATTGTTATATTTTAAGATGGAAGAGGGCCATAAGTCAAGGAATATAGACAATCTCTAGGAGTAGGAGAAGGTAAGAAAACAAATTCTCCCCTAAAGCCTCCAGAAAGGAATACAGCCCTGCCAACACCTTTTCACCCACTGAGACACATATCAGACTCCTGACCTCCAGAACAATAAAATATATTTGTGTTTGAAGTCATTGAGTTTGTGGTTATTTGTTACAGCAGCAAGTGGAAACTAATACAAGTGGGATGCTAAAAAAATAGCAATAATAACGATCCAGCTGTTTTAAATTGTATAAAAGGCTATTTTATATGGAATTATCTTTGAAGTACTTAGGAGGAAGAATGCTATATTTTTTTCTTTTCTATTTTTAAGGTTTTCTAAAATTAAGTCCTAGAGAATCAGCATTTTTCCATTATAAGGATAGGAAAAATTAATTTGGCAATTCCCCATTCATTTCATGGTTTCAGAAAGTCCGCTATTTTTCACGGATATTCAGCTCACGTGGGAACACACTGTCTAAGTATCTTTAAAATAATCCTAGGTTTTCTCCCTCCCACTTGGCCTTATTTTACTCCCTCTGGTAAAGTGAATTATGCACCCCAACAAAGACATGTTCTTCACTGTAATCTGCGTTTCTTGTGAGCACGAACTCATTTGTAAACAGGACCCTTCGAGGATGTACCATAAGTTAAGATGTGGACTCACTTGTGGCTAGGAGCTTCTCAAATCCTATTTAGATGTGGTACGATTAAATCATTTAATCTGCATTACCGGAGGGCTTATAAAGAAAAATAGTGGAAAATGAAGGGCAGACAGAAGAGAGAGAAAGTCGGGGGTTGGGGGGCGCGGGGAGGGGAGATCATGGGAGGCAGAGGTACAAGTCAAAGAACCCTAAGAGTTGTAGCAGGCAAGCACCAGAGTGCTAAAGACTTCAGGGAGAAAGTATGATCCTGCTGATGCCTTGATTTTGGACTTTCTAGTCTCTGAAACTGTGAGAAAATAAATTCCTGTTGTCAAACCCACCAGCGTGTGCTATCTGTCATAGCAGCCCGGCAAACTAAGAAACTCACTTTAACCCACAGCTTATACACAGTCACACATACATGCAACTTTCTCCTTTTCTCTCTCCCTCCTCTTCCCTCTTCCCTCTTCCCTCCTCCTTTCCCTTTCTTGTTCTCTCCCTCTCTTCCTTCTCCTTCTCTCTCTTTTTCTTATACACACTTCATGTGTTGGTATAAACTCAAGGTACACAAATTAGTTTTTATGTCAACCAATGGAAAACATAATCATCCCCTGATAAATCATATGCAAGAAGTTATAATATATTTCAAAACTGAAAAGAGTAAACTCTAACTTCTCTTAGTCAGTTAACCATCAACTTCAAGTATATAGCACATAGCCAAGAATACAGAAATACAGAACAACAACAACAAAAACCCTCTGGGTGGCCAAAGGTGACACACCAAAGTCTATCAACTATAAAGTTTTGCACATCATTGTCAGTAAAATTCCTCATCATTTCATTCACAACCTGATTACATTCATTTTAGATATAATTCTAACAAGACTTTAGCAAGAATATCACATAGGGAGCCACATAGAGGTTGAAAAACAGCCATGTATTACTAAAAATTTTCGAAGGCATTCCTGTATAAAAGGATAATAGTTCCAAAGAGGCAAAATCATGGCTCTCACACAGATATAAAATGAATATGCCAAAGATGCCTCTTACTCCATTAACTCATTAACTAATGAGGATACCAGAAAAGACGTTACAACCTGTTCAAAGGAGATGTCAGAGAGCTCACAGAAGTATATGCAGCAAAGGAATGTTGAAATGAATTTGCAAACTCTGCTCTATTTAAAGGGCAGTAATCAAAACTGCATCCCACAGGACACACTGATTTGCGTTTCTATGGACAAAAATTATTTGCATTGCTTTCCATTTCCTACAAGTTAACTTCTAGCTCTACAAAGTATAGTATAGTCCAGTCACAGACAAAAGTAGACTCCTAGAAGATTAGGTAATCCCCAGAGGTTACAGCACTGCATTATTCTCTTTTGCCCATTTCAAAGTCTTAAATGTTTCCTTATACCTATAGTATACTATATAACAATTACTGATCATTGTACACTATTTTCAGTATATACTACTGACAAAGACTTTTTTTTAGCTTTTCATCTGATTAAATTTTTTACAGTTTGAATGGCTTCTGCCACCTGTCAACCTCAAGTATGTAATCTGATATTTCCCAATGAATGCTGGATAAATGTTCCATTAGAATGGAATTAACATCATGGACAATCGATAAAAGATTGTGGGGCAGGGTGGAAAGGATGGTTTTTTAAAATATTTCCTAGCTTCAGACTTCCCTTTCTTTTCTATTAGATTCTGGACACCTAACTATTTAACATCATTCTCTTCCTAATGCACAATTTAAACAAAAATAATAATATCTTGTTTCTAGCTCCTAAAAACAGGAAATTGTTAAAATATGAGCAAATATCTGATTACTTAGGTCTATGAAATATTTTTTTTTTATGTGTGTGTAGCGCCATCAACTATTACCATTTAATACACAAAGGAATGATCCCTGGAACTGGTTTGTAGACTTATTTGGTCCACAAATAAGTTTTCAGTAATCTATGATGAATTCAGAAAAACAAGTAGATTTTTTTCATAAAACTACTTTTATTCAGTTTAAAAGGCCTTATTTATTCAAAGATTATAATCTTCCTACTTTGGGAGGGGGGACTAACATCTTTTCTGTTACGAAATGAACGCAATAACAGTAGACGAACATTGCTTTTCTAATATCCTTGTTTTTCAAAATAAAGTGTCACAATTGTTCTCCCCTTTCAAAATTTGGTTTTTTTCTTTATATATTATGATTCTACGAAATCCAAAAACCTGGAAATTACTATCTAAACAATGTTGGACAGTTGAATGGTAAAGGATATAATGTTAAATTATATACAATTTTCATTTTGAGAAATATATCAATGTCTGTGTTTGTCAAATGTTAACAAATCACAAAATGTCCTATTGTGATCATTATATTAATAACGGTGAGGGTGAAAAGAAAACAAGACTAAAGACTGAACTTTTGTATTCACAGCCATGACCGTTTATCACGATAAGAAACAAATCACATAGAAATATTATCTATGCCAGACTCTATTCTATATTTTCAGGAATTAGGCCTTTCAACTCTTCTTTCTCTCTCAACGCTTGTTCAGAGAACCCAGTCTTAAACTGTCACAAATGAACTCAGGTTTTTGGCAAATGCACATTTTTTTTTGTTGTTCGTTTTACTTTGTTTTTCTTTCTTTCTTTCTTTCTTTTTTTGCATGGGCAGGCACCAGGAATCGACCCAGCAAATGCATATTGTTTTGAATTTCTCTTCAGTACTTTTTTTTATCTAAACATGAACTTCTATTATCTCCTTGGATATTAAACTAATTCCAGACTGTGACCTTCTTAAAATCACTGATAGACTACCCAACGCCTAGTATTCCTCCTAGAAACTGAAGATAATACATGCACCCTAAATTTTTTATAATGGTTATAAAGTTTCAAGTCAAGTTTTAGATTTTTTCGTTATCTATTTACATTTAAGGGGAGATACAGGATAAGTTTTAATAAAACTTAAATTGTCCCTTATTGAGAATCAAAAAGGCTATAATTAAAGCCATAAAGCATCGATTCTAAACATTCTGCCTATTTTAGAGCAAACAAAATTCATATCATTCAGTAGCTAATTCTCAGAATTCAGGTATTTATATAAACTTGTGCACTATTTTCACATGGGAGTGCCCAGTGAAATGTAGAGTCATTTACTAATAATCATCTGCTATCAATTCTTTTGTACTTTTCTAACTCCCCTGGTTGCACACCCCTCAAATCATAACAATGCTATTGCGTGTAAAGAGCACTCATTCTGGGTGAAGTATTTTCCATGCACTTTGGGAGGATTATCGTATTTAATCCTCACAGCTCCCCTGGGAGGCATGTGCTTTAATCAGTCCCATGCGACCGTGAAGCAACCTGCAGCTCAGAGAAGTAGCCTGCCCAAGATGACACAGCTAGTACAGTCTGGGACTTGAACACAGGTCTAATCCGCTTTCAAAATTAGCACAGGCACTATACTGCCTCTTAGGGAAAACATGGAGTGGGGGTGGGGAGTAGGCATAGTAGTCCACCTAATTTCTTCCAAGCAGAACAAAAGTTCGGGGATGGTACCTTGGAATCCCCAAAACAGCACATGCCCCATATTTCTGCCCAACCTGACAGCTACTAACGAAAAGTTTTTCAACTATTAGAATGTAATCTTCCAACACCTGAGGGCCATGCTACGTAAATATTATTATGCCTGTGTTCCAATCCTAAACTGAAAAGGGATAGCTTCTATATGATTAGCCATTCAACAAAGCTTATTTGAACACACTATTTAAATTACTTTTTGCTAAGAATTTTTTTTTAATTTTAAAATTTTTTTTAATTAATTAAAAAAAATATATAACAAACACACATTCTGAACATATGATCATTCTGTTCTACATATATAATCAGTAATTCACAATATCATCACATAGTTGTGTATTCATCACCATGATCATTTCATAGAACATTTGCATCAATTCAGAAAAAGAAATAAAAAGACAACAGAAAAAAATTCATACCATACATACCATATATACCATATATACCATATATACCATATATATCATACATACCATATATACCATATATACCATACATACCATACATACCATACATACCATACATACCATATATACCATACATACCATACATACCATACATACCATATATACCATACATACCATACATACCATACATACCATACATACCATACATACCATATATACCATATATACCATACATACCATACATACCATACATACCATACATACCATACATACCATACATACCATACATACCATATATACCATACATACCATACATACCATACATACCATATATACCATATATACCATACATACCATACATACCATATATACCATACATACCATATATACCATATATACCATATATACCATACATACCATACATACCATACATACCATACATACCATACATACCATATATACCATATATACCATATATACCATATATACCATAGCCCCCCATCAATCACTAGCATTTCAATTCACTAAATCTACTCCAACATTTGTTCCCCCTATTATTTATTTTTATGCCATATGTTTACTCGTCTGTTGATAAAGTAGATAAAAGGAGCATCAAACACAAGTTTTTCACAACCACACAGTCACACTGTGAAAGCTACATCACTTATACAATCATCTTTGAGGAACATGGCTACTGGAACACAGTTCTACATTTTCAGGCAGTTCCCTCCAGCCTCTCCATTTCATCTTGACTAACAAGGCCATCTCTATTTAATGCCCCAGGACAACCTCTCAACTCTGTTTGGAATCTCTCGGCTACCAACACTTTATTTTGTCTCATTTTGCTCTTCCCCCTTTTGGTCAGAAGGTTTTCTCAATTCCTTGATGCTGAGCCCCAGTTCATTCTAGGATCTCTGTCCTACATTGCCAGGAAGGTCCACACCCCTGGGAATCATGTCCCACGTAGACGGGGGGAGGGCAGTGCATTTGTTTGTTGTGTTGGCTGAGAGAGAGAGGTCACATCTGAGCAACAAAAGAGGTTCCCTTGGGGGTGACTCATAGGCCTAATTTTAAGTAGGCTTGACCTATCATTTGTGGGGTTAAGTTTCATATGAACAAACCTCAAGACTGAGGACTCAGCCTATAGCTTTGGTTGCTCCCACTGCTTATGAGAATATCAAGAATTCTCCACTTGGGGAAGTTGAATTTTTCCCCTTTCTCACCATTCCCCAAGGGGACTTTGCAAATACTTTCTTAGTCACTGTTCAAATCACTCTGGGATTTACTGGGGCATCACTCTGGACAAATCTACAAAATCTTATGCCCTACTCAAGGTTCCATGTACTTACAGTGTTCAATTAAGCTGTCCACGTAAGTTATATTAGGAACTGCATTTATTGCTAAGAATTTTGATGTGCAGAACTAAGTATATGAAAAACATGCCTCTGCCCTCCAGGAGCTTCCAGTTAAAAGCATGAATTAGAATGAAGATGGCCTTCAGAAACAGTCGCTAGAGGTATCTTATGAATACTACTACTTCCTGGTTCCTTCAAATACATAATTTTCTAGGGAACGGAGAAATAAGAAAATGAATACTGTCGAATACTAAATAATTTCTCTAAACTGTCTCCTCTCACCCCTTTCCATCCTCTGATTTTAGCACTCCCTCCTCCACCCCCACCTTGTACATTTTTTTCTGTGGTGAATCTAGATTAATGACATCACATTTGGAGAGCTAGAAAGGAAAATCAAAAGAAACCAAACAGTGGGAGTAAAAAACATTGAATTATTACTTAAAATTATCTGGCCCAATGTCTAAGGCTGTTTAACCCTTACAGTTACAAAATGTACATATAGTTGTAAGACATGGAATATACAAATCTCACCTTAGCACTCCCCAAAGCAATACGTAGGACTCCCCAAGAGTGACCAGAGGACCCGTGGGATCAACTTTCTGAGTTGGTATTTTTCACTTATTCACTAATATTGATTGACTGGTTAGCAGTGCTAAGAGGAAGATATTCCCTGGTGAACATGGAGGACCTGCTCTCTGCCCTCATGGAAGCTGCATTCTAGAGGAAAAGCTAAATATTAAGTAAAAAGGAATACACATAAACATTTCAATACTGACAGGGAGAAGTACTATGAAGATTTACTTCATAAAAAGTTGCTTTTAAAAAGGTTAACAAAGATAATCCAATTTAGATGGAAAGTTATGAGAAGCCTCTCTGGGAAAACAAACAAACAAACAAACAAAACCACAACATTTAGCTGAAAGATGAATAGTAGTGAGCCAGACAGAGAATGGAGGCAAGAGTGTTCCAGGGGGATGAACCATAGTTGCAAAAGCCTTGAGGAAGGAAAGAACTTGATTTGTTTTAGAAGCTTAAAAAAGCAAGTACTGTGGAGAAGAAGCCACCAGGGAAAGAGGGGAATGAAAACACAGGAGAAGGTTAAGAGGCATGTAACGCAACCAAAACATGAACAAACCTACATGGCCCATGAAATAGGCTAAAAATGCCTCTAGTCAACATCTCAGATACAAACAATACTAACACTGCTAGTAATAATAATAATAATATCGAATATCTAAAACCCAGACCTGAAAAAGTAATCACTTTCAAAAATAAAACAAATTCTCAAAATTCTGGAGTCACAAACATCTGGAACTCGAAAGGCTCATGTAGTTCAACCAGTCCCTAATCCCTTCAAATGAGGAAACAGATTCAGGTGTAAGATGCTGGTTATCTTCTCTTGACCTCTTTTTTTTAGAGAAACCTTGCCCCCCTTGTCCACATGAAAAGAGTACACAGTGAATTGAAAGCCACAGTATGTGGCACACTCCCACAGTTCCATTCAATATGCCAATTTGCGTGGGCATCTGTGTGCATAAGGCAAGGAACAGAATGAAGAAAGGGCCCACCTACACTTGAAACCCTTCTAAAAGATACACTTCGCCCCCAATGTTATCTCTTCTTAAAACTGTAAGGCACAAGCATCTAAACAGATAGGGCATGCCTCTATTCAGGAACAAATTTAATAAATTATTCACCTAATGTCATTTGTTAGTTAGTACCTAGACACTGGCCAGACATGTTATATAAAAAGGCTATCTTTTGAAAAGGTTTTTAAAAACATTCTTCCAGATTCTTTTAAATGGACAATCTTTCTTATTTTTTATCTTTCATTTACTCATAAACACCCTTATCCCCAAAGAAATGAGGATGTTACATTTTTCTCTTCAAAATATAAAGACACACAGTGAGCTAGAAGATTCAGAGTGTTAATTAGAATATACTTTCCAGAATAGCAAGAGGGATAGTTCTTTAAAAAAGAAAAAAAGGGAAAGATAATCTGTCCTTTGTTCCTCAATATTTGGCTTGAACACAATATCAATTTTATTTCTTTATGCCTTCCACGTAAACTGAAAAGCCAAAAAATAGATGTGACAAGCATAATTCATAGACATATGCTATCTCTGTTATTAAATAGTTCTTACTAAAAACCAAGACATGTCTGAATTTCAAAATACATAGCAAGATTCTATAAAACAGGACATTAAAACTTCCCATTCTAATCAAAACTCTCTTTCACGCATTTTTTTCTTCTTTTTTTCTTTCATAATTTCATAAGCAAGGCAAAAGCATTTTGATAAAAATGATAATATAATTCTAGTCATTTCAGAGTCTCCTGGAACCCAGTCTACATTCTTTCTGCAATAATATTACACAATCTTGAACTCAGATACAATTATTCTGATATTTAGCAACCAGAATAAAAATATACATATTTTTAATAGGTAGTATTGGTTTACCTTTGTATTCACACGTAAGAAAAAGTTCTACCTTCACACAAAATCAGGCTAGGATTGTCTTTATTGTTCAAAAGATAAACTGTCCAATTACAGCTGTTACTGAGGCCAGCAATGTATTTCCAGTTTATCTTCCTACACCAAATTAACAATTTGGTTGGTAGGCACAAAGCAGTGTAGATGGTCACAGAGCGGGTAGGTACTACTGCCAGCTTTCCCCTTGGTCCCGACAGATCAAGAAGTGCAACAAGTCTGTGCATAATACAAGGAGTTGGAGAGCTACCGCATCAGTTAAGGCTTTAAGCTCCATTGATAGACCTCTATTCACTGACAAAAGCCCTAGTAATTTTCTTTACCTATGCTTCAGAAAGTAATTCCTTGGACAGTTATTGAAACACCAAAGGGCTGATGTGGGTTTTAGGTAGCACTTAAATGCAGCACATTTACATTCTTCACTTACTTGAGGAAAAAAAAAAGAGTAGAGTTATTACGAGGAAGTTCAAAATGGAAATAAAGGTTAGTGGATAAAATCAAAACGAGAGGTATGCTGATCTCGAGCAGATCTACTTGATCAGATAATAGGAATTTTGAGCAGATAGAAATGCCAAGTCACAAATCTGTTCAGGAATCTTTGTTATTGGTGGATTCCATTAGGAATGTGTTTGGCTGCAAGTAACAGAAACTTCAGTCATACTGGTTTACACCAGCACATGGCAAACTGAAAGGATCAGACAGTAACTAGTTTAGGCTTTATGAGTGATACAGTCTCTGTAGCAACTACTCAACTTTGTCAATGACAGCCCATTGGTTGTAATTAGCCAAGTCCCCGCTTAATCAGAATGACAACCTCTGTTTAAACAAATGTGACCTTTTTCTCAAGGTAGCAAGAAGGCTAAAGCAACACAGATGTCAAATCCACATTCAAGATAGGAGGAGGGGAACAGAAGTAAGAGAAAGGTTGAATCAGTTGCATGCGTCCTTTTTCACAAGAAAGTACAAAACAGGGTCATTTTAGCAAGAAGGGGTAAATGGTTATTTGATATATAATTGACAACCTTTGTCACATTTAACTTTGTTGTTTATATTTTCGCCATTGGTTCAATTTGCTCAAAGAAAATATAACGTGCTTTCCTATCTTTCAACTAATTAGTCAAATGGAGATTCGGAAGGATTAATGATGTTTGATGGGGGAAAAAATAATAATAAAAAAGAGTAAATCTAGTACTAGATACCTAAAGTAGTGACTGACGGTACAGGGGGAGGCAGACAGCGGGTGCAGGGGAAGGAGTAAGAAACCTGAATGGCAGTCCTGGCATCACTGCTCTGTGACCTCAGCCAAAACACTTAACCTATCCATGCTGCTGTTTCTTTGACTGGAAAAATGAGGCTGTTAAATTAGGTGCTCTCTAAGGTCTCTTCAAGCTCTAACATCCTACGATTCTCTTAAATACGTTGTCTGTGTCAAACAAATATAGCAAAAAGTATACAGTCAAAATTCCATTCTACGAGTCGTGAATCCCAAGTCACAAATACGGAGGATTCCCAACGAGTAAAGCTTCAAACTGAAGGAGAGAAAAGATTCTAATAACTTTTCACACATTACTAGATGACTGGCATTCCATTCAACTCTTCCAATTTCCAAGAAAATAAACGTGTAAGAAGGGTAGTTAACTTTTTAAAAACACCATAAATGTGCCTTGTAAAAATTATACTGTTTCTTACAACAAACCTAAAATAGCTCTCAAGTCCAATATGGCACCTTTTCTAGCTACACCACAGCTTAGGATGCTCCCTAGTAACCCCTTCCAATGCCATGTAGGACCCCAGTTAAGCACTGCAGAAGATGAGGCAGTAGTTATTACATTTATTTTTGAAAACATTTTTATTGTGAAATATAACATATAGACAAAAAAAAGCAATAATTTTCAAAGTACAGTTTAACAAGTAGCTACAGAACACATTGCCAAGTTTGGTATGGGTTACCACTGCACATTTTCTAGATAGCTCATTTAGTTTTTTTTTTGAGATGCTGAAATGATCACCCTTTTAACAATACTTTTGGTAATTAAACAAAACTAAGTAAAAATCAGTAAGGTCCCTTAAGGAATATGCTTTTCAAAAGGAATCCAAATGGATAACTTTTTTTTAGCCACTTGAGCAAAATAGGAAGAAAGAAGGAAAAAAGGAAAATAGGGAGGGAGAAGGATGAAAGATAAAGGTCTGGAGGAAAATTCTGTTTACCAAAAATGTTCCCATGTTTTTCTGTGAAATATCCTAGCTTTATATCCACATAAAAGAGACAAATTCTTTTCAATAAACGGATGTTGATTCATTTAAAAAATATATACCCTAAACTAAGTGAAAGTTCTAACACTCAAAAAAAATCAAAGTGGAAAATTATTTTAATTTAGTGCATCTGACTCAATAAAGACTTAAAAACTAGTAAACCTGAAAACCCATTACTTTATTATTTCATTTGGTAGAGAATGCAATTTCTCTATATTTAATTTACTTGAGCACCCACAATATCGCTTATGGCTAAATCTGAACACAAATATATGAGAGGGAAGCCTCTAAAAAGAGCCCAAATTAACAGTCTATCAAACAATTTCTATTTTGCAAGAGCCACAAAAAGGAAAAAAAGAAAAGGGAAACACCACCACGAGAGATGCAGAGGCCACTGTAGGTTAGCAGGAAGCTTTCAGTACACTGCACAGTGAATAGAGTATGCTTTATTCAGCAACAGATATCACTTCACTGCTGACATCGGAGCAGATAAGAGATACTCTGCGAATAAGAACTCTGCAAGGATTCTGCCCTGTAACAGAACAGGCAGCCATTCTCAATCCTGACATACCAAAGGGGTTAGTAGGGGATTCCCCAAATGCGGGTTCTTGGAGGGATGAAAGAACTTCCTCTGAAAAATGCTGGAGCTGTTCACGTCTTCACAATTTGTCATTTACACCAACGTACAATCGGAAAACACATTTGCAGACATGCCTCAGCATGTCTAAGATGGGATCAACTCTCACTACTCAATCTGCTTCAGATGAAAATGTGCAAAATGCCTCTCTACCCATTTATGCCAAAAGACACACACGAAGTTTAATGGGCAACATCCTGTGCGCTCCATGTGGACATTTCCAGCCTTTCAGCTTCATAACATCAATGATTAAGAACTTAAGAGGGTTTGGGTCATATTTATTTATTTATTTTAAACCCTCACGTCTCTCACTTTCCTCGCAGGAACCAGTGACTTCTGCATACCATAGTAGCTGTGACCCCACATTGGAAGGAGGTATGATCAAAGGCAGCCTGGCCAGACTTGGGAAAACATTTCCACTGAGAATGGACATACTGCCTGTCAAAAGGTTATTCCCACTGCGTTGGGGCAGCAGATCACGTTACTCCAGAGTAACAACATGAAAGGGCAAAATCTGGCCATAGTCACCCACATACATGTTTTTCTTTCCAACAAGGGCAAATGGGAGACACCAACCTGAACAGAACATCCTTCTTATCATTTGAGGGTGGGTGGGTAGGGGGTGGGGTACATGCCTCTCCCTAATCAATACAGCTCCTCAGCCACAGCCACTGTTTAATTTCTTTTACATTCTCATTTCATTCAGAAACAGCTCACATTCAGCAAGATTTTTTCCGTCTTAAACTTTTTTTTTTTTTTTTTTTTAAATCAGAGCAATTACAAGCTATATTCTGTGGAAGACAAAATAACTTTGGAGGCGTAAATCTTAATGTCAATGACAGGAAGGCTTTGGTGAACCATTACCATAAATCTGACAAACGCTAATTTGATGGGTGGCTGTATCTGTCTGCTGCCCGGCCAGTCTAGACAGTCTATTGAGAAATCCTAAAACACAACTGTTTGTTCCCTGTAACACCATCTGGATATGGCAATAAGCGCCGACCCAGCACCATTCACACATGGATCAAAGCACATGCTAATGCTATCATGAAGTCATACACATAAAAAATTCAATCTGAGAACTCGAAGCAATTTTCCTAAGTCTTCAGTGAAGAAACCCCAGACTTAGCGCGACTCAAGCTAAGTGCAGGAAGGGGGGAGAAGGGGGAAAAAAGGAACCGAATATTTAATGAGCTTCGGCTTCCAGAGGAATGTTAGGCCACCCATTGTATTGGAAAAGGCTCATGTCACACTTCAGTCATGGTACCCGTCAGGGTGCCCCTTTACAAAAATTGATCTGAGGACCTTTGTAATTACCTGTTTCAGACAGGGGTGGGGTGGGGGAAATTCACGCCAAGAAATAAAAGACGGAATCCAAGGTGTAAATCTAACATTATATTATATTGGTCTGAGCTGGCAGAAATGGCCAATATTGCACGCAATATTAAAAACCTTTCTCATTAAACTGCACTGTGGCATTAGATCAAAGAATCAAGGGCCTCCTATTGAACTCCTTTAAATATTACAAACATAAGAGCAAGTCTGGCTGTGCATAAAATAGAAACAAAGCCTTTTTTTTTTTGGTCCACCCTCATCCTATAGCTGGCTGGAGAGAAAACTTGCTAGAGAAATCTCCATTGCCAGTCGGATGGGAAGAATTCTGACTTTCCCCAAAGTATTTAACAAGGCTTAAATGAATGCAGGCATTTATGGATTAGCTTTAACGGTAAAATTTCAGTAAATATGTAAAACTTTCATTAAGCTAGTCTTTCAAAATGAATCACTCAACAGCATCTCTTCAATTGCAAACCATGGAGGTTCTGTTTACTCTTCACCGCCTTGAGATGCAAACTTCCCAAGGAGATAGGAGGTTCTAACTACACCTACTCTTTCACTCCAGCGGGTACCACTGTAAGTACCTTTGTTTCATTTCTTTCTTGGCTGCTTATGTTGTATCTGATGGAAGAACACAGCTAAAATTATCTTATGATAATTTTTTATCACTTACCCTCATCTCTGTGTACTAAGAGACACTAAGTATGTCCCCAATTTTCACATATTCTAGAATAAGATACAAAATTTTAGGTTTATACTGTTATAGACAGCAGTTATAACAGCAGTGTCTCCCTATGTAAGGATATATATATACACACACATATATATGTAAAATTTAAAGGAATCTTTAAAATGTATTAATCATGCCACAGGGATAGCTAAAAGATAACAGCAGAGCTTGTCAGCAATTACATGCTATAAGTAGGTGTTTCAGCTATCACAGGATATGGCTTATGTTGCGAATTTCAAGTTTATATAATAGTTAAGACTACTAGTAGAATATCCATACAGGCTAAGCATAAAATTAAAACCAAACAGAATCCTTGTTCTCAGCAGCATGCAGATATTTTAGCTTTTTGTACTCTATCTACAAAAACCTTTAAAGATAATAGAGAATAAACATATTAACATTATATTCCAATTTTGAAAATGTCTTGAAGTATAAAGCAAGATTAAGTCTATAATCAATCATTTTACAATTCTAGAAATGAATTCCGTAAAGAAATGAGAAAATGTAAGATAAACATTTATAAGCCATACTTTCTAAAAATTCAGTTCAACTTGAAACGACTTCTCCCAAAAGTCTTCACAAAACATTTCACAAAACAAAATGCATTTTATCTTCTTCTCAAAAGCAGTATTAGTCACAAAATGTGTTTATTTTTTTTAAAGGGGGCAGGACTACCAATTCCATTCTCCCATCTTATAGGAACTCTTTCCTAAAAATATGTTAAAATAAGAAACGTTTTAAAAATACAATTAACTGTGTACATTTCCATTATAAATGACAATTATATAGTTATTTTATACTCAACCTAAAAGATAGAGTTAATTACTACAACATAACTTGAAACAAAAAGGAAAATAGGAGAGTGCCCTATTTTCTGTACTGCATATTTCCTAAGGGACCTGCAAAAAAACTTAATATAAAAAGGTAACCTACCCTTTGCCAAGAATAGCTTTATTCTCCGAACTTCCTAAAAAATCAAAACTGTAAAGATACCAGTTATTCTGGTCTAAAAATTAGTTGGTATACACCAAAATATCTTAGCAGCACTGAAAATTATTTTATTTTCAAGGGATACATGTAGCCCGTAGAAATAAAAATAAACATGTATGCACAAATGCATATCTCAGATGATCACTGTAATAACCAGATGTTACCCTAGACAGAACTAAGAAAAAAAATTTTGAGACAAAATGAGTGAGAAATTACAATCATCCTTGTTAGCCATTTTATATATTTATATACAGAGTGTTTTTACAAATGTAATTAAAAACCTATATACTGTTTCCCAGGTTGAACCAACTAAATTTCAAGTTATAATCATGTTGTCTACCAGTAGTGGCTTTCTTTCAGGCAGTGGCTATAATTCTGTAAGCTTTAATGAGGAAAAAAAAAAAAATCACCCAAACATTGTTTAATGTAGCTAATCAGGCATTTTCAAAATCAGGCTGGGAATGAAATGTGAGGCAGTATTTGAAGTGGTGAAAAATAATGTTGCAGTGGAACAGTACTGCCATCTACTGACATCTGTTTAACAGTGCCGGTGCAATACTTCCCAGAGCAGCCTCCCGTTGAGTTGTCCAAATGAAGCCTTCCCAGAAACACTGCACAGGGAATCCAAAAAATAAAATAAAATTCAGAAAATTCAAATCACCTAAAATATTACCTCTGATTTATAAAAAGATATCTTTTCTGTATCCTGTTTGGTTTTTTTTTAATGTAAAAATATAGTGACCCACAGACTGGATATATTTCCTAGTAATTTAAAGCCCAGTCAAGAAAAGGACAGGGCTTGGATCTATGGAATGCTCCTGTTTCTCTTGACAATTGTTTTTAAAGCCAAGAACTATTGTTATCACATATTCCTTATGCAGAATTAGATAGAATACACCTTCTAAAGAAAGCAGATCACAAACCAGCCTAAGAAAGCTTGGATGTGGCATTCAAATGTCAATCATAAAAGTATTCCTATACTACTGCTTTATCTGGGGTCACTGAAGGTCCAAAGCTGGCTTTGGATTCCTGTTGTAGTATAAACAACTCCTTAGGCAAGGAGCATGGCAGGGAAGTCACCGTGTACATAAATAAATCAAAATCTCTGCACATCAAACAAGAAAACTACACTATCAGCAGCATGGAAGAGCCTTCACGCACCTTTTATAATGAAACTTTAGTAGCTCAAGCAGCTGCGTTATACAAGTTCTACCAATTTTTCTTTTTTTAAGTTTAAAAGCAGATGCTGACTGAGGAAAATACACAATATGAAGATTCTTTTAAGTAACTTGGATCCATATGATGTACAACTCAAGAGGACATCTAATCTTCTGTAAGTGTACAGAGATGCTGCATTCCATTAATGACTGTTAAAATACATATATAAATAAGGGCTATAGATTTTATACCATTTTTTAAGAAAAACTGCTACCGCTGCGGTGTTTTTCTTTTTATTTTAAGACGGTAGTCTAAAAACACAGATTACAGACACAAAACATGCAAATGACAGACTTTTAAAGGGGTTTAGTCTCCACTAACATAGCCCTTTTAGGCCACATAATTGCAGAACTCCAAAGAACCACAAAATAAACCGAAAACCCCAGACATAAAGAGATCCACTTATTAATTAAAACAGCTCTCGTGCGCTATTAAAATAAGGTTGGCCATGCATACTTTATTGCTGTCACAGTCTCAGATGAGGCAGTATTCAAAAAACATAAAAGTTGAATAGTTCTCTGTGCAGGGAATGGGAGTTAAGTCATGTCTGCTTGCACAAAACTGTTTTGCAAAGAAGCCATATATAGAAGGTCAGAGTAGAAGAAAAAAAAAAAAGAAGACTTAAAATGCATCAAACCTCAAATTCTATGCTTCTCTTTGGTAGGTTTCATTTGGAAGAAACAGTAAGGTGCGACTGTGGGCAACATGAGTTGAACCAGCAAAGGCCTAAAACTTTTCATGTTTTAAAAACTGGGACCAGGAACCAAGACAATGACCACAAAAGAGTCAGGGAATTAATTAAATAGATTACATATTAATTGACTACAAGCTATTTGGGGATTTTTTTTGGTAAGTCTTGCTTTTGTTTTTAAACCCCTAAAATCTGTCACATTTTTTATCTGCGAAAAAAGGCAATGGTCACATAGAAAAAAGAGAGAATGAAAGGAGGGAGGGGGCAAGAAAAAAAATTATCAGTAACTATTAATATTTCATACATGATTTTTAAGAATTTCCAAAGGTCCCGCTGATCCACTGTGGCCATTCCTCATACTGACTGTTCTCTATAAGCTGTGGTCATACATCAAAACTAAGAATGACACATAATATTAAACCTCCCATATCAATATTGATTTCTTCACTAAGAGAATGACCCCCGAGGTGCCTTCAAGGAATAACTACCTTTCTTTTCAGCGTTTCACGAAATGTCACAGCATACAAAAATTATTTATGATCTTTACAATTATGGAAAGGAGAAATTGATATAATAGATTATAAAAACAAACAACACTATCACCTTATTTTATGGGGTACTAACAACCATGTAACTACTCAAACTGTACGGTAACTGCCATATAATTATAATGCCTAGTTATTTATGTCTCACAGATTATATGGTACTAAAGCAAGTTACCTGTTACCATATGTAGACATTTGTGGTTGGCAGACGTGGAAAAGAGTTTACTAGAAAGGTCAAAATTGGCTTAAGAAATTGACCCAGCATTTGAACATGATTTCATTATTCCTCTCCCACCCCACACCATTCTGTTTGCTTTTCTTTGCTATACTATTGTCACCTCTTTAGTGTGTATGAAGAAGGAAAAAGCAGAGAGAAGTTTCTAAAGGAAATACATAACTTTCCAGACTCATTCGTTTATCTAAATAGAATCTGCTACTGAACTTTATTCAGCTTGTTTTTCCCCAGAGCACATCCTCACTGAAGTTTCTATTTGATATTCCATTACCTTGAAAAATTCTGGCACTGAATTCAGATATTATTGGCCTTAGTTTAGAAACTTTCTTCTTGCTTGATTTATTCTAATAAAATATTCAGTGCCTTCACTCCCATCCTATATTTCATCGTACTCTAGGTGCTAAGCGAACTTAAAGAACGAGGTTCGAGAACTGCGTGCTACTTCCACTTTTCCTACAAATTTGTTTATTAGTGCAATTAAAGAGTAAATACCAAATAACATCTCTCTAAAACTAGCAACAGCCCCCAGTAAGACTAGAGACATTGTCCTTCATATAATTTATCATTCTTTGTTTATTTTTTGGAACTAACTAATGGTGACCAATAAAATTTCAGGCGGTCTGCCTGAAATTCCCTCTTGCCCTGGTGAGATCCACGGCACCGAATCCAGTTTCTAGCACTAAGATTGATAAGTCCTTAGAGTGAAATCAGTACACACATCTCTTTTTTTCTTTAATCCTGACTAAAATTCCAGAATTTAGAGCCGTAAAACTGCCCCCACCCCAAACAAAACAAAACTGTCTGATATTTTCTTCCTGCTGAAAGCCTAAGTTCTTTACCCAAATTACTTCACCTTATGGAAGGAAAGAATCTCCACCTTTTATCTACAATCTATATCACAGTTTGGGTATATATGAGAATTTTGTACTCACTTTAAATTTTCTTGTTTCGTAACGTTAAGACTCAAAATATGCACTTCAAGAGTTGTGTTACATTTCATGTAGGCCAGAAGACTAGCATTATGGAAATGAAATAATTTTATGGTGATTTTGCTTTAATGGGGGTTTTACACTGGGGCTTTCCTGGGAAGACGTCCAGACAAACTATGTCCAAGGCCCAGAACGAAGGGAAATTCACCTTGATGCAACTAGTTGAGGAGGGATTTGCTGATTTGTCATTTTAAATGAAACACAAACTTTCCAGCCCAGTTAAGAGAGCATTGCTTTGTCCTCTTACTTAAGAGATCTTTCTTTTCCTTTTCCGATCCTTCCTTTCTTTTCTTTCTTCTTTTCAAATCTTACAATTGGAAACCACTCAAGTAAGAAGCTGCTATGTACCCCCACACACTATTCATACACACACACACACACACACACACACACACACACACCTATATACATACACACACCCATCTTCAAACAAAGGTTAATAAGAGTCCAGCTGGTACAAGAGAATATAATATAAAAAACAATCCCATCCTTTGGTACCTTTGTTACAAATGATGAACGAATATTCAAATAGTACTATTAACTACTATACTATTTCTATTAATACCCTAATGGAAAGTGTCAACAATAGGGAGGTAATGGGAACGCTGTGTTTTTTACATGATTTTTCTGTAAACCTACAAGGTCTCTAATTAAAAAATAATAACAAAAACAATCCCATACTTTTTAATCATGAATTCACACAAAGTAACTAGATAAAACAAACCACATTTAGAAAGAATAAATAAAATCTCTGTCAAACTTAACAGTGGAACCAAAAGAGAAGTTAAGGGGCTCAAAGAAGTGATTTTATGTTATTTGGCCAGAAAAAACACACAAACACAAAGACATAAACACACACATACAGTTTTTCATTTAGAAGTTTGAAACAATTCTGAACAATGAAAGGACAAGAGAAATTTAAGCAACTTGGGAAATACTCCTCTTGAGCCAAATAAGAATAAACAAAATAAATTTTAAAGGCAAATTTTAAAGATTAGAGGATGGGAAGTAAAAAATGAGCCAAGCAGAACTGAAAGATCAATCCTAAAAGGAAAAGTAAGCAAGTTTCTCTTTAGCCCCAACGATTCTCGCATTTTGAAGAGACAATTTCTAAGAGACACAGTTACTTGAGCTATCCTTTGAACAAAAATTTAAATGTAAATAAATCTCATAATAAAGTCAGTTTCTTGACACTTTATTCAAAAACAGTGATACTGATTATTTTCACCCAAAAGATTTAAGAATAGAGTGGCAAGGAAGTAATAACCATACTTCAAAAGAAGCCAAAAATACCCAAAACCGATGTTCAGATTAGTAAATGATTTGGTTAATGCCTAATGCCATAAAAAAACAGGACACAACAACAACAAAACAAATAAATTAAAGCCCCTTGTTTCGATACTATGGCACTCGTCCTACAAAAGTCATCACAGTGCTCTGGGAGCTCCCAACCTAACTTAACACTGACACTGCTGGTCAATTAGAAATAAAAAATACACTTGTCATGCAAACACATGCAATCATCACCTTGTATTAAAGTATTTGCTGTTCATGGGAGGGAATGTGGGGGCAGGGGAAGAGAGAGGAATAGGGATCTGTATTCCTTCTTTTCCATTCCAGGTACTGCTTCTTTTTCTCATCTTCCCCAAAACACAAGAGGAAATTTTTTATTCACCTATTCATAACAGGACAAAACTGCAGGACACTAGTGGAAAATGAGAAAATCATTCCCCCTTTATTTCGAGCCCTGGTCTAGATATAATTCATGAAAGGAGACAAACAGTTTGGGAGTCAAGCTGAACCTTGAAATTACCATGCACCATGTTATCAAAAGACAGTGATTACGGCATGGTACATGTCCTCCATTATTTTTTTTTTTTTACATAAACAGTAAACCATCCTCTTACTGTTTATAACTATCTTATTTTATTAAAATTTAAATCATCAAAAATTATGTATTCAAATGTCATGGTTAAGAAGATCATGTAAGAGAAGTTTATGTTAAGATTAATTAAAATATGAAAATTAAAAAATAAGAATTAAAATGTTTAACATGTTCAATACTTTAATTTCATCTTTCGTAAGGCTTTTTAGTCTTTACACATAATAGGCCATGGTTCAGGAATTGAATCTTACTGAAATTCTATAGGCTCGTAACTAGGTCACTTTAGAGATAGAAAAAGGTCTACAGATTGATTGATAATTTATATCAACTATTTAGACCACTAAGCACAGTCTCCCACTGTATAGAATGGCTGGACTTTGAGGGATAAGGTTGTTAACAGTATTATCTAAAGATGAGAACAGCAAGCAATCTTTTTAAGGTTCTCAAATTAAAGTTGCAAGAAAACAAATCCAAATAGTACTGATAATTTACTATGTACAAATTAAACGGAATACAAATAGCCACAACAGAGTCCTTTAAAATAATGTACAGTTTAAAGAGGCAGCAGATAGATATAAACTATAAACTTCACACAAGGCAAAACGCACAAAGTGCTAATACTGAGGACAAATAACAATTATGAGTGCACTGGGGACGAGAAGAGCTTCTTTGGACTAGGGAATTTGGACTCAGGAGGAGGTCACAAGGATGGTGTAGTATTTGAGCTGTGCTTTGAATGTTGGATAAGGGAACATTCCAAACAAAGAGCACAGCATAAATACATTAAATGTATGAAAATTCTGGGCAGGGTCCAGAAACAGAAAGGCATTGTATATAGCCAGAGCTTAAACTGTGTTAAGATAAATTATGGCTTGTGGCCATGCAATGAAGGGACATGATGACACTGGTGCTTTAGAAAGTTAAGTCTCAGCAGAGTGGAGTTAGAGGGAGAGCGAGATAATCATAAGGAGGCCACTGCAACTGCCCAAGCAAGAGGAGATGTGAGCCGAACTCTCAACAGTGCAGCGGGAATGCACTATAATGACCTTCCACAATTGAAAGTCTTGTCATCTGTTTGGATGGGGATGTGATGAAAAGACAAGGATGACAGGGAAGAAGGTATCACAGATAAATGAGCGAAGGCACAAGAAATGGAAGGAAGGAAAGAACGAAAAGGAGTTTGATTTTGAAGAGTATGAGTTTGTGGGGCCAGCAGGACAGACGTACAGCTATATAAATATGGCAGGAATGAGAGATTAATTAGTTGACTGATTGATTTAAACCTGCCACTTTCCCCAAATAATTTCCTATGGTTCAAATATGTGAATACAAACAACTATATGGAAAAATATAATTAGCTATAAATCAGCATCTGGACTCAAATAACAGTTAGAAACTGGATTGTGAAACTCAAGAGGGATCTAGGGACTGAAATTGAAAACTTGGAAATCATCAGTGTAAAAATGATAGTTGTCACCACCCCTTGGGAGTGGGAGTGGCGGGAAGGGGTGAAAAAGAATTTTCATTTTTCTTTTACTATATAACACTCTTTTATTGTTTGAATTTTTATCAACAAGCACACATTACTTTTTTCTCTATTTTTAAGCCAATTTTTTTTAAAGAAATAAAAGGACTGGTAAAGCCATAGGAATAGATGATATCACTGATTTATTCCCTGAGAACTTAACAGACCATCTATACAAGCACTAGGCTAGCACTGTGGGAAACACAAAGAGGACCTGGGTCCTCTGTGAATCCAGTGGGTAAAGCACAGACATTAGAAGCAAACTGGATTTAAATCTCTACATTGCAACTGATTAATACTCACATCGATGAGTTTCTGAAATTTTTGAAGTTTAGCTTACCTTCTCTAAAAATGGGACTTTTAAAAGAATACTTCATATGTTTACTGTAAGATTAGAAAATTTAATGTAGCTAAAACACTTGAAGGGCAACATCTGGCACACGGCAGTTACTTTTTGAATATTCCCATATTTTTCAGCATTTGGCCAAGTTGAGGAAACCCAAAATTTAAGAGTTAGGCAGAAAAAGTATCTGAAAAAGAACAGAGATTGCAAGTAAAAAAAGATGGTACCTGAACTTCTTCAAAGGCTTGATCTTGTACAAAGAGTCAATAACAGAGGGGTGTAGGGGGAAAACGAATATTGCATGTTATAGCCTGTACTTAATAGTAAGACAGCAACAGTACCAGAGCAATACTAGGCATAAATAAAGGGGATGAAGGACAAGAGATAAGGGGGAGTTTTGATTTGTTATTTGGTGAGGCTGTGTTTTTCAGAACTTTGTCTTTTTGGACCAAAGAAAAATGTCTAAAATTGAGAGTGCTGCTGATCGTACAACCAAGTAAGGACACTGTAGGACATGGTTTGTTTACTGTGGACATTTTCCATGATGCCCAAGAGATGGAGGAGGCCAAAGGGTACAATGACTGAGAAGTTGAAAGGCAAATTGTGATATATATACATATATATATATATATATGATGGAATATTGTCAGGCTATAAAAGGAATGATGTCATGAGGAACAATTGTGATATATATACATATATATATATATATGATGGAATATTGTCAGGCTATAAAAGGAATGATGTCATGAGGAACACAAGAAACCGAATAAAACTTGAGGACAACGTGTTGTGCAAAAGAAGACAGAAAAAAAGAACAAATAAATATGCCATGGTCTCTTTCAGAAAACACATAAAAGAAGATTGGAGCCTAGATTGTAAATTCTTATAACAGCCATACCTAGTCCAAAATTCTAAGTGTATTTCTAGATTCTGAGAAACTAAGCTGTTTTATAAGCTTATAAGCTGGTATTTCTCTGGAACTCTGAGTACTTTCTGTGACACCGATGATTCAGAGCTGAAGCTCTGCAGCTCTGAAAGTCAGCATTGCTACATACAATAACAGTTAAAAGTAACCAAAAAAGAGACCAGACTTAAATCAGAGATAAAAATGAACCCAATCTGGTTGGGACTAAAGTAAATCAGAACACAGGGCAAAAGATGATAGTGTATGTACTCTTTGAGATCAAAGGCAGAGAGGTTTATTGTCTAGAACCTAAATTTTCTGTAACATGCAATCTAATCAACCTGTCTGGACAGTTCATTTAAACAATCCAAACACATGAAGCCCAGAACAGGAATGAGGCTTTGTAATTCTTTATAGCTTCATGTAACACTGGAAGACATAGACTATAATGGGCTGATAATTAAAAAGTATCGGTAGAGTCCCTTGAGGGACTGGAAAAAAAATAAGGAAATATTAAATTTTCCCATCTGGAAAACCCCTGTTTTTCTCTCAAACATTAGGGACTTTCAAGAAAATAGGCCAAGCCCTTGATTTTGAGGCCTGCCCTTACAGGCTCACTTCTAGTATCATAGAAGCTAAGACAACCTACGATTATGCCTAAGAGTTGCTTGAAGGAAACCTCTTCGGTTGCTCAGATGTGGCCTCTCTCTCTAAGCCCAACTCTGCAAGGAAAATTATTACCCTCCTTCCCATGTGGGACATGACATTTAGGGGTGAAAATCTCCTGACAACAGGGGATATGATTCCCAGAGTTGAGCCTGGCCCTGGCACTGTGGGATCAACAAGGCCTGCTGGACTGAACCGAGAGTTCAAATGGAGTTGACAGGCTATTCTCTAGAGGCTACTCTTATGCAAGTTTCAGCTAGATATCGCTAATTGCCTTGGTTCGTCATACCCCAACAAACATCATTCTTATTAATCCTAAAGAACACCTAGGGCTCTAACTGAGACTCTACAAAAGTTTCAGGTACTAGGTTTCTTTTCCTGAAACCTACAACCTCCAGAGGGTTCATAAGTCAGATAAGTCCTGAAACCCAGAGGGGCCAGCCGCTCCAAGAATATCAACTAATTCCATCTCTCTATCCTATATTGTTTTGTTTGTTTCTTTGTTCAAAACTTCAATGAGTAATGAAGGTACATGCTCAAAGTTGAGTGTAGGCATTCTCCAAAGGAGGAGAAGCAGTCCAAGGCCAGGATCTTTGCATTATAAGGACTAGGAGAGGCCCTTCCCCCTCTGGTTATGGTAATAAGGGATGGATGAGCCGCACTCTTTCATTGGTTCTTTTCAGGTGCTAACCTGAGTGAGGTCTGGGTATGCACACCAAAAGCAACTTCTGGTTATGGGGTTTAGGGTCACTTTCCCCTCCCACCTTCCCTATCTAAATTGCCTCATTCCCCTGCCATAGAATTCCATTCCTGAATCTTAAGAGGTGCTGAAGGAAGGAGTTTCAGTCTTCTGTAATTGCTTCCTGCTGACACAGGGGGCATTATCTCTGCCTATAATGGGAAAGGAATTTTCTGGCTATCATATCTAATGTTTCTTCTGGGAGGGTATGGGAGTTTCTATATCTTTCTTGCTCTGGTGTAACCCCTTGGTTGTCTGTCAACGTCTTACAAGGGCATTCAATCTGTACCATGACTGGTAATGCTACTGTCGAAGTGCAGCATTCTGAGAGAGAGAGAGAGAGAAAGAGAGAGAGAAATGAAAACCCACAAAGCTGAGTAAAAATGGGTGGCCCATTAAACAGAAAAGGATGGAGCTAAAAGAATGGCACTTATCCTGGGTGGCAGAAACTCAAGTAAATTAAATAGGAAATCTTGGACTCAGTGAACAATCAAGTGACCTGATCTTTAAGAGAGTTAATATCCTGTATTATCTTTGGGTTCTGATTAACACAAAAATAATAATCCTCTCCCAGGAATGCACATGTTCCTCCATGGGCTACTGTAAGGGCAATTAGAGCTTGCCAGTTTTGGAGGATGAAGCCTGTTAATAAATTTATTTGGGATTAGAGAAGGGTTATGGTGGAGGCTGTTAGTTCAAGGAGAGATTATGGTGGACCTACTCTGCATAGGCTATTCCTGAGGCTAAGTGGCTACACCTCCCCCAATTCTGATGGTAGCTAGGAGTGGGATTAGGAACTGGACTGCTTTTATTCCAGTTTGGGATGACAGATGATTGGGAAGCTGGGAAGGGAAAAGGCTCATTTCCACATTTTAGCTTGAGTACAGAGGCCACATACACTAAAGTACATATCCTTGATCACCATAGGGGTAGGCTAAGGGAACTTCTATGCCCACAGTGGAAGAATATTCCCTGATTGGGGTTTAGAGAGACAGCAAATATTAGGTTGCCTACTGGTCTGGATGATGTACCACTGGTTGCGGATGTGGCCACTTGGAGTTCAATTCACTCATGGGTGATCCATGCTTTACTGCATGCTGAAAGACAGAGTCTGTAGGAGGTGCAATGGGGTCCCTTCATGGTTGTCAAGCTGAAACTGGACAGCTCCGGAAGTTCCCGGAGAAACTGAGACCTCAACCATGAGGGTTCTTGACTCAGCTGCAGGAAACTCAATATGGGAACGAACTTGAGAACTAGTCAGTGTGTACAGCAAAGAATCCAAAGACTAGCCAGTATGTACAGGTCAAAACTTTAAGGAGTGGCAAAGGTACACACTCAAAGATGAGTATAGGCATTCTCCAAAGGAGGAGAACCCCACCCCCATAATATTTCTTTTAACTTCCAGTGTTTAGGAGCAGCTAGAAGGAAAAACCTCAAATGTGGAATGATAATCATACCAAACTTTGAAATCTATTCTGCAATTAATTCTTAAAGTGTACTTTGAAAATTATTGCTTTTTTTTGTATATGTGTTATATTTCACAATTTAAAAAAACATTAAAAAAAAAAAAAGATGTTATCATGTCTTGGAGACCAAGGAAGAAACTTTATTCATCCATTCAACATACATTTACCAACTATCTAAGATGTGCTAGAGTAAATAACTATGACAAGTTTGGTAGAGATGTTGAGAAGTAGATTGTCTGGCAACAAAGAAAGAGATCCTTGTTGACTTGAGAAAACAGCTCCAGTAGAAGATGCCACTTGGCCAGAAGGATAAGGAATGACTGAGTGGTAAAGACTGGAAGGAGGGAAAAGAGTGAGTTTCCTGAGAAATTTGTAACTAAGGGGATTAAGAGGCTCTCGCTGAAGATAAGGCTTCAGGAAAATTAAGCGGTCCATAAGATAAAGGGAGTTAAGTCTGTGAAAGGGGAGAGAGTAAAGACAGGAAGGAGAGGGCAGAGTCAATCATGTGAGGCCCCGAGGCAGAAGAGTAAGAACACTACTGAGTCACGAAGAGAGTACAAGATATGTGCAAAAAGTAGGGATAAATGTAGAGTTGTAAAGGAGAGCTAAGGAAATTCAATTTGGCCAACATCCAATTTCTCATTAAAAAAGAAGGCAATATTACTTCCAAAGTAAAGAAAGTTGATGGGAATTAGATCCCAGGGTCAAAAAGGATCTAAAATTAAAAGAACTTTTTCAGGAGCACAGTTTCCAGCAGAGTTAGGTGGCACGCATCTACACTAGAAGCAAATGGCACAGGAATATGATTTCCTCCTGCAATTCTCAGGGGTTTGGTAGGTAGAAATGTGGAATGGGGGGCGTGGAAAGACAATAATCAGAACAGTGGATAGAGCAGAAGGTCAGAAGGATGAGGGATTCCAAGAATGGCAGTGAGCACACAGCTGAGATGGTGGACAATGGAGTTCAAGGTCTGAGGGACTAGGGAGTGAAGGAAGAATGGGACTGGCAGGAAGAAAAGGGACAGGTGAAAAACTGCCATTGGCTGAATTTAAGGTGAAGAACAAACAGGTTTAGAGGGAGTAGAGGGATGGTGAATAGAGTGGATGCTGGATGAGAGAAGGAGATCTAGGAGTTTGAACTCTTGGAAATGAGAGAATTACAGGCCATACAAGGTCTAAAGTTGTCTGTTTAGGATGAGTAGAGAAACTTGGAATTGGGAGGCCAGGCATTCAGTCAACCATAAAACTGACCTTAGTCAAGGTTATCTACACTAATGTCAGAAATTCAAGTGGATGGAATTCTAAGTCAGGTGCCAAAGACTTCAAGGAACTTGGTGGGACAGACATTCTCAGAGGTTATGGTGAGAGTTATATGATAAGAACACTGGAAGAGAGATTAAGGAAAGCCAGTGGTGAAAATTATTTGCAAGCAACTATAGAGAACAAGGGAAATGTCAAATTCTCTACATTATAGCAAATAGAAGAATTAGTAGGCCATTACTTGAGAGCTTTGCAAAAAATGTCTGAGTCAAAGTTCAGAAAATCTCATTTCAATTATGGTGAGGAGATGGAGGAAGAGCCTGAAGGAAAAAAAGGCTGACTGCCTAAGGGCAATGACTAATAGAAAAGAGCACCAAAAAAGCAGCAGGAAGAAATTCAGCAAGGGAAGAGGCAAGAACAGTTATTTTGGAGATGAAAATACCTGATATCATAGTAGGACCTAGGAGTTTCAGGTTTGCCTCTGATTATGGCACTCAGGAGTGAAGGTAGCAGAGTAGTGGCAGGGGGGCCAGACATTCTGGCAATGATGAAAAACAGGACACATTTCCATTGGGGTGTGATGACATAAATTTGGAGGGTAGGGAGATTTCTGTCTCTGGCAACTGATGAAAAAAGGAATAGAGGATTGATAAAGGTATAGTAAACCTGGAAGAAAAAGTGTGAACAAATTCAAAGGGGAGAAATATAAGAAACAATTTTCTAAACAGATTGTTTTTAAAGATGGTTAAAAATAATGTCATGTTAATTAAGAATAAAGCTTTGCCTTTGCCTGCTGGGTAGTTCTCACTGTTTCAAAAAGATTAACATTGAGAGCTGAGGGATGGAGGCCAAGATGGCATCTTAGTGAGGCGTGGGATTTAGTTCATCCTCCAGAGCAGCTAGTAAATGGCCAGGAACAGTACAGAACAACTGCTGGGGCCATGTCAGTGACCGGACACACAGTGTAACCCAGTCTGGACCAGCTGGACCTGCTGCAAGACCCCCAGAACCGTGAGTCCCCCAAGCAATGGGGGGTGGCACCCCTCCCCCACAGGCTGCTTCCCAGAGGGGAAAGGAAAGGGACTTTACCAGCAGTAGGGGCTGAGCACAACCAAACACCAATTGTGGAATTAATAAATTCTGACTACTAAAAACAGGTCCCCAGCTTAGCTGAACCTCAAGTAACAGTGGAGATTGCTGGGTTTTGCCCTGGCACAGAGAAGGCAGGGCTGATGGAAAAAGAAAAAAAAAAAACAGAGGCTTTTTGGGATCTGAAAAGGTCTGGGCCCTGAAGGAAAGGAGGAGGCACACAGGACGTGGAGATACACAGAGCAACGTACCAACCTAAGCTCTTGATTGGCAAAATGAGGAATGGGGGTCCTGCTCTGAAAAGAGTTTTTCTCTTTCATTTTGCTGGCTGTTTTTCTATGACTTGACTGCTCTTTGAATACAGCTGCAAGACTTCTCGGGCTCCACTGCCCCAGGCATAGGCAGAGTTCAGCTTGTTTGAGGTTTGTCTGGAGCCTGTGCCTTCCCCGGGAGAGGGGTGGGGCCCAGCTCAGGTGGAATCCCTCCTTCAAGGAGTTCAGACCCCAGGCTCTGGAAAAGTGAAGTAATTAAAACCAAACTACAACCTCTCCTCTGTTTCCACCATGCCCCCAGCAGGGAGAGTCTGATAAAGTTAAAGGTACTGCATCATCTTACTGGTGGAATCTGCAGGCAGACAAGCACCACATACTGGGCAGGATACGAAAACGGAGAGCCCAGAGGCTTCACAGGAAAGCCTTTCAATCTGCTGGGTCTCACCCTCAGGGAAAACTGACGCAGGTGACTCTTTCCTCCTGACAGGAGGCCAGTTTGGTCTGGGAAAATCTGGCTGGAGTCTGTAACACCTAAGTACACACTCCTAAGGGCGGTGGGGGAGTCGGGGTGGAGACACCATACAGGCAGGGCAAGAAACAAGGAAACAAGAACTGAAAAATTCTAATCTGTTAAACAAAACCTAAGCCAGAGGTCCAGAATAAGCTGAACTGAATGTCAAAGAACAGATAGGCAACAAAATTATGCAGCAAGAAAATCCGAGATAAAAAAAGTGAAAATAATCTCCAGAATAAACTAATTAAGGTAATTAAATGCCTAGATGCCAGCAAAAAAGAACGAATCATGCTAGGAAAATTGAAGATATGACCCAGTCAAAGGAATAAACCAACAATTCAAATGAGATATTAGGAGTAGAAACGACTAATTCAGAATGTTCAAAGAGACATGGAAAAACCTCATAAAAAATCAAATCAGTTAATTGAGGGAAGATATAAAGAAGGCAAGGAATGAACAAAAAGAAGAAATTGAAAGTCTGAAAAAGCAAATCACAGAACTTATGGGAATAAAAGGCACAGTAGAAAAGATGAAAAAAACAATGGAAACCTACAATGTCAGATTTCAAAAGGCAGAAGATAGGTTTAGTGAACTGGAGGTTGGGACATCTGAAATCCAACAAGCAAAAGAAAATACAGGGAAAAGAATGGAAAAATATGAGCAGGGACTCAGGGAATTGAATGACATCATGAAGCACATGAAGATACATGTTGTGGGTGTCCCAGAAGGAGAAGAGAAGAGAAAAGAAGGAGAAAAACTAATGGAAGAAATCATCACTGAAAATTTTCCAACTCTTATGAAAGATTAAAATTACAGATTCAAGAAATGCAGTGTACCCCAAACAAAATTGATCCAAATAGACGTACTCCAAGACACTAATAAGAATGTCAGATGTCAAAGAGAAAGAGAGAGTCTTGAAAGCAGCAAGAGAAAAACAATCCACCACATACAAGAGAAGTCCTAAAACAGAAAAACGGTGAACCAAGAATTCTATTCTCCTTCAAAAATGAGGGGGAAATTAAAACATCTTCAGATGAAAAAATCACTGAAAGAATTTGTAAACAAGAGATGGCTCTGCAAGAAATATTAAAGGGAGCACTAGAGACAGATATGAAAAGACAGGAGAGAAAGGTGTGGAGAAGGGTGTAGAAATGAAGATTATCAGTCAAGGTTATAAGAAGGAAAATTCGATATGACATATAAAATCCAAAAGGCAAAATGGTAGAAGAAACTACTGCCCGTACAGTAATAACACGAAATGTTAATGGATTAAACTCCCCAATCAAAAGACTCAGAATGGATTAAAAAATAGGCCCCATCTATATACTGTCTACAGGAAATGCATCTTAGACCCAAGGATAAACATAGGTTGAAAGTGAAAGGTTGGGAAAAGATATTTCATGTGAATAACAATCAGAAAAGAGCAAGAGCAGCTATACTAATGTTCAACAAATTAGACTTCAAATGTAAAACAGTTAAAAGAGACAAAGAAGGACACTATGAATTAATAAAAGGAACAATTCAATTAGAAGACATTTATGCACCAAGCCAGAATGCTCCAAAATACATGAGACAAATACTGAAAAGAGAAATAGACCATATGTATAATAGTTGGAGACTTCAATTACCCACGCTCATCAATGGACAGAACATCTAGACAGAGGATCAATAAAGAAACAGAGAAATTGAATAATATAATGAATGAGCTAGACTTAACAGACATTTATAGAACATTATAACTCACAACAGCAGGATATACCTTTTACTCGAGTGCTCATGGATCATTCTCAAGGATAGACCATATGCTGGGTAATAAAGCAAGTCCCAATAAATTTAAGAAGATTGAAATCATACAAAACACTTTCTCAGGTCATAAAGGAATTAAGTTGGAAATCAATAATAGGCAGAATGCCAGAAAATTCACAAATGCATGCAGGTTCAACAACACACTCTTAAACAACCAATGGGTCAAGGAGGAAATTACAAGAGAAATCAGTAAATATCTCAAGGCAAATGAAAATGAAAACACAACACATCAAAATTTATGGATGCAGTAAAGGCAGTGCTAAGAGGGAAATTTATTGCCCTAAATACCTATATCAAGAAAGAAGAAAGAGCAAAAATCGAGGAAATAACTGTCCATTTGGAAGAACTATAGAAACAACAGCAAACTAACCCCAAAGCAAGCAAAAGGAAAGAAATAATGAAGATTAGAGCAGAAATAAATGAAATTGAGAACTTGAAAACAATCGAGAAAATCAACAAAGCCAGAAGTTGGTTCTATGAGAAAATCAATAAGATTGATGGACCCTTTTGAAAAAAAGAAGAAGAGAGAGGATGCAATTGAATAAAATCAGAAATGGAAGAGGAGACATAACCACTGACCCCACAGAATTAAAGGAAGTAATGAGAGGATACTATGAACAACTTTATGCTAATAAACTCGACAATGTAGATGAAACGGACAGCTTCCTAGAAAGGCATGAACAACCAACACTGACTCGATAAGAAATAGACTAGCTCAACAAACCAATCACAAGAAACTGTATCAGTCATTAAGAAGGTCCCCAAACAGAAAAGTCCAGGACCAGATGGTTTCACATGTGAATTCTACCAAACATTCAAGACAGAATTAGTGGCAGTCCTGTTTAAATTCTTCAAAAAAAATCAAAGAGGAGGGAAAGCTACCTAACTCATTCTATGAAGTCAACATCACCCTCATACCAAAGCCAGACAAAGATATCACAAAAATAGAAAACTACAGACTAATCTCTCTCATGAATATAGACACAAAAATCCTCAACAAAATTCTTGCAAATCGAATCCAGCAGCACAGTAAAAGAATTATACACCATGACCAAATAGGATTCATCCCAGGTATACAAGGATGGTTCAACATAAGAAAATCAATCAGAAATGGAAGAGGAGACATAACCATTGACCCCACAGAATTAAAGGAAGTAATGTAATACACCATATCAACAAATCAAAGCAGAAAACCACATGATCATCTTGGTGGCTTGGTAGAAAAGGCATTTGTCAAAATCCAACATCCTTTCCTGCTGAAAACACTTCAAAGGATAGGAATAGAAGGAACTTCCTCAACATGATAAGGGGGATATATGAAAAACCCACAGCTAACATCCTCAATGGGGAGAAACTGAAAATTTTCCCCCTAATATCAGGAACAAGATAAGGATGTCCACTATCACCACTGTTATTCAACATTGTGTTGGAGGTTCTAGCTAGAGCAATTAGACAAGAAAAAGAAATACAAGGCATCAAGATTGGAAAGGAAGAAGTAAAACTCTCACTGTTGGCTGATGAAACGATACTGTATGTCAGAAACCCCTAAAAATCCACAGCAAAACTACTAGAGCTAATAAATGAGTACAGCACAGTGGCAGGTTACAAGATCAACACTCAAAAATCTGTAATGTTTCTATACACTAGTAATAAACAATCTGAGGGGAAATCATGAAAAAAATTCCATTTACAATTGCAACCAAAAGAATAAAATATTTAGGAATAAATTTAACTAAAGAGACAAAAGACCTATAAAGGGAAAATGATAAGAAACTGTTAAAAGAAATCACAGAAGACCTAAATAAATGGAAGGGCATTCCAGGTTCATGGACTGACTGGAAGACTAAATATAGTTAAGATGTCAATTCTACCTAAATTGACTTTCAGATTCAATGCATTACCAATTAAAATCTCAAAAACTTACTTTTCAGAAATAGAAAAATCAATAACCAAATTTATCTGGAAGGGCAGGGTGCCCTGAATAGCTAAAAGTATCCTGAGAAAGAAAAATGAAATCAGAGGTCTCAGGCTACCTGAGTTTAAGGCATATTACAAAGCTAAAATGGTCAAAACAGCATGGTACTGGCATAAAGATAGATATATTGACCAATGGAATCGAATGGAGTGTTCAGATACAGACCCTCTCATCTATGGACAATTGATCTTTGATAAGACAGTCAAGCCAACTCACCTGGGACAGAACAGACTCTTCAATAAATGGTGCCTCAAGAACTGGATATCCAAATGCAAAAGAATGAAAGAAGACCCATATCTCACACTCTATACAAAAATTAACTCAAAATGGATCGAACCTAAACATTAGATCTAAGACCATAAAACTGTTAGAAGAAAATGCAGGGAAATAGCTTATCAGTCTTATAATAGGAGGTGGTTTCCTAGACCTTACATCCAAACATGAGCATTGAAAAAAGAAAGAAAGAAATGGGAACTCTCAAAATTAAACACTTTTGTGCATCAAAGAACTTCGTCAAGAAAGTAAAAGACAGCCTACACAACAGGAGACAACATTTGGAAATGATATATCAGATAAACATCTAGTATGTGGAATATATAAAGAGACTATTCAACTCAACAACAAAAAGACAGACAACCCACTTACAAAACGGGCAAAAGGCTTGAACAGACACTTCTCAGAAGAGGAAATACAAATGACCAAAAGGTACATGAAAAGATGCTCAACTTCCCTGGCTATTAGGGAAATGCAAATACAAACCACATCTCACACTCACCAGAATGGCCATTATCAATAAAACAGAAAACGACAAGTGCTGGAGAGGATGTGGAGAAAGAGACACACTTCTCCACCGTTGGTGGGAATGTCAAATGGACTAGCCACTGTGGAAGGCAGTTTGGTGTTTCCTCAGGAAGCTAAGCACAGAATTGCCATATGACCCAGCAATACCATTGCTAGGTATCTACTCAGAGGACATGAGGGCAAAGACACAAATGGACATTTGCACACCAATGTTTATAGCAGCATTATTTAGAATTTTGCCAAGAGATGGAAACAGCCCAAAATGTCCATCAACAGAAGAGTGGCTAAACAAGCCGTGGTATATACATACAATGGAATATTATGCAGCTGTAAGACAGAATAAAGTTATGAAGTATGTAGTAACATGGATGGATCTTAAGGACATTATGCTGAGTGAGATTAGCTAGAAACAAAAGGACAAATACTGTATGGTCTCACTGATATAAACTAACATTAATGAATGAACTTGGATAATTTCAGTTAAGAACAGAGATCATCAGAAGATAGAAATAGGGAAGATATTGGGTAATTGGAACTGAAGGGACACAGATAGTACAACTAGGACTGATTGTAAAAATTCAGAAATGGATAGCACAATACTACCCAAATGTAATACAATAATGTTAGAACACTGAATGAAGCTGAATGTGAGAATGATAGAGGGAGGAGGCCTGGGGGTATAAATGAAATCAGAAAGAAAAATATATGATATACTGAGATGGTATAATCTAGGAATACCTAGAGTGTATAACAATATTGACTAAATGTACAAATTTAAAAATGTTTTGCATAAGGAAGAACAAAGGAATGTCAATAACGCAGGGTGTTGAAAATAGATGATAATTCATATTTTTAAATTTTAACTTATGTGTGAGACTAAAGCAAAAAATATTTACATGGTAAAAAAATTATATTTCAACTAGTGCATTTCCTAATATAACTTTTGTGGACAACTTAATTGAACACCATAAGTACATGGAACCTTGAGTAAGGCATGAGATTTTGAAGATTTGTCCAGAGTGATGCCTCAATAAATCCCAGAAAGATTTGAACAGTGAATAAAAAAGTATTCGCAAAGTTCCCTTGGGGGAATGGTGAGAAAGGGGGAAAATTCAACTTTCCCAAGTGGAGAATTCTTGATATTCTCACAAGCAGTGGGGACAACCAAAGCAATAGGCTGAGCTCCCAATATTGGGGCTTGTTCATATGAAATTTAACCCCACAAAGGACTGGCTAAGGCTACTTAAAATTAGGCCTAAGAGTCAACCCCAAGAGAACCTCTTTTGTTGCTCAGATGTGGCCTCTCTCTCTCAGCCAACACGACAAGCAAACTTACTACCCTCCCCCTCTCTACATGCGACATGACTCCCAGGGGTGTGGACCTTCCTGACAACATGGGACAGAAATCCTAGAATGAGCTGGGACTCAGCATCAAGGGACTGAGAAAACCTTCATGACCAAAGGGGAAAGAGAAAAATGAGACAAAATAAAGTCAATGGCTGAGAGATTCCAAACAGAGTCAAGAGATTATCCTGGAGGTTATTCTTATTCATTAAATAGATATCACCTTTTTAGTTAAGGTGTAATGGGGAGGCTGGAGGAAACTGACTTAAAATGTAGAGCTGTGTTCCAGTAGCCATGTTTCTTCAAGATGATTGTATAATGACACAGCTTTCACAATGTGACTGTGTGATTGTGAAAACTTTGTGTCTGATGCTTCTTTTATCTACCTTAAGGACAAATAAGTAAAACACATGGATTAAAAATAAACAATAGGGGGAAGAAATATTAAAATAAATTTAGTAGATTGAAATGCTAGTGATCAATGAAACGGAGGCATAAGGGGTATGGTATGTATGAATTTTTTTCAGTTGTATTTTTATGAAATTGATGCAAATGTTCTAAGAAGTGATCGTGATGATGAATATACAATTATATGATGAAAAAAAAGAGATTAACATTGCAGCATTACTCATGATTGCCAAAAGATGGAATCAATCCAAGTGCCCATCAATAGACCACTGAATAAACAAAATGTGATATATACATATGATGGAATATTTTGCAGTAGTAAGATGAAATGAGGTCCTAAAGCATATGACAACATGGATGAACCCTGAGGATATAATGCTGAGTAAAATAAGACAGAGAGATACTGTATGATTTTGCTATTATGACCTTGGTAAAGGTAAACTCAGAGGCTTATAATAGAGAACATAGGGGACTTAGAGATATACCAAAGTGAGAGATGGGTGAACAGTAAGCTAATGAGGTTGAACTTAAATGTAAGGGAGTAGATAGAAGTGAAGGCAGTTCATTAGTGGGTCTATAAGTAATATTGCCATATTGAAGGTAAAATGAACGGGGTTGTATAGAGACATGTATCCCATTGATTAACACTACAAATATAAATAAGTTCTTGCATGTACTAAAAAAAAAAAAGGACTAAGATCAATAAAATATTTCTGATTTGAATAAAATCCACATTAGAAAAAGCCACGCTACCATTTATATGCTTTCAATTGAAAGAAGTCATCAAGGATCTGAACTTTGTCTTCTTCACCTCAACCTATCTCAAACAGCATGGGACAATTACTCACAATAAAATGAGGGAAAGAACACTGATTCTGTCAGCACTCAGGCCAACTTCTCTGAACTCATCTTCTCCCATCATCCACTAGGGAAGAAAGGACTGATGACAACAGGCTCCCTCAATAGCTGGCTAAAGAAAGCAAAGTCGTGCTGCAGCACTTCTTCTTCCATCAAGCTAAGTAGTGTGACTAAGTGAGAGCCAGTCATCACTGATTTACGTGGCTTTTCCATGTCTAGTACCTTTCTTAATCTTTCCAGGCACTCTCGGGAGTCAATATTACTATAAGCATCTTTTGGTAAATGAAAAATAGAGGCCTCTGGGGGAATAGGAGACTCACTAAAAGTCACTGACTCTAGGAAGGCCGTCTCACTCCAGAGTTCAGCCCTTTCCACTAAATCATATTCCTTGAAGTCATTCAAGCACCCAGCTAGACACGATCAAAATCATTGGGACAAAGAAAAGTACAGACCCCTCTGCATTAATGGCCTCCACCTTTTAGTCCTACATGAAATAGGAGCTGGGCAACGGTCTGCTTTGCTCTGTAAATCCCAAGTGTTCTCCTTAGGGAGGCACAGAAGGCTGAATGCCCTGGGGTTGCTCTCAAGGCCACATAGGGCAGCTAATGCCACCCAACATGAGCATCATCAATAAGTATTCCTAAGGACGTCACTACGGCCAACGTCTACCTATTCGAAGGCATGAACAATTGTCAACATGCTCACAATTAATGAGAAAACAAGAAAATCCAGAATCAACACAGAAATCTAGAATCACAAAATCACCATTTTAGATCTGCAGGTACAAAACAGTAAGTGGTCTCTGGTTACATAGAAGAATAACACCTTTTCTGAGAAGGGATCTGGACTAAGTAGCAGAAGCAGAACCAGTAAATAGAGGGGTGGTTGGGATCTCTTACCAAGAAAGAGACAAGACAGAGTTTAGGGAAATGAACTTGGCACCAAATGTATGCAGGGTCAGAGGACCTTGGGCACCTTCCATGGGAATAAGCAGAAAGGACAAAACCATCAGAGAGCATCTGGTTCCAAACACATTCTCCTTCCAGTCTCTGACTCATACAGTCTCTGCTTTCTATAAAAGATGAAATGGAAAAAAATTATCCACAGCAAGTCAGCCAGGTGTTGGCTAACCCTGGCAAACCATTCTGTGACATGCCACATTCTATCACAGAACAAAACAATCTGGCAGGACAATCTTTCAGGGTCCCTGAGATAGATATTATTAAACTGCAGAAGTACTGAAACAAAATCATAATTAAATCACTAAATTCTGCATAAAGTATAGGGCAGATAAGTCCAATATTTATAGTTAGCTCAAACAGATTAATTTCCTCAGATAACTAGTGAATCTCATCTTTTGTGAATAGCAAAAGCTGGATTAGGGCATTGTATATGCAAAAGTGTATTACTAGATGATGACTGTACAAACTGTGTATATACGAAAAAAACACTGAATTGCACACTGTAAATGGGTGAATTTTATGGTATATGAATTGTTAAGAAAAAGAAATATAATATCAGAGATTGGGTATCATCTATCAACCACATTCTTTTCTGTTGGTAATTTCTGGTTTTATCTTAACTTTCTAAAAAAACGCATGGTATTTTTCCTTCCCTTCCTCTCTCCATCTTTAGAATCTATCTTCCTTCTGTTTATGGCAACATTTCAATTTCATCTATTTGCTATTATCTTGATTTCTCTCAACTCTGCTGGTTCTCATATATATCTAGAAAATCTCTTTTCTATAGATACCCACAGATGTAAGTATTACTTTGTATATTTAAAAGTATATAGTTTGAGGAGCCTAATTAATTTAAATTTCCTTTTCAAATATTCAGATTGCTAGCTATTATTAGAAATTAATTAGGTACCCTAGCTCATGTCTGGTAGGCTGTAATTCAGGAAACTAATTCATCCTCTAAAATGTAGATCCTTTCTGCTCTCTGATGATGATTCCAATTATGGTTCTATCAACGAACAGGACTACAGGAAGAAAATGTCTAGGTGGAAAGTTATTATATACAGAGATATTTTGCAAAGAACTTAAGAATTGAAAGAAATAGACATAGAATTAGGACCAGTTAAACTTCAATCCACTGAAAACAGTTCAGTCGGAAAAACAGAAATCATACTCATTTTAAGAGAGATAAATTACTATAAAGAATGAAGGTTCAACAGAGGTTGAAGAACTACAAAAGCAAAAAAGAGGACATTGACGGGACAGATGACAGAAGTGTAGGAAGCTAGGGGGGCACAGGGTCCAGATCTGAGGAGGGGGTGCTGCTCAGCAGATGCTGGTGTCTCATCAAATTGGAGCAGGACCCCAAGGAGCTGGGATGAACGCCTCTGAGGATGGAGCCCCACCCTGCTGGCTGGTGCTGACATCTCTGAGTGGGGTGGGGGGCAAAAATATGTAAACTTGAACCAACTGCAGTTGTGGGGTGAACGATCATTGCCTAGGTGACTGGAACTGAAACAGCAAGAAAATAGGAAGGAGGAACAAGTTCTTTCTCCCTCCCATAGCCCCAGAGCCTTGCAGCCTACTTCCTGTAGTCTCCACTGGCACAGCTGCCAAGGGAGCCCCAGTCAAGGGCGGGTTTGGGGCTGAGAGATAAGAGCTTACTAACTTTGTGGCTTAATAACTAACAAGTTATTAAGTTATAGTTTTTAGTTATAATAACTAACAAGTTATTAAGTGATGTATTATCAATCCCAGGGCATGCTTCTTGACTTTCAATATCCCTGAACACCACAGGGACTTCAACCCCAAGGCAGCAACATAAGAGAAAGTCAATGAATAAAGGGCAGAAAATGCCATTCTCTTGTTACTGCTTCTTGACATTTTTACAAAGTTTTACAATGAAAACTTATGGCTATCTGAAATCATTCTAACCTTTTCTACAAGTAAGATGCTTATTTGTTCATCTTCTTCCTCCAGCCCATGTAAACAATAACACAACCTTCACTTTAGTGATAAGAAAATCATGCCCTTTTATGAATTTCTGGAATTAGGAAAATGTCACTTGTGTCACTAATCCTATTTTAAGGATTCTAAGAACTTTTCAGTGAAGGGGTCTGTTTCCCTTACTCCCATATCTCCTTTAAACGAGCTGTTCATTTCAGAAAGGGGGTGTCAAACTAACACATTGAAAGCACTCAACATACTATCTTTAAAAATAATAAGTTTGCTGCTGGAGAAGCACTTCAAGTTTTTTGTGAGAGGCTTATTCCCTCCCTTGTTTCTGGGGTGCATCTGTGACACTTGGGGAATGCAAGAGCCCTCTTGCCACTTTGGTTAGCAATGGGCACATATAGAATTTTACTCCTCACTGCTCTAATGACTTATCTCTTCAATTCATTAATCATTTTCTGACCTTATGAGCAAGACCTCAATTATGGTAAAGATTTGACCACCTAACTATGTCCTTTCTAGAAAACAATCCTTGCGTCAGCTAAGGATCTCAAGCCATAATAGGCTGTGCAACCAGAGACTTTAATAGTCAAAGTATTTGACTGAACATGTCTGCCCTCTGGTGGGTGGTGGGGTGAAGGACACACTAGAGGAAATCCTTTGGATACGTACATCCAAAGTCTGAAACAGTTAAAGAGAGATAACACAAGAAATTTCACAAATCAGAATTGCATCAGTTGAAAAACTGTGAATATATAGTATAAAATTAAACAGAATATAATGAAAATAAAAATGTTATTAAGAAGTAGTTTTAGAGGCAAGCACAGAGATCTTAGCTTGCAATGCACTGATTTGTGGCCTCTCCTGAATTATGAACAAATACTGTGGCTAGGTATCTATGTACACCTATTGTTCTTCTACTTTCTTCCAATTAAATCACAATCTTAATGAGAACCAGGCTTTGTACTGTTTAAAAGCTATCAGATGATATCTAAGTGCAGCCAGGGCTCAGAATCAGTAATCTAGGGCACTGTTTCTAAGGATGTAACCAGGAAGCACCTGGAACAGAATCAAACCCATCTTAGACCTATTGAATCAAACTCTCTGGAGGCAGACCTTATACTCTGTGTTTTTTTCAAAGCTTTTTGGGCAATTATTAAGCATAACACATTACGAAAACTAGTATTACACAGAAGGGGTTAGGGCTAGGTAACTCCTGTGACTGGGGTGAAAATATCCTCAAGACAAGATGACCTTGAGGATATTTTCCTCAAGGAAACTGTGAGACAGATGTCCCCCGAATGGGAAGCAGGGTCAGATCAACCAAGATCTAATGGAAGGAGGAGGCTTTAAGCAAGCCACATAGATTCAATTTACAATGGAACGGGAAGGAAAAGCCCCACCATGTCTGCATGAATGCTTGAAAATATTTTTATCCTTCATGGGACACTTTCTCCAATCTACCTTCTTTCAACCTCCCAATCCCCTATCCCCTTAACTATTTTTGCTTCCACAGGACAGACAGCTAGAAAATATTTATGAGACCTAGCAGTCTCTTTTTTCTTTGACTTATTCCCTGGGGAATCTGGAAAACAGACATTCCTTGGTACACCTAAGCCAGTCTGCTTTATTATCTGATATCCCCACACCCACTGCATACACACATGCAAAGCAAACAGGCAACCAGGCACCAATTCTCAGTAAAGGAGCCTTGGAAAAGAATGCCTGGGAGAAGAGTGGGGATTGGGCTGGGAGTGTAGAACTTCTGAGACCAGACAAATGAGTTGAACCTCTTAACACAAAGAGGGGGACTGGATGGCACTCATAAATCATTTACACTGTCAAAAGCTCTCAGACCTTTTCTATAATTTGTTCCCTTTGTGTTCTCAAAATACAAAAGCGCTAATCGTTAATGGTAAAATATTAGAACAAAATATCCTAATAATATTTGGTCAGGATTTGTAAAAGTCAGAGCTCAGGTAAGTACCATTTAATAAAAATATGCCTGCAACATATTTCCAAAATCAAATCTCACTTAGGAGAGCTGAATAAATATAAACAGCAACAAAAACACAAAAAAGCAAAAAAAGAAATCACTAGCCAGAATCACAAGTACAATTCAAACTCTCAGCCCTACATTCCTTTCTAAAATCAATGGAAGAAATGTGGCCGCATTTGAGGACAATACCACACATTGTGCCATGCATTTTAAATACTGTTCCCTTACACAACAACCCTGAAGGCATTTTACTGATAAGGAATTGAGGCTCACACAGGTTAGGGAACTTGCCTCCTAATCATAAGGGGGAGAGGTAGAGAGGGAAAATTAAATCCATTTTCATCTGACTGATTTTTGACCCTCATCTTCAATTCCACCTCCTCCTTTTAGGTCAAATTGTCTAGATGGCAACTTTAAACTTGTTCATAAAGGTTGAGAATCATGAACTCAAATACCTCTAGGGGCCAGGGAAAAGGTTCAGCATATGAAGCAGCAATGTCAGAGGGTGAGGGATTATAGGGAGCAACTAGGTTTTGGTGAGTAGGAGAATGCATGACCCTCCAAAATGCATGCAAACTCCATTTTTTATAACTAGACTATGCCGGTCAAAAAACTGCCTGTTTTAACCTAACAGAAAATAAAACAAAAGATGGACCAAAAGCACATATAAAAGCAAGGAGGGGCTACTCTGAACAACATTTCCCAACTCTCTCTTCCTCCTCCTACTGCTTACAGCCCCTTAGACCTTTGCTTAACTAACTCCTCAGCCTACCTACAACCTTACTTCCTCTAGAAAGCCTTCCCTGACCTGCACACCTCCTCCCCACACCATGTACTCCCATAACACTGACCACTTGCCACAATTGGGGATGAAAATAGAAGAAACAATGGGCAGAAGTGAGGGAGAAAAGGGTACAGTGGAAAGAAGGGGAGTGTTTAATTAAAATGCATGCCCATGTATCAGGGAAACTACAAATCAGAATTTGTGTTAAAGTACCTCAAAGGTATTTCACTGCCATGCATTGGCAAAAAATAACAATAGTTGCATTTAAGACTGTCCTTGATCAAAGAGTAAAGTTATTAATGTTATTAAATATTGACTATTGAGTACATCTTTTTATTATTCTGTGTAATTAAATGGAAAATAGAGTAATTCTGCTCATACCAAAGAACAATGGTTGTCTTGAGGAAAAGTACTTGTAAGCCAAACTAACCTCTTTTTTCCCATGAAATACCATTTTAACTTGAATTACTGACAGACAACTATGATACTCAAAATTGGGTATTTTATGGATTTTTTAAAAAATAAATGAAGTGAGCCTGTCAGTGTAAGGAACATAGTTGACAGTATTTGTTGCCAGTGATCAAACTGAAGCTTTCAACTAAAATCAAAATTTTGGAAAATCTGAATCTGCTATCATGAACCTGATAAATTTCCAATACTTAAAGACTTTTCTGATCAAGATTGCTGTGATTTTAACAAATGAGTTCCTGATTACATGCCAACTTTTGGAAGATCTGCATAACTCTATGTACCAATATTTTCCAAGAACAATAAATAATATTACAACATCACGCATGGGTAAAAGATCCATCCATTCAAAGTTCAAGAAAGACCAATGGATTTTAACATAACAGAACAGAGTAGGTTCACTGATGTGCTTTCAGATTCCATACTGTAAGCAAGCTTTAAGAAACTACCACTTGAGGTTTCCTAGACCTTACATCCAAAGCATGAACAGTGAAAAAAGAAATAGATAAATGGGATCTCCTCAAAATTAAACACTTTTGTGCATTAAAGAACATTGTCAAGAAAGTAAAAAGGCAGCCTACACAATGGGAGACAATATTTGGAAACCACATATCAGATAAGGGTTTAATATCCAGACTATATAAAGAGATTCATCAACTCAACAACAAAAGACAAATAACCCAATTAAAAAATGGGCAAAAGACATGAAACTTTTTAGAAGAGGAAACACAAATGACTGAAAGATATATAGAAAGATGCTCAACTTCAGCCATCAATAGATGGCTATTAGAGAAATGCATATCAAAACCATGAGAGAGGGTGCATGGGTGCTTCAGTGGTAGAATGCTCGCCTTTCATGCAGGAGACCTGGGTTCGATTCCCAGACCATGCACCAAAAAGAAAAACAAACCACAAGAGATCATCTTATATCCACTAGAATAGCTGTTTTCAAAAAAGCAGAAAACCACAAGTGCTGGAGAGGATGCAGATAGAGAAAGAGGCATACTTATTCACTGTTGGTTGGAATGTAGAATGTACAACCACTCTGGAAGGCAGGAAGCTAAGTATAGAATTGCCATATGATCCAGCATTTGCACACCGATGTTTATAGCATCATTATTCACAATTGCCAAAAACATGGAAACAGCCCAAATGTCCATCAACAGAGGAGTGGCTAAACAAGCTATGGTATACCCATACAATGGAATATTACATAGCTGTAAGACAGAATAAAGTCATGAAGCATGTAACTGATGGACAGTGTTCCACAGGAGGTGAGGGGTGGGGCTGCTATATGATCCTGCAGCCCTGCTGCTAGGTATATACTTGAAGGAACTGAGAGTGGGGACTCGAATGGACATTTGCACACTGGTGGTTTGGGCAGCAGTTTTTGTGATCTGCAATGCATAGAGGTGGCCTAAGAGTGCACTGACTGAGGAACAGAAGGGAAAAGTGTGGCATATACATATAATGGACTACTGAGCAACTACAAGTAGGAATGAAGATGTGAGGCATGTAACTATATGAATGAACCTTGAGGACAGTATGTTGAATGAAATGTCAGAAACAAAAAGACAAATATTATCATGCATCTCTCATATGGACTAATTATAATAAACAAACTTAGAGAATTGAAGCAAAGGACATGGGTTATCAGGTTGGGACCTACTGTAAAGGTCTCTGGATTGTAAACTCTTACAGCAGTCACATCTATTCCTGAGTTGCAGCTGTTACTTCTAAATGCTTAAGTGCTGAGCTATTTGCATAATCTGGTCATTCTTTGAAACTTCTGGTATTTATGTGACACCTGAGACTCAGAGTTAGAGCTCTGAAGCTATGAAAGTCCACGTTATCCCATATAGCAATTGTTAAAAAAGTAATCAGACTTCAACTAGAGATGTGAATGAAGCTGATCTGGTTAGGACTAAGGTAACTCAGAATACAGGTTAAAGGGTAATATGGTCTATACTTTAAAAGTTCAACTTCTGTGTGAGATCAAAGGAAGAAATGTTTATTTCATGCAAAATATATATTTTTGGTAGCACATTATCTAATTTAACTATTATGGTTAGTTTATTTGAACACCATAATTACATGGAATCTTGAATAGGGAGTGAAATCTTTTTGGTTTATACAGGTTATTGTGATGCCCTGATACTTCCCAGAGTAATTTGGGCAGAGAATGAAAAGTTATTTGCAAAATCCCCTTGGGAGATGGGGAGAAGGGAGGAAATATTCAATTTCCCCAACTGGGGAATTCCTGATAGTCTCGAAGTAGTGGGGACAACAAATTCAATAGTCTGAGCTCTTGATCTTGGGGCTCAGTCCTCTGAAACTTTTTCTTGCCAAGGAGAAGTGAGAACTTAAGCATACTTACAATTATGCCTGAGTCACCCCCAGGGAACCTCTTTTGTTGCTCATATGTGGCCTCTCTCTCTAAGCCAATTCGGCAGGTGAACTCATTGCCTTCCCCTCTATGGAGGACTCCCAGGGGTATAAATCTCCCCGGCAATGTGGGACAGAAATCTGGGATTAGCCAGGACCCGGCATCACAGGATTAAAAAAAAAAACTTCTTGACCAAAAGGGAAAAGAAAGAAATGAGACAGAATAAAGACTCAGTAGCTGAGATATTTCAAAGAGAACTGAGAGGTTACCCTGGAGGTATTCTTATGCATTATATAGATATACCTTTTTAGTTTAGGGTGTAATGGAGTGGCTAGAGGAAAGTACCTGAAACTGTTGAACTGTGTTCCAGTAGCCTTGATTCTTGAAAAAGATTGTATAACTATATTGCTTTTACATTGTGACCGTGTGATTGTAAAAACCTTGTGGCTGATGCTCCTTTTATCCAAGGTATGGAAAGATGAGTAAAAATAAATAAATAAATAAAGAGAATAAATAAATAATAGGGAGGGATAAGGGGTAAAAAAAATTGAGTAGATTGTAATATTAATGATCAATGAGAGGGAGGGGAAATGGGTATGGGGTGCATATTTTTTTTTCTTTTTCTGGTATGATGCAAATGTTCTAAAAATGATCACGGTGATGACTACACAACTATGTGATGATATTGTGAGCCAATGATGTATACTGCAGATGGACTGCATGCTGGGTGAAGACACCTCCATAAAAATATTTTTTAAAAAGAGAAACTACAACTTGATAGTTTATATGTAGAATCACAGAAAATGACACAATTATCTGAAAAGGCTATTAAAAAATTTCTCCTTTTTCAACCTCCTGTCTGTATAAAGCTGGATTTTTTTCACATACTTTAACCAAAACAATGTACTGTAACAGATTAAATGCAGAAGCAGATATGAGAATCCAGCTGTCTTCTATTAAGCCAGACATTGAAGAAATTTGAAAAGATATAAAACTTCTCGCTAACTTTCTTGCTTTGAAAAATGTAGCTATTTTGCATTAAAAACATACTATTCATATTAATATGTAATGGGTTTATTTACTGCAATTTTAAAACAAATCAGTAAATAAATAGTTTTGGAGTATCTCCATCTTCATTGTTTTTGCTATTATTATTAATTATACTATTATTAACATTATGGTAAATATTGAAAGATATAATCCACACAAACAAAAGTTCTTTGGATGCCTCAATAATCTTTAAGAATATAAAAGGATCCTGAGTCAAAAAAGTTTGTGAACCATCACCTACTTGAATTTGACTCAACTTTAGATGCCAGGTCATATTCCATCTTCTCCATAAATTATTCCTTATCCACACCCACCCCACAGTGCTGGCCCTCCTGGTGCCCTCCTATAACATTTATGGGTTCAAGGCGACTATTTCAACAGTCATATAGTTACTTTATATTAATGAGTTATATTCAAAAGACATGATAAATATGACATTAAATTATATATGACATATAACATTTAAGTGACAGTCATCTTTAAGTATCCATGTTTAAGAATTTTAGGAATCTTGCTCTTTCTGATAGTAACACTAGATCCATGAAACTGAAAACAAAACTGAAGTAGACTGAAGCTTCTGTCTTGTGTCAAAAAAGAGTAAAATGCACCCTCTAGTGGAATTGTAAGCCCAAAGAACACAAAAGAAATGTATTTGGATTGCCAGAGGAGCTATGGTCACATCCCACAAAATGCAGGTCAAAAAACAATAACATATGAGCACAGGAAAATTATCTTTAAATTTCCATTGGCATATCTTAAAAATAAGTAAGAAAACATGAACCCAAATGTGGTTTGGACTTAGTCAATAACTAAATACAAATGTGAACCTTAGGTCACATATCAGCACACTGACTGAAAAAATAACCTCTTCTTTCTTCAATTCTTACGATTTGATAATAAACCAGTTATCCAAAATAATGTTTAAATTATGTATGATTTATTAACTATTTAGACTAATAGCTAATAAATTAACTTTAAGTATCTAAAAACATTACATTGATGGATAAAGCTGTAACACTATGTTCAATTTCCAGATATCAAAACTGCTCTCAACCTACAGCTTCAGCATTCCAATGACTAGCGAAAAATCTGAAAAGGACTTTTGAAGGATGAGAACCAATACTTGGAGTACACACCTTTGTTTAAATTTGTATGGTTAATGTTAAAATAATTTAATTATTTGCATCTTTCTCTAAGAAGACATAAGAAAATAGATTGAAAATATGCTCAACTCTACAAGTGTTATCAGTTAAAAATAATGTAATGACACGGAAAGATCTCTGAAATATATGGTTTAGTTAAAAAAATTACAGAAGAATGGGTGATGTGATCTAATTCATATTTTAAAACTTCACATGTACATCCATGTTTCTGAGCACATATATATGTTAGTATACAGTAAACTATAAACATTTGTTATTTCTGGAGAATAAAATGTATTAATGGAAATAGTAATGGGAGAACTTTTTAGTATAATTCTATACTGTTGGAGCATTTTTTAATTCAATATAATCAAATAGGGAATTTTTAATAAGATCCTGGGATAACAATTCATTTGAAGCATCTAATGAAATGGAAGTAATTAATTATTTAATCAACTAGGGTATTTGAAGGTTTAGGTAATATTAAGAAACCTGACCTAGCTATTTTAGTTTTAAAATCATGAGACAGTATTTGAAAAAGGAATTTTTACACTCCTTTCTCAACAGCCCACATTACATCTAATTCCTCTGATGGTAAAACAAGTTGTGGTGGCATACAAAATCATAGCTACGATCTTTCAAAACTCTGATAGGACCTGTTACTCCTTTCCACTTGACAAGACCTGACCAGATTCCACTGTGTTCCTGTTCTAACTCTCAAATTCTATGATCTATCAAGTGCTGATACACAGTCATGGTCAAGGGCATCATTTCTGGCTTTGAATTTTTAAAGAGCTTGTCTTAGCCACGACAGCTTGGTGAGTAGATTCTTTTAAGGGACTCATTAATCCATATTGGAAGTGATACAGTTGAATTAAACACTAAAACTCAGTGATTTCCAAATTACAGCCACTAAAGAGCACACTCTTCCAATTATCATCTGAGCATCAAGTGTAAAAAGACAAAAACGGTATGTCTGCTCTGACTATCATTCTTATCTGAACACGCAGTATCTCCAAATTCAACAGCTTAGGTAGATCAGGCAGACTGGCCTAGAATAAATGTCTGTTGTCAACACTGATGAAATCCTTCTGATATTTTATAACGTGCCAGTGTTTCACTCTCTCATCCCATATTGCCTACTGGGTGTATACATTTAAACAAAACCTTTCCTTTCTTCGATTCATCTCTTGTCCTATTTTTTAAGCCAGTTCAATTATTATTAATGTTCAAGCATTTGTCTCCTTTTATTAAAATCCTCTGCGGGTTCAAGGAAATACAACTTCCCATCAGACAAATGCAAATTATCTCAAATGCATTTAAATGTTATATTTGAACACAGGCAGAGTAAGTTTAAAAACTAGTGAGGATACCTATGTTATGGAGAAGGAAAAATACGAGATGAAGGTATGGTAGCCCATGACAAACTCTGGGATCTGTTCTGTAACTACTTTTTGATGGGTGCTTTGAAAACTAATGCTTTTTCGTTTCTTTGCTTTGTATATATGTTACATCCTACAATTTAAAAAAGTTAAAAAAATAAAAGAAAAATTTAAAAACTAGTGAGGATAAGAGTGGGCAATATATAAATTATGATTTAATTTTAAATCCTGCCCAAATTGTGTGCTCAAGTTTTATGGAATATTGAGAATTCACAAGGCTTCCTTAACTGCTGACCTGGTTCGCTATGATGCAAACACTGTTGACCCCATGTGTCAGGCACTGAGGTAAGAATCCTTTCGTGTACATTCCTCAATTCTCACCACTAAAACACATTCTTATCACTTTCAACATTACCTCTCAACCTCCAATCTAAAATAAAAGATAGGATTTTTACATATTGGCATACCTTTATAAAAACATGAAACTAAATCATACAAGATTATATTAAATAAGACTAGAGGGCACAGGTGGTTCACTGGTAGAATGCTAACCTTCCAAGCAGGAGACTCAGGTTCAATTCCTGGACCACACACCCCATCCCCACCCTCTCCAAAAAGAATAATGACCTGCAGGTAAGATGCCAAAGTTAATGTCCAAAAGGACCAAAAAGCTGCAAAATGTCCAAAAGGTGTGGAGTTGGTATAGGCGCAAGGAAACACATAATTCATCAGAACCAAAGCTAACGACAGGTGATCAAAAAGCTTTGAGGAAGGGCGGTGCGATGGTGGCTCAGTGGCAGAATTCTCACCTGCCATGCCAGAGACTCGGATTCTATTCTCAGTATTGCCCGTGTTAGGAAAAAAAAAAAAGTTTTGAGGAATTATAAGTGTTTGAAACAAATCAAAGAAAGACCCTAATTATTGGAAAAAAAAAAATCACCTTTCCTAAGAGTGGTATTTGTGGGAAGTAATAGCTGGAGTTTTGGCACTCCTTTCAGATTCAGAGGGAAGAAAAGCTTGGAAGTCTCCACATGAAACCCCTTCCTAACCACAGATCATTAACATTCAGGGTCTCAGTGGTAGGACTGACGTAAAAAAAAAAAGAAGCAAGGCCATTCTTTTTAACCACTTTTCTCTGAAGGCTTTTTAAATAAACTACTCTGATATGCAGAGAAAACACCCCTGATACTGGAAAAGTAGTAGCGGTAGCAGCTAGCATTTTTTGAGTGCTGCTGATAAACGTGTCAGTTCTGAAGGAGGAATCTAAAGGGGGTAGCACAGTATCCGCGGCACATATGAAGCCAACTTTACAAATGAGGAACGGAGGTGGTGCACGCAGGTTATACTTGACTTTGCCATACAGAAAGCATGCATGAATTCTTCAAACTGAAATGTCCCTCCAACAAAGCATATCAAACCTGGTATCTTCCTTACTAACAGAATTTGTCTGGACACATGGCTACCCAACTAGAGAATGCAGTTTCCAGCCTCCCTTGCATGCGGTAAAAAACAAAGTGAGGAGGGAACATATCTAAACATACATGGGGACAGAAAAGGATGCAGGAGCATTTATGTTAATTAATATTGTGTCCATTTGCAGTAGCATGGTATAAGATTATTACTTTTTATTAATATTTTTATTGATTAAACTTAACATACAAACATTCTTAACATATAAACATTCCATACATGGTGTATAATCAATGGCTCACAATATAATCACATAGTTGTATATTCCTTATCATGATCATTTTTTTGAACAACTGAATCACTCCAGAAAAAGAAATAAAAAGGAAAAAAGAAAAAACTCACACATGGTATAGGATTATTAATAAAAACTCTTTTTATACAAAAAAACTTTAAAAACAAATCTAAAAAAAAAACTCACAAAGAACATCGCAATCTGAAAGCTGGCATACCATATGAAAACTATTGCCATATGAAGGTGCCACTTTAACTGATACAAAGAAATGGGGATGACACTTTGTAGAATTTGTCTTGAGTAATGCCAAGTTATCAAAATACACCTTAAACCAAACCCCCCCCATTGTTCTGCATATAATTATGTAGCATCTCTAACAGTGGAAAACAAATGAATTATTCAGTTAATTAGTTGGGCAACCAACTAAGCTTCTATTAAAAAAAAAGGCAAAGTTGCATCCCTGCTTTCAACTTACTCTGAAATAAATTCCAATTGAACTGAAATTTTAAATGTAAAAAATAAAATCACAAGAGTGCCAGAGAAAAGTTTTAAAATTTTAACAATTAAAAAATCTTTATATATTTAGGGGTGGGGAACACTGCTCAAAGGGTGATAGGAAAGCATCCCTCCATTCTTTCCACATCACTATCTCCCCAACATCCTTCCTGGCATTGTGGTTACCCCACCCATGAATTCTAAGAAAGTTGAAAAAAACAAAAAGTAGGAATGGAAAAAGATGGAGCAGCATGGTCACTAAACCCTTTGTGGTCAAGGGCAAGACCCAGATTTGGGGGTGTGTGTGGTAGTGTGAGGGGGGTGTGGGGAGGGTGACACCAGTGGAAGTACTGCACGGGACCACTGGCCTCTTTCCCAGTGCCCCACCACTGTCAGCTCCATCTTCAGTACCGGAAAGACTCTTTGCCCCAACCTAGAAACAACAAAGAACCCAGGAGCTGTTAAAACATTAAGGAAGACAACAGTGGGTCCCCTTCCTGACTTCTAAAACCAGTCTGTAATACAAGACTTAAGACTGTGAACTTGAGTTCCAAAGGATGCTCATTCTTCCCATGTCACCCCACCAAAGAATACTGTTTTAGAGACATGGGGCACTAGAATAAGTAGTTACTGCTAAAGCTATCTCAAGTTCATAGTCCTCAAGCAGTTCTGAGTCAAGAATCTAAGTCTGACATTAAGCCAACTTCATAGACCAAATGTCAGTTTAAAGGACAAGAAAAATCCTGAGCAAAGGTTAAATGTAAAGTGTTTTCCAAATTACCCTCAAAAGGAAGCAGATCAGTTGCTGTAATAAAGAATAATGTAATCAATTCATTTCATGAGCCAAAAGTGTGTTCTTAAAGATATGAATGTTTTGCCCAAGATAGACTAACAATAATTGTAAAAGGTTTGGGACCTGATATTCACAACTGACAAAAACAGATAAGATCAGTTTAAAACGATAGTGCTATAGCTATCTAAACCATAGAATCCTGAGATTAAATATGATTATTCCAGGATGTGTAGTTAATAAGTGAGAGAATCAGGGCTCAAATACAGATCTCCTGACTTCCAGATCAGAGGTATTTCACTCCATCCATCCTATAGTACAATTCTCTTTTAAATTTGTAACATCTGAAAGAGATACCAAGACTAGCTATACAATTGCTGCTAGTTAAGACACGGAAACACCCTGGGACAGTAGCAAGAGGAAAGGCTTTTATTAATGTCACCTTTTTCCCTGAGAATTTCTTTTTCATATATTATACCTGTCATGGTTAGGTTCATGTGTCAACTTCGCCAGGTGGTGGTGTCCTTTCTTTGGTCAGGCAAGTGCTGGCCTGTCTATTGCTATGGGGACATTTTATGGGACTTAAATCATGGTTACATCAGTTGCATCCACAGCTGATTGCATTTGTAATCAGCTAAGAGGAGAATTCTCACTTCTGCAATGAGTGACACTTAGTCTAATCACTGGGAGGCTTCTAAGGAGGATTCAGAAGAGACAGTCTCTCTTCCTGCTTCAGCCAGCGAGCCTCTCCTGTGGAGTTCGTTGTGGACCTTCATTGGAGTTACCAGATGGCAGCCTGCCTACAGACCTTGTACTCTACAGTCCCAAGTTACATGAGACACTTTTATAAATTTTGTATCTACCACTATTTCCTGCTGATTCTATTTCTCTGGAGAACTCTAATACAGCTTGGTACTGGGAGTGGTTCTTAAGAAACCGAATCTTCAAAATGGGTTTTTATGATTGGTTTTCTATTCTGACTGGACTCAAAGACACTAAGGACTCCGTTTCCTGTAATCAGAATGATACTGCCAATCCATGGGTGACTTGGCAAAAGAGATAATCAAAATATAACCACTGAAGTCCTCTAATGCTTTGCTTGTATGAAGCCAGACTCTGGGGGATAAGTTTCTGACACCTTTACGGAGTTTTGTTGTATAGAGGTATAGAGATGCTGGCTGGTTGTTGTTAGATATGCTGTATACATTAATGAGTGAAAGGGATGGGCTTGAGGCTTCAAATGAGAACCTTATGCACTGTATGACAGATGTAAACGTTTCTATGAGTGCCCTGAAGGAAAATCTTATTTCCTGTAGTCACAGACTTGAGATCTCTGAAACTCAGATTCAGAATCTTGTTAGAGTAGCAACTTTATAACATAAACTGAAATCTCAATCTTGCATGGTGTCTGCATTAAAGTGAGGGCATTGATAGGAAAGGCGTGGGACCCTGAAAAATAGGATGGCGACATATGGATTGATAATGATGTCAGTGGAGGGATTGAAAGCCTAGGTCATGTCGAGTCTTCTCTAGATAACTCTGTAATAGTCTGCCCTAAGGACATAGCTGCCCTACCTCCAGCCTACCCTACAAGAGTTGGCCACCCAACCTCCACCTGAAGGAATTAGCCCTAGAGCGATTAATCATGTTTCACCAGACGAAACTGCAAGTGAATGCCCTGAAGCAAATGGTTTGTAAGATACTTCTAATTCTTTACACGACCCACCCCCATCCCCTCATTTCTTCCAAACCTATAACTAAACTAAAGTCCCAACAGGCCCCAAAAGGTGAGGTACAACAAATCACCCATAAAAAAGTACGTTATACTACAAAAGAACTGGATGAGTTTTCCAATTCATATAGATAAAAATCAGTGGAATATGTGTGGCAATGGAATTTAAGGGTATGTGATAATGGTGGGAGGAATATAAAGCCAGATCAGGCTAAATTTATTGATATGGGTCCACTAAGCAGAGATTCTGCATTCAATGTTATAGCTTGAGGGGTTAGAAAAGGCATTAACAGTTTGTTTGGATGGTTGGCTGAAACATGGATCAAAAGGTAGCCAACATTACCTGAGGCTAAAATGCCAGAACTGCCCTAGTAAAATCCCCTGGTAGATCAGGGCATCTACAGGCTTAGAGAGATTGGAATGTTAGAGTTGATTTATCAAGGAAAGCCTGCTCATACACCCCAGGAATGTCCAGAGGATGCACTTTTTACCAGTTCTGTGAGAAGTAAATTTGTGAGACTAGGGCCATCATCCCTGAAGAGCTCTGTACTTGTCCTTCTCTGTAGGTCAGATATTAGTATGGGAACTGCTGTCACTGTGCTGGAATCCTTAAACACGATGTGGATAATGGAATCCCAACTTGACAGAAGCCAGGTGGAAGCACTTATTCGTCAAAGACAAGGTGGACATGGCTATTATAATGGACAGCAGACTCAAAGCAGGAGTCAAAATCATTTGACTTGCAGAGACTTGTGGCATTGGCCAGTAAATCATGGAGTACCTAGAAATACAATAGAAGGGCAGTCTACTAAATTCTTGTTTGAGCTGTATAAACAAAAGAGTTCTAGCTCAAGTGAATAGAGGTCTAACTTGAATTGCAAAAACACAGAGTCATAGCCCCTTAACCAATTTCTAGACTTGAGACAGATTACAGACCCAATGCCCCTTGAATGATGGGGGAGGACCCTGCTACATTGCCACAAATTTATACAGTTAATCTTCCTCCAAGCCTTCCCCAAGGATACCAATGGCCTTTTAATAGGGTAACTGTGCACTGGGGAAAAGGAAATGATCATATATTTCAGGGATTATTAGATTCTGTTCAGAAGTGACATTAATTCCAGAGGACCCAAAACATCACTCTGATTCACCAGTCAGAGTGGGGGCTTATGGAGATCAGGTGATTGATGGAGTTTTAGCTGAGGTCCATCTCACAGTGGGTCCAGTGGGCCCCCGGACCCATTCTGTAGTTATTCCCCTAGTTCCAGAATGCATAATACTGAACAACTGGCAGAATCCCTACATTGGCTCTCTAACTCATGGAGTGAGCACTATTATGGGAGGAAAGGCCAAGTGGGAACCACTGTAACTGCCTCTACCTAGAAAAATAGTAAATCAGAAGCAATACCAGATTCCTGGAAGAATTGCAGAGACTACTGCCACTCTTAAGGACTTGAAGGATGCAGGGGTGGTGATTCCCACCACATACCCATTCAACTCTCCTATATGGTCTGTGCAGAAAACAGACAGGTCTTTGGAGGATGGCACTGGATTATCATAAGCTCAACCAGGTGGTAACCCCAACTGAAGCTGCTGTTCTGGATGTGGTATCATTGCTTGAGCAAATCAATACATTCCCTGGTACCGGGTGTGAGTTATTGATCTGGCAAATGCTTTTTTCTCAATAGTTGTTAGAAGGGACCACCAGAAACAATGTGCTTCAGCTGGCAAGATCAGTAATACACTTTCACTGTCCTACCTCAGGGGTATATCATCTCTCCAGCACTATGTCATAATCTTGTCCACAGTGACCTTGATCGTTTCTCCCTCCCATATGACATCACGCTGGTCCATTATATTGATGCTTTCATGTTGATTGGACCTAGTGAGCAAGAAGTCTAGACTTACTGGTAAGGCATTTGCATGTCAGAGGATGGGAGATAAATCCAACAAAAATACAGGGGACTTCTACCTCAGTGAAATTTCTAGGTGTCCAGTAGTGTGGGGTATGTTGAGATATCCCTTCTAAGGTGAAAGATAAGTTGCTGCATCTGGCCCCTCCTATGACCAAAAAAGAGGCATAATGTCTAGCTGGTCTCTTTGGATTTTGGTACCAACATATTCCTCATTTGGGTGTGCTATTCTGGCCCATTTATCGTGTAACCAGAAAAGCAGCTGATTTTGAGTGGGGACCTAAACAAGAGGAAGCTCTGCAACAGGTCCAGACTGCTGTACAAGCTGCTCTGCACTTAACCATATGATCCGGCAGATCCAATGGTACTGGAAGTGTCAGTGGCAAATAGAGATGCTGCCTGGAGCCTTTGTCAGGCCCCTATTGGAGAATCATAAAACAGACCCTTAGGATTCTGGAGTAAAGCCTCACCATCTGCTGCAAATAACTACTCTCCTTTTGAGAAACAGCTTTTGGACTGCTACTGGGCCTTAGTAGAGTCTGAACACTCAACCATGGGCTACCAGATTACCATAAGACCTGAGTTGTCCATCATGAGCTGGGTGCTGTCTAACCCATCAAGCCATAAAGTTCGGCATGTGCAGCAGCACTCCATCATAAAATGGAAACAGTATTGTGGTAGTTAAATTTAGTTGTCAACTTGGCCAGGTGAAGGCACCTAGTTCTGTTGTTGTGGACATGAGCCAATGATACGTGAACCTCATCTGTTGCTGAGTACATCTGCAGCTGGCTAGGAGGCGTGCCTGCTGCAATGAATGACGTTTGACTTCACTGATTGGTGCTTAAATGAGAGAGTGCAACGTAGCATACCCCAAGCAGCTTGGCATGCCTCTTCTCAGCACTCGCAGCTCAGCCCAGGCCTTTGGAGATGCAGAAAGGAATCACCCCAGGGAAAGTTGTTGGAACCCAGAGGCCTGGAGAGAAGGCCAGCAGAGATTACCCTAAGCCTTCCCACGTAAGAAAGAACCTCAGATGAAAGTTAGCTGACTTTCCTCTAAAGAACTAATGAAATAAATCCCCTTTTATTAAAAGCCAATCTGTCTCTGGTGTGTTGCATTCTGGCAGCTAGCAAACTAGAACAAGTATATACAAGATAGGGCCAGAGCAGGTCCTGAAGGCAAAAGTAAGTTTCATGAGGAAATGGCTCAAATGTCCATGGTCTGCACTCCTATCAATTATCTTCTCTTTCCCAGACCAGAGCTATGGCCTCTTGGGGAGTTTCCTACAGTGAATTGACTAAGGAAGAAAAAACCTGGGTCTCTTTTACAGACAGTTCAGCATGTTATGCAGGTACCACTCGAAAGTGGAAAGCTGCAGCATTCCATTCACTTTCTGGGATGTCCCTGAAGGACAGTGGTGAAAGGAAATCCTCACAGTGGGCAGAACTTTCAGCAGTGCACCAGGTTGTTCATCTCACTTGAAAGGAGAACTGCCCAGAGGTGCATTTCTATACTGGTTCATGGGCTGTTTCTAATAGTTTGGCTGGATGGTCAGGGACTTGGAAAGACCATAATTGGAAAATTAGTGACAAAGAGGTCTGGGAAAGAGGTATACGGGCAGATCTCTCTGAGTGGGCTAAAAACATGAAGACATTTGTGTCCCATGTTAATGTGCACCAGAGGGTGACTTCAGCGGAGGAAGGTTTTAATAATCAAGTGGATAAGATGACACGTTCTGTGGATACCAGTCAGCTTCTTTCCCCCAACAACTTCTGTCATTGTCCAATGGGCTCATGAACAAAGTGGTCAAGGTGGTGGGGATGGAGGTTATGCATGGGGTCAGCAACATGAACTTTCACTCACCAAGGCTGACCTAGCTACAGTCCTGCTGAGTGCCCAATCTGCCAGCAGCAGAAACCACATTCAGCCCCCAATATGGCACCATTCCCTGAGGTGACCATTCAGCTACATGGTGGCAGGTTGATTATATTGGACCACGCCCTTCATGGAAGGGGCAGTGATATGTTCTAACTGGAATAGACACATACTCTGGATATGGGTTTCCTTTCCCTGCACACAATACTTCTGCAAAAACTACCATTCATGGACTTAAAGAATGCCTTATCCATCATCATGGTATTCCACACAGCATTGCTTCTGATCAAGGAACCCACTTCACAGCCAATGAAGTGCAGGAATGGGCACATACTCATGGAATTCTCTGCTCTTACCATCTTCCCCATCATCCAGAGGCAGCTGAAATGGCAAAGGCCGTTTCACCATTCTATCAATCCAGAATTGGTGCAAATTAGGTGGCAATGCCTTGCAGGGCTGAGGGAATGTTCTCCAGGAGGCTGTATATGCTCTGAATCAGCATCCACTGTATGGTGCTGTTTCTCCCATAGCCAGGATCCATGGGTCCAGGAACCAAGGGTTGGAAATGGGAATGGCATACTCACTATTACCCCTAGTCATCCACTAGGAAAATTTTTGTTTCCTGTCTCTGTGACCTTGAGCTCTGCTGGTCTACAGGTTTCAGTTCCAGAAGGGAGAGTACTTCCACTAGGAGAAACAGCAATGATTCCACTGAACTGGAATCTAAGACTGCCACCTGGTCACTTTAGGCTACTCATACCCCTGGATTAACAAGCCAAGAAAGGGATTACTTTACTGGCTGGGGTGACTGACCCTGACTATCAGGGTGAAATAGGACTGCAATTACACAGTGGAGGTAAAGAAGAGTTTTCCTGGAATATAGGACATCCTCTAGGGCATCTTTTAGTACTATCATGTCCTGTGATTAAAATCAATGGAAAACTGCAACAACCCAATCCAGGCAGGACTACCAATGGCTCTGCAACTTCAGGAATGAAGGTTTGGGTCACCCCACCAGGCAAAGAACCATGACCAGCTGAAATGCTTGCTGAGGGTAAAGGGAACAGGGAAGAAGGTAGTTATAAATATGAACTATGACCACATGATCAGATACAAAAATGAGGACTGTAATGCTGTTTTGTTCATGTTATAGTATTTAAGTTGTAAGTTATCAAATTTAAGAATGAAAATTACCCAAGGACTTGCACCCTATTCTGGGGAGATTTAATGCATTTCTGGCTGTACACAGGATAGTTGAGTATTGTTAGGCAAGGAAAAAATGTGCCTGTTATTGTTTTCTATTTAGAGATTAAGTATGGTTTAAGGTGATGTGTATAGTTGCCAAGTTGACAAGGGGTGGACTGTCATGGTCAGGTTCATATGTCAACTTGTCCAGGTGGTGGTGTCCATTTCTCTGGTCAGGCAAGTGCTGGCCTGTCTGTTGCTACAGGGACATTTCATGGACTTAAATCATGATTGCATCAGTTGTATCCACAGCTGATTGCATTTGTAATCAGCTAAGGGGAGTGTCTTCTGCAATAAGTGACACTTAGTGTAATAACTGGGAAGCTTTTAAGGAGGATTCAGAAGAGACAGTCTCTCTTCCTGCTTCAGCCAGCGAGCCTCTCCTGTGGAGTTCATTGTAGACCTTCATTGGAGCTACCAGATTGCAGCATGCCTACAGACCTTGCATTCTATGTTTCCACAGTTAAGTGAGACACTTTTATAAATTTTATATCTACAGATATTTCCTGCTGATTCTGTTTCACTAGAGAACCCTACCTAGTACAATACTCTAGAGGCAATCAACCCTATTATCCAAGACGTTAACATTATTATTTAAAAAAATGGTATGTGCAAAGTACAGTTCAAAAATCCCTTCTGCAGTAAAATATTGGTAGGTATAATTTGAAAACATCTCTTTTCTATTCCAAATGTTAATGCAGTTAAGGTGGTATACTTAAGACTTACCTGGGTAAAGAATCACCTGGAAAAAAAAGCTTACTAGGTCCTTTGCTTATCTGGGATAAGGAGGCTTTATCTCTGTAGCAGAGACTGCAGAGGGTTCCCCAATATATATATTCTCCTCTGCTTCATTAGCGAGAGAACTGGGCACATGACCCAGTGGGGTGGGGGTGGGGGAGTCAAACTTTGCTACCTTGCTAGTAGTTCTAAGTTTTGGAGTAGGGGAAGTAAGCGAAAACGGAGTGAAATTTTAGAACATGTTCTTTAAAGGAAAGGGAGGGGCATATTATATTTTGCCCTTCTTCCTTCCAGCTGTCTGAAATATGGGCATGATGGCCTGACCTTAAGTAGCCACTTGGGAATGAGATTTAAGCTATCACAGACGGTGAAGCAACAAGACAAAAGGAACACTGGGTCTTGGAACATCAGGGGCCATCATACTTAGCCACAGACTATCTGCTCCAAATTTGTTTACCTGAGACAGAAATAAACTTCTAACTTGTTTAAGCTGCTGTTCATTGGAGTTTAGAATGTAATTCTAACTAATACAGCACCCATGATTTTTTACTGGGGTGCAAATTTCAAGCACCAATTATCTCAAAAGGTGCCATTACATTTCTCAAAATTTTAATTTACTTTAAATTCAAAGGTAAATATTTCCTTAGGCACAATGTATGAGCATATACGTGTATGGAGTAGAGAGACACAATTGTAAAATTATATAGTATCAAAAAGCCCCACCCTGGGATAGTTAGGCATTCCTCATCCATGTTCACATGACAACGTGCCTATATCCTTTCCGCCACACTTAACACATTATACTGAAAGTATTTACTTGAGTCTGCCATGCACCCTGCCACACAGCCCCCCACCCCACCCCCAAATTCCAATCAATTAATAGGAATTTGATTGCTCTTGAATGCCCAATGTCTTATTTAGTGCTGGCACAGAATAAGCACTCAGTAAATGCTTGTAGATTGAGTGAACAAATGAAAGACTGGCCTTTAAAACAGGGGGTCCTAGTCATGATTTGAAATCCTCTTACAGTACTCGTTAGACATGGCTGAGTAAATTGAGCAAACTGAGTTGCCTATTTACTCAGTGAGTCCCAAGCTAGGCATGTTTTAAAAATGGCAATCCCTGGATCTCACCCATTCCCAGGCCACTGAATCAGAATCATCTAAGTTGAATTCCAGGAATCTGTGCTTTTAACTCCTTACTAGGTGAGTTAGAATGAGTAAGTCAAAATGAGACTTCTTGCCCTACTGTATCTTCCACTCCTTCCAACACCGACCCTATTCCTGGGTGAACTTAATCTGATTTCACTACCCTCCTGCCATCATTCTTAAGTGCTATAATCCACAAGCTATAAAAGCTACAAAGCAAAAATGCATTATTGTGACATATTTTTAAAAGGGCATTTTTTGGCACCTATCTACGTTCCCTCTGGTTAAAGTGGTTTAAAAACGACATTTTTTGGAGAGTTACTACCTGAGGGCCTGTTTCTCTCAAGGAAAAACAATCCTGCAAATTCCTTCAGCAATACTAAGTTTGAGATATTACTAATAGCAGTGTGTGCAAACTAAACTCACATGTTTGTTATTGACATTTATAAGGAACGAAGGGAAGGAGAATATATGGGTGCCTTTAAAATCACGTGTTAAAGAAAAAAGTCAATTGTGATGATAAATGCGCAGCCATATGATGATTCTGTGAATAACTGATTGTGCACTTTGGATGATTACATGGTATGTGAATGCATAATATATATTAATAAAAATAAATAATAAAAAATATGTTGATTGAAAGAAACAAAAACAAAATCACGTGTTTTGGTTTAACACATGGAATAGAGGGAAATGCTTTTCTTATCCAGTCATACTCAAAAACTGCCTGCTTTCTATATCATTTGTAAGTTCTATTTCCTTTGGGTTTATCTTTCCTGTCACTACTAAAATGTTGTTGCCATTTGAATCCAACCTGGTTCTACACTTTTTCCGGTCTCTTCACTTGCTTTTTTTCACCATTGAACCATTCTGAATTTAGCCAAGAAGTTTTTTAATCTCTCTTCATATCCTTTTTTAACAATAAATAAATATTTGTTTCTAAAGCAAAAATCTTGGGCAGGCCATGTTGGCTCAGCAGGCAGAGTTCTTGCCTGCCATGCTGGAGACCTGGGTTTGATTCCTGGTGCCTGCCCAGGCCAAAAAAAAAAAAAAAACTTAGGCAGCATTTGGTTCTCCTGGAATCCTCTGAATTTTAAGATTTTTTCCAGTGGACATTCAAACCATGAAGACAGCATTGCTGAAATTTATTTTCTTCAGTTCAATTTTTTTAGTGTTCCAAATTTCATCAAATACTAGTTATCACTTTCAATCTCTCCCCCTGACACACACACATATTCACAAACACACACGTTTTTAAATAATAAATGCCAGCTTTTAGGTACTTAAAAAAAAAAATCACGAGGGCGGGCCGCGGTGGCTCAGCGGGCAAGAGTGCTTGCCTGCCGTGCCGGAGGACCCCGGTTCGATTCCCGGCCCCAGCCCATGTAAAAAACAAATAAACAAACAAAATATAATAAAACAAGAAAATGTTTAAAAATGTTTCCCTTTCTTCCTCCCTTCCTTCCTTCTCTGTCTTTCCTTCCTTTAAAAAAAAAAAAAAAAAAAAAAATCACGAAAAATATTTTATTTTACCTACCAAAACAAAATCTGTTTCTTCAATATTGTTTTTAGAAACCTAATTTTGCAATGAATTTTTACAAAAATCTGTTATGGGGTCTTCTAACCTTACTACAGGCTATCTAGGGTAGCATTTTTAGGATTTTCTAGGAAATCAGAATGTTTCTCTTAAAATACTCCTCTTTTAGGGAAAACCTAACAATTATTTCCTGGAACTGATTACAAATTATTATACAAATAGCCAGATATCTACCTTTGGACTACCTACTTCCTGTGGAGTCAACAATACTAATTTAATACCATCTAGCCACATTTTTTTTAAAGTTCTTAAGTTCTTCTCTGTTCATTTTTTTTATTTTAACATTTGTTCCCCCTATTGTTTATTTATTTTTAATCCGTATGTTTTACTCGTCTGTTGATAAGATAGATAAAAGGAGCATCAGACACAAGCTTTTCACAATCACACAGTCACATTGCAAAAGCTATATCATTATACAATTATTTTCAAGAAACGTGGCTACTGGAACACAGCTCTAAATTTTCAGGCCTAGTACCCTCCAGCCTCTCCATTATACCTTAACTAAGAAGGTGATATCTATTTAATGCATAAGAATAACCTCCAGGATAACCTCTCGACTCTGTTTGGAATCTCTCAGCCATTGACTCTTTATTTTGTCTCATTTCTCTCTTTCCCCTTTCGGTCAAGAAGGCTTTCTCAATCCCTTGGTGCTGAGTCCCAGGTCATTCTAGGATTTCTGTCCCATGTTACCAGGCAGGTCCACACCCCTAGGAGTTATGCCCCACGTACAGAGGGGGAAGGCAGTAAATTTGTTTGTCGTGTTGGCTGAGAGAAAGAGGCCGCATCTGAGCAACAAATGAGGTTCACTTGCGGGTGACTCTTATGCCTAATTTTAAGTAGGCTTAGCCTTTCCTTCAAGGGAAATTCTAAGATTGGGGGCTCAGCCTATTGCTTTGGTTGTCCCCACTGCTTGTGAGAATTATCACGAATTCTCCACTTGGGGAAGTTGAATTTTCCCCCTTTCTCACCATTCCCCCAAGGGGACTTTAGCCACATTTCTTAACACAAACATGCTACATTAACAAAATCTTCAAACTCTTGAATCATTGGTTATGTTGAATACTATATTATGATACTCAAAGTCCCAATTTTTAATTATTCTTTTAAAGAATAAGCCTGCAAAACTAATAAGCAACCATCTCTGGTAATCTCAAAATAAACCATGTATTGGTAAAAAATACCAACCTATATTACTTTTATATAGAATTATAAGGAAATGATAAATAAGAATATTATTTCTAAAACGTACTACATTTTTTTGTCTTTTCATTCCCTTATCTATAGAATGGAGATGATTAGATTTCCCATAATTTTTTTTCAGAATCACGATGCTTAATTTGCTTCTCCAATAATCTCTGAAAAAAATGGCAAAATAATAATAAGACTATTATTATACAATTCACTGCCTTCTTAGAGTACATCAAACATTATTCAACTTTTTATTATGGCTCAAATTCATTAGTGGGGATCATCTTAAAAATAACTAATTATATAATTTTGTGATAAATGAGATTCTTTTCCAAAAGAAAAAATGGGTGAGAGGCTTGTGCAAAGAATCTATATAGCAAGAATCCAAGGTTAAAAAAAAAATATGAGCTCAACTTGAAACTGAGAAAAATCTTACTAATTTTTCCCCTCTTTCAACTTTTGGGGTTTGCCAGAAAGAATACCGTAACATCAGGGGGCTCTAAGTTTGAGTTTGGGGATATATGAGGACAATAGTTTAGGGTTTCTACTTTTTTTGTTTCCCTAAATCATAAAGGATTTGACAGCAGTAAAGGAACAGTCCTAAGTAAGCTGCAGACACATAAAAGACAGTTTGGGAAATTGGGCTGAATGATCTAGGAAATAAAACATCACACACTGATTGGGTAAGTTCCCAGCCCTTGTCTCCACACTTGCCCTTATCAGTCAGATGGCCTAGTGATGCCCTACATGGCTCTCTGAAGGACGTGTGAGCATCTTTTCCTTCTACCTCGCTGTCATCCCAACACAATAAAGCAGGTGTTGGGACTGAAACCTCATTCTCCTACTTCTTGTGGCAACAACACCAAAGCCTGGTTCATGGATTGACCAACTAAAGAAACAAAAAAAAATTAATTGTTTCCTAAAGTCAAAGAAGTCTTTGGTAACAAATCGGCAATAATACAATCCCTTCTAACTGTTTTCTATTTATTTTTATTTTTTATTTTTTGGCATGGGCAGGCACGAGGACCTCTAATTGTTAAGTTTGGATTTCTACAAACATATTCATATTTTCTTATGGAATGAAACTCAGCAAATATCTCGGTCCAACAGAAAAGATAGGTGAGATGGCAAGGGAAAAGACAGGAAAATAATAAGGGAAAGCTTCTATTTCCTGGCATAAAATTTAGTAGTGAATATAATAACATTAGAGACCCATGGGAGGCAAAAAATAGTCCGGAACTAAATCATGTTAGTGACTACAGTAGGGTTCCAAACAAATGCTGCAGAGACTAGACAGGACACTGTGGAGCACAACGAAATGGTGACTAATGACCATGTGATGAACCTGAAGGCACAAGTGTCACCCAAAGGGGGCAGCAGTCACTCATGAATGACCCAACATGACCAGCCCTTCAAGTTCTCCAATTTTTTTCAGAAGAAGCTAGAAAACTACATTGTTGTATAAAATCTTTTAAATGTTGACAATAAATTTCAAGAAATTGTAAATGACTGTAGGCCAAGCAATACACCTGAGGGCACAGTAAGTCACGTGTTTTTGACATAAAGACCGAGAATGAAAGGGATACAAATTCAGTCCAGATGAGAATGGGCTGAAATTTGAGCAATAGCCAAAGAGCAGGTAGACATTAGGTCCAAAGCTCTCCTTCTTAGCTCTTGGACAAACCATCTCTCTCTGCGCTTCAATTTCCAAAAAAATGGCAGAATTGGATTAGATGATATGAAAATTCACTTCAGCAATATAATTATATCATTCTATAAAAATTCCCTAAAATATTATCTTTATAATAGAAAACGCTTTAGATTTTACCCATTCCGTATCCAACAATTTATAAAAGAGTGTGTAAAACAAAAGCACGTATCCACCTATCTGTACTATTCATTTTGGGAAATAAGACTAGTCGGCATAAAAGTAACTGAGAAACTAATGTACTTCATAGACCTATTGTCAAGAATAGTTCACAAACTTCCATGAGTTTTTCATGTCAAATATCATTATAGAATGGCATTCCAAACTCACCAGTCTCACAATCACACAGAAAGAAAGGGTTTTTATCTGTAAGGAAGTATGGAACCAATCAAAAATGTGTTTTAATGCCACTTCCTAAAACATAGGAAGGAATTCTCTCCTGGCTACACCCAAAAGTTACAAAAAAAGTTAGGATCACAAAATCAAACACAATAAAGGTCAAGCTAAGAAATAATTCAGACTGGCAGCAATATCATCACTTCCTGTTACAGATATAGAGTAATGGGCTTTTAAATCAGAAATATAATTTGATTGAAAGGCCCTGCTACCATGCTCTGGAAACTGAGTTCAGGGTGATCACTATCTACCTCAATAAAACACTGACCCTCCCATCATTTTCTTCCATCAATTATTTCCCTGACTCCACACATCCCTTAAACAAAGAAAAAAGGCAGCCATTAAAATGTCATCAGAAGATTAATGGTCAGCATTAATAAAAATTATAGCACTGTCGGTGTTTTCCATATTCTAAATTTTGAAATTAAAAATTTATAAATGCTATTTTTAATAAATGTTATTATTAATCATATTAATTTCCAATGTGTTCTATATCTAAAATAAATAGAGAACACTCTAATAATGATCCCAAATGAATTATCTTTATGGAATCAGACAATTCAAAAATGTAGAAATTTTCTTCTGTTTAGGTGTAATTTAATTTGGGGCTATCTTTCAGTAACTTCAAAGTGCCCTCCTGCTATCCTTCTCTAAATAAACCGTAAGGTATTTTCTAATTCCTTTATTCAGTCTCTCTCAAACAAGCTCTAAAAAAAACTTTAAGAATGCTGCATAAATCCAAAAGAAATTAGTGGAGTTCAGTATATATAATTGGGAGGAAGATAACCTGGAAATTACGTTTTAAAAAGTCTCCAGTATAATATGTAGACCTCCCGACCACCCCACCAAAATAAAAAGTCTCACCTCTCTTGCCTTATTGCAGAAATCAAAGTAAATTAAAAAAAAAAAAGTCTTCCTTCAGATTAAATGAGCAAAGAGACTTCTGAATTAACAAAATTTTAAATCTTTTAGAGACAACAAGCTGATGTATTGACAAAAGAACAGAAGCCTATTTATCTGGGCTCAAGTACTGTTGATGCTACTAAGTGTCTGTGCTGTAACCTTAAACAAGTTCTAAAAAGGCTCTGCTTCTAACTACTCATGAAATAAGAACCTGGAAACCAGAAAATCTCCAGTAAAGTCCCTCTATGGACTGTTCTATTAATTCTATGATGAGGACCTTTAGAAGAAAATACTGTATCCAATTCACATAGTACTTAAAATAGGTCAAACAGGTAATCAACAATGCATCCCTTTGTCAGTTTTTCTTTTTTTTTTTTTTAAGTCCCCCCAAGGGAAGTGTAATTGATGGGTTTCTGTGTCTTAATCTCTTAAATCATAACAATGTCCCTGAAACATTAGGCATGTCCTAGAAAGTTTAGGGACTCTTTAAGGGATCATTTCCTGAGCCAATTCTTCTTATTTTACATTCATTCATATTTAATAGGTTTACAAGATCTATAAGATCTTCACAGCTTCAAAACTAATTGCTTTACTTAATCTGACTGTTCTTTTTTCTCTGTCAAAGAAACTATTTCTCTCAAGATTAACTTCACAAATAAGGGTCTATGAGTCCCCACTTTCCCCTTACTCTGGTGTCTGTTCTTTTCACTAATCTGAGTTTAGGTCCTTGAAGGTCATAAATGATTTGCGGACCATCAAATTCAAGTCTCTTCTTCAATCTTCATTTTCTTGAACTTTTCTGAAACATTTGACCTCCTGACCTCATTCACTCATTCATGCATTTAACAATTTTTCTCACGTGCTAGCAAAGCAGATACCATGCTATGCATAGCTTACACACATTGAATAAGACATGAAACCAGTGCTCATAATCTCACAACCAGAGACAGACATAAACAGATAATTATCTAAAAGTTCCTAGAGACTTGAAGAGACCACTCTCTCTTCAAAATTTCTGAAAGCTCAAGACTGGCCAGTAGGAGACAGCTTCCCAGGTGCCAAATGGATACCGAGCAGAGTGGCATGGCCCATTTCTGACTGAAGAGTTACAAGTTAACAGTCAAGACATATTATCATTCACCCAGTTACATAATTCTAAAACCTTAGGCATCTGCCTCCCATATCCAGTTAAAACTACGATCCAGTTTACTCCTTCAGCCCTGGCTCGTCTTCAATCATTTCTTTGTCCCCCCGGTTTCCTTTACAGCTCACTGCTCTCCCCATCTGACACTTCCCTCAAGTAAGTGCATCTGCTTTCTACATTTAACTACAGCCTTTAAGTTGAACTCCCAAATCTCGTGCTCTAGCCTAGATCATTCCCCATGCTTCAGGCTCTCATAGCAAACTGTCCACTGTACACATCCAGATGGACATCTCACAGACACCTCAAACTCAACGTGTCCAAAATTAGCTTCCCTCAAACATCTTCCCCTCATATTCCACATCTCAGTTTACATTACCACACAACTACCACCTCAATCACAAAGCAGAAATCAGGGAATCTGCTTAAACACTCTTTCATCTTCCTTACTTAAGTTACATAATAAATAAGGCTTATCACTTTTACCTCCTAAATATTTGTTTTAACCCACTCCTTCTCTCATTATCCCTGCTACTACTGCCAAGTTTAGGTAACTTTTCCTTCATTCTCAATGTTGTCACCAAGTTAGGCACCCATCAGTTTTCTCACTGGATCCCTCATTTCCTTTCTCTTCCCACTCCAGTCACTTTGCACACCATTGTACACAATGACTTTAAGAAGCCTTCTAATATATCAGGCTCTCCACTAAATAGCCAAAAGTATCAAAGTCTCTTGCCTGGATCCAAGGATCTCTACATAGTGGCCACAGAAGCCTTTTGCATTAGACTATATCCTAAAAGCAGCTGAGGACCTAAAAAGAAAACTATCAGAGAACGCTTTAACAACTTCTAGCCATCTTTATAGAAGAAGCTATTTAGAAGACATGGGAAAAATTAAAATATGCAGATAATGGTGGTGTGCTCATACAGAAAACTTTATGGTCAATGAGTCCCTAACAATTTTTTTCATCCACATCTCCCACACCCCTGCCTCACATAAATCCTCCAGAACAATCAAATCGGCTTCCTCCCTAATGCCGATCTACAGCATTCCTGCCTTTGTTTTTTGCTTCACCCTGGTGCCTCCCCTTAATCACATAATTCTACTCAATAGCTTTCCAGTCCTAGCTCTCCTCCTGTGTAATGGGCCACTTTACCCTGAAATCTCACTTTTCTCTCAACAGCCTTATTTGTAATAATTTTCATTGGGCAATTTATTACATACCAGTTATGCTCTAGGATCTTGTGCTACTATTTAAACTCTGTGGCAACTTTTCACTTACCTGTATTCATTTCACTCAACAAGGTCTTAAGGTCTTTAAAGTCAAGGATCATGGCTTATACCTCTTGGTATGTCCACTACTGAGCCTAAGATAGGACTTGCAATATAGAATATGTCTGATAAAGCCAATCATTATCTGATGATCAATATATGGACCCTAAAACACATTCCTACGTTCGAAGATTATCCCAACTATCCTAAAACAAATTATCAAAAGTTAAAACAGAAGTCCTCCTATGGTCTATTGGCACAGCCAAACTCTAGCCCTCCTTCTGACAGTTAGAAAAAAATTTGTGTTTCTGAAAAAGGGGAGGGTAGCTCATGCAAGAAAACTTTTCAGTAATATTAGTCCTATAATGTATTCAAGCAAATTGTATCTGTTTAGATATGACTGCAATAGCTGATTATTTAGACATATTTTCTCTTTCTTTCTAAACCACGGCTTTTCAATGAGGATAATATTGCCCACAAGAGGGCAAAAACTGGTTCTTGGGGAGCAAAAAAATTGTACATCTTTTAATGTATAAAGCACAGATATACATACGGTATAAGAACATATACCTAGCATATTTTGATATGAAAATATCATGGGGGAAGGGCAATTAAGAAAAAAAGTCTAAAAGGCTCCAGAAGAAGAGATAATGAAAAAAAGGTTGAAAAAGGCTTTTCTAACCCAAATGGATTGTTTGCTAAATTTGTTAAAGATTTATAGTTCCTTATCAGCATTTAAAAACCATACAAAAAATAGAAGACAAATAATTCAGATGAAAGTAAGTTTTGTACCTTCATTTTCTCAAAATTTTCTCTCATATCTTGGGTGTTGCTAAATGTTGGGCTTTTCCCCTAAACTAAAAAATAGGCATTAAGAAGAAAAGAGTTTCCTATTAAAAGTGACCTAAAAATTAAGGAAATATTTTTTTTTAAAGGAACTGCTTTTTAAAGTATATTATAAAGCATGTGTGAGAAAGTAGCTAGAACTGAATTAAGATTGAATAGTTATTTATATCTGTTTCCTGTTTAGCCTTTTGACAAAGTTCAGCCCTGCATTTTATAGTCAACTTTGGATAAGGCTTCCCAGAATAACCTTGATGTGGGGTCTGCTGTGTAGGGAGGACCCCAGAACCACATCCTGCAATTCACACTCTATGATCACAGAGCCTGCTCAACTCAAGCTCTAAAGCAAAAAAACAAAACATCACTATCCCATTTCCTCTACAAAGCCTTGTTTTGAAACTCCAAAACACAAAGGAAAGAAAAAAAAATCATCAAACATGTTTAAAAACAAAGGTAATATTAATAGTCTACTTTTTTTTTATTAAGTCATAAATTCGTCTCTGTAATCTTCAAAAACGGACTACAGAGACTGGGAAAAACAAATACCACATTAGTAACATATTTCTGGTATGTAGAACAGCTTCACCCAATATCAATATATCAATGGACTAATGTCTGTCAAGTCAGGTAACTATTAAATAAAAACCTCAAACCATAGACAAAACATAAAGTCAAATGAAACAAATAAAAATCTAGCAATTGCAAAACTACCATGAAATGATAAATGTGAAAGAGAAAAGATAAGATTTTCACAAGATAGAAGACAAGCAACGAGGCACATTTAGCAAAAAGAATGGGAACAAAAGGAACAGAAGGGATGGTAGTGAGGAACATTTGCTTTTTACACCTATAGCTACCATCAGTGCTGGAGGGTTTCTAGTAACCCTATAGGAAAAGGTAATTAATGACCATATTTACCAACGTGGCAGCCTGACATTTTTCAAAACTTGTTCTCTTGGATGTCTTTTCTGCATTTCCACAGTGAAGACTGCTTATTGTTTCTTAAAACAAATCTTCATTTCCAAGCCTTGACTTTCTTTAATCTCTTCATTCTCTGGCCAGTCCTTCCCCATCTCCTTTAGGGTCTCCTCCTCCACATTCTTCCCTTCAAACCTTACTGGCTCCCGGAGCTAGCGTGAAATGATGCATGTACCCTAGAAAAGCCATGTTTGAATTCTAATCCCATTTCGTAAAGGCAGCCGCTTCTTCTAATTCCCACTCAGCATCATATATTTGGAACTGTAATCAGAACATCTCCCTGGAGATGTGATTTAATCAAGACTGGTTGTTAAACTGGATTAGGTAGAAGTGTGTCTCCACCCATTTGGGTGAGTCTCGATTAGTTTCTGAAGTCCTGTAAAAGAGGAAACATTTTGGAGAAAGAGAGATTCGGAGAGAACAGAGAATGCTGCAGCACCATGAAGCAGAGAGTCCATGCGCCAGCGACCTTTGGTGATGAAGAAGGAAAACGCCTCCCAGGGAGCTTCATGAAACTGGAAGCCAGGAGAGAAAGCTAGCAGATGATGCTGTGTTTGCCATGTGCCCTTCCGGCTGAGGAAGAAACCGTGACTGCATTCACCATGTGCCTTCTCAAATGAGAGAGAGAGAGAGAGAGAGACCCTGAACTTCATCAGCTTTCTTGAACCAAGGTATCTTTCCCTGGATGCCTCTGATTGAACATTTTCTCAGCCTCAGAACTGTAAACTAGCAACTCATAAATTCCCCTTCTTAAAAGCCATTCCATTTCTGATATATTGCATTCCGGCAGCTAGCAAACTAAAACACCCCCAGAGTCTCTTCTGCAGCTTACTCCCCCACCCCACCCCTCAAAATCCTTCAACACATCCCAATTCCTCCAAAGAAATAATAATATTGGCTACAAGTGCTTATTGAGTACTTATTGTCAGACACTATTCAAAGCATTTTACATACACACTTGCCTCCAACGAGCTCATCTACTGCTATATTTAACCATGGCCTTTAAGCTGACATTCCCAAACCTCTTGCTCTAAGCCCTGACCTCTCCCCTAAACTTCAGACTCTCATAGCAAACAGTCCATTGTACACAGCCACATGAACATCCTATAGACGCCTCAAATGCAACACGTCCCAAACTAACCTTCCCTGAACACGTTCCTACTCCCATATTTTACATCTCAGTTGACAGTACCACACAACCACCAATTAGGAATCAGGAATCCTCCTTGCCTCTATCTCAAAACACTTTTCACCAGTTTTACCTCTTAAATATTTCTTCACTCCATCCCCTCTAACTTTGCTATCATGTCCTATTACTAGATCCTCACTAACTTGCACCCACCCCTAGAGATAAGCCTCCAAACCTACCCCTATCCTTGAATCCATACCCCACACGACAGCCAGACTGATCTGGCTAAAATGCAAAATGATTGACTGATTTCACTCCCTTCCTCAAAATCGTTCGATACATCCCAATACCGCCAAAACAATAAAATATATTTAGCTACTGCTATGTAGTACTCATTGCCAGACACTACGCAAAGAATTTTACATATAATAAGAGTGGCAATAATTCCCCACTGTTCAAAGGAAGAATCCAAGGCCCAGAGAATTTACTTAACAATGTGGGAAATGAGCTGAGACTTGAACCTAGGGAGTCTGATTCCAGAGTCTGTGCTCTTGGCCAGGAAGCTCCCATCCTCAGCATGTTGCACACAGATGTCCAGGCCCGGCCCCTCCCTGATGCCTTCTCTGGCTACTTCCTGCCTTGTACTTTGTATGGAATGATACCAAATTGCCTGTAGTTCCCTCCACACTACAGACCACGTGGGCCTTTGCTTCTGATGTTCCTCTCAGAGGAGTGCATTTCCCAATGTTTTTCACTGGGCTACCGCTGAACACGTTTGTCATACCTCAACTCCACCAGCAGCACCTCCAGGCAGCCACTCCTGAACTTTGGGCCCCAGTGTGCCTCTCCTACTCCTCCACCACCATAGCCACTACCCATACGTAACCCCACCACCCATACTTCTATCTTAGCATTTATTACATTACCTTGAAATTATTTGTTTATGTATCTACTGCCCCAGAAGCCATTTCTCATCCGTCTGTAAGTCCAGCATTGTTCCTGATAGGGAGGGCATACTGGGGGAAAAATGTCTTAGAAGGGAACTCTCAGTGGCAACCACAGTAGAATGACACAAGAGAGTTAACAAAATTTAGAATTGCCTTGAAAAAAAATCCCTAGTACCTGTGTTTTTCGGCACTTCACATTTTAACAATCTACTCATTCAGTGTTTCCCAATAAACAAACATAACTCACTTCTCAGGAGTTTTAGTTGCTTATTTGAAATTCTTAATGATGATGCCCTAATCAGCAGTTTCTCTTTACCAGTATACAAGCAATGTTCATTGGCAACAAATCAATAAATATAGAAGGACATGGCCAGCAGCACTGGGGACAATCAACTGCACTGACAAGTGTTCCAAGAACACATCACGTTTTGAAAACATAAACATGATTTAATCATACACGTCACAGACTTTTAGCAGTAAAAGAGCCTCTAGAAATCACCCAGATCAGCCCTCATTGTCAGATAAGAAACTGCAGCCCAAAGAAGTAATCTGAGTCCATACAATTCACTAGTTGCAAATCTTCTCTTGATCCTGGTCTAGACTCTAGTAATATAATATTTCTTGGGGCATTTTGAATTAGCAAAAATGAAATGTTCTAACTAGGACTCTTCCAAGTCACAAAAAACCAGCTCAGCCAGAACGAGTTTCTTAGAACTGGCATACCGTGTTAACAGGTAAAAAAGCTTCATCATTTTGAAGTGTTTCTGCCCTAAGAGAGACAAAATACAAGGGCAAATCCATAAGAGCAACAGTGAAAATTTCAAATGGGAATAAATGGAGGCTCCTCAAGAAACCTTATGCAGCAAGACTAATGATTAAAATAGACAAATATAAGGTATGTCCTAAATATCATTTGGGATGTATAAGACATTAAGATTAATAACCCTGCTTCATGAAAGATACTTAAATGTTTCATTTCAAAAATGTTGAAACAATCCTATTAGAAAACATTAAAAAAAAAAAAAACCTGACAATTCTTTCTTTAAATCAGCTTCCATAATCATTCTCATTTCTTATCCATTCTTAAAGTCAAATTCTTAGTCCATCTTTACAGATCTTAATTGCTACAAAATTCTCATTGGTTCTGCTAAGTTTGAGAGGGGAGGAGATGGGGAGAGAGGGGAGAAATAGGAAGAAGGTCTTGTAGATTGAACTGTGTTGCCCAAAAAGTCATGTCCCAGTCCTGTGAATGTCACCTTTTTTTGGAAATAAGGCCTCTGAAGATGTTACCAGTTAAAAGGAGGCCAAATTGAATTAGGGTGGGCCCTAATCCAATATGACTGGTGTCCTTACGAGAAGGAAAGAACTGGACACAGACAGACAAACATGGGGGAGGGGGGGATTTCAGATGATAACTGAGGCAGAGACTGAAGCCCAAGGATTGCTGGCAAACCTGCAAAACTAGGAAGAGTTTCCTCCCCTACAAATTTCAGACTTCAAGCTTCCAGAATTGCAATACAAGAAATTTCTATTATAATAAGCTACCCAGTTTGTGATTCTTTGTTACAAAGCCCTAAGAAATTCAGAGAGAAAGAATTTACTCTACGGCAGACCCTATATGAAGTATTTTATATGTATTATCTGTTAGAATCCTGGAAAAAGAAAAAAACCCTATGGTAGTGTGTTATTTTCTCCATTTTGTAGATGAGGAAACTGAGACTTAGATTAACTAATTTGTCTCAGTCCCAGAACTAGTAAATGCTAGAACCAGGAAACCTTGTGTTCTTGACCACATATATCTGAGTCAGGTGAATAGAGTTAATAACTAATTTTCTACCTGGAAGTCTCATAGACACCTAAAACCAGCATGATTAGGTCATCCTTCTTCCATTCTCAACCCACATATCTCTAACCTCAAATCCTCTCCTCTTCCTGGGTTCCTGGTCTTGGTTCTCAGTGTCACTACCCATTCCAAATCCAAAACCTTGTCTTTCAACCTAGACTCCTTACCTTTCCTCCATCCACCACATCCAACTGGCCAAAATCCTACTTAGTCTCGCTCCTAAATATCTCTCAGATCCACCCCTCTACCATTCCTTGGTTTAACCTCACATCATATCTCACCTGGATTACAGTGAAATAGCCATTTTGGTGGGAGTTATTGTTAGCAGTGTATTGTAAATCACAGAGTTAAAACCACCCTGAACAAACACTTAAATAAGTGGGCTGTGTAGGAGAAATGCATCACCTTAACAAATTACCCTGCCAAACCACATCTACTACCATTAGGTGATAGATATTGGTGTAGTACTTTAATAACCAGCATGATATATGATAATTGGGAAAAATGCAATAGTTACAATAGACAAACACAATTAAAACATAACAAAATTATCCGTTTCCTTCCTCAACTTGTAAATATTAAATAAAAAAATTAATTGTCAATAACTAAAAAACTCCGCTGAGGGAAAAAAAGTGTACCAAAAAAACAAGCATGTAACTTTTTACTGACAGGATGAATCTTCCTGGGCTTCTTCAGTTCTATGTACTCTAGTCCATAGCACTAGTCAGATAATCTTTCCAAATTTAATATCATTTTCTACCCTAAAAATATTCAATAGTCTTGAATCCTCCAAAGAATAAAGCCTAATTTCTGTAGATTGCATCAAGGCCCTTGCTGTGACAGGCAATGCACATCTGTCCTTCTCATCTGCTTCTTGATGCCCTCTCTGATATCCACCTGCCCCCTTCCCCTCAGCTCTCTTCCCTCATGAGAAAAACCAGACCTACATCCATCATGGAAGTCCATGGATCCAGCTGCAAACTTCAGCCATAGCCTTTAGAACCTTGATTTCTCCCTATTTATTGGCTATCTCCCTCTCCTGGCCATGACTTTCCCAATGACTATGGTTCCAAAAACATCATAAATGCTTCCAAAATCGAAGGAAGATAGTATGTTCTGAAAGCAACCTCTGGGTCAACAGAAAAAACAATGATGTTATCATAAGGTGAGCTCAAGAAATGGGAAATGGGACAAGTATAAAATAAGCGCTTCCCATCTCACTCAGAGTAAAAGCCAAACTCTTTACAATGTCCAACAAAACCTTAGAAGAGACCATTTGTCCTCACCACTCCATTCCACCCTCCTGTCTGATTTCTCTTCCCCTGGCTTGCTCTTCTACAGCTATACTGACCTTCTTGCTGTTCCCTGACCAACCAAGCTTGCTGGTCCCTCTGCCTAGAAAGTCCTTCTGCTATGTTTGTACAGCTTATTCCCACATTTTCTTTACATATCTTAGTAGAGAGAATTTTTCAATTCCCACCCCAGGCATCCTTTTATCACTGCTTTATCAATCACCATAGCTATTATCGCCATCTGATATCCTAGTATCAGATACTTGGCAAACCTGCAAAACTAGGAAGAGGTTCCTCCCCTACAAATTTCCTTTGGAAATTTGCTGATTGTAGTTCTCTTTCACTAGAAAGTAAACTTCAAGAAGACAGGGGTTTCTGTCTAACTTGTTAGAATAGTGCCTGACACATACTAAGTGCTCTGTAAATCTCTGTCATCTTCCTCAAAGGCAACGAGTTTGTCTTGTTCATTTCTAAATCCTTAGTGCCTGGTACTGGTTGGGCATATACTGAAATAATGACACAATTCACAAGAATGGATAAATTTACATCTGAAATGTTGAGTAAAGGCAAAGCACAGAACATTGGGAGATTGGCTACAATTAAAGAATGAGTAATGAAAAAAACAGGTGGTGAAGGAATCAGACAAAAAGCAATCCAAAATTTGGGAGAAAATTAGGAGAGAGTGGTAATGTGTAATCAAAGGAAAAGTGATCAACAGTGTCAAAATGGACAATGGCTAAAAAGAAACAGATGCACATAGGAATAGTTTAACTGGAGTGGGAGAGTCATGATCCCACTGTAGTGGTTAAAAGGAGAAGTGGAGGTAAAACTGGCAATGAATTCTTAGGAAGCCTATCACTGAATGGAAGGGAAGAGTTTGGATAGGCAACAGTAGAAAAACAGAGAACAGAGAATTGCTAAAGAGCAAAAGAAGGATGAGGCAATCTGTATCAAAGCCAGTCATCAGGCCACAGTGGTTCCTGGCAAACAGCAATGGAGTCTGCCAGGAGTAAAACAGAACTGGAGTGGCCGGGATTGAGGATTAGATCTCAAGGGTGCTGTGGAAAATATATCCAATGACTGGTCATGGGTGGCCAAAGCCAAGTAGGGAAATAAAAGCAGCAGGTGTGCGTAGGGCTGATAAAATTGGAGAGCAGGGTAGGGTGTGGGTATGGTCGATAAAATTGGAGAGCAGGGAGAGGGTATGGGAGGAGCTGATAAAATTGTAGAGCAAGGGGAGGGTGGGGTTGATAAAACAAGAGCAGGGGAGACACCACATTTTTGAGCTCATCATGACAGTGAAGAGCAACTTTGGCTAGAGAAGCACATGCCCAATTTTTCAGTCTCTGAAGTGGGAAGAGCAAGGTCAATTTAAGTTCTAAAGAGTAGGAATGAAAGTCACGAAGCAGAAGAGACCTGCAACCCAAGAGTCCTGATGAGAGAGATGAAGCAAAAAGAGGGAAAAATGTTGGGACATGGGTAGTAGCGAAAGGGCTGAAGAGATCACAGATGAAGAGCTGGAGAGGGCAAAAGCTGGATCACTATAGATGGAGCACAGTCCTGAGGTGCTCTACCATGGGGGTAGAGCATATGGCTGCAAAATGGACTTGAAGTCCCTCTCTACTAGGCATCTGCTCCCGCAACTAACTGGCTCTGAAGAGCTCTAGAATTACAAATAGGCATACTAAAGGTCACTGAGGATCACTATTTTAGACTAGCTGAAACACAGTTCACTGAAACAAAATAAATTATGAAAAACAAATGCCTACCTCGTAACAGTAACAAAGTTAGTCTTGTTTTACTAAGTAATCTAACTTCGAATATGTTTTCAGTCAAATGCTGGGTTAAATTAAATCACTTTTCCTAATTATCAAACACAGCTTGAAAAATCTAACAAAATTATAGCACTGTCAGTTTGCACAGAAGCTTGGGAAGTGAATGACTTCAAATTGTCTCCCAACTTAGGCAACAAGGGGGAGCAAACGATGATGTCAGACTTTAATTACCGCCTCATACTTTTCATGATACAAAAGTTTCTAAGGTGGCCAAAAACAAGCCACACTCTGTACTGAAGCAAAAAAGACAAACATCTGCAGACTTATGGCAGACATCTAAGTGTTTTCATTTAATTATCCCACCCTTGTTTGTTTGTTGAGGATGCTTTCCCACTCACACACAAATTAAGAGAAGTCAGACTTTTTTTAACGTTTGAATATTAATGCTGATCAATACTGAAAGTCTGTGATGTGATGTTTTCATGGCAGCAAACAGCAGGGAGCCTGGCCAGGTGTTTGTTTCAACAGGTGACAGAAGACACCAGAGACCTCAGTGAACCGTAACCACTGTCAGGATCCTAAGGCATCTATTGGCACCTTTTTCGTTTGATACTATACCTGCGGCACTTCCAATGGCGTTATCAGCATCGCCTAAGGAGTTTTTCCTGAATACCACTGACTCAGAATCTCTAGGACTCCAAGCAGAAGATTCTTATTTTAAGTTGTTTCTCATTGAGTCTAACTTACCTCCTGTTGAGAACACTTGTAGCATAAAGTAAGCACAGAGTGTCCTCAACTAAGAATTCAACCAACTTTAAAGCAGTGGTTCTCAACCTGTCTGAACTCTAGAATCACCAGGGGAACATTTAAAAACCCCACTGACTAGGCCACAGGGCAGACCATAACATCAGAGTCCTTAAGGGTGAGACCCAGCCATCAACATTTTTTTTTTAATTGGCACGGGCAAGCTCTGGGCCATCATCAGCCTTTTTTTAATGCTACCATGTAATTCCAACAAGCAGTCAAGGTTGACAACCACTGAAGCAGAGGGCAATTTCTACATATGTTTCATTTAAACGTGCACTAATGACTGGTAATTTTATGTATGCAGAGAGCTGGCCCATGCAACTATTTGATGAATAAATCAAATGATACGCCACACCATCATCAAAACGCAGACATGGTGAGCAGGCTACAGACTTTGAAGTAACTGGTCCTACTGTTCATAAGCCAGCAGGAAGACGTCAGATACCAAACTAAACAGCATGCAATATGTTAGCTAATCCCAATTAAGAAGCTTGGTTCAAAATTTATAGACCAAATGCTCTTAGCATTAGCAAAGGATGTGCTAATTTAATCAAGGGAAATTTTCTTTTCAGAAGAGAGACAGTCCTGTTAAATCAGTGTGCAAACCAAACAGTTCATTTCTTCAGTTGCAAAAGAGCATCAAGAAAGTTCTTAAGTTCATACTGTGAGATGCTTACTTTGTTCTGAAGAAAGAACTAAATACTTAGACACTCAAGTATTCCCTCCCTGAACTTCCTGAGGTTTCAGCATACAGGTCTTTAATACAACCCCAACTATTTTACAAAGGACAAACCTGTCCCACCCAGTTTGCCCAAAAGCCTGCTTGAAACCATGGATAGTCTGGCACGGACAGTTTCCAGGGTCAATCAGGACTGCTCAGAATGACAAGATGGACAGAAAGCCGAGCCGGGAAAACTAAAGAACCAATAAAAACAAAGTATCACCAAATGAAAAACTATTCAAACACAAGTACATTCTTTGCCAAGCCACAAGAGAACACTGGAAATAGGCTGATTTAAAAGTTATAGTTAATGATACAACTGAAAAAAGGGAAGAACTTTAAGCAAGAGTACTTGCTTAAAGTTAAGCAACCAGAGGGATTATTATTATTTTTCTAAGCTAAAAGAACTTCCTCGAATTTTGGCACTCTTTTAAGATGACTAACTGCTTTCTTAAGAAACAGGTAAAATTAGCATTGAGAGAAGGGGGTGGGGAGTGATGGAATATTGTCAGAAAAACTGGACTATCATGCACACATTTCTTTTCAAACACAAAGACTCCTAGGGATTAAAACAGAGATTGTCAAACTGTATTTCCATGGAACACTGATGCTCTATTTCTTGGACAGGGTGTTCCACCTTCCAGAATCAGACAATGAGGGGTCTTTTCCCAATTAACAAAGGGGAGAAGTTAATAAGATAGTTCTCAATTTCAAGATATGCTCACTTCTTTTTTTTTTTTAACTTTGGGTACTTGCTATATAGCTTGTCTATACAAACCTCTATTATACAAGGGATTTGATTTAACTGATTACATATTTAGTTATTTAAAGCTTAATTTTTCAACACTTTGAGGTGTCACTGAAAGAATGCCATAACTTCTAAGGGCTCTGTCACCACTAAATGAGTTTGAGGACCAACCAGAGCAATAGTTGGGGTCTATATTTGCTTTTGTGAGTAATCTTAATACATAAATCATAATGGACTTAATAGGAGTACAGGAATAGTTTCTTTTAGTATAACAGTTCTAAATCACAAAGACATCTGTTGTGGTTTTGTGTAAAGAGGCTTTTCAAAATATTTCTAATCCCCAGCTCCTGGCTCGGTACCTGGCCACAGAAGGTACTCAGTGAAACCTGTGGTTTATGCTGAAGATGGAGACATGTGAACTAACTCAAGTTACTTAGCCTACACAGCCCCACTTACCTCACCTGGAAAAGATCACCATGGGGGGGGGGGGCGTAGAGATGGATAAATGTTGTTGCAAAATTGTTTATACAAATATTCAATAGGAACTTGCTTTTTGCATTAGAGCACAGGTATTCTTCTTTCTGTTTTGGATACTAGCAAATCTAAGATGCTGGTTCCAGTCTTCCAAAACTCTTTGTTGGCCTTTCAAAATCAACCCAGACATGTATTTCCATCATGGCTGTTTCGAGGCAAGGTCTGAAAAACTTGGGTCAGAGCAGAGCTAACCATGATCTTGAGCTGCTATGGGCATTACTTTGTAATCTTGTTTTCACTAACAAATCCTTCAATTCTAGGAAATTATGTTCCCAGGAAAGACTAGCTACTGATATGGACATATATATAATTACTCTAGGTAATTTTCCAAACTGTAATCCAAATCATTGTTATTCCTGTTCCTGCATTTATACTTTGCTTTAATGGCCGGAAAGAGAAGTTAAATAGGAATGCAGAATGTAGGAAAATTTTTTAAAAGAGTTTAAAACATACAAGTTGTCCTATAAACATAAAAATATATGCAAATGTGTAGGAATAGGGAGAGTTCAGGCTTAAAACGTACAGAGTTTCTATTTGGGACAATGGAAAAGTTTCTCTAATGAAAAATATAAACACAAATGAACAAATTTAGTAGTATCTTGTAAATTTTACATATCAAACAAGATACTATGCAAAATCAACAAGAGACTATTTTATCTTGATTGGCAAAGGTTTTGTTTTGTTTTGCTTCAAATTACAGTATCTAGATTTGAGAGGGGAAGGTCTAAGAAAGGGCAGTAATTGTCACACCTAGCTGGTAGAAGTGTAAATCAGTATAATGTTTCTGGAATGCTACTGGTAATTCATATCAGAAAAAAACTTCTGACCCAGCAATTTCATGTGTAGGAACTTATTTTAAGGAAATAACCATGGGTGCTTGTATTAGAAATGGCAATTATTGGCTACTCTGCCCTCACCCCACTCCGGGCAATCCATCTCAACCCCCAGCTAGCAAGCAATGCACACAGAAAACCAAAGACCAAGCACAGCAGACTGACCCAGAGGCAACGCTCAACCCAAGAGAGACTCACCCATAGGCTGAAACTTTACTTACGTGGGAGCTAGAAAGAGGAACTGGGTAAAATTCTTTCCTATTAGAAATTGATTTCTATTTGGAAACTAAATCATGCTTGTAGGTTCCAGATCTAAGGGACTCTGATTCAGGGTTTGGGCCAGGGACCGTGTGGAACAAGTTTCAAAATTAACAGAAAGACAGTTTGTTTAATTTTTATTATAATCATGTATTACATTTTTTAAACTCATTCTTTGAAAAATCTGTTGTAGGAGAGGCTGCTAGCTGCTCACCCAGTATCCATTCTCATGTATTTCTTTTGTTTTGTTTTATTTTGAGGGAGTGCTTGGACCAGGAATTGAACCTGGGTCTTCTGCATGGCAGGCTAGCATTCTACATGTATTACCTTTTTTTTTTTTTTTTTTTGCTTGGGCAGGCACAGGGAATCGAACCTGGGTCTCCAGCATGGCATGCGAGAACTCTGCCTGCTGAGTCACCATGGCCTGCCCTACATGTATTACTCTCAAAACTGAAAAAACAAATGCAAAATTTGGTAAGAAATAACCTAAGAATCTAGTCACTCGTTAAAGAAGAGACTATTGGTTTCCTAATGGTAAAAACCATACCCCTCCTTCCTAAGCCCACACAAAGATAGCGCCTCCAGCAAAATGGGGATAGGTATTTGTTTTCTTCAGACCACAATTGTTGGTTTTTCTCTCCCATTGGTTTCTTTTTTAGAGCCATATATAAACACAGGAGTACCGACTTACATTATTTACTCCTATAACAATAACACTCTGTATTTATTTGCAAACCCTATACTTAAGCAGCCACATGGGAACTGTTCTATAGATAATAGCTAAGTCAGCCATACTGTCATAGACTCACAGGATACTGGTGCTTAATGCATTTTTAAAATCACCCCACCCTCATAGTACAGATAGATTCTGAGGGGCACAAAGATTTTCTTCATGTATTATTTATATGTAGCCCCATTAAAAAAAAAAAAGATCTGAGCAGCTTATAAGAAAAGCAGGGTGTTGGGAAAGGAAGAATTACTAGTTCTTCAAGAGCTATACCCTAAAAGAAGTTACCTGCTCTTGGAAGGAAGTCCTAGAACACAAACTGATCCTACATTCAAACGTAATTCCCACACTGTCCCTAGGATAGTTCCAGAATATAGAAATTTCCCAGGGCACAAACCACCCAGATTAGAACTGGAATAGAGGGAGAAGGGCTTGGGATGGAAAGCCAGGGTCTCCCTAAGATTCAGTAATCAAGACCAAGCCCCAGAGAAATATCAGGACCACAGGCCCAACATCACTCAGAATCCTTCCCAGGCCAGGCTGAGGCAGGGAGAGGGAGGAAATGCAGTGGAACAGGAAAACTATGATTCCAGTGGCGGTTGTCACAGGCTCTGCAGAGCAGACAACCTCTTGAGACATGAACAACTACTGCACAGACTAGTCCAAGGGAGAATGACAAGACTGTATGTAGCCCAGACAGCTACTTCAGCCCTCATTTTCCAGGGAAGACACAGTCTCCCATTCCTGCCAAACTATGCAGGAAGAGTGATCTACAAGTGGCTGGTTGATCACTGCAGAGAGGGCCTGTCGTGGTGCATCTGAGATCATTCAGAGCAGGCCCAGCACTCAACAAGCCACTAACAAGGAACAGAACAGCCTGTGTGGCCCAGTGGGTTCTCACCAATCTGAACTGGCAGGGCCCCACTCTCTCTTTCTCACATCCACACTCACACACACATGCAGACACACATCCACAACTCAACCTAGGGGTTGGTTGCTGTAAAACAGTTCCGTTATTCATACCAGTGTCACAGATACATAAGTAAACTGACAGTCTATAGACAACCCCTAAATCACTGCTTTCCAGGATTGAGAATGTTATTTTGTAGCGACTCAAATATTTCTATTAACTTGTTTATCCTACATATCTCCTCCTTTCCAATAATGAAATTAGTTGCAAGGTTAAGAAACAGAGGATAGAGGTAAGAAGAAGAAAGCGAACATCTCAGGATCTTAACAAGCTTTCATGGTTCAGAGGTCACCTCTAGACAGACATGCAAAAGTCAACTGTATCTTAGAGATTCTTACATTATGGGGTGGGGGGGTTAACTGACTACAAAAAATCTTTTGCATTAAAGAAAATACAAACATAATACAGTGACCAAGTAAACTGCTCTCTGACAGGTAGGACAATCAGTAGTAGATAATATTAAAACATGTTCTCATAACATTACTGCATAATTATAATATTGCTTTGCGTTATCATTTGCAAGATGCCTTCTCACTCCTAGACCAATAGTTGAACTGTAATTCAGATACCACACATTAACCAAAAATCACAGTAAGGATGTCTTTCTAGAACACCCTGGGAATTTCCATCCCTTCTATTAGTACAACTGACTCAGTTAATAAAGACACTTAAGAATGTGGGAAACACTAGAATTCACTCAACAAATCTGAAATAACATCCCCTCAAACAACAACAACAACTAAATTTGTTAGTTTTCAAGTGTTACACAAACTTTTAAGACCGGGAGTGAAGAAAAGGACCAATATGTTCCCCCAGCCATTCTATTGCAAGATACACAACATGGGAGTCTTTAATGTTATACTTTGGAATGTGCATCCTGTTCTGTACTCTGCTTCCTATACTCTTTCTACTCCTACCCAGAGCTGTCCTGAGTTAGAACACGTTCCCGGGTTCAAGCAGAAAAGGAAGAAGAGCCACAACATGTGGGATACAACTGTGATTCCTTCAACCCCAATTTCCATATTGCCATACTAACTAAGTGCTCTTTCATCATAACAATTACTAGATTAATAGATACTCCAGTAAGTATTTGTGCCAGTTTGAAAATATTATGTGCCCAAGAAAAGCCTTGCTTTAATCCTGATTCAACACTGTATGTTGGAAACCTTTGATTAGATGATCTCCATGGAGATGTGACATGCCTAATTCTGGGTGTGACCTTTTGATTAATTAGATTAGTTTGATTTATTAATGGGACAAATTTGATTAATTCCATTAGATTATGGAATCCTTTAAGAGGAAATATTTTAGAGAGAATCAGAAATGACAGAGCTGATAGAGAGAAAGCAAACACAAATTCCAGGGCCAAGAGAGAAAAGATACGAACGTTTGGAGATGGTTGGAGCCCAGCAGACATTGCTGTGTGCCTTTCCATGAGATATTGAGCAAGCCAACCTGGAGAGAGTCAAGGGAAGAGAAGAGATGAAAGCCAGCCCCAGAGAAGCAAAGTGAGGAACCCCCACACGGACAGAGATTGAAAGCGGAGCCCAGGAGCAAGGGACCAGCAGACGCCAGCCACATGACTACCCAGCTGACAGAGGTATTACCCATCGCCTTCCTTAAATTAAGGTATCTTTCCCTAGATGCCTTAGTTTGGACATTTTCATAGGCTTAGAACTGCAAACCTGTAACTTATTAAATTTTCCTTTTTTAAAAGCCGTTCCAGTTCTAGTATATCACATTCCAGCAGCTTGCAAAGCAACACAGTATTTCAATAAGTAATACTACAATAAGATAAATCAATACTCCCCATTTCATGGATTTCAGATTCATTCAATGAATTCCAGAATTCCAAACTGTTTTTCTTAGAGATGCCTAAGGGTGATCCCTGCTGCTTCTGAGTCTAGTCTCTCACCCTTGCTACCTTAGGAACCAATTAAAGAGTTGGAAAAATCATAGATGTTCCAGGCATATTAACCCAAGTCAAAGAAGACCACACAATACTCAGAGTAGTCACAAATGCCAAGAGAACTTAAGGCTCTGATTAAGCTGATTTTCTACTTAACAAAGAATTAGAAATCCTCCTGATTCTAACCCTTATCTGAGGAAATTATTTTTTAAATGCACAACATATTTTTCCTGTTTTAGAGGGGCAAGTGTGCTAAACAAGGTGAAACTCAGGTTTTATTTTCAAACTGAGGTTCTTACATTGACTCAAGGGCCATCCTTCTGAATGCAGAATCATAGAATTAGAAAAATCTTTAGATGCCACAGCCCAACCCCCTTATTTTACAGACGAGAAAACCAAAGTGCTGAAAAATGTGCCCAAAGACATACAATCATACTTTTCACAGTATTCTCAATGTCAATTAACGACAACACCAGTCCCCAAAGCCACCCAATCTCAAAACTTAGAATAAAACTTAGATAATATTAAACTGCATGTTTCTCTGGATAGGCCTTCACAGTATTAGCCAAAGAAAAAATAATAAGTTCTGATTGCCTGAGACGTAACCTCCTGGAAGACCAGGTGGATGCAGTTCCTGCTCTCATCAGAAAGGAAAGAGGAGCTGCAGGTGGGTAACAATGTTTCCAGGTCAGATGGCAACTCCACCAACATACGTTTGCTTACTAAGACAATGCTCTGATACTTCCATGACTTTTCTTATGTACCCAGAGAGAGCATGTCATAGTCCAATTAGTTTATTAATATCACAGCATGACAGCCTGTGGGAGAATTCTGTGGGAGAATGCCTGGACTCTGCAGTACATAGGAAATAACAGTTTCTTCCTTGCCAGTCACACCCATTAATCAACATCATTCTGTCTTTAAGTGGTCTTGGGTTTTTGGTTCACAATCCAGGTAGATTAATTAGATAGGATTTTTGGTAAGGTGTTTTACTACACTTAAATTTATCAACTCAGAAAGGCCTTCCAGAGTATTAAAATTCCTCAAGGGTCAGGATGGTGTCTTACCTTCAGAACCTACTACTTTACTTGACATTGCAGTAGATACTTTTGTCAAACAGAACCTGGACATATGATGAATATGGAAATATTGGAACTACATATGCAATGTACCCAAGAGATGAACTTCAGAAGTCTGGGTTTCAATTTATTACATATGTAATCTCAAAACACATACGCTAGAAATATGTTCAGAGAGATCTGGTCTAGTCCTCTATTTTTATATAGAAAAAACTGAGACCCAGGACAGGTAGGTGAATTATTCCATACTTACTCATTACATGGTTGTGATGGTTAAGTTCATGGGTCAACTTGGTCAGGTAATGGTGTCCAGTGATTTGTTACATAAACACTGGCCTGATAATGTGAGACTATTTCAGGAATTTAAATCACCAGTAAGTTGACTGCATCTATGGATGATTGCATCTACAATCAATTGAAGAGATTGCCTTCAACAATGAAAAACATCTCACCCAATCAATTAAAGGACTTAAAAGGAGAAGTGATGACTTCAGTAGTCAGAAGGGAGACTTTCCATCCCTACTTGAGCCAGCCAACTTCTCCTGGGAAATTCATCAAAAATGCTCTGATCAGAGTTCCCAGACTGAGGTTTGCACCCAGGTTTGGACTTGCCCATACCCACAGTCACATGAGCTAACTCCTATAAATAATCTCATAATATTTATATTACATATATATCATTATTATTATATATCCTATCAGTTCTGTTTTCCTAGAGAAGGCTGACTAATACCAATCCTGGCAGCAGGACTGGTTCTTGAGAAACCGAATCTTAAGGATGAAATTTCTGAGTTGGTTCTGGGGTTTTTGGGAACTGGTTCTCTAACATGACTAGATTTAAAGGCACTAATGACTATTTCCAACAATCAAGAGGGCGCTGATAGTCCACGGCATGGGCTGGCAAAAGAGCTATGCAGAAAACTTTAATTTGTATACTTATAGCATGTGTTATTTTCTTTACGTATATAATTTTTCATTACAAAAGTTAAAATAAAAAAGGTAGTTTTTAGAGCTGTTAAAATAACAAAATACCCTAAGTGGCATCTCAGTTGCCTAATATTGGGGCTTCAATTAGATTCTCAATCCTTTGGAGTTTTTTATCTCTAGGATTACCAGAGATATATCTTCATAGTCATTCCAAACATTTACCTCTATGTTGGAAATTCATAAGCAGGGCCTTCAAGAACCAAACCACAAGACAGATTATGTTACTTATGTTTAAAGATATGGCAAGTGATGATTCTGAATAGCAGGTAGTGATGAGTAGCCAAACATATTGAAGGCCTGGATAGCCATTATCTCTTCATAGTAGGCAGGTCTGGGGGATTTTGCTAGAAGGGAGACAGGAATAAAAGTTGACCTAGAGCTGTCTCCCCATATAAATTTGATATTTAACATACACCCAGTGTAGGAAAAGTGTGGACTATAAAATAGTGTTATGGGGGACACATAACTAAAGGCATTCATCTGTAAGGAATGAAGTTGTACTATCAATTTGTGTTAACCTCAATCATAATGACAAAGGAATCTGAAAACTTTACTCATTATTTCCTATTGTACAATATCTCATAAATTTGAATTAAGGTATAAAAAAGAGATGCAAAATATCACCACTGGATATGGCTACTCATAGGCTTATGAGAGGCAAGGCTCTCAGTAAAAGTGTTTTTAACACCTTAAAAGTTCTATGGAATTAAAAAGTATAATGACATTGCTGCTTATTTCTAAGTACACTGGATAGAGCTGCAAAAGTTGTAAAAGAAAGGGACAAGCTGAAGGCTTCAAATTCCCAATTTAAGCATTGCAAGAAGGACACAAAAGTTCCTACATGTGCCTGCCCTGAGCTTTGAGCAGTACACCTGGTTGTTCATTTAACTGAAAGGAGAAATGGCTAGAAGCACATCTGTATATTGATTCATAGGCTGTCACCAATGGTCTGGCTGGATGGTCAGGGACTTGGGAGGAACATGACTGGAAAATTGGTGACAAAAAGGTCTGGGGAAGAAGTATGTGAAAAGACATTTCCGAGTGCAAAAACATGAGGATGTGTCCCGTGATCGCCAGAAGGTGACTTCAGCAGAGGAAGATTTTAATAATCAAGTAGATAAGATGGATATCATTGGGGTCTTTCCCCAGTCACTCCCGTCATTGTCCAATGGGCTCACGAACAGAGGTTATGCATGGGTACAACATGGACTTCCACTCACCATGGCTGATTTGGCTACAGCCACTGCTGAGTGTCCAATATGCCACCAGCAGAGACTAACACTCAGTTCCTGATATAGCACAGTTCCCAGACGTGATCAGCCTGCTACCTGATGATAGGGAGATTACACCTGTGGTCGTTAGATTCAGTTGTCAACTTGACCAGGTGAAGGTGCCTAGATCTATTGCTGTGGACATGAGCCAATGGTAGTGAACCTCATCTGTTGTTGATTACATCTGCAGTCGGCTAGGAGGCATGCCTGCTGCAACGAATGATGTTTGACTTAATTGTCTAGTGCTTAAATGAAAGAGCACAACATAGCATAGTCTAAGCAGCTCAGCATACCTCATCTCAGCACTCACAGCTCAGCCCAGGCCTTTGGAGATACAGAAAGGAATCACCCCGGGGAAAGGGGTGATTGTTGGGAACACAGAGGCCTGGAGAGAAAGCCAGTAGAGATCACCCTGTGCCTTCCCATGTAAGAAAGAACCTCAGGTGAAAGTTACCTGCCTTTCCTCTGAAGAACTAACGAAATAAATCCCCTTTTATTAAAAGCCAATCCATCTCTGGTGTGTTGCATTCTAGCAACTAGCAAAGTAGAACATCCAAATACTTCCATTGTCTGAGTTTTTGCTTTGAATTTTTTTTTTTATTAATTAAAAAAAGAATTAACAAAACAATTAGAAATCATTCCAATCTACATGTACAATCAGTAATTCTTAATAACATCACATAGTTGCATATTCATCATTTCTTAGTACATTTGCATCAATTTAGAAAAAGAAATAAAAAGACAACAGAATAAGAATTAAAACAATAATAGAAAGAAAAAAAAACAAAAAAAACAAAAACAAAAAACCTATACCTCACATGCAGCTTCATTCAGTGTTTTAATATAATTGCATTACAATTGGGTAGTATTGTGCTGTCCATTTCTGAGTTTTTATATCCAGTCCCATTGTACAGTCTGTATCCCTTCATCTCCAATTATCCCTTCTCTTTTTTTTTTTTTTTAATTAACGGAAAAAAAGAAATTAACCCAACATTTAGAGATCATACCATTCTACACATGCAATCATTAATTCTTAACATCATCACATAGATGCATGATCATCATTTCTTAGTACATTTGCATTGGTTTAGAAGAACTAGCAACATAACCGAAAAAGATATAGAATGTTAATATAGAAAAAAAAATAAAAGTAATAATAGTAAAATCAAAACAAAACAAAACAAAACAAAACAAAAACCTATAGCTCAGATGCAGCTTCATTCAGTGTTTTAACATGATTACTTTACAATTAGGTATTATTGTGCTGTCCATTTTTGAGTTTTTGTATCTAGTCCTGTTGCACAGTCTGTATCCCTTCAGCTTCAATTACCCATTGTCTTACCCTGTTTCTAACTCCTGCTGAACTCTGTTACCAATGACATATTTCAAGTTTATTCTCGAATGTCCGTTCACATCAGTGGGACCATACAGTATTTGTCCTTTAGTTTTTGGCTGGATTCACTCAGCATAATGTTCTCTAGGTCCATCCATGTTATTACATGGTTCATAAGTTTATCTTGTCTTAAAGCTGAATCCATTCTGCCATTCTATGTCTTTTGATTGGGAAATTCAGTCCATTAACTTTTAGTGTTATTACTGTTTGGATAATATTTTCCTCTACCATTTTGGCTTTTGTATTATATATATCATATCTGATTTTCCTTCTTTCTACACTTTACTCCATACCTCTCTCTTCTGTCTTTTCGTATCTGACTCTAGTGCTCCCTTTAGTATTTCTTGCAGAGCTGGTCTCTTGGTCACAAATTCTCTCAGTGACTTTTTGTCTATAAATGTTTTAATTTCTCCTTCATTTTTGAAGGACAATTTTGCTGGATATAGGAGTCTTGGTTGGCAGTTTTTCTCTTTTAGTGATTTAAATATATCATCCCACTGTCTTCTAGCTTCCATGGTTTCTGCTGAGAAATCTACACATAGTCTTATTGGGTTTCCCTTGTATGTGACAGATTGTTTTTCTCTTGCTGCTTTCAAGATCCTCTCTTTCTCTTTGACCTCTGACATTCTAACTAGTAAATGTCTTGGAGAACGCCTATTTGGGTCTATTCTCTTTGGGGTGCGCTGCACTTCTTGGATCTGTATATTTAGGTCTTTCATAAGAGTTGGGAAATTTTCAGTGATAATTTCTTCCATTAGTTTTTCTCCTCCTTTTCCCTTCTCTTCTCCTTCTGGGACACCCACAACACGTATATTTGTGCGCTTCATATTGTCATTCAGTTCCCTGATTCCCTGCTCAAGTTTTTCCATTCTTTTCCCTATAGTTTCTGTTTCTTTTTGGAATTCAGTTGTTCCATCCTCCAGTTCACTAATTGTAGCTTCTGTCTCTTTAGATCTACCATTGTAGGTATCCACTGTTTTTTCCATTTTTTCTTCTTTGTCCTTCACTCCCACAAGTTCTGTGATTTGTTTTTTCAGATTTTCTATTTCTTCTTTTTGTTCAGCCCATATCTTCTTCATGTCCTCCCTCAATTTATTGATTTGGTTTTTGAAGAGTTTTTCCATTTCTGTTCGTATATTCAGCATTAGTTGTCTCAGCTCCTGTATCTCCTTTGAACTATTGGTTTGTTCCTTTGATTGGGCCATATCTTCAATTTTCCGAGCGTCATCCATTATTTTCTGCTGGTGTCTGGGCATTTGATCAGATCTCCCTGGGTGTGGGACCCAGCTGGTTGAAAGGTTTTTCTGTGGAATCTCTGGGCTCTGTTTTTCTTTTCCTGCCCAGTAGGTGGCGCTCGTGGCGGTCGTTTGTCTGCGGGGCAGTCGGCCCGGGAAACCGCGCGTGGAGGCGGGGGTCGCTGGCCGTGGCTTGGGGGAGTGCCGGTCCAAATTGCCCAGCTGGCCCGAGACGCCAAGCGTGACGGGAGGGCCCCGCTATCCAATGTTCCCAGTCAGACCGGGGAGCCACGTGCGTGGAGGGGACCCCAGACGCCAGCCACCCCAGCCGGGAAAACGTGCACCCCTCGGGTATCTCACAGCAGTGGATTCTCCCTACCCGTTCAGCCGTTCCAGAATGGGGTACGCTGTCTTTTTTGGTCTCTGTCGTGACTCCGGGAGCTGTTTTGTATTGTTTCTGTTTCTTTAGTTGCTTTTCTGGAGGAGGAACTAAGACCCGCGCGTCTTACTAAGCCGCCATCTTCTCCGGAAGTCACCTGTCTGAGTTTTTAAAGAATAATGAACTTGTAAAGAAGTTACCTTAGCACAAAAGCAGTTTCTTGGGTGGTATACATGCTTTTTACTGGGTTAACACTGGCTTCAATTAAGACTTTTGAATTACAAAGTATAATTACGGTGAAAGAGTTTAATCTCATTTTTAAAAGTTGAATCATAGTTTATTTCTTGAATTAATATGATAGAAACATTAAAATCCAGGACTACTGGAATATGCCAACTTTTGTTTTCAGGCTATGGTGTGCAAGTTTTGTCATATTTAATTGTTTGCTTGCTTTTTAATGAAACTGAAAAAGCTAGCCCTAGTACTGGAAGAAAATACATTGTTTTGTTCTGAAGATCATAAAATAGTTCAGGGTTATTGTAGTTCACAGATGATTACCAAGAATGCTAGTAAAATGCCAATGAATTATTTTTACTTTTTTTATATGATATATATGAATTTCTGGGAGTAATAGTGGCAGTAGTGCCTCCTATTACCTATGTCAAACACTTAAGCACTCTTATCGATGTTATCATCTGTGTAACACTTTCAGTATATTTTCTCAATGCGTCTTTACTTAAAATGGTATGGAATACACTTTTATGACCAGCATAAAGGTATAATCACAGGCTTATAATACAGAATATAGGAGACTTAAAGATACATAGAAAGTAGAGATGGGTGAACCATTAGCTAATGAAGTTGAACTCCAATGTAAGGGAATAGATAGGAGTGAAGGTGGTTCTCTAGTGGGTCTATAAGTAATATTACCATATTGAAGATGAACAAGATGGAAAGGGGTTGTATAGAACTACGTGTCCCACTGATTCACACTAGAAATATGAATTAGTTATTGCAAGAATTACTTCAAAGATATGATTCATGTACAAAGACTGTTTAAGTCCAGGTTTAAGAAAGAAAACTGCTATTGCATGCTATGGACTAGGTTCAAAAGGAAAACATCAGGACTACCAAAGCAACAGCAGAGGTAAATAACAGGGGGAGGGATGAGAGTTAAGAGGATTTAGATTTTCTATTTGGTTAGGGTGTGTTTATTGTTTTTTTTTTTCTCTTGGGAACAATGAAATTATCTAAAATCGAGAATGTTGATGGACTGTGGACTTTGGGCCCTCTACATGATGCCCGATGAGGTGCACAGATGGAGAAGTAGATTGGCGAACCCTGGTGTATACATATGAACAAAGGTTGTGCTGCTACAAAAAGGAAAAAAAAAAACCCGTGATGCATGAGATGATGTGAATGAACACACGGGACATTTGGTGGAGCAAAATAAGCCAGAAACAAAAGAACACTAATGATATGGTCACCTTTAGAAAATGATTATAAGAAAACAGGAGCATAGATTGAAAGCTTTTAGAGCACACACATTAAGTCTGGAGTGGTGATTATTATTTCTGGATTTCAAGAGGCTGTTTTTTTATATATGTGTGTATATATATATATATAAACTGATATTTAGAGACAAGAATGAAGCTGATCAGGTTGGGGTTAAAGTAATTTAGAACACAGGGGTAAAGAAGACAGTGTCTATATTTTAGAACCACACATAGTCTTTGAAACCAAAGGAAGAAAGGTTTATTTGATCTGGAACTGAAATTTTCTGTAGTGCATAATCTAATTCAACCTATCAGTAGAGCTCATTTGAACAACTGAAACACAAGGAGCCCAGAATAAGAGAGAGGTCCTTTAATCCTGTATGGATTACTGTAATACCTGGATACATCCTAGAGTTTATTAAGCAGATAACCAAAAAAGTATTGGCAAAGTCCCTGGAGGGATGGGAGAAAGAATGCAGAATTATTGAACCTTACCATCAGGGAATCCCCTGATACCGTGTCAAACTTTAAGGACAGCTAAATCAATAGGACATCCCTCGATCCTGAGGCTTACTCTTGTGAAGCTTATGTAGGTAGCGGAGAAGCTTAGACTACCTATAAGTATGCCTAAGAGTTACTTCTGGAGGACCTCTTTTGCTTGCTAAGATGTGGCCTCATTCTCTCTAAGCCCAGCTCTACAAGTGAAATCATTGCCCTCCCCTCTACATGCGACATGACAACCAGGGGTGAAAGTCTCCCTGGTGACATGGGAGATGATTCCCAGGGATGAATCCGGCCCTGGCACTATGGGATCACCAATGCCATCCTGACCAAAAGGGGGAAAAGAAGTGTACTTAATAAAGTATCAGTGGCAGAGAGAATTCAAATAGAGCTGAGAGGCTACTCTGGAGGTTGCTTTTACACAACCTTCAGTTAGACATTGCTACCTATCATAACCTGCCAAATCTCAACCAGGACCATTCCAGCCAATCTTAAAGAACACATAGGGCAATATATAAGATTCCAAAAATGTTCCATGCACTAGTGTAACTTTCCAGAAATCTACAACCTCCAGATGGGTCCCTAGACCAGATAAGTCCTGAAACCTAGCCCAGTCTTTCTAAAACATCAAACAGTTCCATCTCCCTACCCCATAATAGTGATAAACCCTTCCAATATGAGAAATTTAGAATGGCCAAAACCTAAACACCCCTAAAGAGAGGGATGGAAAGATCAAAGATGATGGTGGAGTTATACATAGAAGATAGGATTTAACAAATGAATATGAATGCTGAGTCATTAAATTGATATCTCTCTTAGTCTCCAGTATCTTAGAGCAGCTAGAAGTAAAAACGTAAAATTGTGGAATTGTAACCCATGTCAAACTCTGAAATATGTTCTACAACTAACTGTGGTGCTGTGCTTTGAAATTTATTGCTTTTTTTGTATATATGTTATTTTTCACAAAAAAAAAGAAGGAAAAAAAGTCGATTGTGATAATAAATAAATATTTAAGCCTTCTAGCCTACTGTATTCTGGAGCAACTAGAAGGAAAAATCTGAGAGGATCATATGGTAGCCCATGACAAATTCTGGGATCTGTCCTGTACTACTTGTTGAAGAGTGCTTTGAAAACTATTGTTTTTTTATTTCCATGCTTTGTATACATGCTCTATACATAATAAAAAAGTTTAAAAAATTGTATGGAAAGATAAAATTAACAAACAATAAAATCTGAATTATAATGGGGAAAAAAACACTTCCATCATGGAAGGGTTAGCGTTTTAACTAGAATAGATGCATAATCCGGATATGGGTTTGCCTTCCCTACATGTAATGCTTCTGCCAAACTACTATCCCTGGATTTACAGAATGCCTTATCCAGCGTCATGGTAATCCACACAGTATTGTTTCTGATTGAGGAATACCATCCAGGTATTCATAGTACAGCAAATGAAGTGCAGCACTGGGAAAATGCTCATGGAATTCACTGATCTTACCATGCTCCCCATTATCCAGAAACAGCTGGAGGACTCAATTATGTCCCAACTGGGTGGCAAAACCTTACAGGGCTGGGACCTTGTTCTCCACAAGGCTGTGTAGGTTCTTAATCAACATCCACTCAACGGTGCTATTTCTCCCATAGCCAGGATTCATGGGTCTAGAATCAGGGGGTGGAAATGGAAGTCACACTACTATTACTCCTAGTGATCGTTCAGAAAATTTTTTTCCTTCCTGTCCCTATAACCTTAAGCTGTGCTGGTCAATGAATATTGGTTCCAAAGGAAGAGTACTTCCACCAGAAGACACAACAATAATTCTTTTGAACTGGTAGTTAAAACGACTAACAGGCCCCTGTAGGCTCCTCATGCCTCTGAATCAACAGGCAAAGAAGAGAATTACTGCACTAGCTGGGGTGACTGATTAATCCTACTTATCAAGGAGAAATAGGACTGTTACTACACAGTGAAGATAAAGAGTCTGCCTGGAGTACAGGAGATCCCCTAAGGCATCTCTTAGTATTACCATGCCCTGTGATCAAAATCAATGGAAAACTGTAATAACCAAACCCAAGCAGGACTACTAATGGCTCAGAAACTTCAGAAATAAAGGATTGGGTCACCCCACCATGCCCAGAACCACAACCAGCCGAGGTGCTTGCTGAGGATAAACGGAATACAAAATGGGTAGTGGAAGAAGGTAGTTATAAATATGAGCTATGGCCATATGATCACTTACAAAAATGAGGACTATATAGTAATAAATATTTCTTCCTTGTATTTTCTATAAGAATGTTTATATATATATACATAAAGCAAATATCTTTGTTTTTCCCCCATCTTATCTCTTATCATATGACATCAGTTGTATTAACTTCTTGTCGCAGTATTTAAATTACAGGATATCAAGTTTAAGAGTAAATATTGTTCCAAGGACTTGTACTGTATTTTGGGAAAACAGTGAGTTTCTCACTGTACATAGGACAATTGAGCATTATTAATTAAAAATATGATGGTTATTACTTTTTTTAGAGATTAAGTATGGTTTAAGGAGATGCATATAGGTGCCAAGATGACAAGGGGTGGACAACGATGGTTAAGTTCATATACCAACTTGGCCTGATTTTGGTGCCCAGTTGTTTGGTCACAAAAGTGCTAGCCTGATTGTTACTGTGATGAAATTCCAGGGATTTAATTCATCAGTAAGTTGACTGCATCTATGGCTGATTATATCTATAATCAACTAAGGAAATGAACTTCAACAATGAGAGAAGTCTCATCCAATCAGCTGAAGGCCTTAAAAGGGGAAGTGATGATTTTCAGTAGTCAAAGAGAAAATTTCCATCTCTACTTCACCCAGCCAGCTTCTCATGGGGAATTAATAAAAAACCGTCATCAAAGTTCCCAACTTAAGGCCTGTGCCAAGGAATTTGGACTTGCCCAACCCCACAATCATTTCAGCCACTTCCTACAAAAAATTTATTTTTATTTATTCCTATAAAACAATTATTCCTATTTTAAAAACCTCTTAATATTCACATTATATATGTATATTTACACTGCATATATAATATTATATATATGTTTCAGTTTGCTAAACAAATAGTCTGCTAATGCTGCCAGAATGCAATATGCCAGAACAGGACCGGCTTTTACAAAGGGGATTTATTAGGTTACAAATTTAGTGTTCTAAGTCCATGAAAATGTCCAAATTAAAGCATCAACAAGATGATACCTGGACTCTGGAGAAAGGCTGCCAGCACCTGTCACCTCTGTCAGCTGGGAAGGCATGTGGTTGGCATCTGCTGGTCCTTGCTTCCAGTTCATTGCCTTCAGCTTCTGATTCCAGTGGCTTTCTCTCTATGACCTATGGGTCTTCTCTTACTGTCTTTAGGATATTTCTCTCTCTAGGTGTCCATGGATCCTCTCTTAGTTTCTCAGGGATACATTCTGGATTTCATCTTAGTTTAGCATTTCCCGGGGAGTTTTCTGTCTTCAAGCATCTGTGCTTTCTCCAAAATGTCTCCCTCTTAAAGGACTCCAGTAAGCAGATTAAGGATTAAGACTCATCTTGAATGGGCAGGGTCACAGCTCCACAGAAACAACCTAACCAAATGGTCCCATAATTTGCCTACCCCCACAGATAGGATTAAAAGAACATGGCTCTTCTGGGGTACATAATAGTTTCAAAACAGCACTATATATATATATATATATATATATATATATATACCAGAACAGGACCGGCTTTTACAAAGCCGTATATATATATATATACACACACACACATATCTCCTGTCAGTTCTATTTCCCTAGAGGAACCTAATACCAACAGTTTATACAGCTAGGCTCACACATACACACACACCACTACCACCACCTCTTTTGTGCAGATGTATGTCATTTGCTCTTAACATCTAGATTTGAACAAGCAAAAATCCCATTAAGAGCCTAGTAAATTGGACTCCCTTCAAATTAAAGTTTCATGTTAATGTGGTCCAGAGGATAATTGCTAAGTTAAAAAATGAACTACTCTGGAATAACTCATGTATTGGTTTGAAAGGATGTATGTACCCTAGAAAAGCCATGTTTTAATCCTAATCCCATGTTGTAAAGGCAGCCGTTTCTTCTAATCCTTATTCAGTACTGTATGTTTGAAACTTTAATTAGATTGTCTCCCTGGAGATGCGACTCAATTAAGAGTGGTTGTTAAATTGGATTAGGTGGAGACTGTCTCCACCCATTCTAGGTGGGTCTTGATTACTTTACTGGAATCCTATAAAAGAGGAACCATTTTGGAGAAAGCTGGGGAGATTCAGATACAGCAGAGAAGAATGATAGAGCCACAAGAATGCCACAACAGAGAACGCTACAGAACCACGAAGCAGAGAGTCAACCAACCAAGGACTTCTGGAAATGAAGTAGGAAAACGCCTCAGGGAGAAGAAGGGAAGCTAGCAGATGACGCCGTGTTTATCACGTGCCTTTCCAACTGAGAGAGAAACCCTGACTGTGTTTGCCATGTGCCCTTCCAGCCAAGAGAGAAACCTTGAACTTCTTCAGCCTTCTTAAACCAAGGTATCTGTCCTGGATGCTTAGACTAGACATTCTATAGACTTGTTTTAATTGGGACATTTTCTTGGCCTTAGAACTGTAAACTAGCAACTTATTAAATTTCCCTTTATAAAAGCCATTGTTCCTAGTATATTGCATTCCAGCAGCTAACAAACTAGGGCAAAGGCATTTCCTAAAAATCACTAGTCATAGACAAATGTGGATTCTGAGACAGTTATGTGCATGTTAAAGGATATTGCTCTTTAGGATTTGCTATCTCAACTTCTCTCATTTAGGGAGTCTATTTTCCAGATAAAACATCTCTTTCACACACATAATCCTCATTTCAAAGGGATATTCCTTCCTTTCTCTGCAACCTCTTTTTTTTCCCTTAAGATACAAGCCTCTATATTCAAGCCTCTAGTTCTAACTGCTTTCTATACTAAGCTAGATTCATGGAAGCATAACTGAGGGTGATTTTTAGAGAGAATTTTTTCAACCTTATCATTTTTCAGAAGAAAATAAGGCCCAGATTAAGAGAATTTTTCAACCTTATCATTTTTCAGAAGAAAATAAGGCCAAGATTATAAAGTATTTTGCCCAAGTTCATTCAATTAGGTAGCTGTGTCTGAATCAGAAACTGCCTTTGTGATCCACAAATGCCCACCCCTTCACGGAACTGATTTTAAGACTCTCAAAGGACCTAGTACAGAAAATCTGCCTCTTCCCTAAAGTAAGATCAAACTCCAGTTACCTATTTTCATTTCTTTGTTAATAACTATGTTTCTATTTCTTAGCCTATGTCTAGAGGTGCAGGGTTTTGTTTTTACTTCCCATGACAGCAAATAAATATTTTCTCCTCTCTCAATATCTAAAGTAACATTAAAGTATACTGATCTTTCTTTCCAGCTAAGCTGAGCTGAGAACCCTTCTTACACTCTGCATGTGATCTTACTAAAATTAACTTTTCAGGTTCCAAAACCTTTAAAAGTTTTAACTTCTAGATTAGCTTCTTTTCCCTACAGAAAGAATTCAGTTTTGTGTTCCTTTCATATTAAAAGTGTAGACAGGAAATCAGCTGATGAAATTCAGTGAAATGAATAGGTACTTGAATTCCTTTTGCCAGGCACTGGCAACAGAAGTATCATTTGGAAACATAATAGGCATAAGCAGAGTCATTTGGGCAGAACTTTTGGCTTATCTTCTCATCCAGTTGATTTGGATGGGGTGGGAAAACAGGATAACAATATGGCAAATTTTCCACTTTGCTGCCTACAGTTGTTGGGAAAATGCTAAGCAGAGATTACAAGGCCAATAGCATAGCACTGAATATAGTTTATTAAAAACATTAATTATAGGCTGAAGTGAATTATGCATCCATAAAAAACAGAAATGCAACTATAAAAAAAGAACTGTATTATCATTAGTGATAACCCAAGTATAATTAATAATTTGCATTTTAAACTTATGCCAGATAAAGCTGAAGAATGGCAATTCAAATATCCCAGTTAACCTACCACCGTCACTGTTTAATTAGATAAAAATAAAACAATGAAGCAAATTTTGTTGAAAGATTTTTCTACCCCCACAATGCAGACAGAAAGACTAAAGGACTCACATAATTTTAAAAGGTAAGGACTTATGGGAAAACGTAGTAATTTAGAGTCATGAAGTATGAAATAATAAGCAAAATGGAGTAGGCCATCTAATGAACAAATGTGACCAAAAGGGCAAAGCACAATCCTCTCTATTTGGATGATCTCCAAAATTACTTCCAGCCAGCCAGCCAGCCAACCAACAAACAATGTTTGAATGCTATTTGGGACAGGCAGTGTTCTGACAGATCAATGAATCAAGCAGAGAGAGACTCTACCCTTATAAATCTTCAATTCTAACACTGCTTTTAGGCTCCAAAAATGTATTTCCAACATGGTACCTCCAACTCCACATATCTAAAGCCAAAGTCATCTTCTTTGATACCCAAACTATTGCTTCTGTGTGTTCTCTTACTTAAAGGCATCACTGCCTACACATCTCCCCTGGTCATGTTTAATTCTATCCTTCCTTTCCTTCATTTCCACCTCTACCAATTCCCTCGATATATAACCAAAGACATAATCACTGAACCGGTTTCAAAGTTTCTTTTATCTGTCACTACCTTTTCATTCCCACTATCATTTGGGTCAGGCCCTCATCATCTTTTGCCTACATTATTGCAAAGGCCTCCAAACCAAGCAGTTTGGATATTCCCTCCAAAATATGTTCGACACCTCCTTCCCCATTCCAGCTGATGACAACCATATCCTTCCCAAAAAACCTTGTAAGTATTCTTGACTCCTCTCTTCATTCTTCCCTACTCCAATCCACCAGGAAATTCTATTGGTCCAGGTTCCAAAACACATCATTATTCTGACCACCTGTTACCACCTCCATTCCTACCACCTTGATTCAAACATATGATAGAAAAACAAACTTACTTGATCAACTGTTAGGTACTATAAAACCTTTTGAATCCAAACACCTTAACTGTCTCAATATCACAGTAACCATGAGGAATAGGGAATCCCACCTCAACTGATCACAACAGAGTTAAGGGAACCAGTCCCTTTGGGATTTGGGGTTGTATGGGAGAGCTGATCTCTCCCTGTGGGTGTATGTAACAAATGAGCTTGAAAAGAACTTCCGCCTGCCTTGTGGACAGAGTAACAGAAAAAATGTTGGTCCATTAAAAAAGAAGGAAAAGCAATTGGAAGAGAAAAGCAGAAAAGAGAGACAAAGATCAGTTTTCCCTTCCTGGGCATGGGCCTTGTCCCTAACTTTGGATTCTATGAGAAATCCTTGAATCTGGGAAATCAATTCCCCATTAGTACTTAAGCAGCTTAGGTGGGTTTCTGTTACTACAACTAAGTTTGATTATTCAGTATTTAGATTTTGGCTTCATACATGGGCTGAAAATCATATAATTCTCACTGACCATAAAGGAAAAAAATATGTGAGTATTAGAAATGTCAGCATTTAGAAATATGAACAGTTAGCTTAAAGAACAAAACGTCCCCAGAAGAATGAGGGCCTTGAAACACGAAAACAATAATTTTATCTTCGAGTTAGAAACAGAAGAAAACCATTTAAGATACTAAGAAACAACAAGCAGCAGCAGCAGCAACAGAGAACAACCACAAAAGTAAGCTTCTTGTCAGTCACACCGTTAATGATGCAACACACACAAAAGTGTGAGAAACAGAAAATGTGTGGTCCCATTTTCAAGTAGACAAAAATTAATGATACCTTTGGTCCCAAGTTTGGATTCCCAAAGAAAAACTAAATAATATATCCTATCACTTACAAAGTTATAATTAAGAACAAATACTTCAAAAGACAGGCAACAACTGCATATCTAGCTTTGTACTACTGACATTAAATTGAAATTTATTGGTACTAGTCACCATAAAAGCAAACGAAATTATATACCATCTCCTCAAACAATGCATTCAAATTATAATTATACTTCTAATGCTTTAAGTAACTTTTACAGTTGAGCTGTCAACTCCTAATGTAATGTTTACTCATTCACTCATCCTATCTTGGATACAAGAGATAAACAGGTATTTCCATAAGTGTTTTCCAGACCTCCCCCAACTTCCATCCTATGGTATGACAGCAAGTGCTATAATAAACATATGAACAAAGTGCATTAGGGATAAAAAAAGGAAGAGGGGACAAACTGTTTCCTGGAGCTTAGTGCAAATACTTTGGCTGATATGAAGGCTGAGCAAGAATTTCAGGAAGGTTGAGGATATATCAAGCGCTCCTAACTTCCTTGCTATTTACTGTAAATCCCTCTTGACCCTATGCAGATGGACACTGATTCCCTTAAAAAAATACCCATACCCGTATACTTTTTGGAGTGTCTTTGTACATGCTCAGGGGCATGTATATACCAGTTTCACCACACTGATTGGAGTGCTGTTCATTCATTCATTCGACAAATACTTACTGAGCACCTGCAATGTGCCATGCACTTATCTAGGCACTGGAAATACAGCGGTGAATGAAATCAGCAAACTCCCTGCCTCATGGACCTTCCAAGTAGAACACAGTCTGTTAGGTCAGTCCATAGGCATAGCCAGAGCTGCCTGTGTCTCCGGTAACCTGGACAAGGCACTCTGTTCTCCCCACTCCAAGGACCTGTCTACCCACTTAGTCAACAGTGCTGGAGCCCTAGCTGAATATGGAGGAATATAGAGGATACAGAATAATTCTAACAATATTCAGAAAGCATAAAGCCTCTCATTCAGATTCACTTTGTGTAACACATCGTCAGTGATTAAATAAATTTGAGCTCTACAAAGGCAGGACTAAATCATAACCAGGGTCAATTAAAAGCTCCTCTGTTGATATAACGTAAATCTACTGGCTGTACTTAACATAGAAATCACAATTTTGTTCCCAAGCTTGGATGCCAATACACCACATCTTAGATAGTGACTGCATTCTAGGATAATTTTAAGTCACTGGCAAAACAAATTACTCTCCATGCAAGAGAAAAGTACTAGCTCTGAGAACCAAATACAACACTTTTCAAAAAAAAAAAAGACAAAGTCAGCCATCCATGAAAACAAGACAAGATAAAAATGCTCATTTCCTAGAATGGAAATTTCCATCAACTAAATATAATCTTGATGAAAATTAAGGGCCTCCGTGACATTTAAGTTGAAAAATTTGAAATATTTTAAGTTTCTAAGTTACATTACTCTAAATATTTATAAAAGAAAGAGCTGTCCAACCCACACAGCTACAATTTATAATTAACAAAAGAAACTTCGCAAAGGCCCTTTATACCTATCTGCTCCTCATGTAGATACAGGTAGTCAATTTCTTATTCCCTCTCTTTTGTTTTGCCTCTCTTTGTTAATTAGGGTATCTACCATCAAAAGATAAGTCATGCTGCCCTTCATATATAAGTTTTAGTTAACAGATAATATGTCAATGGAATTTCTTCACCACTAGTAGTAATATAATTAAATTTATAGCCCCCACTTCATACCATTAACCCTTGAAAGTAAAGGCAGCTAATAGCGTGAGAAAGACTGTGTGACCATGAATCACAGCCAGCTGAACTGTATGAAAACTGAACTCTTATTCTACCTTCAACAGCACAACAGCCTAGCCAAAAACACTACCCAGGATGGAATGTATTTTTTTTATTAACACCATAATCCAAATGAGGGCAAAGCACTCTCTAAGATTTCATCCAGATGAAAATGTAGATTACAAATCTAAAAACATTCTGAAAGTTCAGTAAAAACCGCACTAAGCTTAAAATACTCTTTTCTGATCTCAAAATATGCCACAAAGATATAATGGAAAAACAGAGATAGTACAACAAAAATTGATGGAATTTTGGGTAAGGCCAGAAAATATCAGCCTCTGGAATTTAGGTTATGAATTTAAGAAAAAATTTTTTAAAGGGATTTCTGATGCATACAACATTAGTGAACCTTGAAGACATCATGCTGAGTGAAATAAACGAGACACAGGACAAATACTGTACAATCTCAATGAAGTCATTAGAATATGCAAATTTATTGACTCAGAAACTAGAATACAGGTTAGCAGGGGTAAGCTGGGGTGGGGAATGGGAAATTAATGTCTAATTGGCATGGAGTTTCTGCTTAGGGCAATGGAAAAACTTTAGTAATAGATGGTGGTGATGGCGGCATAACACTCTGAATATAATTAATAACAATAAATTGTACATTTGAAAGTGGGTAAAATGGGAAATTTTAGGTCATAAAAATTTACCAGAATAAAAATAAAAATTAACACAACACAAAACTGCACCCCACAAAAAAAAAACACACAGAGTGAAACTTAATGTAGCCTATCAACTATATTTAATAGTATAATTATAATAATATTGTTTCATCAATTTTAAAAAAGTTACCACAAAATGCAAAATGTTAATAATGGGGAAAACTGGGAGGGAGGGATACAGTATATGGGAACTCTGCATGATTTTCTGTAAACCTACAACTGCTTTACTTTTTTTAAAAAATCAAACACCAGTGATGGGATAAACTGGTACCATGTACCCCAGATGAAATGCACTGAAGATTCAATGTCACCCAAGCTATTATATTCAAAAATGTTTAACCTGAACCTAATCATGAGGAAAATTAGACAAATCTAAATGGAAAGACACTCTAAGAAATAACTGGTATGGGGCGGAGTGACGGTGGCTCAGTGGCAGAATTCTCAACTGCCACCCCGGAGACCCAGGTTCAATTCCCGGTGCCTTTCCATGCAAAAAATAAAATAAAAATATCCGATATGACCTCTTAAGAAATGTTAGTGATAAAGTGAAACGCAAAAACAAACAAACATACAAAAAACCCAGCTGATCTGGTTTTTAGACAATGAAAACTGTCTAAAATTGAGAGTGATTATGATTGCACAACTAAGTGAGGACACTGTGAAACCCTGATAGCTTCGTTTGGATAGAATATATGCTATATGAATATATCTCAACAAAATCTGCAGATCCAAAATAAATAAATAAATAAATGGATTCAAGTGCTAGAGAAAATGTGGAGAGAGAAGTATACCTATTCAATGTTGGTAGGGTAGGATAACGGGGTAGCCCCTCCACAAATAATGCAGTGGATCCACAGGAGGCTAAAAATAGGGCTGCCATATGATTAGGCAGTATACTAGAAAGAATTGAAAGCAGAGACTTGAATAGATATCTGCACACTGAAGTATATGGCGACATTATTCACAACGCCCAATGGATGGAGGTGGCCGAAGAGTACACTGACCGAGAAGCAAAAGGGCAAACTGTCATATGAGGAACACTGTGCAGCTATGGAAAGGAATGCAGTCATGAAGCATGCAACAAGGTGAATGAACCATGAGGATATTATGTTGAACAAAATAAGCCAGAAACAAAAGAGCAAATATTATATGGTCTCATTTAGAAAATACTTATAAGAAAATCGGGGCCTAAATTGTAAGCTCTTACAGCAGTCACACTTATTCCTGAGCTTTAAGCGTTAATTCTAAATTCTGAGATGCTGTGCTATATGTGTATAACCAGGTATTTTCCTGAAACTTTGGGTACCTGGGTGACACCTAAGACTCAGAGTTGGAGTTCACATACAGCAATTGTTACAGAAGCCAAAAGAGATCAGCCTTCAATTAGAGATAAGAACAAAACTGATCTGGTTGGGACTAAGGTAAATCAGAATATAGGGTAAAGGATGATACTGTCAGTATTTTAGAACTTCACCTACTGTATGAGACCAAAGGAAGGGAGGTTTATTTGCTCAAAACCTAAATCTTATGTAGCACACAATCTAACAACCTGTCTGGCCAGTTCAGACAAACAACCTAAACACATGAGGCCAAGACTTGGGAATGAAGTCTTGCAATTCGGTATAACTCAATGAAACATCCAGATACATTCCAGAGTATATTGGGCAGATAATTTTAAAGTATTGGCAAAGTCCCTTGAGGGACTGGGGAAAAAATATGGACCCATTAAACTTTTCCACTTATGAAATCCCTGGTACTATCTCAAACATTAAGGATTCCTAAATTAACAGGCCAAGCCCTTGATCTTGAGGCTTGTTCTTATGAAACTATTATCTGTAACACAACAGCTAAGCCTACCTGTAATCATTCCTAAGAGTTATTTCCAGAGAACCTCTTTGGTTGCTCAGATGTGAACTCTCTCTCTAAGCCCAACTCTGCAAATAAAATCATTATCTTCCCACCACACGGAACATGATGTTCAGGGGGTGAAGTCTCCTTGGTAAATGGAACATGACTCCCAGGGATGAGCCTGGCCCTGGCACTGTGGGATCGACAATGTTTAGCTGACCAAAAGAGGGGAAAGAATTGTAACAAAATAAGGTATCAGTGGCTAAAAGATTTCAAGTAGAGTCAATAAGCTATTTGGAGGTTACTCTTATGCAAGCTTCAGCTAGATACTGCTAATTGCCATGGTATGCCAAGCCCCAAACAACAGTATTCCTGTAAATCCTAAAGAATCCCCAGGGCTCTATTTGAGACTCTATAAAAGTTTCACTCACTAAGTTTACTTTTCAGAGTTACAGATATAACCTCCAGCTGGTTCATAGGCCAAATAAGCCCTGAAACCCGGAGTTATCAGTATTTCTAAGAGCATTAACCAAATCATATCCCCCTACCCCATAATAACCTCCAGGATAACTCTTGACTCTGTTTGGAATCTCTCAGCCACTGACTTTATTTTGTCTCATTTCTCTCTTCCCCTTTCGGTCGAGAAAGTTTTCTTAGTTCCTTGATGCTGAGTCCCAGCTCATTCTACGATTTCTGTTCCATGTTGCCAGGAAGGTCCATGCCCCTGGGAATCATGTCCCACATAGAGAGGGGGAGGGCAGTGAGTTTGCTTGTCATGTTGGCTGAGAGAGAGGGGCCGCATCTGAGCAACAAAAGAGGTTCTCTTGGGGGTGACTCTTAGGCCTAATTTTAAGTAGGCTTAGCCTATCCTTTGCGAGGTTAAGTTTCATATGAACAACCCCCAAGATTGGGGCCTCAGCCTATTGCTTTGGTTGTCCCCACTGCTTGTGAGAATATCAAGAATTCTCCACTTGGGGAAGGTGAATTTTCCTATTTTTGGCTTATTTTTATTCTGATATTTCTAAAGTAAATGCATGTAATTTAATAGAAATAATAAAAGTTACAACTAACTCAGCTAAAAAAGCGGAGAAACTATTTTAGGTTAAATTCAACAAATACATACTGAATGCCTACTATCTGGAATTGTAAGGGTTTAGAAATAGAATATATTGACTCAAATTCTGGCTCCAAATCACGTCTCTAACACAGGAAAAAGATATTTAATGTCTCTATACTCCAGTTTCCTCTCTGAAAACTGAGGCTAATAGAGGACCATCTTCACAAGATTGCAGAAAGGGCTAAATGAAGTCATCTCAAAAGTCGTAACATAGTGCTTTCACTCACTTAGTGAGTAAATGTCACTGGTGATAATGATGATGGTGGTGAAGAGCCACCAGATGCTAGGGAGAAAACAGAGAAACAGACTGGCATAGATGCTGCCCTCACTTAGCCTACAATGAGGTGAGAGTTACAGAAACATTAACAGGTGATTATAAGACAGTGTGATAAAAGCAATTTCGTTGGTAAAAGACTCTGAAGTGCAAAGGAAGGAACAACTATGAAGAGCATTTATCCCAGGATTAGGAGGTCCTGGAGGCCCAGGAAAGGTGACACGTGACCATTCCAGGCGAGAGAACAGCATGTACAAAGCACTGGGGGAGGGAGAAGAAGAATATAATGTAACTGGAGCTGAAAATAGATTCATACACCTGAAGTATATAATGCTGGAGGTAGAAGAGGGGATAGAAAACAAGACTAAATAGATAAGCAAAAGTCAGTAATGTAGGGCCTTTTAAACTATGTTAAGGATTCTGGGCTTTATCTTAGAGCAATGAGAAACTACTAAGAAGCTTTAAGCAGGAGAAGATGGCGGCTTAGTAAGACGCACAGGTCTTAGTTCCTCCTCCAGAACAGCAACTAAAGAAACAGAAACAATACGAAACAGCTCCCGGAGCCATGACAGACACCAAAAAGAGAGCGTACCCCATTCTGGAACGGCTGAACAGGCAGGGAGAATCCGCTGCAGTGAGATACCCAAGGGGCGTGTGCTTTCCCGGGCCGGGGAGGCTGGCGACTGGGGTCCCTTCCACACACGTGGCTTCCCGGTCTGACTGGGAACGTTGGATAGTGGGGCCCTCCCGCCATGCTTGGCGTCTCGGGCCAGCTGGGCAATTTGGACCAGCACTCCCCCAAGCCGCGGTGGCCGGCGACCCCCCTCCACGCGCGGTTTCCCGGGCTGACTGCAAGATTCGGATTGGCAAGTTAAAGGAGCCACAGCATCTTTTACTGGTGGGACCCGCAGACAGACGAGCGCCATGAGCGCCACCTACTGGGCAGGAAAAGAAAAACAGAGCCCAGAGATTTCACAGAAAAACCTTTCAACCAGCCGGGTCCCACACCCAGGGAAATCTGATCAAATGCCCAGACATCAGCAGAAAATAACGGATCACGCTCGGAAAATTGAAGATATGGCCCAGTCAAAGGAACAAACCAATAGTTCAAATGAGATACAGGAGCTGAGACAATTAATGCTGAATATACGAACAGAAATGGAAAACCTTTTCAAAAACCAAATCAATAAATTGAGGGAGGACATGAAGAAGACATGGGCTGAACAAAAAGAAGAAACAGAAAATCTGAAAAAACAAATCACAGAACTTATGGGAGTGAAGGACAAAGTAGAAAAGATGGAAAAAACAATGGATACCCACAATGGTAGATCTAAAGAGACAGAAGCTACAATTAGTGAACTGGAGGATGGAACATCTGAATTCCAAAAAGAAACAGAAACTATAGGGAAAAGAATGGAAAAATTTGAGCAGGGGATCAGGGAACTGAATGACAATATGGAAGCACACAAATATACGTGTTGTGGGTGTCCCAGAAGGAGAAGAGAAGGGAAAAGGAGGAGAAAAACTAATGGAAGAAATTATCACTGAAAATTTCCCAACTTTTATGAAAGACCTATATTTACAGATCCAAGAAGTGCAGCACACCCCAAAGAGAATAGACCCAAATAGGCGTTCTCCAAGACACTTACTAGTTAGAATGTCAGAGGTCAAAGAGAAAGAGAGGATCTTGAAAGCAGCAAGAGAAAAACTATCTGTCACATACAAGGGAAACCCAATAAGACTACGTGTAGATTTCTCAGCAGAAACCATGGAAGCTAGAAGACAGTGGGATGATATATTTAAATTACTAAAACAGAAAAACTGCCAACCAAGACTTCTATATCCAGCAAAATTGTCCTTCAAAAATGAAGGAGAAATTAGAACATTTATAGACAAAAAGTCACTGAGAGAATTTGTGACCAAGAGACCAGCTCTGCAAGAAATACTAAAGGGAGCACTAGAGTCAGATACAAAAAGACAGAAGAGAGAGGTATGGAGTAAAGTGTAGAAAGAAGGAAAATCAGATATGATATATATAATACAAAAGCCTAAATGGTAGAGGAAAGTATTATCCAAACAGTAATAACACTAAAAGTTAATGGACTGAATTTCCCAATCAAAAGACATAGACTGGCAGAATGGATTACGACCCAGCAATACCACTGCTAGGTATCTACTCAAAGGACTTAAGGGCAAAGACACAGACGGACATTTGCACACCAGTGTTTATAGCAGCATTATTTACAATTGCAAAGAGATGGAAACAGCCAAAATGTCCATCAACAGACGAGTGGCTAAACAAACTGTGGTGCATACCTACGATGGAATATTATGCAGCTTTAAGACAGGCTAAACTTATGAAGCATGTAATAACATGGATGGACCTAGAGAACATTATGCTGAGTGAGTCTAGCCAAAAACTAAAGGACAAATACTGTATGGTCCCACTGATGTGAACCGACATTCGAGAATCAGCTTGGAATATATCATTGGTAACAGAGACCAGCAGGAGTTAGAAACAGGGTAAGATAATGGGTAATTGGAGCTGAAGGGATACAGACTGTGTAACAGGACTAGATACAAAAACTCAAAAATGGACAGCACAATAATACCTAATTGTAATGTAACTATGTTAAAACACTGAATGAAGCTGCACCTGAACTATAGTTTTTTGTTTGTTTGTTTGTATCTTTTGTTTTTGTTTTTTCTTTTTCCTTTTATATATATATATATTTATTATTATTATTATTTTAATTCTCTTCTCTATATTAACATTCTATATCTTTTTCTGCTGTTTTGCTAGTTCTTTTCCTGGATCGATGCAAATGTGCTAAGAGGTGATGATCATGCATCTATGTGATGATGTTAAGAATTACTGAGTGCATATGTAGAATGGAATGATTTCTAAATGTTGTGTTAATTTCTTTTCTTTTTTTTGATTAATAAAAAAAAAAGCTTTAAGCACAATCAGATTTGCATTTCACAAAGACAATTGCAGCCTGGAGAAATGGACTAAAAGGGAGCAAGATTGGAAAGGAAAGATCAGTTTGGAGGATGTTGCCATGGTTGTCTAGACTGGAAATAGTGATGCCAGATTCAGGGTAATGGCAGTACAGATGAGAAGTGTCTGAAATAGAAGAGTCAGAGCCTGGGGACTGCGAAGATAATGAAGCAGGGAGAACTGAAGACTGAATCCAGTTCCTGGCATGGCAGCTGGATGGACTGTGGTTCCAGAAAAGGAATACAGGGCAAGAGCAAGTTTAGGGGCAGAAAGAGAGTCGGCAAGGTCTGTTTAGGTCTAAGGTAGACTGAATAGGAACCCCTTCCCCCTCCCTCAGCCCTGCCCTCATCAACTGGAGTTGTATTGGAGACAAAGATCTGCAGCAGAGAAATCCGGATCTTTTTTTTTTTTTTTTGCCAATGGGTACCCCATTGAATACATTAGTTATTAATAATCTATTTGAATTCTCATGTTTTGAAGACCCATCTATTCTTCCAGAAGATAGCATTGAAAGTGCCACATTTCATTTTTACGTAATCTTTTTTACTGGCATTCTGGAATTATTTTAATTAAGTCATTTTAGACATTATATTAATCATCACTATGGATCCAATCATCAGTCCAGTTATCAGTACTTTGAAAAAATAAATTTTGAGGGGGTGTGGAAGGAAGGAATGCATTTTGTAAAAGTTAAAATGAGGCTCACAACTACCTTTAACTAGGAGGATTTTTTTTAATTGTCACCTTTTTTATTTTAGAATATAACATTAAATCAAATACAGTTTGCTGTAAATATAATGTTCCTCCAAGAAAGATCCATATTACTAGTTTTTTTTTTTAATTTTTCAATACTTATATACTTTAGTAAATGGTTACTTTTACTTATGTCTTAGGGCTGCTGGGATTAGTCACTGCCAAATGAATATTGCTTCAAATCTGGATCTTGAGAGAAAAGGATACATTCTGCATTCCCCAGAATAAAATACCTAAACCAAACAGATTTTATCTTGCTACTGTCTGGGCTCCAATTTCAAGAGATGACAGAAAAATACTGCAGTCTCTTCACTCTCAAACACTTCATGGTGTAACTATCTTACTGTATAAAATGACATTAGGGTAGATCTTTGTGGCTCTGAACAGGCTCATTTATTAAACCTAAAATTTTAAATTCTCCTGCTAGGAAAGTTATTGAGGTTAACCAGATGTTTTTATTTCACTTGAGAACATTTCCTTGTTTATTAAAAGAAAGAAAGCAAACTTAAAGTCTCACTTCCTAGGTCATAGAGTGTATCCTCTCCATTCACACAACCCAAAATAAAACTGCCACGAACTCCACTAATCATGTGTGCATGTGTCTATGGGCAAAAACCACATATAATAATGTTGATATTCGTAAATATACTAAACTCAAAGCTCTTCCTCAAGGTATAATGTACCACCCAATGGATGAACTTCAGATCAGTCTGCTTTAGCTTATTTCTTTATGAAAGAGTTGGCTTTCTCCCCCAGTATCCATTATCTTGTTCCCTTTAGTAACAGAACCCTTAGAGTCTTTGCTCCTTACTAGAGGGCACATTTCCAACCCTGTCTATGGTGAAGTACAGCCACAGCAATTGAGAGAAGAGGTATGTGCAACTTTCAGGTCATGCCTAAAAAAGGGAACTGCTTGGTCTCCATTTGCTCTTTCCTATAGACTGAAACAAAGGTGTGTGCACGGTAGGACATCTTCCCACCTCACATGAGCAGAATAACCTAGGCAATGGAAGAACATTAAGACAGAAATAGCCTGAGTCTCTGGTACTCACATGAAGCAAAGAGCTAGACTCCAAATCGACTACCAGATTGAATTTTAATATGGAAAGAAATCTAATATACCTTGTTTAAGCCACTATTATTACAGAATTTATTAAAACAGCCATACCAGTATCTGTGATTGCACTAGTTCATAAACTGCCAGGATGCAATATACCAGAAATGGAAATGGTTTTTAAAAAGGGGATTTTATAATGTGCAAGTTTACAGTTCTAAGCCTATGAAAACATCCAAACTAAGGCATCCAGTAGAAGATACCTTAATTCAAGAAAGGGCAAGGTGTCTAGAACATCTCTCTTAGCTGGGAAGGCACTCTGGTCCCTTGTTCCTGGGCTCCATTGCTTTTAGCCTCTGTTCCTGTAGGGGTTCCCCAGTTTGTTTCTCCGGGGCTGGCTTATATCTCTTAGCTTCTCTTGTCTCTCAGGGTTCTGGCTTGCTTAACATCTCATGGCAGCATCTGCTGGGCTTCAAACACCTCTAAACATCTGTGTCTCTGTTCTCCAAGTGACAGCATCTGTCTTCACAGCTCTGCTCTGAAGTTTCTTTGCCTCTATTGTTTCTAAGGTTTCTCCAAAATGTTTCCCCTTTTAAAGACTCGAGTAAACTAATCAAGACCCACCTGGAATGGGTGGAGTCACATCATCTAATCAAAAGGTCACACTCAGAATTGGGCGTGCCACAACTTCATGAAGATAACCTAATCAAAAGTTTCCAATCTACAGTGTTGAATCAGGATTAAAATAAACAGCTGCCCCTACAAGATTGAATCAGGATTAAAACATGGCTTTTCTGAGGTACATAATACTTTCAAACCGACAATGTTATCAATTTACTTCTGCTCCATTAAAGCCTATAATTAACACTGAATTCCTCCAATTAAAATATGACTTATTTTGTCTTGGAGATTTTCATTTCTTTATCATGACTGCAAATACCTCAGCATCCCACACAGTTTATAATTAATGTTTGTGCTAGAGTCTTCAAGGAACATAATAAACAGGTACAGTCAACACCACTCCTCTCCACACTGGTCACATATGAAACCTGCTCTTTAATTTGTTGCAAGGATCACTATTAGCAGAGGCCACATGCAGGATTTTCAGTGTATCTGACCAATTTTAACCTTGGTGTTATATGTGATGACAACATTTTAAACCCAGCATCAGAACTTGTCTACCCTGAGTTTTTTCCTTCACAAAGGATAAAATTGTAGAGAGTCTTCTATAACTTCCTCTCTGAGGCCTGTGGTAGACAAAATAATGCCCTCCCCCCACAAAGATGTCCACAACCTAAGGGACTTTGTGGATATGATTACATTATAGATTTTAAGATGGGGAGATTGTCCTGGATTATGCAATAGGAAACCAATACAGTGCCCTTACGTATAGCACCATGCACTTTAAGAATGCAACTGAGGTTCAGGGTAAGACGTAGAGACCTACAGATTAAGACTGAAATAAGCACCTTTTGTAATATATAATATTAATCATATTAGTGACAATAATATACATTTGGGCCTTTTATTGTAATAACAAAGGTAGTTCTCTCCACCCTCCCCACCTCCCCTCCAAAAAAGTCACAGAAATTGAATATGATATATGCAGCAGGTATAAGAAAATCTAGCAGCTACATAAAGGACTAGTACCACCCCTACAAAGTGAATCTTAATTCGAAGATGAAATTAGATGCCATTTGTGATGGTTGGATTCAAGTGTCAACTTGGCCAGATGATACCGTCCAGCTGTCTGGTCAGGCAAACACTGGCCTAACCCTTACTGCAAGGATATCTCCTGGGTGACTGATAAATCAGAAAGCTGGTCTGTTAAATCATGTCAGGTGATTACACCTGTGACTAATTATATCTAGGATCAACTTAAGGGCATGTCTTCAACAAATGAGAGAACCCAATCAGTTAGATTTGATCCAATCAGTTGAAGACTTTTAAGGGAGAAGAGTTAAGTTTCACTATTTTTTCAGCCAGCAAGCCTCTTTTGCAGAGTTTGCCAAGACCTTTCAGCAGAGATGCCAGCCTCACAGCCTGTCCTATGGATTCTGGAGTCTTGCATCCCCATGGTTGCATGAGACACTTTTATAAGTCTCATATTTACAGACATCTCCTGTTGGTTCTGTTTCTCTAGAGAACCCAACTAGACCATTTTTATAAATTCTTTGTTATTATTCTGAAGGATAAGTTTTTTTCTCTGCCAATAAAATATCATTTAACAATTTCTACAAAAGTAAAAGAAGAATTTAGAGTTTTTTTAAGCTCCTATTACCAACCAGTATGTGTGACTATGTATAGTATTTTACTAGAATTATTAGTTCAAATCTCATCCAACATTTGGTTGAATTTTAGTTCATGCAACTGTTGAGTATAGAGAAGCAAACAACCACCTTTGTGGCTTCTGGATGCTTTAAACAGTACCATTCCTAGAGAGGTACAAGATTAACTGACCCCAGCTTCATTCATCTGGTCTTCCCATTTTCAATTCTGGTACAGGCAGGTACACAATCCAATAAGAAAGTTGTTAGGTGCTCAAATTACCATCCCATCCTCATCCTTATTCTAGCCAGCACCAGCTGTCTACCATTCACTTCTGGCTTTATGATGCTGTAGTTGCCAACTAGAAGAAGTCTGGGAAAACAAATGCAGGTCCCTTTGCAGGCACTTATTTGGTAGTTCCAAAAGGGAAATCGTAAGCAATGTCCTACTGGGCCTCTCTGACCTAGAGTTAATCCACACCTGTCCACAGAAGACTCATTTCAAGATCATTTTCTTAAGTATGTCCTGTTTTTATTGCCAGTGCTTCATAAAATCATAGATCCACAATTGTAATGAAAACTCTTGGCCTAACTTGATTTCCCTCCTCCCTGCAGAGCAGAACCAAATGAATGTTTAATACCCAAAATAGTCTAGAGTCAAGTAACAGGACTCCTTTTGTTTCAAAAACTAAATCACTTCTTTGTAATACATCCTGACATTACATTCTGGAGAAGGCACACGATCTTCTGTGCCTCACTGCACAGGAAGTAGAAGACCGTTTATCTTCTCGGGGCAAATGCTTGGTTCTAAGGACTGTTTCTTCAGCTTCATTCTGCTTTATTTTGTTCCAGGTTTTGATAGCAGTAAATTCTACTTACAGTTCTACAATTAATAAGAGGTAAGTTTTTCTAACTATCCTTTCACTCTCCTTCCTAGAAAACTGAAGTAAGAATTATTTGTGAGGGCTCTATAAGTAAGAATACTGCCTTTCAACATTTAGAGGAAAGTATAACTACTCGAAACCTTGGAAAAGAGGTAAAGAACATGCATAGGAGATCCTCTATGGTTTATTAAACTTTTTAATGTTTAGGTTTCGGTATGCATTCACCTATAGTACAGCAACACATTTAATTTTATCTTATATGTCATCCTTGTGTTTGCCCTATTTATGTTCCATCTTGGGCTTTTACATTTCAGATTATGCATTCCTAATGGACAAAAAAATAGGGCTTTCTTTTCCTTCATTTATAAGTACTTAACCCACAGTTCTTCAACAACGGTGAAAGTACACAGAAATAAAAGTCAGGTCAACTACTTAACATCATTTCTCTTGTCCCATAACCTCACCCATTATTATTTTAAATCCCCCCTCCCCCCGCTATTTTTTGTTTTACTTAGCATTTAGCATTTAGTTTTCAATAGAAGCTAACAAAAGTTTTTCTGGTTTTGCTTGTGTTCTTCATTTATAATTCACAAGATTTCCACCCCCTCTCCTTTTAGGGACAATTTTTAAAATCTGCTTTAGAATAAGTCATCAATTAAGCAGAGATTGAATATCTGAAAGGTCCCAGGCCCAGGCTAAGTGCTAGGTATTCAAGGACAAATAAACACAATTCCTGACATCAGCAGTCCCAGTATTCTCAAGTTCTGTTTGTAAAAACGCACAATATCAACGCACTATGGCAACCACAGAGGTGTGCCTCTCAGGTGACTGATGGTCTTCAGCTGCTGCAACTTGCAACTTCAGATCTACATGGCATTCATGCAAGGCTGTGCTTCCGTTGGAGTGCTGCCAGCCAGAGTCTCAGCATGCAGAGGTACTGGAGTCAGGCCTTCCCTGCCCAAAGCATAACTCCTCTAACAAACACCCTTGTTCAAGGAGTAATCACCAGCCTAGGTAAGACTTTTCTCAGAAATGCACTGCAGCCTAAAGGCTTTTTACCCAATCCTCTTTCCCTCTCACTCTCCTTTCGCTGGTACCAGAACTGCTTCAAATTCTGAAGGCTCCTCCCCACCTTCTCCTGTTCTCCTATTAGCCTTCACAGTCATTTCTTCCAATAGATCTAATCTCAATTTGGCATCTGCTTCTCAGAGGATCTGAAAAAACAGACAACGTAAATGTCACATAAATAAAAAGTACACTAATTAATCTAACTGGGGACAAATATCATCCAATTTTGTTTTGAGACTGCACATGATATATACAAAATCCAGCATCCTGAATGAAAATGTAAAATGAATAAAAGATGAGAGCTAAAATAAAAGGTGAAAAAGGAAGAAAGAAATACTGTTTCCTCTTAAATTCAAACTAAGCAAAACAGAAAATTGTGTTGATGTTAACGTAGTTAAACATATAACTATTGAACATTTAACATTTGCCAGATTTGGGGCAAGCTACTGTGGAGGATACAAAGACAAACACTAGACTCCCTGCCCTCGAGGAATTGACTATCTGTAGTCATAGCCTTTTCTCAGAATTCTTATTTCATTTTCAAAAATTTCCTTAAACTTTTAGTACAAGTATATACATTTTCTTCTGTGCAAGGTGGGTTAGAAAACAAAATTACTTTATGTAAATCTTTTTAAATCCTTACTTAGAAATAATTCAGTCTTTCAAAAGTAGATATCATTGTATATCTGGCCCATGGTTTCAGTTTCCCCTCTCTAGGCCTTCAAAGAGAAAGTCAGGACATTCTGTCATTGAATCATAAGATGGGAAAAGTCTTTTAATAGTCATTTACAGAGATAAAATCCCATATTCCTGAATTAATAATTGGGTTCTCAACAAGGCATTTGAGTCAACTGACACAGACTCATGCAAAAAAAATCCCCAAACACCTTAACATATTTTGTTGTTGTTAAATAAACATACAAAAGAGTGCACAAAACAAATATATAAAGAATAAAGCAAAACCTTATCTTCCCACCATTTAAGTTAAAAATTAGAATATTACTGCAATTTTTAACCCCCGGAAGTCCCCTCTGTTGTATCCCTTTTCTTTCCTTCTTTCTAGTTCTCTAGAGTCGTTAGTTTCTCCACATCCCCACCACCAATATTTTGAGCCAGATAATTCCTAAGTGTTTAACCAATGCATATAGCAACATTCCTGGTTTCTTATCCGCTAAATGCCAGTAGCAAGCATCCCCATCCCCAATCAATCAGTTGTGACTGCCAAAAATGTCTCCAGACATTGTCATATGGACTGAAGAGCACAAAATTACTCCTGGTGGAACTCTGTGATTATACTGTGAACCACTGATTTCATACTTTTGGTGGATTGTATGGTGCGTGAATATATCTCAATAAATTTAAAGAAATAAAAACTGAAAAAAAAGAAAAGGTTAGGAAATGGCAAAAAAAGAAAAAAATTGCTCCCTTTTGAGAACCATCACCCTAGAGGTAATCACAGTCTGAATTTTTATGGCTGCCTTCATAGTTTATCGACCAACATGTGCAATGCTAAAACAACATATAGTCTTGCTGCTTTTGAACTTTACTGAAAAGAAACTACACCCCATATATTTTCCTGTAACTTGTTTCTTTCACTCAACACTATGTTATGAGATACAACCATGATATACTATTGTATTATGTAACTATAATTTTTTCTAGGTCACATGTTTTTGCCCTGAATGGTAATTCATGAAATTAATCCAAATACCACAATTCATCAACCCATTCTACCACTGATGGACATAGGCATTATTTCTAATAAGGCAAACGTTTACTAATACCACTGCTAAGAACATGCCGTGTATACATCTTCTTGTAATGACACCACAATGTCTCCAAAGTATGCTTTTAGGAACGGAACTACTCATTTATAGGCTATCCAAGTGCTCAGATTTATTATTTTCCAAAGTGGCTGCATAATTCTACACTCTCACTAGTGGTGGAGACAATTCCTGTTGCTCCACATGCCTTGATTCTTCACTTTTTTTTGTTTCTTAAACTTCTCCACATTATTTTTCATGACATTTGGTACGGCAAAAATATACATTGCTTACCGTGTAAACGCCAATTCTACAAACAGCAAATGAGATCTGGATATATTCAGACATTCTCTACAAGATTAAAATAAGAATAAAAGATAACAACTAAATGTTTGCACTAAAAAACTGAAGTCTTTCCTCTCGTTTTTGCTTCTCTTTTTAAAGAAATGTTTCCTGTATTCCGACATCTGCTTTATGTGCAAGTGGCTAAGTTTTTTCCCTTCTATCTGCCTTTTCAAGGCTGATTCAATGGACATGGAGATAACAAAATATGGGATATACTGCTTTATTTACTATGGGGATATAAAACAGATATTACATCCACCAACTCAAGAGCATCATTGAAGGGATGTGATTTATGTAATGGTTTAAATTCATCTTCTTTTAAATGTTGCTGTAATATCCAGTTTTTAATGATAAATTTTTGTGACTGCTATAAGTAATTTTCTAAGCACTTTTTGTTTAATTCGATCCTTACCAGACCATAAAAGTCTATACTATTTATAGTAGATAGAAGAGTAAGCTTTAAAAAAGGGAAAATCTTTAGCTAAAATGCTGAAAGGTTTAAATTAAATAGGTTGAATTTAGAGAGAAAATTGAGATCGTTGGTCTCAGACTATCAATGGCAGTACTCAATCTAGCATTCAAAACTTCTCATCCCAAATAAAATTCACATTCCCAAAACTCATGCCCAACTACAAAACGATGCCTAGAAGCATGAATATTGACTTATTCTCTTTTCTTTAGCTAGGGGTATATTTGTAGCACATTGAATTAGTACATAGTCAAAATAAACCTAACTTTATACAACCCAACATTGTTTATTTCTTGTCAAGTACAAGCTTCTCTGCAGAAGTTATAATGCCATCAACTTCAGCTATCACAGTTTTATCCATTATGCCAAGGAAACAGAGAAACGGAATTCCTGGGTTCCCAGAATAGTCAAAGTCTTCCAAAGATGCATTCCTTTTGAAGGCGAAAAAGCCATATAAACTTGATTTTTGCAAAATGCCCTTGCCTCTTTTAACAATAACCACAATAAAGTGAGTTGTATATGATTAAAGGAACACAAAAAGGAAAAGAATGGGAAGCCAAAGGCTATATGGATGAGTATTGAAAATAAAAATTATAGCAATGGAAACCCAAACTCAAAAGATAATTTATTAGTTGAAGTTCTTAACCTCAACCAAAACTTTGAAAAGACTTTCAAACATTCACTGGTGGTGTTGTCCAAAATGAAACATTGAAGATTTCACATTAGAGTCATTTATTATCAATTATTGTAACTATTATTATTAAGGTATCATTATAAACACTATTTTAACTGTAGAGGTTCTTTATTTTGAATGAAACACACTACTCAGAACACAATGACCTCCTCAGAGCTTAAGATTAAGAAAACTCACTACCTCCCCCAACATCCATTCCTCCCTTCCACCTTTGGAAAAGTAGCCCCTTATAACTGTGGATTATTTAACAAATCACTCAGTAAGCTGGAAAGTTTATTTTTCCAAAATGGAAAAATCTTATTTTATGCTTCCTTGAATGAAAGACTGCATTTCTCAGCATTTCTTGGAGCTAGGTGTTGCCATGTGGCCAAATAAGTTCTAGGTAATAAGATACAAGTGAAGGATGCGTCAAGAGAAGTGTCTCTAAGAAGATCTCTTTTTGCTTTTCTGCCTTTTCTCCTTCTTTTTCCAGTCTAGAACTGAGACTTAATATAGGTCCAGCAACTATCTTGGATTGTGAGGGCTCCTTGAGAAAGAAAATCACACAAAATGGAGTACAAACTTGAGTGAAACTGGAGACACAAATGATGATGGCACTGTCATACCACCTTCTCCAGAATTTTTATATGAAATAGAAATAAGTTTTTCCAACTTGTTTAAAAATTGCTGTGTGTCCCTCTCAACCAAACCTAACCCCAATTGGCATTTTCAAAAGCAGTGTCATAAAAGAAAGGGCCCTAGCATTTATCGGTAGAGTAATCCTTTTTAAGGGCTTTTATCTTTTAAAGAGGGAGAAATATTTATTCTTTAGTTACTAAAAATCTGTTTTCCAATCTTTCTTTCCTCTCGCATACAAATACTGTTATTGGGATTGCCAGAATGATTACCCTGAAAACCCTCAATTCATTTTGTGTAATTTTTTTTTCTTACTAGACTTATTGCCTCATTCTTTCCCTCTAAACTCTAATCCTTATAAATGCTGCCTTACCTTTAACCATCATACCTAAGAGCATCTGGCACATTTATCATCCAAACTCCAAACTCACTTTAACAATAAGGTTCTTGTAAAAAGCCTCTTCATTCAATTAGTGGGAGTCAGATACAAAGAGATACTTAAAAACATAATCAAATTTCCTTTGGTTATAATATAGGAACTGGTAATAAATTTTAAATAATCAGTTCATATTCTTTCCCCTGTAGAGAAAGTCTATTTGTAAGAACCCATTGCACTTTAACTGTTAGCCCATGGGACATAATGCATAGCTCAGAATGAAGGATGAGTATGTGATTATGTCCAATTAAAAAAAAAAAGGCCCTCTATTTTAGATAAACTCTGGCCAGTAGTCTCCAAATCAGCATTCACAAATTCTACACCTAGACTTGCCTGAGGAAGATCTAAAGAATATTTATTTCAAAAACAATAACCTCAGAACCAGCTCATCTTCCTTGCCGCCTCATCTGATAAAAAGTTCAAAAAAAGATGATGTCACAGATTGGGTAAAATCTTTCAAGAGAGCCTACAGAAACATATGTGTAATCTAGAGCAAAAGAAAAAGAACACTCCCTTTGAAATTAATGTGATTACTGACAGTTTACTGTTGTTTTCCCTAAGAAATTTCAAAGGTAAGCATGAAAATAAAGGAGAAAAAAAAAATCTTCAACAAGATGGCAGAAAATAAATGTCATTCATCATATAGTTCCCAAAAAAACTGATTTCAAAGTATAACAAATTTCAGTTCTATCAGAAGATGAAAATACACAATGGCTTTCTTTCTAAGTGAGCTCTTTTAAAAAAATATGTCCTATAGTGACATTTCCAATTTTGATGCTTGGTAAAATCTGTCATCCTGATATAAAACTAGATGACAGTAGTTTTTCCCTCTCTATAATTTTGCTTGAGATAAAAATTAAAATGTTAATATAGCCAATCTAACTCTTTAAAAGTATTGAGAGTAATATGTTAAAATCAGTGAAACAAGAAGGGGGGCTGGGGGAAGGAGGCAGTAAAACACCTTCAAAAGAAGCCAGAGCCTGGCTCATCTATTGCCCAGTAAGGTTAATTAGATCCCTCATTTTCTCTTGCCCCATCTCAAAAAAAATGGGCTGGAGACAAAGAAGCAGGATTTGGAGAATTGTGTAGAGAGAGGACACATCAGCACGTTCCAGGGTACATGGGATTTCCAAAATCCTGAGTGGGTGGAATCCTCTCTGAGTATAGGTCATGTCTATCATTTTGCTTCCACTACTCCTCCAGACTCGAATAAACTCTCGGGAATGCCACCTACTTTAGAACTGGTATCTCCTTCTGTTAGTGCTGTCACTGAAAGCATTAACAGTGAATTATTTAACAACTAGCTTAGTAGGCTTGAAAGGTTATTTTCCCCAAATGGAAAATAAGTAACTTTTTTTAAAAAGCTGATTATAAAATAAAATGAATTTTTGTTTACAAAATGTGGAGGGTTTTTCTCCTCAGCATCTATCTTATAGCTTCTTCAGACTAGGGAAAAGGAACGTGATATTCAATATAAAAAAACATTTTCATATAAAGAAAAGCTGACAAAATTATCCTCTCAATATTTTATAAGGCATTTTCAGTTATAACAGTACCACCATATCCCAAGAGTGTATATACTTCCCAAATAATCTACAATTGTATGTGGATAGAAGATAAAAGTGTTCAATCAGCAATCCAAAAAGGAAACATTCTTCTCACCTGTAAAAAATAATAATCTTTAGCACATAACCTCCTTGTGAAATTTAATCACAAAGATTTGCAAAGCTACCTAGCAGAAATAACCACAGATATTTGAAAAGTCATCCAGCAGGAATAACCAAATGAAATTTATAAATCATCACATCAGAATTTATAACTTTAATGCCTGCAGAACTTTGGTCAACCTTCTGCAAAACATAATTAAAAATCACATATAATACCCAAACTAGAGCAGATGTGAGCCCCCAAAATGAAGATAAGAAGGGACTCTCTCCAAAAAAATCTAATTTAAAAGTACTGAGCAGGGGGCGCAAAGAAATCTCCTTCTAATAACCTTATAAAGAAAACAGCACCACTTACCATTAATGATTCATTCCTTCATTTTTTAAACTGGTACTAGGAATAAAAAAAAATTTTCAATCCAAATAAAGTAAAAGAAAAAACAGTTTCTGGGCATTTCTAATGTGACAACACACTGTTGGGGAAATACTGAGCGCACAAAGGTGAAAGACCAAACCCTGGTCTCAAGGATCTCCTAGCTCAGAAAGAGCAGAAATGTAACACACCCACGGCAACAGCAATATAAACGTGTTCAGCACATGAGAAGGTATGCACAGAGGGTTTCTGAGAGATAGAGTAGGAGGAGCACTGAACCCATTACAGGGATGTCAGGAAAGATTTTCTAGAAGGGGCACCCCCTGACGTAAATCTTAAAAGATTAGGAGTTAGTAGGTGAAAGGAGGTGTAGAAGAAAGTGCATTCCAGACGAAAGTGACAGCATGAGTGAAAACAAGAATCACCTCAGGGTATGCAAGCAAGCATTGGAGGGCTGCCAGTGTAATGCCCTAAACATCCTCCTATTGTTTTCAAATAAGCACTTCGCAGTCTGATATCAGTTACTGATACCTGTTGACTGACTGCCTACATGCTACCTAAAACTTATTTATATATTAATATACAAAGTATCCTTGTTTTAAAACTTATCCTGAACTTTCTGCCAAAGGGATTTCCATTTGGCGGGAACTAAGCACAACAGTCACACCATTCAGCCTGCTCTACCTCAACACCATTCCAGATGAAAAACACTCAAAGCAAGATGGCCAACTGCCTATCATAACCTCCTACAGAATCCAGACCCAGCTCCCACCTGGGTCCGGTTTCTGTACAGTCCTCCTGTGTTTCAGTCACAACAGCCTCCCCTTGTCCCTAAAATCAAAGCAGCCTCTACCTCAGTTGGGCCTTAGCCTGGAAAGAGCTTCTTTCCACCCACACATGGCTAACTTCACCACCTTCAGGTCTCAGCTGAAACACCCCTTCAGACAGACCTCACCCAACTTTCAAAGCCCTCTGTCCTCACCTCCATTGTCTCATGGCCCTGCTTATTTTCTTCTTAGCATTTAGCAAACCTACAATTACCTTGTTCATTCATAAAGTTGCATGTTAACTGATCCGCCACTTCATTAGAATGTAGTGTCTGTGAGGGCAGGGATCTCTTTTGTTCTCTGTGGGAGCAGGGCCCAGGCACCTAGAAGGCACTCAGCAAATAGGTGAATAATAAAAACAACAACAACACAGCAACAGCAAACATGCCTGACGTTTCATGAGGACTCACCATGTGCCCGGCACTACTCCGAGGGCTTTGAAAGTGAGAACTCATTTAACCTTCTCAATAACCCTTGTGAGTTATGTCTACATATCTACATAAGAAGAGGAACTGAGGCACAAAATAATTACATGTCTTGTCCAAAATCGCAAAGCCAAAAAGTGGCTGAACTCAAATTCAAACCCAGGTAAGTTAGTTCCAAAGTCCATGCTCTTATCTGAAGATTGTTTTTTGCCCCTAATTTTCATTTTCTTTAAATTTCAAAATTCTGTGCCTATAACTCTTCTAAGGAAAGAGTTTCTGGCTTCTGCTACAACCATTCTACTAAACTGTTTTGCACCAACGAAAATTTCATTAGATGCTTTCCAGTCTACAGAAAAAGCTTAATGGTGAAAACAGGAATCTAACAGAAGGCACAGGATTCAAGCCCTTTTACTAAATCAGTACTACCATAGTCAAATCTTGGCTACATCACTGGACAAATTAATAAACCTCTCTAAGCTTGAACCCTTATCTGTAAAACAGGGATTAAATGAGTATCTTAATCATAGAAGTCTAAGAATTAATTGAGATTATGCATGCAGAATAGGTAAATGCAGGAGAACTGACCTACTGCCTGTCAAATCAATAAAAAGGTAACATTTATTGTATTATTTATTTGAACTCTGTATTATTTAAATTACTAATAACTCCCTTCAATGAAATGTGCCTCCAAAACCTAAATTTTCATCTATCTTCTCTTTCAATGCTCTAGAATATTATTCTTCATCTCCTAAATCTGTAGCTGACACCAAAAACTTAAAATGCCACAGAACACTTTTTCTAGAAACCTCAAACAAAACTCACCCCTTTTTCTCCCCAAACTTGATTACTCCCCAAATCCTCTCTCTGCTGCCCTTTTACCCATCCCCAAGGTTAGCTCCTTAGTCAGGCATCCACCCTCTCTTACCTGGCTTACTCCAAGCCTCCTAATTCCAGCTCAAAAATTCTCATCCCTTCCCTTCCTGTTACTTCTCATAATACTAATTAGAAGAAAGTCTTAATTCTTCTAGTAGGCAAAGCTTCAAAGAAGAAATGCTTGGGCTAGGTAATAGATTTTCAATTGTTTCCAAGCTTAAAGACATTTTATTTTTAAGTATCAATATCAATATTTCTAGGTACTAAAAATGTATGAAGAGACCTAGGCATCAGAATTTTCTAAGCTGTAGGTAATTCTATTGTTCAGGCAGGATGGAAGCAACTGGATTAGATGATGAAAAGATTATTTCTTGCCCTAAAGCAGACTCATGAACACCCCCAGGCCCTGAAGCTAGCTAGCCCTCTACCATCGAGAGGACTTCACATGTACCTCTGATGCCTGAATCTTAAAGATCTGAGTTTGTGTCAGGCTCTTTCACAAAACTATATATTCGAGAAAGTACCTGTGTTCAGCTCTGTATTTGCCCCCCCATCTAACACACACAACAGTTCCCGGCACCTCTTAGACACTCAGAAAACATTCAAAGAATAATGAAACAAATGAGTAGAACATTCACCAGTATCAGCAGCATACCTGATGCTACAAAATCTCTGCAGCTCTAGACTCTATCCTCCATGCGTGCAGGAGTTTTGTGTTCTTGCCAGCACTTAGCGCAAGATCATATATATAAGTTATATAACTATCTGATGAATGAATAGAGAAAACCCCCATTCAGTGTTTCACTTTATAGCGCCGTAAAAGCTGCACAATTTTGATAAATAGAGTCAACAACAGTTCTTACTTTGAAGGCTTTTCAATGATTTACACGCTTACCTGTCACTTGCCTCAGAGTCCCACAGGCCAAGGACGGCAAAGGGGACTATGATAACTATTGCTACAAAAAGTTGATTCTGTAATTTTAAGACCAATTTCTTTGGGCCACCCTTCAGAATCTGATGCTCCCAAACTTTGATATTTTTTATGAATAGCCAGACTACAGTCTTACTTCTGCCGTAGATAAATAACCTCAATCAAAATGGTTGGGAGTACACAGGTAGCTCAGTGGTTAGAATGCCCGCCTTCCATGCAGGAGACCGGGGTTTGATTCCCGGACCATGTACCACAAAAAAAAAGAAAAAAAAAAATTAAAATGGTTGGGGAATTACATGAGATTTTTTGTGAAGTCCTGGGGCTGCAGTGGGCCAACTTAGGTTACTGGGATCTCCTTTTGGTCCCCAGGGACTCAGCCTACTTCCCTTTTCTTTTTCAGAATGACAAGACTTTTATAAGCCTTACAGGTTTTCTTCTCATTCCTGCCCTGAAGCCTGACCACCACGTAGCACAAGCCCTCCCTCCCTTCTTTGATGATCATTTACTTGATTGTCTAAAGATGTGCACACTGACCCTTCTTATTTCATGGTTTTACTGCTAATTACTAAAGAGAACACACAGATATGGGGAGATGATATTACAATCTGATAAGGAAACTCTATATACTCATCATCCATGTTTTCATTGTATAGCGAAGGAAGCCTCTTGACCTCCTGCCCTTCACCTATCTGGATCTCTCCAAACTCCTCTCTTCACTCTTAAACCAGAGATGGAATCACAACCCACAAATGGTGGAACTACGTCCCCTCACAAGCCCATTTCTTTCAGAGAGTAATATGCATTTCTGAGGGTAAATCTCTTAATTTCCTATGGCTTTCATAACAATGTGCCATAAACTACATGGCTTAAAACACTGAAATTCATTGACTCAAAATTCTGAAGTTTAAAATCAAGATGTCAGCCGGGCCAAGTTCTCTCTGAAACCTGTAGGGGAGAATCCTTCCTTGCATCTTCCCAGCTTCTGGTAGTTTGCCAGCAATCTTTGGTATTCCCTTGTTTGCAGATGGAGCCCTTCAATCTTTGCCTTCATCATCACAGGGTATTGTCCCACATGTCTGTGTCCAAATTTTCCTCTTCTTACAGGAGACCAAATACAGTTTGGCATCCTCTTAACTAATCACATCTTCAAAGATGCCCTACCTCCAAATAAGGTCACATTCATGGGACTGGGGCTTATGACGTGAGCATGTCTTTTGGGGGACCATAAAAACAGAGTTCCTAATCAAGCCTGTTTTTTACATGGTGAATAATTTCTAGTAACCACAAATGAAACCACACCTATTGCACAGTTGTAAACCACACTGAATTTAAAAGAATGGCCTTGATTACCTTTCAAGTCACAGGAGAAGAAAACAAATGACACTTATTAAGGAACTTGTATGTGCAGGGTGTTTACACTCTTTATCTCAGTTCTCACAATTAGAACAATGTGGGGATTATTAGACCTGTCTTCAGATTTAAAAAACGAGGATTACAGGAGTTCATTACCCTTTCCAAGCCATGTAAGAAGTAGAACACAGATTTCAACCCAGGTCTGATTCCAAACCACTACTTTTCAAATTCTATACCCCAGAAGGGATTCTAAAGGGGTGGACTGGATATTCTACAAATGACAAACAACCACGAAAGTTGAATTTAAATTATTTAGAGACCGAAATGCAGAGAAACACCTACTAAAATATACCGTATATGAAATTTTAACACATTGGAGTCTACCCACACATTAACTTTTACTGCCAGAGTAACTTTGGGGGAAGGGGGGAACAAGCCTCAGAATTAAACCTTCGGCCTTCCTTTTGGAGAGTAACTCAGGATTGCACATGTAAACTACTTTAAAATATGTAATATATGTAACTATAATGCCACTGGGATTTTGTTTTTCCCTAGTATTTCACCCAAAAAGAGAAAAAAAAATGCAGAAACAAATAAATTAGATGAGCCTTTAGTTTTCCTCCACATGCCTAAATTTAGTTTTGTGTTTCTCGAACAACTTCAATGCCCTCCCTGATAACAGCATATATATAATATAATGATAAGTACATATCATAAACACAATTCAAAAAATCATATATAATAAAATATTACTTCTTTGCTTTATATATCTCAGTTCTGCATAAAATTGGTTGGACAAAAGAATTCCAACTGCTTAAAAGAAAATAAATTTTTGAAATCTTGCACTAGACCACAGTGTTTTTAAGTAACTCATGGTAAGGTGAAGAGACTGCCTGATAAATTAGGACCAACTGAAAGCTGAAAGGAAGCTTGCACTTACTCCAACTTCTTACTCAAGCATGAACTTCTGTAACAATCTTAAAAAGGTAGGAAGTCAGCTTCTGCTTTTTCATTTCCTATTCAAGGTAGATGAAACTTAAGAAAGTTCTTTCTTACCCTGATCTGATATGTGCCTTCCTATGATTTTGACACCTCCAGGTCTGCCTTCTGAAGATTCATAGAACACTGCTTATGCCCTTCATAAAACTGAAGCCACCAATTATGTTGTCTCCTTCCTTAAAGGTACCTCATAGCACACAAATCAAAACTCCGAAGCCAGTGAAAATTATAATGCAATACTGTCCCTCTTTCCAGGGAGGTAAATCCTGTTCTTCTAGCTTGAGGTTGGCCAACTACAATTCATGGATCAAATCAAGTCCACTGCCTATTTCTGTAAATAAAATGTTATTGGACTTTTTGGTGCTACCCAAAGAGGGGTCCATATGGCGTCCTTGATTTCCGTCGTAACTTAAAGGTAAACGTAAACAACGTCCAGAGCCCCTGAGGTCCTGCAGATGAAGGAGAAGGATGTCCTCAAATTCCCTATAGCAGGAACACACTTAGGCGGCACCAAATTTGACTTCCAAATGGAACAGTGCATCTACAAAGGAAAAGTGATGGCATCTACATCATAACTCTGAAGAGGACGTGGGAGAAGCTTCTGCTGGTGGCTCATGCCACTGTTGCCATTGAAAACCCATTTATGTCAATGTCATATCCTCTAGGAATACCAGCCAGTAAGCTGTGCTAAAGTTTACTGCTGTCACTGGAGCAACTCCTATTGCTGGGCGCTTGACTCCTAGAGCTTTCACCAACCAGAACGAGTAGCCTTTTGGGAGCCACATCTTCTGGTGGTGACCAATCCTAGGGCTGACCTCCAGCCTCTCACAGAGGCATCCTATATTAACCTGCCCACCATGGCTCTGCGTAACACAGATTCTCCCCTGTGCTATGTGGTCATTGTCATCCCAGGTAACAACAAGGGAGCTCACTTGGTGGGTCTGATGTGGTGGATCCTGGCCCGGGAAGTTCTGAGCATGCATGGAATATCTCCTGTGCCCACCCTCGGGAAGTCATGCCTGATTTCTACTTTACAGACATCCTGAAAAGACTGAAAAGGAAGAGCAGACTGCTGCTGAAAAAGCTGTGACTAAGGAGGAACTTCGGGGCGAATGGACTGCTCCAGCTCCTAAATTTACTGCCAGTCAACCCGAGGTTACAGACTGGTCTGAAGGCACACAGGTCCCTTCTGGGTAGGAACAATCACTGACTGGTCATGAGCTCTTCTTCCATAGGCTCTTAAACAAAAGAGTGGTTGCCAGGAAATAAAGAAGTTTCTATAAGTTAAAAAAAATGAAAAAGTTCTTGGAACACAGTCCCACCCATTTGTTTATGCATTATCTATGGCTGCTTTGGAGCTACAATGGCAGAGTTCAATGGTTGAGACAGAGATTGTACAGCCTGCAAAGCCTAAAACATTTACCAACTGGCCCTTTACAGAAAAAAAAAAAAAAAAAATGTGGCCACCCTGTTCTAACCCATTATCTGGGGTTTTCTCACAAGCAAAGAACCGTCTTTCATTCAGTGTTACAAGCTCAGTAACTAAAAGTTATCCCTGCATTATCTAGGATGCAGGCACTAAGCTCTCAATAAGAATTTGCTGAATGAGGAAAATTAGACAGGAAAATAGGTAAATTAGGAGGAAGGGAAGGTGGGGTTTTTCTTCTCCTGGAATGTCCTTTTCCATGGCATACTATTTCTTTGAACAAAGGGCTATTTGCCTGAATTAAAATCGAGGACCTATAGTTACTTTTTTTTTCCATTTCAAACAAAAACTGATTAGAAGGCCACTGGGTAAAACAAAAGCACTTGTTAATTTTGACATATCCAGGAAAATGTTAACCACATCTACACTTAGAAGCTAAGAAGCATATGCATCTGCTGTTGCGCCTGCTGCTGTTTCAATATCACCAATTTCAATAATATAAAAAAATTAGGATAAACAGCTTTGGCTTAGAGGTAAACTCTTGAGCACTCTGGATTTGGGAAAATAGACGAGAACTGCTTTAAGACAGATGAGAAGGAAATCAAACCATCAGCGAACTTGTTGAATTTTAATTCATTTTATTCCTTTCTTCACAACCATGCATTTTTATATTGACTTATTCAAGGCAACCTTTGTCATAAAGAATTAAAATATGCATCATCTCTTGTACAGCTCTTTAAAAAATAAACTTTTTTAGCAACTAGTTTTATTATACTTGGGTTCTCTTATATGGCAAAGAATCTGATTAGAATGAGTAACTGAACATCTTTTCTCAACATGAAATCGAAAAAAAATTTTTACTGCATCTATTTTATAAAACTATTCAAAGTGAATATCAAAGCCACATAACTATTTTTTTGCTAAAACAGTAAGCACAGAAGAAAAATGAAAAATATTCACCTGTGGGTATTTCTCAAGATGACCAATATAGCTATGCATTCCTCCAAATAAAGACATATTTGAGAAGAAACTAGAACATCACAAGCATAGGGATCTATTTCCAACACATTCAGGCTACAGAAAAATTATGGCCTAAGTCCAAAAGAAATGATAAAGAAGGGCACCAGCCCAAGGTCAGGTCAATAGGGACAGTGAAGTTAGGAAATGAAAAAAAAAAAACCAGGAAAAATCAAATAATCTTATCTAATTCAGCCAGTACTTAAAATACTCATCCTGAAAACCCAACAAACCAGAGGAAAAATTATGTTACCTTAAGAGAAATATTATCAGTGAACAATATAAATGTATAATATTTCTATACTTTAAAAAGAGAAATCCAAAAATCAAAACATTTCTTATATGAAGTAACTTAAGAAAAGTAAGAGTCAGATTCAGGAAATATTCAAAGTGACAAAGAACAGCAACATTATCTAATAAATCAGGCCAGTACTCTTTCCTCCACAACATACTTCAGGAAACATTCATATGGGAAGAAGGGATAAAGAGCTGGCCAATAAATCACATGCAAGGAAAAAAAGTTCTCAAGAGCGGAAACTTAACTTTTAAATGGTTTGATTCCAACAAAAAAGAAGTGGAGAGGTCCAAACAATGATACATTTCTAGACCTCAGGACACTTCAGGTTTAAAGTTTAAGTTTAAAGCAAGTCACCTCATTTGGCTAAACTTACACATGGCTATAGGCAGAAGCAGCAGCCTGCAGAAAGAAGTGGGCCACCATATGCCACGTCAAGACCTTTCACCCCTGTAAATCAGAAACGGTTGCCACTTAAAACACAATCTGACAAACAGCAGCAGTATTTTTAACCTAGTTATTCCACTATGTATATTAGGTGGTAGCAGAAAGGAAAATGAATAAAACCAGAGTGAAATCCTTTGTGACAACAGTATCATAAAGTCCTAATTTTATATACAAAGTCCCAATTAAAAAATAGCAAATGCTTTTGTACCACTGACTTATAATACCAGGTTCTCTTTTTAAAGTAGGTGCAATTGTTATGTCCATTTTGCATATGAGAAGATCCAGGCACAGACACAAGTAAGTGGCAGAGCTAGAATTCAAATGCAGCCAGTCTCGTTCCAAATCAATGCCCTGACCCATTCCTGTACAGCTCTCCCAGTCTAACCACTCCTTAGCACCTCTTTGTGTACCTGTGCCAGACTCTGGGGGTTCAAAGAGGCTTAGACCCACCCCAGCTCTATGATACAATGGGCTTTGTCCTGTAACAGAGACAGACCAAAGGCCTACGGAGGGCCATGATTAGCCCATTAGGCACCGCTGTGTCAATTCACAATAAGTACTTTGGCAAGCAGAGCAGAGGTTTCAGTACCACTCGCCACCTTGGTCAGGCACCTCTGTGCCATATCCAACAAACATAACTAAAGTAGCCCTGGAAGCAGCCCTGGAGGGACCATCAACTCAGTGTCTTCAGTGAAGGGCTGAAGAAGAAAATGTTTAAAGAACAGCAGGAGGGTAAAGGTCAACTATCTAACGAAAAACTATTTCTGCAATACTAATAGAAGCAAAGATCAAACAGGCCATTTCAACTTTATTAACAATCCATCCAGGTTACTATACAATCGTTCCAGACATAACACCTGAAGGCTAAGCAGGCTGCCCACAATGAAACAAACTCTTGCCTCCAACACACTGCCTGAGATGGGTTTTAGTTTCAGCTGAAAGTCCTCAACCTGGGCCATTTTTTATCAGCTTTTTGGAAAAACATCTAGCTAATTCCACCATCTTTCCTATTCACTGATACTCAAGCCACGCTGCTCTGTGCCTCCTCTCACAAGCTAAACTCACATCAGTGCCCTCTCCCCTGCCTTTCCAAAGAACCCTCTGCAATAGTGGTGGTGGTGGTGGTGGTGATGACGATGATGATGATGATGGCAGTGGCAGGCGAGATGAGGGTGGTGTAGTTAATATGCATTAGGCATGTTTTAAGCCCAGGTTAAGAGAAAGGTCTTTGGAGCCAGGTTTCCTGGATTCACATCACAGCTCTGAGGCTCATTAGCTGTATGACCTTTAAAAAGTTGCTTAACCATTTCTATATCTCAATTATGACATTTGAAAAATGGAGATGATAATAGTATTCAGCGTATAAGGTTGTTGTGAGGATTAAATTAATAAAGCCCTTAGAAACTGCCTGCCAGTATAAATGGTGGTGTTTCTTTGTTAAAATGAAGAACAAAAAGCAGAAGGAAAGTTTTTTTTACATATTCTAAAAGTACAGGTATTATCATAATCTCACAACTAAGAGGTAGTTTGAGTCATTGTTAATTCGGCCAACGTCAACACTGCACAGTAGCCAATGCTTCTGTCTCCCTGGACATCCCTCTGCAGCTGCTTCAGTCCTACCCTGCTCAAACACCCCTCCCCAGCAATACTTCAATCAGACTCAGCAAAATCACCTCTCATTCTACTTCATCAGCATGTAACCAACCTCAAATCTAGCCTCATTTAAAAAGGAAAGCCAACTGTGAATCTTCCATCCCCCTCCAGTTATAGCCCCATATTTCTTCTCTTCCAGGGCAAAATTTCTTAAAACATAATTGTAGCAGTGTCATTTCCTCACTTTCCACTCCTCCACTTATCACTTTCTACCCTTCCACCCCCGCCAGACCACTGTGAAAGCACTGTAACCTAGGTCACCACTGATCTAGTGATCATTTTTCAGTCGTTACCTGCATGATCTCTAGTCAACATTTAACACAACTGGTCACTTACTCCTTATCGGAACTGTCTACTTCAGGCTGACTGCCAACCTCTTGCACGAGGTTTTCTTCCAACCTCTTGGTCTTCTCATGCTTCTTCTCCAGTTCTTTTTTTTCTTTCTCTCTTTTTTTTCCTAATGGTCCCTTAAAACCTGAGTACCTACCATGTGCCAGCATTAACTGAGGCACTGGGCTTCCTTAGGATTCTTCCCATCCCCCTTTGTACAAGCCTTCCTAGGCAAGTTCATACATATGCAGTTTCAATTATCATTTTGGTGGTTAAGAACATTAGCCCACGGGTGCACAGGGGGTTCAGTGGTAGAATGCTTGACTTCCATGCAGGAGACCCGGGTTCAATTTCCAGGCCATGCAACAACAAAAAGAAAAGAACTTTAGCCCAGACATTAGCCAGACCTGGTTTCAAATCCTGGCTATATCATGTCTTGCCCTGACACTCAGTTTCTCTAAATTCCTGTTTTCTAATCTCTAAAATGATTAACAGATAATACATGAGAAATATTTAGCATTATGCACATGACCAATTAATAACACAATATATTATAGTATATAGTAACAGTAAATGTTAGGTATTATTTTTAATTACACTTTTAGTCATGGTCAGGTTCATGCGTCAACTTGGTCAGTAATGGTACCTGTTTGTCTGGTTCGGCAAGTGCTAGCCTGTCTGTTGCAATGAGGACATTTCATAGAATTAAACCATGAGCATGTCAGCTGCATCCACAGCTGATTCCACTTGTAATCAGCCAAGGGGAGTGTCTTCTGCAATGAGTGATGCTTAATCTAATCACTGGAAGAGAATTCAGAAGAGATAGGTTTTCTTTCTGCTTCAGCTGGCGAGCCTCTCCTGTGGAGTTTGTCCAGACTCTCCATCGGAATCTTCGGCTTCACAGCCTGCCCTGTGGATTTTGGACTCTGTGTTCCCGCAGTCATGTGAGACACTTTTATAAATTGTATATTTGTGAGTGCACCCTGTTGATTCCGTTTCTCTAGAGAACCCTAACTAATACACACCTCCAAACTTCATACCTGAGCTCCCCATCCACCAACCTGAAACCTTACATTGGATTTTGCACAGGCAGGTCAAACTCGGTGACTTCAAAATCAAATTCTTCATTATCCTTCCTGGGATGGTTTGAAGCTGTACATACCCTAGAAAATATCATGTTCTTAAATGGGTGTGGACCCATTGTAAATAGGATCTTTTGGGAAGTAGGATCCTAAGTTGAGATGTCAACTCTTAAGATGTCAAGATCTTAAGTTAAGGGATCTTAAGTCTCTTACCAGAGTCTTATATAAGAGGGTAAAAGACAGAAGACAGAAAAAAGGCCCCAAAGAAGCTAAGACAGAAAGAAGCTAAAAGAGAGGACACACAGAAAACACTGAAGCCAAAAGCTGGAAGCAATGAACTTGGGAGAGAAGGGACAGACCAGCAGATGTCACCATGTGTGTTTACCGTGTGAAGAGGAGCTAAGGATCACCAATAGACCATCTTCAAGGGGGAGGAAGTATCATCCTGCTGGTACCTTAATTTGGACATTTTCAAGCTTTAGAACTATGAACTTGTAATGTAATTGTTCTAGTTTGCTAGCTGCTGGAATGCAATATACCAGAAACAGAATGGCTTTTAAAATGGGGAATTTAATGAGTTGCTAGTTTACAGTTCTAAGGCCGAGAAAATGTCCCAATTAAAACAAGCCTATAGAAATGTCCAGTCACAGGCATCCAGGGAAAGATACCTTGATTCAAGAAGGCCGAGAGTTCAGAGTCTCTCTCTCAAGTGAGAAGGCGTGTGGCGAACACAGTCAGGGCTTCTCTCTCAGCTGGAAGGGCACATGGCAAACATGGCGTTGTCATCTGCTAGTTTTCTCTCCTGGCTTCGGGTTTCATGAAGCTCCCCAGGAGGCGTTTTCCTTCTTCATCTCCAAAGGTTGCTGGCTCGTGGACTCTCTGCATCTCATGGCTACATCATTCTGCTCTCTCTGAATCTCCCTCTCCAAAATGTTTCCTCTTTTATAGGACTTCAGAAACTAATCAAGACCTACCCAAATGGGTGGAGACATGTCATCCCTTAATCCAGTTTAACAACCACTCTTGACTAAATCACATCATTCAGGGAGAAGATCTGATTACAGTTTCAAACATACAGTACTGAATAGGGATTATTCTACCTTTATGAAATGGGATTTATATTAAAACATGGCTTTTCTTAGGGGGCATACTTCCTTTCAAACCAGCACAGTAATAAACCCCCATTGTTAAAAGCTGGTCCATTTCTGATATATTGAATTTCATCAGCTTTAGCATATTAAAGACCTCCCAACCTATAGTCCTTCAAATATTACTTATCAAATATTACCTCAAATATTACTCCATTATCTACCTCAATGCCTGTCTTGATTTTAACACATTCATAAATTCTTCAATATTCTTTCCATCAGCTCTCTATGCCTCCCTCCCCTAATGGCCTTGATGAACAGGATGCAGTAAGAGGGATGCTGCGTGACCACTGAAACTAGGTTGGAAACGGTTAGGCGACTTCTGATAGTTTCTCATGGTACATTCTCCCTGTGAGCCTTCAGCCACTACATAAGAAGTCCAGCTACTCTGGAGCCATCATGTAGAAAGAGCACATGAAGGAGGATGACTCAGGAGAACAGGCTTGTCCAGCCTTCAGTGTTGGTATGTTCCCAGTTCAGGCACCAGTCAAAGTGTGTGAAGCCTTGAGATGACCCCAGCCACTGTTTGACTGTAACTTCCTCAGAAATCCCAGGCAGAAATTGGCCTTGCTGACCATCAATCCCCAGATTCATGAGTAAATTACTGTTATCGTTTTTTTTTTTTTTTTTATTTTTTTTTTTTTTAAAGGAAAGACAGAGAGAAGGAAGGAAGGATAGAAGGAAGGAAGGAAGGAAGAAAGGGAAACATTTTTAAACATTTTCTTGTTTTATTGTATTCTGTTTCTCCGTTTTTGTTACATGGGCTGGGGCCGGGAATCGAACCGAGGTCCTCCGGCATAGCAGGCAAGCACTTTGCCCGCTGAGCCACCGCGGCCCGCCCCTACTGTTATCGTTTTAAGCCACTGTTTGAGGTAGCTGTTACTCTGGATAGTCAGAACAATGCCCAAACCAAAAATCTGATAATCATTCCTGATGACTCCTCTGTTCTCATATTCCAGTTACAAAATTCTGTCAATACTTCAATGTTGCTTAAATCTATGCAATTTTCTGCATCCTTCTGCCCCTACCTGGTTGGGAAACCCACCATCTTATTCCTAGACTAGGATGTCTTCTTAACTGGTCTTTTTATTTCAGTCTAGCCTCCCTTTCCAATCCCTTTCTTCACTGCAGTCAGGTCTGACTTTGTCACTCCAGGCAAAATTTTAAAGTTTCAACCATATATCCCTGGCCAGGCACTGCAGCTTAAGGCCAAAGAACTGCTTCTCACCCTGATCCAACCACACCAAGCCCTGGCAGTTCCTTGAAATCATGGGGTTTCTCCCCTCCAGGCTCTACACAAGCAGTTCTCTCTGCCTGTCCCTGGCACGGCCTGTCACCTGGCCAACTAGTCAGTCTTAATGAGGCAGATTAAAAGTGACTCCTCTGATAAAATTGAAAGTGTTGATGGACTGTCAATTTTGGACATTACACATGATGACCAATGGATGGAGGTGGCTGAAGGATATACTAATTGCGAATTTAGAATGGCAAACTGTGGTGTGTATATACATAAAGGAACAAAGTCAGGAGGCATGCAACATTGTGAATGAATGTGGGACATTATGTGATACAAAATAAGCCAGAAAGAAAAGAGCAAATATAGTATGGTGTCATTTAGAAAATACTTACAAGAAAAGTAGGGCCTAGATTGTAGGTTCTTATAGCCACCGTATTTAGTCTGGAGCAGTAATTGTTTTTTCTAGATTTTGAGAAGCTGTGCTATATATGCAAAACCTGGTATTTCCCTGGAGCTTTTGGTATCTGTGTGACATCTAGGACTCAGAGTAGGACTTCAGCAGTTCTAAACGTCAGTATTGACATAGACAACAGCTGTTAAAGAAACTGAAAAGAGATCAGGCTTCTCTTAGAGATAAGAGCCAAGCGAATCAGGAAGGGACTAAGGTAAATCAGAACACAGAGCTGAAGATAGCACTGTCTGTGTTTTAGAACTTCACCTATTCTATGAGACCAAAGAAAGAGAGGTTTGCTTTGTCCAGAACCTAAATCTCTGGTAGCACACCATCTAACTCAATCTGTATGGATGGATAGATCATTAAAACAATCCAAACACAGGGAGCTCAGAGTGGGAATTCCCACTGTACAGCTTAAGGTTATTCCCAGATACATCCTAGAGTAAGCTGAGCAGATAATTAAAAAGAATTGGCAAAATCCCTTGAGGGATGGGAGAGAAAATATAGAACTATTAAACTCTACCACCAGGGAAACGCTTTATACTGTCTCAAACATTAGGATTTCCCAAGTCAACAGGCCAAGCCCTTGATCTTGAGGCTTGCTTTTGCGAAGCTTATTTATGTAGCAGAGAGGCTTACCAATAGTTATGCCTAAGAGTTACTTCCAGAGTAATTCTTTGTTGCTCAGATGTGGCCTCTCTTTCTCTTGAAGCCCAACTCTGAAAGTGTAATCACTACATTCGCCCCCCATGTGGGACATAACATCCAGGGATGAAAGCATCCCTGGCAACATTGGATACGACTCCCAGGGATGAGCCTGGCCCTGGAACTGTGGGATCAACAATGCCATCCTGACCAAAAGAAGGAAAAGAATTGTAACAAATAAGGTATCAGTGGCTGAAAGAGTTCAAATAGAGTCAAGAGGTTACTCTGGTGACTACTTTTACACAAGCTTCAGCTAGATATTGCTACTGTCATGGTTTGCCAAACTCCAACCAAAACCATTCCTGCCAATTCTAAGGAACACTTAGGGCTTTACTTGAGATTCTAGTATGCACTATGATTACTTCCCAGAAACCTACACCCTCCAGATGGGTTCCTAGGCCAGGTAAGTCCTGAAACTTGTGTGTGTGTGGGGGGGGGTGGGGGTGGGGGGGGTCAGCCTCTCCAGACATCAACTAGCTCCATCCTATTCCATATTATTGACAGCCCCTTCTGACAGGAAAAAGGTAGAACGGGCAAGGCCCAAATATACTTAAAGATTGGGAGAAAGATCAAAGGAGAAGGTTGAGTTATAACTGAGAAGACAGGATTTAACAAATGAGTATGTCTACTCTCTCACTATATTGATATTTCTTTTATCCTCCAGTGTTTTGGAACAACTAGAAGAAAATACCTAAAATTGTAGAATTATAACCCACACCAAACTCTGAAATCTGTTCTACAACCAATTGTTGCAGTATGCTTTGAAACTTATTGCTTTTTTGCATATATGTTATTTTTTTACAAAAAAACAAATAAATAAATAAGACTCCTCTGAGAAGCTCTCTCCAGCACCCAAGCCTAAGTTAGCTTCCCATTCATGTACTCTCTTAGTAAACTTTACTTTCCTCTAGATAGAATATGCTACTTTAAAATGTTATTGTTTATTTTTCATCTCTACCGGACTGTAAAGTCCTTGAAAGCAAGCTCGCATCTTTCTTGTGTACCTCTTATGCCCAGGACAGCACCAAAAAATCAGTGTGGCTGAGTGAATGAATGACAAATCAAGTATTTATAGGCAACTTGATTATCACTTAAATCATAGAATTAGGAATTTAAAAAAAAATGGAAAGACAGCTATTCCAGGAAGGACAAGGGATGAGTGACAATTTTTTTTAATTTTACTCAAAATTTTTAAATAAAAGAAACACTTGAGATTGTCTAACTAACTTTAAAGATAAAGAAACTGAAAATGACTGGTTTGTCCAAACTCTCATACTTAGTTGGTCGTGAAGGCAGGAATAGTAAAGTGCCACCTATACAACCTCTTAAAATTCTATCAGCAATACCAGAATTTTCAAAATAATCTTACAACAGAAGAACATAATGTAGGAATTCCAGAATATTGCCAAATAATTTATCCAAATTTCTGGTGAAATTCATAGGCATATCACAATAGCTAGTTAAAATGACTGACAATATTGGTTAAGGATGTAGAGTATCCGGTATTATCTTACACTGCTGATGGGAGTCTAATTGGTTCAACCTCTTTGTAAAAGATTTGGCAGTCTTTAGTAAACTTAAGCATACATATACCCTAAGACCCAGCAATTCCACTCCTGGGTATATATACCTAACAAAAAGGAAAGCGCATTTAAGCCAAAAACATATACAAGAAGGTTTGTGGCATCTTTATTCCAAACATCCCAAAACTGGAAATAATCTAAATGCCCATAAACAACAGAATGGATAAAAAAAAGTAATAGTCTATTCATACAATAGAATACTACACTGCAGTGAAAAAGAACAAACTACTGATACACACAACAACAGATGAATCAGACAACAATACTGAATAAAAGGTATTACACTGAAAATACACATACTTGTGATTCCATTCATGTCAAGTACAAAAGCAGGCAAAACTAATCTGTAGGAATACTGCCTAGGAGTGGTACCCAAGTGAACCTTCTGCAGTGTTGAAAATTTTTAATATCTTCATCTGGGGGTGGTTACAAGATACAGGTATATATAAAGTCATTTAGCTGTGCATCTTTAAGACTTGTGCATAAATTATACCTCAATTTTTAAAGACAACAACTATTTATTTGGGTGAATAAAATTTTAATTAAAAAAAAGATGGGCACACATTAGATTTATATACCACCTTATGTTCATGTAGTAGTACTTTATACACATTACTTCAACCCTCAAAAAATCCTATCTTAAAGTGTTTTTTATTTTACAGAAAATAAGATTCTCCTATCATTAATAACCACAATTGCCACCTTAAAACTTTCTGAACTAGAGAGGGGGAAAAAAGGAAGGAATAAATATTTAAGTGATGGTAAAAATTAACCTTTACATTCTTTTTGGGGCTTGGAGAAAGCATATTATTTTAAATATGGCTAATTTAAAGAACAGAACAAAAAAATAGATTGTGTCCAAGGTTTAGGGCAACTTTTTGATCTTGAGCTCTTAAAATGTACAAGAAAGAATGTGTTCCCATATAAATTTTATTAAAATTATTTCACAAAATAACATTGTACATTGCCATTTGGGGGTGGGGTGGATTCCCAAGGTTTCTCTGATGAGAGGGGAAAAACCAAGGACAGAGAGAGAGAGAGAGAGAGAGACTCACTTGCCCTCCTTCTGTTGATACCATATATTGAGTTATATAAACTCTTACAACAATCAGTATAAAGGTTATAAAGCGATTTTTTTCAAAAGCACTTTACAGTTTATCAAGTATTTACGCTTTTATCAGTAGTAATCATCACAGTGACTCTGACGGCATGTGAATTTTGCAAATGAGGAAATTGCGGCTGAAGGTCATTTGTCTTAGACCAGGTTCCCAGTATTTGGAGTTTTAGAAACAAGTATATTCTACGTACTTATGTACATACACATATACATAAATAGATACATTCTTGAAAACTTGAGGACTGACACGTGATTGTCTTCTTTTCATTCTGGCCAGTGATAGCATTTTAAGAAAGGGGAAGACAACCATTCACTATCATTTCAGAATAAAGATGATATTTTAATATTCACAAAATGTTAGAAAGATATGAACTCACATTTTTTAATTTGATTAATTAAATTTATGAATATTTTGCAACATACCTCTAATTTTTCCATTTTGCGATGGACTGAGATTTGGGGAAATTATCACAGAGATAATAAGTGAAATACCTGGCACCCAGATTCAGGACTTCAAACTCAGTTCTTTTTTCTTATCTACGGCAATAATAAAAATATGCCCAGATTAAAAATATGGAAGATCACCAAGCCTTCTAACAAGTGAAGCAATTGTGATTACTCAATTGTCTCTAACTCTCAGTTTCCTCAACCATAAACAGGAAAAATAGCCTCTACTTCTCAAAGGGTTGTTGAAATGACTACACAAATGTTGAATGCATATGACGTTCTTCCCACAGAATATGGCAAATTCTCAATAAACATTGATATCATCACTATCACCATCTTTATTTACTATTACCTAACTTTGATTTATCAAACAGTGGTTAATTATGTCCAGGCACTGGTCTAAGCACATCATTTAATCAATATTAAGAGCTTCAGAATGCGAGTAGTGAATGTAGTAATCTCTCTTTTACAGAGTTACCATGTACTTTAGCATATTAAAAGCTCTAAAAGAGTTGTTTAACTTTGTTCGATCTAGTTTCCCAAACATATTTGATACTGGAACCCTTTTTGTGATAAGATCTATTAAAATACTATGGAGCTACTGTCCTTACAATACACTGCCATAAAAAATACAAAAGTGTTTACATGGAATGTTTGTTGCAGCATTATTTATAACAGCCAAAAACGGAACAATCCTAAAATATTTAATGAAAAGGTAAATAGTTAAGCAAATCCTGGTTATCAGTATAGTGCAGAAAATTCATTTTGCATTAGAAAAGCTGTTTGAATTCTTAAAAAAAAAAGCAGGTCACAAAACTTTATCGTCATTATAATACCAGGCTGATTTTTCTATGTAAGTGAGTAAGTCTGCATATAGACTGCAGGCCAATATACCAAAATGTTAACTGGTTGCCAGATTAGATATATTTTTTCTTTGCTCTCTTCTCTAAATTTCCTTCATTAAGCTTTTACTTTAATAATAAGCATGTTGTCAAAATAATCTCAGTCCATCTACAGGCAACAATTTTGCTTTCAGTACATGTGTGTTAATATAATTAGAAAATGACTGCTGTAAACTGGAAAACTGAGGAATCATAATAAAGACTGAAGTGTACATAATAATATTCTATTAAAGATTTACATGATTCATGTTAGCCATAACTAGCAAACACACACAAAACCATGTCTCAAAATCAATACCTATTTCCTTCCGTAAGCATCTCACAAAGTCTAAATTAAAATCTCTACATAAAATAATAAAAATGGCAATATCCAAACAGACATATAAAACAAATATCTACACATGAATATGCAGCAACATTTATTAATCTCAAAAACACTAAGTAGGGGGAAAAAGCAAGTTTCAAAAAGATAAGTACCGTATATTACCATTGTCCACAAAACAATGCTATACACTGTTTATATAAACATAAAGAAATAATAAAAAGGCAAAAGCATGGATGAAAACTATACCCTCTAATTTTGGGATAGTTGTTAAGAAAGGTGGAAGGGGAAAAACATGGAGGGAGCTGGGAAGCTTTAGTTGAATCCTTAAAATTCCATTTCCTTTTAAAAGATTGTAAAGGCTTTTAAGTTAAAATGGCAAAATAGTAGCAACTGTTTAATCAGGGTGTTAGATACAAAGGAGTCTGTTACATTATTTTCTGAAGACTTATAATAATTAAAAATAAAATTTTAAAAGAATTATATTTCATTTTAGCTCCTGACTCCATGTCTAGATTGATCAGTAACAATCTATGGTCCTTATGTGCCACGACTATTGGACCTGGGATGGCTCCAGATTATTATCCCCTTGCCCCAAGAGTGAGAGGCCAGAGAAAGAATCCACAAATATCTCTCTGGGAAACACAGACACAATTCTAAAAAAATAAATCCTCAACCCTGAGAGAAGCAGTCCAGAGGTCACAATGGTTTCCAGCAAATCTGGGTAAAAAGGAACCTGATAAATGAGATCGTCCAGCAAATCAAACTTTCCAGTTACTTACCATCAAAATCATGTAGGTGTATTTGGCTGTAAACCAAGGAGCCGAACACAGAACACCAAGGTTGATACAAAAATGTCAAGGTGAGAGTGGGCAAAACAATGAAAACAAAGTCAGTGAGCAGACCTGAGCACAAGGTACAAACCCATGCTTTCTCCCCAGTGGACGCTGAACTGTTACAGAGCTCCCAGAAGAGGCCCCCCTCAGGTAAGGAGGTGACGGGTACAACCAAGTAACCCCTCAACTTCCAGCATGTATCTATGATCCGTGCAGCCACTATATCTCATCCTCTCAAGAATTATTGTTATTAAGCAGTACCTAATGATGCCTACAGCATGGATATGGGATCGGACAAGCTACACTCATACCCTAGCCGTGGCTTTGCCCTGGTTATGAGGATCCAAGCCATTACTCAGCCTCTCAGAGCTCCAAGTTTCTTCTTCTGTAACGGTGTAAGTCTTTTGCAAATCTGTAATATCTGGTTAACGCAACTGTTGACTGTCAGAAAGCTTAGATTACGTTATACATGTACAACGCTGTGCACAGTACAGGGTACACAGTCTCCTATTTACCAGAGACCAGACTAGAATCTGGTAATAAAATGGTGCTCAAGATGGTCAGGACCCTGCACTGAAGCAGGTTACAGATCCAGAGGACAGTCACTGCCTGGTGTCTTCCAAGGGGCATCCCCATGTTTTTAGCATTAGAAGTGAAAAGCAGCTACATAATTTGCAGGGCCTAGGGCAAAATGAAAATGAGAAGTCCCTGGTTTAAAAATTATTAAGGATTTCAAGATGTCAACACAGAGCATTATATCAAGCATGGAGCTCTTCCGAGCACGGGGTTCTGTACGTCTGCACAGGTCACCCATCTATGAAGTCTACTTTGCACCCTTTTTTAACATGCCCCAAAACTCTGCAGGCCTTCAGAAATGAGGATTAACCAGAACTGGGCTACTCAGAGACATCTAAACACTTAAAGCATTGGAAGAGATGTGAGGGAGAGAGCCACTGCCTAATAAAGGAGACTGCAGGCTCCAAAATAATAGACATCATTAATTTGATTTGGGGGAAGTATCAGGGGAAATTATAGCTTTTTGTTATCTATAATGCCATTATCAGACCTTCCCTAAAAACCTTTCCTTCCCTCCAGGCTGCCTCAGGGAAAAAAAAGGCTTTATAGTTAAGATCATCAGGGAACTTTGCCCAACTGAAGCCCAAAAGCAAAAGGCTGCTTAGGGCCTAGTGCTGCCCCACTTCTCGGGCCACTTGGAAAAAGAGTGTAACACATTTAACACAAACAGACAAATAGATCCCGAGTCTCAGTGACAGCTTTAAAAGAAAACTGGCGCTTGTGGCAGGCAGGGACATGCTCCTGAAGGGATGCTAGGGGGCTGAGGGTAATGGGATGCCTGGAATCCCAATTGTGGTCACTTGATGTGGATGATCACCTCAGTGACCAGAGTTAGGATATGGTGGCGCAGGAGGCTCGGGACACCACAATTGTCCGTCTACCCAACCTCCTGGTTAATAGTCATTCACTTAGCAGAGCTGAGTCCTTGGAGGTGCAGGAGCATCAAGGCCCCTGGTTTCTTTAACATGGGCAGTGGTTAAGGAGCACTTTTCTGTACCTGTTCAAGAACATTTCAACTGCATCCCAACAACTTTAGCACTAAACTCCTGAGGCTCTGCCCCAGCATAAATGAGAAGGAGTTCAACTTCCCAGGTAGAAGGAAGCGAAGAAGGAGGGTCTGGGACCACAATCCCAGAGCTATTCCTTGCTAGCTGTGTACCTCTCCGAGCCTCAGTTTAAATGCCATTACATGTGGTAAGCATTTAAAGATAGTTTCTGGCAAACAGTAAGTGCTCAATAAATATTAACTGGTTCTACCCTCCAAATGGTAACTCATAGGCTTACCCCACATGCCTTCCCCCCACCAGTAACACTGCCCACCTGCCAGCAAATGCATGGTTTAAACAGCCTTCAGACTATACCTCCTGACGGACATGAATTACATCTCCTGTGTGTCATTCACTCGGATTCACTCTACAAACTGGAGCAATGGAAGCCAGCACAAGGTCAGAAACCAAAGTCCATACCTTTGCAGATGCAGATGGATTTGGGTAGACATTTTTTTTGCTGTGAACGCCATAGTTGATAAATCACTGTTTATTGTGTTCACTTTATTTTTTATCTTATGATTTATTAATAAAGGAATATTAAATGTGACTCTGCCTAATCCAAAGTTCAGCTTTTAAAATGGTCAACCCATATTATTATTTTATAGTCAGTCACACCAAATATAACTCGTAAAGGTTCACAGTCATTCAGAGTTAAAAACAGCACACTTTTAAGATACTGAACATCATTAAAATCACAAGCATGCCTTCACTCTTCTTTTCAAACAGGCTCTTTACAATGTACCAATGAATCCTCCCTTTGTATTACATCACAGGTTTCTGTTCTTGGTAGGTTGGTGGTTTGAATCCTAGGAATAGCGATGGATTTGCGCTGTTCCATCCATCTTCTCTCACCAGATCTTCCCCACTGACAAACTAATTTTTATGATGGTAGGTACAGTGTATAGCCATGAAACCAGGCCAAGTTCACCAGTTAATACAAGCAAAGAAATCTAGAAGCCTGGCCTTATTAAATCACAAACACAAAATATAAATGCAATGATTCATTAATTGACAATTAGCATCCCAAGATTAATCAAGCAATTCTTAGTTGTCCCATCCTCAAGTCTAATTGCATTTTAAATGACAATAAAACAAAGGAACATAAAATAAGAGATAAGTACTAGAAAGCAAAGGAGTACATCAGAAGCTGCCATCCTCCCCTGTGTGCTCTACCCAACATGTCTTGCCAAACAGGTCCCCTATAGCCACCAGCCTTCCAGTCCTACAGCCAAGGAGGGCATCACAGCTGGGGCTCATCCTCCAAGATTTTTAGGGCCATGCATAAAGCAGGGATGAGTAAATACCTGTCAGAGGAATTAATGAAAATATCAGAGTGAGGTCTTATTTTTAGAGGTATTAATCTTCAAGAAAGTTTTATGATTTTCTGTTTGATACTCCCTATTTTTCCATACATTGAGACTAATTTAAGGGGTAGCCTAAAACCATAAATTTTATTGCTGCTGTTTCAATGACAGAAGTGTGGGGGGGGAACGAGTTGAAACCTAAACCATTTAACACAGACAAGTCAAAATAAAGGGAAAATTTTGAACTAAAAGGAGCCAAGAAGTTGATCTTATCCAATGTTTCAAGAAAACCTGGTGGACATGTTTTTCCTCTTTCATTGTAACTTAACTATTTTCTTCTACCTTATGCAAAAGCTCTGCACACCATCTTAATAGCTTTACCTGTCAGAAGAGAGGTGGAGCCAGATGCTGGTCCTGCCTGTTGGAACAGCAGCAAAACCTTTACCAATAGACTTGACAGATATGAACATTGTCAATAAACCCCACTCTGAAAAAAGATGAGAAAAAAGATGTGTGGCCTTCCTAGGGAGGTCCCTTATCAAATGGAAAACAGAGACTTATTTTTCAATTGCCACCCAGGTTAAATAAACCACATCTTGATAATCTTAAAGTTAAGAGTAAAAGATACATTCTGCATTCCCCAGAACAAAATACCTAAGCCAAACAGATTTTATCTTGTCTTGTTTAGAAACTGGTGAGAAAAGTAGAATTGTCCCTCCCATCTCATACTGATTCAGTGCAATAAATGAATTCTGGGCCTGAATACCTGCCAGGAACCATGTGAAGCACTGGGTGATACTTATATTTATTTACAGTTAGTAAGTAACCACTTATTTCCCTGAACTGAAGTGAATAAAAACCTTGTCTTAAATATGAAGGTACTGTCCCTTACCTTGCCTATCTTCTGAGAACATTCTTTTAAATTAAGATAAGAAATTATCAGCAACTTCTAAAATGAGAGGTTTCTTCATCTGCTTTAATAATTTAATCCTATTAAAAGCTGTTAAAAATAGCATCTCCATCTTTCTCTCATTTCTCTTCCTTTCCACTCTCCTCCACATAAAAAGGTGATAAGATCCAGTTGAAAGAACAATGGACAGTACATGCACACACACAGCTCCCTCTTCCAGCTTCCAATAGCAACAACAAGAAGATAGTAAAAAACGACTAAAACAAGAAAGAAAGAAAAGGCAACACACCAATGATTCCTGTCAAGTGCATGGACTGGACATTTAATCTCGTCCTCAAGATTAGCAAATTCTGAAGAATCAAACTTAGAATTAAAAGGAACATGGAGTGGGGGAGGAATACATAAAGGAGCTTGAGAATTGACTTATTCTAAAAATAAGATCCTAGACACAAAGAAATTGATTTTTATTTTTTGGAAATAAGTTTTCAATAAATGCCATACAAGGATAATGTCTTAGCAAAGGAGTCACTCTGAAAGGAAGAAGAAATGAATGATGAGTGGTACATCCTTTTCTCTGAAAGTTATACAAAACGACCACCTCAGGAGAGCTGAGTTTTGTTTTTTTATTTTTCCAGTCTTAGTTTCAGCAAAAATAGGTCTTAATGCTTAAAGGTTTTATTTATTTTTTTTTTTCCTGGCATGGGCAGGCACTGGGACTCGAACCCAGGTCTCTGGCATTTCTTTAATCTTTTGATAAAGGATATGTAGTACCCTCATAAAAGTGAACTGTTTGCTTTAAAATATTTTCCTCACTTTCAGTGATAACCCAAGCAATGTTAGTCATTTCTTATGGGACTGTTTCACTGCACTTGTGAATTTATTAAAAAGCAAAGTTAAAGTAACAGAATAATAATTTTCGTATTATGAAAGCAAAACTAGTATGTAGGGAAACATGGCAGATAAGACAAGAAGGCCCACGGATTTTGACATAAAACTGACCCTAAACTGGCAAAGAAATTAATCTGCTTTTAGGGTAACATTGAGCTCCACAAAGCTTCATCCACCCACCTTTCCTTAGACTACACCCATTTAGAGATTAACCTGAGTAACCAGTATTTCCATTACTCTATTCCTAAATGTTGGGTGCATTTGCACTTAAAGACAGCCTCTGTGAGGCAATATGTAGATTTAACACACACACAGTAAATAAAGAAAATAAAATGATCAGAATCACTTGATTTTATTTTCAGGAATTATTTAATTAAATACCCAAAATTAGCTTTCAACATTATAGGCAATGTCATCCTTTCATATTCGGTAATTCTACTGGGCTTTAATTTAGGCATACTGCAAGACAAAAATCAACATACTGTATCTTACAAGACAGTTTACAAATTAATCATTTGTCCAATTTAGAAAATAATGTTTGGGATCTATCTGGCAAGTTTCTTAATTTATATGGCACTCCGCATAATCAAGTACCCTCCAAATCAGATAATCCCCTTAAAGGTAGTGGGGTGAGCTGCATGGAGGAAGTTACTACCATCAGCAACAGAATAACAAAACAAAATCTGAACTCAGAATTTTTGGCTCTTTTAGTGCGCTCTATTCACTACATGCATTAAGTGCAATGACCATCCTTTCCTACAAGATCACCAAGCCATGAAGCTTTAGGGGAAACATTTTCTTCAAGTAAACTAATGTATAAGCCTAAATAAATTACTAAATCAGAATTCCTTCAGCGCATTTTTATCAGAAAAGCATTCACAGTCTTTCATTTAAAGCATTTCACAGTCTTAAGTGTAATTCCTAGAAGGCACTGGCGAATCTCCTAGAATTGCCAGGCCAATCCGCAGTCGAAAATCAATGCATGTGTCCCAGGGGATGACAGGAGGGTCAATGTTTTAACTCTCCACTTCAACTCTGCATTGCAATAGCGGTTCTAGCTTGGAAGGTAAACATGGAAATTGTATGGGAACACAGCCAGTGTAAGAATGAGGATCCCTCTAACCGCAAACATGCAACTCTGGGGAAATGAAATCGCTGGAACAACATACGACGCTTTCATAATTCCACAAACATATATACAAATCCACTTTCAAAATAATGTCCAGGTCCCAACTCTGTGCGGACACTTTTCCCACCTAAACTCAGCACAAGCCTGGCCTAGAAGAACAGCTAGGATCAATCCCGTGCACAGCGGCATGCACCCGCAACCTGAACGGCGGGACAGTCCTGTTCCGGCCAGGTGGCGATGTAGTTTAGTCCAGTCTCGTTTATGGTAATGTGCTTTTAAAACCCTGCCGCGACCGAGGTCATAGCTTTAGAGATCTAATAACAACCAAATGACTGGGGCTGCCGGGCACTTAGTGAGCCATTCTGGTTATGGCTCTTTAATAGTACCTGGAGTCCTGAAGGGAAAGCAGAAAACTCCGGCTTCCCGGGAAAGAAAAGTCCTCTGCGGAGAAGCAAAGAAACCTACCACGGACGCCCCGCCGCCCGCAGCCCCATTTCTCGGACAGCCCCAGCGCTGCCCTAGCCCGGCAGCCCGGCTGGCCCCGGCCTCACCTTTACCTGTCGGCTCCACCACCCCCCTGCCCTGCTGCGCTGCTGCCCCGGCTGCCGCCTCTCCAAGCCCCGGGCAAGCTCTACCGCCGCTGCAGGAGAAAGAACCCCAAAGGCATCCCATACCAAAGAAAGAAAGCAAAAAGGCTGTTCCTCAAGGCGGAGGGACATAGGGCACGCCGAGATCTGAGAGGCGACACGCCACCCCTGCCCCGCACCTACCAGATAATCCATGTACAGAAACGCCTCAGTTATCCGGAGATCAGACATCCGGCAGCCTAAAGCATCCGGAACGGCTCCGAACCCGGAAAAAAAAGCAGCGTCTCTGACTGCGAGCGATCAGCCCCTGAAAAGCCAGCAACAGCGAAAATAGCCGAGAGCAGCCGAAGAGCCGAAGATTACACAAGGGGCGCGGCGATTGGCCAGGCGGGAGAGCAGAGGGAAAGGAGGGCACTCATTGGCTGAGGTGCCTATAAAAGGCAGGCCTTTGCTGAAGGCTGGTGAGAAGCGCGGGAGAGGCGAGGCCGTAGGTGTCTATGAGCTAGAGGGGCGTGGGCTGGGGAGGCGCAGGCGGAAGAACGAGCGTAGAAAAAGCGGAAAATCGCCAGATACTGCCGCCTGAATGCTGTGTGCTCCTGTAGCCTCAGATTAGGTAGAGGGAACAGAACCCTGGGCTGCAGTCCCCCAGTAGAAGCAAGCACTTTAACGTGGGAGGAACGTAGTCGCCGACACTTAATGTTTCTCTCAGGAGCGTTTTCCTAAAGGCTCTGAGGCCACGAGACATACTGCAGGGACAAGAAGGGTGTAGGAGCATTCTTCGTGAACAGACAAAACTCCACCTGACTTGGGGGCGGAAAGACCCCTCCCACCTTCATCACGTGAAACTGCTAAGGTGAGCAACGTCAGCCTGATGCCCCTGGGGGCGCACACACGTTCCCATCGCAGCCTGGAGCAACTCGGGAGACGAGGTATTATCAGAAACTCCCAGCTCCTGAAAAGAAAAAAAAAGTTTGGAGATTTGGTACAGTCAGTTGCAGTTCCCAAACACTGGGAAGGAGAATTCTTTCAACACTTTGAATCCACTTAACACTGATTACAAATCCAATGCCCCTGTATAAAATTTAGCAGGAGCATAAGAAGCTCTCTGAAAAGACCCGAGTCATGTACTATGGCCCGCGTTACTTGAAGAAGTGAAAGTACCTATGAGCAGAGGGACTTGAGACTTGTGCTTTTCCTGGTGAATAACTTGGGAATTGGAGTTGGATTTCAAAAGTACGCTAAGCTGATAAAGCCTGAGTCTGACAAGAAGCCGAGTAAGAACTCTCGAGGCTGTAATTGAAGATTCAGCCTTTTGAATAACTATAAGTGCCAGACACACCTACCTTACTAGGCTCAGGTGATTGGGTAACTTCCAGGGTTTAAGGAGAAAGGAGAATGAAGAAATTGCTCTCACTTGTATTAATAATTAGTGCTTCCATACAATAATATTTCACGAGTGCAACTTCTTTAGCTAAAACCTTTCTGGGTTTTTAAATGTATTCAAATGTTGATTTAGGGATTGAAGTTGAATTATTTTCCCCCAACTTTGCACCTTCCCTTTTTGTATTCCCAGGTACTGAATTTCCAAACAATAAGATTTCTCAGGCTACCAATGCAATTCTACTGTTAGAAAACAGTGGCATTCACCTAACTCTGCAGCTAACCTTGAAAGGAATATAGCTCCTTAGAGAGGGCTTAAGGTTGTTGAGCCATATGACGTATTGGGTATGTTATCTAATCTACCTGAGTATGTTCATTCAGTGGAGAAATGAGAACTACACCAGTTTTTTTTTTTTTTTTTCACTTGAGACATTCACTGTATTTGTAGAGGGGTGGGGAAAACAGTGGAATGAGAGATACAAAACTGGGAAGACAGGATGCTGCAGGTGCCAGGACCCCCTAGAACTCCTCCCTCTCATCCACACCGTCCCTAGACTCTGTGTCCACTGCTTCATAATCCTTCTCCAGAGAAACCAGGTCCTCTCGGGCTTGGGAGAATTCCCTTTCCTCCATACCCTCACCCGCATACCAATGTACGAAAGCCCTCTTGGCATACATGAGGTCAAACTTATGGTCAAGGCAGGCCCAGGTCTCAGCTGTGGTGTTGTTTAGCATGCAGACTGCCTGCTGCACTTTGGCCAGGCCCCGCCCCAGGAACCACTGTTGGGCTGGTAGTTGATGCAAACCTTGAAACCCACGGGACACCAGTCCACAAACTGCATGGTACGCTTCTTTTTGATTGTGGCAATGGTGGCATTCATGTCCTTGGGCATCTCCACGTAAAGCATGCAACAGACCATGCACTTGTCATGACAAGGGTCACACTTGACCATCTGATTAGACAGTTCAAAGCAGGTGTTCTAGTTTGCAAGCTGCCAGAATGCCACTTACCAGAAATGCAACAGCTCTTAAAAAGGGGAATTTAATATGTTGCAAGTTTATATTTTAACAATTGTGTATTACATTTCAAAATGTGTCTTGGTAAAAAACCTGATGCTTCAGAACTCTATATGGAGCCCAGTTTTTCAAATTAGGTTTTAATCTTCAGGGTATTAATGGATCCATCCTTGTGTAGAGAAGAGACTAACTTGACTGTGTTGGTATGAACAGATAATACACTATCCACTAATAATAGATAATACTACATGAAATGGTGGTATTAGCTGATAGGTTTGATAGCAAAAACTGTAATCACTCAAATGCATGCTTTTAAAGAGAGTGTACAGAGGTTAGAATGCATTCATTCAACCTACTCCACTATATACCAAGTAATGAGCTGCAGTCTTGAATAAGACATGGTATCATTAATCTAGTCCTGCCTTTGCCCTCCGTAAAAAGAACGCCCCTCTTCCAAATGCATAGGAAAACATGTATAGACTTGTTGAACAATGGTATTGCACAGTTCCGGAGGAACGAGGCCATCTATGCTGCTTGTCAAAAGTAAGGGGAAACTCTGTTGACAGTCCATACTCTACAATTCTGCAAAGATGGCTGGCTAACCAGATTTTTGTTCAAATGTCACTCGTAGGAAACAAAAACAGAACTGCATTTTTTACAAATTGGTCCCCTAAATTTTACCATGCCCCCAAATCAATATCTTAGTGGCTATTTCCATAAAGTCTTTTTGTTGTTCATTTGCTTGATGAATATATTAACTTACAGAAGAACACTGTCTTTACTAGTTTTGGGTCATGCACGTTGACCTAATATGTTAACTTCACCATATGAAACTCTTATGAAAAATTATTAGAAATGAAATTGCTAAATTACTTTTTTTTTTTTTTAACATAGGTCAGCACTAGAAATTGAACCTGGGTCTCCAGCACGGCACGTGAGAATTCTGCCACTGAGCCACTGTGGCCCACCCTTAAAATGCTTTTTAATACTCATTTTTGTATTAGCTTATAGTCTTCTTTCCCCCTACTCCAAACTCCAAAGTAGGGAGTGTTTATCTTCTTTGATCCTTGCATTCTTTGAGTATATTATTCCTTAATAGCTAAGCGACATGTCTTTCATTAGAATCACTCTTAAACTATGGACACCCCTTTTTCAGAAAAATGGAGGTGTCTGTACATGGACTTCTGCAGAAGTCATTCAGGCGCTTTTCTCATTTACTGCCTCCTGTAAATCCTATGATCTTCAAATTCTCTTCTGAGCCCTGTCCCTATTTTTCAGGGTTGCCTTAACCCCCACCTCTGCTTTACCCCTTCTTTACCTCTTCTTGACCCCTCCTCTACTTCCTAAACCTAAACAAAATTCGACTATCTCCTAGGAGATGAGCCTTACTGGAGCAGAGTGCTCCCACATAAAGCTGCTAACAGTATGTGATTATTAAATGGAAGAGATTGAACAAAGTTAGAGATTAGAATTAAGATTAAGATATTCTGGCATGGGTGGTTCAGTGGCAGAATCATCACCTTTCATGCAGGAGACCCAGGTTCAATTCCCGGACCTCTTGTAGTTAGAAAATTTAAAATTTAAAATATCTCTATGTCAAATGAAACCTATTTTCTCTTCTACAGGTAGATGCTCAAGTCTCATACATCTCTTCTTTAAAGCTCAGTGGCCTGAAGTCATGATAAACTTCTGCTGCTACTTAATTATATGAGTTTGGGTAAGTCACCTATTCCTTTTGGACTTCTCTTTACACAGCTATAGAATAGAGTTAGACTAATCACTGAACAATTAAGGGTTACTTCCAGATCTAGAGATCTATAGTCCAGGTTCACTGACTTATCCTTTTTTCTCCCAGAAAGGATTTGCTGGGTATTGGAGTATTACAGCAACAAAAGACACTTAAAATGAAAATTCACCATTTAAAGCAAGAGTAAATAATTATACTAGGAAAAGGTGATTAGACCTTATAAACACCAAGTATCATGAAGCTATGCATTCATTTCGGTATGTCCCCAAGTTTAATTAGCATCTTAGACATGGCACTGCACTGCTGACAGTATTAGTTTCCTGTTGGTGCTGTAACAAATTACAACACATTAGTGGCTTGAAACAACATAAATTTATCCTCTTAGAGTTTAGAGGCCAGAAGTTCAGACTGAGTCATGATCTGGATTTCAGCTTCTTGCCTCTACTGGCTTCAACGATCCTTGACTTGAGGAATAATTCTAATCTCTACCCCTGTGGTCATACTACCCTCTCATCTTCTGTAGTCTAATCTCCCTCTACCTCTGGGAGACTAGATGGTATATAGGACCCACCCAGATAACCCGTTTGTGTCAAGATCCTTAATTTAATCACACTGCAAAGTCTTTTCTGCCATAAAAAGTTACATTCACAGGTTCCTGGGATTAGGACCTATATATCTTTGGGGGCCATTAGTCAACCTGCAACATTTATCTTATGATATGAAGAAAAAGTAAATATTTCCATTCTTCCAGAGACAAGAATAATTCATTAATGACTTGGCATCAGAAAACTGGGGATAACCTCTCAACTTTCAAACGAATTTGATAACTTAAAACTTTCAGATGCAGCAACTAAAGTCCTTTCCATCTCTACACAGTCCAGCTATTTCTCATGTGTTCTTCTTCCCATAGTGTGTCATCTCCTATTTTACTTTTGGTTTCCATTTCTTTTGATTACATCAATATTAACTTTTCCATCAGATCATCTCCACTCATTTCTTTTCTTTCCTTGTCCATGGCTAAACTTTCCACTTCATAATATTTATCTAGACTAACTTCCTTCCTTTAATTTTATTTATCTGATTTTCATAATATGATTAGTTCACCCCTCTGCACAACTCAAACTCTATTAGTCAGTTGTTTCTATTCCAGTATTTATAATATTTCTATTAGAGAAGGATAAAAGATCTGAACATATTTAATTAGACAATGCATTATGGTGGATTTGAACCTTCTGTGGGATAAACATCCAAGTTGCTTTATCCTTTATAAGAGGGAATAAAATGCCATGTTCCTTTTAAGTCTTTCAGTAACCAAGGTTTTAAGCCCTACTTGATAACAATCATAAAAAAAGCAGAATAGTAAACCAGATGAATCAACTATGTATCTACAAGGGATTGTAAAATATTCACTGTTTCTTTTGTTTCAACTTTGTTTATTAGAGAAGCTGTAGGTTTGCAAATTATCATGTATAAAATACAGAGTTCTACGTTTCCTTTTTTTTTTTAATGGTCAAAAACTAATATTTAGAATTTGCTAGCTGGACTCAGTTTAGATGATTCCAATTTTGTTGGCAAAACCCAAAGTGTCATAGTCAGGAGCCAGTTGAACACATGCCTTCTTCTCTCCATTAGGCTTAATTAGAGTGTTGACTTTGGCCGCGTCAATATCAATAAAGCATCTTCACAGCCTGTTTGATCTGGTGTTTGCTGGCCTTGACATTCACAATGAGAACAAATGTATTGTTGTCTTCATTCTTTTTCATGGCTGATTCAGTGGTCAGGAGGAACTTAATGATGGCATAGTGGTCAAGCTTGTTTCTCCTGGGGCTGCTCTTCTGAGATATTTGTCTTCTGATGCAGTGTCTTGGGCCAGCAGAATGTGGGTGAAGTGCAAATATATTTTTTTGTGTTGTGAACACCTTTCAGTACCCTTCTTGGCTTTCAAGCCCTTTGCTGTGCCTTCAATTTTGGGAGGGGCGGGGGCTTCCTTCTTCATTTTTGGTACCATCTTCATGAAAAGCCACACATTGTTCAACTAACATTTCAAAAACAGAAAAATTCTTAATAAAAGAAGAGTGTTTTAGGAAGAGAGATGATCCATGTTGCCATTTGCTTACTCATACTGGAAAACAAATTTGATTTTAAAATCCAAATATTAAAAACCGATACATGGAGAGGATCTAAGATGGTCAGTTTGGGAGAGGCTGAGCACACTTCTCTCCCAGAAAAACAACTAGGGGTCCCAGGCAGAAACTGTCCAGAGCTGTTCTGGGGCTCTGGAGATTGAGGGATCATGAATTAGCCCCTTCAGCCCCTACACCCCCACTCTTGGGGCAGAAAGCTTCAAAGCCTCCTGTCCCTAGTGGTGGACATGTACAGAATGAAAGGGCAGTAGGGGTGCACTCTCCCAAGAGCAGAGTGGGACACGGTCTACCTATTCCAGCTTTTTGCTGGACTGCTACTACCTACAATTTCACCCCATCAGACTTGGCACTGCTAAGCCATTGATTGGAGTCAAAGAGCTAAGATTAGCCTGCCTTCTGAGAGTTGAAGAGAATAGGTTGCCAAAGCCTGCCATCTGCTGGCTGGGGTGTAGAGCACACCTCCAGGAAGACATATAAAAGGATTTTGGGTGAAGAGGGCCATGTGCTGGACAGACCAGAAAAGTGCACCCTGGGGGAGAGGAATTAGTGCCTTTTTTTTTTTGCATTTTTACTTGATCCTATCCCTGGTGCCCACTGGAACTGGTGTGTGCCCACTCTGTGAGTGCCTGGCCCCACCCTGGTTGGGTAATAAAAACCAAGTATCAAAGAAAAGTATTAGTACAAAGCCGATCAACATCAAAAGCCTTGACAAGAGAGAGAATCCAACCTTCAGAATAAACTCACCAAGATAACCCAAAAAAGTGCACCCTGGGGGAGAGGAATTAGTGAATTTTTTGCATTTTTACTTTATCATATCCCTGGTGCCCACTGGAACTGGTGTATGCCCCTCTGTGGGTGCCTGGCCCAGCCCTGATTGGGCAATAAAAACCAAGTATCAAAGAAAAGATTTAGTACAAAGCCAATCAACATCAGAAGCCTTGACCAAAGAGAGAATCCAACCTTCAGAATAAACTCACCAAGATAATCCAGTGCCCCAACATCAGCAAACAATAGCAAGCCATAAAAAGAAACAGGAAGATGTGGTTCAGTGAAAGACAATTCAAAAAATCAGAGGAGATATAGGATATGGGAAAACTAATCAAAGATGTTCAAACAAATCATCTAAACCAGCTCAAGGGGTGGCTAAAAAGATAAAGGATGTTAAGAAGATACTGCTTGAGTATAAAGAAGAATTGGAAAGGATGCAAAGAAAAATAATCATATGGGAATGAATATCACATTAGATGAAATTAAAAATACATTAGAGGCAAACAACAACAGAGGCAGAAGAAAGGATCAGTGAACTAGAAAGCAGAACATCTAAATTTGAACAGACAAAAGAATAGACAGAGAAAAGAATGGGGAAAAATGAGCAGGGTCTTTGGGAACTGATTGACAACACAAAGCACATGAACATTCATGTCATGAGTGTCCCAAAAATAGAAAAGAAGAGAAAGGGGGGCAGAAGGAATATTTGAGGAAATAATGGCTGAGAACTCCCCAACTCTTATGAAAGGCATTGATATACATGTCCAAGGAGTGCAATGTATTCCAAACCAAATAAATCCTAATAGACTTACTCCAAGAGATCTAATAACCAGAGTATCAAATGTGAAAAATAGGGAGAGAATTCTAAAAGCAACATGAGAAAAGTGAATCATCACATATAAGGTGTTTTGGTTTGTAAGCAGCCAGAATGCAATATACCAGAAACAGAACAGCTTTAAAAGGGAATTTATTAAGTTGCAAGTTTAAAGGTCTAAGGCCATGAAAATGTTCAAACTAAGGCATCCAGAGAAAGATAACTCCAAAGAAAGGGCCAATGAAGTATGGTGTTTCTCCCTCAGGTGGGAAGGCACATGGTGATGTCTGCTAGCTTTCTCTCCTCGTTTCATATGGTTTACCCAGGGGCATTTTCCTTCTGCATCTCCAGAGGTCTCTGTGTGGGCTATGTTGATTCTGTGGGCTCCTTCCAAGATGGTTCTCTCTTAAAGGGCTCCAATAAGCAACCCCTCCTTGAATGAATGGAGTCACAGCTCCATGGAAACCATCTAATTAAAAGTTACCACCCACAATGGGGTGGGTTACATCTCCATGGAAACAATAAAAAAGATCCCACCCAACAATATTGAACAAGGATTAAAGAACATGGCTTTTCTGTGGTACATAACATTTTTAAACTGGCACACAAGGAATGCCCAAAAAGACTTAAAGACTGATTTTGATCAGAAACCATGGAGGTGAGAAGGCTGTGGAGTGATATATTCAGGATACTAAAAAACACTGCTAGCCAAGAATTCTCTATCCAGCAAAACCATCCTTCAAAAATGAGAGGAAGTTTAAGATATTCACAGATAAACAGAAGATGAAAGTTCGTTAATAAGAGACCTTCCTTATAAGAAATGCTAAAGAGAGTTCTGCAGGCTGAAAGGAAAGGATGGGAGAGAGAGACTTAGAAGCGAGTATAGGAATGAAGATTTTCAGTAAAGGTAACTAAAAGAGTAAGAAAGATAAAAATAATTTATGACATATAAAAGCCAAAGGATAAATGGTTGAAATAAATAATGCTGTTACAGTAACATTGAATGTTAATGAATTAAACTCCCCAATCAAAAGATACAGACTAGCAGAATGAGTAATAATAAAAAAGATGTTCCATCTATATGCTGTCTAAAAGAGATTCAACTTAGAGTCAATGATACAAATAGGTTGAAAGTGAAAGGCTGGAAAAAAATATTCCATGCAAACAATATATAAAAAAATCTGAGATAGTTATGCTAAAATCAGACAAAATAGACTTTAAATGCAAAGCTGTAATAAGAGATAAAAGATATTATACATTAATAAAAAGAACAATCAATCAAGAAGAAATAACAATCACAAATATATATGCACCTAATAAATGTTAATGTACCAAAATACATGAGGCAAATGCAGGCAAAACTGAAGGAGAAATAAGATCTCTACAATAATAGTTGGAGACTTCAATATACCACTCACATCAATCAATAGAATATCTGGACAGAGAATCACTAAGGAAACAGAGAATGTGAATACTTTTATAAATGCATTGGACCTTACAGACATATATACCCTGTAACAGCAGAATATTCGTTCATCTTAAGAGCTCATGGATCATTCTCCAGGATAGACCACATGTTGGGTCACAAAACAGATCAATAAATTTTTAAAGATTTGAATTATACAAAGCACTTTCTCTGATCATAGTAGAATGAAGCTGGAGTGAACAACAAGAGGAGGATGAGAAAATGCACAAATGTGTGAAGGTTAAACAACACACTCTTAAACAATCAGTGAGTCAAAGAAGAAACTGCAAGAGAAATTAGTAAATATCTTAAGACAAATGAAAACAAGAGGAAGACTTTGTCTATATTTCAGAACTTCACCTACTCTTTGAAACCAAAGGAAGATTTATTTTGTCCGGAACTTAAATTTTCTGTAGCACATAATCTAACTCAACCTGTCTGGATAGATCATTTAAACAATCCAAACACAGGGAATCCAGAATAAGAATGAGGGCCTTTAACCCTGTATAGCTTAATGTAATGCCTAGATACATCCCAAAGTATATTAAGCAGATAATCAAAAACTATTGTATCAACAAAGCCCCTTGAAAAAATATGGAACTATTAAACTTTACTACCAGGGAAAGCCCAGATACTTTGCCAAACATTACAGACACCCAAATCAATAGGCCAAGCCCTTGATCTTGAGGCTTACTTTTGTGAAGCTTATGTATGTAGTGGAGAAGCTTGGCCAACCTAGAGAAATGCCTAAGAGTCACATCTGGAGGACCTCTTTTGTTGCTCAGATGTGGCCTCTCTAAGTCCAACTCTGCAAGTGAGTCCATTGCCTTTCTCCCTAGATGGGACATGACACCCAGGGGTGAAAGTCTCCCTGGTGGCATGGGAGATGACTCCCAGGGATGAGCTTGGTCCTGGCACCATGGGATCAACGATACCAAAAGAATTGGAACAAATAAGGTATCAGTGGTTGACAGAGTTCAAATAGAGTCGAGAGGCTACCCTGGAGGTCACTCTTACACAAGCTTCAGTTAGACATTACTACCTACCATAACTTGCCAAACCCCAACCAAAACCATTCCTGCCCATCCTTATTCAGCAAAGAGCCTACAAAGGTTCCATGTACTAGGGTAACTTTCCAGAAACCTACAACTTCCAGAAGGGTCCCTGGACCAGATAAGTCCTGAAATGCAGAGGGTCTAGCCTCTCCAGAACATCAACTAATTCTATGTCCCTGTCCCATTTTACTGACAGCCCCTTCCACATGAAAAAGTTAGAATTTAGGGGTACTTTGGCTATGCCCAGAGTGAGAGAAGGATCAAAGTTGATAGTGGAATTATACAGAGAAGCTAGGGTGTAGCAAATCAGTATGATTGCTGAGTCATTATATTGATATTTCTTTTAGTTTCCAGTACCTTAGAGCAACTAGAAGTAAAAACCTAAAATTGTGGGATTGTAACCTGTACCATATTCTTGAAATCTATTCTACAACTAATTGTTGTGATGTACTTTGAAATATATTGCTTTTTTGTATATACGTTATTTTTCACAAAGAAGAGAAGGAGTATAACAGAGAAGATAGGATTTAACAAATGAGTATGACTGCTGAATCATCATATTGATATTTCTGTTGGTCTCCAGTGCCTTGGAGCAGCTAGGAGAAAAAATGAAAACACATGGAACTGTAACCCATATGAAACTTTAAAATCTGTTCTGTGACTACTTGTTAAAATGTACTTGCAAATTTATTGCTCTTTTGTATATATGTCATATTTCACAATAAAACAAGTTTAAAAATGAAAACAAGAACACAGAATATCAAAACATGAGATATAGTGAAAGCAATGCTGAGAGGGAAATTCATAGCCCTAAATGCCTACATTTAAAAGGAAGAAAGCTAAAATCAAAGACCTAACTACACACCTTAAGGATCTAGTAAAAGAAGAACAACCTAATCCCAAAGCAAGCAGAAAGAAAGAAATAACAAAGATCAGAGCAGAAATAAATGAAATTGAAAACAACAACAATAGGGAGAATCGACAAAACCAAAAGTTGGTTCTTTGAGAAGATCAACAAAATTGACAAGTCCTTAGACTGATAAAGAAAAAAAGAAAGAAGATGTAAAAAAAATAAAATCAGAAATGAGAGGGGGAATATTACTACTGACCCCATAGAAATAAGAAAGACTCTAGGAGGATACTATGAACAACTTGAGAAAGTTTCCTTCTGTTACTAGCTTTCAAAGTGTTTCTATTAAGAAAGGATGCTGGATTCTGTCAGAAGCCTTTTCTACAACAGTTGAGGTGATCATGTGATTCTTTTTCTTTGATTTGCTGATGTAGTGTAGACATTAATTGATTAACAAACTAGACAACTTAGGTGAAATTAAAAGTTTTCTGAAAACACACAAATAACCTACACTGATTTTAGAAGAAATAGAAGATCTTATCAAGCCAATCATAAAGAGATGAAACAGTCAACAGAACCTCCAACAAAAAGAGCCCAAGATCAGATCGCACAGATGAATTATACCAATCATTCCAAGAATTAATACCAATCCTACTCAAACTCTTCCAAAAAATTGAAGAGGAGGGAATGCTACATAACTCATTCTATGAGGCCAACATCACCCTAATACCTAAACCAAATAAAGGTAGTACAAGAAGGGAAAATTACAGGCCAATCTCCCTAATGAATATAGATGCAAAAATCTTCAACAAAATAATTGCAAATTAAATCCAGCTGCACATTAAAATAATTATATAACATGATCAAGTGAGTTTTATCCCAGGTATGCAAAGGTGATTCAACACAAGAAAATCAATATAATACATCACATCAGCACATCAAAGGAGAAGAACCAGATGATTGCCTCAATTGATACAGAAAAGGCTTTTGACAAAATCTGCACCCTTTCTTAATAGAAACACATTGAAAAATAGAAATAGAAAGAAACTTTCTAACATGATGAAGGGTATGTAAGAAAAACCCACAATTAATATCATACTCAATAGTGAAAGACTGAAAACTTTTCTGTTGAGATGGGGAACAAGACAAAGATGCCCACAATCACCACTGTTATTCAGCATTGTGCTAGAAGTTCTAACTATAGCAATTAGGCAAGAAAGAAAAATAGAGAGCATCCAAATCAGAAAAAAAAGAAGTAAAACTTGTACTATTTGCAGATGGCATGATCCTATATATAGAAAGTCCCCCAAAATCTACAACAAACTTACTTAAGCTGATGAACAAGTTCAGCAAAGTGGTGATTTGCAAGATTAACATGCAAAAATCAGTAGTGTTTGATACACTGGTAATGAGAAAACCGAGAAGGTAATCAGGGGGAAAAAATCCATTTGCAATAGCAACTAAAAGAATAAAATGTCTAGGAATAAGCTTAACCAAGGATGTAAAGTACCTGTATTCGGAAAACTACTAAGCATTGCTAAAAGAAATTTTAAAAGGCCTATACAAATGGAAGAACATTCCGCAGTCATGGATTGGAGGACTAAATATTGTTAAGGCGTCAGTTCTACCCAAGTTGATTTACATATTCAATTCAATCTCAATCAAAATTCTAATTTGCAGAATTGTAAAAGCCAATTACCAAATTTATTTGGAAGGGTAAGGAGTCCCAAATAGCCAAATGCATCCTCAAAATGTACAATATAGTTGAAGGACTCTTACTTCTTGACTTTGAAACATATTATAAAACTACCATGGTACAAAAACAGCATTGTATGTTCATAAAGATAGACATATTGACCAATGGAATTAAATCGAAAGTTCAGAAATAGACTCTGACATCTATGGTCAATTGACTTTCAATAAGGTTGCCAAGTCCACCAAACTGGGACAGATCAGTCTCTTCCAAAAATAATTGCTTCTGGGAGAACTGAATATCCATATCCAAAAGAATGAAAGAATCTCACACCTTACACAAAAATGAACTCAAAATGGATTTTAAAAAATATAAAAATAAAAACCAGAACCACAAATCTAGAAGAAAATGTAGGAAGGTATCTTTAAGATCTTTTGATAGGAGATTATTTCTTAGACCTTATACCCAAAGCACAAGCAACAAAAGACAAATTAAATAAGTGGTTCCTCCTCAAAACTGAATACTTTTGGGCTTCAAAGGACTTTGTCAAGAAAGTGAAAAGACAGCCTACTCATGGAAGAAAATATTTGCAAACCACATATCTGATCAGAGTTTATTATCCAGGATATTTAGAGAGTGCCTCAGCTCCATGGGAAAAAGACAAGCAACCCAATTTAAAATCAGGTAAAAGACATGAGAAGACATGTTTTCCAAAGTGGATATACAAATGGCTAAGAAGCACATGAAATGATGTTCAGTATCACCAGCTACTAGGGAAATGAAAATCAAAGTGGCAATTAGTTATCACTTCATACTACTTGAATGGCCACTATTAAAAAAAGAGAAAACTACAAGTGTTAGAGATGATATGAAGAAATTGGAACTCTTATTTCACTGTTTATGGGAATGCAGAATAGTACAGCCACTGTAGAAAGTTTGGTGGTTCCTCAGGAAGCTAAGTATAAAATTGCCATAGGATCTGCAATCCTGCTACTAGGTATATACTCAGAAGAACTGAAAGCAGGGATGTAAACAGACATTGCACACTGATGTTTATAACAGCATTATTCACAATTGCCAAAAGACAGAAACCACCCAAGTGTCCCCAGTGAATGGAAAAAACCAAATGTGGTATATACATGCAATGAATATTATTCAGCTGTAAGAAGAAATGAAGTCATGACACATGTAACTACATGGATGAACTTCGAGGACATTATGTTGAATGAAATAAGTCAGACACAAAAGGACAAATACTGTATGACCTCACTAATATGAACTAAATATAACTAGGAAACTCATGGTGTTAATATCTAGAACATAGGTTACCAGAAGATAGAATGAAGTCAGAAAATGGGGAACTGATGCCTTGTTTATGCAGATCATGCAATGAGGTTGATTGTAAGTGTTTGAAAATAGAGGTAATGGTAGCACATTATAGTGAGTATAATTAATAATGATAATATGTGAGTGTGATTGTAGTTGAAAAGGAAAGTTTGGGGTCCTGTATGTCACTGGAAGGAAACTCAGAAGATGAAACATGGTACTGTATAGTGGACTTCCACACTGGATGAAAATGTTTTTGAACTGATTGTGGTGTTGAATGTACAATTCTGTGAATGTACTAGAAAACATTGATTGTACATTTTAGATGGATTATATGGTATGCAAATTTATCTCAATGCTACTTTAAGAAACAATTCGTACTGAATTAAACATCTGTTTTAACAAAATAGCTTATGACATGTTCTTATTTCACTTGAACCAATAAAGAACACATGGGGAAATGAATTCCAATGCAATGAAATTAAATGTTAATACTCCAGAGACCCAAATAATTTAGCAGAAATCTAATCATTTCTTTTGTTTTTAAAAATAAGACTTTTTATTTTATAAAACTCTCTGTAAACCAGACAGGCATGCCTACTTTCCCTAAGACCTATGACCTAAAGAGCTCAATCTTAGCTTTTACATTTTCACAATTGACAACCTAAAACATTCTAGTTAAATGATACACACTGTTTGCACCATTTCATTCTTTTTTTTCTGATTTCCATCTCTTCCATTAGACTTTGTAGAAACTATGTGTTTCATCTTGGATTCTCCAGGAAACAAATGCTGAGATGGCATTAGGCATGAAATAACGTCAGTGAATGAAAAGAGACAAAGGATTGGCAGAAGGGGACCAACAGATTATACAGACCTGACACTCTCCCTGCCAGCCTTATAGAGAACTCCAGAGCAAGGATTGCAATGACAGGAGTCCATATTGGACAGAAATAGCCAGGCCTTTGTACTACTACCATGCTTCGTCATTGGGTGGAAGCCACCCTGAGAAGAGAAAAGCATGACCCAGACTTGAAGGCTGAAGTAGAATCTGACAGAGCTGATAGCTGAAGGCTATCACTTACATTCCTTGCAACCAGGTGAGCTCTTTCTTGAATGTTGCATCTCTGTGATGGCCACACATGTGTATTCACATAGCCCTAAAAGGCCTGGCTTGGTGCCTTGCACATAACCCTTGAACCATTAAAGATCAATTAGCTGTTGGGGATATAGACCTCACTATTCACTACAACTAGCCCTGCTATGCCAATGTGTCACTGCTTAGACATACCTGTTAGTATTGGTAGCTCTGAGTATGGAAAGAAAAATTAAGAAATCTGCTAGGCCCCATGATTAATATGTTGAAATCTCACAGCAGAATTATAGATGAAATAACTTTTCCAAAATCCACAATAAGTAGTAAGGATGAAGAGTTTCCTTCCTTAACTCCAGAGTAATTGTTTTGCCCCCCATGTGGCTGTTAAAGTGACAAGATCCTGGATTCTATAGAGAAAGAAGAGCTAGAGCTTATCATGGAAGAACTTCTACTTAATAGAAATAACAGGATGAAGGAAAACGACGCAGACAGATCTTTTCACAACAAACTTATAAGTACAATGCCAATGTGTACAGAAGTCAATGTGACATAGGAGGAGTTGCTAAAGTATTTAAGAGGAGGAGTTGCTAAAGTATTTAAGTGATACAAATTCACTGAGTTCTGTCGGACTTTTCAGAAGTGTCAAGTAGAATTCTTAAAGAAAGGAGGGCTGTGTCTTGAACACTTGAGTGAGTAGAACTTTCCAGGCGGGAAAACAGCATGTGAAGAATTGATGGGAGTAAGTTGGGTATGAGATATTGTTTACTTGAAAGAGACATGTTTGAGCCCCTGGTGTAGAAAGTTAGCAAGATGGTTAAATGTGGGGCACAAATAATTGGTAGCCATGAGGATTCGCCAAGAGGAGTTTCTCTGCAGATCATTTCCTCTTAACAACCCTCCACCCACCCCCAACCCAATCACGGTATTGGTGACAAGTTGCTTTGCAGCGCCATTTTATGTAATCACTTGTTGTGGTAGTTAGATTCAGTTGTCAACTTGGCCAGGTGAGCGTACCTAGTTTTGTTGCTACGGACATGAGCCAATGGTACATGAACCTCATCTGTTGCTGATTTACATCTGCAGTAGGCTAGGAGGTGTGCCTGCTGCAATGAAGGACGTTTGACTTAATTGGCTGATGCTTAAATGAGAGCGCGCAACATAGCACAGCCTAAGCAGCTCGGTGTTCCTCATCTCAGCACTCGCAGCTCAGCCCAGGCCTTTGGAGGTGCAGAAAGAAGTCATCCCTGGGAAAGTTGTTGGAACCCAGAGGCCTGGGGCGAAGGCCAGCAGAGACCATCCTATGCCTTCCTACGTAAGAGAGAACCTCAGTGGAAAGTTAGCTGCCTTTCCTCTGAAGAACTAACAAAATAAATCCCCTTTTATTAAAAGCCAATCCATCTCTGGTGTGTTGCATTCCGGCAGCTAGCAAACTAGAACACTTGTTCTGAGCCTAGTGTAAAGATGTGGCAATGCATGGTTAAACAAGTCCCAAAAAGTGCTCTGTACTTGCTTTCATGCCTACACCTTATGAGATCACCATAAGAACTTTGTCCAAACTGCTTTCTTGTACGTATTTCACTGAAAGTTGGAAACATTTTGAATACTTCTGATCTATGATTTTGGTCTCTTCTTTCAAGACTAACAAGTAAGTAGCTTAATTCTAAGTTACCACCTGATTCAAAGCAGCTTGCAAGGAATAAGGAAACTCAGAAACAAGGATCTACTATACAAGGGCAATGAAAAAAAGTAGTTATCATGTGCTGTCTAGACGATGCACCCTATCCCTTCCAGGTTTGAGATTCTGAGTCTATGTAGTTTATACTGAGCAAGACAGGCATGTAGGTACTCTGGAAAGGCTCATATGAGATCTTTTATTCCACGTATCTATTTAGCACCTAATATGTATTAGGAATGCTAAGGAAATTGGGTCTCTGCTCACATGGAACTTAATTTCTAGTGGATGGAGACAGGAAAAAGTATCAATTAGTGATAAATATTATGCAGAATTAAAGGGATGTGCTAGCAAGTAACACAAGCTTACTCTAGACTAGGTAGTCATGCACAGCTTCTGTGTGGATTGTGTGAAACAGTGATATCTCATAGAATTCTCTGCAATGATAGAAATGTTCTAGTTCAGGCAGCCCACGGTGCTACCACCACTTAGCCATATGCAGCTATTGAGTACTTCAAATGTGATTTGTGCAGCTAAGGAACTGAATTTTAAATTTTATTTAGTTTTAATTAACTTAAATTTAAATAGCTACATGTAGATAGTGATTACCATATTGGACAGTAAACATGTACAGCTAAAATATGAGTGTAGATCTTCCATTAAACATAACATATCAAATGTACTTACTGTGCTGGTTTGAAAGGATGTATGTACTCTAGAAAAGCCGTGTTGTAACCCTAATCCCATTTTGTAAAGGCAGCCATTTCTTCTAATCCCTATTCAGTACTGCATATGTGAAACTGATCAGATTATCTCCCTGGAATTGTGACTCAAGAGTGGTTGTTAAGCTGAATTAGGTGGAGACGTGTCTCCACCCATTCAGGTGGGTCTTGATTAGTTTACTGGAATCCTATAAAAGAGAATGACAAGAGAGAAAGTCAGGAGATTCTGAGAGAGCAAAACAGTGTAGCCATGAGAAGCAGAGAGCCCACCAGCCACCAGTCTTTAGAGATGAAGAAGGAAAATGCATCCCGGGAAGCTTCATGAAACAGGAAGCCAAGAAAGCTAGCAGGCCATGTTTGCCATGTGCCTTTCCAGATGAAGGAGAAACCCTGACCCTGTTCTCCATGTGTTTTCTCACTTGAGAAACCCTGAACTTTATCACCCTTCTTGAACTGAGGTACCTTTCCCTGGATGCCTCTGATTGGACATTTCTATAGACTTGTCTTAATTGGGACATTTTCTTGGCCTTAGAACTTTAAACTAACAACTTATTAAATTCCACTTTTAAAAAGCCATTCCATTCCTGGTATATTGCATTCCAGCAGCTAGCAAACTAGAACACTTACATATCATAACTCCCTCCCAAAGACCAAAAGAGAGCCACAAAGGCAAAAATGAAAGAAGAGACACCACTATACGAGAGGTCAACCATTCTGGAAAATAAAAAATGGATAAAGAAGTGGCAACTGACATAGCAGAGCAGGGGAATTGGAAGCGTAAGTGTCTGCAGGGAGAAAAGCCTGCAAAAGGCAAGCTGATTCTTGTTGCAGAAACCCCACTGCTCAGGAATTGGAGGAGTCAGGTCCTCTGAAGTGGGAGAGGCCAAAAACACAAAACATCTTGTGAGCCTTTGAAGGGAGCAGATGAGCCTACTAATCTCCTGCCTCGTTCCACAAAGCCAGGTCATCACCACATTGCCATTCTATAATAAGACCAGCATGAAAGTTTACTTTTCAGGTTAAACTAGAGAGGCTTTGGTCAGGGACACTAGGTGAAACATAAAGGCAAAGAGACAGTACAGCAGAAAGAAGGCTGAGGAAATCGCACAGAAATAATAAATGTGGGGCAGTAGAGCAAAGTAATTTAGAATAGCAATCCAAAGGTCTAATACCTAATTCAATGTTTCAAGACAGACAAAAATAAGCAATGACGGGGGCGGGGGGAGAGGGGAACTGTCAAATAAAATTTGTCAATCATCTCTAAAGATTGCTGGCTGGTGGGCTCTCTGCTTCTCGTGGCTACCTTGTTCTGCTCTCTCAGAATCTCCTGGCTTTCTCTCTTGTCATTCCCTTTTATAGGATTCCAGTAAACTAATCAAGATAATTCCAGAACCAAAGAACTTGCATTTATATACTGAGAGGACCCACACGTGTCCAGAACAATGAACAAAAAAGACACTAGCATTAAAGTAACAATTAAAAAAACAAGAAACAAAAACCCTTCCTGCAGAAGCACCGTAACAGACAGGCTACATCAAGTTCTACCCGACATTCTAGGAACAAAAATTTCTAACCTTAAACTCTTCCAGAGTGAGAAAAAGGCATGACACTGTCAGATACACTAAAAAAACTGGAATAATCTTGCCACCTAAACTTGATAAAGGACATTAAAAACTTATATTTCAGTCTCATTCATGAACACAGATAAAAATATTGCAAAACCACTCAGAAAAATAGGGGGAAATAATATATTGTGACTAAGTTGAACTTATTACAGGAATGCCAGCTGGTCTTAGCATTAGAAAAATCAATTAATTCTCCATATTGATAGGTTAAGGAAGAAAAACCAGGATAATCTCCATAGATCCTGAAAAGTATTGGGAAACATCTGTTTTGCTAGCTGCCAGAATGGCTTTTAATAAAAGGGGATTTATTTCTTTAGTTCTTCAGAGGAAAGACAGCTAACTTTCAGCTGAGGTTCTTTCTTACGTGGGAAGGCACAGGGTGGTCTCTGCTGGCCTTCTCTCCAGGCCTCTGGGTTCCAATGTCTTTCCCCAGGGTGATTCCTTTCTGCATCTCCAAAGGCCTGGACTGAGCTGCGAGTGCTGAGATGAGGTATGCTGAGCTGCCTGGGCTGTGCTACATTGAGCTCTCTCATTTAAGCACCAGCCAATTAAATCAAACATCATTCATTCCATCAAGCACACCTCCTAGCTGACTGCAGATGTAATCAGCAACAGGTGAGGTTCACATGCCATCGGCTCATGTCCACAGCAATAGAACTAGGCACCTTCCCCTGGCCAAGTTGACAACTATCCACGCCTTGTCAACTTGGCAACTCCACAGATCACCTTAAACAATATTAAAGTGCAAAAATTCTCTTCTAGCTGTGGATCTATGAATCTCAAAACAAGTTGTCTGGTGCCAATATGCAAAGGAGGACAGTCACAGAATACAGCTTTTCATTTCCATAGGGAGAAATTGGAAGGAACACAGGAGTCACAAGACCCAAACAGTTCTGAAAACTTGCAGGGCAAACTCTATTGGATATCAAAGTCTAAAAGTCATTTATCCTTCAGTTTTAAAGAATGACAGTCCCACCCTTTCCAAAGACCTATGCACTGGCCCACCTCTTTCCAAACTTTGGGGGACATTGAGGAAACTACCTTTTTCTCGGCCTCACCCTCTCCAAGAATCAGGACCACACCTGGGCTCTCTGCTATTTCTGGGGCACATGCTCAACCCCTCCATGCGGTGGCAGTCAGGCTCTCTCCAGTCCCCAAGAAGCATGCTATACCTTCTCAAAGGCCTGAGGTGACACAACTCTTCCACTGCAACGAGATGGGAGACTTATCCTCTGCCCTCAGGGAAAACTTACCCTCTCCATGTATATGGGTGGGTCCACTTTCCTGGCCCAAGGTTTCTTAGCTTCAGACCCAAACTTCCATGGTTCTCACTCTGAAAACTCCAGTTTATCCCTTTTGTGTCCCCCTTTGTCCAGGTTGATAGTGGTTCCCTTTACACCAACAGTCTCTTCAAGCACTCCAGGACTTCTCCATCATTCTCTTCACAGTTCCTCCAAAAACTTCCCCTTATCCATCCAAAACACTGGTCCAACATGACTGATATTTGCAAACTGCAGCAGCACCCCACTTCTCTGGTACCAACTCTGTTCTAGTTTTCTAGCTGCTGGAATGCAATACACCAGAGATGGATTGGCTTTTAATAAAAGGGGATTTGTTTTGTTAGTTCTTCAGAGGAAAGGCTGCTAACTTTCCACTGAGGTTCTTTTTACATGGGAAGGCACAAAGGTGATCTCTACTGGCCTTCTCTCCAGGCCTCTGTATTCCAACAACTTTCCCTGGGGTTATTGTTTTCTGTGTCTCCAAAGGCCTGGGCAAAGCTGCAAGTGCTGAGATGAGGTATGCTGAGCTGCCTGGGCTATGCTATGTTGAGGTCTCTCATTTAAGCACCAGCCAATTAAATCAAACATCATTCATTGCAGCAGGCATGCCTCCTAGATGACTGCAGATGCAGTCAGCAACAGATGAGGTTCATATGCCATCAGCTCATGTCCACAGCAGAACTAAGCACCTTCACCTGGCCAAGTTGACAACTGAATCTAACTACCACAACATCCATGCTCTATTCTTGCATGGCAAGCTGGGAATAAAAGGGAATTTACTCACAATGAGGACGAGAGCTACAAAAAACTTAACAAACATATTCAGTGTTGAAACATTTAAAAGTGTTTACTTTTAAGTCAGGTTCAATACAAGGATGCTACTATCACTGCTTGTATTCTCCATTGATACTGGAGAACCTGGATAACATAATCCAACAAAAAATATAAATCAAGAGTGAAAGGAAGAAACAACTCATGTGCAGACTGTGGTTGTGTATATGAAATATAAATCTATGTATCAGTGATTAAAATGATCAAATCTTGTTATTCCTTAAAAATAAATGTAAAATTAATTGTATTCCTCATTTCTTAGCAATAATTTAGAAATTTAAAAGCACCTAAGAATAATTCTTACAGCTCTAAGATACTGAGATAAATTAAAGACCTAAATAAATAGATACGATATTCATCAATGGAAAGACAGTTGTTGAGATGTCAGTTCCCCCAAACTGACTTATAGACTCAAAACAATCACATTCACAATCACAGAGCACATATTGTAGAAACATTTCTTACACATGTAGAAACATGCCCTTGATTTGAGGAGAGTCCCCCTCATATATATGAGTAAAACACCTTGTGTGTATTTCTAAATTGGCGTTTATCAGACTGTTTTGTACAGAATGGTTGAAAACATAGATCTGCAGCCAGCCTGTCTGGCTTTAGGCATATTACCTAACTTCTCTGTAACTTATTTACCCCACTTTATAAGTAAGGAAACAAATACCTACCTCGCTGGGTTATTAGGATTAAACTAGTTAATGTTATGCACTTAGAACAGTACCTGGCACATATTAAACATTATGTAAGTATTGGCTGCTGCTGTTGTTTTTGTTCTCTCTCGCAGTAGTGTGAGTTCCTTGAAGGAAGGGAACAGTATTTCATCAGACTTTGCAGCCTAAGAGCCTAGTTCAGGGCCTGGCACATACTCAAATGTTGGTTGTACAGTTATATAACAGAAAATAAATTGGCAGTGAGGGCTGGGGAATGATCTCTGTGGCCCTGTCATATTTAAATAAGCCTGATTCCATAGCCTGTAGAATTTGAAAGGGAGTCTCAAACGTTAAATGCCCAAAGCATAATCCATAGCAAAATTTTGTTCAAAATAAACTTTCAGTGGCTTGGAGATTTCAAACAGAGTCAAGAGGTTATCCTGGAAGTTATTCTTATGCATTATATAGATATCCCGACTGATAGGTAATGTCACCTTAACCTACATAAAATGCCTTGGATACAGGATTCTGCTTCTGAGCTCTCCTCTGTTACATTGATCTAATTATTGATCATTAATATTGATGCATTATATAGATATCCTTTTTTAGTTTATGGTGTATTGGAGTGGCTAGAGGAAAGTACCCGAAACTGTTGAGCTGTGTTTCAGTAGCCTAGATACTTGAAGACAACTGTATAAATATATAACATTTACGATATGACTGTGATTGTGAAAACCTTGCATCTGATGCTCCTTTATCCATGGTATGGACAGATGAGTTTAAAAAAAAAAGGATGAAAATAAATGAATAATGGGGGGGTAAGGGGTAAAATAAATTGGGTAGATGGAACTACTAGTGGTCAATGAGAGGGAGGGGTAAGAGGTATGAAATGTAAGATATTTTTCTTTTTTCTTTTTTACTTATTTTTCTGGAGTGATGCAAATAGTTCAGAAAACAGAAGACAATTTGAGATTGGTATGTGTCATTTAAGCATTATAAAGGACATCACATAACGTTTCAGCTTGAGAGATTTGACCAGTTTTATTTTTCTTCATTTATTAATTTTTATTTGCATGTGATGATATTGTGAAGCATTGATTGTGCACCATATATGGACTGTATGTGTGTGAAAATTTGTCAATAAAAATATTTTTTATAAAAGCATTTGTTCACCAAATGTCTGAAATTTTCCCAACATACCATTTTTGTGGTATTCCAGGTGAGAAGGGGTGGGTGGATCAGATTCCTCAGCTCATAAAAGCCTGTATTATCATCATTGGTCCAAGTGGGATCCCTTTCTTGATTTATTCCCTCTATCTGCATAACCCATTTCCATTCCCCTCCCTGAGAAAGGCAATCATTCTAATGTGCCTAATGTTATGTATCCTATTTTGTCATCTGTCAACTTTGTCCATGATGTCCCTTGTTGAACAAAAATCTGTAAATTTTAGATAATCAGATCCACCAACTTTGGGCCTTATGTCTGGTGCTTTTGAAGGTAAAGGTTCTTTCCTGCCCTTAGGTCAAGAATTTACATCTTCAGTAAACTTCACAGTGTTTCCTTTCACTTTGGGGCCTTTTATCCATTTGGTGTCTGTTGTTTTGTTTGTGTGTTAAGGTCTATCTGTGCCCACCCAGCTAGCTAGATTTCCCAACACTACCTGCTAAGCAATTAATTCTTCTCCCAACTGATAGGTAATGTCACTTTAACCTACATAAAATGCCTTGGATACAGGAGTCTGCTTCTGAGCTCTCCTCTGTTACATTGATCTAATTATTCTTATGCCAATACAGAACATATCTCTTTGGCTTCTTTCTTCTCTGTATCACCCCATCACAATTCCTTTTTTTTGTGTGTGTTTCCTTATTCCCCACACTGCAAGAAAGAATTTTTGGAAGTAAGGGGCATTGTATTTGTCTCTCCTTTTCTGATTTTTACCCACTAATGTGCCTTTCCATTCAGCTATAGTATACATATCCTATCATTAAAAAAAGGAGAGAGAAAACAATTGTGATTTAATTTTCTTTTCAAAGAAAGTTATTTCTAAATTCAATACTCCAGAAGCAGTTTATTTCTAATCCAATTACTTAAATCCTCAATCATCTCTTCTTAGAAGGAAAAGAGTCTTAAGAAGAAAACTTGCAATAAAGTAATTGTTAATTACTTAACTAAAATTAATTAATTATTAAGAGGTGGGGAATTAATGAGAGCAAAGCATTTCCAGCACATTCTCCTCCTTCCTATGGCTCCAAAGTTTGTACGTGCACGCTCTGTTTAATACCAGACTATGCAGACTGATTCATTACAACACTTTGTCTCTGAGAGGCTTTCCTTCAAATAGCAATCCATATTGTTGCTGTGATTTTTTTTAATGCACTTGGGGTGTCAAATGCTCCCAGCTAATGAGAGCTAGAGAAGTGGACAGTACTGTGCACTCTCTGCCAAGGCACATTAGTGAATCATCTTTTAAAAACTCTCAGTCACTGGATACCCTACAAGTACCATCCTGAATTGAATGTGTTCTAGAACACGTTTGTCCCACCATGGCCTCTTTTGTTCACTTTGTGTTTATGTATGTTCTCGCACACATCGTGGCTGACCAATGGCATACATATGGCAGTAGTGGACTTGCTAGGGAAACAAAAAATGCCATGTTAGAGGTTACATCAGCTCTCTTCAGCTGCTCCTGCTGCCTCTAAGAAAATAGTTCAGAAAACGGAAGACAATTTGGGACTGATAAGCATCATTTTGGCGTTATAAAGGGCATCACATAATGTTTCAGCTTGAGAGATTTGATCTGTTTTATTTTTCTTTGTTTTTAATTTTTGTTTACAAACAGTGTATCACCAAGCAAAAACTCTCCCTTTTCCCGTTCCCCTATCCCCTGATATCTTCTAATCTACTTTCTGATTCTATAAATTTGCTAGTTCTGGATATGTAAGTGACATACAATATTTGTCCTCATGGGCCTTGTTTATTTCACTGAACATAATATATCCAAGGTTCATTCATACTGCAGCTGTCTCAGAAATTCATTCCTTCTTGTAACCAAGTAATGCTCCATTGTATGTATGTACCACATTTTATCTTTTCACCTATTGAAGGACATTTAGATTATTTCCATCTTTTGGCTGTTATGAGTAATGCTGCTTGCTACTAATATTGGTGTACAAGTATCTGTTTGAGAACTTATTTTCACTTTCTTTGGGTATATACCTAGGAGTGGAATTGCCAGGTCATATGATAATTTTATATCTAAATTTTTGAGGAACCTCCATATTGCTTTCCATAGTAGTGGCATCATTTTACATTCTCACCAACAATGTACCAAAGTTCCAATTTCTCCATATCTTTGCCAACACTTCTTTTCTTTTTTTTTTTCCCTTTAATAATAGCCATCTTTGTGGATGTGAAGTGTTATCTCATGGTTTTGATTTGCATTTTGCATTTCCCAAATGGCTGATAATGTTGAGTATCTTTTCGTATATTTATTGGCCATGTGTATAATCTCTTTGGAAAAATGTTTAAGTTCTTTGACCATTTTTCAGTTGGGTTGTTTGTCTTTTTGTTTTTCAGTTTTAGCAGTTCTTTATATATTATAGATATTATGCCCTTATCAGATTTAAGGTTTGCAACTATATTCTCCTGTTCTCAGGCTGTCTTTTCAATTTCCTCATAATGTCCAGTTTTATCAGTAGGAGCTAAAAGAAACCATATAGACCAAGGCCTGATATGACTTCATTGGGATTTCAAGAGGTCCAAAGAGCAATAGCTAACTTACAAAACTGTGAACATATGCTGTGAGACAGCTATCCCATATATTTCTGATTCAGTTAGCTCAGTCGTTAAGATCAAGTTTTGGCAGCAGCGTGGCAATCCCATGCACTTTATTAGCTTTGTGGCCTAGAGAAGATTGCTTAACCTCTCTGAGGTGTGATTTTCCCACCTTTAAAAGGCAGATAAAGTATAGGTAACTGCCTCAATATTATTGTGAGAATTAAATAAGAATGCACTGAGGACTCAAATACTGGCTATTATCCTGTACTGAAAGCTTTGTATTTTATGAACAGTGGTTTTGACTTAGTTTGGAGAAGTGAAAGAATCCTGCTTCTTCCATTCTTCACTTTTGGTCTCAGGGAAATCTCTCAACTTTGAAATTACTGTGTCATCTTTAAAATGTGAATGAAATGATATGTACTATGCAAAGGATAAACTAAAGAACAGTAGAAACATGACATGGGTTTTGTTGATTTTTCTTTGGCTCCAAGTGTAACCCAAAATAGGATAAAAATAAATAGTAAGCTGTGCAGGCTTATTAAAAGTAGCCTGTCTTTGTGTGCCACTGTCCTCTATCTTTTGTGCCATCTATGTGAAGGCAGTCAAGTGCATCAGTAGGAGACCCTCTGCAACTGAAGTAAATGGTTATCCGTTACATTTGTCACAAACTTTTCATTTAGCAGCTAGGAAATCTCACTAGCATTGATGTAAACCATGTCTGCACAACAGCAACTGAACGAAGACTTATGTACTATTTAATGGGCACACGGCTATGCTTGTATGTGACAGATGCCAATACACAAAAGTGGAGGATCACTGCTGTTCTCTTTGGTAACAGAACTATTTATTGTGAATATACCATAAGTTAGAGCTCTCATCATGTAGATGTGAAACAAAAAATTATTATAGGAAAAATCTGAGTTGCAAAAATTGCTTTGTTTCTAAAAATTGTAGTCACTTATTTTTATAAATGCTCTCCATGCAACATATTGTTTTGATAATGTCTAGACTCCTAGATTAAATGTCCCAGACCACATACAGTTCAAGATGTAAGCAATGATTTGACTTAATTTACAAAGGAGAAAAAATCTACTTTTGTCTTTTGCTAATTAAGCCCCACTGGTCCCTAACTTTTAGAATATAGTTAAGAGGAAGAGAAGAAAAGTAACAAATGTTGCTTGAGCCATCAAGGTTCAGAATCTTATAGACTTATAGAGTTCAGTTCATACCTTTTAAAGAAGTATTACATCACAGATAACTCTATTTCATATCAGCAGAATGAACAATTTTGTTTTGTTTTGTCACAGAGGGACACTTTAATAAGTCAAATATTTATTTATGGTAACAAAAGTAAATTGTAATAATATTGAGAAATGCGCAGCTCTTATTCAAAATTAAGCAATTTGATATTGCATTGTCTCTCAGCCTCAATAGTCTAATGAAAACTAAAGTCATTAGATGTTTAATCATCATGACTGGTGAGGGAAGAAGTAAGTCTCTATTGTCTTGCTCAACCTTCACAGGAAAAGACTACAATTACTGAGTATGTGGAGGAAAATAAGTCATGGTTATGAGTAGTATTATTCAAAGAGCATGTCACAATAGAAAGCAATGACAAAATATGAAATCATCAGGATACCAAAGTTCATTTTATTGAAAATGATTATAGACCTATCACAATCCCAAAACTTGATAAATTACTCTCAAAACATTTTAATAATTGAGTAACACCAAGAAACATGTTTCATAGACTATGGCAAAGCCTATTTTCATAGAGGAAATCCTCTAGTGAGTATTTTTTAATCTTATTAAAAGACAAAGTTTCTTGTCTTAAATCTAGAATAATATAGTTGGTCACTTTCAGGTATGTTTATATTTTGCAAAGTTGGAGTAAGTAGTTAAATAGTAAGGCAAATTTAGCATGTCTGAGACTCTTCAAATCTTACCTTTTCTTTAGTGGTTCTATTTGAGTTACTAAAATTTCCAGCTATTTGTGTGTAGAATGCACCACAGATGGACAATTAACAAAACTTTGTATCATTGTCTGAAATTCTAAAACAGAAATTGACACAGCATTGTCATGGAATAGAAAGGAAGGAAATGCTTTTTTATATCATGTTTTGTCCAGAAGCTAAATTTTACAAAAGAGTAGAGCATCCTTGTATTGAAAAAGGAAGCAGGGCAAACAAACATGGCGTCTTTAAATGTGCAAGTTGATACTGTGTGATTATCTAATCTCTACAGCATCATGGATATAAGCCTTGAGAAAGGAACTGAAGTCTGTTCATGGATGAACAAGATCCTGCTTTTGTAAGGGGCAGTTCTGGCTGGGGTGCTTTTTTTAGTAAATTAACAGATGTTTTTGATAAATCTGTAACTCAAGAGAATTCATTGTGTTCCTTGTGTTTGACAAGTACAAAATTAAGCAAGTTAAATCAGTCTTAAGGGAAAAAATGCTGTGTAGGCAGTCTATCAAAGGACTGAAAACTGGGGTAGTTCCTAGAGGGGGAAATTGCTTACAGTACCTAAATATACTTTTGCTCACTAAAGGTCTCTATTGGAAGATCAATAGGTGTCAGTTTTCATAGGAAGCTATGACTTTTCAATCCTATGCCTCATAGAATAAGATAGTTTGCTTAACACTTAATGCATTAATTTGCCTCAGATACAGTGCATCAACTAACTGGTAGAAAACAGTAGCTATTTTAGAAAGAGGTGCTGTGTGATAGGTACCTGGCATACTATGGGCTCACAAAAGGCCAGTCTCCTGTTTCTAGGTGAATGCAGGATAGTGCTGATTATTAGCATGAATTCTGGAGACAAATTCAGTTCAAATCCACAGTCCACCTTTTATTGGCTGGGATGATTTGGGGGCAGGTTACTTAACTTCTTCATACCTCGGTTTCCTATTGTGTAAAATTGTTTGGATTAAATTAATTCATACGCATAAAGTTGCGCAGCACTTTGAATGGTGTCTAGCACATAGAAAACACTGAAAGTAATTGTTTTACACCCATGATTGTTGAAGATTACTTGGATACTAACAGAAAGGTGATAGATCACTCTTCTATCAGTTAAGAGCTACATTGTGCCATAAATATAAAATACTATTGAGGCCTAATGTCTGAATTCTAGGAAAGAGGAAGGAAATAGAAGGCCTTGAGATAGAGGACTTGGTTTAGAGGAGCGGGTAGGGCATTCTAAGTGACTGGAAAGGCAGAACTGAGCATGGCCTTGGAAGAAACCAGTTTGGCTGGAGCAGCAGGGTCCCATTGTTAAAGCTGAGAGAGAACACACTATCCAGATAAGATGAGGCTGGTTGATCGGGACTGTGAATTCCATGGGTGAAGAAATAAGGCTCTGACAAGAGCCCATTGTTGTTTCATCAGGGAATATTATATTCCAGAAACGGTGAAAGGTACATGGAACACAGAGTAGAATGTAGAGCAGAGTATGGAAGCAAATATTTCAGTTAAGAAGTATTGAGGCCCATTTTAGAATGAGTAGGTGAGATTCTAGACCAGGGTGGTAAGTGTGAATAGTTTCTAAGGAAAAAAGAAGAGGTTTTTAAGTGATTATAAAAGAGAAGTCAGGCAAAGATGTCTCCAGAATCTCAAGTATGTCTCTACTGCCTAATATTTTATCTAAATGATATAAAGTGATTGGTGGTAGAATGTACTCTTGCAGAACACAAACAGAGATTAATTGCTGGTCTTGCTCTTTGTATCCAAAGGTTTCAAATCTTTTATGAAACAAAGCATGAGAAAAGAGGAGTCAAGACCTCTGAGTATTGCAAGCTAATTTCCTGAACATTGGAACTTTTCTCAAAACAGCTGATAGTAATTAGAATCACCTGAAGAATTAATGGCTTATGAGGGCTGATACAAGGTATGGCAAGAGCCATGAGAGATGGTTGGGGGTCAGGATAAAGAGCATTGAGAACTCTAGAGTTGTCAGGGTTGAACAGTAGCTTCGAAGCCATTTCATATTATCTCTTTCCTTGCTATGGACTTTGTGGTCTTAATGATTGGATTGAGTTTCACATTATATAATATTCCATGGTAATTAATTCAATTTTTAAGTATTTAGTGTTTTTTTTGTTGTTGTTAATACTGTCAGAAATGAAATATACCAGAAATGGGTTAGCTTGTATAAAGGGAATTTATTAAGTTGCAAGTTTACAGTTCTAAGGCCATAAAAATGTCCAAACTCAGTCATCCAGAGAAAGATACCTTGACTCAAGAAAGGGCTGATAATGCACAGTGTTTCTCTGTCAACTGAGAAGGCACATGGCTGCATCTGCTAGTTTTCTCTCCCAGCTTCTTGTTCCAAACAGCTTCCCCAGGGGTGTTTTCTTTCTCTGTCTTCAAATGTCTCTTCTCTGAAACATTTGGCACTGAAACATTTTCCAAAATGGTTCCCTCTGAAAGGACTCCAGTAAGCGACCCACCTTGAATGGTTGGAGACACATCTCCATGGAAATGACCTAATCAAAAGTTCCCACCCACAATTGGGTGGGTCACATCTCCATGGAAACAACTTAATCAAAAAGATCCCACCCAAAATATTGAATCAGGATTAAAGAACATGGCTTTTTGGGGAAATAAAACAGTTTCAATCCAGTACAGAAGGTATTTTCCTCAGTTCTGGAAAGAGCATGGTAGCATATAAAGGGCCTGGACTCAGGGACCTCAGTTGTCTTCCTGTTCAGTAGCTTAACTATTCTGGGCTCCAATTTTCTTAAAGAAGTGGGAGTGAGCTATTTTATCAAAGTGAGTAGTTGCCAATTGATCTGCTTCTTCTCCTTAAGCCCCAAAGCAAATTCTTAGGTAGAGTTCATGAGCATTCATATCAAGCTCATGAACCCTGAGCTCCTTGTTCTCATCTCTTGCTGAATAGACACACAGGAGGGGAAAATGCAGAGCATTATCAGGAACTTGTGTTCCTTGGCTGAAGAGTACTCTGAATGGATTCTTGTTATTAATCTTGCAAATAAATTTTTCCAGCTGGATGCTGGCTAAAAAGTGTATTAACCCCTTATGTTCTTGCTCTAATTCTCATAGCGTTAAAGGAATTGTGGTAGGTCAGTTGTCCATGATGAGCCCTAAATAGCTTTTTTTTCTTAATGTAGCTGTTATTTTCAGTTTACCTCTACCTTCCCCCATTTCCATTCTCTGCCTGGTAGCACTAAACCCCACTAATGGCTTTACCCAAGCTCACTTGTCAATGGGAAGCATGAGCTGGAGATAAAGAGATAGGAATTGAGGGGTGGGTGTTCACTCCTGTACTCCTATCCGCCATGCAAGGCCGGCAATACATCATCACTGTCCTATCTTAATGATATATCAATTCTACAGTCCTATATCATAATTTGGTCCACAGGAACGATGATTATCTCTCCCTCCCACAACATATCACTTGGTCCATTATATTGATGATATGTTAATTGGACCTAGTGAGCAAGAAGTAGCAACTACTTTAGATTTATTGGTAAGGTGTATCGGAAGGTGGGAGATAAATCTGATAAAAGCTCAAGGTCTTTCCAGCTGAGTGAAATTTCTAGGTATCTGGCGGTGTGCGCATGTTAAAATATCCCTTCTAAAGTGAAGGATTAGCTGATGCATCTGGTCTTTCCTACAACCAAAAAAGAGGCACAATGCCTAGTTGGTCTCTTTGGTTTGGGAGTTAACGTATTCCTCATATGGAAATGCTACTGTAGCCCATTTACTGAGTGACCTGAAAAACTGGTAGTTTTGAGTAGGGAACAAAACAAGAGAAGGCTATGCAACAGGTCCAGGCTGTTGTGCCAGCTCTTCTGCCACTTGGGCAATATAATCCAGCAGATCCAGTGGCAGATAGAGATGCTGCCTGGAGGCTTTGGCAGGCTCCAATAGGAAAATCACAATGCAGGCCCTTAGGATTTTGCAGTAAAGCCTCATCATTCTCTGTAGATAACTACTCTCCTTTTGAGAAACAGTTTTTGGCCTTATACTGGACCTTAGTGGAGACTGAATCCTTAACCATGGGCCATCACATTACCATAAGACCTGAGCACCTATCATGAACTGGGTGTTTTCTGACCCACCAAGCCATAGATTTGGGTGTGCATGGCAACATTCCATCATAAAATGGAAATGTTATATATGAGATAGGGCTCGAGCACGTCCTGAAGGCACAAATCAGTTACATGAGAAAGTGGCCCAAATGCCCATGGCCCCCACTCCTGCCACATTACCTTCTCTTTCAAATCCCAGAGCTCTGGCCTCTTGGGGAGCTCCTTACAATCAGTTTACTGGGGAAAAGAAAACTTGGTCCTGGCTTAACAGATGGTTCTGCACAATATACAGGTACCACTGGAGAGTGGACAGCTATCCCTTCTGGGACATCCATGAAGGACAGTGGTGAGGGAAAATCCTCCCAGTGGTGGAATTTTAAGCCATGGACATAGCTGTTCATTTGTTTAGAAGGAGAAATGGCTGAAGGTGTGTTTACGTACTGATTCGGGCTGCCCACTAATGGTTTGTCTGGTTCATCAGGGACTTGGAAAGAACATGATTAGAAAATTGGTGACAGAGATGTGGGGCGTAGGTATGTGGATAGACATTTCTGAGTGGGCAAAAACATGAGGATGTGTCCCTTGTGAATGATCATCAGAGGGTGACTTCAGTAGTGGAAAAATTTAATAATCAAGTGGATAAGGTGACCCCTTCTGTGGTATTCTAGCTTGCTAGCTGCTGGAATGAGATATACCAGAAACAGAATGGCTTTTAAAAAGGGGATTTTAATATGTTTCTAGTTTACAGTTCTAAGGCCTAGAAAATATTCAAATTAAAACAAATCTATAGAAATGCCCAATCTAAGGTATCCAGGGAAAACACCTAGGTTCATGAAGGCCAGTGACATCCAGAATTTCTCTCTCAGCTGGAAGGGCACATGGCAAAGTCTGCTAGCTTTCTTTCCTGGCTTCTTAATTCCCCAGGAGGCATCGTCCTTCTTCATCTGCCAAAGTCTCTGACTGGTGGACTTTCTGCTTCGTTGTTCTGTGGCATTCTGTCATCCTTCTCTGCTCTTTTAGAACTGCCAATGGTTTCTGCTGGTGAACTCTGATTCTCTCGGCCTCATGGCTCTGTTGGCTCTGCTGTGACTTTCTCGTTATTCTCAAAAAGCATTCTCTCCACAAACTGTCTCTTCTTTTATAGGATCCCAGTAAACTAATCAAGACCCACCTGGAATGGGTGGAGACATGTCTCCACCTAATTAAGTTTAATACCCACACTTGATTGAGTCACATCTCAGTGGAGATAACTAATCAAGTTTCCAACCTATGGTACTGAATGGGGATTAAAAGAAGCTGTTGCTCTCACAAGATTGTTTAGGACTAAAACATTGTATTTTTAGGGTACATAAATCCTTTCAAACCGGCACATGTGAATACCATTGGGCCTCTTTCCCCAGCCATGCCTGTCATTGTCCAATGGGCTCATGAACAAGATGACCCTGGCGTTTAGGATGGAGGTTATACATGGGCTTCCACTTGCCAATACTGATCTGACTACAGCCACTGCTGAATGTCTCATGTGTCAGCAGCTGAGACCAACACTCTGTTCCAGATATGGCATAATTCCTTGAGGTGATCAATCTGTTTCCTAGTGGCAGATTGATTACATTGAACAACTTCCATCATGGGAGGGGCAACATTTTACACTAACTGGAATAGACACATACTCTGGATATGGGTTTGCCTTCTCTGCATACAACACTTCTGCCAAAACTACTATCCTTAGATTTACAGAATGCCTTATCCAGCATCATGGTATTCCACCCAACATTGCTTCTGATCAAGGAACCCACTTCATGGCAAATGAAGTGGAAGAATGGGCAAACACTCATGGAATTCACTGGTCTTACCATGTTCTCCATCATGCTGAAACAGCTGGATTGATAGAATGGCCTTTTGAAAATTAAATTATGAAACCAACTGGGTAGTAATACCTTGCAGGGCTGGGGCAGTGTTCTCCAGGACACTGTGTATGTTCTAAATCAGTGCCCACCTTATCTTGCTGTTTCTTCCATAGCTAAGATTCATGGTCTAGAATTCAAGGGGTGGAAATGGAAGTTGCAACATTTTCTGTTACTCCTAGTGATCCTCTAGAAACATTTTTGCTTCCTGTCCCCATAACTATAAGCTCTGCTGAGCAGTAGGTATTAGTTCCAAAAGGAGGAGTTCTTCCACTAGGAGACACAACAATGATTCTTTTGAATTGGTAGTTAAGATCACTACTGGGCCACTGTAGGCTCCTCATGCCTATAAATCAATAGGCAAAGAAGGGAATTACTGTACTGCCTGAGTGACTGATCCCAATTATCAAGGAGAAATAGGACTGCCACTAAAGAATGGAGGTAAAGAGTTTTCCTGATATGCAGATGATCTCAGTACTACTATGCCCTATGATTAAAGTTGATGGAAAACTGCATTCCAGGCAGGACTACCAATGGCCCAGAAACTTCAGAAATAAGAGTTTGGGTCACCCTATCAGGTAAAGAATCATTGCCAGCTGAGGTGCTTGCTAAGGGTAAAGGGAATATGGAATGGGTAGTGGAAGAAGGTAGTGGTAAATATGAGCTATGACCATGTGGCCAGTTACAGCGATGAGGACTGTAATGGTAATGAATATTTATTCCCTTTTTTATGTGCATGTTTATATATATATACATTAAGCAAATATCTTTGTTTTCTTCCCCATCTTATCCCCTTATTATATAAGTTGTATTAACTTTATGTCATAGTATTTAAGTTTTAGGATGTCAAATTTAAGAGTGAATATTACCCATGGACTTGCACCCTATTCTAGGGAGAGTTAGTGTTTTTCTGGACACAGAACAGTTGAATATTGTTAGGCAAAAATATAACTCATTGTTTTTATTTAGGGATTAAGTATGGTTTAAGAATATGTTTATAGCAGCCAAGCTGACAAGGGGTGGACTGTGATGGTTAAATTCATGTGTCAGTTTGGCCAGGTGAGGTGTCCAGTTGTTTGGTCAAGCAAACACTGGCCTGATTGTTACTGTGAAAATATTTCATGGACTTTGTGCCAGTTTGAAATTGTTGTGTACCCTAGTAAAGCCATATTCTTTAATCCTCATTCGGTATTGCTGGATGGGATCTTTTTTATTGTTTCCATGGAGATGTGACCCACCCAATTGGTCATATACCTGGGTGGTATCTTTTGCTTAGGCTGTTTCCATGGAGATATGTCTCTACCCATTCAAGGTGGGGTTGCTTACTAGAGTCCTTTAAAAGGGAACCATTTTGGAAAAACTTTAGAGCCCGCACAGCCAGAGATCTTTGGAGATGCAGAAGGAAAAACACTCCTGGGGAATCCTTATGAGGAGCCAGAAGACAAAGCTAGCAGATGTTGCCATGTGCCTTCTCAGCTGACAAAGGTGTTCTAGATAGCATCAGTCTTTCTTGAATGGAAGGTAACCTCCTGTTGATGACTTAATTTGGACATTTTCATGGTCTTAGAACTGTAAACTTGCAACTTAATAAATTCCCTTTTTAAAAAGCCATTCAATTTCTGGTATATTGCATTCTAGCAGCTTTAACAAACTGAAATAGACTTAAACCATCAATTACTTGATTGCATCTATGGCTGAATGTGTCTACCATCAATGGAGGACATTACCTTTAACAATGAGAGAAGTCTTATCCAATCAGTTGATGACTTTAAAAGAAGTAATGACCTCAGCACTCAGAAGAGAGAATTTCTATCTCTAATTCAAACAACCAGCTTCTTCTCAGCAATTCATTAAAAGCCTTCACCAGAGGGAGAGCCATGGTGGCTCAGCAGGCAGACTTCTTGCCTGCCATGCCAGAGACCTGGGTTCAATTCCTGGTGCCTGCCTATGCAAAAAAAGAAAGAAAGAAAACCCTTCACCAGAGTTCCCAGCTTGTGGCCCACCTTAAGGAATTTGAACTCACCCATGCCCACAGTCATGTGAGAAAATTCTTATAAAAAATATCATAATAATTATAGATATTATTCTGTTGGTTATGTTTCTCTAGAGAACACTGGCTAATACAAGTCCCCTTCATTAAACTCTCTTCCATGCTTCAGCTAAATCACCCTCTATTTCCTATGAAAACTCATCCTTTGAGGAATACAGTAATGATGAACCCAAGCTGATATAATCAGATATTGCAGATGAATACATAACTTCATGAAGTGTGATTCTTTGTGGTAAATTGTCTTCTCGGTGTTTAGAATATTGCCTTATGTCTGAGCCTTCTTTTAGAAGGAAGTTTCTAAAATAGTATATAAATCATGAACTAACTTCATTTTTGAAGAGAAAATCATGAAGCTGAATTAATTTCAACTCTAAGGGTATGCAATTATGGACTTGAATAAGTGTATAAAACATTCCTAAACAGGTTAAATACAGCTACACACTGCTACAGGTGAATAAATTAAGGAATTTGTTATGGGGATAAGACCTTACACAATTGTGGGTACTGTTGGAGGGGCCTATGCAAGGCTCTCATTCATACATCTAGTGTTGGGCCTGAAGTTGTTATAACCCAGCCAGATGGAGGTGGGAAGATGAGCAAAGATGAACTGAAACTCTTGAGGACGAACCATAACCTGTGTGGAAAAACTGGAATCCACATCTGCCTTTCACCATGTCCAACTGTGATGTGGTGTATGACTTGCCAGAGAAACTGGCACCTTTCACCAAAGAACTGTACATCCTTTGGCCCAGAGTTTGGAGGAGCCAATAGAAATCTGGAAGGAGCTGGCAGAACTATGAGCTTAAGTACTGCTTCATGTCCACAAGGTGAACCAGCTTAGCAACACAATGTGTACAGCTGCCTGGTACCCTATGCTGACCTTTAGAGTATTAAAAAAATAAGGCTAAATAAATAAATAAGGCTGCTGCTTCACTTCTGCTTTCTAAATCTTCCACAGATTTCTCTTGTGGCCAGTGCTAACTCAGAAGTATACAGGGATGGGGATTCTGGAAATGTGGTTACAGCTTAGCTAATTTGCTATAGTCCAAAGCCACCGCAGTCTACCCCTCATCTACTTAGCCATCTATAAACCCCTCTTTATCCATCTTCTCTTCTAAATGGAGGCAGCAGTAAAATCATGCTGCAACTATCCCTTACTACAACATTCTGCAATACTCTCCCCAAAGGAAGACACATAAATGCCTTTACTCATCTTTAAGGAATGGTTCATTCCTCTTCTGAGTCCTACTCCCCTTTGATATCCTATAACTTAAGGCTGAGAAGTAAAACTAATTACTATTAACACATCTTGTGTTAGATAGTAGAGGAATGGAACAAAAAAAAGACAAAATTTAATGTGTACATAAATACATCATATCAAAATAAGGTAGAAACACTAAAAACTATTACAGTCCTTGTTTCTGTAACTTTTGGTCTTAGTTCTTCCACTACCTACTCCATATTTTCTTTGCCCTCAACTAGTATTTAATATTGTCATAGATCCTTGTTTATTGGATGACCCAATCCTTTTAGGTTCCTGAATGGTCTAAGCTATTAGGAACCTGTCTGATTGGGTTGTTGGTAATTTTCTGTTGATATTAATGCCAGGATAGGAAATACGAAAACTGCTATAAGGAATTGCCTACATTCCAGACAAATTTCTCCATCTCCTCCTTTTGTAGTGCTGACCACATTTCCACTTGATAATTAGGATGACTCATCCAAGTCTATACAAAAACCCCTTCTTTGCCTACTGATTCATTGCATGGAGATGAACTACCTCTAGATCAGCAAAGCCTAACATTATAGAATCAGGAAGTAAACTTTTGCCAAATAGATCGCTAGGGTTAATAGTAAGTGGATCCACTCCCATTTCCAGCCCTTGATTCCTCAAATCCTGGGTATGGGAGAAGCAGCATATTCTATGACTTAGAATAGTTATTACATCTTTGAGAGTATTATCCCAACCCTGCAAGGTGTTACCATGCAGCTGCTGCCATAACTGAGTTTTCACAAGGTCATTCCACCATTCTTTCTAGCCACCTCCTAGATGGGGAACATGATAAGACCAATGAATTTCAAATCTATAAGCCCATTGCTATACTTCATATTTTTATAAAATGAGATCCTTGGCCAGAAGCAATGCCATATGTACCATGAAAGTGAGTAAGACATTTCATAAGTCCACTGATTATAGTTTTGACAGAAGCATTATAGGTAGGGAAGGTAAATCCCTATTTAGAGTAGATATCTATTCCATTGGAAACAGAGTACTGCCATTTCTTTGATGGAAGTCCACTGTAATCAACCTGCCACCAAGTGGCTGGCTGACACCTCACTTTTCCTGATTCAGATATCAGGGTTTCAGTGTTGATCTCTAATGTTGGGAATTTGGACACCCAGCAGTAACTGTAACCAGATCAGCCTTGGTAAGAGGAAATCCGTGTTATAAGTCCATGCATAAACTTCAAACCTATAATGGTTCAAAGCTCTTTTGATAAGGACAGGGATGGCTGGGAAGAGACTGAGAGATATTCATAGAACAGTTCAACTAGTCCACATAACTATTAAAATCCTCTTCTTCTGAGGTTGCTTTTTGGTGATCATCAACATGAAAAAGAAATATCTTCACATTCTGTGCCCAATTGGTGAAGTCTGGCCACAATTTTTTTCTCAGACCTCTTTGTCACCAATTTCCAATCATGTTTCTTTCAAATCCCTGCTTATCCATGCAAACCCTTAGCAGCTTCCTGTAGTAAGTGTAGATCCATACTGATAGCCATCTTTTCTTCCAGACAAAATGAACAACCAGGTACACTGCTCAGATCTTCCCCGTAGGGGGAATCTTCCTTAAATACTGTCCTCCAAGCCATCCTGACATAGGGCTGTAGTGTTGCATCTGCTGATTTTGGAAAATATCAGTAAATCATGCAGAATTACCTAAATTTTTTCTTTCTCAGCAGCTAAGTATAGAGAATCCTCATGAGACTTGAGGCGAAGGTTAAGAGGGAAGATGCTTTATAGTAGCTATGAGCATATGTGTCACTTGCTCATACAACTTGTGACTCTAGACCCACTGATGATTGAGGAGTCATATCTTGAGCTTGGGGAAGGAAAAGTCTGGGGAATGTCTTTCAACTTTAGGCCTGAGTCCCTACAGTTACATTTCCAGCTGCTTGCCTCCCTGAAGGGCCAGGTTAAAAATGCAGGAGTCATTGTCTTTCCCCATCCCTCACCCACCCCCTGTTATGCAGACCATCCGTGCCTTGGTCGCTGAGAGCAGTCTACTGGAGCAGCTAGTGGAAGAACCTCCCAGCTGCTCCTTATCAGAGTAAGTGTACTTGGGGCAAAGTGTTCCAGTTGTCTTTCTCCATAACTGCACAAATCCCAACATGCTCTGTAGCCTCCTCCTAGTACCAAGGGAGATTGTAGGCCACAATCCAGTGAAATCTCTGTCTTGGTTAGTTCCTTTTAGACATAGTGACCTTGTCACTTTGCCCTTCCCAGAGTACCTCATGTTGAATCATGTTCTGCAGTTTTGGCTGCTACAGTTCACGTCTACAAATAATGTCCCACCTTTTTATCAGTCTGACTTGTAGGAGGCCCTGGGGGCTGGGCAGCAGTTGGAGGTGTTGGCAAAATGGACAGAGAATCCCACTGAATGGAGAATAGGCGCTGTGCTCCTTCAGAGTCTAAGAAGCGCAGACTGAGTTTGGTAGGACTCATTGTTAAAGGATTGTCTGTGTCTGGAGGAGATAGAAACAAGGGAGAGCTGAAATTTCTACTATTTTCCTAGTTGAACCATTTGTCTATCTGAATATGTCAAAATGCAAAGTCCTGCTTTTGCAAGGTATGGGATTGGAGAGTGAGGCCAGTGAGGTGGATCTGCATGTGAGAGGGCGTCACAGTTGGATTACTGATAGGGCCTGCTTAGTACAGTCCATAGGCTTGTGAGAGAGGAATATCATATATTTCTTAGATTCTCGGGTCTTCCCATTCAATCTCCATTCTCCCTGGTTCTGATAAATTGGTCTCCATCTGCATTCCCCAATTTTCCATGAAAAATCTTTCAAAGGGGATAGTAATCTTAACAGAGGAAACAGAATGATGGCTGTCTCTGGGTAGTAGGATTATCAGTGATTTTTATTTTCATTTTTTATTCTTTTTAAGCTTTTTTACATCTTCCAAATTGTTGACGATATGTCATATTGTTTTTGTAACTACTTCAGCAAGATCTAACTTCAGCCAGGGCAAGGATTCAGCTATAGTCAGCTTCTTGATATCAAATACTGGAGGCCTATTCATCTTTAGGAAAAATGGGTAATGGTACTTCATATTCATTGCCCTCTAAGTTCTGATTTCTCCGCAGAATCCTTGGTGTATGGCAAACCCACTTTGTTCTGTTATAGCATGGATGCTTCCATATTATATTCTAGTTCCTGTCATCCTTTATATTTTAAAGGCAAGGCAAATTCCACAGCAGACCCTGCTAACCCTAAATAATTCAACGCAAGGAAAATCATGGCTTACTCCTTAAGTCCATTCACACTAAATTGAACATTTTAACCACTAACCCCACCCCTAGCAGAAAGGATAAAACTTCTTGAGACATAATGAAAGAGGGTAGGAAAAAATCCAGTGGAATGAAGTTGTCACAGCAATGATTTTTCAAGGAGAGAACTAGCTTAAGGGTATATTATTTCTATTTTTAAAGCTTATGGAAAAATTCTGGCTGATATGTGTTATGGTAAAACAAAATGCAGGCATGGAAAAATGACTGACTTTAAAAATAGTAAAGTACTTGAGAACTCAGCTTGGAGTCATTAGAAGTAGTATAGCTGGGGTCACTTTATAGACTGCTGTTTTCAATTTGCTTAATTACTCTAGTGCTGGACTGGAGGAGGCATTCAGGCACATCATCAGACTAACTTTTCAATAACCCATAGGCACCCAAAGGATTCTGGGACTTTGAGTCTGAAAAGTGAGAGGTACCCTATCCACCCACACAGAGGAAAACCCAGAACTTCTGACAATGTTCTTGCAACATGGAGCGGAAAGCTTTTTGAGTTCTGCTAATGAACAAGAAACCCCCACTCCCACCTTGAGGACATTGTTACATGTACTGATATTTCTCCTGTTCACCCTAATGTAGAGCCAGAGGTCTACACTGCTTAACCTTGAAATAGAAAAACCAAAATTGGAGCCCCCATCTTCAATCACGTGGAATGTCAGCAGTGTTCAATTTCCTTCCAGGTGAAGAAGCTATGGTTCTGTGGTCGAGTGCCAAGCATTTTTTTTTTTTTTGTAAACTCAGAACACCTCCTGAAGTCTAGGTTCTGATATTGTTGTGGACAGGATGCAAGCTTCCTGCAGAATTTCTAGACTTACTTATAGAAATAAGATGTACACATTTAAAATTTCAATTTCATAGAATGAAAAATTAGGAGGAAGCCTAAGATTAAAAGCAAAGTGGTTGATAGAGTTTCTGGAAACAGAAGAGATCAGAGTAATCAGAGATGCATCATAGAATTGGGACTTAATATATCAAACATTCATTTAACACTTTCTATGAATTACTCCGTCAGAGGACTCAAAGGTGAATTAAACCCAGTTGTCTTGGGTTTCAAAGTTTGAACACAGCCAGCTTATAGCGAGTGATGAATGTCATAATAACAGACAGATAAATGACTCTCTGACCCTCCCAGCCACAGAATTTTAAATCTGGAAGGATCCTCAAAAATATCCTAATTCATCCTCCTCTTTTTACAGATAAAAAAACTAAGAGGTTGTCACTTCTCCAACTTTTGCTGTTACATTGGGACTGAGCTGTTATTTGGACCAGTGGAATCTTACATCTCCTGGCCTAGACCTTGAAGGACAGGTGAGTCCAGTAGAGAGAACAGTAAGGGCCCAGGGGGAGCAGATATTCAGTCAGAAAGCACCGAGTCTGATTGATGGGCATCCCTGTGACTGGTTGTTAAATGTTCTGAACATCACTCCTAGGCAGAGGCACATGTCATTTCCTATTCAGCTAAAGCAGTGAAGAGACTTTTTAATAAAGTACTAGGAGACAGTTAATCTATTAGTATTGAAACAATACTGGATATAGCACAACTTTCTATAAAAAAAAAAATCACGAATGGAGAATATATGCAAGAAAAGTGACTTAAATGCGGCAGTCCAGAGGAGGTCAATAAAAAGCTGAATCCAGCTTTTAATTTATAAAGTTCAATTTTATTTACCTTGTTAGGTAAAGTATCATGGATGGAAAATTTAAAAGAAGGGCAAAGAATATTTTTATTTCTATTGTAATCAAGTTCTTACTCCACAGGGAAGGAGGACATTTTGAATGGTAAGGGGCAGTCAGGAGACTTCGAGTGCTCTCAAGAAATAGAAATGCTCTATTTCTTTTATACTGATAACATCACAAGTGTTCATGATATACCTATTCATTATACTATGTATCTGTTTTATTCACTTTTCTATATGTTGTATTTAACAAGGAAAATTAAAGACAAATCAGATTTTAGTTTGTTTTCTATTTTGAAGGCTGGGAAAGCAATGTGGATAGACCATCAGGCTCAGTGAGCAATTGCATGCATAGAGAAGAGAAGGAGCCTGGGAAACAAAGGCACTAAAAAGGCATTTAAGTTAGAATATGTAGGTTAACTATGAAAACCACTGTGTGAATAGTAATATTTGCCAGCCTCTCACTCCCAGACCAGTTAGTTTTTATGAAGACCATTATTGCTTCACACAAAGGCAAAGGCGAATATCCAGACGTGAATTTTTAAAACTGTGGAAATTATGGTCAGGCTTCCTAGAAAATCACACTATAAGGATTTTTATTGTAAATGAGCTGAGAAAGGTAAAAAAAAAAAAAAAAAAAACCAAATCATTGATTTTTGTTTCATAGTTTTTTTTTTTAACTAGAGAAATTGTTATTTTACAGAAAGATCACACAGAAAATAGAGTTCCAGGATACCCAACTCCACTTCTAACATTTCACATTAGTGTGGCATCTATTTCCGATTGATGTGAGAACGGTATTATAACTGTACTATTAACTATAGTCCCTTGTTCATTATAGGGGTCGCTTTGTGGTACAGGCCTATGATTCTTTGATTTTATTCTAGCAACATCTATACACCCTAAAGTTCCCCTTTTAACCGCATGCAGGTGTACACGTCACAATGTTGGGTTGCTATCACTACAATCCATTTCCAAGTTTCCATCACCCCAAACAGAAGTTCTGCACCAATTATGAATTAACTCCGCATTTCCTATGCCCATTCTGGGCCCTGATAATCTATATTCTAGCTTCTGACTGTGAATTTGCTGATTAAAATTACTTCCTCTCAGTGAGATCATACAATATTTGTCCTTTTCTATCTGGCTTATTTCACTCAACATGATTTCTTCAAGGATTATCCATGTTGTTAAAAATATCAAAACGTCATTCCCTTCATAGCTGATTAATATTCCCTTGTAAGTCTACACCAGATTTTGTTTTTTCTATTCTGGACACTTGGGTTGCTTTCATCTTTTGGCAATTGTGAATAATGCTGCTCTGAACACTGGTGTGCAAATACCTATTCAAGTCTCTGCTTTCAATACTTTTGGGTGTATACCTCGAAGTGGGGTTGCCAAGTCATATGGTAATTCTATCCTTAAATTGCTGAGGAACTCCCATGCTGTCTTCCATGGTGGCTGTGCCATTTTGCAATCCCACGAGCAATGAATGCGTGTTCCTACTTCTCCACATTTTCTCCAGCATTTGCTATTTTTAATTTTACCCAAAGTTCCCATTTTGGTGAGTGTGATGGTATCTCATTGTGGTTTTGATTTGCATTTCCCTAATGCCTAATGACAATGAGCATCTTTCCTGGTGCTTCTAGGCCATTTGTATATCTTCTTTGGAATATTTCTATTTCAGACTTTTGCCATTATTTAATTGGGTTGTTTTTCTTTTTGTTGTCAAATTACAGGAGGTCTTTATATATTCTGCATATTAAACACTTATCAGGTATATGGTTTCCGTATATTTTCTCCCATTCTGTGGGATGTCTTCTTACTTTCATAATGAATGGAAATTTTTTATTTTGATGCAGTCCCATTGATTTTTTTTTCTTTAGTTGCTCATGTTTTTGATGTAAAGTCTAAGAAACCATTGTCTAACACAAGGTCCTGAAGAAGCTTCCCTATGTTTTTGTCTAGAAGTTAATGTTTGTTGTTCTTATATTTAGGTATTTGATCCATTTTGAGTTAATTTTTGTGTTTGATGTGAGATAGGGGTTTAGCATCATTTTTTTATAGATGAGTATACAATTTCCCTGGCACCATTTGTTAAAGAGACTATTCTTTCCTCATCGAGTGGACCTGGTACCCTTCTCAAAAATCAACTGGACATAGATGTGAGAGTTTAATTCTCAACTCTTAATTCAACTCCATTGATCTATAAGTTTGTTCTTATGCCAGCACATGCATCTGTATGTGTGTCCTTGTGTTTTTCCGTTTACTGTAACTTTGTAATAAGTTTTAACATCAGGAAGTGTGAGTTTTTCAATTTTGTTCTTCCTATTCAAGGTGGTTTTGGTTATTTGGGGCCCCTTTCCCTTCCATATAAATTTGATTCGTTTTTCCATTTCTACAAAGAAGTATGATAGAATTTTAATTGAGATCGTGTTGAATTTGTAAATTGCTCTGGATAGAATTGATGTCTTAACAATATTTGGTCTTCCATTATATGAAAATGAAATATCCTTCCATTTATATGTTGATTTCTTTTAGCAATGTTTTATAGCTTTCTATTCATAAGACCTTTACATCCTTGGTTAAATTTATTCCTAGATGTTTGATTCTTTTAGTACCTTTTGAAAATGGATATTTTTTCTTAATTTCCTCTTCACATTGTTTATTACTAGTATATAGAAACATGAGTGATTTTTAAGTGTTGCTATTATAACCTGCCATGTTGATGAATTAATTTATTAGTTCTAGCAGCTTTGCTGTAAATTTTGGGGGACTTTCTGTATATATCATATCATCTGCAAATAGGGAAAGTTTTACCTCTTCCTTTCCAATCTGAATGTATTTGATTTCTTTTTGTTACCTAACTGCTCTAGCTAGAACTTCTAGAACAATGTTCAATAACAGTGGTGACAGTGAACATCCTCATCTTTTTCCTGATTTTAGAGGGACAGCTTTCAGTTTTCACCATTGAGTGTGATGTTAGCTGTGGATTTTTCATTTATCCTGTTTATCGTGTTGAGGAGGTTTCCTTCTATTCCTATTTTTCAAAGTGTTTTTATCAAGAAGCGGTGCTGGATTGGTCAAATGTCTTTTCTGTATCAGCTGAGTTGCAACTGTTTTTTCCCCCTCTATCCTAGTAATGTGTGTTACAGTATTGATTTTCTAATGTTATGCTCTCCTTGCGTGCCTGGAATAAATCCCACTTGATCATGGTGTATTAGTCTTTTAATGTGCTGTTGAATTTGGTTTGGTAGTTGTGTTAGTTTGGAGCTATTATGTACCCCAGAAAAGACTATGTTCAATTGAGCTGTGATCCATCCCATTCAAGGTGGGTCTTAATCCTTTTTCTGAAGTCCTTTATTAGAAAAATGGACAGAAAAAGCTCAGAGAACTGAGAGATGTCTCAGAGAAGCTGAGAGAGCCACTGAAGCCAGAAGCTGAAAGCAACAAAACCCTCATGAAAAGGACCAGCAGAGGGCGGGCCGCGGTGGCTCAGCGGGCAAAGTGCTTGCCTGCTATGCCGGAGGACCTCGGTTCGATTCCCGGCCCCAGCCCATGTAACAAATACGGAGAAACAGAATACAATAAAAACAAGAAAATGTTTAAAGATGTTTCCCTTTCTAAAAAAAAAAAAAAAAAAAAAAAAAAAAAAGGACCAGCAGATGCCGGCCACATGCATTCCCATGTGACAGAGGTGTTCCAGATGCCAATTGCCTTTCTTCAGAGAAGGTTTCCTCCTGTTAACATCTTAATTTCGACATTTTTTGCAGCCTTAGAATTGTAACTTCTAAGCTTATAAATCTCCATTGTTAAAAGCCAGTTCATTTCTGGTATATTGCATTCCAGCAGTTTTAGCAAACCAAAAGAGCAGTATTTTGTTGAGGATTTTTGCATCTATAGTCATAAGGGATATGGTCTGTAATTTTCCTTTCTTGTGGTATCTTTATCTGACTTTGGTATCAGTATCTTTATCTGATGCTGGCCTCAGGGAATGAGTTGGGAAGTGTTCTCACTTTTAAATTTTTTTGGAAAAATTTGAGAAGGATTCGTTTGAATTCTTCTTGGATTGTTTAGTAAAATTCACCAGTGAAGTCATATGGTCCTGGGCTTTTCTTTGTTGACTGATTCAATCTATTTATTGGTCTGAGATCTTCTATTTCTTCTTGAGTCTGTGTAGTTATTTTGTGTGTTTCAAGAAATTGGTCCATTTTATCTTGGTTATTTAATTTGTTGCTATGCTGTTGTTCAGAGTATCCTGTTAAAATGCCTTTTTAAAAATTTTCACATATTTATTTATTTATTGCATGGGCAGGTACCAGGAATCAAACCTGGGTCTCCAGCATGGCAGGCAAAAATTCTGCCACTGAGCCACCAACACACTGACCTAAAATGCTTTTTATTTGTTGGGTCAGTAGTTATGTCCCTCTTTTCATGTGTCCTCTCTCTTTCTTTTCTTTGCCAGTCTTGCTAACTAAAGGTTTTCCATTTTATTGATCTTTTCAAAAAACTAACTTTTGTTTTCAATAACTTTATTATTTTTTTTTTAATTTCCATTTCATTTACCTCCATTCTAATATGCTTTTTCCTTCCTTCTGCTCCCTTTGGGCTTAATTTGCCTTTCTTTGTATAATCTCTCCAGTTGTGAGGTTAGGTCTCTGATTTGAGATTTGTCTTCTTTTTTGATAAAAGCATTTAGAACTATAAATTTCCCTTTCAGCACTGCCTTTGCTGCATCTCCAAGTATTTTCATGTTGTGTTTTTATCTTCATTTGCCTCAAGATGTTACCTAATTTCCCCTGTGATTTCTTCTTTGATTCAGAGGTTGTTTAAGAGTGCAATGTATAATTTCCACATATTTTTTAATTTTCCAGGTCTCCTCTGTTAATGATTTCTAGCTTCATTCCATTGAGTTCGGATAAGATAGATTATATATAATTTCGGTATGTTTGAATTAATGAGACTTTAGTCTTGTGCTTCTCACCTGCTGCTGCACTTGTTTTTAGTGAATTAAATCCTTCAAGCATTTTTCGTTTTGTTTTATTTTGGATAATCGGGCACTGCTAGGAGTAGCAAGAGCAGGGCTATTAATCTACTTTGCTTTTTTTTTTTTTGACCTTTAGTTTTACCACTAAGAGACCATGGAATTATTAAGAACCGGAATTATTAAGAATAAGAACTGGAACAGGAACTAATAACTTGCAATATGAAACAATCTAACCCAGCTGTTGATGGCAGACTTATTTCTGAAAGCTAATCTGAGAGCTTGTTTCAAAAGTGGGGAAAATGTTGGGTTCCTAGAATAGCAATCATAGCTCCCAGCTAGAATATCTCTGTAGACCTGGAACCAGGGCCATCATTAATGTAAGGAAATTATTTATAGTTAATCTCTTTTGTCCGTTCTCAGCTTCTCTTCCTTTCCTTCTATTATCCATCTTCCCACATTTCTATCATTTCCTACTCTCTAGGTTCCCAGGATCATCTTACTTGCTTTTGGGTTTTCAGGACTCCCTATTACAATATGCTGACTGGTCTGTATTTCTGAAAAAGCATCTCATATATTTGGTAGTTTCTTGAATTTTCTCTCTACTAATAAAATCCCTGACTGCTTCTCTCATCCCCAAAGGGTCCCATACTGGATACCCAAGATGATAATCTGACAATCTAATCAGGGCCACATTATGACTTTACTTTTAATTTCATGGGCCCCTTCCTCCATAAAAATATTTAAAAATTAGATTATAACTGTGCTGAGATAAAGACAAACATAATCCTGACTGTATTCGTTATTGTCTATTCATTATTATTGTATGTATTTTAATTGAATTAAAATGAAAACCTTTTCATGGCATCTAAAAGTATTGTATGTCCTGGGATATGTGCCTATTGTGTCTAAAGTATAAGTCATCCCTGCATTAGTGATGCCTAAAGATTGACTTAACTATATTTACTTATCAGATTGCGTTTGGCTATCTCTTAGGATGCTTTTAGTTGCAAGCAACAGAATACAGCTCTGGTTGGCTTAAACAATAAAGAGAATCTATTGGCTCATGTAATTGGTAAATTCAGAGGCAGATCTTGGAACCTGGATCAGGTGCCTGCTCTTGTGAAATTTCCATACTACAGATAAATTCATAGAAACAGACCATATAGTAGACTTGCTTTTTGTCTTTTCAAGAGCCATACCTCCCCTTCCCCCTCACTTGCTGTCAGAGCTCACCTCCATGAAGAACTGAAAATGAAAATGACAGATACCTGCTTTCTCAACCTTCCTCAGAGCTTTGGATACATAAGCAAACACTGGCCATTGAGATTTCAGTGAAAGTATGCTGGTGGCTGCCTGGAAAGTTTTTCTCTCCCTTAGATGTGCAAGAAGTTCCCACTCCTTCCATCGTACTTTAGGATATGACAGGAACTTCTTCAGCTCTCTTGCTGCAGAGGTTATGGATGACAAGGGCAGAAAGACCCACTATGGGGTCCTGTTGACATTCCTGAGCCAACTAACCAGCCTTGAAACTGGAACATTTTTATATAAGTGAGATAATAAATTCTAAATTAAGCAACTTTTTAGTAGAATATTATACTACTTGCAGCTTCTTATAAATAACTAGAAAACAAGCAAATGTACTCAGAATTTTCAAATATTGACATGTACTCAAAGTTGTATAATTATAGAAGAACTCTTTAAAGTGGTGTTTGAGCCTGACAGAGCCAGCCAGGTAAAGATCTCTGAGGCAGAGTGCTTTAGGCAGTGCAAACAGTACCTCTAAAAATCTGAAACTGGGAATTATCAAGGTGAGTTTAAGAACAGAAAGAAGGCAAATGTGACTGTAGTGCAATAAAGGAAAGGGAGTACAATGTGAAGTCAGAAGTAGAAGAGGTCATTTTTCTTTTTAACAGAAGCTTTTGGAAGACAGGTAGCCTTGACACAGTGAGAGGATTTTGGCACTGGGAAATTGATTGGAGGGGGAAGTTTTAACAATGGTGTGCTAGTTTGAAAGGATTATGTACCCTAGAAAAGCCATGTTTTAATCTTGATACATCTCATGGAGGCAGCCATTTCTTTTAATTCCTATTCAGTACCGTAGGTTGAAAACTTGGTTAGATTATCTCCACGGAGATGTTGCGGGTATTAACTTTTGATTAGAGGAAGAGGTGACTCCACCCACTTCAGGTGGGTCTTGACTAGTTTAATGGAATCATGTAAAAGAGGAAATATTTTGGGAAAAGCTTCAGAGCCACGAGAGCCATGAGGGCCCACGCAGCCAGAGACCTTTGAAGATGAAGAAGGAAATGCCCTGGGAAAGCTACATGAAATGAAAGTCTGGAGAGAAAGCGAACAGATGTCACCATGTTTACCGTGTGCCTTTCCAGTTGAGAGAGACACCATGGACTTCATCGGCCTTTCTTTAGTGAAGGTAACCTCCTGGTGCTGCCTTAATTTGGACAATTTTTATAGCCTTGTTTTAGTGTAGACATTTTCACAGCCTTAGAACTGTAAACTAGCAACTTAATAAATTCCCCCTTTTAAAAGCGATTATGTTTCTGGTATATTGCATTCTGGCAGCTAGCAACCTAGAACAAGTGGTAAATAGCAATATGTCATTATATAAACAGCTTCTTAGTCTGTTTATTAAATGCAGTGGCAATATCTGCCCATCTCTTTTTTTTTTTTTTTTTTAGGTACATGGTCTGGGAATCAAATCCGGGTCTCCCTCATGAAAGATGAGCATTCTACCACTGCACCCACCATGCACCCTGCCCATCTGTTTTGCATTCACCATGCTCTAGCTCCTAAGCACTTAATTTGAAGACAGCCATACTCACAATCCACATGGTTACCCGAGATGCAGCTGAATTTTACAAAAGGGCCCATTTCTAGGACAATGGACTATAGCTGACTGGAACAGAGAAGTGTATTTGATCTAAACTGAGTTAAAGGCATTTTGGGGGGGATCTTTTGGAACTGGAGCCAGTGAATCAAAATGGTCTCTTGCAGGTGGCTAAAGCTATAAGATGTAAAACTAGAGGGATAAACGTTACTTCATCCTGAGCAGCAGGATTAAGGGGTAAACCTTCTTGATGGCATTGAAATCCTTGGTTTTGGTAGGTTCCTAAAGCCTAGCCCCATGTTTCTCTTTTTAGTTTGAATACTTTATTCTATATCATGTCTAGTTCCAGATCCTAATTTAAAAGGAAAAGTGGTTAAGTATTGGAACCAGGAGTGAGATGTTGAAAATAATGAACTTTAAAATAAAAAATTGTCTGAGTAAGGTTGAGGGGGAGGTGGGGACAGTAATGACCCAGAAATCTTGAGCTGGAAAGGCAATGCTTCTGTTATTTAAAGGCAAAGTAGTTAATTTACTATCTACTGTGCTTGAGGATTATGTGCCTATTAAGAGTGAAATTCAGTAGCCACCGTTTACCCTGCTATCTCTTTAGGAGAAATAATTTCCCTGTTCAAGCTGCCTTGCCTCCAAGTAGGGAACAGTATCTGCTTTAAGAAAATACCTTTTTGCGGGTAAGAGGTTGTGCTGGTTTGAAAGGATGTATGTCCCCTAGAAAAACCATGTTTTAATCGAAATCTCATTTTGTAAAGGCAGGATAATCCCTATTCAATACTGTATGTTTGAATCTGTAATTAGATCATCTCCCTGGAGATGTAACCCAATCAAGAGTGGTTATTAAGCTGGATTAGGGGAAATGTGTCTCCACCCATTTGGGTGGGTCTTGATTAGTTTCTGGAGTCATATAAAAGAGGGAACATTTTGGAGAATGAGTGAGATTCAGAGAGAGCAGAGCAGAACGACATAGCCATGAGAAGCAGAGTCCACCAGCCAGCGACCTTTGGAGATGAAGAAGGAAAATGTCTTCCAGGGAGCTTTATGAAACAGGAAGCCAAGAGAAGAAGCTAGCAGATGACACTGTGTTCGCCATGCGCCCTTCCAGATGAGAGAAGAACCCCGACTGTGTTCACTATGTGCCCGTCCACTTGAGAGAGAAACCCTGAACTTCATCGGCCTTCTTGAACCAAGGTGTCTTTCCCTGGATGCCTTAGATCGGGCATTTCTATAGACTTGCTTTAATTGGGACATTTTCTCAGCCTTAGAACTGCAAACTAGCAACTTATTAAATTCACCTTTTTAAAAGCCATTCTGTTTCTGGCATATTGCATTCTGGCAGCTAGCAAACTAGAACAGAGGTTAATTTAAGACTCCTTTGCTTAGATAATTATCTTGCTCAACTGAACCAGTAAAATTCTTCATAGCTTTCTAAGATCAGTGCACTAATGCCCAGGACCTGTGAACAGCATGACGTGTTACATACTTCACTTGAGTGGGAGCTATGTCATGCAAAATTTAATAATTTGACCAACCAATCTGAACAGATGTCCAATCAGTCAGAACAGATGGCAGCTGGCATGCTGCAGTTGTGTGTAGCAGCTATCTGTCATCCCTGGATAAAGCCCTCAGGAGAATCCAGATATCCCAGGACCTTCTACCAAGGAGAGACTATTGGACTTGTCCCCAAAACATAATGTAAATTTACTTCTTAAGAAACCATACATACAGTAGATACATCTATGAAACATTAGAATTAAATTGAATATCCCAGGATTGAAAATTATTTGCCAGTAATATTTTTTTACTACAATCCAGGTAATATGTGAATATATTTGTACTGATGCGGTCTCACAAAATAAATAGGCAATAGCTCTTCTACATATTCACCCCCATTTCAAAACACAGTGTTTGCAATAATAAAAACCATAATAAATCTATGAATAAATTTAAGGTATATGAAGCAAAGAAAATCTAAAACCTATGCAACTTTCCTAAGGTCATAAAAATACTTGAATAACTGAGAGATAGCATATGATTGGAAGGAATTCTTCAATATTGTAAGATGCCAATTCTCCCCAAATTGTTTTATAAACAGTAAAATGCCAAAGGTATTTTTTGTAAAATTTTAAATTGAAAGATAACATACAGAAAAATACATACAAGTGTGCAGCTCAATGAGTTTCTCAGTTTTTTTTTTTTAATAAAAATTTTTTTAGAGAAATTGTGGGTTCATGGAAAAATTCACAATTCATTGGTCACTTCCTCCACCTCTTCCCTGGATGCTGCAAAGTGCTCTTCTGATCTTCAGAGGCCCAGAACAGTTGCTTAAGACAGTTCCTGGCTGTTTACCAGCTGTCCTGGAGGACAGACTGAGTCCTGGAGCTCCCTACTCTGTCTTCTTTCCCCACAGGCTGCCCTCAGTTATTTTTTTAACTGGCCTAACTTCCAAAGTTTATATGGAATAAAAATGGAAAAAAATTTCCCATAACTTCAATAAGAAGAAATTTTTAAATTTTGGTACTGGCATTATAATATGGGAATCGGTAGAAAAGTATAGAGCCAAAAAAGCAAGATCAAGGGTGCGTTATGAGTAAATGGGATAAATGTTGTAGTACATGATGTATTTTTAATGGTGCTAGAATGATCAGGGTATATGAATCTAAACCTTTTCCCTCCTAAATAATTTGTCAAACAACTAAACATATGGATTTAAAAAATAAATGTAAACAAAGGAAACCAGAAAATGAATTGGAACAATACATATCTCAAACCTCAGGATCAATAAGCATGGCATCAAGAGTAGAAATCACAATGGAAAAGAACAATCGATTTGTGTATATATAGTTAATAACTCTGTATGGTAAATACAAAGTTAAAAGGCTAGTAACAAATTAAGAGAAAGTGTTTGCTATCTGTGCTGTCCGAGCTGGTGTCTCTGACAGGAAAGTAGTATGCTCTGCTGATTGCATGTGTGAATTCTGGAGTTGGATTGCCAGGGTTTGAGTATGAAATTTCACACTTACCAGCTGTCTTAGGTTGGGTTCCCTAGAAGCAGAGCCTCAGAGGAAAATTCTTGTACGAGTGATTTACTGAGGAGCTGCTTGTCAGGGAGAGCTGGAGGAGTGAGAGGAGGGTAGGTTGGGGAAGAAGCTGGGCAGATATTAGGGTTCAGCTAAAGTCAAGCCTTTGCCTGACCCCCACAGGAAGATATGGGGCAAACAGGAGACCAGGGGACTGGGCTCTGTAAATTCCTCCCTGTCCGTCAGTCATCAGTTGCTGGCCACCCTGCTTGGCTTGGAGATTATTTTCCACAGAAGTTGCTTCTGTGAGTGGTCAGCCATCAACCACGGCAGCTGAAGGGCGGGTGCTATGGAGAAGGGGGTTGGGGCATATCATCACTGGCATCCACTACAATAGTTAAGTGACTCTGATTAAAGTTTAGCTTCATAAACTTAATTTCCTCATCTATATAATGAGAGAAATTGTACTGATGCCAGGGTTGTAAGGGATATTGCATGAAATTATTTATGTAGGGAATTTAGTCTAATAAAAACACTCAATTGTTAGCATTTAGCGAGTTTTACCAGTCAAAACATGCAATAATAGCACAAAGGGAAAACTATAAAGACAGGCAGTATGTAAGTGAAGAAATACAATTGTCCCAAATATTTTTTCTTTCACTAACTAAGAAATACAAAGTTGAAATGAGTTAACATTATTTGCTATCAAAGAGACAAATCAAAGATAATACCCAGTGTTGGCAAAGTGTCCATGTGGAAACAGAAAACAATTTTACATTCCCAGTGAGAGCATAAATTGATCACTTTTGGAAAGGTGCATTGGAAATCTATCTGAAACTTTTAAAACATGTATAACCTTCTAAAATGTGCATTCTCACTTCCAGTAATTGATTTGCATCGATTTTGGTAAACTGTCCCTTTAGTAAACACTCCTCAATTACCCCTTTGATTATGCCATCTATTTCCTTCCAGAATTTTGAATGAACATACAGTATGTTATATTTGCCAAAGTTGTGTAATGAGCCTAAAGACAGAATGGAATGAACACACTCAAGAAAGAAATCCTTGAATGAATATAAAAAAATAATCAAAGCAACAATCTAAAATAATTCCCTTACCACCACTTATTATTCTAATACAAAAGATGCCCTTCATCCTTAGGTAAAAATGTGCACTCATTGCTCAGAGTGATTTGTGTTTAAGAATGATCTGTGTTTAAGAATATCTGTTGGCTTGAACCTGATTGGTCTTTATTCTTTCTTTAAATTATTTACAATCAAATTGGTTCCAAGCATTTCCTTACAAATTTAAGGCTGAGAGTCGGGAAAAGCAGAACATCAGGACTACCAACATCAGAGAGCAGTTGCTGTGAAGGGGCAAAAAGGAAGCAGTTATTATCAGAACCCTGAGAAGGCCCCCAGAGAGAAGCAGTGCTTAATAGAACAAAAGTTTCCTATCCCAGTTATGTAGGGCAGCTGTCCTCCATGCGTTGGCTCAGCATTTCAGACTGCAATCTCAGAGCACCCCCCTTATTATCAACACAAGCTTCCACAATCATCATGGCAGGGGAAGAGAGAGCACGGAGAAGTTTTTGTCAGGCCTGAAATGCCACTAACTGGAAGCTATGCAATCCTTCTGCTTGCAATTCATTGGCCAGAGCAAGTCATTTGGCCTTGCCCAACTACAAGGGGGTGGGAAAGTATGCAAAAGAAGAGAACTAGAAACACTGGTGAAAAAAGGTGTGCTCTTTCAGCCACAGAATATTATACTGTATTCTTTGAATGACAAACTCTTAATAGACTTTAAGATACTCTAAAGCTGCATTGTCCAGTATAATAGCCACGACCCCCCTGTAGCTACTGAGTACTTGAGATGTGGCAGGTCTGAATTAAGTGTGATATGTGTAAAATATAGCCTGGATTTCGAGGGCTTGGTATGAAAAGAGTACGTGAAATAACTCATTAATGATTTTTTAATATCAATTGCATGTTGAAATGGTAATATTTTTGATATGTTGGGTTAAATGAAAGTGTATTATTAAATTTAATTGTACCTCTTTCTTAGTTTTTTTTTAAAAAAACGTAGTTCCTAGAGAATTGTATATGTGGCTTGCGTTTGTGGCCAGCATTATGTTCTTGTTGGATGGCACTGCTTACGAGAATCCTTTTGATTTCCAATAGGGTTCTTCGTAGAAAGAGGTGAAAAATTACCTAAGCTCTGCTAGGATTGTTAGGATTCTCTCCAGAATAGGTCCTTACTTTATGACTTTGGAACAAATAGCTAATGTTTTTCTTCTTTTTTTAATGTCTAATTTAAATTTCTTTATAAAAATTCAGGATCCATTGTTTTTCTTCTCTCCTAAATAAAGGCAAAACACAGGTGGTTCATAGCGACCATTATTTTATTTAGTCTTTTTATAAAATGTGTTTAAATGCAGTTCATTTACATTAAAACAAAGCAAGTCATTCAACAAATAAGTTGCTATTAAGCTTCTTACTTTTTCTTAGCTACTTATTTGAAGGCTTTGATTGTTTTTACTTTTTTTTTGAGAGGGGAAAGTACGGAAAAAGTGATTCACCTTGTCTTTTGCTACATGTGTGTAACTGATATAAGAAGGTCTCACATTTTCTTGAATGTTTGGTTTAACCATAACTGTTTTGTGGCCTGTACCAGAGATCTCTCTGCCCCTCCTGACACCCACCCCCCACTCCTGCCCCCATTCTCTATTCTGGAAGCTGGCTTGCTTGTTCAACAATCTGAGATCTCTTGCTTTTGGCTTTGGTCATGTTCAGCTAATGGAGAGTTCTGACGCAAGATTGAAAGGAGGATGGGAGGGGGCTCAAAGTATTTATTTACCTGGTTCCCTCCCTGAAAAGTAGTTTTGAGCTATTTATGTGTCAGAGTTCAGTCACGAAAAGAGAGTCATTTCAGATAATACAGAAATAAGAATTTAAGATAGAAACTGGATGTTATGCAAATGTGGAAGGCTCTGGGCAAGTGAAGATCTGGTGGAGTCAGAGGATCAGAAAAATAATTACTAGTCACGTCAGCCAGATACACTGGCACAGGTGCTTTCCAAGAATTTTCTCAGAGCAAATTTTGAGGAGCCATACATGTTTGGTTGACAAACTGGGACCAAGAAAGGGGAGGTTATGGAGAAGTCTGGGGAAACTGCCACCAAGTACTTGATGGCAGGCTTGAGGGTGAGTTGGTGAACACATCAGCAATTGGGAAGATAAGCTGTGTGTGGGTCAGGAAGGGAGGTGGGGCCTGCCAGGAACAGCCACAACTGTCTGTCACCTCTGACCAAAGTGACCTTCCAAGAATAATGATCTTCCTTCACACCCACCTTCCAAATCTTATGCAAGTTCTTCTCATGGGCAAACTCTAACCTGGAACAATACAGGAAAGGGGTTCTGGGAAACAGAGTTCCTAGCTTAAAGAGGAGAGCTACCAAGTGGACAACAGTCTACCCAAGGCTAGCTGTGTACATGACAGAGTGCCACTAGTGCTTTTAAGAAAGCCTCCTTTTCATGATTGCAGGCCCCAGGGTTTGCCCTCGAGTCGTCCTTACAGGCCTAGGGGTGGATAACAGCCTCTCTGGTATAACCCTTGGGTAAATGTCCCATCCCCTGGGAACTCTAACACTCTACCCACATCGCTGAATGATCTTGATTTTAATGAGCCATCTGCTTTCTGTTGTGATCCCAACTGATCTTAGTCCATGGGCATCTTGTAGGAGATATATCGAAATAAGAGATCTTGTGAGTGTCTCAGCCCATAATTAAAGGAAGCAGAACAGCACCATTTTGAAAAGACATTTGCTAAAGTTTAGAAACTAGGAGGCTCTCCATATCATTCTGCCAACATTTTTTAAAGCCTTTATAATATCTCAGAAGAAAAAACAAACTTGTTGTAATATGATTAAGGTAAAAGTGAAGTTATCAAGGTGCATTTTATATGTGGCAGCTTATTCTATGATCAAGAAATATCCATGTTCCAACCAAACATTAATCTCACCACTCATCTATTCTTGGTGTTCTCAGTTATATCCATATTTCTTTCAGATGGAAGGTGGAAAAATGCTTTGTTTTCCAGTTGCACAATGAGGGACATAAAACATCATGTGAAAGTGTATAAGGTCCAATTGTGAGCAAAAGCCTAGAGGAGGTCTGAAGCATGTGACAAGCAGCAAGCAATTTAGTTTCTAAAAGCAGAGAGCAGGGAATGAAGTCTTAAGATTGGAAATAGCTTGGGCAAAGACATGAAGGTGGAAATGATGAGTAGTTCAGCTTCACTGGAGATGAGGTTGAAGAGAGAAAACGGAATGATTTTAAATTATGGAAGGAGTTGAAGACCAGAGTGAAAATGTGTAAATAATTTTAGTAAGCAATAGTGTAAGAATAAAATCAAGTTTAATTTTCACACAAGATGGTTCAGGAAAGGGCTACAGGACAGCTTAAACCAGTCCTAAGGGTAGGGAAAGGAGAGATCCTCTGATGCAAGCCTAGAATTGGTGCCAAATTGATAGAAACAAGTTTAAATAAGCAATGGCCAAAAGCATAATCAAAAGTGGGAACCTTCGGCAGGAAATTTGAATTAGTTAGACTATCCGGATAGGCTGTAATCTCTGGAATATCCAATCAGTGGAGAAACGGGAGAGACTGTGTGCTAGGTTTAGGAAATTATACTACTGCTTTCAGTTGTTTGGTGCACCAGCCATCTTTTTTTTTTTTTTGGTTGAGCACCCATTCTTGCAAGATCATGAATAAATTCTTTTCTTCTCCACAATCAGATAAGTGGTTTGTTCTCTTTCAGGAATGGCTTTCTTTCTAACAATAGGGAGCCCTTTAGGGCTTTTGAGCTGTGGAGTTATATCAGAAGTATATTTAGGAAGGATAATCCGACAGCAGTGTCAAGGGAGGCTTGGAATAGAAGAGGTAAGAAGTAAGGAGGTGTGTTGAGCTATCACAATAATCCTGCTGGGATAATTTTTCCAGCCAGGACTGGGGAATGAATAAGAAACTACAGATTCAAAAGATATTGTGGCAGTGGAATTGACTTGGCCTGACAATGCACAGGAAGTAAGGTGGAAGGGAGGTGGTGGTAAGGAAAACTAGAACAGAGAGAGAAAAAAAAACTGCAGGAGACCTTAAACAAGGACAGTTAATTAAGGTCAGGAGGGCCAGTGTCCTAGACAGACAACCTGCCTGGGGCTATCCACTTACAGGATATACCAGGCAGCAGCTGACCCACCTGGAGCCAAACAACCTCCCCCTTCCCCACCTAAGTGAGCCATCTACAGAGAAGGGTGGAGCCAACTGGCCCACACAAATGCTCTATGTACCCCCAGTCACCACCCTGGAGAGAAGGGAGGGTAGGAGAAAGGCCCAAACGAGGAAGGAGGGCGGGGTGGGGAGTAAGTAAAGCTAATCTATAAAAGAAAATGGCCCCACATTGCCTGTCACTTTTCTCCTTTCATCTTTCTTTTCTTGCAAAAGTGCCCCCATGTCATCTCACATGTGGACTCAATACAATTTCTATCTGCTTCCAAAAAAAGAAGAGTATATGGTCCAAATAGCATGCCAGTATAGGTCACAGGATGACAAGCAAACAATACTCATGGACCAAATCTAGTCTGCAACCTGTTTTTGTAAATAAGCTAAGTGTATTTGTTTACATGTTATATATGGCTATTTCTCATTACCACGGTAGAGTTGAATAGTTTCAAGAGAAACTATCTGGTTTGCAAAGTCTAAAATATTCGCTATCTGTCTCTTTACAGAAAAAAGTTTGCTAGTCCCTGGCTTAAGTGATAAAATTTATAAGCAGTCATCTTCAAGTAAAATTCCCGATCCAGATTTTTCAGAAACAATGTACCCTGAAATCCTAACAGTGGGTGACTTAGAGTGCAAATAGTGTATGTTTTGAAAGTACGAAAATTATTATACCTAGGTGACACTTCAGAAGCTGTGCCATAGCCCTAGTTTCTACTCTCAACTCTGTTTTTCACCAATTTGACAATCTTTCGCAAGTTACCTAATCTATTCTTAATTGTAAAGTCTCATGAGATAATATGTTGAGCACCCTAAATTTTTATCCAAAAGAATCCAAAAGTAAGGGATTTTCAATACTGCTGAAATGCAAAATGTCCAGATCTATGAATTTAGAAGATTGGAAAATACATCATATGGTAATAAAACTTAAAATGTAATGCTCCCTGAGTTACCAAATAACTATTTCCCTCTCAAGCCCCCATAAAGCCACTTCTTTGGCAACGCAGTGTAACTTGAGAACAGAATTTAGAATGAATGCAGCCTAAGTGCCGTGGGGGCTGACCACCAGGGAGCCCTCAGGATATCCTAGTTTCCAAGCAATAAAGGACTCTGGCACCATGGGTTCTGGGGTAGATTCACAGGGGACTTGCCCTCTAAATGAGGAACAAAATGCAGAGGAAGGCCCATGTTCCTTGAATGTCAAACCTGGATCTAGAAGGATTTAGACATGCAACCCCAGAGGTGCAGCTTCAGGAATAGACAAGAGGTTTTTAAAAGAACACCCTTACATATTTACTTTCAAGACAAAAGAGGGAGTGGTTTTTCTGTTGTTTGTTTTTTTAAAAAAGATCATTAAAATGAATCTAATTCTTCTCTCTTGGCCCTGCAAGGTTCAAAGTCCAACAACTCACTTCTGCTAGACCTAGAAGAGAGTCTTAATGATTAATCAGCCCAAGTGCAGATCTGGAGCAAGAAAGAGATTTTTATTTTAGAGATGAAGAAATGGAGGCCCTGAGATGTCTAAAAACCTTTTAGGTTTCTGATGGTTAATTTTATATACCAACTTAGACTATACTACGCAGTTATTTAATCAGACATTTATCTAGTTGTTGCTGTGAAGTTATTTTGTAGATATGGCTAATATCTAAAGGTAATTACCCTCTGTTCTAGTTTACTAGCTGCCAGAATGTGATAAACATAATGGCTTTTAAAAGGGGGAATTTATTAAGTTGAAAGTTTACAGTTCTAAAGCTGCGAAAATGTCCAAATTAAAACAAGGCTATAGTAATGTCCAATCTAAGGTAGCCAGGGAAAGATACCTTGGTTGAAGAAGGCCAGTGAAGTTCAGGGTTTCTCTCTCAACTGGAAAGGCACATGGTGAACATGGTGACATCTGCTAGCTTTCTCTCCTGGCTTCTTGTTTCATGAAGCTCCTCTAGGGGTGTTTTCCTTCTTCATCTCCAAAGGTCTCTGGCTATGTGGACTCTCATGGTTTTCATGGCTCTGAAGCTTTTTCCAAAGCATTTCCTCTTTTAAAGGTTCCGGTAAACTAGTCAAGACCCACCTGGAGTGAGTGGAGTCACATCTCCGTCTAATCAAAGGTTAATACCCACAATTGAATGTGTCCCATCTCCCTGGAGATAACCTAATCAGGCTTCCAGCCTACAGTGCTGAATAGTAATGAAAAGAAATGGCTGCCTCCACAAGATGGATCAGGATTAAAACATGGCTTTTCTAGGGTACATAATCTTTTCAAACCAGCACACTCTCCATAATGTTGGTGGACCTCATGTAAACAGTTGAAGGCCTTAACAGCAAAAACTGAAGTTTTCTGGAGTATCAGTTTGAAAGTTGAATGTACCCTAGAAAAGCCATGTTTTATTTCTGATTCATTCTTGTCAGGGCAGCCATTTCTTTCAACCCTGATTCAATACTGTAGGGTGGAAACTTCTGATTAAATTATCTCCATGGAAATGTGGCATGCCCAATTGTGGGTATAAATTTTTGATTAGATGGAAAGGTGACTCCACCCATTCCAGGTGGTCTTGATTAGTTTACTGGAGTCCTTTAAAAGAGGAAACATTTTGGAGAAATGACAGAGCCAACAGAAACTTCAGAGCAGAGTTGGCACAGATGCCAACACATGATGCTTGGAGCTCAGTAGATGTCACCATGAGATGTTAAGCAAGCCAGAACCTAGAGAGAGCCAAGGGAAGCCAAGAGATGAAAGCCAGTCTGGGAGAAGCAAAGTGAGGAAGCCCCACAGGGACAGAGGCTGGAAACAACAGAGCCCAGGAGCAAGGGACCAGCGTAACTTTTCAGCTAACAAAGGTGTTCCAGATGCACTGGCCTTTCTTGAATTAAGGTATCTTTCCCTGGATACCTTAGTTTGGACATTTTTATAGGCTTAGAACTGTAAACTTGTAATTTATTCCCCTTTTTAAAAGTCATTCCAGTCCTGGTATATTGCATTCTAGGAGCTTGCAAACTAACACACCTAGAAAAGAAGAAATTCCATCTCAAGACAGCAGAATCAGCTCTTTCCTGAGTTTCCAGACTGTTCTACAAATTTCTAACTTGCCAGCCCAAATCATAATTGTGTGAGATTATTCATTAAAAGCAATGAATGAATGAATAAGCGTGTGTGCATGCATGTGTGTATGTGTATCTTATTGGTCCTCTTTCTCTGGAGAGCCCTTCCTGTTACAAGGTGTTCTAGTTTGCTAGCTGCTGGAATGCAATATACCAGAAACGGAATGGCTTTTAAAAAGGGAAATTTAATGAGTTGCTAGTTTACAGTTCTAAGTCTGAGAAAATGTCCCAATTAAAACAAGTCTATAGGAATGTCCAATCAAAGGCATCCAGGGAAAGACACCCTGGTTCAAGAAGGCCAATGAAGTTCAGGGTTTCTCTCTCAAGTGAGATGGCACATGGCAAACACAGTCAGGGCTTCTCTCTCAGCTGGAAGGGCACATAGCAAATATGGCATCATCTGCTAGCTTTCTCTCCTGGCTTCCTATTTCATGAAGCTCCCCGGGAGGCATCTTCCTTCTTCATCTCCAAAGGTCACTGGCTGGTGGACTCTCTGCTTCGTGGTGCGGCAGCATTCTCTGCCCTCTCTGAGTCTCTCATTCTCCAAAATGTTTCCTCTTTTATAGGACTTCAGAAACTAATCAAGACCCGCTCAAATGGGTGGAGACATGTCATCCCCTAATCCAGTTTAATAACCATTCTTAACTAAATCTCATCAGTTAGGAAGATGATCTCATTACAGTTTCAAACATACAGTATTGAATAGAGATTATTCTACCTTTATGAAATGGGATTTATATTAAAACATGGTTTTTCTTAGGGGGCATGCTTCCTTTCAAACCAGCACACAAGGTTACATAATTTTTTTGGTGCAGATTAAGGATGAATCCCTGGGTTTCTGACTTTTGTCTCACTCCTCTTCTCTAAACTGTTCTCCTTCTGTAAAATCATAGAGGCATCTGATTTTCTACATGATCTTGGCAAACTGGGGCAATATCTCTGTGACTTTGTTTCCTCCTCTGTTAAATTGTCAGAGAACTTGCCTGCCCTTCCTCAACAGGATGTTGAGCTCACATGTAATCACAGACATGAAATTGTGATTAAATGTACTCAATAGACACTAGTTTTCTTGCACAAAATCCATTCTTTTCCCTGCTAACTCTGATTTAATTGCAGAAGCCTAGTCCCACGGAATGAATGATGATGATTGAGCCATGCTAGTCATGGTGGTCCCTGCCCTCTTGGCCAGTGTTTGGACTAGAGATTGGCATGTGAACTAGAACCGACCAATAGACCTATTGGAAAGCTTGGGATAGAGCAATGGAAACTTTGAGGAAAGCTTGCCCTATTTGGTATGTTAGTGAAGTGGTAATGTGAAGTGGAAATTTGAAGAAAACTTTAAGTGTCTGCAAGGCATGCTGTCATGTGAGATGCAATGTTTAACCTGACGGCAACTGTCTTGCAGCCATGAGGGGAATATGAGGGACACACTGAGGAGGAACAGCGAGATGACTACAGTGACAGGAAAATGAAAGGAACTCCACTTAGAAAACTAGTCTCTTTTGAATATTTAAAGTTATAAGATCTTAAAAAAAAAAAAACAGTTAATATGCAATGTCAATTTAGCCAATTTTCTTCCTTCGTATTTAAGAGACTGCCTATAATGCAATACCTGGGAATGATTAGATTGTAGGAATACAAATATAAGTAAAACATGGTTTCTGCCTTGAAGGCTGTATGGGATGGTTCAGGGAAGGTGCATACCTCTCTTAGAGTACTTCTATATATCATACAACTGATATTTCTACTCAAGAGCTATGAGATATGGACATTAAGAAAAGTTAGATTTTTTTTTTGCATAAATTCCTGTCTTTATTTTGTAGCAACTACCCATTTATGAGGAAATTAAATATTTGCACAACATTTTCTGTCCTGCTAATAGTGACTATTTAAGAGAAAAGATATAGAGGCAACCAAGAAATAACTTTGGATTGCTTTGCAATATATTTTATATTGATTCAGCAAATGTTTGAATGTCAACCAAAATTTATCACCAAGAAAGACCAAAAAGGCTATTTCAGTCAGGGTCTAATAATCACAAAGGCCTAAAATTTAGACTTTTTTACCTTATGACCTTATCTTCAAATGACATGATATGCCAGTTTGAATATATGTTGTACCACAGAAAAGCCATGTCCTTTAATCCTCATTCAGTATTGCTGGGTGGGAGCTTTTGATAGTTTCCATGGAGCTGTGACCCACCCAATTGTGGGTGGTAACTTTTGATTAGATGGTTTCCTTGGAGATGTGACTCCACCCATTCAAGGTGAGGTTGTTAACTGGAGCCCCTTAAGAGGGAACCATTTTGAAAAAAAGCTTTAGAGCCACAAAAGCCCAGCAACCAGAGACCTTTGGCATTAAAGAAGGAAAATGCCCCCAGGGGAGCTTCATGAAGAAGGAAGCCAGGAGAGGAAGCTAGCAGACTGTGCCATGTGCCCTTCCATGAGGGAGAAATCCTGAACTTCATTGACCTTTCTTGAATGAAGGTAACCTCTTTCTGGTGCCTTAATTTGGACATTTTCATAGCCTTGCCTGAATTTGGACATGTTTACATCCCTAAAACTATAAAATTTTAACTTATTAAATTCCCCTTTTTAGAAGCTGTTCTGTTTCTGGTATATTGCATTTCAGCAGCTTGCAAACTGGAACACATGATTACTTTCTTTTAAAAATATTAATGTATGTTAAACATAGATATTTGAAATATGCCACTTTTTATAACCCAGTCTTCTCAATTAAAAAATAAAAAGTATTAATATACTAAGTAACTGAAAACATGGGAACAGCCATGCCTCTTTCAATGTCTGAGCTAGCCAAGTGATAGGCCAGGAGGTGAGCTATGGGGAAGCTAGAGGAATAATGAGCTTGGTGTGGCTGGAGTGGAGTGAGCAACTGGGAGAGGAGTAGAAAACATGGTCAGAAATATTGAGGACCAGGTCACACAGAGCCACTGTAGGCCTTTGGCTCTTACTCGGTCACAGGGGAATCCATTAGCATGTTCTGAGCAGACAGATATGATCAGATCTTCATTGTAGCCGAATCATGCTGGCAGCATTGTGTGAATAGGCTAAAGGGACAGAAGTGCAAAAATAAACCACTTAGGAAGAAACTTAATAATCCTGGTGAGAATCATTGGTTGTTCTGGCCAGAGTGATTGCTTGGAAACAGTAAGAAGTGGTCCAGATTCTGGAAGTATTTTGAAAATAGAGCTGGCAGAATTTGTTGGAAGATTAAACTCGAGTTTGAGGGGGTTAAGGACAACCCTGAGGTTTCTGATTTGAGCATCTGGAAAGATGAAGTTGCCATTTACTGAGTGGGAAAGATTATGGGATGAGCAGGTTTTGGGGGTAATATCAGGAGATTCCTTTACATTTTGCTTGAGATGCCTATCAGTCATCAAAGTGGGCATATTGAGTAGGCAGTTGGATATATGAGTCTACAAATTAGGCGTTAATTATATTAAAAGAAACACCAGAAATGAGTTACAGGAAAGCATCTGGCACACTGATGGGAAAAGTAAAAAAGTTTCTCCAAGCCCCAGTTTCCTCATTGGTGAGGAGTAGCAGCCAGCACTGTAGAGGTTTAATGAGAAGTTAAAAGGATTTAGCACAGTGCTTTGAGTACTTAGTGGTGACAATATTTATTGAGCATTTACTATTCCTACCTAAATAAATTATACAAGGAATTAAACCACTTTACCTACCAGTTAGTTCCATTATCCTAAGAATGAAGAATAACTGAAAATTTATGTGTTTAGCGACTTTAAGTTCTTATAACTATCAAGAGGCCTGGGGTAAACATTTAATTTTTTCATTTTATAGATGGGGAAACAAATTCAGGAAGTTACTTGGTTAAGTAACTTTCCTGTGGTCACAAATTTAGTGCCTTTGAATATCATTTTTCCATTACATTTACTCTAACAATTGCACATTTAAAGAATTAACAAACATCTTTACCATTTATTAACATTGATTTTAAATAGTCAACCTTTTTCCTCCATGTTAACCTAAAGAATTTTTGAAAACATAGGCCTTGAGTAGACTTCTTTTTTTTTTTTCATATTGGAAAAGCTATATTTTTATACAATTGTCTTCAAGAATCAAGGCTAGTAGAACATAGCTCAACAGTTTCAGGAACTTCCCTGCAGCCACTCCAATATACCAGGAACTAAAAAGGGATATCTATACAACACATAAGAATGACCTCCAGGATAACTTCTTGACTCTGTTTGAAATCTCTCACCACTGAAACTTTATTTTGTCTCATTTTTCTCTTCCCTCTTTTTGTCAAGAAAGCTTTCTCAATCCCTTGATGCTGGGTCCTGGCTGATCCCTGGATTTCTGTACTATATTCCCAGGGAGATTTGCACCCCTGGGAGTCATGACCCAGGTACAGGGAGGGCAGTGAGTTCACCTGCCAAGTTGGCTTAGAGAGAGAGAGAGGTCACATCTGAGCAACAAAAGAGGTTTTCTGGGGCTGATTCTTGGGCCTAATTTTAAATATGCTTAGCCTGTCCTTTGCAGGAAATAACCTTTATAAGGGTGAACCCCAAGATCAAGGGTTCAACCTATTGATTTGGTTGTCCCACTACTTGCAAGAATATCAGAAATTCTCTAAATGAGGAAGTTGAATATTTCCTCCTTCCTCCCAAGTCCCCCAAGGAGACCTTGTAAATACTTCTTTATTTACTGCCCAAATTACTCTGGGATACATTGGGGCATCACACTAACCTAGACAAACCAACAAGATCTCATGCCCTATTAAAGATTCCATATACTTATGATGTTCAACTAAATTGAACATGCAAGTTAAATTAGAAAAATGCACTACCCAAATATAAATTTTGCATCAAATAGACATCTCTCCTTTTGCTCTCATACAGAAGTTGAATTTTTAAAATATGGACCATATCATCCTTTATCCCGTATCCTGATTTACCTTAGTCCTATCCAGATCAGCTTCATTCATATCTCTATTCGAAGTCTGATCACTTTTTCAACTTTTTAAACAGTTCCTGTATGGGGTAATGCTGACTTTCATAGCTTCAGAGCTCTAACTCTGAGTCAGGTGTCACATAAATACCTGAAGTTTCTGGGAATGACCAGGTTATAAACAAACAGCTCAGTATCTCAGAATTTAGAAATAACAGTTACAACTCCTGAATATACATAACTGCTGTAAGAGCTTACTATCTAGGACCCTTGACAGTAGGTCCCAACAAATTAATCCATGCTCTCGACTTCAGTTCACCGAGTTTTTATATTATAGCTACTCCATATGATTGAGACACAATAATATTTTTCTTTTTGTTCCTGACATTTCATTCAGCATACATTCCTTAAGGTTCATACACCTAGCTGCATACCTCACAACTTCATTTCTTCTTGGGGCCACTCAATAGTCCATTGTATATAGACACCATAGTCCCCTTTTCCATTCCTCAGTTGTTGTACCCTTAGGCCACCTCCATCCACTGTTGCCAGAAACACCTGTGTGCAAATGTCCATTCACATGGAGCAACAGGGTTTCAGGGTCATATGGCAAACCCATCCCTGGCCTCCTGTGGAACCACCACACTGCCCTCTAAGGGGGTACATCTCTGTTTCCCTACTGACAGTGAATAGGTACATTTCTTTCTGTGCATTTTCTCTAGCAGTTGTTTCTCTCTGTCCATTTTTGAACAACATATTTACACATCATACACTCCAACCTAAGTGTATAGATATGCCTTCACCACCATAATATATATGAAGACATTTCCTTTTCTTTCATGAAAAATCCACACCCTTCCCCCATACCCCCCACCTCCAGTTGACATTTAGTTTTGTTATAATGCCTTTGTTACATTCAATGGAAGCATATTACAATGTTACTGTTGACTAAAGACCCTAGTTTGCATTGATTGTACTTTTTCCTGCATACAGTCTATTTTCAGGAATCCTGCAATGTTGACATTCATTTGTTCTCCCACTTGCAAAAACTTTTTTTTATTTGTACATTTAATCACCATCATTATCTACTTTAAGCATTCCTAAATTATACCATCTCAGTCTTTATCCTTTGTCTTTCCTTCTGGTTTCATATGTGCCCGCAGCCTTTTTCCCTCAATGATACTCACATTCAGCTTTATTAAGTGGAGTAGGGACTTCTTGCCTGTAATGTTAACCAAATGCAGCAAATATGGATGCTTCACCATTAATGATGGTGGCTGTGCTGGTTTGAAAGGATGTATGTCTCCTAGAAAAGCCATGATTGAATCAAAATCTCATTTCGTAAAGGCAGAATAATCCCTATTTAATACTGTATGTTTGAATCTGTAATTATATCATCTCTCTGGAGATGTGATTTAATCAACAGTGGTTGTTAAACTGGATTAGGTAACGACATGTCTCCACCCATTTGGGTGGGTCTTGATAAGTTTCTGGAGTCCTATAAAAGAGGAAACATTTTGGAGAATAGGAGATTCAAAGAGAACAGAACACAATGACATAGCCACGAGAAACAGAGTCCCCCAGCCAGAACCTTTGGAGATGAAGAAAGAAAATACCTCCCGGGGAGCTTCATGAAACAGGAAACCAGGAGAAGAAGCTAGCAGATGACATCGTGTTCACCATGTGCCCTTCCAGATGAGAGAGTAACTGACTGTGTTCCCTGTGTGCCTTTTCACTTGAGAGAGAAACTCCGAACTTTATCAGCTGTCTTGAACCAAGATATCTTTCCCTGGATGCCTTAATTTGGACATTTCTATAGACTTGTTTTAATTGGGGCATTCTCTCAGCCTTAGAACTGTAAACTAGCAACTCATTAAATTCCTCTTTTTAAAAGCCATTCTGTTTCTGGTATACTGCATTCCAGCAGCCAGCAAACTAGGACAGCAGCCCTCCAGGCTTATGCCCATTGAACATATCAACTTGACATATTGCTTAGTGATAATCCAATACTTCCACCCTTAGGTTGCTCCAGAGTGAGAATAATAAAGTTCTTACTGGGTTGCTTGATTGATCAAGGAGATATTACCAAACTGTGACTTACTATTTTTGTTGTAGGAGCCCAGCCCTGAGAAAAGTTTAACATAAGGGCAATGCTGCTATAACTTTCAGCTTTCAGTTTAATCCTGAGTTGGTCCTGAGGTCCAGAGGGCTCCTGGAGCTTTGACAGTCTTTACCTGTCACAGATTAGGAGGTGGCTGTTGAATCAGTGAAGGCTAAATTGTGAGTATGAAGGTAACATTTGTGCTCAGAATCAGACATTGGTCCATACATTTAGGACAAACTAGAAAGCAGGCAAAGGAAGTGGTGTTCCCAATCCCTTCCACCCCTACCTCCCATGTCCACCTTTCTAAATCTTCTTCAAATCTGCTTTGCAAAGTGATCTTAACTATATAAATATGAAAAATGTCTATCCATTTATTATTAATAAAATTAAAGAGAAGACAACAATCTGGAAAAAATACAACAAAAGAGAGTTAATCCTTAATGAAGAGTTCATACAAGTCCACCAGAAACAATGAAACCACAAAATATAAATAGATACAAAGGACATGAGCCAACAATTCACAGAAATAACAGATGTCTCATAAGTACATGGAAAATGTTCAGACTTAACTTACTAATAACCACAGACTTGAACTGAATAAACTTTTCACCTATGAAATGAGCCAAGATGTTAAGAATCGATAATGTTCCTTGCTGCTGTGTGATTAAAACAGGATTTCACACAGTGTCTGTGGAAGTATAAATGGCAAAAGCTTTCCGGAAAGCAGTTTGGCAACTTGCATCATCAGCAGTATCGATACATTCAACCTCAGATCCCATAATCCCATATAAATGTTCTGAGTTTCTCATCATTTCTGTGACTTTCTTAAGACTTAAGAATGAAGTTATTCATCAAAGTTATTTATAAATAAAAATTTAAAAAGCTAAATACACATCAGTGAATGTTTAAATTATGTTTAGTCATATAATGGACTCAAGCCATCATGGAATACTTAAGAAATCTTATAATAATGTAGAAAATATTTATGATAAATGGAGCATAGACAAGATATAGGATGTATACAAGATGATCTGAACTATATGAAAGATGCAGATAGAAAAATTCTTTTAATTGTATTTCCTTTGAGTGTTAACACTTTGCCTGCCTGTAAATATTATGTACCCCAGTAAAGTCATATTTTAATCATGATCCAATCTTTTGGGAGCAGCTATTTCTTTTAATCTTGATTCAATATTGTATGGTAGAAACTTTTGATTAGATTATATCCACAGAGATACGGCATTGTGTGTGTGACCTTTTGATTAGATGGAGATGTAGCTCCACCTATTCAGAGCGGGTCTTCATTAATTTACTAGAGTCCTTTAAAGGAAGAAATATTTTGGAGAAAGCTTAGAGCAGATGCAGACACTTAAAGAATAGTTGCTTCAGAGCTGACAGAGCCAACATGACACCCAGATGTTTGGAGATGCAGGGCTCAGCAGATGTTCCCATGTGCCTTCCCATGAGATGCTAAGCAAGCCAGAACCCAGAGTTGTGTCCCAGAGGAGCTAAGTGAAGGTCCACAGATGCCAAGTAAGGAAACCACACAGGAAACAGATGCTGAAAGCAATGAAGCCCAGGAGCAAAGGACCAACAGATGCCAGCCATGTGCCTTTCCAGCTGATAAAGGTGTTCCTGACAGCATCACCCTTTCTTGAGTGAAGGTAACCTCTTGTTGGTGCCTTAGTTTGGACATTTTTTTGGTGTTAGAACTTTAAATTTGTAACTTATTAAATTCATTTTTTAAAAGCTATTCCATTTCTGGTATATTGCATTCCAGCAACTTAGCAAACCAATACAATGGTGGTGGATATTTAGCTGTTACTGTAACAGGTAATGCTTGAATGTTTACCCTGTGTAAGATCCTGCATTGAGCAAGTTACAAATATCCTCATTTAAAATGTAACCATAAGATGAGATTATAAATTGATTTAATCCTTATCACTAATACTTCTGATTTTTTAGTACAGACTGCTACAAGTGGGATGACTCAATCAGCTCCTGTTCTTTTATTATTTTTTTTAAAAGCAGCTTTATTGAGGCATATTTTACTTTCAGAAATTCACCCATTTCAAGTGTATAGTTCAGTGATTTCTGGTAACTTTGAGTGGTTCAAATATCACAATCCAATTTAGAGCATTTTTATCCCTCCAGCAAGATCCCTTATGCCTATTTATAGTTAATCACCATCCCCACTCCCGGTCCCAAGTGACTATTAATCTATTTTCTGCCTATAAATTTGCCTTTTCTTATAAATGAAATCATATAATATATGGTCTGTTGTCTTTTCTATCTGGTTTCTTTCCTTTTATATGTGTTTGAGTTTTGCCCATGACATTGCATGTGTCATTAGTTTGTTCCTTGTTATTGCTGAATAAGTACTCCATTCTCTGGCTCTATCACATATTGTCTCCCATTCACCAATTGATGGATATTGATGTTGTTTCTAATTTGGGGTGATTGTGAGTGTGCTGATTTGAAAGGATGAATGTCCCCTAGAAAAGCTGTGTTTTAATCTAAATCCCATTTTGTAAAGGTAGAATAATCCCTATTCAATACTGTATGTTTGAATCTGTAATTAAATCATCTCCCTGGAGATGTAACACAATCAAGAGCGGTTGTTAAACTGGATTAGGTGATGACATGTCTCCACCCATTTGGATGGGTCTTGATAAATTTCTGGAGTCCTATAAAAGAGAAAACATTTTGGAGAAAGAAGGAGATTCGGAGAGAGCAGAGAATGCTGCAGTACCACAAAGCAGAGGGTCCATGAGCCAGCGACCTTTGGAGATGAAGAAGGAAAATGCCTCCTGGGGAGCTTCATGAAACCAGAAACCAAGAGAGAAAGCTAGCAAATGACCCCATGTTCACCATGTGCCCTTCCAGCTGAGAGAGAAGCCCTGACCATGCTTGCCATGTGCCATGTGTTTCACTTGAGAGAGAAACCCTGAACTTCATCGGCCTTCTTGAACCAAGATATCTTTCCCTGGATGGTTGCCTTCGATTGGACATTTCTATAGACTTGTTTTAATTGGGACATTTTCTCGGCCTTAGAACTGAAAGCTAGCAACTTATTAAATTCCCCTTTTTAAAAACCATTCCATTTCTGGTATATTGCATTCTGGCAGCTAGCAGCCTAGAATAGATTTTGGTACCAGAGAGTGGGGTGCTGCTGCAGTTTGCAAATATCAAACATGTTGGAATGGTTTTTTAAATGGATAAGGGGAAGAAGCTGGAGGAGTTGTGAGAAGCCTGATAGAGAGGCCTAGAATTCTTTGAAGAGATTGTTGGTAGAAACATGGACTCTAAATTTACCTCTGACCAGGCTTTAGATAGAGATGAAGCACGTGTTATAGTAGACTGGAAGGAAAGCGAGCCTTGTTTTAAAATGGCAGATAATCTGGCAAAATTGACTAGTGGCTTTGTCTGGAAGGCAGATTTTAAAAGCCATAAACTTGGATATGTAGCAGAAGAAATGTCCAAATTAAATGTAGAAAGAGCAGCTTGGTTTCTCCTTTCAGCTTATAGTGAAATGCAACAAGAAAGACATAAGCTGAGACCTGAACTCTTGGGTACAAAGAAACTAGAAATTGATAATCTGGAAAATTCTGGGCTTCCAGGAATGGAGACCCCAGAGAAGAGTGCCCCATGTGAGAATTTAACCAAATGTGGAACCAGCCAGCCACTTCAGAGAAAGCCAGGCTTGAACATGAAGTTATCCAGGAAGGATTTGTGGAAATTCCTTATGTCTGATGGGCACGATCCGAGGCTACTGCATAGAAAGCCAATGAGAGTGCTGTGGGACCTGTATAAACAGACCCACTGCCAGTCTGGACTGGGGGGTTCGGAGAAGGGCACATTGGAGGAAAAATAACTTTAAAGGCAAAACCATGGAGGCTGACTGAGGTCTGAAGTCAAGAAGCCTCAGGTCAGGAGAGCAGACACACCCAAGCCCATGGATGGGCCTTGATATGTTTCCGGAGTCCAATAAAGAGAAAACATTTTGGAGAATGAAGGAGATTCAGAGAGCAGAGAATGCTGCAGCACCACAAAGCAGAGAGTCCACACACCAGCAACCTCTCCTTGTCCTGTGCCTTCTCACTTGAGAGAGAAACCCTGAACTTCATTGGCCTTCTTGAACCAAGGTATCTTCCCCTGGATGGGTGCCTTTGATTGGACATTTCTATAGGCTTGTTTTAATTGGGACATTTTCTTGGTCTTGGAACTGTAAACTAGCATCTGATTAAATTCCCCTTTTTAAAAGCCATTCTGTTTCTGGCATATTGCATTCTGACAGCTAGCAAACTAGAATAGTGAGTATATATTCATTTTTCAGATGAAGAAATTGTTGACCCCTGGAGGCTAAGGAATTCCCCTCAGATCACACAGCTACTCAATGTCAGAGCCAGGATCTGAATCCAAGTTTACTTGACTACAAAGCCCAACCATTTTGTTTATCACGAGACAGTAGAATTTCAGGTGATGATTTTTTTCCCCTTTATACTTTTGTTTCTGATTATTAGATATCTGGGGCTTCCCTTCAAAGTTGAATGCTGGCTGAATGAGTTAGCAAAGTAAAACTTCCCTCAAACAAAGTATTTCCTAACTGTCCTTCTCTCTGAAGTCAGGCAGTAGCTGAATAAATCCTAATATGTATATTTAATTTTATTTTATTAGAGAAGTTGTAAATTTAGAGGAAATTCAGGCAGAAATTAGAGAGTTCCCATTTATACCCCTCACACATACAGTTTTTCCTATTTTAACACTTTACATTCGTATAGTACCTTTGTTACAATTGGTGAAACATTATACTTACATTATTAAGTATAGTCCATATTTTATGATAGGGTTCACTGTGTTGTACAGTCCTATGGATTTTTAGAAAATATTTTTATTCAATTAACATATATACAACCTGAAATTTCACCTTTTAACCACATTCAAATACATAATTAAGTGGTGTTTACATTTGTAATGTTGTGCTACCATTAACACCATCCATTACCAAAATTTTCCTTCACCCGAAACACAAATTCAGTATCAGTTTAACTTTCCCTTCCCTACCCTCACCCCAGCCCCTGCTAACATGTATTTTAGTTTCTGACTTTGTCCACTTGCTTGTTCTAATTATTTCCTATCAGTGAGATAATACATTATTAATCCTTTTGTATCTGGCTTATTTTATTCAACATGATGTCTTCTAGGTTCATCCATGTTGTCACATCACATATATCAGAACTTTATTCCCTTTTTATGGCTGAATAATATTTCACTGTATGTGTATATGACATTCTGTTTACCCAATCTGCTGTTGATGGACGCTTGGAATGATTCTATTTTTGGTAATTGTGAATAATAGTGATATGAAAATTAGTGTGCAAATATCAGTTCAAATCCCCACTTTCAATTCTTTTGATTTGCTGGGTCGGATTATAATTCTATTTGTAACTTTCTGAGGAATTGTCATCTAGATATCTTCTTTAGAGAAATGTCTGTTCAACTCTTTCACCCATTATTTGATTGGATTGCTTTTCTTTTTATTGTTGAGTTGTGGGAGGTCTTTAAATATTCTGGATATATAAGCACTTATATGATTTCTAAGCTATACGGTTTCCAAATATTTCCTCCCATTCTGTAGGTTGTCATTTTCATGATGAAGTCTTTTGATTCATAAAAGTTTTTAATTTTGATGAAATCCCATTGATCTATTTTTTTCTTGTTGCTCATGCTTTTGGTGTAAAGTCTAAGAAAGTGTTACCTAACACGAGGTCCTAAGGAAGTTTCCTGTGCTGGTTTCAAAGGATATATGTCCCCTAGAAAAGCCATGTTTCAATCCTAATCCCATTTTGTAAAGGCAGCCATTTCTTCTAATCCCTATTCAGCATTGTATGTTTGAAACTGTAATTAGATCATCTCCCTGGAGATGTGATGTAATTGAGAGTGGTTGTTAAACTGGATTAGGTGATGACATATCTCCAACCATTTGGATGGGACTTGATTAGTTTCTGAAGTCCTATAAAAGAGGAAACATTTTGGAGAATAAGCGATTCAGAGAGAGCAGAGTAGAATGACATAGTCATGAGAAGCAGAGTCCACCAGCCAGCAACCTTTGGAGATGAAGAAGGAAAACGCCTCCTGGGGAGCTTCATGAAACAGGAAGCCAGAAGAAAAAGCTAGCAGATGACACTGTGTATGCCATGTGCCCTTCCAGATGAGAGAGGAACCCTGACTGTGTTCACCATGTGCCCTTCTACTTGAGAGAGAAACCCTGAACTTCATCGGTTTTCTTGAACCAAGGTATCTTTCCTTGGATGCCTTTGATTGGACATTTCTATAGACTTGTTTTAATTGGGACATTTTCTCAGCCTTAGAACTGTAAAGTAGCAATTTATTAAATTCCCCTTTTAAAAGCCATTCCATTTCTGGTATATTGCATTCCAGCAACTAGCAAACTAGAATACTTCCTTAGTCTAGCAATTTTATGGTTTGGTTCTTATATTTAGACCTTTGATCCATTTTGAGTTAATTTTTATATACAGTTGGGTCTATTGTCATTCTTTTGCATATGAATATGAAGTTTTACCAGGACCATTTGTTGAAGAGACTATTCTTTCCGCATTGAGTAGACTTGGCACCCTTGTCAAAAATCAGTTGGACATAAATATGAAGGTTTACTTCTGAATTCTCAATTTGATTACATTGGTCTATGAATCTGTCCTTGTGCCAGTACATGTGCCCATATATGTGTGATCTTGTGCTTTTGTGATCACTGTAGCTTTGTAATAAGTCTTACAATTGAGAAGCGTGAGTCCTCCAACTTCATTTTTCCTTTTGAAGATGGTTTTGACTATTTGTGGCTCCTTTCTCTTCCATATAAACTTGTTGATTGGCTTTTCCATTTCTGTGAAGAGGATTGTTGGAATTTTGATCGGGATTGTGTTGAATATATAAATAGCTTTGGGTAGAATTGACATCTTAACAATATTTAGTCTCCCAATCCATGAACATGAAATGTACTTCCATTTATTTAGGTCTTCTTTGATTTCTTTCAGCAATGTTTTGTAGCTTTCCTTTACATTGTTCATAAAATCTATTCCTAGATGCTTAATTTTTTAGTTGCTTTTTTAAATGCTATTTTTTCTTGATTTCTTTTCAGAATGCTCATCACCGATGTATAGAAACACTTCTTGTTTTTGCATGTTGATCTTGTACCATGCCACTTTGCTGAATTCATTTATTAGTTTCAGTATCTTTGTTGTGGATTTTTCATGATTTTCTGTATATAGATTCATGTCATTTACAAGTAGAGAAAGTTTTACGTGTTCCTTTCCAATTTGGGTGCCCTTTATTTCTTTTTCTTGCTTAATTGACCTGGCTAGAACTTACAGTATAATGCTGAAAACAGTGTGACAGTAAGCATCCCTGTCTTGTTCTTGCCTTACATAGGGAAAGCTTTCAGCCCATCATCACTGAATGTGATGTTAGCTGTGGGATTTTCATATTTGCCCTTAATCATGTTGAAGATGTTTCTTTATATTCCAAGTTTTCTAAGTGTTTATATCAAGAAGGTGGGCTGGATTTTGTCAAATGCCTTTTCTGTATCAATTGAGATGGTTATGTGTTTTAATTCCCTTTTTTTCTATTAATGTGATGTATTGCATTAATTAATTTTCTTATGTTGAACCATCCTTACATAGCTGAGATAAATCCCAGTTGAATGTGGTGAATAATTCCTTATACTGTTATATTTGGTTCGGTAGCATTTTGTTGAGGATTTTTGCATCTAAATTCATATAGGATATGGTCTAAATTTTCTTTTCTTGTGGTATCTTTATCTGATTTTGGTTTTAGGGTGATGCTGGCCTCATAGATTGAGTTGGGAGTATTCCTTTCTTTTTAATTTTTTGGAAAAGTTTGAGAAGGATTGGTGTTAGTTCTTCTTGGAATGTTGGATAAAATTCACCAGTAATAACGTCTGGTCCTGGGCTTTTCTTAATTGGGAGATTTTTGATGACTGATTCAATCTCTTTACTTATTATTGGCCTGTTGAGATATTGTATTTTTTCTTGAATCAGTGTAATTACTTTTTGTGTTTCTAGAAATTGGTCCATTTCACCTAGATTATTGTGCTGGTTTGATGCTGTTATCTATCCCAGAAAATGCCATGTCCTCTTAATCCAGTCCTGTGAGAGAAGACCTATTGTGGGTGGGAACTTTTGATTAAGTTGTTTCTACTGAGATGTGACCCACTCAATTTAAGGTGGGTAATAATCCTTTACTGGAGTCCTTTATGAGAGGACAAAAGGCAGAGAAAGCTGAGAGACAGTTCAGAGACAAACACTGAAGAGAGCTCACAGAGAGAGAAAAGCCCCAAAGATGCTAAGACAAGACCCCAGTTCAGAGGGTAGGCAAATGGAAGCAGACACTGAAAGCAATGAAACCCCGGAGCGAAGTACCAACAGACGCTGGATATGTGTCTTGTAATCTGACAGAGGAACCCTGGATGCCAGTAGCCTTTCTTGTGAGAAGATATTGCCCTGTTGATGCCTTAATTGGGACATTTACATGGCCTTAGAGCTATAAATGTGTGAACCAATAAATTCCCTTTGTAAAAGCCAACCCATTTCTGTCATATTGCATTCTGGGAGTGTTAGTAAACCAAAGCAGTTATCTGATTCACTGTCATACTATATTTGCTATATTCACAGATATTAACTGTGGGACAGTAGTAATGTCCCCATTTTATTTCTGACTTTAGTTTTTTTGTGTCCTCTCCCTATATATTTTTCTTTGCCAGTCTTGCTAAAGGTTTGTAAATTTTATTTATATTTAAAAAAAAAACAATTTAGGCTTCAATGAATCTATTTTTTAAAAATTTCTAATTCATTTGCCTCTACTCTCATTTTTACTACTTCCTTCCTTCTGCTGTCTTTGAGTTTGGTTTTCTCTTCTTTTTTATAGTTTCTCCACTTATGAGGTTAAGTTTTTGATTTGAGAATTGTCTTTTTTTTTAATATAAGCACTTAGATCTCTAAATTTCCCTCTTAGCACTGCATTTCTGCATTGAATAGCCATTTGTATGTTGTGTTTTCATTTTAATTTGCCTCAAGATGTTTCCCTCTTTTCCTTGTGATTTCTTCTTTGATCTACTGGTTGTCTAAGACTGGATTAATTTTCACCTATTTGTAAGTTTCGTATTTGTGCTCTTTTGTACATAGCACATTGCTTTTCTCTTACAGCTTTCAGAACCCTTGCCTATGTTTGGCATTTAACAATGTGACTACTATTTGTCTGGAAGTAGTTCTCTTTGAGTTTATCTTGTTTGGGGTTTGTTGGCATTCTTAAAGCTGCATAGTCATATCTCTTGTTAAATTTAGGAAGTTTTCTTCCCTTATATTTTGGAATATTCCCCAACTCCTGTCTCTTTTTCTTCCTTTCTTGGAACTCCCATACTGTGTATATTGGGTATGCTTGATGTCCCACATGTCGTTATGGTCTTTTCACTATATAAAACTCTTTGTCCTCTCTGCTACTTAGCCTGAATGATTTTAATTGTCTTGTCTTCAAGTTCACTCATTCTTTTTTCTTACAACTCCAATTTCCTTTTTTTTTTTTTTTTGGTGTGGGCAGGCTCCAGGAATCGAACCCAAGTCTCCAGTATGGCAGGCAAGAATTCTGCCACTGAACCGCTGTTGCACCACCCTCCAATCTGCTTTTGAAGACTTCTAGGGAATTTTTCGTTCAGATATTGTAGCCTTCTACTACAGAATTTCTGTTTGGTTCCTTTTAAAACTTTGTATCTCTTTACTGAAATTCTCATATTGTTAATTCATCATTTTCCTAAGCATATTGAAGGTCATTAAAAAAAAAATTTTTTTGTCTCGTATGTCCGAACTTTGTCCTTCATTGTTGATGGTTTCTAGATTTTTATCTTGGTCCTTTGGTGGGACATCATTTTCTATTTATTTGTTTGTCTTGTAATCTTTTGCTGCAACTGTACATTTTAATATTTTAGTTTGTTAGCTCTGGGATTTAGTCCCTGAGCTGTGTCTGTTCCTGAAGTTTGTATCTAGCTAGTGATATGACAGAGATTTCCTTATGCCAGGAGCTAACAAAAGCAAACAAGCCAACAGAAAAAACTCCACCTTTCCCAGTCTTTGCAAATTAGCTCTGCATTGTCTGGTGCTCTCCTTCAGATTTAGCATTCTTATGAGGAATATCAGACCAAGGCAAAAGTGCAGTACAGCGTGCTCTCTATCATTTCTGTTCCTGCATCTTGCCATGAACTAGTGCTCATTCATGGCTTTAGGAAATACCCCATTTGTAAGAGTCCAGATATCCCCTCTTTATGTATGAAATAGGCTTTTTCCCCCTTTTTTCTTAAAGCCAACAATCCTCTGCCCAAGGCTGCTTTGATTGTTTCTTTTATTGCTTTAGCTGTCTGCAAATTCTAAGGGCAAACAAGAAACAAGTTTCTGGGTTCAATTGTTTAGGCTGCCACGCAAAAGATTGGCACTGACATTCAGACACTCCAGTATGCACATAGGGATACTCTATTCCCTCCAAAACAGGGCAAAGGATCTACAGTGCAAGTTCAGGCTGGCAACACGCTATTTGGGGGACGTGGTAGAGATGGAGTCAGCAAGGATACCACAAGCTCCTCCTGCCATGTTTAAAGCTGCTTCTTTCTTAATTCAGCATTTTCCCAGTTTACTGCAAACCTTGAACTGTTTTCTGGAGTTCTCCTAGTTTTTGCTATTGTCCAAAGTTTCAGTGGGGGAATGGAACCCTGGAGCATCTTATACCACCATTTTAGTTGACCAGATGTCAAATCCTGATATTTTTACTTATCTGTCTTTCTCTATTTGGAAATGCTTTACTCTCTATAGGCTTTTTTTCTGAATGTCTTTAATATTAGTTACTATTTATATTTTTTATGTCACAAAAGATATGCTTTTTTGTTACATTTGAAAATAAAGATTGGTGAGGTATGGTAGCCAGCCTTCAGGATGACCCCTGATGATTTTCCCCTGAGATATTCACACCTTTGAGTATTCCTTTCCCATTGTAGTGGCTTTGAGCTATATAGCTAAAAAAAAACATGTTCTTAAACTTAATTCATTCCTGTGAATGTGAACTGTTGTAAATAAGATCTTTTAATGAGGTTACTTCATTTAAGGCATGGTACAACAATCAAGATGGGTTTTACTCCTATTAATAAGGCCTTATAGGAAGGACACACAAAGACATAAGAGGCAGCCTGAAGGTGGATGTCAATGATGGAATTAAGAATCCGTGAAAGGCTGCCATGTGCATTGCCACGTGATAGAAAAGCCAAGGACCAAGGATCACTGGCAGCCACTCTCAGAACACCACAGTCTTCTGGAAAAAAGCATCACCTGTATGATTCTTTGCTTTTGGACTTCTCCTAGTCTCAAAACTGTGATTCAATAAATTCCCATTGTTGAAGTCAACCTATTGCATGGTATTTGCTTTAGTAGAGAGGAAACTAAAATATTATGTTGTATCTGAGTTGGTCTGTTTGGTCAATAATATCTGCAAAGGCAATATATGTGACTCTGAGATTAGGCTATGAAATAAATTTATCTCTCTCTCTTTCTCTGATCACTCACTCTCAGGGAGGAAGCCATGCCATGAGCAGTCTTGTAGAGAGTTCTGTTTGTTGAAGAACTGAAGCCTCCCACTTACAGTCATGTGAGTGAGCTTGGATGAGGATGCTCCAGCCCCAGGCAAATTTTCAGAGACTGCAGCCCCAGCTGCCTGTTCAACCACAATGTCGCAAGAGCTCCTAGGTTAGAACCACCCAGCTGAGTGTCTCTGGATTCCTGGTCCTCAAAGACTGTGTAAGATAATAAATGTCTATTGTTTTGTTTTTATTTTTATTTATTTATTTTTAACATGGGCAGGCACCAGGAATCAAACCCGGGTCCTCTGGCATGGCAGGCAAGCATTCTTGCCTGCTGAGCCACCGTGGCCTGCCCTATTGTTTTTTTTTTTTTTTTTTTAAAGAGAGAGGGAGGAAGGGAAGGAAAGACAGAGAAGGAAGGAAGGATGGAAGGAAGGAAGGGAGGAAGAAAGGGAAACATTTTTAAACATTTTCTTGTTTTATTATATTTTGTTTGTTTGTTTGTTTTTTACATGGGCTGGGGCCGGGAATCGAACCGGGGTCCTCCGGCACGGCAGGCAAGCACCCCTGCCCGCTGAGCCACCGCGGCCCGCCTGCCCTATTGTTTTAAATAGCTAAATTTTGGATTAATTTGTTATGTATCAATTAGTAAATAATACTTGGTGGGGAAATCAACCCACAATCACATAGCTCCAAGATTACTGTTAACATTTGGATGTATAATCGTTGTCTCACTTTGTCTATGCTTTACAGATAGTTTAAAAATATTAATATAGAATGGTTTTATTTTATAACCTGCCCTTTTACTCAATATCATAAGCATTATCCCATGTCAAATAGAATGTACATCATTCTTAATGTCCGGATAAAGGTGTATTTGATAGATATCCTCTGATTTTAGGTCAGAGGAAGTCATAAAATTCAGTTACGTATCCACTGGGTTCTCTAGCTGGGTCTCTCTCTCTCTTTCTCTCTCATATTTTTCACTGTAAAGTTTAAGAGCTTCCCCCTCTACAAAAGGCCAGATTTTGCAAAGAAAGTATGTGGGATTATAGGAGGACCCTCTTAAACTCCTCTTGTTTAAAGGTTTCTGCTTTCTTACCTAATCTATTTCATGTTCTGGTACAGAAGTCAATAAACAACGAAAAGGTATTTAAAAATCTGTTTGTTATTTTTTTGTTTCTTCACTCTTCCTTTTATTGCGTGCCTGCAGCTTTCCTTTATTATCCATATTCTATATTAGTAAATATCCTTTATTGATTCTCCTCCTTCTCCCCAACATTCTGGTTACTTTAGAAGTTTTCATCTATCCCTCTCCAGTCAGCTGGGGATTTTCTTGCCAATGAAGTTCTATTTCAGAACCTTGCAACGTTTGTAGGCTCACTATGAGCACAGCACATTCTTGCTGCAAATTGTGGGGTAGAACTATAAGAAATGCCAGTGGAATCTTGAGGAACTTGTTTGAGGTGATAAGTGTTATCCTGGATGACAGACGCATCCTGGCAGGATGACTGCCTCTGAACTTAGCTGTAGGGCCCGAGAGGAGGAGGTTCATGACATTTTGATGTAAGCCCATGTGAGCAGAAAAGAACTTTCAAAGAGAATTCTCTGAAATTTCTGTTTCTGGTCTGTTGGTGTGGCAGTCGGGTAAGCTTGACCACATGTTCGGGGCTTAGCATTGCAGTGGGATGTGTTCTGACAGGGGCGCCACAAGGCAGGATAATATTTTTCCCATCACAACTTATTTTGCAGGTTCAGAAACCTGATTTTATCAGAGGTGCAAAACATGGTTTGTTCATTTACCAAGTTTGTAAGAGCCTGATTTGTTAAATAATAATAATAAAAGAGGGGGACCAATCTGAGAACAGCACCTATCAAGTACACATTTCCTTCTCAACAGAGAATGGATTATTTTTTCTCTTGAGTCAAGATTTTGGGCTTTGAAATCGGACCTGCGAAAGCACAACATCTTCTAATCTTAGAGGCGCTACTTAAACCTCAATTTCCTCCCCTGTGAAATGGAAAAAATAACTGCATTGTAAGATTGTGAAGGATACAAGGTAACAAGGTACATTAAATACCTAGCGCAGTTGTTAGTATGGTTCATAGTAAGCTCTTCATCCTTTTCTCTTCCTAGATGGTATTAGGGAGCTTATAATCAAGTCATGAATCTCCAGGGTGCCCACCCCACAGGCATGCACTTAACAAGCCAGCTAGCATGCTCAACTCCAGCTGATCCCAGCATATTGTTCCCAGGACAGGACTGGTGTTGAGTTCAGTGTTTGGGGACTTTACTGTGCTAAGCACTGAGGGGGACATACTCATTGTTTCTGACCTCTGAAGACGCATATGTACATGCATAAAGCCTATAGAATTTATGTCCACGTAGATTGAAGTCTTACCCAAGACTCATGCTTCCCAACCTGGGATTCCTGGACGTCTGACAGGAAGAGATTGCACCGCCCTGTAGACAGAAAAATGTCTTGCATATATATGCAAGACTTTATTTATTCACATATAAATATAATTATATAGTACTTGGTTTAAGCAATAAGGAATAAAATTCAAATATTCTCTTAACTCATGAAAGCTGTACGTTTGGTCTTAATGAACAAAATAGATGATGAAAAAAGCAATCAAGGGGGTCTTAAATTGAAAAAAAATGATAAGGAGATCTCTTCCTTCTTATGCTTAGGTTGGAACAACTGTTCATTGCCATGTGATACAAAGGGTGTGTGTGTGTGTGTGCGCACTATGATTTTAAAAAACAAAATGTGTTAAGGATTGAGGCATGTTTTCCCTACATAGGCATTTTCAGATCCCAGCCCCTGGTCCTGTGGGTGTGAACTCATCTGTAATTAGGACCTTTGAAGATGTTATTAGTTAAAGTGTCCCCAAACTATATCAGGGTGAGCCTTAATCCAATTATTTGAAGTCCTTATAAGCAAAGGAAACTGGACCTAAAAAGAGAAGAAACAAGAGAAGCACAAAGCTGGAAGTCAATGGAACCTGGAAAAGAAAGAAGATGCCTCCATGTGCATTGCCACGCAACAGAAAAGCCAAGGAACCCCAAAGATTGCTGGTGGGCCAGAAGATACTGACCCGGGGAGGAAGCAAACCTTCTAGCCTCTGAAACCATGAGCCAATAAATGTCTGTTGTTAAGCCAACCCATTGTATGTTTTAGCAGCTAAGAAACTAAAACAAAAATCATAGTTTCACAATAATTTGCTCTCTGGAACAAAGTAGGTGAGTCCTCAGTGAGCCAACTGCTTCGCAATCTCCCTGAAGCCTGTTGCCTGAAGGACTTCTATTGTTGAGACAAATGTTTGTTAGTCTGGATAACTGACCTGTATCCTATCCCTTTTCCTGGGACCCATGACCTTATATGAATAGCCTTATGGTCCAGGCAATAAGTTGTATGGTCTGCAAAAGTATTTCGATGACCATTTTGGTGTTAACATTAGAATAACAGCACTTGAGTGGTGTTAAATCTTCCTATGTTGATAAACGCTGCACCATTTTATTTTCTGCCTGACTTCCTAAATGTATTTTATTCTTCACTTTATGTTTGTGGCAACCCAAGCTGTCTTACTGGATTCTAACTTTCTAGTCACATCAGGAGCTAAATTCCTACCCAATTAACAGCTTGATACCTGATATTCTCCAAGGATTACTCCAAGTTCTTTGTCTTTGCCAGGTCTGTTCCTTTTGGGCAGAATTTCTCTTCTGCTCTTGCTTTTAGCAGGAACAGTTTCCATTTCTCCTTCAAATCTCAACTTGAACGTCACTTCTGTGAGGCTTTCTTTCTTTTTTTTTTAAATTTATTTATTAAAAAAATTTAACAACAAACGAACATAAACATTAACATATGATCATTCCGTTTTACATATATAATCAGTAATTCACAATATCACATAGTTGCATACTCATAATTTCTTAGAACATTTGCATCAATTTAGAAAAAGAAATAAAAAGACAACAGAAAAAGAAATAAAACGAAAACAGAAAAAAACAAGATTATACATACCATACCCTTTACCACTCGCTTTCATTGATCACTAGCATTTCAAATTAAATTTATTTTAACATTTGTTCTCCCTATTATTTATTTTTATTCCATATGTTCTACTCATTTGTTGACAAGGTAGATAAAAATAGCATCAGACACAAGTTTTTGTGAGGCTTTCTTTGATGTGCCTACTCTTCTTTCTCTCTAAAATTAACCGAACCTCTCTCTGAAGAGCTTGTTGCCTGTGCTGCAGTCATGGCGTGCATCTGTGGGGAGACAAATATTCTAGCAAGGATCTTGGCGGTTCTTTGCAGGCAAGGCCTATGTTTTCTCTGTTCTTTCCTATTGTCTCCATGGCATTGGATCCTTCCTCAAGCATCTATTATGAATAAAGTTCTGAAAGAGAACTGATAACAAGGCTCCATATTCTCAGATCAGGATAGAGATGTATGGCCAGTGAGCAGTCACTGCTAGAGATATAATCACACGCCTCCCAGTATACTTTGTTGCTGACCTCACTTCCCACTGTGCAGGGCCTCTGTGCTATCTTCTGCTAAGGGAAAAGAGCAAAAGCGTGAAATCTGCTTTTTCAGTCTTACGTTACCTGCCTTGGTACCAGAGGACAGGCAGGAGCAGGTCTGACTTCCTGACAAGGATGTTGGAATTCAGATGAGGTTCCTGAATCTACTTAGGACCAGATAATCCTGGCTGACTTCCTGCCAATCCATTCTTGCCCAGGTGCGCCTTACTGCTTGGGTGGTTGGCCAACCCTAGGGATCTGAATGTATAGGAATTGAAATATGTGAATCTTGTTGCTTCAGGAAATCCAGCGATTCCCCCAATACTAAAATAAAATCTGGCAGATGTTTATTAGACATTAGGTACTTAATTCTTCAACGGAAAGAAGAAAGAAAGAGTAAATGCTATTTACATACCTGTAAATGGGACAGACAGAAATTGGGGCTTTGGAGTAAGCAATGGTCTGGGAAATTTTGAAGAAGAGACAATCAAGGAAATTGCATCTTTGGGCTCAAACAGAAGCTTTAGTTAGAAAAGAAAGCTGAAATGGTGGGAATGTCTACTGTCTAATTCAAGGCTGATGGGCTTCCTAAGTATTTAGGTCTAGAATAAGCTCACATTTGGAGAATGTTATGAGCTCTTTAAATAATATGTAAGATATTTTAGGTATAATCAAATATATAGTCACTTAAGGATGTTTCACTTTTTTCTCCCCGTTCAAAACTCTCTGTGTTGCATTTATAAATACAAGCCATGGCACAAGGAGACCCTGTCAAAGGAACACCATTGAATTCTTTCTGTGATGACCTAAAAAAATTGCTCTGTCTTCATAAAGTCACCTGCAAGCCTAAGACTTGGACTGGCTTAGATTCTGGTTCTATTAAAATATATGAACCCAGTTTCTGGTAGGAGATGTGCGTGTAGACCCCTCCCTCCTGCTCACCTCCAACTGTGAGCATTTTACCTATTTAAATATCAGAAAAAAAAAAAAGAATCTAATCCTGAGGGTTCCATTCCTGACATATTTATGCCTGAAGCAGATTGAGAGTGTAAAATAGACTTTTCACAGATGAAGAGACGTTATGCTTTTTACCCCAGGAAGGGAAACTTCAGCAGTTGCCAAGGCAACTGCAGAATTCAAGCTCACACGCTGGCTGCCTGAGGACCATCTGAGGGACCAGTCTCCTCTGCCGTCACTCACTGTCACACCAAGTGCACGGACCTCGGTTGTGAATTCAAGGCGAGAATCAGTCCCCAAACCTGTAAGAAACGAGACTAAAGTCTCTGAATTACTGAAAAAGCAGGTGGGCCCCCTCAATAGAAAAGTATGTACATGATACCCTTTTAGAATAAATAATTGATATCTTTAGAGGGGAAACGAGGAGCAGGTCCATAAGGCTCAACTAATACTGTACGGGAAAGTTACATTAGTCTGTAGCACAACAAGCAAAGAAACAGTGGGTGTGAAAACACACTTTACTGCCAATGAGAACGTCATACTGCTGTCTGGGTGAGAGAATACTTTGGTTCACTCAGGCTGGGAAACCAGCAACACTGGGACAGATTGTGTTTCTTGTTTATATTTGTAAATGAAATGTGGAAACACGCTGAGATTTGTAAAGGTTGCAGATGATAGAATATGGCCTTAAAAAGAGTGATGGTTTATATAGTGGTCTATATAAATTAATATATAGTTAATGCAATAATATATAATTAATGCTATCTCTCCATCTCGGCCCCCTGTCTTAAGCCAGGAAACCTTACTGCCTCATATCTATCAGGGGCCCAGACTCCAGGAATCTTGAGGGGTGACTACAGCCACTGCTATTTTGTATTTGCCCCTCCCCTTCTCTTTCCTAGTCCCTGGAAATCAGTTTTGTTGCAACTGCTGCGAATGCCCTTGCGAAACAAGTGGAGTGCGTAGTGCTAGAGAGTAGACGATATACATGTCTAAGTGGGATGAGAGTGCCCCTCAACAAAGCAATCTTGGGGAACTGGGGGGAAAGGACGGCATGTGTCCACATGCACCTAATTCATAACACCCTGGAGTCCTTTTACCCACCCAAATGGACCCCTCCCCTCCACTATCTCTGATCTTGACCTGGGCAGGCCCAAAGTATGTCCTTTTTATGAAACATACACATGTTGAAAGTACAGCAGAGCAAGGAAGATGCTGTGCTCTACAGTTCGATGACCTGGCTTTGAAGTTCAGTTCTACCATTTACCAGCCGTGTGAACCTGAGCAAATTACTTAACTTCCCCATGTCTCAGCTTCTTCATCTGTAAAATGAGGATAATAACAGCACTTATCTCACTGTGAGTTGTGTAAGAATTAAATGGTATAATCTATATAAAAAGTTGAGAACCGTGCCTAGCACGTTGCAACTAACAAGTTTGCTTATTGTCCTACTGGCGTCCTGGTTTCTTGTTCAGACCTGGGCATGGCTGCCTCATGCAGATACAACGTACTTGGGAATATGAAATGTTAAGCCACAAAACAAAGAACAACATATTCTGGTACAGTGGTATTAAGTTTCAATTTCCTAACACAACTGTAAAAACAATGTTAATAAAATGTTGATATTTTTCTAGAGGCTTGTAATGGCAAAAATACAACCAACAGAACAGAATTGAATCCCTTTAGCACCAATGCCTGCTTTATGAAATCTGTTCCATGGAATGTTTACTGCAAGAGGTCAAAGAGTTTTAAATGATAAAAGCTGTCTGGTAATTTTAAAGAGACAGTGATAGAATTTATTATACTGAGGATGGAAAAACCTACTTCAGTCTGGTTCTCATAGTGTCCTGTTTTCAATTCACAAGAAGGAGGTGCTTGTCCTTTACTGACATCCTTTATGCTTTGCTTGGGCCAAGATCACATGCTTGTGAGGTGGCTTTGGAATTGACGGACCACTCACTGGGAAACTATAGCTTCCCCCAGATGCGCTTCCTTTGCCAATGTGGAAAAGCAATTGGCCTCCTGGATCAATATCCATCAGTAGGTATAGTGGTGGAGTGAGGTTGGTCTCTTGGGTTTGGGCCACATTTGTAAGTGCCTAAGAAGCTGCCGCTTTTATTGCAGCATTAGGTGTTTTACAGATATACATGCCAATATTGAGTTATACTTGTTTGAAAAATATCTTCTTATACCAATCATTCTGTAATAATTGTTTAAAATGCTACTGAAGTTACTAAATGATTAGTCAGAAATCAAGCCCATGTTATAGCTAGGTACAAGATGTCTTCTGCCATGCTTCAAAGAAAGACTGAAAAACAGGTGGAATTATTTGTTACAACAATGTCCAAGAAAACTTTCTGCAATGATGGAAATTTCTGTGTCTGTGCTGTCCAATGTGATAGCTACTATTCACATGAAGGTATTGAGCACTTGAAAAGAGGCTAGTGCTGAAGAATTCAATTTTTTTATTCCATTTTAATCAATTTAAATTTAAATAGCTACATGAGGTTAATGGTTATCATCCTGGACAGTGCAAGTTTAGAGCATAATTTTAAAAACCTCTCTAAATCTCATATCTTAATAAGCTAAAGAAAAGATTTGAACTGCATCAATGGTTCTCAATCATGGCTGCACAACGACATTAATCAAGAAGCATTAAAAATTACTGGTACGATTCCCCGGACTATGCACCCCCCCCAAAAAAAAATTGCCTGTTCTTAGTTTCCCATTCCAATGTTATTTAATTGATCTGACTTTGCAGTCTGTTCTCTGAGATTTTTTAAAGCCCCCAGGTAATTCTAATATACAGCCAAGGTTTGGAACCACCCCTGAACAGGTTATTTTTATGTTCCCTTCTAGTTCTGGATTTAGCTGCAAATTATACCAAATTTAGAATTCTGTAAGGCAGTTAGGGTAATTAAGCTTGTTGCAGTAAAAAAATTACATACATACGGATGTAGGCCTTTTACAAAAGCTGTCTGACCTAAAACGTATCTGCAAGAATTATTTGAAAATATTAAGCCATATTAATTTAATATACTCCTCTGGAGATTTTTCAGGCTATTGTAGTAATAGGCAAAGAAGAAGTTACATGTATGCACTTGTTTGGGATCTCACAGCAGCCTTGTGTCAAAGTTTGGACATCTGCCCATGAGCCCGCATGGGGTGACCTCACTGAGTAATTCAAGCTGCAAGTTCATGGAGATCTCAGTGGGAGGTCTGTGCGCCAATCCCTTGGAGTACCACACAACAACTGCTGAGTTTGTATCTTCCCTGGGATTAGAAAAATAGAGTTTTCGGCCAACCCATTCTCTCTCAAAGCTACTATAGTAATAGCTCCAGGAAGTGTCAAGACAGTTGTTCCCAGGATTTTTAGGACCTAAAACAAATGTACATTTCTGCTGACTAATAAATAGTTCAAATACTGTGTAAAACCGATAGAATGATTCAGTTTGCTTTTGTTTTTGTTTTATTTTTTAACAACTCAGTGTGAAAGGTTAAGCTGACACATAGCAGGACCTTTTGTACACCTTGACTAGTTGAGTCTATATTTATGGGAGAGCAAAGGTCTAAGAATAGTTAAAATGTTTTGAAATCAACAAGAATGTGGGGAAGGGATGTTCATTTTACCAGATTGCTATACAATTGCTTTAAAATAAGAGGACAGCAAATGGACCACTGGAACAGAACAGAGCCCAGAACCAGACTCTATGCATTTCTGCATTTTTGACCTGACAGATAACAGCATTACAAATCCATTGGGGAGAGGACAACCTGATAAATCTCACTGGGAAAACTGCTTATCTATCTATATAAAAATAAAATTAGGGGGTGCAAGGGTAGTTCAGTGGTAGAATTCTCACCTGCCATGCAGGAGACCTGGGTTCATTTCCCGGCCCATGCACAAACTAAAAAAAATCAACAAGTGGTGCTACAATAACGGGATAGTCACATGGAAAAAGAATGGAATGTGACCCCCACCATAAAACATTAAACAAGCAAACAAACAAATAAATAAATAAAATAAAATTAGATCCCTACTTCTTGCCTTTATACGAGTAATTTCCAGGAAGTTGTGAAAAGTAAACCTTTAGACAGAACTGAGGATGTAAATTATACTTTACCCCTTGGCTCATAAACTCACCAACGGGAAAGACTGAAATTTGCTCACATAAAATTAAAACTTCTATATTTTAAGAGAGTATAAAGAAAATTAAAAGACCAGACTTAGGGAAAATGCATTTGCAACATGTAACTGAAAAAATTAAAAGCTCTTATAAAGTAATAAGCAATAAGACCAAAAGAAAAATGGGCAAAGAATCTAAATAAGCTATTCACCAAACAGAGTTTCATATTTGCCAATAAACATATAAAAAGATGTGTCTCTCCAGTAGTGAGGTACATTCACTTTTAAGCCACAATAATACACCATTTCACACCATCAGATTTGCAAAAATCATAAAGACTAATAGTATCAAGAGTTAGTACGGGTATGGAATACTCGAAACTCTTAAATACTGCTAACAGGAGTGAAGATTGGTATAACCTTGGAAAGAAATTCAATAATATCTAGAAACATTGAAGGTAAGCATTTCCTATGATCCTGCAATATTACTTGTAATCTTTGTGGTGGTTTAAAGCTGTATGTACCCCAGAAAAACATGTTCTTAAATGTAAACCATTCCCGTAGGTAGGGTCTTTTGATGAGGTTACTTCAGTTAAGAGGGTGTGGCCCACCTCAATTAGGTTGAGTCTTAATCCGATCACTGGAGTCCTTTATAGGTGGAGTGAAATTCAGAAAGATGGAGAGAAATCCACAGGAAGCAAGAGGCTGGACATCGACGGAACCCAGAAGAGAAGAGAAAGACCAGGGGATCCACCATTTGCCTTGCCATGTGACAGAGGAGCCTAGGATTGCTGGCAGCTAGCTCCAGAATGCTGGTTTCAGGAAGAAAGCATCACATTGATGACAATTTGATTTGGACTTTCTTTAACCTCAAAACTGTAAGCTACTAAATTCCCATTGTTTAAGCCAACCGATTTCATCGTATTTGTTTGAGCAGCCTAGGAAGCAAAAATAGTATGTATCCTAGAGAAATTTTTGCGTATGCATGCAAGAGGATGTTTATTGACATATTCATTGAGACATTGCTTATAAAAGCAAACAATTAGAAACAAAATTATTGTCCATAGTAGAAATGCTAACCAAGTTGTGGAATAGTTCAAGAAATTGATAAGTCAGAGCCAGATGTATCAATATAAATATGTCTGAGCATAATGTTGAGTGAAAAACTAGTTGTGGGAAGATATATACAAACTTCTATTTGTATGAAGCTTGAAAGCAAGTAAAATATTTATTGTTTATAGAGACTTACATGTGCTAGATAAAATAAAGACACTCATGGATTCATTTACTTTGGGGGAAAGGGATGAAATTGGAGAGAAAAACACAAAGAGCTTCAAATGTGTTAAAATTTTTATCAAGCAGAGTTTTGGATTCACAAGTGTTCATCATACATTGTATATAGTTTGCTCAAAATACTTCATTAAGAAATAAAGGGGAATAGATTGACTATACCCCAGAGAATGATCAATTACAAGATTTCAATGATTAAGGAAAGAAAATGACAAAGTCACAAGTTAAGGACTCTATTGGACAATGTAACTGTTATCAGGCTCATGTGTGTGGTGGGTGTGGACTTGGTCTAAAACTCAGGTGTGTAAGAAATCCCTCTTAATTTTAATAAAGATCAACATGTTTTCTATTTTAAGCCACTATTTAGACCCAAGTCTGTTGTAGGGAAGAGGAATCTGTCTATTTTTGGACGTGATCTGTCCTGGAGACCCCTATCCATCTCTAGCATCTGAACTAGCCTCCATCACTGATCTCAGCAAGATGCGTCCCCTCCACTTCAGTGGTCCTCTAATGTTCTTTTCTGGCTTTGGTTTGAGAACAGAAATTCTTCTGTAAGAATGTCTGGGCTGGCCCTGTCTGCCTAGACAGAGGGGTAAGGGCCAGGGAGCATTAGTTGCTATTTCAAAAATAGTATTTTAGTCCATACTTACTTTCTCTGAGGGAGCTTTGAGTCTAGAAAGTAAGAAGGACATACAGCAAAATTAAGTAACTGCTTAGACAAATATGGCAGGAGTTAAAGGATTATCTTACTAGTAATTTCTAAATGAGCTCACCTATTTAAGAAAAAGCACACATATTGCAAGACAACCAAAAAAAAAAATTACTTTCCAACCCTATTTCGTACATCTTGTCAGAAACTTTGTTCCTATCCGAAATTAAATGTGAAATAAGTAACTAATGCTTTGGAAAATAGATAGGTTCATTGGAATATCTTCAGATTCAGTCCAGATTGTTAGAATTGTGCAGTTTCCATTTAGGCAGGGTTAAGAGTTGGAGGTGACTGTGTGCAGACTTAGACAGGATGAATGAAGCTGTAGGTCTTAGGGAATTCTACTATACAATCATCCTACTTCTTGCCAAGTTCCATCTTGGTTGCTATATGGAAAGCAGCCCTCTGACTCTTTCTTTTTCCTCTTTCCCTGTCAAACCAAAGGCCAGAATTGGACTTGTCTTAAGGACTTTGGGGTATATACAAGAACTTCCTGTACCCCAGATTCTCTCCACTTATTTCCTGATATCTACAAATCCTTAATGGCACGGGACCCTGTTTGTTCTTTTTAAATTCAGTTAGAGATGTATTTAAAGACAAGTAAGTGGTGTGGGAATGACAATGGCTAAAACTTCCTTACTTTAATCGAGTGATTTTCAAATTGTGATCTCCAGGCCAGCAGCACCAGCATTATTTGTGGGACTTCTTAGAAATGCAAATTCCTTGGCCCATTCCAGACCGAGTGAATGAAAAACTCTGTGGGATGAGGCTTAGCATGAAGTTTGAGAACCAACTGCTCTAAACTGAACAATTAAACCAACAACTAAGAACAAATCTACCCTCACTTCCCACTCCCAATGTAATTGGAGGTGAAGGGACTAGACAAAGCAGAAGGGTCTTAGGACCTGGAGGAGAATGGTGTAGAAAGCTCAGAAGCTGGGGCAGACAGCATTCAGTGGAAACAGTTGGGGAAAGCACAGACACGTTTAATGTAGCCATCGCCCAGACCTCACCTACACCTACTTCCTTCTCTGGGGAAGTCAGCTGCACACACTAAATGGCCATCCTCCAGTCTTCCGCTCCCCCCACCTCTTTTTCTATAGTGTGCTGTTCCACAAACTGGGGGAAATATCAAGTCTAATGGAAAAGCCTGGCCAGAACTTTAACCTGCAAACAAGAAATAAGCAGCTCCAAATTCTTATCAGAATGGGAAGTCTCAGTGGCTGTGCTCCCTCCTCTCCTAAAGTAGATAAAAACAAAGCAATACAAAACAAAACAAAAACTACACTCAAACACTATAGATTGGGTTCTCTTTTTTGGCATGAAGTGAGGCAGGCAGAGCTGCCATCTATCTGTTGACACCAACTTGGAGCATTTACAAAATATACAAAATTGCCTAAAGTTGGAAGCAATCCAAGTGTCTAATAACTGATGAATGGATAAACAAAATGTTACACACACACATACAACATTTTGTTTATCCATTCATCAGTTATTAGACACTTGGATTGCTTCCAACTTTAGGCAATTTTGAATAATGCCATGATGAACATTGGTGTGCAAATGTCTGTTTGAGTCCCTGCTTTCAATTCTTTTTAGAAGTGAGAGTGCCAGGTCATCTTGTAATTCTATACTTAATTGTATGAGGAACTGCTAAACTATTATCCACAATGACTGCACCATTTTACATTTCCACCAACAATGAATGAGTGTCCCTATTTCCCTAAATCCTTTCAATATTTATTTTCTATTTTTTAAGAGTAGCTATTCTAGTGGATGGTAATGAAATAGCATCTCATTTTGGATTTGATTTTCATTTCCCCAATAACTGGGCATATTTCATGTGCTTTTTGGCCATTTCTGTATCTACTTTGGAGAAATGTCTATTCAAGTTTTTTTTTCCTATTTTTAAGTTGGGTTGTTCTTCTTTTTGTTGCTCAGTTGTAGGATTTCTTTATATATTCTGGATTCTAAGCCTTTATCAGATATATGGTTTTCAAATATTTTTTCCCATTCTGTAAGATGTCCCTTTATTTCATGATTAAGTCCTTTGATGCATGAAAGTTTTTGATTTAGATTAAATCCTATTTATCTATTTTTTCTTTTGTTGCTCATGCTTTTGATGTAAAGTCTAAAAAACCATTGCATAACACAGGCATCCTGAAGATGCTTCCTATGTTTTCTTCTAGGAGTTTGATATTTCTAACTCTTATATTTAGGTCTTTCACCCATTTTGAGTTGATTTTGTATATGGTGTGATGTAGGAGTCCCTTTTTCTTCTTCTTTTTGCTAATGGATTTGCAGTTTTCCTAGAACCATTTGTTGAAGAGATTATTCTTCCCCCAATTGAGTAGTTATTGCTATCTTCTCAAAAATCAGTTAGTCATAAATGTGAGTGTTGCTTTTCTACTGCTCAATTATGTGTCTTTGTAATATGCTTTAAGATTGGGAAGTGTGCACTGTCCAACGTCCTTCTTCTTTTTTCAGAATGGATTTAGCTATTCAGGTCCCCTTACCCTTATATATAAATTTGATGATTAGCTTTTCCATTGCTTCAAAGGAGGTTGTTGGAATTTTTGTTGGGATTGCATTGAATCTATACATTGCTTTGGATCATGTTTCAGTTTGCTAAAGCTTCCAGTTTGCAATATACCAGAAATAGATTGGCTTTTATAAACGGGTTTATTAAGTTACAAATTTACAGTTCTAAGGCCATAAAAATGTCCAAACTAAGGCATCCACAGAAAGATACTTTGACTCTGAAGAAAGGGTGATAGCATCTGGGGTTTCTATGTTATATGGGAAGGCATATGGCAACATTTGCTGTCCTTCATTCCTGGCATCTGGTTTCAATTGGCCCTCCCAGCTTCTTCTTCCAGTGGCTTTCTCTCTAAGTGTCTATGGGTCCTCACTTAGCTTATCCAGGGCACACTCTGGGTTTTACTCCTTAGTTTAACATCTCCAAACACCTAGGTCTTCATTTCATCTCTCTGCTCTCTATGCTGGCTGCGAGCTCTCTCTAAGTTTTTTACCTTTTGTTCTCTTTATAGAAGACTCCAGTAAAAGGATTAAGACATACCTTTAATGAGTAGGGTCACGTCGCCTTGGAAACAACCTAATCTAAAAGTCTTACCCAAACAATATGTCTGCCCCCATAAGATTGGCTTAGAAGAACATGGCTTTTCTGGAGGTGCATAATAATTTCAAACAGCACATTTCACCCTCTGGACACCAAAAAGTCATATTCTTTCCACACACAAAATAGATTCATTCCCTCACAATATCACAAAAACCTTAAACCATTTCAGTAACAATACAAATACAATACCAAGTCAAAAACAGGACACACTCTTATCAAATCAACTACAGGCATGGTTTGTCCTAAGCCAAAATTTTCCTCTGGCTGTGGATCTGTGAAACTTAGAACTAGTTACCTGTTGCTAATATACAAAGGAGTAACAGTCATAGGATAAACATTCCCATTGCCATAGGAAGAAATTGGAAGGAAAACAGAGGTCACCGGACCCAATCAGTTTCAAAAACCTGCAGAACAAGTTTATTAGATTATTACCTAGTTTGTTAGATTATTCTGTGAATCACTTATAGAATGACATTTCTCCTAGGGCTTGAGAGAATAGCAGTCCTACCCTTTCCAAGGGCTTACGCAGAGGCCAGGCTCTCTCCAAACACTGGGATGAGGGTTGCAATATTGGAGACCATTGGGGAGACAACCTTGTTCTTGGTCCCCCCCTCTCCAGGTATGTCAGCAACACCTGGACTCTCTACCACCTCTGGGGCATAGACTAAAACCCTTCAGAACAAGGGGGTGGCAGCCAGGCACTCCTCAATCCCTGGAGAATGTGCTCCATCCTCTCTGATGCTTGAGATAGCAACACTTTTCTGCCGCCCTCTGTCTCCAGGCAAACTCACTCTCTCCACATGTATGGATAGATAATGCTCTCCTGGCCTGAGATTTCCTAGCTCCAGACCTTAGCTTCCATGGTTCTGCCTTTGAAGTAATTTTTCCTTCAATCTGTCCCTTTCTGTCCCTTTTAGTCCAGACTGGCAGTGGTCCTGTTCATACAGATCCAAAATCATGGCCATCTTGGTAAAAATCCAAACTAAATAATGCATAAAAGTCTCACAATTTACATTTTAGTTGCATTCCTGGAAATTTCTTTGAATATTATAACCATGCACAAATGCTTTCTTTTTCTTTCTTTTCTTATGTGAAAGAAAATATGTCTTTGCTCTTAATAATTATAAACAGAATTTTTAGCAACATGAATGTTCATGGGACATTAAAGTTCCTTCAGGGTTATTCTTTGTTGTATGGACCATCCCTTTCATCACAGGCAGGCTGGCATCCCTGATCCTTGGCCCAAAATCAAAGACTCCTCCATGATTTCCAAAGTGCCTTCCAGGAAGCATTGTAGACCATTCTCCCCACACATCTTGAGAACCATTATTCTAAAATCTAAAATCTTACCCTCTTTTGCAGCTAGCTGCCAAAATAGGAAACATCTGAAACTCATTTAACACAAATGTCTTTTTTAAATCAATTTTTAAATTTTTGTTAAAATACCAAAAAACACCAAACAAATGCAAGCATTCTTATTTTGATCATTCTGTTCTACATATATAATCAGCAATTCACAATATCATCACACAGTTTCATATTCATCATCATGAACATTTCTCAGAACATTCACATCTATTCAGAAAAAGAAATAAAAAGAAAACAGAAAAAAATTCATACTTACCATACCCCCACCCGTCCCCTCACCAATCACCAGTATTTCACTCTAAATTAATTTTAACATTTGTTCCCCCTATTATTCATCTTTATTCCATATGATTTACTTGTCTGTTGATAAGATAAATAAAAGGAGCATCAGACACAAGGTTCTTACAATCACACAGTCACGTTGTGAAAGCTGTATCATTATATAATCATCTTCAAGAAACATGGCTACTGGAGCACAGCTCCACATTTTCAGGCAGTCCGCTCCAGCCTCTCTACTACATCGACTAACAAGGTGGTATCTATTTAATGCATAAGAATAACCTCCAGGATAACCTTTCGACTCTGTTTGGAATCTCTCAGCCATTGACACTTATTTTGTCTCATTCCACTCTTCCCACTTTTGGTCAAGAAGGTTTTCTCAAACCCCTGATGCTGAGTCTCAACTCATTCTAGGGGTTTTCTCAATCCCTTGATGCTGAGTTCCAGCTTATTCCAGGATTTCTGTCCCACGTTGCCAGGAAGGTCTACATCTCTGGGAGTCATGTCCCACATGACAGGGGGAGGGTGGTGAGTTTGCTTATTGTGTTGGCTGGAGAGAGGGGCCACATCCGAGCAACAAAAGAGATTCTCTTGGGGGTGGCTCTTAGGTTTAATTTTAAGTAGGCTTGACCTATCCTTTGTGGGGTTAAGTTTCATATGATCAAACCCCAACATTGGGGACTCAGCCTGTTGCTTTGATTGTCTGCACTGCTTGTGAGAATATCAAGAATTCAACTTGGGGAAGTTGAATTTTCCCTCTTTCTCACCATTCCCCAAAGGGGACTTTGCAAATACTTTTTTATTCACTGTTCAAATCACTCTGGGATTTATTGGGGCATCACTCTGGCAAACCAACAAAGTCTCATGTCCTACTCAAGGTTCCATGTACTTATGGTGTTCAATTAAGCTGTCTACATAAGTTATATTAGGAAATGCACTAGTCAAAATATAAATTTTGTACCAAATTGTTCTAGTTTGCTAGCTACCAGAATGCAATACACCAGAGACAGATTGGCTTTTAATAAAAGGGGATTTATTTTGTTGGTTCTTCAGAGGAAAGGCAGCTAACTTTCCACCGAGGTTCTTCCTTACATGGAAGGCACAGGATGGTCTCTGCTGGTCTTCTCTCCAGGCCCCTGGGTTCCAACAACTTTCCCCGGGGTGACTTCTTTCTGCATCTCCAAAGGCCTGGGCTGAGCTGCGAGTTCTGAGATGAGGAATGCCGAGCTGCCTAGCTGTGCTATGTTGCAATCTCTCATTTAAGCACCAGCCAATTAAGTCAAACATCACTCATTGCAGCAGACACACCTCCTAGCCGACTGCAGATGTAATTAGCAACAGATGAGGTTCACGTACCATTGGCTTATGTCCGCAGCAACAAGATTAGGTATGCTCACCTGGCCAAGTTGACAAGTGAATCTAACTAACACACAAATCAACATTTTTTGCTTTAGTCTCACACATAAATTAAAATTTTAAAATTTTAATTGCCATCTATTTTCAGCACCCTGCAGTAATGACATTCCTGTGTTCGTCCTCATGCAAAAACATTTTTAAATTTTTTACATTTAGTCACTATCATTGTACACTCTAGGCATTCCTAGATTATACCATCTCAGCCTTTATAGTCTTTCTTTCTTTCTGATTTCATTTGTGCCCCCAGTCCTCTTCCCTCTATCATTCTCAAATTCAGCTTCATTCAGTGTTTTAACATAATTGTATTACAGTTAGGTAGTATCATGCTGTCCATTTCTGAGTTTTTACATTCAGTCCTGTTGCACAATCTGTATCCCTTCAGCTCCAATTACCCAATATCTTACCTTATTTCTATCTCCTGATGGTCTCTGTTTCCAATGAAATTCTCCAAGTTTATTCACTAATGTCAGTTCATATTAGTGAGACCATACAGTATTTGTCCTTTTGTTTCTGGCTTATCTAACTCAGCATAATGTCCTTCAGGTCCATCCATGTTATTATTTACTTCATAACTTTATTCTGTCTTACAGCTGCATAATATTCCATCGTATGTATATACCACAGTTTGTGTAGCCACTTGTCTGTTGATGGACATTTTGACTGTTTCCATCTCTTTGCAATTAACACAAATTTCTTTGACTGACAACTTTATATATTATTTCCAGGGATATTTTACCTGTCATTAGAACAAATGTTTACTCCAGGGAGAAAATCATGGCATCCTAAGATTTAGCAGCAAGTTTGGTGATAGGGATTTTGCTAGCATGACCTTCCAGTTTACCTCTTGCCATTTTTCCTACCTGTAGAATGTGACAAGAGGGCCACAAGTTCTCTTGCACCTTCTGAACCAAGAGTAGGCAAGTGAGTCTGATTAACTGCACAGCAGCAGGAATTGCCTTCTAGAAGAGTGACTTAAGTTTTAAGACAGTGAAATTGTAAACTCTACCTAAATAGGTGTTTACTCAGGGTCCCCGCAGGAAATACCATACTCAAGTGAGGATAATTCAAGTAGGGTTTAATAAGGGGATTGTTTACAAAGGCATGGTCAGGGTGAGGGAAGCCACAACAAGATTCTGGAGACTGTTATTGCTCCTAAGCCTGAAGAGACAAGAGAAAGAGTTGTTGCTGAAACCTAGAAGGAAATGGACACTCAGAGCAAGTGCCTTGAGAGGACCTGTGTCTTTTGGGGAAGGCTGCAGTCAGCCAAGGTGACCCTATAAGGAGGGAGCTGGGGGAATCTTCATCTTCCCTCTGTTCAGGAGGTTGAATTCCCTGGGAAGCCAGAGGGCAAGGAACCACAAAGGTCTCTCTCCTGGACAGAGAGTAGGATGGAGAAGTGGAGGGTTGATCTGGACATTTGTTGTGCTGGCTATTTTCTGAATTCTTTTATGGAACTTTTAGAATGCAGTACATTGTAATATAGTAGATTTAATCTTTCCCTTTAAAGGTTACCTACTGCTAATTTGCATGTACATAGACATAAGCGTAAGTTGAATATGTCATACATAGTTGAATGCTGTGCATAATATGTACATAATATAGTTGAATATGTTGTACATAAAATGTTGTACAATTGATTTTGACAAATGAAAGTGAAGCAAAATGTGTTTTAGGCCACAGGCCAAGAAGACCAGGAAAGTGGAGTTAGTTCAGGCTGTGTCTTGTTTTACATCAGTATTCAGTTCTCAGTTATGGATGGCAACACTGTGTAAAAGAATGACATGAAGTTTTGAGTCAGACTTAGCTTTTCAAATTGGCTTTGCATGGCTAGCTTGTCAACCTGGCCAGATTACTTCACTTCTGAGCCTCAGCTCCTTGTCTGAAACCTGTCTTCCACTGTTATGTGGACTAGTGAAACTGTGAATGAAAAATGAGGTGACTATAAAACACTTTTACATTCTAGGTACTTGGCAAATGTTAAACCAGTGATTCTCTTTTTTTAAAGCATCATTTAAAAATTTCCTTCTGACTTTTAAAATTATTATTTTTTTGACAGATCTTCACATACATACAGTCCATACATGGTGTACAATCAATGGCTCACAATATCATTACATAGTTGTATATTCATTACCATGATCATTTTTAGAATATTTGCATCACTCCAGAAAAAGAAATAAAAAGAAAATACTAGTGCATTCCATACCCCTTACTCCTTCCTCTCATTAACTACTAGTATTTCAAACCACCCAATTTATTTTACCCCTTAAGCTTCCTATTATTTATTTATACTTTATCCATATTTTTTTCTCATCGGGCCATACCCTGGATAAAAGGGGCATCAGACACAAAGTCTTTACAATCACATAAGCACATTGTAAAAGCTATAAAGTTATATAGCCTTCTTCAAGAATTACAGCTTCTGGAACACAGCTCAACAGTTTTTGTGCTTCCCTCCAGCCACTCCAATATTCTAGACCAGTGATTCTTAAAGAGCAGTCCTCAGTTTAGCTGCATCAGTATTATCTGGGAACTTGTAAAGAAATGCAAATTCCCCAGAGGTGGAGCCCAACAATCTGAATTTATGCAAGCTGCCCCGATTCTGATGCATGCTAAAATTTGGAAACTACTGTGTCAGACCTTCTCTGACCTGATGAAAAAGGGGCAGGACACACAGATGTGTGGTGCAGGAGATACCTGAAACTTCTCCTCTATGTGAGCTCCCAGAGAAAGCGTGTTGGGGGTATCTCTATTTACTGTCCTCTTATCTCTGTGGAAGAATTAGAGTTAGAGGAACACTGCTCTCCTTTTTCTCCCACACTCTCATTAAACAAGCTTTTCTCCAAGAATTTGTCCTGCTGTCTCCGTGATTGGGTGGGTATGTCTAATCCTGGGGCCAAGTATTAAAGCTCATTGTGGCTATATATCTAAGTCATCTCTTCCAATTTAGCTTCTATCAAGAGTAAAGTTATCATTTTGGATCTCTCTGCTGAATTCTTGCATTGCATCTACTTTTCAATTGGTTCTGGGGAGGGAAAAAAGGAGTGTTCTTTCCAGTGATACACTGTGGTAGTCAGCCTCTAAGAATGTCCCCAAGTTTCCCCATCTTTGTGTTTTCACATCCTTGTGTGGTCCCCTCCCTCCCACATTGTGCCAGGGTTGGTCTGTATGATCAATACAATGTAGGAACAGTGATATGTCCGTTCTAAGGTTAAGTTAAAATAGACACTGTGGATTCCATATCTCTCTCCTCTTTCCCCTACTCTCTCTTTCTCATGGATCACTTGCTCTGGGTGTAATGAGCAGCCCTGTGGAGAGGCCCACATGACAAACAACCAGGAGTGAGATTGGAAGCAGGATCTTCAGCCCCAGCCAACCCTCCAGAAGACTGCAGCCATGCCTGGCAGCTTGACTGCAACTTAATGAGGGCACTCGAACCACAAAATCCTAGCCAAGCTGCTCTTGGATTCCTGGTCCTCAGACACTGTGAGATAATAGATGTTTGTTGTTTTAAGCTATTAAGTTTTGGAAGTAATTTGTTATACTAAAATAGAAAACTAATATAGATTTTAGTACCTGAAATTGGGGTGCTACCATAACAAACACCTAGAATATGGGAATGGCTTTGGAACTGGGCAATGGACAGCAGCTGAAAAGACTGTAAGGGTTGCATTAATGAAAGCCTTAACTACCTCGGGGTTTAAAAGATCATCAGGAAAATCTCGTTGTAAACCAGAGGAAAGAGAATCTTTATTATATAGTGGCAAAGAGTTTAGCAACATTGTTGTCTGCAGTATTGTGGAAGGGAGAACACATAAGTAAAGAACTAGGCATCTAGCTAAGCGGATTTCCAGCCTGGGTGTTACATCTGGTTCCTTCTTGTTCCTGGTAACAAAAACAAGAGGGAGATCAGCTAAAGCACTGGTAAATGAAAGGAGCTACGATTTGCTACTTGTCTTTACAGAGGGGAAACAATGCTAAATTTAAGGTCAAATCCAGGGTACCGTCAGGAACTAAATGCAAAGCTGATATATATATATATATATTATATATATATATATATTATATATATATATATAATATATAATATTTTGTTATAAGCTAAGAAAGATCAAAAAGTGGTGCCTAAGATGACCAGTTTAGTCACACAAAATGCTCTGTACAGTTTTCAACAGTTTGACTCACAGATCCTCTCAATCCAACAACAGGGCATTTAAAAAGCTTAAGAGTATTGCCCCTCAGCAGAATCTGAAGGTAGAGAAGGGATTTTCTCAAAGAGATTTGTGAGTATGACTTTTATTTAATTGAACGACCCTCCTTCTCAGGAGGTTCACAAAATTTTAGAAAGAATTGGATCAGCAGAAACGTTGTCAACTTGAACTCAAAGGAACAGAGAGAGTTTAAAATGAAGAAAAGATATTCCCCTACAATTCAGTTGTGGTCTAAGGAAATATTCAGCTGCATACATTTTCTAATTTTCAAGAGAAAGAAAGGATGGCTCAGAGTTTGGAACCATGGAGAATAATTCCTGGGTAGGAATAGGACTGTATCCTAAAGAGCGTCCAACATATGCTTGGCTGGATTTCAGAAGTGCTATGGACTGGTGTTCGCTGTGTACCTCCCATGTGCCCCCCTTTTGAATAGTCTTCTAAGGTGTTTATCCTGTCCTTGTTTCATCATTGTATACTAGGTATGTGGGAGGCAGATAGCTTCTCTCTTGAGTCCTTAGGTTTTTAAATTGAGAGGCACTGTACTCAAGGACCTGTACTTAAGGGACCATATCCAAGGAGCCTTGGGCACCTAGACCTGATTTTAAATGACAAGATTCTGGATTTGAGCTGATGCTATGATGGGATGAGATTTTTAGAGGTCTTGGAATGGGGTGAGCATATTTTTTTATGTGGGGTAGGTGTGAATCATTGGGGTCCAAAGGGTGACTGAAGTAGCCAGCCTCTAAGAAGGACCCAGTATTGCCTTCTCTTGGTTTTGGGCCCTTGTATAGTCCCTTCCTATGTTGTACCAGGATTGGGCTGTGTGACCAATAGAATATAGCAGAAATGATGGTATATCGCTTCCAAGATTAGATTATAAAAGACTGTGGCTTCCATCTTTGTCTTTCGAGATTTCATCCCTCACTGTGAGGGAAGCCAGCTGCCATAATGAGCAGTCCAATGGGAAGTACCAAGTCTTGAGAAACTGAGGCCTGTCAACAACGACATGAATGAGCTTGAAAGCAGATTCTCCAGCCCAAGTCAAGCTTTCAGATGATTTCAGCCCAGCTGACAGCTAAACTATTATCTCCTGAGTCAGAACCATCCAGAGAAGCCACTCCTGGATCCCTGACCCTACAATTTGTGTGAGATAATGAATTGTCTGTTAAGTTCCTACATTTGGTATCACTTTTTAAATGTACTAATAGGTAACACACACTTATCCTAGTTATACCACATACTATAAGATCTGACAAAAGAGAAATTTAAAAATGTATTTGGATAAATAGTGGTTATCTATATATTTAGAACATGTCCCTCTTACAGGAAGGAGAAATGGCTCTTTCTTTTGTTTTAGTATAATCCTTTTGATAGACGTGAAAACTTGAATTTAGCAGTATTCCTAATAGACATTGTTCATACTCTGCCTTTATTGTAGACAATTCTGAATAGAGAAAATCAACATAATTTTTCTTCTTGTATTTAAGAATGATGCCAGTTAAACTTTTCATAAAACTTTTAAATTAGTTGGCTTTAATATTAAGAATGCAAATATCTTGGAATTCATCCAGATCTCTAAGCAATACTCTTTTACTCAATCCCCTTTAGATTTTTTTAGATAGAAATTGGTGGCAATTCTATTCTTGTAAGATTCAGTGTTTGTAGTGGTGCCTTTAAAATGCCTAGATGGGCTCTAGACCAATATTCAGGATAGAAAGCTTCACTTAACGTCTATTTCTCTATGTTTTATATATTTTCCTAAACCCGCACGTGCATTCTGACATTCTTTTTGCCCCTGACTATTATAGAGAATCATGAAAATCCAATACATTTTAAAACAATCAACTCTAATGTCTAAACTCTCCTTCCCAAAAGCACACACACAGTAACCACAATTCATCTCTCCACATAATAACTGCCTTTCACTCTCAAGTTATTACCTGTTTCACATTCTTTTTCCTACCTATAACTAATTTGTCCAGTCAACTGGGTATCTGTTTTTCTAACCTCATTTTTGGAAAATGGGCTATCCTTTTGTTTTCAGAGCCCTGTATTCTAGAACATGTAAGGGCTTGTTCTCAGACTATTTGCTAGCAATACACTGTCTCTGAAGATGCAAGTCTAGAAGGACTTTATAGGAAACAGTTGTAGGTCTGACTGCTGTTAGTGCTTTCCATGGGAACGTTCCACCATCTGGGAAGAAAGTTCTGGGTAGACAACAGTCAATTCTACATGGACGATACAAATGGTACTCAGCGTCACTTCATTTATTGACATTAAGTGTCTAGGTGATGAACTGCACTTGGGAAAATCTGGACAGTGAGGCAAGTTGATAAAATCAAAACAGCCCTAGAAATGTCTTAGTTGGTTAAAAAAAATTTTCCATCTTTTTAGTACATTCATTTTCCTGGAAGAAAAAAGCCCCACAGGTTCACACAAAAAACTCTTACTCCCTTTAGGAAAGAATCCTGTAGTTCATTCCTAAGTGCTTTTAGATATTTTATAAATCTGGGAATATATTATGCTATTGTCAATATATGACACCCCAGGCATGAATAAATTATTTACCATTGCTACTTTGTGAGCCCCATTCCTACCTTTATTTTCCTTCCACTGCTTTCTCCCCCCCTACCCCCCCACCCCCCACTTTTCCTTTTCTTTATCCTGGACTACACAAGCATTTGGAAAAATAACCATAACTAGGCTCTGGTACAGGATGCCACTTGAGGAGCCCGGGGCTGTGCGGGAAGGGATGTGTCATTAAAGAAGTTTGTTCCTTACTGGGAAACCAGGGAGGAAGTGTCTCAAGGGAAGCCCCAGCAGTTTGCTCTTGAACCTCAGTAGAGCTTCCACGAGGAGAGTTAGAGGGCTCTACCTTCAGTTCAGCTCATTGTTTTCAAACTCTCCTCAGATCTGACTAAATGTACACGGGGCAGCCATATTGAATAGAGATTAAAGGGTTCTCAGCAGTGTCTAACCAGGTTCCTTTTATATCTGTCTCTTCTGCCAGAAGAATCTGCCATAGATAGGACACCTTTTGGGGTCCCCTTTGATCAAGCTTTTGTAGCCAGAAGCAATGAGTAGGGCACTGAGGTTCTTCTTTCTTTGAAATGCAGGTTCTTATGACATTTACTTCAAACAGACAACATACATTTGCATTAATATTAAAAACCTGATGCAGGGTTTTAATACAGAGAGCATTTAATACAGGGTTTTAATGCACTTTCAAAGTTTCTTTATCTGTACTCAAAGCTTCACCAGATGGTTTAATATAAATGAAAAACTAAGTGGCTTGTTTAGTGGCTTTACTACTTCCACTTGAGAAAGGAGGTTAGGTAGATGTACAGGCTTTTTCCTAAAGTCTTTATTTATTTATTTTTTTTGGGGGGTGCATAATCTGGGAATTGAACCTGGGTCTCCTGCATGGAAGGTGGGTATTCTACCACTGAACCACCTGGGGACTTTTGTCTTCGTTTATTTTTATGACTTTTTCTCTAAATGTAAGAAAGCTGATTACCTCAAAACATTAATGTGCTGGCAAAAATTGTGTATTAACTAACCCAATTTCTGCATCACAGTCTTCACAGCCTTCACTTTGCACTTTGCCTTTTCAGGTCTGAGGTGCATTGCTGCAAAGGAAGCTTGTTTGGATTTAGATCTGGCCCGTTCAAAGCCTGTGCAATTTCGTTAGTGCCCCAGACAGGGCTGAATGGCCTTGAGTGTGGTTTCGACTGGCTGGAGCATTTCTACCTGAGGACTGTTTTTTTCCTCCCCACAAGGTCACCCTGTCATGATATACCTAACAAAATCAGTCGTGATTTCTTAATTTATTTTAATACCCGTGTGCGATGGTCAGGTTCTGGTGTCAACTTGGCAAAACGTTTATGCCCGGTTATCTGGTCAAGTAAGCACTGGCCTGACCGTTGCTGCAAGGATATTTCATGACTAGTTGATAGACTAGAAGGCTGGTGCATTAAATCTCCAGTCAGTTGGTTGCATCTGTGGCTGATTACATCAGTGATCAACTAAGGCATGTCTCCCACAATGAGATAATTCAATCAGTTGGAGCCTTTTAAGGAAGGAGAAAGATTCTTTTCCTGCTTCTTCGGCCAGCGAGCCTCTCCTGTGGAGTTCATCCAGACCCTTCATCGGAGCTGTCAGCTTTACAGCTTGCTCTGTGGATTTTGGACACCTCCATTCCCATGGTTGTGTTAAACCCTTTTATAAATCTCATATTTACATCTCTTCTGTTGCTTCTTTCTCCAGAGAACACTGAATAACACGCAATGTTAATATTTTGTAATAGTTTCAAATGTTTTTTACAGCTGGTTTGTTCAAATCAGGATTCAAACAAGGTCCATATATTGCATTTGATTCTTTTATCTACAATTTTCTTATTCTATACCCCTTTTTAATTTATTGGAGAAAACCAGTCCTTTATATCATACTGTGTCCTACATTCTGAATTTAGCTGACTGCTTTCTTATGATGGTATTTAAGTAGTTCCTCTGTTCCCCATATTTCCTGTAAACTGGCCATTAGATTTTGAAACTTGATTGAGGTTCAGGTTCAGTTTTCTTGGTAAGAATGCTCCTTCTGTGCAGCTCTAGAATTTCTGTTGCATTTTATCTTGAAGAATGAGGACAAGAACAAATTTTAGTAATGCTAAGTGTATTGGGAGGTGACAGCTCCACCCCTTCATTATAAAGTCCCCCATCAACTTTGCACTTAATGATTTATCAAAATTGATCATTTCCAATAGATCCATTGAGATTGAAAAATGATGATTTCCTAAGTCTATCATTCTGTCTGCATTTGTTAGCTGAATTCTATGAGGAATTTTACCATATCACCCTTCTAAATTAGCTGAAGCACAGCTTGTTCAGGAAAGATTAAGTCTTAATTTTTTCCTTTTATCAATTTTCAGAGTAAAGAGCTGGTGCCATTGAAAACTCCAATGGTGACAAATGAGTCTTTTCCTGAGTACCTCTATCAACTACTGAATTAATATATATTTATGTTTCAAGCACTGATCTTATCCTTTTGTGCTAAAATTATCCCAACTTTGCCAATGGGGCCTTTTCAGTTTGACTCCTATATCATTTTGACATAACCTTGTTAGAGTTTGATGTTTTCCTTGCTTTTTGGCACAAAAAAACCCATATCTAACATGTTTTGTAAATCTCCTGCTATGGACCTGAATCAATCATTTCTCAAAAGGAGCTTCTTTTGGGGGGAATAATAATTAAAGATCACAATCTGGGTATGAAGGGAGTTCTGCTCTTAACAAAAGCTAGATGCAATCAGACATAGTTTTCTCCTTGTGACATTGACGTTTTCTAGCTATCCACTAATAGCTATTTATATTTTATTGTGATTTCTCTTAGAGAAAATATCCTTATTATAAATCTAAAACTAAGTAGTCTTGACTTCTTTATCCCTTTGTATATTTTTTTCTGCTTCTTCGATATTATGAGTCTGCTTAGGAGTACAACCATTGAGTTTAACCAAATTAATTCTATAAATTAATAGAGAGGAAGACTGGTAGCAAATACTAAGTAACTACCCTGCATATTTTAAGAGGCCCAAACTATGAAATTTTGGATTCAGAAATTGAACCACAAAATACGCTTCAGTTTTTGGATATTAACAAATTAAAGAAGGTAAATATTGACTCATTTTTCAGTTGGGGAGTTAATATGTTTTCTGTTTTGTAGATTATTTTAGTTTTATGGATATTAAGCATTTTGTCCTTGGTTCAATTATCTGTTCATTTTATTTATGGCAGACATTTCCAATTCTTCAAATTAACATATGAAAAAAGATCTAACTCCAACTTCATTAGTAACCAAATGGTATGCAAATTAAAACAAGAAAGCTTTTATTAAAGCAAATTAGCAAAGATTTTAAAAATTGTATTCAGTGCCAGGGAATTTTAAACCATAACCTCACTGTTTTAGGGCTGCCCTGCTATAATGTTTTTGGGTTCGGTTTCTTGTCTTAAAGAGTATCTACTATTTCCTTCTTTCCCTAAACATCAGGATCTGCCCACAAACTCCCTCTTCTGGCTTGTGAGGCTTGAGCAGACTCAAAGTTGCTCTGCTTAGAATTCAGGGCTCAGCTAATTTTCTCTATAAAGGGACAGAAAGTAAATATTTTAATCTTGGTGGGCAAAGAAGTAATATCAAGATATTATGTAGGTGTTCATATAGCCATTTAAAATGACACCATGGAAAAGATTAAAGAACCAGTTTTAGCTTGTGAGATGTAGAAAAATAGGTGGCAGGCCAGACTTGGCACACAGGCCATAGTTTGCCAACTCCTGACTTAGATCTTTCTCAAGAAAAGACTTGCTGCCCAACTGTGAGGACTATTACCTGATGGCCCTGAGAGGGATTAGGGCCATCTCAACCCTGAGCCAATGTCCCTGCTATTGCAGTGGATCCCAGGCAATGGCTGAGCAAGGTGGTAGAGCAAGTTATGTCCACCCAACACAGGACTCCTCCTCTAGCAGGCAACCCATGATCCAGAGCTCCTCATTGGGCTGGCAGAGACTCTATCAGGTTGGCATCTGGCCCTCCCACCCAATCCTGTTGCCTCCTTTCCTTTCACAGTTGCTGCCCCACAACACAACTTTGGCACATCTGAAGTCATCTTGGCATCAGCTTCCTGGGAAACACCAACTGCAACAATTGGCACTGAAGCTACCCAAGAAAGCAGGTAAGGTAGGGTTTGGGACTGAATTATTTATGCCTGGCTGGGGAGACACATGAACTGGCTGTAAATAGACTCTGAGGAATGCCTGTGTTTTATTCTATTTTTTATTGTTTTTTTCACCCAGATCTCCTATGTTAAAAGTAATCTTCTGTATGTATCTCAAATATTGCCATTGCTAGAAGAAATCTGCAACTGTTCACAGTAACCTAACTTTCTAGACATGCTGGATATTTTTTCCTTTTTTGAGCAAAAGAGTCTTTGAGGTGATGTGTGGCAGAATAGGGCTTTCCATAAGCTCTACTCTAGACGCCTTAGAATGGCATGCCTAATGTTCTGACCTAACCTACTTTCCATTCTAGACTCACATTCTATCATTCCCTTGGATACTCACTCATATACACTCTTATACCACTCAACCATGTGACAGCTTCCCTTCTCCAAATATGAATTCTCTTTTGTATTTCTGTGTCTTTCCTCATATTCTCCTCTCTGCTTCAGTGCCCTCTACTTTTCTTCACAGGTCAAGGCAACCCAAGCCATCTGCTAGACTTATCTGATATCACTTGTTGGTCTTTCAACTTCTCTGTGTTCTCCAGGCAGCTGTGAGATATAGGCAAAGTACTGTTTACCCATTATTTGCCACCTGTGTCCTGACTATGATAGTGAGTGCCATCTCCTCTTCTCTAAACTGGGGTGGCCTCATCTAAATAACCTGTCTCAATAGCCAGGGAGTACAGAGTCAGATTTTCAACCCAGACCTGTCTAATTCCAAAGCCAATGGCATATCTAAAGCTACCACTGTTTTCCATAAGGCCTATAGACAAAGACATCAACTTTTTTTCTTTTCGCAATTATTTGTTTAGCTGTCTAATCTCCTTATAGGATGTGCCAGTTTGAAGCTATTATGTACCCCAGAAAAGCCATGCTTTAATCCTGATCCAATCTTGTGGGGGTAGCTGTCTCTTTTAATCCTGATTCAATACTGTAGGGTGGAAACTTTTGATTAGATTATCTCCACAGAGATGTGGCTCGCCCAGTTGATTAGATGGAGATGTGACTTCACCCATTCTAGGTGGGTCTTGATTAGTTTACTAAAGTCCTTTCAAAGGGAAAACATTTTGGAGAGAGCAGAGCCAATGCAGATGCTTGGAATACAGTTACTTCAGAGACATGGATGTTTGGAGATGCTTGGAGTGCTCACAGAAAGAGAAGATGGCTACGTATGAGCTGAGCCTAGCAGATATCACCATGTGCCTTCTCATGAGATGCTAAGCAAGCCTGAACCCAGAGCTGTGTCCCAGAGAAATTGAATGAAGGCCCACAGAGGCTTAGAGAGGAGACCACTGGCATCAGAAGCTGGAACCAATGAAACTAGGAACAATGACCAGCAGATGCCAGTCACATGCTTTTCCAGCTGACAGAGGTGTTCCCTAGAGCATCAACCTGCTTGAGTGAAGGTAACCTCTTGTTGGTGTCTTAATTTGGACATTTTCACAGCCTTAGAGCTGTAAATTTGTAACTTAATAAATTCCCTTTTTAAAAGCTGTTCCATTTCTGGTATATTGCATTCTGTCAGTTTAACGAATGAATACACAGGAGGATTTATAAATCAGGTTACAGGTTGAAACTATGCCATGTAGGCCATGTAGGCCATGTAGGCCATTCAACAAGGAGAACTATCTACAAGGGTGTTGGAACAGCAGAAAACCAGGGAAAGTGGAGCAACCCAAAGATGAGGTATTATAGGAAGTTGCTACTACCTACCTTGGCCTGAAGTCAACAAAAATGGGGAAATATCCTGAATTCTCTCCTTCCCTGCTCATTAGGCTTCCACCAGTGTCCCTCATCAGTCAAACCCATATAGGAAGTCAGCTGGCAAGAGCAACCGGGCGTAGGGGTAGTCAGGATTCTAAGCTGGCTCCATGACCTTCACCTCGTAATGTTACTGCAATGTTTGCATTACCTTCCAGGCAAAGTGATTTTGCAGATGCAGATGTAATTAAGTAAGCTTACTAATCAGTTGACCTTAAGATTGGGAGATCCTAAGTCTAATCACATGAGTGAGCCTTTTAAAAGTGAGACTGCCACTTACAAACCCCTTTTCCACTGAAGTAGCCCCTCCCCTACTGGTTTGAAAAAGCCTCCATTTCTTTTGTTTGAGCTCCCACCTCCTCATGTTTATTCAAAAGAAGCTTGCTTCACTGCAAGAAAAATTACTGTTTCCTTTCCCTGTGCAGCACCTGCTAAGGCCAATTGAGGCCGGTTTTGACAGGTTCCAGCCCCTGGGCATACCAAACTTTCATTTTAAGACCTAGCGTTATTTGCAATAGAGCATGCTCTGCTAAATCCTGTCCCTTAAGCCTGCTTTCCCCCAACTGGACTAACCCACATCATCTTACCCCATCCTTAGCTACTCCCTTTAGTCTGCCCTTGCTTATAAAACTACAGACTCCATTTTGTTCGGGGAAACTGAGCTGAGGTTTTCCCTCTGGTCTTCTTGCTAGTCGATTATGCAGTAAACTCTTTCTATTGAAATCCTGGTGTCACGGCATTGACTTCTGTGCACATTGGGCAGACAAGCCTGCTTTTGACATCAACAAAAGCAGAGGGGGTTTCTCTGGCCAGCAGCAGAAGGGTAGTCAGAGAGCAAGAGAAGGAATTGATGTGCCCTTGCTGGCTTTGATGATGGAGGGGCCAGGTGTGAGGGCTGGCAAGCAGCCTCTGGGGCCAGAGAACAGCCCCTGGCTGCCAGCAAAGAAACAGGGACGCAATTCCTACAGCTGCAAGGAACTGAATTCTGCCAGAGGTCTGAATGAGCTTGGAAGGGGATTCTTTGTCAGAGCTTCCAGAGAAGCCCAGCTGACACCTTGACTTCAGCCTTGCGAGATCTTAAGCAGAGAAGCCAAAGCCAACTTGGGTTTCTGACCTTCAGGATGGTGAAATAATACTTGGGCGTTGTTTTAACTTACTAAGTTTGTGGCAGTTTGTTACATAGCAATAGAAAATGAATACACTGGAAATTGTAGTTTGCAGTAATATCTGCTGTAATAGCGAGCAGACAAGGGAAGGCAAAGAATGAATTTGAGAGCAAACAACACAAAACCAGAAAGACTATGCCACTTTTCTGGGGGGTGGTGTTGGTACATATCATTTAGCCTAGAAGCTTCTGGTGTATATGGGTAATTCTAGGTTTTCTGAAGGATAGTTACTTCAACTAATGAGAGAGGCTTTATTTGTGATGATCATGAGGCTGTTAGAATTTTGCTAATTATGAATTATTAGTCTGGATGTAGACGAGAATGTTAAGTGGTAATGGCCAAGTCAGCCTTTTCTTTCTGACTTTGATTCTCTCCCTCTGGTTTGGTGTTTGTACTTGAAGAGCACCTACTAAAAGATGGGGTCTTGGGGGTGGGCATGGGGTTGGGTAAAGCTCAGGGCGAGGCAGAGGAGGGCAGGATCCCTGACGGGCGATGAGTAGCCCAGACTGGAAGCTGGGGAAGCAGCTGCTGTTCTCCGCAGCAGAGACCCCAGAACTGGGCACAGGGGGTGACTGAGTCATCCAAGATGTCCTGAAGGGTAACAAATGGCCAGTCCCCAAATGATTGCTCATAACAACCCAGACAGAACCCAGAATTCTCACTGCTTAGCTTTTAAAAATCCATTATATCTTCCAGATAGATGTACTTAGAGGAGCAAAATGGCTAATTTTAGTATACATGTAGAGGAAACAGTGTAACAATAGAGCAAAACTTTAAGGCTCCTTTGCTCAAATATTTGTGAAGCTAATAGCTAAGAGAGAAAAGAGGTGATAGTTTTTTTGAATGCATTTGAGGGCTCCTGGGAGAGGCACAATCTAATTGCGGTGTAATGATCAGCTACAGATAATGGTTTTTGCGCCTGTGGTTTGTGCTACCCGAAGTCTGTATCTATTAACACTAGAAATGTCCCATGACTGGGTTAAGAACCCGCCCCTGCAGCAAAAATCAAAGATAAGGAAAGGCAGGAGGTCTGAGCATAACACCATCAGAAGGTACAGCATTCAGTTTTCCTGAGAACCAATTCAAGCTTAATTATACAGAATTCCAATATTTAACTAATGAAGCTCAGTATACATAATTTTTATTAGTGTATTACATAAATTACCCAACTTTGGAGTAAGGAATTAAAGGGGAAAAAATAATGGTTTGTTTTGCTTTTACAGTAGTAGCTGTAGTGAGGAAAAATAAATGGCACCTGTGGATTAAGTAGATGCAGTAAAGCTCTTATTTACAGGAGAATGCTCACCAACAAATGTAGAAATGATATACAAAATAATATGCTTGCAGGGCATAATGAGATGATTAATCCTGGCAAGTGTCACTATTGGATGCTAAAACTCTTGGCTGAATGGTTGATAGAAAACCAGATGTTCAGATGGTGCTGAAGTACAACCCCCACAGATCACTTGCTGATAGCAAAGGGGAAAAATAAATGTACTTTTTACAGTGAAGAAATTTGGCTATTATAACTCGGTAATGAACAAACCATCTGATCGTCCCACTATTAACATTACTGTGTGACTCCTGAGATCATGCCTTATAAATCATATGGTATTGCTTGTATCCTCATCAATAATGTTTAAAAAGGAAATTAGATCTAAAGCCTTTCTTAGATTAGAGTTAAAGGAAACACAAAGCAGCAAAGAACAAATTAAGTGACTCTCAGAGGAAACAATTGGGCACATTCTAATCGTGGGATTTCTATATGACAGGGAAGCTGGCAACAGATCTGAGATTCTAAGTGGGCAGATTTGAGAGGAAGCAGACTATGGATTCATGTAGATGATCATTTCTAGAAATTCTAGATAGTAACTCATATAGGACTGTATGCATGGAAGCCATTTGTGTTATAATTATATGCACATATCATAAGTGTAGTGCTTATTGAACACTTAGTATGTGCCAGACATTCTTTTATGCATATTGTGAGTAAACCATTTAAACTCACACAATTGCTTTGAGGATATGCATTATTGTTATCTTTGACTTAAAAATGAAGAAGATGAGATGTAAGAATTCACTTGTCTAAGATTGACCCCTTGCCTGCTGATCTTCCCGAAGAAAAAGAATTGCTTTGCTACAAAGTTCTATGGAAACTTATCAGGACTGATTGCCTTAAACCGTGGGCCATAGCTAAGTGTAAGTTTTGATCACTATATTCATCTTGCCTGGGGAGGGGCTGGTGCTTCCCCAGCCATGATTGTTGCAATGATGGATCCTGCCATTCATTGGCTTGGACTCCATCTCCCTGATCCTGTAGGCAGAAGGACTGGTGCTGCCCTCAATGACCAAAACTAGGCTGGGAGGATAGAGCTGGAGGCAAGATCCTTCCTATCATGTTGCTATTGAATTCCAGCCCCTAATCATGCCAGTGAGACTCCTGTGCTTTCCTAAAGATGCTGCTTATAAGCTCTGCAACCTAAGGGTGGGGGTCCCCCCTCGGGAAGTCTGGCATCCAGATCTGCCAGATGGCTGTGCGCTTTACTAGAATGGCTAACTAGAGAACAGTGCACCTAGTTCTTTTCTTATCTCCATTAGTGTTCCCCAATGAATGCTGCTCCACAAAGTTGGCCATTTGACCTTATTTGCACCACAAACTAAGACACAGGGAGGAACTTGCCAAGTTCACATAGCAAGTAAATGGTTAAAGTGAGATTTGAAACCAGACAGCCTGAGTCCTGACTCTACCATCTCTTGCTCATGATCTCTAGTGGATGGATTTTTGTGTTTTATGTTACTGCTTTTCTCCATCATGCCTAACATCGAGCCTTGTACACGCATTCTCACAAAATATTTGAATGACTGTAACAGTTATGTGAAATAACAAACAAGGGAGATAGCACTGAGCTAACTAGAACTATTTGAGAAAGCTTGACCAGCAAATTCTCTCCATACAAGTTACAAATGCTTTACATTTCATTGCTAGACTGTTGTAAAAGTTCACCCAATTTAATCAACTGTTACTGACCCTGTCAAGTAAGTGAAAGAGCCTGTAAACAACTTTTGCTGTTTTCCAGTCAAGAGGAATCCAGAGAGTTTAAGAAAGTAAACAGTTGATGTTTAATGATGTGATAGAGACTTTTAGTCTTAAGATATGAGGCAAGAGATAAAGATTGGTATGGAGTAGTTGTATAAGACCTATCTGTCTACAAGTTGGACCCTAAGTAGAACAGGAGGAAGCACAGGATTTGAATAGAGGAAAAGAAGAGAAAGAGAGAATTGCCTACAGGCATAATAAAAAGCACAGATGCAGAAACAATCACAGAAAGTATTGCCGGCCAGTGAAGAAGGATCATGATCTAGATTTCGAGATTTATACTTGAAGACAATGAGAAAAGTTAGAAGAAATGTGATGAGACATATAAGGTTCCAAACATTATAGGTGAGTTCGTGATTTAGGATGTGGTTAAGTGTTCACAGGTAGCCCAAAGGAATAGTAAAGGAAAGCAGAGCTTTGCAAAAATTAATCTCACAGTGGTATTCAGAAGGACTGGAAGGAAGATGAATTTGAAGGTTATTTATGGACTTCCAGCAACATGATGGACTGAGCTAATGCAGACAGATGCCCCTCCCACTGGCAACACTCAGAGATATTGAATAAAATAGCAATTGGGTGATGGGCAATGGTGATAAAAATGATAAAACAGTATGGTAGACAACATGAAGAGTGGAAGGGGGAATATCATATTTAAGACTCTAAGATCCGTAAATGTAACATGTACACCTGTTTGAAAATACAGTACCAAAAGAATAGGAAGAACACATACTTTTCAATTCGGTAGCAGGAATAAAGAAAACACTCCAAAGAGAAGAAAGCAATAGTGCCTCTTGGAGCATAACGGTAGAGTACACTATGAATGGTGCGTCCTTTCTGTCAATGGTATTAATCATGGGGTGGGAAGGGCACACATCAATTTCAGAATTGGGGCTTACTCTGAAATTATTAAATTACTAGGGAAGGAGGGAGGCAAATGGAACTGGAAAAGGGCTCAATATCAACTCTTACCTGTGATGTTTTGTTTCTTAAATTACATCTGCAGAAAATATCTGTATCTCACTAGATAGATCTATCTAATAATGACTAGAAAGATGTGTAGTATTATCTAATTTACTATTGTATAATAAAATATTTCAAAAGGTATTAGAGTAACTGAAGCTTGAGGAGAAGGGTCTCATTTAAGATTAGCTGAGAAGAGACTTGTAAATTATGTCACTGTCAGAACCTCCACCCCTAGCAAGAACCCCTAATCCGTATCCATGAAGCTGGTATGGCAGCGAGATATGAAGGTAGATTCATCAGTTCTTGAAGATCTGTGCCTTCTTTCTTTTGTAACTGATCTCTTCAGATTCTACAAGACAAATGCTACCAAGCTCTGTACCAGAAAAGAAAGATGCTCTAGAGGTTTGTTCTGAAATCTGTTTATAGTGCCCTCTAGTGGCAGCCCATAAGCATTCTTTAGTACAAGGCCCACTTTATCTGTATTGGAAGTTAACTCTGTATATATTGTGTATATTAATGAAACATAAATTGGATTGTGTTTTGCTTATTAAGCAAAGATGAGCAATGCCAGAGCAATTGGCTTCTCAATTTTATTTTTCATTAGTCCCCTATAGTGAAAGGATCATGCTTTTCTTTTTAAATATAGGTTAAATCTGTTGAATTTGTATAAGTAAAACATTGTTAATATAACAGGTTAATCTGTTAAGTTTGTATAACATTGAAATTAAAACAAAATAGTTGCATTGAGGTTTCTATATTTGCCAGAGTTGTAGTGGTTCTTTGTCTGATGATGTTAGTCAACCAGACTAACTATATTAGTGATAATTCCATTATTATTTATAACTTGACACAACCTTATTTAATTTGAATCTGGCATCTTTTAGACCAGTGTTTTTAAATTGGGGATAAATTTTAGGCTTACCCATAAACTTTTATTGAAATATGGATTTTAGGAATTACTCCAGATTTACTGAATATCCTTACTTGATATAATCGGTATATCCTTGACATATTCTTGGTATAGTCTTAGTATATGCTGGGCATATTCTTGGTATATTATATATAGTATATTCCAAGAGTATTATGTGTAAACATTGTATCTTTTTTTTGTATGCTGTATGGCAGGGTCACATTTCATTCTTTTTTTCATGTGAGTATCCGTTATTGCAGCCCCATTTGTTGAATTTTTGTTTTTGCTTGCTTGCTTCATGTTTGTTTTTGGGAACTGCATGGGCGGGGAATCGAACCTGGGTCTCCCTTATGGCAGGCAAGAATTCTACCACTGAACTACTGTTCTAGTCTGCTAGCTGCCGGAATGCAACACACTAGAGACGGATTGGCTTTTAATAAAAGGGGATTTATTTTGTTGGTTCTTCAGAGGAAAGGCAGCTAACTTTCCACTGAGGCTCTTTCTTATGTGGAAGGCACAAGATGGTCTCTGCTGGTCTTCTCTCCAGGCCCCTGGGTTCCAACAACCTCCCCCGGGGTGACTTCTTCCTGCATCTCCAAAGGCCTGGGCTGAGCAGCGAGTGCTGAGATGAGGAACGCTGAGCTGCTTAGCTGTGCTACATTGCGTTCTCTCATTTAAGCACCAGCCGATTAAGTCAAACATCACTCATTGCAGCAGACACGCCTCTTAGCCGACTGCAGATGTAATTAGCAACAGATGAGATTCACGTACCATTGGTTTGTGTCCGCAGCAACAGAACTAGGTATGCTCACCTGGCCAAGTTGACAACTGAATCTAACTAACACAACTACCCTTGCACCCACTATAACCAATTTTTTTTTTTTTTTTTTTTTTTTTTTGGCATGGGCAGACACCGGGAATCGAGCCTGAGTCCCCTGCACAGCAGGCGAGAACTCAGCCACTGAGCCTCCATTGCCTGCCCTATCCATTTTTATAAATTCAAAAATTAGTCAATTTTCACTGACTTTGAAAATTGAGTAGTCATTGTCCCTATAGAAATTTTGTCTAAAACTGCTTTGGATTGGCTTTATTATCTTTGTTTTACACGTCACAGGAATAATTGAATTTCCTTGTGAGTTCTATTATTTTTGTTCTGACCTCTCAACAGACCTTACACTTTGAAAATCGTTCGCAATAAATTTACCACGGACACTTCAATTCTTAATTGTCTGCAGACAAAGGGCGTTTTTCTCTAATGCAGAGAAGACTCTACAATTAGCTTCTGGCCGGGGTTTGTGTCTGAAACAAACACTGTCTCAGAAACCCATGGGAAATAACTGTATCAGGCACTTTTAACTATTGACACTTCAAAGAATAGATTCTTAGATTTAGGCTTCTGTTGGGATTTCTTGGACACTTTTCAATCCATTCCTGTGCACGGAATCAAGATTTCCATCTTTTTAGTTGAGAAGCAGACACCTTCATATGACTGCTATCTCAAATTACAATGGAGCAAGAATCAATTAAAAGGACTGAATGAACTGATGAAGGATGGTGTAATTATATGTTTGGAGGAATATTATTGATGTTGTTTAATGATATATTTTCTAGATCTATAAGGAAGCCCCTCACTTCTTAAGCTATCTGTAGCCCATAATAATTTGGTAGAGTTTGCTTCTGTAAACTGAAAAAAACATTTTTAAATGATATATTTTTCCCACTGGCCCTGCTCCCCAACTGCTTAAATTAAAAAACTATGGTTGCATGTTCTTACTTTTCATGGCAGTATAGTTATTTGAAAACGTGCAATAAGTCTCTGTCTTCCTTTTTGCAGGACAGAATGGGAAAAATTGGTTGGGCAATCAAGGCTTTGACTGTAATGTTATATTTGGAAAGAGGCTCATTTAATCAGATGTGACCAGACGCTCCTGAGGAACTAAGGCACTCTATAAAGCCATTGCTTCCAAAGTCCTCCCAGGAAAACCCTCCTGGCATCTGGCTTACGGGGTCCAGCCTCACAGATGGTGAGGAACGTCAGTTCCTGCAGGGCTGAAACCTTGTGGGTATTCTGAGAATCTCAAGAACAGAGGCGTTAGCTCATATTTATAATTACTGCTGATGAAATCTGGTGGGGAGAAATTCTCAGGTCTTAGGAGAGCAGATAATATAGACTTTTAAAAGTCCAATCTGAGATTCCTTAAAACCTTCAGCAAAGCAAACTTAAGAAGGCCTATGAACCTCTCTCTATAAGCTAACTCGGTGGGTAAACTTACTGCCCTTCCCCCTACGTGGGACATGACTCCCAGGGGTGTGACTCTCCCTGGCAACGTGGGACAGAACTCCCAGGATTTGCTGGGACCTGGCATCATGGGACTGAGAAAGCCTTCTTTTTTTTTTTTTTTTTTTTTTTTAAAGAGAGGGAGGAAGGGAAGGAAAGACAGAGAAGGAAGGAAGGATAGAAGGAAGGAAGGGAGGAAGAAAGGGAAACATCTTTAAACATTTTCTTGTTTTATTATATTTTGTTTGTTTGTTTGTTTTTTACATGGGCTGGGGCCGGGAATCGAACCGAGGTCCTCCGGCATAGCAGGCAAGCACTCTTGCCCGCTGAGCCACCGCGGCCCGCCCTGAGAAAGCCTTCTTGACCAAAAGGGGAAAGAGAGGAATGGGACAAAATAAAGTTTCAGTGGCTGAGAGATTTCAAACAGAGTCAAGAGGTTATCCTGAATGTTATTCTTATACATCATATAGATATTTCTTTTCAGTTTATGGTGTATTGGAGTGGCTAGAGGAAGTACCTGAAACTGGAGAGTTGGGTTCCAGTAGCCTTGATTCTTGAAGATGATTGTATAACAATATAACTTTTACAATGTGACCATGTAATTGTGAAAACCTGGTATCTTATGCTCCTTTTATCCAGGGTATGGACACGTAAGTAAAAAAAATATGGATAAAAATAAATAATAGGGGTGACAGGGGTAAAATGAGTAGATTGAAATACTAGTCATCAATGAGACGGAGGGGTAAGCGTTATGGGGTATATGAGTTTTTTCTTTTTTCTTTTTATTTCTTTTTTCTGGAGTGATGAAAATGTTTTTAAAATGATCGTGGTGATGAATACACACCTATATGATGATATTGTGAGCCATTGATTATACACCATGTATGGACTGTGTGTGAAGATTTGCCAATAAAAATATGAAAAAAAAGAAAAAGAGAAAGGCTTACTAATACTCTTGCTGCATCTATGTTAACTATCAGGCAAAAGTGTATAGCTTTTCTTACTGGTCTAAATGCATCTATATTTGACAGGTATTAGTAGTCTGATTAAATTTTATGGTTTAATATACTATTAATATAGTCTCTGGTTCTTTCTTTATAAATGATTTATTGTACAATTTCTTGGCTCACCATTTAATATGAATGAATTGAACAGAAGAATGCAATCTTTAAACTTCTCAAATTCATTTCTTCCTCTGGGCTAGGGACATGTGCATAAAGCTGAAGGGAAGATAGAGGATGTTTAAGGGGAAAATAGACTTTAGGAGATGAAAGAGTGAAAGTGGAGAAGTTAAGGTTAGATTTCAGAAATATTATATAGGATTCCCGATAGCAACTCATTCCCTTTGTCCTTTTCTGCAGCCATCAGAAGTAAGGGGTATTTTAATTTTATACTTTATTCGGAGGAAACATAGTTTTGCCCTAAAGGAATGTTTTATTCCAAATCATGATGATTTGAAGTAAACTTAGATTTTCATCTACACAAATATCTATTAATTTCTTATTCCTTTCAGCGTTTTCTCTCAAATTCCAGAAATGAAAACTGTAGAAAACAAAATAACTTAAACTATGTTTATATTTTGTTCTCTGCATTTCACAGTATACTTCTGGCCACACACAAATGCTGGATTCAGTCTTGAGTATTTTCATGTGCTAATGTGTGTACGTGTGTGTGTGTTTCCCCTTAACTCATCCCAATTGATTTAAATTACTCACTTAGTTCATATTGCTTGCTAAACTGCAAGAATATAAATATAATTTCTTTAAGGCCACAGCAATGAAATGGCATTAAAATATGTTTAAAATGGGAGTGCCAAGTTGGATGGCCTCTGCCCTGGTGGGTTTTTCTTCCCCTGGTTTGCCTGTGTTAGCTCAAGAACTGCAACTGCAGTGCTGTTTGATGAGGGCCCCCTGTGAGGTTTCACACCAGCCCTTACCTACATTGAAATGGGTGTTTTGTGCGTGTTTTTAACCTATGTTTTCCCCAAAGTTTCCATAGGATGCATGTGCCCACTGCCTGGCATTTTCACTCACCATTGGGGAGCTCTCTGACATAATCCTCTAATCATATATGGTGGGGTGGGGCGGAGGACATACAGCCTCCTCTGCAGTGCAGCCCAATGGATAAGAGCTTGGGCCCTGGAGCTCCACTCCCCACATCCCAGCTCTCCACCTACAAGTAAGTTATTTAAACAATCTGTGCCTTAAGTTTTCTAATCTGCAAAATGGACTTGGCTACATTCCTTAGAGAGTTGTGAAGACTAAGTAAGATAATTTCAAATAAAGAGCTTCACATATGGCTAGCATATATTAAGCCCTTAGAAGTTCTCTGGTGTTATGTTACTACAATATTATTTTCTTAGCCACACAGAAGACATTATCTTTTCATGGTGTTCCGGTAGATGTTTAAGGGAAACGGGAAATCCCAAAATAAGACATTGTAGAAATTGGCACAGTGGTAAACTCCTGATTGAGCTCAGTTATATTTCCTGTGTGATTGGTAAAAATGGCAGAAAAGCTTTAGAAAATGCTTGCTTGGAACTCTTCAGTATTTGTCGAAGTTCTTTTGCCTCGAAGCATAGCTGATATCTGAAGCTTTTAATGAACTTCTCTTAATAAGACTTTAGAAAGTCTGTTGCCTTTTTTTTTAAATTTTTATTAATAAAACCAATCAACATACAATATGAACATTCTTTTTTTTTATCACATAGATGTTTATTCATCATCATGATCATTTCTTAGTACATTTGCATCAGTTCAGAAACAGAAATAAAAAGAAAACAGAAAAAAATTCATACATACCATACCGCTCACCCCTCCCTTTCATTGATCACTAGCATTTCAGTCTACTAAATTTATTTTAACATTTGTTCCCCCTATTATTTAAATCTGGAGCCTTTTAAGCAGCCTATTAAAGGAATTTTGCTTTATGTCATGTTTCTCCCTTGACCTCTACTTAGGTAGGAAACCATTAGAATGGTTTAATTTAACAAGTTTGATATATATTTTGCCTTTCTCCCATCTTATTTTCTATCCATGCCCATGTATTGTATAGGTTAAAACAGGACTACCTTTTTCTCATATATAACTTTTATATGTCATCAGTTTATGGCAAAGCATACAACCCTGTTTGGAGTTATACCCAACAATTGTTGGCTGTCATTCTTATCTGCTTACTAGAAGGAGACTTTATCACTCTGCAAATATCCTCTACACCAAGTCTTCCCAGAGGACCCTAAGCAGTGTCTCATTGGTTCACAAATGAGCCTGTGCTTGAGTGAGTCATGCCTTGCCCACTTCCCTGTCACTTTTTGGAGAAAGCCACCCTGCCCAGGGTGCTGAGTCTCAGACCACAAATGCCTCCAGTTACTAAATGGCAAGTCATGCCCTTCAGTCCTCTGGGCCCACATGGTGCAGAAATGGGTGGAATGCAGTTCCTTCCATGGCGTTCAGACCTGGTCTGAGGGGCAGGGCTGAGCACCAGATGCCAGACGGACCCCTCCACCATGTTGGTCTGTCCCCTGTGGGCTGTGGATTCTGACGCCCTTGCGGGTTGCAACACTGATGGCCGAAGCTCTGGGTCCTTTTCTAGATCTGCACCATGTGGTCTCCAGTTCCTGAAAGTGGTTGACCTGGTGGCTAGAGCTGACCTTCTTATGCCCACCTTCACAATTCTGGTGGCAAAGCAGTGAACCCAGTGAGCTCTCTTATCTGGATTCTCAGGTTTCTGGGCCTCACCCTTGTTAGTTCCTTCCGCAGAGGGTTTCAGCCTATGGCTTGGCATTGTAGAACTGTTTTCCTGCCAGGCTCCAATGCTGCCTTCCTCCCTTGGTCCTAAAGAATTTTCTTTGAAACAGTGAGAATTCACAGCCTGCTCTCTCATGAAGTGTGAAATTCCACAGTGCTGGTAAGTTGTATGTGTTCCAACATGGTCAGATTTGTCAGACCCTCTTCTATTGCTCCTTCCTATGTTGCCTTCTGCAGCAGACTTGCAAGGTTTGCTTCTCTTCCCATTTAATGCATGTCTAATGCTTTCTCTGTCTCTTCAAACGATGGGAAGCAATTGTCCATAAACTACAACCCATTTGCAGTTTTGGAGACACGGATGAGAATTCAGTGTGCAGCCCTCTTCTCTCAGTCAGGCCCTAGTGCCTAATTGACATGGATTTCACAACCCTCTCTCTTTGGAGGTGCATTCTAAACCTTAACCTTTCCACTACTGTCAACCGCAGGCAGTCCTTAGCTCACCATTCTATTTCCTTTTGGTCTTTGAAGGCCCTGGAGCAACGACATAGGAATTTTTGACCTGGATGCCTTGATTAAAACATCTCAGAGGCCTATACCAGAGGAGGTCTGTAGGACTGCATGTAAAACTTCTGAATATTTTTCTGAAATAAAATTTTGGAATTTTGTTTATGGTTTCTCTGTTTGTTTGGGTTCCTGCAAAAGCAGACCCTAAAACAAGGAATTAGATGCAGGTTAATTATTTGAGACGTGATTCCAGGAAACAGTGAGGCAGAGAAAGAAAAAAACATACACTAAAGGACTGCTCCTGGGGGCAACTGGGGTAAGTTCTGCTAGGGCACACTGAGGAACTTTGTAGAACATGCCTCAGAATTGTCCCCTGAAGGACAGAGAATTTAGGGTATTTGTCTACAAGCTCCTGCCCATCTTTGGTTGCAGGTTGATCACAGGGTGTTAACTCCCAAGCACCGCCAGCCAGCCCTGCACATTCTCAGGCAGCGAGAAGCAGGTGCCCTTCAGACTTAAGGGAATTGTCTGCAGGTGACTTCCGGGGTGGCCACTGGCAGCATTAGTCATTGTCTTTCCAAGAAATGAAAACAGATTTCCTTTACTTCTGTTGTGCTATTTTTAAGTGGTAACATGCTAATCTTTTGAGGCTTTGAAAATTAAATCGTGTTTTCCCCACCAACTTTTCTCACCAGCCACTTCTCGTGACTTGTATGCTAGAAAAGGGAAATACCATACGGGAATCTTAAGTTGCTGTTACCACGTATGGGTTCATAATCTGTCTGCAGTCAGGGCTTGGCTCATCATCCACCGAATTTCCAATGTTCTCGATTGACAGGCTGCAGCAGAAGGGCATCAACAGAAAAATTGGGACCCATGCCCACAAAAGATCCACCCTTTCTCCCAATGACATTGGAAACAACTTCTTCGAGTCCTGGGAAAGAAAAAATCTGAATTTCCTTCCCATTGAGAAAAACTACTTGGGCTGGAGTATAACATATCTCTACTCTGCTACTGACTGGCTTACTGCTGGTTCTAAGCCTCACATTGCATGAGAGTTATGTATGGAGAAAAGAAAGGGGGGAAGAGATTGATGGGGCAGAGACAACTGCTTCATTCCTTCCACTCTCTGCCCGCTCAACCTCAGAGACTGGGTCTGATGCCTTAAGTGGCACTGTGTCTTAAGTGGCAGTTGAAGGAGCTGTTGATAGCAGCAATTTTTTGAGATGTGGTGTAAAAAGTAGTGCTGTCTCCAGCTCTAGCAGGCCAATTGTTACATAGCTAGAGAGACATTCTCTCTATTTCTGTGCTGTGCCCTATATGGTATCTGGAGAGAAGGACTAGAAACTATGTGGCCCTTTCAGCATGGGAGGGATTTGCAGCTTTGGGACCCTGACTGAGAGGTATCCTCACAGAGATCTGGCAGTGGGCCAGCCTCCCTGAAGTAACTGGAAGCACCAGGCATCAACGGAAGGGCAGAGAATCTCAGGGGGAAACCAGCCCACCACCATCTTGCATCTCCTACTTAATTAATTAATTAATTGATTGATTTTTCATAAACCACAAAAGAAACTGCCCAAAGTTTTCAACCTGGGTTTCCTTAAAATATAGAGAAAATGTAAAAGACACTTGTGAAGTAATTGGAATACAAAATTCCTTTTGTATTTTTAACTTTTCCCCATTTTCAGTTGTTTTCGTCACATTTTATTTGACAGCTATTTTTAAAGCAATTTACTTTTACGTAATTGTTCTAATATATACAACTTAGTCTCTTTTTTCATTTTTATAAATAAAACATTCCTTCTTCCCCCCTCCCTCTATCCTTCTTTCCCCAGTAACCTCTAATCTGCTTTCTATATCTGAGAATTTGCTCTTTCTGGTCATCTCTTATAAGTGATACCACACAATTTTTGCCTTTATGTGTCTTGGTTGTTTCACTCAACATAATGATTTCATGATTCTTCTAGTTTGCAGCATGTATTATAACTTCATTTTTTTCTTATGGATGAATAATATTCCATTGTGTGTGTATACCACATTTTGTTTATCCATTCATTTATTGATGGACACTTGGGTTGTTTCCACCTTTTGGCTATTGTGATAAAACTGCTATACACATAATGATTTGTGACCCTGTTTTCACTCTCTCTGGGTATATACCTAGAAGTGGGATTTCTGGGTCAAATGGTAATTCTGTATTTAATTTTTTGAGGAACTGCCATATTGCCTTCCATAGTGGCTACACCGTTTTCCATTCCTACCCAAAAGCCAAGGTTATTTTGGGGAAAGCCAGCGAAATTGGAAATAAAGACAAACTCGATAGTGTAGGGATGAGGCCTGAATATAGAAGGCCTGGGACATTTGGGGTACAGTCAGAAAACTAACACGTCTTTAGCAACTCCTCTAAATGGAAGTAAAAAAATCTGTTTCTCTTTCTGTCAACTTCTTTAGTACCCTCCAAATATAGATCAGAGGTACGAAAGAAATCAACTTCCAGTAAGCTGAATAAATGGTTTCCTAGTGAATAACTCCCCTCTAAGCCTTCAAGCTGAAAGCAGTGGGTATCATATGTGAATGTGAATATCCTGCGTTGAATTGATTCATTTGTGTGGGTTTGGGCAGCTCTATTGAGCTCCTGGCTTGTTTTCATGGGGTCTTTTTTCTCTGAGCACCAAGTTTTAGGCAGTAGCTATAATTATGATGATTAGTTCAGAAAGTGGTTATTAACCAAGTTGTTCTATTTTACTACCACTTTATTTAAAAGCAATTAAGTTGGGAGAAAACATGAGCCATACTTCTCTTTAGAGTTTCAAAGAATACAGTTAAACACAGCTTTCCTTTCATTTCTAATGAGGGTCTACAGGTTTCTATCAGAAAACAAACTAAACAAACAACAAGCAAAACCCTAAATACTAACTTAGTTCATTGTGCATTTTCCTTTTGGTGTTCCAAGAGATGTCATTAGTTTCTCAAAAGGTGTTCTATGGTTAAATAAGTGGCGACCAATGGGTTAAATAATGGAACAGGCGTGATTACTGCAGGACTTCTCAGAGACATTAATATGTTCACTGAGCTGGCCAACTCCCTGGAGGGGGAATAGGAATGCCTCCCATGAGAAATAAATCTGGGACACTGCCATATACCTTGCAAAACACTGGTGCTCTAAAACCCCAATTGAAAATACCATATGTGATAGACAGAGAAGTACCACCGAGATCCCCTTTTGAGCAAGGCCTGGCTGCCCAGCTGCATGGAATTCAGTGGCGGTCTCCAGCTGTCTGTAGCTTCAGATTCTGTCTTAGCTGCAAAGAGTCAATTTGTCCTTTCACTCATCTGGTGACTGAGTTAGGTGGGAAGAAAGGACCTGCTATCTTGTGCAGCTCTGATGTGCAATTCTTGTTCAGATCCCCATGCTGGGCTGGGCAAGGCTTTGCTGTTACTGCATTATTGTTCGATTTCTCCCTCTGCCCAAATCTGCAGCCTCCTCCTTCTTTTCACAGGTGCACACCCACAATAACCATCTCATACCCCAGGTGCTTCCATAAAAGTTAAGGTGGGTCACTACTTAGATTATAATATATGAGATACTGTACTTCATGAATGAGGATACTTGCATGTCAATTTTGCTGACATTCTCTTGATTCTTAAGGTGGAAAGAGTTAACATTTGTTACACATTTAAATTACTTCTAACCAAGCATTTGGTACATAGGCTATTTATAAAATGAATGTCTTCTATAATGAGCTGCTAATTTATTCTTTATCTAACATGATCGATTAGATTGAGTCAGTATTTTTATCTCAAAGATATATTTCAAGTTTTTTAAATTACAAAGCCCAATGTACAAAAATGTGTTGGATTCAAGGTGGCTGAAATACTACACACCATATTTTGTAATAGGGTATTGTTAATAGCATTAATTGAATAAAATAAATAAAATACAATTGAAAGTCTGTCAGCTATTCATGGGTCCTACTGGTTGAACTAAAGTAGGCTTAATTTGAGTATTAAAATTATTAAGGAGGTGAAGAAAGATTCTAGATATTTTCAAAACTTCATAACATTAAGTGTTGGTGGCTCAGGCACTTCTAATCCTCTTTATGCTAGTGATATAATAATAATAAAAGAAGAGGGAGAAAGAGCAATATAATCAATTTAATCAGTATTTGGATTATAAATGCACAAAAAAAGGGGAGAAGTGAGTTGAATAGACAGTGGCTGAAATAAAGTTTAGTAAAGGAAAGTTGTCAGTGGCTGAGACCAGTTAAGTTTGGGTACTTTAAAGATAAGGAAAACATTCAGGGTTCCCCTGGGCAGGAATTAAGGAAGTGACGGTGGGGAGACATGGGGTCAGGCCATCCCTGGTCCCACCAAGTAGCAGTTAGCCTTGGAGAGCTTGCCCATTCTAAGGGCCCCAGACGGGACAGAAGGGAAAGCCAGGACTGGAGCAGTGTCTAATGGGTTTGGGCTGTTCATGTGTTCTAACTCAAGCATCGCAACTAAAGCCCAGTGAAAATGTTCCCCCTCTCCATCTGTGTACAAGCAGATGCAAACTATTCCTACAATTGTATGTGAAAGTTGTTGGGTTTTATGTCAATGGCACATAAACAGAGGGTTATAAACAGAGACAGCACGGATATTGCCATTTTCACTGATTTTATATTCCATAAGTATATTTGATCATTGACTCCCTTTTTATTATAGTTTACTTTTATTGAATTCTTAGTATATGGCAGACATTCTTCTAGCCAAATACATGGGTTAGTTCATTTAATCAAGTCTTCAAGGGACTGGTGTTAGAGATTCTCTCTGTACCCCAAGTCTATATCTTTACCTAGAGGATTTCTTGTCTCTAGCCTAGTTATGGTGTTGAGTCAAGTCTGCAAATAGATGGACTAAAATACAGAATCAGGAAGGCTTGTGAACAGAAAATCCATTTTTCCAGGGGACCAGGCTGAACATCCTAGGAACAGAAGAGAGAGCCCATTTTCCAGGGGTAGTAAATGGAGGCATGGCAAAGAGGAGCAAGAGGAACCCATTTTCCAAAATGTACACAGTGAGGAGCACAGAAAGAAATGAGGTGAAAAGCCAATTTCCTGTTTTGAAATTTATCTGTAGACATATATAATTTAAATGCACAGGTAAGAGACTAGTGCATTGTTAAAAAATTTAAAAATGCAGAAACAAGAAAATTTACTGTAGCTTGATCTCTATCCTCAGACGTTTCAAATGTCTTTGCATTTTATATATCTATAGCTACACAGTTAATTGCCTATTGAAAATATGGAGATTTTTCATATTTTAAATAAACAGGATCATGTGCATAATATGCACCTTAAATCTTCACTCAGTATTTCTGGCTCATGGTCCCATGACTACCATCCTCAATACAATGACAACAACTTCTGCGTGGTATTCTAAAACATGGACATACCTTGACAAATATCACCAGTTCCCTATTGATAGACACTTAGCATATTCCCAATCCTTCACTTATTGGTAATATAATGAACATGATTGCATATGCCTCTTTATAAATGCGAGCAAGTGTTTCTCCAGAGAACATTTCCAGCACAAACAAGTGAGCCTGAATATCAGGTCCAAATTCCACTCTGGCTCTTTTGAGCTGTGTATTGGGCAACTTTCTTAACCTCTCAATGCCTTTGTGCCTTTATTTCCTCACCCCCCAATGGGGATAATAATAAAATGTCTTCATAGGATTGTAGTGAGGATCACATGAGTTGATATCAAGTGCTGAGTGCAGGGACAGGACATTTTGTGGTCTATATGAGCATTGGATACTGTTGCTAAGCCCAAGTATATGAACCTATTAGATTTTAAATAGATGATGCTGGCGAGTTAGTCAGAGGCAAACCCTGCCTACTTTGACCGACACTTTCAAGACAAAGAAAAATTCCTTCCCGTAGCATACAGAGTGTGGAATGAGAGGTGACCGGATTTATCTTAATAATAATAATATGCTTCTATTTACTCTGGAAACAATATGTCCCAGGCCCTGTGTTTATAAACATCTCAATGAGTTCTCAAAACAAGCCTCTGTGATATGGGCTATTTTATTTCCGTCTTATTGATGAGATAAAAAGACCCAAAGTATTGGGAATAAGCAATGACTTTCTTCTTTAAACTTACTGCCTCTATGCATTTATATGTACCCAGTCCCACATGTATACACCCACAGATAAATGTGTATGTACATGTGTGTATACAGTTTCCTATAACCCGTGACTCAGTAGGTTAGATTGTTTGCAAAGACCACTGTTATCTGAGCTGTTTATCTCAAAAAGAGAACAGAGAAATGTCTCTGACCTATATATTTGGGTTATAAATCAGACAAAATAAAGAAGAGCGAAAAAACAAAGTGAGGAAAGATGAAAAGATCCTTCTTCTACAAGTGCTGGCATGACCTAGAGCTCTGGTTCTTGAAATAAAAGGGAACACCTTTGTTGGAGAGCTTCTGGAATTCCTAACTTTCCTCTGTGCTATAAGCTGCAGAACCTTAATTAGATCTAAGACAGGGAGAACTGAGGCATCGAAGGAAGTAAGGGCAGGACTTGATTTGTTAAGGTAATGACAAAATTAGCTGAAGGGCATGCTGGACCTCTGAGCCTCACAAACAAGCACAGATTGCATCACTTGGGGTAGATCATGAGGAACAGAGGAATAGGGTAGAATTGAGGGATCTTGCTGAGAGAAGTCGAGGCTGGTTACTGGTAGTGATAGAAACCCCACAATATTCAAGTAATGATATAAAGCCAGGCAAAGATGGATGTCAGAATCTGAAACCCTGGGGAGATCATGCCATCACTGTTGGAATGAATGAGTGATAAGGCCACCTTTTTATCGGCTGGAAGAGTCTGGCTTTGCCCTCCTAGTGACTATTGTTTTGCTGCTTCTGTGTCCTTCATTTCACTTGATGATCATTAAAGCAAACCTGATTTTTGAGGCCAGTTCCTCATGGGTAAGTTAATGTGGAAACATGGTTTTTTTAAACAAAATCTCCAACTATGTCTCCTGATGGGCGTTGAGTGAGGTGTATTGTTGGTTTCTGCTCCTCCCTATGGCTGGGATGAATTGCAGTGGACTCTGGTTGTGCCCCCTTGATCAGTCAAAAGTCCCTCTCCCAGTCAAAGCAGCAAACAGTTGCTGTTTACATAGTGTGCCTCTTTAATCTTCTTGAGGCGAAGATGAGTAGAAAAATACTTTGTGTGGTCACAGAAATGGAGGCATAGATCTTTCCAGCATTGTGGGAAAAGTGATTTCTAAAAATATTTGTATTAATGCATTTTTAATGCATAGATAGAAGGAAGAAAATGAGTAACAATGATATGAAACTAAGAAATCCTGACCCCCGTTGTATTAGTTATCAATTGCTGTATAATAAATTATACCAACTCTTAGTAGTTTGAAACAATAACATTTATTCGCCAACAGTTTTTCTGTGGTCAGGAATTTAGTGGCTTAGTTGAGTGGTTCTGGCTGAGGTTGTCTAATGATGCTGGTAGTTAAGATACCACCAGGACTTTAGTTATCTGAAGGCTTGACCGGGGCTGGAGGATCCCCTTGCAAGGTGATTTGCTTACCTTGTGCTTATTGTCAGAAGAAGGCCTCAGTTCCTCCCCATGTGGACCTCTCCACAGGCTACGTGAGTGTCTTCATTGGATGGCTCCTGGCTTTCCTCAGAGTGAGTGATTCAACAGATGGAGCAAGGTGAATGCCTCAATATTCTTGTGACCTAACCTCAGAAGTCACACATTGTCATTTCTGCCATATCCTATTGGTTACAAAGGTCAACTCTACTCAATGTGTCAGAGGACTACTAACGGGTGGGAATATTAGGAGTCAGGGATCCTTGAGGGCCATTGGGGTGGGTGGCTACCACATTTATCAAAGGAAGCTGAGATAAAATTCAGAACAAGCCTAGAGAGGTAGACTACAGTGGCTGGATGGCAGCTCTGGTTGTAAACCTAGAGAGAATAGATATGGGGATGTCCCTGTGGTCACCAGTGTGAACCCATGCGAAGTTCCCAGGGGGAATTTGGACAGACCAGGCTTGGAGCTGGGGCTTTTAGGAGATAAGGTCTTCATGATCATTGCTCAGGATCCTTTCCTGCAAACATTGTTGCCAAAGTCTTTTCATTCTTCTCTTGCTGAACCTTGATAATTACTTTTCATGTGCTATTTCAGTTTACTAAAGCTGCAGTAACGCAATACACCAGAAATGGATTGGCGTTTATAAAGGGGATTTATTAAGGTACAAGTTTACAGTTTTAAGGTCTTAAAAATGTCCAAACTATCATCCAGAGAAAGATACCTTGACTCTGCTGATAGGCCGATGTCTGTCACATTGGAAGGTACATGGCTGGTGTCTTGTCTTATTCCGGGTTCCATTGCTTCCAGCCTCTGATTCCAGTGGCTTCCTCTCTAGGTGTCTGTGGGTCCTCACTTAACTGCTCCAGGGCAAAACTCTGGGTTTCAACTCTTAGCATCTCCCCAGACCAGAGATTTCTCCTCTTTAGGTTCAGGCTATTTTGTGAGTCCTTGTGTAGCACCCGGGCTTACTTGATCTCCAAATGACTGTCTGCTCTCTCTGCTTGCTCTTTTAAGGACCCCAGTAAACCAATCAAGACCTACCTTGAATGGGTGGGGATCATATCTCCATGGAAACAACCTAATCAAAGGTCCCACCCAAACAATAGGTCTGTCCCCACAAGATTGGAATTGGATTAAAAGAACATGGCTTTTTGGGGGGTACATAACAGTTTCAAACCAGCACATATGCTATTCCTCTTCTTCATTTCAACATATACCACATTTTCAATGAATTTCTGTTCTTTTTACAATGGTAGATTTTCTTATTGCTCTGATGTTTCAGTAACTTGTTGGAAAGATATTCTCAACCCCGGCTTTTCTACTACAAATGACACAGCCATTTCATTCTGAATGATTATGTCCAATATTCTTTTCATTATTTGTCTCCTGCTCTCATCATCTGAACTCCTAAAATATGAGTCTTTCCTCTTTGCTTCACCAGTGTTTTTTCCAGACCTGGTACATAGTAGATGCTCAGTCATTATGTGCTTCTAAAATATGTTTAAATGCTCGAGGCCACCAAATATAGAAACATATTCTGCGTTCTACGTCCTTGGCTGCCTACAGAGCCAATGAAGGGTATTTCTTAAAATAGCTTTTTTTAATGACTTCAAAGTTATACCTTTACATTTCTTCTACTTTTTTTCCTTTTCCAGTTAACTTCATTAGCTGAAAATGCCCTTCTTTTTCATGCTATAAGAAGAGTATCCCAACTAACGTTAATAGTCTTTCCTCCCCTGTGCTTCTTCTCTCTGCCTGCTGTGGGGAATTTTCTTGTTTTTTTTTTTTTGCTCTCATCCCTTTCAGACTGAATGGTGTACCCAGTGAGTGGCGGGGGCGAATGTAGAGCTACGTAAGGGTTACAATTATGATGGTGGTTTTGTGGCTCTAATCCCCCCTCTTTTTCTGAGGAGGGTATCAAAAATATATTAATTAATTTGCCTTGTGACAAAGAGGAAAAGCCCAAGATAACTCAAGAAAAATGGGAAGCTTGTTAATAACAGTGTCCCATGGAACTGATGGATGAAAAAGAAGTCAGGTCTCTGAAAGGGAGAGGAAACAAGCACTAGGAAACTGACAGATACTGTCTCTCTGTCTGTCTGTCTCATTCCTGCTCTCCTGTGTGTCTGCTTCATTCTTCTCTCACTATAGCTTGGTTCCCTCATCTCTTCAATCCCCATGGCTGGGTCAGTGGGTCCACTGTGAAGCAGATACTGAGATGGCGTTAGGATTGCAAAATGTTTCTTAGGGCATGTATCTGTGAAAGATAAGGGGAAGAGGAAGCGAACTTGGACAGGGGAAGCCTCGGCACCCTGATTCCCATCTGACACTTGTTAAAGGAAAGGGGGGAGGGAAAAGACTGAAGCAGAGGCCTCAGACCATGATGCAGATGTGACAAAATTAAGGCCAAACCAATGGGGGAGCTCCAGAGCAGAGATGATCTTAGAGATGTTCCATGTTGGACAGAAATGGCCAGACTCTAGCATGTGCGGTGCTTAGTCATGAGCTAGGGTTTGCCTGGAGAAAGCAGGGTCTCAGTTCAAAAGCCGAGGCAGATGCTGAAGGTGCTAGCATCTAGCAGCTGGAGTTCTCTCCACTCTTTGCAGCTGAATGACTTCTTTCTGGAATGGAGTATGGCATGGTGCACCTCCATGGCTGCCACAGCCATCAAGAACTCAAAATTTCCCTTGTCGTGAGCACTTCCACATAGAATTTACCCATGGCAGAGTCTGTTCCCCAAATGACCAAGGAAGGGTTCCATCCCAGGAGGGTGGGATCTTGTTTTATAAAATGACCCAGGTCCCCTCTGCTGTGGTTAAGAAGTTGGGGAGCTGGGTATTTACTCCAAAAGATACTGTCCCTGTTCTGCTGGATATAATTTGAACATTGGAGGTTACCACTAAAGCAGTGTGTTCACTATTTCATTCTCTCTGCTGCCTAAAGGCATGATGATACATATATTTTAAAACTTATACCTTTTTCCTTTTTAGGAACCTCAGCAGAAAGCATACTTTCTTGAAAATGTATTACTTTGAGATAATCATCTTACACTGTGACTTTAATTTTAATTGTTTAAATCAAGTACTCTTCTTCTCCCCTTCCTTCTACCCCTCAGGATTTTTCCAGGATTATTCTTATCCAGTCTATCCAGATTTACATCATGCATTGCTCGAGGAAGAGGGGAGGAGGCTGTAAGTATGGGTAGAAATATGCAAAAGGATTCAAGTGGGATATTGTGTTTTTTTGCATTAGGTTCTTATTTTTTCTTGGAAGTAACAGAGCTCTAACAAAAAGTAAAATAAAATAAATGTGAGCTAGCTCAAGTAAAAAGTGAGGAATTTACGACAGTATGTCAAGCTCTCTGTGTTGTGGACCCAGCAATGCAGTTAGACCTTTGGGATGGCATATTAATCGTCTATTACTATATGACAAATGAACACAAACTTAATGGACTGAAACAATATATATGTATTATTTCACAGTTTCCATCTATGTATCAGCCATTATAAAATGGCTCCTGGAGTCCTGGTGTTGTGTTTGAGAAGGGAGAGAAGATCACTTAAGGAAAGGTCACATGGGTTGGGAAGATGCTCCAAAGACATTTATATTGTATACCTTTTATTTAGCCAAGAAGACATTTTTTTTTCCTGGTGAGAGGGGCTGTAGTAGGGTAATAAGTGAAATGGCCCTAGAAAGCAATCAAAAGTGTGTGTGCCCTCTTTAATGTCATACTTCAACTTTCCCAGAAGTGCATGCATTCTAAAAGTAAGCTGTGTTTGTACATGCTACATTCAAGAAATCTAAACAATGCAAGATCAAATTACAAATTTATCTAGGGACATGGTGAGGGAACACAGGAGTGGTGTTTATGGGTATGCTATTTTAATTTGGGGTGATGAAAATGCTCTAAGATTAGTTAATGGTGATGGATACATGACTCTGTAAATATACTAAAATCCACATAGTTGTACACTTTGGTTAATTTTATGGTTTGTAAATTATATCCATATGGATCTATTAAAAAAAATTATCTAGCATGTTTTCTCTCTCCCTATAGATGGGCAGACTGGCACTTGGAGACAAATGCCCCTTCTGTTGCATTGCTTTTACCTTGTCCCTAAAAGATATCCTTGAGACTGATTAAAAGCCTATGAATAATTCCTATGAGAAGTGGAGAAGAGGAGAGTTCATGTGATGGGACATGAAGTCTGGACAACTAGGGAAGGATGGATCTGCAGAGAGCATCTACAAGATCATAGGATGCAGTAAGAGCATGTTCAATAACTTTAATTTCAATAAGCATTTGATTGCAGATGCACTATTTTGACATACCTGATAATTTTTATTTTTGCATTTACAACATTGTTTTCGCAGAAGTTGATATTCAGATGGCAAATAATCACATGAAAATATCATTAGTTACTAGGGAGATTCAAATTAAAACCATAATGAGATATCTATACACACCAGGATACCAGGATACCATGATAGCTAAAGTAAAAAACTGTTGGCAACATTAAATGCTGATGAGGATGTGGAGAAATTGGATTATACATACATTGTTGGGAGCTCTGTTAAATGGTTTAGCCACTCTGGAAAACACCTTGGCAGTTTCTTATGAAGCTAAATGTCAACTTACCATGTGACCCAACAATTGCACTCTAGAGCCTTTACCCCAGAGAAATGAAAACTTATATTCACACAGAGATGTGTACACGAATGTTTAGGGTGGCTTGATTTGTGATAGCCGCCAAACTGGAAACAACCCAAATGTCCTTCAGTGAGTGAAGGGTTCAATGGACTGCGATAATCATTCGATGGAATACTATGCAGCAAATAAAAAGGACCAGACTATCAATAAACTCAACAATTTGGATGGATCTCAAAGGAAATATGCTGGGTGGAAAAAAACCTATCTGAAGTGGTTATGTACGAAATATTCCATTTATATAGCATTCTTGAAATGAAATTATAGAGAAGGAGAACAGATTAGTGGTTGCCAGGGCTCAGGAATGGTAGGGTAGAGGGGAGGGGAGTATTGTGGTGATGGGACAGTTCTATGTCTCGATTGTGGTGTGTTTACAAGAATCTACACAAGAGACAAGATTGCATAGAACTAAACATACACATGGTGAATACATGTGAAATATGAGTAATCTCTGGAGATTGTATCTGTACCAGTTTCTTGTTTTGAAGTTGTTCTGTAGAAATGCAACATGTTGCCAATTGGAGCCGGAGAGGGGACTGGGGAGTAAGTGAAGCGTCCTTGGACTTCCCTGAACATTGCTATGCAACATCCTGTGAATGTATAATTAATTCAAAATAAAAGTTAAAAAATATAAAATATTTAATAAAAATATTACATTTAAAACAATGGTCTTGTAATTGTCATCAGCTATTCCCTTTTCTGCTTTTCCACACATTTGATTCATTGGGGGCAAATAAGTGCATAAATGCTGCTGAATTGAATTATGGATGCTAAAAGGCATTACATGTGATGACTCATTGGACTTCTGGATAACATAAACCAGATGGTAAAGAAAGACAAAAATGCAAAAATTATTATAAACAATATAACTACTGATGACTTTAAAAAATTCTCTATTCTATTGGGAAAATTTTCTTTATTTTAAAGTTTTAGGGTGGGCCACGGTGGCTCAGTGGCAGAGTTCTCGCCTGCCATGCCAGAGACCTGGGTTTAATTTCTGGTGCCTGCCCATGTAAAAATAAATAGATAAATAAATAAATAAGAGTTTTAGTGTAAGACAAAATATATAATTTTAAGACTGAAATGGAGATAATAATATGAAATTATGAATCTATCAAATATAATCTATCTATCTACCTATCAGTATCTGTCTATATCATCTGTATGTGTATATTCTAGCTCTTTTGTAGAAATGGCCCAGAAGCAATTAGTGCCCCTAGCACCCAGGGTGGGTCTGTTATACCATCCCCATTAAAAAGGTCCTTGGCTCTATGCGGTAACAGCTTATTCCAGGTTTGGGGCATGGAAGATATCAAATGAGCCTGGTATATCTTTTTGTGTCTAAAAGCAAGCGATCAAATACTAATGGGATCATGTAAAAAGTTTGGACAGTTTTAGCCCTTCACATTGGCTACAGAGTTGTGCGTTATGGCTTGACCTCATATGCTCCTATTCCACTGAGTAAAGCAAAGGAAAGCTCTGTCACCTAGTGTTCTAGTTTGCTAGCTGCCAGAATGCAATATACAGAAATGGAATGGCTTTTAAAAAGGGGAATTTAATAAGTTGCTAGTTTACAGTCATAAGGCCGAGAAAATGTCCCAGTTAAAGCAAGTCTATAGAAATGTCCAGTCTAAGGCATCCAGGGAAATATACCTTGGTTCAAGAAGGACAATGAAGTTCAGGGTTTCTTTCTCAAGTGGAGGGGCACATGGTGAACACAGTCAGGGGACCTCTTTCATCTGGAAAGGCACATGGCAAACATGGCATCACCTGCTAGTTTCTTCTCCTGGCTTCCAGTTTCATGAAGCTCCCCAGGAGGCATTTTCCTTCTTCATCTCCTAAGGTCACTGGCTGGTGGACTCTGCTTCTCGTGACTATGTTGTTCTGCTCTGCTCTCTCTGAATCGCCTCCATTCTCCAAAATGTTTCCTCTTTTATAGGACTCCAGAAACTTATCAAGACCCACCCAAATGGGTGGAGACATGTCATCACTTAATCCAGTTTAACAACCACTCTTGACTAAATCACATCTCCTGGGAGATGATCTGATTACAGTTTCAAACATACAGTGTTGAATAGGGATTAGAAGAAGCGGCCGCCTTTACAAAATGGGATTAGGATTAAAACATGGCTTTTCTAGGGACATACATCATTTCAAACCAGCACACTAGCTACCCAGGAGGTCCTGCTGATGATGCTGGAGAAGCTGCTGGAAATGCTGTTTGTGCTGCTGGGTCACATGAAGCTTTATGTAGTTATATTGCAGCTTTTCGGTGGCATTGTGGCCTTTCTTAGACATTATTTCAGTTCCTCATTCCAGTCTCCTCAGCCCCCCAAGCCCACTATCACAGAAATAATGTTTATCTGTTCATGTTCCTGTGGTCCTTTGAGGGGCCACAAATCACAGCAATAGCTAACATTTTTTCGACCCCCAAGAACCAACGTTTGACCCCTTGAGGTTGATATAATCCTCACTAAAAGTGCATGATCTTGTCCATTTGTGGTAGAAAGTGTGAAGAATGTGGACATTTCTGAGCTTAGTAGACATGAGAGGCCAAGTGACTGCTATTCCTGGACCAAAGAAAGACCATGGAAAATAAATTGCATTATTGGGATTCAAAACTGGAGTGCTCTCTGATTGAGAACCTTGAACTACTTTGACAAAGGAACAGCAAGATGAATTCCAGTCCTTTCTCTTCCGCAAGTGTTGATCTGTGATCTCTCCCACATGTTAATATACATCTCAGGGTCTGCTTCCTGGGGAACCCAAACATCTCTAACATGTAGCTGACTTGTTATTGCTGCTTCTAAAAGCTACTGATAGAGCATTTATAGTAGCGTGCAAAACCTTTGTCACCATGTGTTCTAGTTTGAAAGCTGCTGGCTTGTAATATACCAGAATGTTGTCTCGCTGGTGGCTAGTTAGCTGATGGCTGGGGGCAAGCGGCCGTACTGAGTCAGTCACACAGACACAGAGCACACAGCACGCAACTCAAGAGACAACCCTCAGGGGAAAATGGAAGGCGTCTGCTTTATTCAGGAAGTGCACAGGCTTATATAGGCTGGGAAGCATGCAGGGACACGTGTCGGGCTGGGATTGGTGGTCGTTGTTGCTAGGCTGGAGGGGAAATTACCAGGATTGGTCACTGTTGTTGCTAGGGTGGAGGTCAGATTTCAGGTTAGCCATTTTGTGTTGCCTTGCATCAGCCATGGCAGCTATGTCAGCGATGTTTTATGGCTTCTCCAACACCAGAAGCAGAATGACTTTTTAAAAGGGGAATTTATTAAGTTGCAACTTTACAGTTCTAAGACTGTGAAAATGTCCAAATTAAGGTACCAACAAGAGGTTACCTTTACTCAAGAAAGGTCAATGAAGTTCGGGGTTTCTCTCTCAGCTGGGAGGATACATGGAGATGTCTGCTAGCTTTATCTCCCGGCTTTTTGTTTCATGAAACTCCCCTGGAGTGTTTTCCTTCTTCCTCTCCAAAGTTCTCTGGCTGTGTGGGCTCTGTTGGTTCTGGTGGCTCTAAAGCTTTTTCCAAAATGGTTCCCTCTTAAAGGGCTCCAGTAAGCAACCCCACCTTGAATGGGTGGAGATACAACTCTGTGGAAACCATCTAATCAAAAGCTACTACCCATAATTGGGTGGGGCATATCTCCATGGAAACAATCAGGAAGGTTCAACCAAGCAATATTGAATGAGGATTAAAGAATATGGTCTTTCTGGATAATAGTTTCAGGCTGGCACACGATGCATACTGCCTGGATGTCTTCATTGTCCCTTGGAATCCACTCTGCCCTGCTCTGTGCTCAGGGAGAATGACCCACATGAATTGTATCCATAGCCCCTTGCCTCTGGCCTCCCATAGAAATGGCCAATGGGAGACAACAGGAATATGTCTTCTCTCAGTTCCTTCTCTTTCAGTCACAGTGAGTTTTCTATACCTCTCTACTGAGGGTCACTTTTGCCAGGAGGACCTTTTCATTGGGGCTCTCACTCTGGGCTCCAATATCTTCCTCCTCTCCTTGGCTTCTGCAGGCCCAATGGTTTTAATTCCTTCATGTTCTGGATGGCCCTGGGGGTACTGCACTGTCCCTTGTGGATTTCCTAAATTCTGTCCATGCCTTTGTAAATAGTGTTTTAACCTTTCCTTAAATTACTCAGTTTATGTGTGCCATAGTTCTGCTGGGAACCTGACTGACACACTTTAATATAGAGAACTGGAGTTTCCTCTGAAGTATCTGAGTGCCAAGATGGCAAAATTCCCTACTTCGGACATGGGACAATTCCCAGCTCAGAAATACGGAAGATTCTGCCTTTTTCTTGAGGAACTCCCCATGTGGCATTGTACTATTTGTGACTCTGTCTTCCTGGCCACATGAGAAACTTTCTAGATGACGCAAAAGTGTTTTGTAAACAGAGAATGGGGTGACTAGCTTTATTTGTTTGAGTTGGGGAAGTTTCTCAGAAGAAGAGACATTAGTGTTGAAGTATAAATTTTTCAGACAGAAAAAGGAATAGCAAGTACAAAAGCATGAAAGCTTGAAAGGGACACAGTGTTCTGGAAATCTGGGACAGTTTCTATATAGAAAAGTCAAGTATGCAGGAAGGGAGGAGATGCAAGTAGTAAAGTTGTAAAAATCAGTTGGTTGAGGGGAGGGTGGTCCAGTCTTATAGCAGTAGAGTCTAAAATCTATAATTTTCTAGAGGTTGGGATAAGTATTGTACAGTGCTGCGAGAAATGAAAAGCAATTAATTTCATCGAAGCACATGTGTAACTACCAAGATGTTATCACAAGGGGTGCTTAAGAGATGGCTAGAATGTTGCAGCACCATTTGGTGGCACAGTAAAATTAATGTTTTGTGGAAGGCAAGGAAAGAAATGAACTCAAGTATTTACCCTGTGTTAATATCCTGACATTCATTTCACTTAAGGAGACAAGCCTATTTGTTTTGCATCTTTCAGTCTACGAAGCCCATAAGTTTGACATGAGTTCATGCATTTTGGTTTGGGATTAGGAAAAGACATCCTTAGAATAACCTACTATTAGGACCCCTGTATTGTATTACACATACAATGGTACAATGGCCATCGTGATTTGTTCTCCTCTCTGACTGCTACTGAAAAATTGCTAAGTGGTGCATTTCTAAAATGGATTTTAATAATTCCCAGTGGGTATTACGAATTGAAGGACTGGACATGTGTTCCACACATGTATACACCTGTACACTCCCAGGTTCTCGGTGACCCTTCCTGTGACCAATAAGCTAAAGCATTTTGTATACATGGCAGCTTTTATTTTGTATGTAGAAATACTATGAATGGTGTCTGGAACACACGGGTTGCTCCATACGTAGTCTCATTTGATTTTTAAAGAACCCTATAAGGTAGGTATTAAATAACTTGTCTAGGTAAGGAGTGGAGTCAGAATTTGAACTCAGGCAACTGACTTTACAGCTCATGCTCAAGACATTATGCAACGCCACCTCGCATGAGGTTTCACTAGAAAAGGAAATGTGGGTCAAAGACAGGTGGGCCATGAGCGTGGGGGCAGGTTACATTGGCTACATAAGCCCTCAGTCTTCCTCTGGAAGGACCTCCAAAGGAGAACCCACACAAAAGTGTACATCGATCCTCAGAGTCTAGATTATAAAATACCACTCTGAGTTTCAAAACTTTTCCGTCAGTGAGATCTTAGATTTTAGTTGCTGTTTGCTTTGCAAATGACCTAGGTAGCCTAGCCAAGTACTTTCCTCTGGAACTCCGACTAAGTCCAGCTTTACCCACTTAAGATAGCACTGGAAGCTGCCTGTGTATTTGAAGGACCCCAAGAAAATCCTTCTGCCCAAAAACATGTCTCCAATAGTTTGTTTTGGTGTCTGAATTGGCTTTATTAGAGAATGATTCTTTCAAGTCATGGACTCATTAGGGTCTTGAGCTTCAGAATAAATTCCTCAAAGCTCTTTTGCTAGCAGGTGTTTGCTATTTAAAGGCTAACAGAAATCTACTCAGACCAGCTTTGGAATTAAAAAGAATTTTATCTGAAGATACAAGTGCCGTTTTCCAAAGCAAAAAGGCAAAAAGTGTCCGGGGAATTAGTCTTGGCAATTTTCTGTTTTTTGGAGAATTTCCAAGGCAACTAGGTTTGAGGCGTGTAATCCTTGCTCTGCTCTTCCTACAAAGAAAAGAGAGTAGAGACAACATGACGACTCAACTTCTTTGCTTTGGCCCACACATGGCAGCAAATGGCTAGTCCAAGTCCATGCCCTCCTCAGCTCAATGGGCAAAAGAGACCAGGATAATGTCTCAGAATCCTAATTCCAATTCCCTCAGAGAATCTGATTGGCTCAGCTCTGGTCAAGTGTCCACTCCCCAGGACTGGGGGTGGGGTCACATGGCTTCCTGCTATGCCAACAGATGCCATTGGATCAGTCTTTCAGAGAAGGGCTTATAACGTAAGTCTTCTAAAAATGTATGGGCATAGGGTAGAATTGGTGAACTCTTTCCTATAACATTCTTTTAGTTAACTCTTCAAACCTGATAAAAATGTGCTTTTGAAGCATCTGACTCCTTCCCACCATTTAGTGCTGGAGATAAGATACCCCTGGATGATATTATGAATTAGATGGATAGGGAATTACTGTGATTTGGGAATACATGTTCAAAGAGGCAAATGGTAATGTTTGTAGAACACTTTGACAAGCTATGATCAACATGATACCTATATATTTTTTCTTTTTAGTTTTTTCATTTCTCTTCTTCTTGGTATTTTTATTTTTAATTTAAAAGGGAACTGAGAAACTTAGTTTACCTCTTGTCCTGTTTTCCAGCTAAGCATGGTGATGGGTTGCAGCTATCTACCCAGGATTGCAAGACTGATTAGGACTTCTGGTTTCTTTCTCTCCCCTCTACCTCACTATCTCTGATTCTACACTTTCTTTAACCTGACATCCTTATCTGAGCTCTTGGTTAACCTATGTTGTGGAAGAAATAACTTATAATCCCCTAAGAGCTATTTGTGATCAAGCTGTAATAAGCAGGAAAGCAGAATTTCTTTGGAATTTCCCTTGGGTTAAACAGGCAAGCTTGAATTTCTCAAGCTGAGTAGCTCAATAACTTAAAAGTAATGTTAATACCACCAAAGGGCTTAAAACTGAACTGTGGAAAAAGAAAAAAAATCCCATTTGATCATAGCTGATAAAGAGAGCTCTAGTGCAATAGGGAAGCTTTAGCACATTCCTCTCCAGGATCCAGCTGGTCTGAACCTTATCTACTTAGAATTGGTACTTGCATAGTTATCCAGTAACGTCTTATATTTGCCAAGCCCTTGATTAATGTTTAAAGAAACATGGGTTATGCTACCTGCTATTGTTTTAAAAATAGCTACTACTGAGTTGAAATGGCTCTGCTTTTTAAAAGAGCTTTAGTCCCCTTGTGTATTACAAATGATCATGCCTAACATTTACTGAATACTTCTTAAATGACATATTCCAAGTGTTTTACATGACTTTTTTAATCCTCAAAGAACCATAAGAGGTATACACATTTTTTTTTCCCATAGTGGAGAAGGAAAAATGAAGGCTTAGAGAGGTCGTGACTTGCCCTGGATCCATCAGGCAGTAAATGTCTGCGTGAAGATTCAGATTTAGGTCTTTATGTTCCTAAAAGTTATTCCTTACTTACGCTATTTTGATACATTTTAGCTATATTCATGAAGAAGCAGCATAGTTTGTGCCTGAGGGAACTGCTCAGTAGCCATGTTTCTTGAAGATGGTTGTATAATGATACATGTATAATGTGACTGTGTGATTGTGAAAGCCTTGCGTCTGATGCTCCTTTTATCTACCTCATCAACAGACGAGTAAAACATATGGAATAAAAATAAATAATAGGGGGAACAAATATTAAAATAAACTTAGATTGAAATGCTAGGGATATGGTATATATGAATTTTTTCTGTTTTCTTTTTATTTCTTTTTCTGAATTGATGCAAATGTTCTAAGAAATGATCACAATGATGAATATACAACTATGTGATGATACTGTGAATTACTGATTATATAGGTAGAATGGAATGATCATAAGAATGTTTGTGTTTGCTGTTATATTTTTCAAAATTAATAAATTAATAAAAAAAGAACAGTGACATGCCCCTACCAAAAAGTAAAGACAGAAATTTTTTTTGAGCGCACACCTCTAATATATGTATATTTATTTTTATAAATTATGAGTGCACTATACCAATATATATATATATATATATTAAAAAGTAGGGCTTCAAAAGGTATTCTTCAAAAACTTCCCAGTAGTGCCCCCCACTCCACCCACTCGTGTTCTAAAAGTGGCAAAGTTTAGACCAAATGGTGACATGGATTCAGTGTGTGGAAATCTTTGTTTAGAATATAGAGTCAGAGGCAAGAAGAATAAGAATTTCTTGGGCGGGCCACGGTGGCTCAGCAGGCAAGAATGCTTGCCTGCCATGCCAGAGGACCCGGGTTCAATTCCTGGTGCCTGCCCATGCAAAAAAAAAAAAGAAAAAGAAGAAGAATTTCTTGCTCAGAATTTCAGTTATTACTCAAGAATCCATCTTTTGTCAGTGAAATTACAGTCTTTGCCACCAGAGGGCAGTTATCACATTAAAAAAAAATGAACCCCTCCTGGCTCACTTGAAGAGCCCCATAGCACACCACAGCTGGGTTCCATTTCACAGATTTGTACAGATCCTAAGAAGAGCTCTGCTTCTTGCAAGTCCGAAGCTCACATGTCATGCCTTTGTGTGTGTAAGTGTGCCTAACAACTTAAAGGAGCTTAAATATCTTAGAAACCATCTCTCTTCGTATGGAAATGTTAAAATGGGTCAGCAACAGATACTTGTATTGGTCCTATTTTGGGGACGGGGTGGGAGTAGGGTGGAAACTTTGCACAAAACAGTGAGAGAGTCAAAAGCATTCTTCAGTGCCCATGCCTTCATAATTTATTTCATTTAAATACCATCTTGGTTTTAGTAACCAGTATTTCCCCTACAAAATTAGCTTTTATAACCTCTTTTCATGAGGATTCTAAAGATTAAATGAGAAAAAGCATTGAACATTTTGATAATTAATAAATAACTTTTTTTTTTTTAACGTGGGCAGGCACCGGGAATTGAACCCGGGTCCTCAGGCATGGCAGGCAAGCATTCTTACCTGCTGAGCCACCGTGGCCCACCCAATAAATAACTTTTTAAGTACCTAGCCTACTTACGATTTGGAGAGACCACCAGAAACACTTTCATTATTGATCACTTAGTGCAGTACCTGGTGGACAGAATCAGATTCAACCGTCCTAACATCCCTGAGAGTTATGTTCTATTATTAGCCCCATTTTAGAGATAAAGAAATTGAGACCTGCTGAGGTGAATTAGCATGCCAAAGGATCCACTTTAAGTCCATGCCCTTAGCCACTATGAGGGACATAGTGAATCTATTAGGGCTGTGGCGGGCCCGACCACAGAGACTTGGCAGGTTCATGAAGAATGTACATTGGTGCTTACAAAGTCAATGGTCAGAAAAGGGAGGTTGAGGCAGGATAAGCAGCTGTGGAAGCTATTTGGCTGTTCTTGGTGGCCGCACTGCTACATCAAAGGGCATAGCTGCTCTGGTGACACTCAGAGACGATAATTCCCTGAGGCAGGTGGCCTGGCAGGCAATGACCTAGAAGCTGTTTAAAACCAGAAGTTAGGCGGGACAGTGGTTAACTCTGGCTAGCAGGTAGAGGGCATGGAAACAAGGAACCAGCTCTGTGGAGGGAACAGATACACTCTAGATGGGCTACATGACTTCTGCCACAAACTAAGGTTCAGGATAGGACCCAGGTCTGAAAAGGGTCTATGGAACTTGACAGGGAGGAAAGGAAAGAAAGGAGAAAATTTTGGCCAATGTTCAGCTTTACAAACTGGGCCAACTCCAGGAGTTGGGAGAACTTGGATTTGGAATTTGACTGGAGATTTAAGAGGACTGCCAGTTGTTGTGGCAATACCACAGGGTCTAAGAAATTTAACATCATGTCAAGTCTTGGTAATACTGAATTGAGGCCATTGATATGTTGTTTGCCTTGGTTATAATTGAGCCAGGGGCAGGAATAATGCTCAGCCTGAATGTGGAGGACAGTGGTGAACCCAGCAATAAGGATTTGGGAGGCAGAGTCAACATGGTGGTGGTGGGGTACTCACTCCAAATATTAATACCTGGCTCCTGACATGCCAATCCATGACCAGGGCCAGTGGAACCTGACTCCAATATGATAGCATTCCCATCAGGAAATGTCTTATAAAAGGTCCCTTTGGTTGTGGAACTGAAGCTGAAGCTTCATGTGCACATTAGAAACCAGTGTAGCAGTAGACTCTTTCATCACCCAGTAGTTCTTGAATACCTGCCCCATCTCCCATCATTCCTAGCATAGTGCCTTAAGGCAGATCTTGGAATTTATAAGGGCCGGGTGGACCTCATGCCCAGCAAAGAAAGGAACATAGCTTTCAGCTGAAGTAATATGGGAACTTCACAGGAAGATGGAATGTTTAAGAGAAACCTGAAAGGAAGGAGAGATTTGAGTCTCCAAGGCAGAATAATGTTGAAGACATCTGTATAAATTTCCTGTGTCTGCTATAACAGATTACCACTAACTTGGTTGCTTAGACAATGGAAATTTATCCTCTTGCAGTTCTGGAGACCAGGGTTCTGAATTCAAGGAGTCAGCAGGGCCACACTCCCACTGAAGGCTCTAGGGGAGAATCCACTGTGCACATTTTCTCACTTTTAGGACTGCTAGAATTCCCTGGTTTGTGGCTGTATCTCCCCAGCCTTCAAGGCCACCGTCTCCAAACCTCTCTCTGCTCTGTCTTCATATCACCCTCCCCTCTGTGTGTTACCAAATCTCCCTCTGACTCTGTTGTATAAGTACATTTGTGATGGTAATTAGGCCTCACCCGGGTAATCCACAGTAATCTCTGGATGTTATATGAAGTTATTTGGGTGATGAGGCACAAATGCATATAGCCAGCCAGCTGAGAATGCAGATAAGGGCAGCTTTGTTAGCTCAAAGGCCCTGGAGGGGGAGAAGGGAGAAGGAGAGCCATGGAGGGGCTTGCTGGGCTTACCTAGCCTAGGCTCCTGCGAGGTCCTTGGAGGAAGGGGAGGAAAAGAAGCACACGTAGATCCTGGAGTCTTGCCCTTATTGTGACCTAGGGTAGGGCTTCCCACAGAAACTGGGGACTTAGAAATTTCAAACTCTATGGGGCAGAAGGCAGAAGTGGCAAGGGCAGTTTGGAGAAACTGAGGGCAGTTTCTTATCATCAAAGCCATATGGAAGTCCCTGCCTTGCTGGGAAAGTGCAGTGCAAAAGGGCAGAAGCGGCAACGGGAGAAGCTGGGCCTGGCTTTTATCGTCCACATCACATAGAGGCGCAGGCCCTGCTAATTGCAGTGATGCCCAGGCCAAGGCTAACTGGGGTGATCACTTGAAGGGAAGCATGACTAGTGCTTTCAGCTGAAGTAATGTGGGAACTTCACAGGAAGATGGAATGTTCATGTTAACCCTGAAAGGAAGGAGAGATTTGAGTCTCCAAGGTGGAATAATGTTGAAGACATCTGTATAAATTTCCTGTGTCTGCTGTAGCAAATTACCACTGACTTGATAACGAGACACCAAATATTATTTCTTCTATGCCTTTACAATTTCCTAGTCTCAAAATCCTTAACTGAATCACATCTGCAAAGTCTTTGCTGTAAAAGGTAACATGTACAGCCTACTATAGCATCCCTCTGAAAGAAATAGCATAAGGAAAAAAAAAAGACAGAGAAGCAAAAGGCAAAAGGAGCATTTGGAAGACAGTGACCCAGTTAGCCTGGTGGGTAGGCATCTTTGAGAGACTACTAGGAGGTATGATGTCTTCCACCTACCTTTCTGGTTCATGTTGATACTGAACAAAAGCAGTAGATTCTATATCCCATGTGCATAATAGCCAATCCATGACATGGGAGTTTCACAGAGAGAAAGAGTTTAATGCTTGGCACAAAGCAGGTGATCAGATGGCCTATGGGCCCAAAAATCTGTCTCTTCAAGTCTAAGGAGTTTGGAGTTTTTATGGATTCAAACAAGGGGGATGGAGTTGTCACTATTGCAGTAGTAACGATACACAAGCCTGAGGCCAGGCTAGAATGACCATTTGTGAGGACCCAGGGCCCGGGCCACAGCACCCCCCTCCATTATGAATATGAGTCACTGCATGTAGCTGCCTACACGACCAGGACAGACAGTAAAGGTCAACAGACCCCCCTCAGGGGGGAAAGAATGTCATTAAAACTCCCCTCCCGTAATTTAATCTTGCGAGACCCTGTTGAAACTCCATTCACACCTTGTGGACCTAAACCTTTATACACCACAACCATGGCACTCTTCTCTCTCTTTCATTTGCATGGAACACTGACTTCCGTTTTGCCACTGGCACCCATCGGGAAGAATCTTCTCCTGTTCATAAATCCCTAATTAAACTCATGGGTAACTCCATGGCAGATGCGCCCTTTGGTCTTGGGGTTAACTTGGGTTGGGATATTTTGGCGAGCCCAGCCAGGACACCAAAGAACCACTGGCCACAAAAGGCATGAATATTGGGAAGAAAGACTCTGGGTGGAATCCTGGATGGCCTGCAACATCTATGTGGGGAGGAGTGGCTACCCTCCTAGATGAATGGGGACCACCCAGGGAGTATGGGGATGATCAGGAATCCCCAGCCAAACTGTTAGTACTCCTGCAGTGGACCGCAGGAAAGTTAGGATATTTGAGGAAAAGGAGAACCATCAGGCTGCTGCAACTGTCACATGGCCTCTGTTCTAGTTTGAAAATGTTATGTGCCCCAGAAAAGCCATGTTCTTTTTATAACAATCTTATGGGGGCAGACCTGTTGTTTAGGGTGGAAAACTTTGATTAAATTGTTTCCATGGAGATTGACCCCTTCAATTATGGGATGTGGACTTTTGATTAGATGGAGATGTGACTCCACTCATTCACAGTGGGGCTTGATTATTTTACTAGTTTAAAAGGGTAAACATGTTGGAGAAAGTTCAGAAGTGACATAGACACAGACATTTGGAGATGCTTGGAGTGCTGAAGGAGATGCTTGGAGACATCTGACACAGAGAGAAGCTGCCTAGACACAGACGTTTGGAAATGCAGAGCCCAGCAGATGTCACCATGGGCCTTCCCACAAGATGCCAAACAAGCCAGGAGCCAGAAGGACCCACAGAGGCTGAGAAAGCCATTTGAAACCAGAAGCCAGGAGAGAATGCAGACACCAATGATGTGCCTTCCCATATGACAGACATTGGCCTTTCTTGAGTCAAGGTATCTGTCTTAGGATGCCTTAGTTTGGACATTTTTATGGCCTTTGACCTGCAAACTTGTAATATAATAAATCCCCTTTATAAAAGCCAACACATTTCTGGTATATTGCATTCTGGCAGTATTAGCAATCTAAAATAGCCCCTGTTAGAAGCTATAAGTTTGGCCATGGAAGAGGCCCTGGCCACTAAAGCTGCAGTTTCCCACCTAAAAGAAGAACTTAAGTTAGAAAGGGACTTCCATATATTGCAAGTAGATTTGAAGGAAGCATTGAATGAGAGGCTACACTGTGTGGATGAGAGTTTAGAAATAATGGCATGCCAGTATGCTATAGTAACAGCGTGTAAATTGTCCAAGGGGCAGGTGAGGCATAACCTAACTTCCCCTGACTGGGACCCTAAAATATGGGATCCTGATGATTTCTCTTCAGCTGATGATAAGCCCCAATCTGAGTGAGATATTGAAAATGAGGAAAGGAAGCTTATTTGTCCTTTGTTCCAATAAAAAGTTAAGTCACAACGTATTCAGCACCTTTACCCCTCACAGGCGAAGGGTGCTACTGAAGGTGCCGCTGTCACTGCAGCTGCCCCAGCACCCCTTCTTGATCAAAAGATCTTAGTTATCATGTAGGACCATACCACAGCTGAATTATATGAAACTGGGAATCAATACAGAAAAAAGACTAGAGAAGTCCTGCCAAGTTGGTTACTATGTCTTTGGGATGCAGGTGCAGTGGGAGTGTTACTTTCAGGAAAAGAAATAAGCACATAACCTCAGTCATTAACCACCTTTCTCTCTGCCAATGTATATATACTCTGACTGCCAGGCCAGAATCCAATTTATTGCTAAATTGGCTTATAACTCAATGTAGAGAAACTCAGCCTAATGTGAGAGACCTACCACACCTTGCTCCCCACTGGAATATGATAGATGAATTGCAAGATGTATGGAGGGGACTAGGAATGAAGCATGCCATTTATGTTGTTAGTTTTGTTGAACCAGATATGAAACCTTCACAATAAGTATAACGGATGCTATCCTGCATAGTGCCCATTCTTAGCCCAATAGTAGAGCAACCCATTTCAAAGGCCACCCAAATTTTGGCCAGTTTAGGAGAGTCAGAATGCCTAAGATGCAGAGGGGCCACAGTGAGAGTCACGGCTCAAGCCATGTATCATGCAGGCAGGATGTGGGCCAACTTAATAGCCACCAATACTAAAATTGAAGATAGGCAGCCAAATGCAGTACTTGTCAGGCTCTGGTGTAAATTACCCAAAGAACAAAGATATATTAAACTTGAGACCAGATCAGTGGATGGGGAGAGAAACTTGAGCTGAAAGACCTACCCTTACAGTCTACAGGGCCCTCTGCTCCTCCTGCTGAGGAGGCCTGGCAAGTTCCTTTTCCCCTCACATAGGGGACTGGCCAAGATCCTCAAATAAGAACTACATATGGGGATTCTGGGATTGGGGGCCACACATTGATTTTAAAATCTTTTGGTCCTCTACTAATGAACATAGGATTTTGGCACTCATGGACACTGGAGCAGAATGCACTTTAGTGTATGGAAAATAGTCCCAACCTGGTGTGCCTACATTAGTCATTGCCAGGTATGAGAGCCAAAGTATTAAAGCAACACAACAACAACTACTAATGCAGATTGGCCAGTTACCACCTCAAAAGTATACAGTCTACCTATCTCCAATTCTAGAATATATATTGGAAAGTGATATTTTGCAAAATACCACTTTGCAAACTACTATAGGTGAATCCCATCGCTGATGCAAGGTAGTCAAAACTGTCCAAAGAAGACATGCTAAGTGGTCATCAGCAAAGGTACCTGTGTTAGTTTGCAAGCTGCCAAAATGCAATATACCAGAACTGGAACAGCTTTTAAAAGGGGGAATTTAATAAGTTACAAGTTTATAGGTCTAAGGAAGTGAAACTGTCCAAATTAAGGCACCAACGAAAAGTTGCCTTCACTTATGAATGGCTGATTGATCTGGAACACCTCCATTGGCTTGGCAGTCATGTGGCTGGCATCTGCATGTCCCTTGCTCCTGGGCTCCATTGCTTTCAGCCTCTATTCCTGTGGGATTTCCTCACTTTTCTTTTCTGCAACTGGCTTTCATCTCTTGGCTTCCCTTAGCTCTCTCCAGGTCCTGGTTTGCTTAACATCTCATGGCAATGTCTGCTGGATTCCAAGCATCTCCAAACATCTGTGTCTGTGTTCTCCAAGTGTCAGCATCTGTGTCAGCTCTGCTCTAAAGTTTCTGTTGGCTCTCTCTCTGTTGGCTCTGTTGCTTCTGAAGTTATTGTCCTTTCTCTCTCCAAAATGTTTCCTCTTTTAAAGGATTCCAGTAAACTAATCAAGACCTACTTGGAATGGGTGGAGTCATATCTCCATCTAATCAAAAGGTCAAACCCACAATTGGATGTGTCACCTCTCCATGGAGATAATCTAATCAAAGATTTCCAACTTACATGAAAATAAATGTCTTCTCCCAGAAGATTGTATCAGGATTAAGAAATAACCTTTCTGGGGCACATAATACTTTCCAACTAGCATATTTCACTTTCTGGACCCCCCAGAATACATGTTTTTTCCATATACAAAATACACTCACTCCATTACAATATCACAAAAGCCTTAAACCATTTCAGTAACAATACAAATACAATACAAAGTTAAAACAAGTACAATATCTCATCAAAATCAGCTACAGGCATGATCTGTTCTAAGGCAAAAAATTCTCCTCTTACTCTAGACCTATAAAGCTGGAGAGAGCCAAGGGAAGCCAAGAGATGGAAGCCAGCTGCAGGGAAGCAAAGTGAGGAACTCTCACAGGATCAGAGTCTAAAAGCAATGAAACACAGGAGCAAGGAACCAGCAGATGCCAGCCACATGACCACCCAGCTGACAGAGGTGTTCCTGACATCAGTCTTCCTTGAATTAAGGTACCTATCCCTGTATGCCTTAGTCTGAATAATTTTATAAGCTTAGAACTGTAAACTAGTAACTTAGTAAATGCCCTTTATAAGATTCATTCCGATTCTGGTGTGTTGCATTCCCGCAGCTTACAAACCAAAGCAGATTTGGTACCAGGAGTGGGGTGTTGCTGTGGCTGCAAATACCAAACATGTTGGAACAGCTTTTTAAATGGATAAGGGGGAGGATTCCGGTGGAGTTGTAAGAAGTTTGATAGAGGAGGTACAGAATGCTTTGAAGAGACTGTTCATAGAAAATGTGGACTCTAAAGATACCTCTGTTGAGGCTTCAGACAAATGATGAACATGTTGTTCCAAACTAGAAGGAAGGCATTCTTTGTAGATGGAAGGCAAAATTTAAGAGTAATGTATTTAGCGGAAGAAATTTCCAAGCTATTTGTGGAAAATGCAGTGTGGCTGCTTCTTGAAGCTGATAGTAAAATGTGAGAGGAAACAGGTAAGTTGAGAACTGAACTCTTGCATATAAAGAAAGCAGAAATTTTGTGTTCTAGAAAATTCTGGGCTTCAAGAAAGTGAGACTTCAGTGAATAGGGCCCCACATGAGGGTTTATCCAAGCATGGAAGTAGTTAGCCATCCCTATATAGTGGTGGATATGGGACACTGCCCCTAAGTCTCACTCTGGCAGTGCATAATTGAGGACATTAATGAAATGGAAAGATTAACTGCTATAGTGCAGCATTTTAAACATCAGCCCTTTAAGTACAAAAGTGCATGATATTGTAGGACCAGTTTCCTAGGTGGAACAACAGTGCTTGCCTCTCCTTACTGATCCTTCTGAGATGGCTGTCTCTGTACCCACCATTGACAGCTGTGGAAGTAGACTTGAGTATTCCTGGTATACTGATATATCAGCACATGCCTGCCACCTGGAAAGCAGTAACCATGCAACCTAGTATAGACACTATATGGTGGGAAACTGGGACTATGCAAAGCAGCTGATGGGCTGAATTAAAGGCTATGTGGATGGTCATTGTCCATGAACCAGGAGATACATTAACAATTTGTACTGACAATTGGGCAATGCACTGGTGCCTGACAGGGTGGTTGGCCATGTGAAAGTAAGAGCAATGGACTGTTGTCAGCTGCCCCTTATTAGGAAAAGAAATGTGAGAAGACATCTGGACTGCCTGTCACAGGTAAAAGGTAACTGTTTTCCATGTCTCTGACCATAATACTGGTTCTTTACCTGGCAATATTGAAGCAGACACTTTCGCAAGAGTTCATAGCCTAGAGCCAACATCACATAAGGTTGCTGAATGTGCATAGGAAAACAGGACACCGAGGGTACCAAACTCTGGAGAATGGCATAGCAATTTCAGCTGTCCAAATCAAACAACAGCTAAAGGGTGCTGTGGACAACTATGCCTTCTATTTGCTGGAACACCTAAATATGTTTCCTCATTATCTCAGTCACATCGGCTGTGAGCAGATTCAAGTCACCAGGTGGCAGGTAGATTATATTGGGCCCTGTGCCAGTTTGAAAGGATTTATGTACCCTAGAAAAGCCATGCTTTAATCTTAATCAGTCTTGTGGGAGCAAAGGTTTATTCTAATCCCTATTTAGTACTGTAGTTTGGAAACTTGATTAGTTTATCTCCACAGAGATATGACTCGATGAGGTATGGGTATCAGACTTGGTTAGATGGAGGCATGTGTCTACCCATTCTACAGAGGTCATGATTAGTTTACTGGTATCCTATAAAAGAGGAGTCATTTTTGGAGAGAATACCTTTTGAGAACAACGAGAAAGCCACATAGAGCCAAGCAGAGCCAAGCAGAGCCCATGAGGCCAAGAGAAACACAGAATCCACCTGCCAGTGACCTTTGGAGATTCTGAGGGAGCAGAGAAGGATGACAGAATGATGAAAGCCATAGTCCACCAGCCAGTGACCTTTGGAGATTAAGGAGAACACCCCTGGGGGAGCGTCATGAAGCAAGAGGCCTGGATAGGAAGCTAGCAGATGACACTGTGTTTTCCATGTGCCTTTCCACTTGAGAGAGGTAATCTGAACTTCGTCAGCTTTCTCGAATGAAGGCATCTTTCCCTCGATGCCTTAGATTGGACATTTCTATAGACTTGCTTTAATAGGGACATTTTCATGGCCTTAGAACTGTAAACTAATAACTTATTAAATTCTCTTTTTTAAAAAGCTATTCCATTTCTGGTGTATTGCATTCCAACAGCTAGCAAACTAGGACAGGCCCGTTCCCTTATCTGAAGGTGCGAAATATGCCTTTATAGCCAAAGATATGGACTGTTTCTGGCCTTCCAGTAGGGAAAGCTAACCAAAGAGTGACAATATGTAACTTAGAAAAGCTCAGTGCATTCTTTAGGGTTCCCAAATATGTGAACAGTGACAGGGGACCCCCTTTAATGGACAACTAACTGAAGCCTGGGCTACTGAACATGACATTTTATGGAGATTTCATTTGCCTTACAACCCCACAGCAGTGGGGTTAATTGAAAAAATGAATGGCCTTTTAAAGAAGCAGTAAATAGATGACAAGCAATCTCTGCAGCAACGAACAAAAGCTGGTTATATCCAGAACTTGCCAGCCTCAATTTATGACCATGAGCAACTGTTCCTGCTCCTGTTTTACTGGTAACAGCAGGGCCTATGCAGGCACTGTGAATTCAGGTAAAAGGACCAGCATTGCTATAACCACAATGAAGTAATGAAAATAACTTGCTCTTGCCTGCACCACAAGCATTAGAAATTGAGGAAAATAAGGTCAATTGGCCATGGTCCTGGCCAATGCAGCCATACTGGTTGGGGATCCTAAGCCTGTGGGGAATTGGGGTTGCCCAACATTTAAGCATTAGGCCATGGTTTCTACAAAAAAGGTCAAAAGTTATGTATGTAACCAACTTGGGATCCCCTTGTTTTACTTTGCTAACGCTGTCAGAATTCAATATAACAGAAATGGGTTGGCTTCTATAAAGGGGATTTATTTACAAATTTACAGTTCTCAGGCCATAAAAATGTCCAAATTAAGGCATCCAGAGAAAAATATGTTCATTCAAGAAAGGCTGGTGACATCCAGAACACTTCTGTCTGCTGGGAAGGCATGAGGCTGGTGTCTGCTAGACCTTTGACTTCTGGTTTGAAACGGCTTCCCCAGTGGCATTTTCTTTCTACATCTCCAACATCTGTGTCTGTGTCAGTGCTCAGCTTTTTAGACAATGGTTCCCTCTTAAAGGACTCCAGTAAGACCCCCACTGAAGGGGTGGAGATATATCTCCATGGAAACCATCTAATCAATAGATCCTACCCACAGTTGGGTGGGTCATAGTTCCATGGAAACAACTTAATCAAAAGGTCTCAACCTAAACAATAGATTTGTTCCCACAAGACTGGATTAGGATAAAGAACATGGCATTTCTGGGGTACATAGTAATTTCATACCTGCACACCCCCCATACTTCAAGGCACAGTATGTATGACTATGTGGACACTTATTATGCCCACACTAACCATGGATTTGACTCTAGAAGCCTCCCTGCAACTACAAGAGGAAAGGTGTGGTATCTAAAACCCCTTTATAGCACTCCTTCTCCAGAACACTTCTGTCTGCTAATGGAAATTTAGCTTGTATTCTATTAGACCAGCAAGAGTTTTCTTTCATCATTCCCCATTGTGCCAGTTTGAATCTGTTGTGCACCCCACAAAAGCCATGTTCTTCTATCCTCACTCAATACTGTTGGGTGGGATATTTTTGATGAAGTTGTTTCCATGGAGATGTGACCCACCCAATTGTAGGTGGGACCTTTTGATTAGGTCGTTACAATGGAGGTGTGTCTCCATCCATTCAAGGTGGGGTTGCTTACTGGGGTCCTTTAAGAGGGAACCATTTTGGAAGAATCTTCAAAGCCCATAGAGCCAGAGACCTTTGGAGATGCAGAGGGAAAACACCCTGGGAAAGTCCTTTGAAATGAGAAGCTGGAAGAGAAAGCTAGCAGAAATTGCTATGTGCC